>NC_091980.1:285389337-286623712 GCF_044704955.1 Pristiophorus japonicus
CCCCTACCCCAACACCCCTATCCCCAACACCCCTAACCCCAACACCCCACAACATCTCTAACCCCAACACCCCTACCCCCAACACCCATACCCCCAACACCCCTATCTCCAACACCTCAACCCCAAACACCACTACACCCAACACCCCTACCCCAACACCCCTACCCCAACACCCCTGCCCCCAACACCAATGTCCCCAACACCCCACCGCCAACACCCTGACCCCAACACCCCTACCCCCAACACCGCTACCCCCAACACCCCTATCCCCAACATCCATACTCTCAACACCCCTACCCCCAACACCAATACCCCCAACACCCCTACCGCCAACACCGCTATCCCCAACACCCCTACCCCCAACACCCATACCCGCAAAACCCCTACCCCCAACACCCCTACCCCCAACACCCCGACCCTAACACCCCTACCCTCAACACCCCTACCCCAACACCCATACCCCCAACGCCCCTACCCCCAACATCCCTACCACCAACACCCATACCCTCAACACCCCTACCCCCAACACCCCTACCACCAACACCCCTAACCCCAACACCCCTACCCCCAACACCCCTACCCTAACCCCCCTACCCCCAACACCTCTACCCCCAATACCCCTACCCCCAACACCCCTACCCCCAACACCCCTAACCCCAACACCCCTACCGCCAACACCCATACCCTCAACACCCCTAACCCCAACACCAATACCCCCAGCACCCCTACCCCCAACACCCATACCCCCAACGCCCCTACACCCAACACGCCTACCCCCAACACCCATACCCTCAACACCCCTACCCCAACACCCCTACCACCAACACCCTGACCCCAAACAACCCTACCCCCAACACCCCTACCTTAACACCCCTACCCCAACACCCCTACACCCAACAACCCTACCCCCAACAACCCTACCCCCAACACCCCTACCCTTACACCCCTACCCTAACACCTCTACCCCAACACTCCTACCCCCAACACCCCTATCCCAACACCCCTACCTCCAACACCCCTACACCCAACACCCCTTCCCCCAACATCCCTACCCTAACAACCCTACTCCAACAACTCGAACCCCAACACCCCTAACCCCAACACCCCTACCCCAACACCCCTACCCCCAACACCCCTACCCCCAACACCCCGACCCTAACACCCCTAACCCCAACACCCCTACCCCTAACACCCCTACCCTAACACCCCAACCCCCAACACCCCTAACCCCAACACCCCAACACCCAACACCCCTAACCCCAACACACTTACCCACAACACCCCAACCCTAACACCCCAACCTCCAACACCCCGACCCCCAACACCCCTACCCCCACTGCCCCTACCCCCAACACCCATATTCCCAACACCTCTAACCCCAACACCCCTACCCCCAACAGCATTACCCCAAACACCACGGCCCCCAACACCCCAACCCAAACACTCCTAATTCCAACACCCCAGAACACCTCTAACCCCAACACCCCGACCCCCAACACCCATACCCCCAACAACCCTACCCCCAACACCTCTACCCCCACTGCACCTACCCCCAACACCCCTATCCCCAACACCTCAACCCCAAACACCACTACCCCAACACCACAACATCCAACACCCCGACCCGAACACTCTTAACCCCAACACCCCACAACACCCCTACCCCCAACACCCAACACCCCTACCCCCAACACCCCGACCCCAAACACCTCTACCCTAACACCCTGACCCCCAACACCCAACCCCCAACACCCCTACCCCAACAGCCCTAACCCTAACACCCCTACCCCCAAAACCACTACCGTAACACCCCTACCCCAACACCTCTAACCCCAACACCCCTACCCCCAACATCCCTACCCCCAACACCTCTAACCCCAACACCCCTACCCCAACACCCGACCACCATCACCCCTACCCCCAACACCCCTACCCCGAACACTCCGACCTCCAACACCCCTACCCCCACTGCCCCTATCCCCAACACCTCTATCCCCAACACCTCAACCACCAGCACCTCAACCCCCAACACCACTACCCCGAACACCACTAACCCCAACACCCCTACCCCCACTGCCCCTACCCCCAACACCCCTACCCCCAACACCCCTATCCCCAACACCTCAACCCCCAACACCACCACCCCCAACACCACTACCCCCAACACCACTACCCCCAACACCCCGAACCCAACACCCCTACCCCCAACAACCCACAACACCTCTAACCTCAACACCACTACCCCCAACACCCATACCCCCAACACACCTACCCGCAACACCACTACCCCCAACACCGCGACCCAAACACCCCTAACCCCAACACCCCACAACATCTCTAACCCCAACACCCCATCCCCAACACCCCTACCCCCAATACACCTACCCCCAACACCCCTACCCCCAACACCCCTACCCCCAACACCTCAACCCCAAACACCACTACCCCCAACACCAATACCCCCAACACCCATACCCCCAACACCACTACCCCCAACACCCCTACCCCCAACACCCCTACCCCCAACACCTCTACCCCCAACACCCAAACCCTCAACACCCCTACCCCCAAAACCAATACCCCCAACACCCCTACCCCCAACACCAATACCCCCAACACGCCTACCCCCAACACCCCTTCCCCCAACACCCATACCCTCAACACCCCTGCCCCCAACACCCCTTCCCCCAACACCCCTACCCTAACAACCCTACCCCAACACCCCTACCCCCAACACCAATACCCCCAACACCCCTACCGCCAACACCCCTACCCTAACACCCCGACCCCCAACACCCCTACACCCAACACCCCTACCCCCAACACCCTACCCCCAACACTCCTACCCCCAACACCCCTAACTCCAATACCCCTACCCCCAACAACCCTACCCCCAACACCCATACCCCCAACACCCCTACCCTAACACCCCTACCCCCAACACCCCTACCCCCAACACCCCTACCCCCAACACCCCTACCCCAACACTCCTACCCCCAACACCCCTAACCCTAACACCCCTACCCAACACCCCTACCCCCAACACCCCTACACCCGACACCCCTATCCCCAACACCCCTACCCTAACACCCGTACCCCCAACACCCCTACCCCCAACACCCCTACCCCAACACCCCTACCCCCAACACCCCTACCCTAACACCCCTAACCCTAACACCCCTACCCAACACCCCTACCCCCAACACCCCTACACCCAACACCCCTACCCGAACACCCCTAACCCTAACACCCCTACCCAACACCCCTACCCCCAACACCCCTACACCCAACAACCCTACCCCCAACACCCCTACCCTAACACCCCTACCCTAACACCTCTACCCCAACACCCCTACCCCTAACACCCCTACCCCAACACCCCTACCTCCAACACCCCTACACCCAACACCCCTTCCCCCAACATCCCTACCCTAACAACCCTACTCCAACACCTCGAAACCCAACACCCTTAACCCCAACACCCCTACCCCAACACCCCTACCCCCAACACCCCTACCCCCAACACCCCTACCCCCAACACCCTGACCCTAACACCCCTAACCCCAACACCCCTACACCCAACACCCCTACCCTAACACCCCAACCCCCAACACCCCTAACCACAACACCCCTACCCGCAACACCCCTAACCCCAACACTTACCCACAACACCCCAACCCTAACACCCCAACCTCCAACACCCCAACCCCCAACACCCCGACCCCCAACATCCCGACCCCCAACACCACTACCCCCACTGCCCCTACCCCCAACACCCCTATCCCCAACACCTCTAACCCCAACACCCCTACCCCCAACACCATTACCCCAAACACCACGGCCCCCAACACCCCAACCCAAACACTCCAAACCCCAACACCCCAGAACACCTCTAATCCCCATTACCCCTACCCCCAACACCCACACCCCCAACAACCCTACCCCCAACATCCCTACCCTCAACACCCCTATCCCCAACACCTCAACCCCAAACACCACTACCCCCAACACCACAACATCCAACACCCCGACCCGAACACTCTTAACCCCAACACCCCACAAAAACCCCTACCCCCAACACCCCTACCCCCAACACCCCGACCCCAAACACCTCTACCCTAACACCCCGACCCCCAACACCCCAACCCCCAACACCCCTACCCCAACAGCCCTAACCCAAACACCCCTACCACCAAAACCACTACCGTAACACCCCTACCCCCAACAACTCTAACCCCAACACCCCTACCCCCAACATCCCTACCCCCAACACCTCTAACCCCAACACCCCTACCCCAACACCCGACCCCCATCACCCCTACCCGCAACACCCCTACCCCTAGCACCCCGACCCCCAACACCCCTACTCCCACTGCCCCTATCCCCAACACCCCTATCCCCAACACCTCAACCACCAGCACCTCAACCCCCAACACCACTACCCCCAACACCCCTACCCCCACTGCCCCTACCCTCAACACCCCTACCCCCAACACCCCTATCCCCAACACCTCAACCCCCAACACCACCACCCCCAACACCACTACCCCAAACACCACTACCGCCAACACCCCGACCCCAACACCCCTACCCCCAACACCCCACAACACCTCCAACCCCAAAACCTCTAACCCCAACACCCCGACCCCCAACACCCATATCCCCAACACCCCTACCCCCAACAGCACTACCCCCAACACCCCTTCCCCCAACACCCATACCCTCAACACCCCTGCCCCCAACATCCCTTCCCCCAACACCCCTACCCTAACAACCCTACCCCAACACCCCTACCCCCAACACCAATACCCCCAACACCCCTACCGCCAACACCCCGACCCCAACACCCCTACCTCCAACACCCCTACCCCCAACACCCCTACCCACAACACCCATACCGTCAACACCCCTACCCCCAACACCAATACCCCCAACACCCCTACCGCCAACACCCCTACCCCCAACACCCCTACCCCCAACACCGCTACCCCAACACCCCTACCCTAACACCCCTACCCTCAACACCCCTACCCCAACACCCATTCCCCCAACGCCCCTACCCCCAACACCCCTACCCTCAACAGCCCTACCCCAACACCCATACCCCCAATGCCCCTACCCTAACACCCCTACCCCAACACCCCTACCCCCAACACCCCTTCCCCCAACACCCCTACCCTAACAACCCTACCCCAACACCCATACCCTCAACACCCCTGCCCCCAACACCAATGTCCCCAACACCCCACCGCCAACACCCTGACCCCAACACCCCTACCCCCAACACCGCTACCCCCAACACCCCTATCCCCAACATCCATACTCTCAACACCCCTACCCCCAACACCAATACCCCCAACACCCATACCCCCAACGCCCCTACCCCCAACACCCCTACCACCAACACCCATACCCTCAACACCCCTACCCCCAACACCCCTACCACCAACACCCCTAACCCCAACACCCCTACCCCCAACACCCCTACCCTAACCCCCCTACCCCCAACACCCCTACCCCCAATACCCCTACCCCCAACACCCCTACCCCCAACACCCCTAACCCCAACACCCCTACCGCCAACACCCATACCCTCAACACCCCTAACCCCAACACCAATACCCCCAGCACCCCTACCCCCAACACCCATACCCCCAACGCCCCTACACCCAACACCCCTACCCCCAACACCCCTATCCCCAACACCCATACCCTCAACACCCCTACCCCCAACACCAATACCCCCAACACCCCTACCGCCAACACCGCTACCCCCAACACCCCTACCCCCAACACCCATACCTTCAAAACCCCTACCCCCAACACCCCTACCCCCAACACCCCTACCCTAACACCCCTACCCTCAACACCCCTACCCCAACACCCATACCCCCAACGCCCCTACCCCCAACACCCCTACCCCCAACACCCATACCCTCAACACCCCTACCCCCAAAACCCCTACCACCAACACCCCTACACCCAACACCCATACCCTCAACACCCCTACCCCCAACACCCCTACCCCCAACACCCCTACCCCCAACACCCCTACCCCCAACACCCCTACCCCAACACCCATACCCCCAGCACCCCTACCCCCAACACCCATACCCCCAACGCCCCTACCCCCAACACGCCTACCCCCAACACCCATACTCTCAACACCCCTACCCCAACACCCCTACCACCAACACCCCTACCCCCAACAACCCTACCCCCAACACCCCTACCCCCAACATCCCTACACCCAACACCCCTACCCCCAATACCCCTAGCCTAACACCCATACCCAAACTCCCATAACCTAACACCCCAACCCAACACCCCTACCCCAACACCCCGACCTCCAACACCCAACACCCCTACCCCCAACACCCCTACCCTAACACCCCTACCCCCAACACCCCTACCCCAACACCCCTACCCCCAACACCCCTACCTCCAACACCCCTACCCTAACACCCCTACCCCCAACACCCCTACCCCAACACCCCTACCCCAACACCCCTACCCCCAACACCCCTACCTCCAACAACCCTACACCCAACAACCCTACCCACAAAACCCCTACCCTAACACCCCTACCCTAACACCCCTACCCCAACACCCCTACCCCAACACCCCTGCCCCAACACCCCTACCTCCAACACCCCTACACCCAACACCCCTTCCCCCAACATCCCTACCTTAACAACCCTACTCCAACACCTCGAACCCCAACACCCTTAACCCCAGCACCCCTACCCCAACACCCCTACACCCAACACCCCGACCCTAACACCCCTAACCCCAACACCCCTACCCCCAACACCACGGCCCCCAACACCCCAACCCCCAACACCCCTAACCCCAACACCCCTAACCCCAACACCCCTAACCCCAACACACTTACCCACAACACCCTAACCCCCAACACCCCTATCCCCAACACCTCTAACCCCAACACCCCTACCCCCAACACCATTACCCCCAACACCACGGCCCCCAACACCCCAACCCAAACACTCCTAACCCCAACACCCCAGAACACCCCTAACCCCAACACCCCTACCCCCAACACCCATACCCCCAACACCCCTACCCCCAACACCCCAACCCCAAACACCACTACCCCCAACACCACAACATCCAACACCCCGACCCGAACACTCTTAACCCCAACACCCCACAACACCCCTACCCCCAACACCCCTACCCCCAACACCCCTACCCCCAACACCCCGACCCTAACACCCCGAACCCCAACGCCCCACTACACCTCTAACCCCAACATCCCTACCCCCAACACCCATACCCCCAACACCCCTACCCCCAACACCCCTACCCCCACTGCCCCTACCCCCAACACCCCTATCCCCAACACCTCAACCCCCAACACCACTACCCCCAACACCACTACCCCCAACACCCCAACCCCAAACACCCCTAACCCTAACACCTCTACCCTAACATCCCGACCCCCAACACCCCAACCCCCAACACCCCTACCCCAACAGCACTAACCCTAACACCCCTACCCCCAAAACCACTACCGTAACACCCCTACCCCCAACACCTCTAACCCCTACCCCCAACATCCCTACCCCCAACACCTCTAACCCCAACACCCCTACCCCAACACCCGACCCCCATCACCCCTACCCCCAACACCCCTACCCCTAACACCCCTACCCCCACTGCCCCTATCCCCAACACCCCTATCCCCAACACCTCAACTACAAACACCTCAACACCCAACACCACTACCCCCAACATCACTACCCCCAACACCCGTACCCCCACTGCCCCTACCCCCAACACCCCTACCCCCAACACCCCGACCCCCAACACCCCTATCCCCAACACCTCAACCCCCAACACCTCAACCCCCAACACCACTGCCCCCAACACCCCGACCCCAACACCCCTACCCCCAACAACCCACAACACCTCTAACCCCAACACCTCTAACCCCAACACCCCTACCCCCAACACCCATACCCCCAACACCCCGAACCAAACACCCCTACCACCAACATCTGGAACCTAACACCCCTAACCCCAACACCCCACAACATCTCTAACCCCAACACCCCATCCCCAACACCCCGACCCCCAACACCCCTACCCCCAACACCCCTACACCCAACACCACTACCCAAACACCCCTACCCCCAACACCCCTAACCCCAACACCCTTAACCCCAACACCCCACAACACCTCTAACCCCAACACCCCTACCCCCAACCCCCATACCCCCAACACCCCTACCCCCAACATCCCTACACCCAACACCCCTACCCCCAACACCCCTATCCCGAACACCTCAACCCCCAACACCACTACCCCCAAGACCCCAAACCCGAACACCTCTATCCTTACACCCCTACCCCCAACACCTCTACCCCCAACACCCCTACCCCAACTCCCCTACCCCCAACACCTCTAACACAAACACCCTTACCCCCAACACCCCTACCCCCAACACCCTTAACCCTAACACCTCTACCCTTACACCCCTACCCCCAGCACCTCAACTCCCAACAATGCTACCCCAACACCCATAACCCTAACACCCCTACCCCCAAAACCACTACCGTAACACCTCTACCCCAACACCTCGAACCCCAACACCCCTACCCCCAACATCCCTACCCCCAACACCTCGAACCCCAACACCCCGACCCCAACACCTGACCCCCATCACCCCTACCCCCAACACCCCTACCCCTAACACCCCTACCCATACTGCCCCTATCCCCAACACCCCTATCCCCAACACCTCAACCACAAACACCTCAACCCCCAACACCACTACCCCCAACACCACTACCCCCAACACCCGTACCCCCACTGCCCCTACCCCCAACACCCCTACCCCCAACACCCCTACCCCCAACACCCCTATCCCCAACACCTCAACCCCCAACACCATTACCCCCACCACCACTACCCCCAACACTCCGACCCCAACACCCCTACCACCAACACCCCGAACCTAACACCCCTAACCCCAACACCCCACAACATCTCTAACCCCAACACCCCATCCCCAACACCCCTACCCCCAACACCCCTACCCCCAACACCCCTACACCCAACACCACTACCCCAACACACCTACCCCCAACACCCCTAACCCCAACACCCTTAACCCCAACACCCCACAACACCTCTAACCCCAACACCCCTACCCCCAACCCCCATACCCCCAACACCCCTACCCCCAACATCCCTACACCCAACACCCCTACCCCCAACACCCCTATCCCCAACACCTCAAACCCCAACACCACTACCCCCAAGACCCCTAACCCTAACACCTCTACCCTTACACCCCTACCCCCAACACCCCTACCCCCAACACCCCTACCCCAACACCCCTACCCCCAACACCCCTAACCCTAACACCTCTACCCTTACACCCCTACCCCCAACACCCCAACTCCCAACAATGCTACCCCAACACCCCTAACCCTAACACCCCTACCCCCAACACCCCTACTGTAACACCCCGACCCCCAACACCTCTAACCCCAACTCCCCTAACCCTAACACCCCGAACCCCAACACCCCTACCCTCAACACCCCTACCCCAACACCCCTACCCCCAACATCCATGCCCCCAACACCCCTACCCCACTGCCCCTACCCCCAACACCCATATCCCCAACACCTCAACCCCCAACACCACTATCCCCAACACCACTACCCCCAACACCCCGACCCCAACACTCCTACCCCCACTGCCCCTACACCCACTGCTCCTACCCCCAAAACCCCTACCCCCACTGCCCCTACACCCACTGCTCCTACTCCCTACACCCCTACCCCCACTACCCCGACCCCCAACACCCCTAGCCCCAAAGCCACTATCCCCACTACCCCTACCCCCAACACCCCTTTCCCCATTGCCCTTACCCCAACACCCCTGTCCCCACTTCCCCTACCCCAACACCCGTACCCCCAACACCCCTACCCCCACTGCCCCTACCCGAAAACCCCTACCCCCAACACTCCTACCCCCACTGCCCCTACCCCCAACACCCCTACCCCAAGCACCCCTATCCCCAGCACCCCGACCCCTAACACCCCGACCCCACTGCCCCTACCCCCAACACCCCTACCCCCAACACCCCTACCTCCAACACTCCTATCCCCACTGCCCCACTGCCCCTACCACACAACACCCCTACCCCCAGCACCCCTATCCCCAGCACCCCTACCCCTAACACCCCTACCCCACTGCCCCTACCCCCAACACCCCTACCCCCACTGCCCCGACCCCCAACATCCCTACCTCTAACACCCATACCTCCAACACTCCTATCCCCACTGCCCCACTGCCCCTACCCGCAACACCCCTACCCCCAACACCCCCAACACCGCTACCCCCAACACCCCTACCCTAACACCCCTACCCTCAACACCCCTACCCCAACACCCATACCCCCAACGCCCCTACCCCCAACACCCCAACCCTAACAACCCTACCCTCAACACCCCTACCCCAACACCCATACCCCCAACGCCCCTACCCCCAACACGCCTACCCCCAACACCCATACTCCCAACACCCCTACCCCAACACCCCTACCACCAATACCCCTACCCCCAACAACCCTAACCCCAACACCACGATCCCCAACACCCCTACCCTAACACCCCTAACCCTAACACCCCTACCCCCAATACCCCTACCCTAACACCCATACCCTACCACCCATAAGCTAACACCCCAACCCAACACCCCGACCCCAACACCCCGACCTCCAACACCCAACACCCCTACCCCCAACACCCCTACCCTAACACCCCTACCCCCAACACCCCTACCCCCAACACCCCTACCCCAACACCCCTACCCCCAACACCCCTACCCTAACACCCCTACCCCCAACACCCCTACCCCCAACACCCCTACCCCAACACCCCTACCCCCAACACCCCTACCCCCAACACCCCTACCCCCAACACCCCTACCCCAACACCCCTACCCCCAACACCCCTACCCTAACACCTCTACCCCAACACCCCTACCCCCAACACCCCTACCCCAACACCCCTACCTCCAACACCCCTACACCCAACACACCTTCCCCCAACATCCCTACCCTAACAACCCTACTCCAACACCTCGAACCCCAACACCCCTAGCCTAACACCCCAACCCCCAACACCCCTAACCCCAACACCCCTACCTCCAACACTCCTATCCCCACTGCCCCACTGCCCCTACCCCCAACACCCCTAACCCCAGCACCCCTATCCCCAGCACCCTACCCCTAACACCCCTACCCCACTGCCCCTAACCCCAACACCCCTACCCCCACTGCCCCTACCCCCAACACCCGTACTCCCAACACCCTTACCCCCACTGCCCCTACCCGAAAACCCCTACCCCCAACATTCCTAACCCCACTGCCCCTACCCCCAACACCCCTACCCCCAGCACCCCTATCCCCAGCATCCCGACTCCTAACACCCCTACCCCACTGCCCCTACCCCCAACACCCCTACCCCCACTGCCCTAACCCCCAACACCCCTAACCCCAACACCCCTACCTCCAACACGCCTATCCCCACTGCCCCACTGCCCCTACCCCCAACACCCCTACCCCCAGCACCCCTATCCCCAGCACCCCTACCCCTAACACCCCTACCCCACTGCCCCTACCCCCAACACCCCTACCCCCACTGCCCCTACCCCCAACACCCCTACCCCCACTGCACCTACCCCCAACACCCCTATCCCCAACACCTCAACCCCAAACACCACTACCCCCAACACCACAACATCCAACACCCCGACCCGAACACTCTTAACCCCAACACCCCACAACACCCCTACCCCCAACACCCCTACCCCCAACACCCCTACCCCCAACACCCCGACCCTAACACCCCGAACCCCAATGCCCCACTACACCTCTAACCCCAACACCCCTACCCCCAACACCCATACCCCCAACACCCCTACCCCCAACACCCCTACCCCCACTGCACCTACCCCCAACACCCCTATCCCCAACACCTCAACCCCCAACACCACTACCCCCAACACCACTACCCCCAACACCCCAACCCCAAACACCCCTAACCCTAACACCTCTACCCTAACACCCCGACCCCCAACACCCCAACCCCCAACACCCCTACCCCAACAGCACTAACCCTAACACCCCTACCCCCAAAACCACTACCGTAACACCCCTACCCCCAACACCTCTAACCCCAACACCCCTACCCCCAACATCCCTACCCCCAACACCCCTATCCCCAACACCTCAACCACAATCACCTCAACCCCCAACACCACTACCCCCAACACCACTACCCCCAACACCCGTACCCCCACGGCCCCTACCCCCAACACCCCTACCCCCAACACCCTTACCCCCAACACCCCTATCCCCAACACCTCAACCCCCAACACCATTACCCCCACCACCACTACCCCCAACACCCCGACCCCAACACCCCTACCCCCAAAAACCCACAACACCTCTAATCCCAACACCTCTAACCCCAACACCCCTACCCCCAACACCCATACCCCCAACACCCCGAACAAAACACCCCTACCACCAACACCCCGAACCTAACACCCCTAACCCCAACACCCCACAACATCTCTAACCCCAACACCCCATCCCCAACACCCCTACCCCCAACACCCCTACCCCCAACACACCTACACCCAACACCACTACGCCACACCCCTACCCCCAACACCCCTAACCCCAACACCCTTAACCCCAACACCCCACAACACCTCTAACCCCAACACCCCTACCCCCAACCCCCATACCCCCAACACCCCTACCCCCAACATCCCTACACCCAACACCCCTACCCCCAACACCCCTATCCCCAACACCTCAACCCCCAACACCACTACCCCCAAGACCACTACCCCCTACACCCCAACCTCAAACACCCCTAACCCTAACACCTCTACCCTAACACCCCTACCCCCAACACCCCTACCCCCAACACCCCTACCCCAACACCCCTACCCCCAACACCTCTAACACCAACACCCCTACCCCCAACACCCCTACCCCCAACACCCCTAACCTTAACACCTCTACCCTTACACCCCTACCCCCAACACCCCAACTCCCAACAATGCTACCCCAACACCCCTAACCCTAACACCCCTACCCCCAACACCCCTACCGTAACACCCCGACCCCCAACACCTCTAACCCCAACTCCCCTAACCCTAACACCCCTAACCCCAACACCCCTACCCTCAACACCCCTACCCCAACACCCCTACCCCCAACATCCATGCCCCCAACTCCTCTAACCCCAACACCCCTACCCCACTGCCCCTACCCCCAACACCCCTATTCCCAACACCTCAACCCCCAACACCACTACCCCCAACACCACTACCCCCAACACCCCGACCCCAACACCCCTACCCCCACTGCCCCTACACCCACTGCTCCTACCCCCAAAACCCCTACCCCCACTGCCCCTACACCCACTGCTCCTACTCCCTACACCCCTACCCCCACTACCCCGACCCCCAACACCCCTAGCCCCAAAGCCCCTATCCCCACTACCCCTACCCCCAACACCCCTTTCCCCATTGCCCTTACCCCAACACCCCTATCCCCACTTCCCCTACCCCCAACACCCGTACCCCCAACACCCCTACCCCCACTGCCCCTACCCGAACACCCCTACCCCCAACACTCCTACCCCCACTGCCCCTACCCCCAACACCCCTACCCCCAGCACCCCTATCCCCAGCACCCCTACCCCTAACACCCCTATCCCACTGCCCCTACCCCCAACACCCCTACCCCCACTGCCCCTACCCCCAACACCCCTACCCCCAACACCCCTACCTCCAACACTCCTATCCCCACTGCCCCACTGCCCCTACCCCCAACACCCCTACCCCCAACACCCCCAACACCCCTATCCCTAACACCCCTACCCCCAACACCACCACCCCCACTGCCCCAAGATCACGTAAGACAGCTCGGTATTGAATTGAAGTGGCAAAAATGACAGGTGTTATAGTTGATGCGGTGAATCACAAGCCTTGTGTTCCAACATAGGCAATAAAGCTTGAGAACATTAGTTTAGTCCAGTCACAGAACCAGCAGCAAAAAGGAGCTCTCTGCTGATAGAGGAGGCAACTCCATGATAATGTGCTCGGCAAAACTTGTCTCTCTCGTGTTCTCCCACTCAAGTGGAAAGGGTGCAGCATCCTCATGAACAATGTGACACTTTGCTCCTCTGGCTCCTTTGCCTCTCCAAACAACAACAACTTGCAATGATATAGCACCTTTAACGTAGTCAAACATCCCAAGGCATTTGAAAAGGGCTTGACAAACACTCACGAAGGTGGTGTTCCTTTAAACGTACAACCCAGGAAAAGAAACATAAACTGCAAAAGTAGAACAGGGAATGACAATTTTTATCATGCCGATCCAGGCCGACTTCAACAATCTACCACCAACCCGTCTCAAATCTAGAAGGCTATTTTTGGACCGTCGCCAAAGCCCTTCAGCGATCTCCCCTCATCCTTGGCGATCGATGGACAAATGCGTGGAAGAACTGCGACATACAGAATGGATTCCTTATAGAGGACCCCACAGTACAACCTGTAGGATCAAACCTTCCTCACAAACAGTGGATAACCATCAACTGGTCATGGTAGAGGCTGCCACCTTCTCCAGAGGTGGAAGATTAAAGCAGCCCCATCATGCAATTGTGGAGCTCCTAATCAGACCCTGGAGCACATTATCGAGCACTGCCCTCAGAGGAAATTTACAGGCAGCCTACAAGATATTTACGCTGATGATGATCTCTGAATAAATTCAATCATCATTTTACCAGTTCACGAGCAGAGTGAAAGAAGGTCCCACTATGATTATTGGTCTGTGTGGAGTTGCTGATCTCAGCCAGGACAGCGCTGAGGGGACAGCAGTTTACCTCAATCGCTGCTGTGCTTGGTAAAGGGAAAACAGCTATTGCCGATTGCTAGCAAATGATTGCTACTGGAAAGTGTGTGTGTGTGTACGCGGAGGTCAGAGGAAGGCAAGACTCTGCTGCGCTGCTCCCCACGGTTGAGCGGCCGCTAGCTGTTCAGGCTCGCACAGTGCAGAATGGCAACTTGGAAGCACCCCCAAGGTTAGTTACCGACGCCAGGAAATGACACGGTCAGGGAAAAGCCCGCGTGCTGCATGTCGAGCGCATGACTTGACAGAGTTAGAGTCGAAGTGATTGCCTAATCGAGGGGCAGTTCTCACAGGGAGGCCAGGGAGGGAAATCGTGGACCCGCATTCTTCTGGCATTCCATTCCTTTAAATCGGTGAGTGAGAATTAGTGACTGTGATCCGGACCAGGGTGACGTGGGAATTCTGCTCCTCGTTGATTGGGGGAAGGGGCGGAATCAGCTGACCACGCTTGGGGTAATCATGATGGTTCATATCCCGCCCCCGGCCCCCCCACCCTCCCGAGTAATCGCAATACAGATAGCATAGTGGTAATGTTAATGGGACTGGTAAGCCAGGGGCCTGGACTAATGATCCAGAGACGTAAGTTTAAATGTTTAAATTCCACCATGGCAGCTGGGGAATTTAAATTCAGTTCATTAAAAAAATCTGGAATAAAAAGCTGGTATTAGTATTGGTGACCATGAAACTATCGGATTGTTTTAAATACCCATCTGGTTCACTAATTTCCTTTAGGGAAGGGAATCTGCCATCCTTACCTGGTCTAGACTCCAGACCCACAGCAATGTGGTTAACTCTTAACTGCCCTCTGAAATGGCCTAACAAGCCAAACAGTTGTAACAAAACTGCTAAGAGAAACAATAAGAAGAATAAAACCAGACGGTCCACCCGGCATCGACCTTGGCACCGGCTACGAACATGACAACGGCTATCCAGCCTAGTCGACCCTGCAAAATCCTCCTCAACATCTGGGGACTTGTGCCAAAATTGGGAGAGCTGTCCCCCAGACTAGTCTAGCTACAGCCTGACACAGTCATACTCACAGAATCATACCAAACGTCCCAGACTCCTCCATCACCATCCCTGGGTATGCCCTGTCCCACCGGAAGGACAAACCCAGCCGAGGTGGAGGCACAATGGTATACAGTCGGGAGTGGGTGGCCCTCAACGTTGACTTCAGACCCCATGAAGTCTCATGGCTTCAGGTCAAGCATGGGCAAGGAAACCACCTACCACCCTCCCTCAGCTGATGAGTCAGTACTCCTCCATGTTGAACACCACTTGTGTTGTGTATGTAATAACTGTTAGACTGAGTACTGTTTAACTCCAAGAGCTATAACCTTGGCTCTGCTTTATTAAGGTCCAAAGTGACTAATATACAAAATGGCTGGTCTTTTATACTTGGGCTGCACACACGCGCGTGCAGCCCAATGGCCTCCAACAGTGATGCCATCTAGTGGCTAGTGATCCCCAAAGTACATACATGACAACTTGGAAAAAGCACTGAGAGTAGCAAGAGCACAGAATATACTCTGGGTGGGGGACATCAACGTCTTTTACCAAGAGTGGCTCGGTAGCACCACTACTGACCAAGCTGCCGAATCCTGAACGACATGGTTGCCAGACTGGGCCTGCGGTGGTGAGAGAACCAACATGAGGGAAAAACCTACTTGACCTTGTCCTCACCAATCTACCTGTCGCAGATGGATCTGTCCATGACAACATTGGTAGCAGTGACCACCGCACAGTCATTGTGGAGACGAAGTCCCATCTTTGCACTGAGGGCACCCTCCATCATTTTGGGCCCAAGTTTCCACAGGATAAAAAACGGGCGCCCCTCCGAGCTGGGCGCCCGTTTTTCGCGCCTAAAACGGCGCCAGAAAAAAAACGCGCTATTCTCGAGCGCTTTGCAGCTCCTTGTCTGTTTGGCGCGGCGCCCAGGGGGGCGGAGCCTACACTCGCGCCGATTTTGTAAGTGGGAGGGGGCGGGTACTATTTAAATTTTTTTTTTTCCTGCCGGCAACGCTACGCGTGCGCGTTGGAGCGTTCGCGCATGCTCAGTGTGAAAAAAACATTGGCACTCGGCCATTTTTGTAGTTCTTTGTAGCTGTTTAATTTTTGAACATTTTTTAATAAAAGCACATTGCCATCAGCACATCAGCACTGAGGCTTCTTGCAGCCTTCTCACTGTCTCCTTCCCCTCCCCACCCTCCACAGCAACAAACCGCTGTCTCCTTCCCCTCCCCACCCTCCACAGCAACAAACCGCTGTCTCCTTCCCCTCCCTCCCCTCCGCGGCGACAAACCGCTGTCTCCTTCCCCTCCCTCCCCTCCGCGGCAACAAACCGCTGTCTCCTTCCCCTCCCTCCCCTCCGCGGCAACAAACGGCTGTTTCCTTCCCCACCCCCCGCGGCAACGAACGATGGCTGAAGCACTTTCACACAGGTAGGAAGATGGTTTATTTAATCTTTTCTTTGCTTATAAATGTTTATTCAGGTTGGATTTATTTGTATAATATTTGTAGAAGTATAAATAAGGATTGATTGTAGAATTTAATGACTTCCCTTCCCCCCCTCCACCTCATTCTGGACGCCTAATTTGTAACCTGCGCCTGATTTTTTAATGTGTAGAACAGGTTTTTTCAGTTCTACAAAAATCTTCACTTGCTCCATTCTACTTTAGTTTGGAGTATGTTTTCACTGTGGAAACTTTGAAATCAGGCGTCAGTGGCCGGACACGCCCCCTTTTGAAGAAAAAATTCTGTTCCAAAGTAGAACTGTTCTACCTGACTAGAACTGCAGAAAAAAAACTGTAGAGAATTGCGATTTCTAAGATAGTCCGTTCTCCACCAGTTGCTCCTAAAAATCAGGCGCAAATCATGTGGAAATTTGGGCCCATTGTGTGGCACTACCACTGTGCTTAATGGGATAGATTCAGCGCAGCTCAAATCTGGGCATCCATGAGGTGCTGTGGGCCATTAGCAGCAGCAGAATTGTATTCCACCACAATCTGTAACCTCAACGCCCGGCATATCCATCACTCTACCATAACCATCAAGCCAGGGGACCAACCCTGGTTCAATGAGTCATGTAGAAGAGTATGCCAGGAGCAGCACCAGGTGTACCTAAAAATGCGGTGCCAACCTGGGGAAGCTGCAACATAGGACTACATGCATGCTAAAAGGTGGAGGCAGCATGCTATAGACAGAGCTAAGCGATCCCACAATCAACAGATCAGATCAAAGCTCTGCAATCCTGCCACATCCAGTCGCGAATGGTGGTGGACAATTAAACAACTAACAGGAGGAGGAGGCTCCATGAATATCCCCATCCTCAATGATGGCGGAGCTCAGCACATGAGTGCAAAAGACAAGGCTGAAGCGTTTGCAACCATCTTCAGCTAGAAATGCCGAGTGGATGATTCATATTGGCCTCCTCCTGAGGTCCCCACCATCACAGAAGCCAGTCTTCAGCCAATTTGATTCACTCCACATGACATCAGGAAATGGCTGAGTGCACAGGATACAGCAAGTGCTATGGGCCCCGACAACCTCCCGGCTGTCGTGCTGAAGACTTGTGCTCCAGAACTAGCCGCAGCTCTAGCCAAGCTGTTCCAGTACAGCTACAACACTGGTATTTACCCGACAATGTGGAAAACTGCCCAGGTATGTCCTGTCCACAAAAAGCAGGACAAATCCAATCCGACCAATTACCGCCCCATCAGTCTACTCTCAATCATCAGCAAAGTGATGGAAGGTGTCATCAACAGTGCTATCAAGCGGCACTTACTCACGAATAACCTGCTTACCGATGCTCAGGTTGTGTTCTGCCAGGACCACTCTGCTCCAGACCTCATTACAGCCTTGGTCCAAACATGGACAAAAGAGCTGAATTCCAGAGATGAGGTGAGAGTGACTGCCCTTGACATGAAGGCAACATTTGACCAAGTGTGGCATCAAGGAGCCCGAGTAAAACTGAAGTCAATGGGAATCAGGGAGAAACTCTCCACTGCCTGGAGTCATACCTAACACAAAGGAAGACGGTTGTGGTGGTTGGAGGTCAATCAACACAGACCCAGGACATCACTGCAGGAGTTCCTCAGGGCAGTGTCCTAGGCCCAACCATCTTCAGCTGCTTCATCAATAACCATCCGTCCATCATAAACTCAGAAGTGGGGATGGTGACTGATGACTACACAGTATTCAGTGCCATTCACAACTCCTCAGATAATGGAGCAGTCCATGCCCACATACAGCAAGACCTGGACAACATTCAGGTTTGGGCTGATAAGTGGCAAGTAACATTCATGCTACACAAGTGCCAGGCAATGACTATCTCCAACAAGCAAGAGTCTAACCACCGCCCCTTCACATTCAATGGCATTACCGTCAACAAATCCCCCACCATCACCATTCTGGGGGTCACCATTGACCAGAAACTTAACTGGACCAGCCACAAAAATACTGTGGCAACAAGAGCAGGTCAGAGGCTGGGTATTCTGCAGTGAGGTCTCACCACCTGATTCCCCAAAGCCTTTCCACCAGCTACAAGGCACGTCAGGAGTGTGATGGAATACTCTCCATTTGCCTGGATGAGTGCAGCTCCAACAACACTCAAGATACTCGACACCATCCAGAACAAAGCAGCCCGCTTGCCTGGCACCCCATCCACCAACTTAAACATTCACTCCCTCCACCACCGTAGCTGCAGTGTGTACCATCTACAAGATGCACTGCAGCAACTCGCCAAGGCTTCTTCGGCAGCACCTCCCAAACCCACGACCTCTACCATCTGGAACAACAAGGGCAGCAGGCACATGGGAACACCACCACCTCCACATTCACCTCCAAGTCACACATCACCCTGACTTGGAAGTATATCGGTGTTCCTTCAATGTCCCTGGGTCAAAATCGTGGAACTCCCTCCCTAACAGCACTGTGGAAGTACCTTCACCACACGGACTGCAGCGGTTCAAGAAGGCAGATCACCACCATCTTTGCAAGGGCAATTAGGGATGAGCAATAAATGCTGGCCTTGCCAGTGACGCCCACATCCCAGGAACAAATATTAAAAAAAAACACTATCCAGTGCCTTTTATATAAAAATGATTTACTGGCCTCTCACCCACGTAATAGCATATGAGCTGTCGTTATCAAGTATCAAGGAGTTAGAAGTTTCCCAGAGCAACAAAAAAAAAATTCGCGTGTTGATTAAATATTATAGAGTGTGCTTTCAAATACCTGACTTTCACTTTTCTCGCCCACAAACTGAGCGTCTCTCATTTAGCTGCAGATTCTCAGCCCTCCGTTCCCTACGCTCTGCTTTATCTGAAGCAGTGTGTTGTGTGCGTGTTGACTGGTGAGGATTATGCTGCCTCACTGTGAAGTAACAAATGAAAGCAGTCAGTTCAAGGCATTTACAGAACCCTTGGGTGAGCTAACAGAAACAGTTTACGGATTATTTTATTCACACACATAAACACGTCCATGTATTCAATAAGGTTTCTCTCCCTCCTTCATTTTACCCGTGACAGATACCCAGTCCCTGACCAAGAGTGTATGCTGCTGGATGACTATATTCACGCAAATGCTATCGCTGCACTCACGCTAACCGCCAGGGGATGTGAGATCGCTGTTTGTTCTCAGGATGCGGGCAATGATTGCCCAGCCCTCGCCACCCTGAAAAGGTGGTGGAGGGCCTTCTACAGCAATGGTTTTGATGCTGAGAGGCTTTCCCAGCATTAAGTAGTTGGACTGGAGTCATGTAGGCTGAAGTGGATAAGGGTGGCAGGTTCCCTTTGCTGAAGGACATTGCTGAACCAGTTGGGTTTTTTTACAATGATCTGGCAGTTTTTGTGGTCATTTTATCTGGTATCTGCCCGCTAACTACTACAATTATTGCCACAGTGTGATTTGAACTCATCACCTCTGCTTTCCTTGCACAGTACCGTAACACTAATGTACACAGCATGGATCAGGCTGCTCTCTGATTTTCTTCACCACCCCCCGCCACCCGACCATCCCAAGATAAATGCCATCTCTCTGCATCCAGCTGCAGCTGGGAATTTACCGTGCAGGGAATCAGAAGGCAAACATGCATGTTACAATGGCAAAGTATGGCACGGCTTGCTGTCGGCATGCTGCACCATCGGGAGCCTGCACTGAGAAAATGATGATGGAGGCAAGTGATCCATTACAAGTCAAGTGTACTCAGAAGCTAGCGCTTTCACTGCCTCCTGCAATGGGAGAGGGGGGCAGTGCTATGCAGCGGGGACAGGCTGGTGGAGGACCTTTGTCTTACGGATGTTTAGCGTAAGGCCCATGCTTTCGTACGCCTCAGTTAATACGTTGACTATGACTTGGAGTTCAGCCTCTGTATGTGCGCAGACGCAGGCATTGTGGACGAAGGTGCAGCGAATGAGGGTATGGGGCCCAGAAGAGTCGAAAGGCCCAGGAGCAGCACGGGCCAGCCCACACTGCGATACATGTGCGCACTAGATCTGTGCAGCATAGCAGGTCTCCAGTCGTCCTGGTTCAACCCTTGCCACTGGATAAAGGCCTAGCTCTGTCGAGCCCGTGTGGTGGCTGATGTGCAACGGTCACCACACATGAAAAAAATCCACGCACAGGCATCTTCCACCCCCTCAATTAGAGTTCAGGACTGGAGTTGGGTCCTTCATTGAAATATCTGTGAACTCTTGTAGAAGCAAGTCATCCTCGTTCGAGGGACCGCCTATGTTGATGATGCACTTGTTCAACAAAATGGCGATTCTGAGTCATCAAATTAGGCTGCATGCAGGGAGGCCAAATGAAGAAAATAATCTTCGCAAAATGTCCAATGTTTTATTTGTTGTTATTTTCCACATTGGAAACACCTCAACCCACTTCGAATGACTATCAATCGCAATGAACAATTGTTGTCCTTCTAACTCAGCAAAATCAATATGTAGCCTTTGCCACACCCTGGGAGGCCATTTCCATGGCTGTAATGTACTGATGGTGGTTGCTTGCTTACCGATTGACATGTCGTACACTGACTCACGATGTACTCTATATCTTTATCAATACCATAAATAACTGCGTTCAAAACTCTTGGTCAAGCACATTCCCAGGTGCTGGTCATGGAGGTCTCCTAATAATTTGGACCTGAATTTATTTGGTATAATCACTCTTGCACCCCACATGATACAATCTTTATCTACTGATAATTCATTCCTATGAATGAAGAATGGATGTGTATCTTTGTCTGTTACCTGGTTTGGCCATCCATTTGCAATATACTCATACACCTTTGACATCACTGGGTCACGTTTGGTTGCTCTACCAATCTCTTCAGCTGTGACTGGCAGTTCATCAATGTATGAAAAATAAAACACTTCTTCCCTATCGGGTGTAACTTGTGATGGGGAAGACAATCTAGACACTGCATCAGCATTACTGTGATCAGCTGATCATCTGTATTCAATATCATATGTATATGCTGACAAAATCAAAGCCCATCTCTGCATTCGGGCTGCAGCTAATGTTGGAACTGGGGACTTTGGATGGAGGATTGCTGTTAGGGGCTTATGGTCCGTAACGATGGTAAACTTACGACCATACAAGTATTTGTGAAACTTCTTGACCCCAAAAATTAATGCCAAAGCTTCCCTTTCAATTGGCGCATAATTACTCTCACTGGCACTGAAAGTGCGTGAAGCAAAAGCAATTGGTCTCTCCTCCCCACTACGTGATACATGAGAGATCACTGCCCCAACTCCATACGGAGAGGCATCACATGCTAGCTTAATCTCCTTAGACATGTCATACTGAACTAACATAGTGCTCTTGACCAATTTGCTTTTACACTCCTTGAATGCTGTATCGCATTCTTTTGACCACTTCCAATGGACCTGTTTTTTCAAAAGTTCATTCAGTGGATGTAATACTGTAGCCAAATTTGGTAGGAACTTCCCATAATAGTTCAAAAGACCCAAGAATGAACGAAGTTCAGTGACAGTCCTGGGAGTGGTTGCATTGCTAATTGCATCCAATTTTTCCTTGGTTGGATGTAAACCATCTTTGTCTACTCTGTACCCTAAGTACACCACTGAGTTTTTAAATAACTCACACTTACGAGCAGACACTCGTACTCTGTGCTTCTCTAGCCGTTTGAGGACTTCATTCAATATGTTATGATGAATTTGCCTATTTGGTGCTGAAATTAGTATTTCATCCAATTAACATACTACCCCTTCAATACCTTGCAAAATCTGGTTCATCACCCCTTGGAATATGGCAGGGGAGGAAGACACTCCAAACGGTGGCCTATTAAATTGATATAGGCCTAGATGAGTATTTATAGTCAAACATGACTTAGACTCCTCATCTAGTTCAAGCTGTAAGTAGGCATTCATAAGATCCAGTTTTGAGAAGATCTGACCATCTGTCAGTGTTGTGAAAAAATCTTCTATATTCGGCAATGTATTGGGGACATTGCCCTCTAGAACCTGGTTTATGGTTACTTTATAATCACCACACAATCTTACCTTACCATCGGACTTAGGTACAACAACAATGGGTGTAGCCCAATTACATCGAACTATCTTACAAATAATGTTCTCAGTCTCTAGTCTTTTGAGTTCTTGCTCAACTTTCTCCTTGAGTGCATATGGTACGGAACGTGGCTTGTAGTAAACCGATCTAGGTCCTTCTGTACTCTGACACTCGCCTTGAAGCCTTAGATCGGACTGCCCGTTTCACAGAACACCTTTGGATACTTCTTGATAACCTCATCCATTGATGAAAATCTCACTTCCGCACAGAAAATCTTACTCCAATCCAGCTTCAGTGAGCTCAACCAATTTCTTCTGAGTAAGGCAGACTTGTCTCCTTTCACTACTATTAGAGGCAAGTTCTGAAATTGATCTTTATATTTCACCGGTTAGGTGATACGACCTACCACAGGAATTTTCTCTCCCTAGTAGCTTCGCAGCTCTATCTTCGATTTCTCCAGTTGGAAATCATACAATTTGTCGAGTTACAGTGACTCTGGTACTACACTCATGGATGCACCCGTGTCAATTTCCATTGGTACCTTGAATCCCGCAACATCTATGTGGATCTTGATGCTTTCCGAATCACTATCCGTTAAACTCGTGCTCCTGATGACGTGTAACTCTAACATCTCCTCGTCCTATTGTTGTTCTTCCATGCTATGCAGTCTCTTGGGATTTCTACTCATCGCTTTAAACGCTGGACTCACAGCTTTGGAAGCTGGTTTACCCTTCAGTCGGCATGCCTTCGCAAGATGCCCAGTCTTTCTGCAGAAGAAACACTCTGCCTTCACGTATGGACAACTTTGAGCAATGTGTTGTCCCAAGCACCTATAGCATGACTTCGACGCTCTGTTAGAATTTCCAGTTTCTGAGACTTTGGGTCCCCACCGTCTTTTACTTTGAACCTGCAGGTGATTTACCTCGGTTGACTGACGACCGTAATTATTATTTAATTCTCGAGAATATTGTTCGGCCATGCCCATCGACCTCGCTGTCTGATAAGCAGTCTCAAAAGTCAAGTCATCCGTCGTCAATAACTTCCTTCTGATCGCATCATTTTTCACCCCACAAACAAAACGATCCCATAATGCTCGGTTTTGAAAGTTTCCAAAATTACAGTGCATCGATAGCTTTTTTAAATGCTATGATGTAATCACTGATACTTTCATCAGCCTTTTGATTCCGAATCCCAAAATGATAGCTTTCAGCAATTTCTAACGGTTTGGGGTTATAGTGCTGCTCCAGCTTTGTTAAAATCTCTTTAAGCGTTGTGTCTTTTGGCTCGTCAGGCACACGTAGATTTACAAGGGTTTCGTACAATGTCGGACCCGCCTCCGATAAGAAGATCACTTTCTTCCGATCCAACACAGCCCGGTTCTGGACTGCATTATCTGGAACTTCGATTATGTTATTTGCAGTGAAATATATTTCTAGCCAATCCACATACGCTTTAAAACATTCCCGGTCGTGTCTATATTCCCCCAAATGTCCGATTACATCTGCCATTTTAATCTCCGGCTGCTCACACCGTTTGCTGTATTTTACCTCAGATTTTGTAGCTTTTTTCCAAAAACAGAAACTTCCGAAGTCTCTCTGTCGGCTGGCTGAATCCTTTACGAGCAAAATTTAAGCTTTAAATCATCCGAAAAATCCCATCTCATCACCAACTGTGATATATTCACAGAGCACAAACACACACAGCTTCTAACATGGCACGCAGCTCTCTCGGAAGCCTCCGGAATCTGCCTGGTTCTGTTTATTATTAACTCTGCAGTTGCAGTACACAATACGTCCACATCCACAGTGTGGAACTACTACATTACAGCTTACAGACATTACAATTACCAAAGTTGCATTGCAGACCAGTCCAGTTACAGGTCCTGTCAACCTCGATGAGTGATAGTTCTGTGGTCACACATAACTCCAACATGTGCTTGTGTGTGGTGTTTCAAAAAGGTTCGCTAGCTGCAGCAAAAGCTTTGCTAACATGTCAGCAGCCATGATTTTAACGCAGGACATGAGCGAGGGGTGAGCACAGAGGTATGGCACTGGGTGAGGGGGGGGGGGGGCCCGGAAATACAGCGCTGGGTGAGGGGGTAGCCCAGAGATATGTCGCTGGGTGAGGGGGGAGCCCAGAGATACGGCGCTGGCTGAGGGGGGAGCCCAGAGATATGGTCGCTGGGTGAGCGGGGAGCTCGGAGGTACCATACTCTGGGGGGCTGCTCCGAGGTGCAGCACTGGGTGAGGGGGAGGGCCCGGAGATACCATACTCTGGGGGGGTGGGGAGGGGGGAGCCTGGAGGTATGGTGCTCTGATGGGGCCCTGATTTATTCGATACACATTTCCCCAGGCACATACGGCACTGTGTGAACACACATGGCCCAGGGTTAAAATCACATGGAGGCCCAAGTGACATCATCAGACCCCGACTTTAGGACATTTATCAGGCCATCACCTGCCTCCCACCCAAAACCTGGAAGTAAAGATTGCGGCCAGCCAAAGTGCATTGCCAAACAGGGAGGCAAGCACCCATTTTAAACCCCCTTCCCATGCCCCCTTCTAGTCTGGCACCAGGGGTTAAAATGGAAACTTATCTGTGTACAACTAGCTTCTTTCAAGAACTTTGGGGGTCAAACTAAATGCCTCACTCAAGGTTTATCACCTGCGTTATGTTTTACTACTTTTAATCAGCACAATTCATGCAATCAAAACAAAATGCTTGCATAAAGCGAGTGCCTGTTAAAGCCAGGGGACAGGCAGGGAAGTGGCAGAAATACAAAGAGAACATGAAAGTGCGGGAAATGCCAAAAAGAAACAGAAAGCGTCATGCGTGTCACCATCATGCAACGGTAATCTTCATGTAACTGTAACCTTCATGCAACTCCTGTACACTGTACTTATACCCTAGAAATGCACACCCTGACCACAGGGGATGAACTTGTGGGAGACACTCCTCACCTGGGTTTCCAGGTATAAAAGGGGAGGTCCCAACCAGGGTCAGCACTCCTTGGTCTTGGAATAAAGGATAAGGTCACGAAGTGACTGTGTCTGCAGTACATGCCTCATGTGAGTTTGTAGTACGGTGCAGGGACACCGTATTTGGCGACGAGAAACGGGAATCACCGAACCACGAGGATGGCCAATGGTAGCACAGAGGAACGTTACTGTGTGGGTGAGGATTGGGACGACTTCATGGAAAGACTCCAGCAGAGCTTCGTCATGAAGGACTGGCTGGGAGCGACAGCGGCTGACAAGCGGAGGGCGCATCTACTGACCAGCTGCGAAACACAGACATATGCGCTGATGAAAGACCTGCTCACACCCGAAAAGCCATTGGACAAGAGCTCAGCCAGCTGATCAGTGAGCATCTCAAGCCGGCGAGTAGCGCACAAATAGCCCGGCACCGGTTCTACACACACCGGCGTCGGGAGGGGCAATACATCTCGGACTTCGTTGCGGACCTGCGGCGCTTGGCCAGTCTCTGTAAGTTCACAGATGCCTGCAGGGGGGAGATGTGAAGGGATTTTTTCATTGAGGGCATCAATCATGCCGGGATTTTCAGGAAGCTCATAGAGGCCAAGGACTTGACTTTAGAAGGGGCGGCATTGATAGCTCAGACCTTTATGTCAGGGGAAGAGGAGACCAAGCTAATTTACACGCGCAGCCCTGGTCCCAACGTGGCGATGGACCAGGGAGTTAACATTGTGAATGCGGCTAGGGACCCCGCAGGCAGGCAAGGGCATTTCGAAACCGCCCAGGCAGCAACAGACCCTAGGGTGGGCCCGCAAAAGGGACAATGGAAAGGGGATCGTCAATTCAGGCCATCACGAGGAACAATGCTTCCTGTGATGGGGCCATTAACACCCACCATCAGAGTGCTTAGAAACAACCAAATGGGCAATCAGAGAGGAATGCCTCTCTGATAACAGTAACAGTCCCTTTGTTAACAACAATCTCAGCTCATGCTGGAGATGCGGGGGTAGACATACTGCGAAAAGCTGCAGGTTCCAGCAATATACTTGTAGGATTTGTAACGTCAGTGGACACTTGGCCAGGATGTGCAAAAAGGCTGTGGCGAGGCCAATCTGTGAGACAGAGGAACCAGACGAGGGGTCTGCAATGCAGGATGATGCCTGGGGGAAAGCCATGGATGCTGAAGTTCAGTGGGTTCATGTGGCTGACGTCCACAGCTCATACACTAAAACGCCATCCATGATGATGAAAGTTTTATTGAATGGCATCCCGGTGCGCATGGAGCTGGATACGCGAGCTAGCCAGTCACTTATGAGCGCCCAACAATTTGAGAGACTATGGCCACACAGAGCTAGCAGGCGCAAACTGGAACGCATTGACACGCAGCTACGGACGTACACCAAAAAGATCATCCCAGTGCTAGGCAATGCAAACTTGGTGGTAACACATAATGGATCACAGATCCGGCCTGCCACTCTGGATCATCCCGGGAAATGGCCCCGCGCTCTTGGGGAGGAGTTGGCTAGCCAAGATGAATTGGAAATTGGGGGATGTGCATGCTATTTCATCTGTTGAGCGAAGTTCATGCTCACAGGTCCTACAAAAATTCGGGTCACTGTTTCAACCCGGTGTCGGAACGTTCAAGGGCACTAAAGTAGTGATACGTATCACTCCGGACGCCAGACCAGTGCACCACAAAGCCAGAGCGGTGCCATATGTGATGCGTGAGAAAATTGAAAGTGAATTGGACAGGCTGCTCAGAGAGAGCATAATTTCGTCCGTTGAATTCAGCGACTGGGCAAGTCCCATCGTTCCTGTCCCTAAAGCAGATAGCTCGGTCAGGATTTGTGGCGACTACAAAGCCACCATCAACTGTCGCTGCAAGGCCAATACCCGCTCCCGAGAGCGGAGGACCTTTTTGCCACGCTGGCAGGTGGCAAGCTGTTCACGAAGCTGAACCTCACTTCGGCCGACATGACTCAAGAACTGGCTGAAGAATCCAAGCTTCTGACCACCATCACGACGCACAAGGGATTATTTGTCTACAACAGGTGTCCGTTTGGCATTCGTTCGGCGGCAGCTATCTTTCAGCGGAACATGGAAAGCCTGCTCAAATCCATTCCTGCAACAATCGCATTCCAAGATGACATCCTTATAACAGGTCGAGACACCGAGGAACACCTCCACAACCTGGAGGAGGTGCTACGCCGACTGGACCGGGTAGGCTTGCGGCTGAAAAAGGCCAAGTGTGTGTTTTTGGTCCCAGAGGTCGAGTTTTTGAGCAGGAAGGTTGCCGCAGACGGTATCCGGCCCACTGAATCAAAAACGGAGGCGATCCGCCAGGCGGCCAGGCCCGGCAACACGTCAGAGTTGCGATCATTCCTGGGACTTTTGAACTATTTCGGGAACTTTCTGCTGAACTTAAGCACATTGTTGGAGCCGTTACACATGGTCCTGCGTAAAGGTTGTGAATGGCTTTGGGGGGACTGTCAAGAACGGGCTTTCAATAAGGTGAGGAACCTGCTGTGTTCTAACAAACTGTTGACTTTGTATGACCCTTGTAAAAAACTGGTTTTAACTTGCGATGCATCGTCCTACGGGGTTGGGTGTGTGTTGCAGCAGGGTAATGACGACGGCCGACTCCAACCGGTGCCTTACGCCTCCAGGTCACTCTCCCAGGCAGAGCATGGATACGGCATGGTCGAAAAGGAAGCACTCGCTTGTGTTTACGGTGTGAAAAAGATGCACCAGTACCTTTTCGGTGGACGGTTCGAGCTAGAGATGGACCACAAGCCGTTAACATCCCTATTGTCCAACAGCAAGGCTGTCAATGCCAATGCATCAGCTCGCATACAGCGATGGGCTCTCATGCTGGCTGCGTATGACTACACAGAGATGCTGGCGGACCTGTTGCCTGTTGCCAGCATTATCCGGTGCTTACTTTTAAAACTACGCACCCTTCACTCAAGCGTTCGAGTAGTTTCCGAGCTACTGATCGTGTGTCTCCGTTTAGGTACAGCTGCTTAAAGTGACCGTATATGCAGTTTTGTCAACCTGAATTTTTAAGAAATTATTTGTTTTAACCAAGTTAGCAAGCAGCTGCTCATTCAGGTTACAGATGCTGGATAGGGCCTTCGACATTGCGAAGCAAATGAGTTATGCAAAAAAAAGAAAATCCCACGCTGGTTATATTCAGATGAAAGCTAATTTCTTCAAACTGTTAGCAGCTCAATCCCTCCACCAGTTGTATTTGCCGTTGATTGAGCTGTCCAGTTAACTGGAAATGGCAGACAGCGGAGGGAGGCCTGGTGTTAGCAGTGCATCTCCCAGGCCAGCTGGTGAGGGACTGAACCTGGGCCAGGTAATTATTGCCTATCACCGGGGCTGCGCACCCCCTGGGAGAAAGCCTTCCAAATGAAACGCTATCGGGGGGTCAATCTGGCCTGCCACGTTGTGGAAAAGATAAATTCAGCTACAGCTGCAGTAATGATGGGAGGGAGGTCCAGACAATGCTGCGATGTGACAGCTTGTTCCGGACAGATACCAATAGGGGTTTAAATAAGAGCAGGAGTCAGCAATCGGGGGACGTTATTGCATGTGACACTGGATTCGGGCCGGATTGCCGATTACATACAGTCAAACCTCATTAACACAAATTCTAAATCTTTTGCGAATGAGAAGGGTTTGAAAATAGAAAACTTAAACCCAATAGAAACTGATCACATGTATTTTTCGGCCAGAGTATTTGAGACAAAGCAGAATTGTTTTCACCCACCTAAGATAATTGCCACAGTTAAGCCTCTAAGCACCTTATTTATAGCACTTTAAAGGAACACTAACCTGAACATTACACTGTGCAATCTTATCACAAGAGTAATTAAGAATTCATAGTAAATTAATTTTAGAATGTAACATTACATTAGAATTGCAGAAAGAGGAATCTGATGGAAGCATGCATAGCATTTGTATAATAACATCACACAGTATAATTTCCAGTTCAATATACCTCAACTGGAATTCTTAGCGAGAGAATCATAGAATGATACAGCATTGAAGGAGGCCATTCAGCCCATTGTGCCTGTGCTGGCTCTTTGAAAGAGCTATCCAATTAGTCCTACTTTCCCGCACTTTACACAAATTTTTCCGGATCTCCCCCCGTCTGCCCTCTCAGGTGGGCGTAAAAGCCACAATTTGAAGAGCAGATGAGGTGTCCTGGCCGACATGTAACCAACACCACTATTTAGCTCAGTGTTTTTTGTGGGACCCTGCTGTGTTCAAATCTGTTGCCATGTTTGCCTACAAAACAATGATGACTACACTTCAATAGTTATTCATTGGTTGTAATGCACTTTGGGACATTCTGAGGATATGAAAGGTGCTATATAAATGCAAGTTGTTCTTTTCTTTTGTCCCGTCTTTATTTGCATATAGAACCACAGAGAACAGAATTAAATCATTCTGGACAGACTGCAGAGGTCAAATATACAACCTCCACAACGTTCAAACTCTGCGTAGTTTATTTTTTAACATGTTTCCACAAACGACACCCACAGACATTACACCACTGCTCTACGGACTGTACAGAGCAGCTCAGAAGTTTCTCTGGTTTTGGACTGGGACAGTCAGCTTTTTTTTCCAAAATCGTCTGCCTGTAAATTTCTAAAACGAGGCACAAAATATCTGGGCCCAGAAATTTCCGTGACCCGCAATAGCGGTGGATTTCCTTCTGCCCCATGGTTTCGCGACCCTGACCCATATCTCAAGGTCAGTGGTATTTAAGTATTTTAAGTAGGCAAAATATTTGTTTCTTTTACTTCAAGTCCGTTTCTCAGCTCTATTTTGTTCTCTCCATAAGCACCTTTCCCAACTATGTAGAGGATGAGCTGGCAGCCTTTCCCAATTTCTCAGCCTTTACCACTCTTTAACATATGGCTAGGAGGATTAGGAAAGTAGACTGAGATAACTCATCAAAAAAGTCGCTAAAATCTCAGCGCAATTTCTGTGAAAATCACTGGTTTCTCCCGACTTCACTGAACTACAGGCTCCTGTGCAAAAAGTTCATGTCACAACAAAATGCACCATCTTTAACAGCGTACCATCTTTCCCGGAACTCCATGTTTGAATCCCTTCACAGTACCGAAACAGCTCTAATCCATGTCACAAATGACATCCTTTGTGACTGTGACAAAAGTAAACTATCCCTCCTCGTCCTTCTCGACCTGTCTGCAGCCTTTGACACGGTTGACCACTCTATCCTCCTCCAATGACTCTCGACCATCATCAGCTGGGTGGGACTGCATTCGCCTGCATTCATTCTTACTTATCTAAGTGGAGCCAGAGAATCACCTGCAATGGCTTCTCTTCTCGCTCCTGCATCGTTACCTCTGGTGTCCCCCAAGGATCTATCTTTGGCCCCCCCTCCTAGTTCTCATCTACATGCTGCCCCTCGGCGACATCATCCGAAAACACAGTGTCAGTTTCTGACTCCACTCACCACTTCTCTCGACCCCTCCACTGTCTCTAAATTGTCAGACTGCTTGTCCAACATCCAGTACTGAATGACCAGAAATGTTAAATATTTAATTAAATATTGGGAGAACTGAAGCCCTTGTTTTCAGTCCTCACCACAAACTCCGTTTCCTAGCCACCGACTCCAACCCTCTCCCTAGCATGTCTGAGGCTGTTCGCAATCTTGGTGTCATATTTGACCCTGAAATGAGCTTTCGACCACATATCCACGCTATAACTAAGACCCCCTAGTTCCACCTTCGTAACATCGCCCGTGTCTGCCACAGCCTCAGCTTATCTGCTGCTGAAAACCTCAGCCATACCTTTGTTACCTCTAGACTTGATTATTCCAATGCACTCCTGGCTGGCCTCCCACCTTCTACTCTACATAAATTTGAGGTCATCCAAAACACGTATGTCTGTATCCTAGCTTGCACCAAGTCCTGTTCACCCATCAGCCCTGTGCTCACTGACCTACATTGGCTTCCGGTTAAGAAACACCTCAATTTTAAATTTCTCATCCTTGTTTTCAAATCCCTTCATGGCCTCACCACTGCCTATCTCTGTAACTCCTCCAGCCCCATTACCCCTCGAATTCTCAGTGCTCCTCTAATTCTGGCCTTTGAGCAATAGTTCGGCCTCAACTGGAGTATTGTATCCAATTCTGGGCACCGCACTTTAGGAAGGATTAAGGCCTTAGAGAGGGTGCAGAAAAGATTTACGAGAATGATTCCAGGAATGAGGGAATTCAGGTACGTGGATAGACTGGAGAGGCTGGGGTTGTTCTCCCGTGAGCAGAGAAGGTTATGAGGAGATTTGACAGGTATATTCAAAATCATGAGGGATCCAGACAGAGTAGATAGAAATTGTTGCCACTGGTGAAAAGGCCGAGAACCAGATGACACAGATTTAAGGTGATTGGCAAAAGAACCAAAGGCGACATGAGGAAAAACTTTTTTACGCAGTGAGTGGTTAGGAGTGGTGGAGATAGGCTCGATCATGGCTTTCAAAAGGGAATTGGATAAGTACCTGAAAGAAAGAAAAAAATGCAGGGTTGTGGGGAAAGGGCAGGTGAGTGGGATTAGTTGAAGTCCTCTTGCAGAGAGCCGGCACAGGTTCAACAGGCCAAATGGCCTCGTTCTGTGCTGTAACCATTCTATGATTCATCCCTGATTTTAATCGTTCAACCATTAATGGCTGTGCCTTCTGCTATCAAGGCCGTAAGGTTAGGAATTCCCTCCTTAAACCTCTCCGGCTCTCTACCTCTCTTTCCTCCTTTTTGACGCTCCTTAAAACCTACCTCTTTGACCAAGCTTTTGTTCATTTGTCCTAATTTTTCATTATGTGGCTCGGTGTCACATTTTTTGTCTTATAATTCTCTTGTGAAGCGCCTTGGGACGTTTTACTATGCTATATAAATACAATATGTTGTTGTTGTGTATACATACCGAAGAGGTAATCAAAATGAGTGCTGTATATTTGGTATACTTGGGATCAGAATAAATGGTTAACTCTCCATTTTGTCACTTGTCGTGTTTGAATCCCCACTCAAGGTAGGCCCTGTGGTGTTCCTGCACCTTGCTACTGAATCACACAAGGCATGTACCGCAGACACGGTCACTGCGTGACCTTTCTTTATTCCCAGGACCAAGAAGTGATGACCCTGCATGGGACCTCCCTTTAAATACCTGAGAGCCCAGGTGAGGAGTGTCTCCCACAAGTTCACCCCCTGTGGTCAAGGTGTTCATTTCCAGGACATATATACAGTGTACAGTGTGGTTGCATGAAGGTTACAGTTACATGAAGGTTGCATACATGACAGGCTCCACCAATAACAGCAATATTCTCCTAACATGCCATCATATGAGACTCATGAAAATGAATACATAATTACAGTTGTGGTCAAATTTATCAATAATGAACATGCACTCAACTGTGGTATTGTACTGAATGCGGACTGCAAAGCAGTAAAGTAGCAGGTTGAAATATGAAACCGAGACAGTAATGAAGAATGATCTCACAGTGTGTAGTATATAGAACACAAAAACACAAGAAGTAGGAGCAGGAGTAAGCCATTTGACCACTCAAGCCTGCTCTGCCATTTAATAAGATCATGGCTGATCTGATCATGGACTCAGTTCCACTTCCCTGCCCGCTCCCCATAACCCTTTATTCCCTTATCACTCAAAAATCTGTCTATCTCCACATTAAATATATTCAAAGACCCAGCCTCCTGGGGCAATGAATTCCACAGATTTACAACCCTCTGACAGAAGAAATGCCTTCTCATCTCAGTTTTAAATGGGCGGTCCCTTATTCTGAGACTATGCCCCCTAGTTTTAGTTTCCCCCATGAGTGGAAATATACTCTCTACATCCATCTTGTCCAGCCCTCTCATTATCTTATATGTTTCGATAAGATCACCACTCATTCTTCTGAACCCCAATGAGTATAGACCCAACCTACTCAACCTACCTTCATAAGTCAAACCCTCATCTCCGGAATCAACCTAGTGAGCCTCCAATGCAAGTATATCCTTCCTTAAATACGGAAACCAAAACTGTATGTAGTACTCCAGGTGTGTCCTCACCAATACCCTGTACAGTTGTAGCAAGACTTCTCTGCTTTTATACTCTACCCCCTTGCAATAAAGACCAACATTCCATTTGCCTTCCTGATTACTTGCTGTACCTGCATACTAACTTTTTGTGTTTCATGCACAAGCACCCCCAGGTCCCTCTGTACTGAAGCACTTTGCAATTTTTCTCCATTTAATTTATAATCTCATTTTCAATTTTTTCTGCCAAAGTGGATAACCTCACATTTTCCTCACGTATAAAGGTCTGCTCTCATGCTATAATTACATTGCTTTATTGTATTAAACTAGAAAAGAATATTTGGTGGAATTGAAAACCTATGACAGTTCCCAAGTAACTACAGAGGAGTTTCCCTGCTGTCTGTCGCAGGGGAAATCATTGCAAGAATCTTTCTCAATTGTCTCCTCCCAGTGGCTTAAAAGCCCCTCCCAGAGTCACAGAGCGGATTCCGTCCACGAAGGGACACAACGGATATGATCTTCACCGTGTGACAAATCCAAGAAAAATGTAGGGAGCAGAATCAACCTCTGCACATGGCTTTCTTTGACCTCACTAAGGCCGTCGACTCTGTCAAACGTGAGGGATTATGGAGTGTCCTTCCCAAATTCAGCTGCCCCCTAAAATTTGTCACCATCCCCCACCTACTTCACAATGACATGCAAGCTGTGATTCTTACCAACGGATCCACCACAGACCCAATACAAATACAGACCGGGGTCAAGCAATGCTGTGTCACCGCACTCCAGGGACTTCAGCACAAACGTCTAGGCTGACCCCCCAGGGCAGTGCTGAGGGAGTGCTGCATTGTCAGAGGTGCCGTCTTTCAGATGAGATGTTAAACCGAGGCCCTGTCTGCTCTCTCAAGTGGACGTAAAAGATCCCATGGCACTATTTTGAAGAAGAGCAAGGGAGATCTCCCCAGTGTCCTGGGGCCAATATTTACACCTCAATCAACATAACAAAAACAGATTATCTGGTCATTATCACATTGCTGTTTGTGGGAGCTTGCTGTGCACAAATTGGCTGCCACGTTTCGCACATTACAACAGTGACTACACTCCAAAAGTACTTCATTGGCTTTAAGCACTTTGAGATGTCCGGTGCTCATGAAAGGTACTATATAAATGCAAGTCTTTCTTTCTTTCTTGTTGCTCAATACTCAGTGGAGGTACAGGGAGAGAGAAAAAACAGTGGTGACTGTAAAGTCTTTACTCTACAGCATGAAACCACACGAGGCACATTCCAGCGACAAGGCCACTCTGTGACCTTAACTCTTTATTAAAGGACTCCAGAAGTGATGACCCTGCATGGGACCTCCCTTTATATACCTGTGTGATCAGGTTAGGAGTGTCTCCCACAAGTTCATCCCCTGTGGTCAAGGTGAGTGTATACAGTAATACAGTGGTGTTGCATTGTAGTTACAAATGTGACATCACCTTCCCCCCCCCCCCCCCCCAAAAGTCTTACTGGGATCATAGGTTTAGTCTTTCAGGTGGTCTATGCTCCCTTGTGGAGTGCCGCAGTTGGGGCTCTGGATGTTGGACACTGACGTGTGTGTCTGTCACCTATGGTGATTCCGGCCTGTCTGGGCTGACCTCAGGGACTGTGCATTCTTCTGATTGCTCTTGTTGCACGTTCGCTGGCGGTAGTGTGAGCTCCATCTCATGGTCTTCTTCAGGTTCCTCCGTGTCCTTGCTGAACCTTTTTTTTACTTGGTCCAGATGCTTACAGCATATCTGGCCATTGTTGAGTTTTACCTCGATGCTCCTATTCCCCTCTTTGTCATTTACAGTACCCTCAAGCCATTTGGGCACCATGGCATGATTGAGGACGAATACAGGATCATTTATTTCTATACATCTCCCCCTTGAATTACGGTCATGGTACTCGTTTTGTGACTTGCGCTTGCCCTCAACTATGTCGGTCAGTACTGGGTGGATGAGGGACAACCGAGTTTTGAGTGTCCGTTTCATGAGTAGCTCTGCGGGCGGGACCCGCATGAACGAGTGCGGTCGGGATCTATAGGCCAGCAGGAGGCGCGATAGCCGGCATTGTAGGGAGGGTCCTTGTATCCTGAGCATACCTTGCTTAATGATTTGGACTGCACATTCCGCCTGGCCATTGGAGGCCAGCTTGAACGGTGCAGTCCTGACGAGTTTAATGCCATTGCCTAACATAAACTCCCGGAATTCATAGCTCGTGAAGCATGGGCCATTATCACTAGCCAGGATGTCCGGCAAGCCATGAGTTGCAAAGATCGCACGTAGGCTTTCCACGGTGGTGGATGACGTGCATGAATTCAGGATGAGGCACTCGATCCATTACGTGTATGCGTCTACTACAATATGGAACATCTTCCCCATGAACGGGCCCACGTGGTCAACGTGAATGTGTGACCATGGCTTGGTGGGCCAGGGCCACAGGCTGAGCGGGGCCTCCCTGGGGGCATTACCCAGCTGGGCACAGGTCGTGCACCTGCCAACAGTGTTCCAGGTCTGAATCAATTCCAGGCCACCACACATGTGAACGGGCAATGGCCTTCATCAGCACAATGCCTGGGTGCTCGCTGTGGAGTTCCCTGATGAATGCCTCCCTGCCCTTCTGAGGCATAACTACCTGGCTGCCCCATAGTAGGCAGTCGGCTTGGATGGAACAGTCTGATCATCTCAGGGCATGCTCCGTGTGCGGGCGCCCAATCCCCAGTCAGGATACATTTCTTAATCAAGGATAGGAGGGGATCTCAGTTTGTCCAGATTTTGATCTGGCAGGCTGTGATGGGGGAGCCTGCACTGTCAAAGGCATCGACAGCCATGACCATCTCAGCGCTTTGCTCAGGTGGCCAGTGGAAGCCTGCTGAGCACGTCAATGCAGTTTTCAGTGCCGGGCCGCTGCCGGATGGAGTAGTCATAAGCAGCCAGCATAAAAACCCACCGCTGTATGCGAGCTGATGCGTTGGCATTGACAGCCTTGCTGTCTGACAACAGGGCAACAGGGATGTTAATGGCTTGTGGTCCGTCTCTAATTCAAACTTCCTACCAAAGAGGTTCTAATGCATTTTTTTTACACCATAGACACATGCGAGCGCTTCCTTCTCGACCATCCCATAGCCCCATTCTGCTTGAGAGAGCGAGCTGGAGGCATAAGCCACAGGTTGTAGTTGACCCTCAGCATTACCCTGCTGCAACACGCACCCAACCCCATAGGACGATGCATCACATGTCAGAACTAAACGTTTACAGGGGTCGTACAGGGTCAACAACTTGTTTGAACAAAGTAGGTTTCGCGCCCAATTAAAAGCCCGTTCCTGACAGTGCCCCCAAAACCAATCGCAACCCTTACGCAGGAGCACGTGTCGCGGCTCCAGCAACGTGCTCAAGTTCGGCAGAAAGTTGCTGAAATAGTTCAACAGTCCCAGGAATGAACGCAACTCCGATGTGTTGCAGGGCCTGGGTGCTCGTCGAATCGCCTCTGTTTTGGATTCGGTGGGCCGAATCCCATCTGCAGCAACCCTCCTGCCCAGAAATTCAACCTCAGGAGCTAAGAACATGCCTTTAGACTTCTTGAGTCGCAGGCCTACCCGGTCCAGTCGGCGTAGCACCTCCTCCAGGTTGTGAAGGTGTTCCTCGGTGTCTCGACCCGTAATGAGGATGTCGTCCTGGAATACAATCGTTCCCGGAATGGATTTAAGCAGGCTTTCCTTGTTACGTTGAAAAATCGCGGCCGCTGATCGAATGCCAAACGGACTCCTGTTGTACGCAAACAGCCCCTTGTGCGTGGTGATGGTGGTCAGTACTTTGGATTCGTCGGCCAGTTCCTGGGTCATATAGGCTAAAGTGAGGTCCAACTTACTGAACAGCTTGCCGCCTGCCAGCGTGACGAAGAGGTCCTCCGCTCTTGGGAGCGGGTATTGGCCTTGTCGGGACACCTGATTGATGGTGGCCTTGTAGTCGCCACAGATCCTGACAGAACCATCCGCTTTTAGTACGGGAACGATGGAGCACGCCCAATCGCTGAATTCAACAGGCGAGATGATGCCATCTCGCAACAGCCGGTCCAATTCACTCTCGATTTTTTCCCGCATCACATACGGCACCACTCTGGCTTTGTGGTGCACTGGCCTGGTGTCCAGGGTGATGTATATCACTACTTTAGTGCCTTTGAAAGTCCCGATGCCCGGTTGGAATAGTGACTCGAATTGTTGTAGGGCTTGTGAGCACGAACTTCGCTCCACCGAGGACATTGCGTGAACATCCCCCCATTTCCAGTTCATCTCGGCTAACCAGCTCCTCACCAGTGCGGGACCATTGCCCAGGACAATCCAGAGTGGCAACCGGTTCACTAACCCATTGTGTGTGACAGCCATCATTGCACTGCCTAGCACTGGAATGATTTCTTTGGTGTAAGTCCGTAATTGTGTCTCAATACATTCTAATTTGGGTCTACTGGCTTTGAGTGGCCATAGCTTCTCAAATTGCTGAACGCCCATGAGTGACTGGCTGGCTCCAGTGTCCAGCTCCATGCGTACTGGGATACCATTCAACAAAACCCTCATCATCATTGGTGGCGTTTTGGTGTATGAGCTGTGAATGTTCGCCACATGGACCCACTGAACCTCGGCGTCCATCGATTTGCCCCAAAAGCCATCCTGCCTCACAGAACCCTCTTCTGGTCCATCAGCCTCATATATTAGTCTGGTTGCAGGTTTTCTGCACATTCGAGCTAAATGGCCACTGAGATTGCAGTTCCTGCAGACAAACTGTTGGAATCTGCAAGATCTGACTGAGTGTTTTCCCCCACACCTCCAGCATGAGTTAAAGTTTCCATTGTTGGGGACAAAGGGACTATGGCCAGGAATTCTGCGCTGACTGTCCCTTTGACTGCTCTTAAGTACCCTATTTGTGGGTGTCAATGGACCCATCCCGGGCCGCATTGTCCACTGTGATGGCGTGAATGTCCGTTCAGCCTGCCATTGTCTCTGTTGAGGTCCTGCTCTGGGGTCTATTGCTGCCTGGCAAATGTCGGACTGACCCTGCCTGCCTGCGGGGCTCTGAGTAGCGTTGATGATGTTGACTCTCTGCTTCATCGCGCGTTAGAGGCAGAATTGCGCGCGTAAATCATTTTCATCTCTTCCTCCCCCGCCATGAAAGTTTGAGCTAACAACGCTGCCGCTTCCAAGGTCAAGTCCTTGGTCTCAATTAACTTGCAAAAAATTCCCGCATGACCAATACCCCCGATTAAGAAGTCCCTTAGCATCTCCGCCCTGCAGGCATCTGTGAGCTTACAGAGGCTGGCCAAACGCTGGAGGTCCGCTACAAAGTCCGGTATGCTCTGTCCTTCACGACGTCGGTGGGTGTAGAATCTGTGTCGAACCACGTGTATGCTGCTCGCTGGTTTGAGGTGCTCCCCGATTAATTTGCTAAGCTCGTCAAAGGTTTAGTCCGACAGCTTTTCGGGTGCCAGTAAGTCCTTCATGAGCGCATAAGTCTTTGGCCCGCAGCTGGTCAGGAGATGAGCCCGTCGCTTGTCGGCCGCTGCATCCCCCAGCCAGTCTTTAGTTACGAAGCTTTGCTGAAGCCTCTGGACAAAATCGTCCCAGTCTTCCCCAACACAATACCGTTCCTCTGTGCTACCAGTGGCCATTCTCGTGGGTCGTGAATTCCCGTTTCTCGTCGCCAATGTAAAGTCTTTACTCTACAGCATGAAACCACACGAGGCACATTCCAGGGACAAGGCCACTCTGTGACCATAACTCTTTATTACAGGACTCCAGAAGTGATGACCCTGCATGGGACCTCCCTTTGTATACCTGTGTGATCAGGTAAGGAGTGTCTCCCACAAGTTCACCCCCTGTGGTCAAGGTGTGCATCTAAGTTGAGTGTATACAGTAATACAGTGGTGTTACATTGTAGTTACAAACATGACAGTGACGTTCTCTCCTAGCATGAGCAGGAACCCACGAGATGCAACACCTGCCCTTTTACATCCTCCCTTCCCACTATCCAGAGCCCCAAATAGGTGAAACAGCAAAGATGTGACCAGGACTGGAGACTTTTAGCTCTGAGGAAAGATTGGACAGGCTGGGTTTGTTTTCTTTGGAACAGAGGAAGCTGAGGGGAGACCTTCTTGAGTTGTACAAAATTATGAGGGCCCTAAAGTGGATAGGAAGGACCTATTTCCGTTAGCAGAGGGGTCAACAACCAGGGGGCATAGATTGAAAGTAATTGGTAGGAGATTTGGAGGAGATATGAGGAGAAATGTCTTCACTCAGAGGGTGCTGGAGGACTGGAGCTCACTGCCTGAAAGGGTGGGAGAGGCAGAAACCCTCACTACATTTAAAAAATACTTGGATGTGCACTTAAAGTGTCGTAACCTACAGGGCTACGGACCAAGAGCTGGAAAGTGGGATTACGCTGGATAGCTTTTTGTTGGCTGGCACGGACACAATGGGCCGAAATGGCCTCCTTCCGTGCTGTAATCGATGATGAAGTCCACCTCTGCCTTCAATGTACCAGTGCAGCCTTCGCCCTGAGCAAAAGAGTGTTCGAAGACCAGAATTTCAAACTCGGCACCAAACTCATGGTCTACAGAGCAGTAGTGATATCTGTCCTGCTATATTCTTCAGAGACATGGACCATGTACAGTATGCACTTCAAAGCACTGGAGAAATACCACCAACGCTGCCTCTGCAAAATCTTGCAAATTCATTGGCAGAATAGGCGCACCAACATCAGCATTCTCTCTCAGGCCAACATCCGCAGCATTGAGGCATTGACCACACTCAACCAGCTCCAGTGGGCGGGCCACATTGTCCGCATGCCCGATTCTAGACTACCGAAACAAGCACTCTACGCCAAGCTACGTCACAGCAGGCGAGCCCCAGGAGGGAAGAGAAAAAACTTCAAGGACACCTTCAAAGCCTCCTTGAAAAATGCAACATCCCCACCGGCTCTTGGGAATCCCTGGCCCAAGACCGCTCAAAGTGGAGGAAGAGCATCCGAGAAGGCACCGAACACTTCGAGTCTCTTCGCCGGGAGCACGCGGAAGCCAAGCACAAAAAGCAGAAGGAGCATTCGACAAATCAAGCACCCCATCGACCCGTCCCTCCTACCACCATCTGCCCCACCTGTGACAGAGACTGTAGATCCCGCATTGGTCTCATCAGTCATCCTAGAACTCATTTCAGTGTGGAAGCAAGTCATCCTCAACTCTAGGGGATTGCCTAAGAAGAAGAAGATTCCTCTTAACTTTTTCTGTGTTAGTTGTGGCTCAGCGGGTAGCACCCACCTCTGAGTCAGAAGACTGTGGGTTCCAAAATCTAAGCTGACACTCCAGTTCAGTACTGAGCGAGTGCTGCACTGTCGGAGGTGCCGTCTTTTGGATGAGATGTTAAACCGAGTCCCCAACTGCTCTCTCAGGTGGACGTAAACGATCCCATGGCACTGTTTTGAACAAGAACAGGGGAGTTATCCCTGGTGTCCTGGCCAATATTTATCCCTCAATCAACATAATAAAAACAGATTATCTGATCATTATCACATTGTTGTTTGTGGGAGCTTGCTGTGCGCAAATTGGTTGCCGCATTTACTACCTTACAACAGTGACTACACTCCAAACATTCTTCATTGGCTGTAAAGCGCTTTGAGATGTCCGATGGTCGTGAAAGGCGCTATATAAATGCAAGTCTTTCTTTCTTTTTTCTTTTTATAAATTGATTAAGATTTGTTTTATGAATTATTATTTAGTTATTATCATTACAAAGTAGAGGCCCTGGCCAAAGACCAGTGGAGGAAGTGCATCCGGGAGGCCATTGAGCACCTCGAGCCTTATCGCCAAGAGCATGCAGAAATGAAGCGCAGGCAGCGGAGAGAGCATGCGGCAAACCTGTCCCACCCTCCCTTTCCCTCAATGACTATCTGTCCCACCTGTGACAGGGACTGTGGTTCTTGTATTGGATTGTTCAGCCACCTAAGGACTCATTTTAAGAGTGGAAGCAAGTCTTCCTCGATTCTGAGGGACTGCCTATGATGATTATCATTACTGAGAAATCTTAGGGAAAGGCCTGGAGCCATAAAGCAGAACACCAACATTGAAAGCCAATGAAGAGAACGGGAGGTTAAGCATGAAGCAGTTGCTACGTGATGCTTGGATTTTAAAAGCTTGTAGGTTGTAGGAGGAACAGAAGGCTGAGGGAGGCAGAAAGTTCCACAGAGATGAGGAGAGGACTCCATTATTAAGTATTGATGTGTTGAATTCGATAGAATGCCGTTCCCGTTGACATCCAAACTCTGATATGCTGAGACTGTCCGAGGAATGATTTTACTGTTTCAGTTTGATGTCTGCTCGTTGAAAAGAAAGACAGACAGATTTGCATTTATATAGCACCTTTCACGATCTTGGCATGTCCCAAAGCACTTTACAGCCAATTAAGTACTTTTGGAGTGTAGTCACTGTTGTAATATGGGAAACGCAACAGCCAATTGCGCACAGCAAGCTCCCACAAACAGCAATGTGATAATGACCAGATAATCTGCTTTTGTTAGATTAATTCTGGGAAAAATATTGGCCAGGACACCAGGGATAACTCCCCTGTTCTTCTTCAAAATAGTGCCATGGGATCTTTTAAGTTCACCTGAGGGAGCAGACAAAGCCTTGCTTTGGAGCAGACAGAGCCTTGCTTTATTATCTCATCTGATCGACAGCACCTCAGCACTGCACTGGAGTGTCAGCCTAGATTTCTGTGCTCAAGTCTCAGGAGTGGGACTTAAACCTGCAACCTTCTGACTCAGAGATGATAGTGCTACCCACTGAGCCACAGCTGACACAAACAGTTAGTGATAAAAGTCTAAATACTGATAATTATGTTCAGAGAAGTTGCACTATGATGTAAATAAGGCCAATGGAAGATTATCTTTAAAACAAAAAGCAAACTAGTGCAGATGGAGAAAATCTGAAATAAAATCAGAAAATGCAGGAAACACTCAGCAGGAAGTTGGGATTAACGAGTCCTGACAAAGGCTCATCAGTCAACTTGAAATGTTAACCCGAGCATCTTCTCTCCTGCTCACCTTTGTTGGGCTAATCAGTCAATCTCAGACAATTATCAATTTAAAACATGTCTCTAAAATTGTGTGTCCTATAGAAAATAGAAAATATGGAACAAAAAGATTTTTTTAAATAAGACATCTACTGCTGTTTCATTGCAGATAAGTCAAAGGACATGTATGGGACTAAGATGGCTAACTCTTGCTGGAGGTGTTGATCACATGACATCTGGCCATGTGATGTCTGACCACGTGACTTCTGGAATATATAGGTTGGGTCCTTTGTAGTTGAGTATCTTTGCTCATAGATTCATTCCAGCAGCTGGTGTGCGAGAACCAGGAGGCCACATTGAGCAAGGGAAGAAGATAAACCAAGGGTGAGAAAGAGGGGACACCAAAGGTGGGGGAGGAATTTGTGAGGAGAAAACCAGAGGTTGAAAGAACTTTGATTCCATCAGTAACTAATAATAACTGAAATTGAACCAATAACTAATACTAATACCAGCAACACTAAGATTTCCCTCCTAACTAACAGTAATACAATAGCTCCCTGATAGTCGATATGTGACTGGTAATAATAGGTGTAACGCCCCAATATCTTACCTGTAACTAGTAGTAATCCTATAACTCATTGGGGTGTGGTCCCAGTTAATGCCACTTTTAACAGGCCCCATCTCTCTCCCTATCTCCTTGGTTCTGTGTGAAGGTGACTACTCTGAACTGTGAGTCTCAATCAGAGTCAATCTGTACTTGGACTTCACACGTTAAAACCAGCTGGCACAGACTGACCCGAACCAAACTGAAAGATCGCAACAAGGGCAGAGGGCGTTTGGGGCAGTTCTCACAGTGCACATTGTCCGAAACTCACAGCAACATCAACATTTCTTAATCACTCCATGGCCTTTGGAATCAATAAAGGAGAGTTTTCATAGAATGATAGACATTACAGCCGGTGATGGTGTTCTCTCCTATAACCCAATTCTCCCCAGATCCTTATATATTCCTCATTTCCAAATATTTATCCTATTCCCTTTTAAATCATGTAATAGCCATTTGTGAATACAAGTCCGAATTGTGGTTGCCAGATATGTTTTCCAGGACTTGTAGATATGGCCGGTGGCATCTTGGCAGGTGTGGCCAATCACTGGCATAGCTTTTTTTCATACAGTGCCACTTAAATCATGACATACAGTGACTGGGGAGTTTTCAATGAAGCATCCAACATTATGATTAGTCAGACATTTGCATGTCTTAGTGATGCCATTTCTAAGCTGTCCTTTGGGAATAAAAGTCTCCGCAGGAACTGATTATCTGCCAAAGTTCACCTTCATCTCCAGATGTGATACTGGTTGGTGGGTATGGACCACCTCTCATTCAATCTGACCTGTCTAACTTTCCTTCATTGAGCTTCCTCTCTACTTCCAAATATCTCCATAGGGTGATTCCCATTTGGAAAAGCCATTGGCGCCGGTAATGGTGCTGGGACAATAAAAAAACATCAAGACAATGGGCACAGGGTTCATAAGAACAGCAGAAAAGAAATATTAAATAAGAAGAATAGTTAAGAAATGACTTGAATAACTCTTACCGTAACACTGCTGTGTTAAGTTCATGGTCTTCCATGTACTTACCATAACTAGCAACCTGGATGCCCATTTCACACGAGTGTGATTGCGGATGGATAACTTGCACACTAGAATATTGGACCTCAGGATGTTGGCCTCTTACTAGTTTAATATTTGAAGATACTCATAACTGTTTGAGGCAAACGTATCTTAAGCCAGCAGGCCCCACCCACGAGCAATTGTGTCTGACACAAAGAGGGTTGATATCCAATGTAAGGGATTGTTGCCCAATTCTCTGATGAGGATTGCTCAATTTACACTCGCAAATCAAGCGAGCCAGATTGTAAAATCTAGGCTGCACTATCTAGGTTCACACATTTAGCATCGCTATTTGGGGAGGAACTGAGAACCGCAGTGTGTTAGATACTGGCCTTTCACCTCTGGATCTGCATTCAAATCCAGTTCAGAGTGAAAACACTGAGCGCTGGAAATTCGGTATTGCCCGCTTTGAGGCAGTGACGCCACTGGGGCACTATCTTTAGCGCCGGGCGAAGTCTACCGCCCCAAAGTGGGATATTCAGTTGTATCGCCCGAGAGAGTGGAGCGCGAAGAGAAGCGTTCCACACTCCTCTTTGGGCGCTAACAGAGCAACAGCGCAGGAGGCCTAGTCAATTTTTGCCGGCATCCTAGCGCCTAAAGATGAAAAAAAAATCCTGTTGAAAAATTAAATAAACCTCACCCACACTTCCCCACTACTGTAACAAATAAATAAAAGTTGAAAAAGTGAGATTTCAAGCACTCTGGATGATATCGACCTGGGATCGTCGCTGGACCGACTGCTTTCCCCTGCCGGTCACAGCGCCAGGCGCTACCGCAGGCAAAAGACTGAACTTTGCAAACTCGGCACTATGGGGGCGTTGCACACTCGGTGATGTCACCGAGTGGCCAGGGCTAGAGAGCGCAGCGCAAATTGTCAGCACCGCCGCTAAACCTTCACTGAAGTTGACGGCAGGTGCTGACAGCACGCCACTCGGGCAGGAGCTGCTTAGCATCCAGTTTTGCGCCCCTCTGGTGTGCTAACGGTTGCCGCTAACTAACCACATTTCTAGCCCTGAATGTCTCCTCTAACTGCCTGTAAGAGTCCTATGTGAAATGTGTTTGGCCAGTCTCTTTCTAGTTCCTACTCGGCTCGGGTTTACAGTCTAAAGCTATCCCTACTTTGGCACAACATGCAATCTCAGCTGGTGTAGGAATGGAAAAAGTACCACACTGGTGCAGTCTGCTGTTGGGGCAGAGGCACATTGTTAGGAGAGAGCATTACTCTGTACCTGGCTGTATAATATATGCCCTGTAAATGCTTGATGCTGACACTGGGAATGCCTGAGATGGTAGCAGTTCCGCTCTCCAGCACTAACCAGCATAGCCACATGGATAAATGCTAGACGGTGGCCATGGACAGTATCCAGCATGAATCAGTACCTTCAGGAGAGGTGGGGCGGGAATAGGAAAGAGATTTTGAGAAGTTTTTATTTGTATGAGGCTATAAAGAGAAGTGAGTTCGCTTTCATAATCGTAATGTGAAATATTCAAATATTTCAAGGGCAGATTTCCCTGGATAAATTCAACTGGCACACAGAAGTCAACTTATTGAAATAGGTATTAAATAATAAAATGTTCCACAATTGAGGCTTCAGCACGGCTTTAGCTGCAGCACTAAATGACAGAGATTATCTGAGACAGATTACTGAATGAGATTTGAATTAAGCATTATACTGGAGGAAATGTGTTAAAATGATCAAATGACTAACACTGCAACTAGAACGTGCCTGGATGGCTCTGGAGAGGGAGCACTTGAGGCCTTCCCACAGGGAATAGAGTGTCTAATAGACACACATTATAACATTATGACTTAGTTTTATGAGTTGCTTTTGGTTCTGTTGAAATCGGACATTATGGGGCAATTTTTATCTTTATCCACAGATGGAAAACTGACCAGATTGTGTCAGAAGCTGTTTTACACCAGGTTCAAATTGGCTGTCCTTTGACTTGAATGGAGAGTAAAATCGCACAGTGTGTAAACCAGTCTTTCAACTCGGTCCGCTCTGTTTCCCGTCAGGCATGTTAGGTTAAAATTGCCCCCAAATTCTTTTCTTAGATGTGCCTCCTTAAAACAAAGGGGCATATGCAAATTTGTTTCTCTGTTGATGACACTGTGGCAACCCACAGGTGGGAAACTGACCAGAAGGTATCAGAAGCACGTTTTTTAGAATCATAGATGTTGTGTAGACATGCCTGTTCACTGTGTGATGTCTGTAACACTGTCATGCAACATTGAATGTAGCCTTGTACTGTACACACTTTACCGGTACACTAGAGGGTGCTGTTGCTGGAGACCCAGGGGTTGCCTGCACACGACAGGTAACCCAGTATAAAAAGCAACACACAGCTTGTTGTCTGCACTCAGGAGCTGCTAAGAAAGGACTGCAGGTCTGCACAGTTTAAGTACCACACACTGCCTCATGGAGTCATTACTAAAGGTGCCTACATACACCACAACTGGCGACGGGAATATGGGATCACGAACTACACGCTCAACATGTCTAACCTCAGCAACTTTCAGCATTTTACAGAGAGGGGAGATTGGGAGGCTTTTGTGGAAAGATTGGAACACTTCTTTATAGCCAACGACCTGGACCGGGACACACCGGCCACACTATTGAACAAACGCAGGGCCATCCTGCTTAGCAGTTGTGGGCCCACCATCTACGGTCTCGTCAGGGACTTACTAGCCCCGGAGAAGACAACCACTAAGAGCTATAAGGAACTTGTAACAATCATACAGGAACAACTAAAACCGAAAGAAAGCATCCTCACAGCCAGGCACCGGTTCTACACTTACCTGAGGGCCAAGAAATTGCTAAGTATGTTGCACACTTAAGAAGACTAGCTGCACCGTGCGAGTTTGGTGACCACTTTAATGAAGCACTAAGGGACATATTTGTCATCGGAATCGGCCACGAAGGCCTCCTGCACAAATTGCTCTCGGCTGACATCACGGTCACCCTGCAGAAAGCAATTCAAGTGAGCCAGGCCTACATGGTTTCGGCCAGCGACTCCAGGCGAATACTGACCCAGGACTCTAAACCGGCGAGCACAGTGCACCGCATGGACACTTCTAAAGGCAGAAATGCTGCCCCGAGTCCCGCAATCCTGAGTGCCCCATATGGGGCAAACCGGATGGCCCCGTGCTGGCGCTGTGGAGGAAACCACAGGGCCCACCAGTGCCGCTACAAAGACTATGCATGCAAAGGCTGCAAAGAAAAAGGGCACCTTCAGATAATGTGCAGAAAAGGCTGTACTCACTGTGTCTCTGATGAGTTGGCTAATCACCGGGGCTCCGACACAGATGAAGATGAAGCTGCTCTAACCCTGGGAGAAGAGTATGGAATCTTTACCTGCTCCACCGGAAGTTCTCTGTGGATGATGGAAGTGGACATCGACGGGGTCCCAGTCTCCATGGAGATCGACACAGGGGCGAGCCAGTCTGTGATGAGTCAAAAGACCTTTGAAAAAATTTGGAGGAATCCTGCCACTTGACCAAAATTGTCTCCTGTCCAGGCAAAGCTGCTCACCGATACCAAAGGTAAACTCCAAATCGTTGGCAGTGTAGATGTCCAGGTCTCCCAGGGCGGCATGTTAAACAAACTCCCCCTGTGGATTGTAGCCGGCGACGGTCCCACGCTGCTGGGCAGGAATTGGATGAACCGGGTCCACATCAGGCGAAGTGGTGCTGTGGAAGAAAAGAGCACCACAGCCTGCCTGCAGCAAGACCACAAAATGGCTGCAGCACCACAAGTATGTGGAAGAAAAGAGCACCACAGCCTGCCTGCAACAAGACCACAGAATGACTGCAGCACCTCAAGCAGCAGACCTGCATTCAAAATGGCCTCCTCCATGCCACGAGTCAACATGGAGGAGCATCATGTGACATCGAGTGGCCAATCGGATTTGAAGGCTCCCTTAAAGGAGACCGGTAACCAAAAAAATTTAAAGGGGAAGTTCCAACTATTTGAGTACACGGACTTTAAAGCTAAAGATGCAATTAAAGGGTGCAAGTATGAAAATGTATGCAATGTAACCATGAATTGTGATGCTGGTTTAACTAATATGACTAATGAGATGAATGCAGGTGTCAGTAAGGTTAAGAACAAGTTTATTATGCTTAACAATAATGATAGAGATTGTGAAATGCCTAATGTAACTATGTCTGTTGAAACCAGGACACCCAAAAGTGATGCAAGTGCTAGAATGTATAATGCAGGCTCGACTATGTGTGATCAGAGCCAAGGTGTCATGTATAATGGTAGGACACTGCCAAAGGACATTGGGTCCTACAGGGACCATGCTGATGCCAATGGAATCCCCCTGCGGGAGACCCCCAAGTCCAGCAGGCTACCTGACCATGTAGCCTGGACCTTTGGAACGAATGTGATGCCCCTTGCAGGACACACACACAGGCAGTGCGAGCAGACCTTCTACAGGGACAGTGCTCAATGGGCAGCCCAGCCACCACCAATGGCAACCTGCACCAGACCAGCCCTACAGCCCCTGGCCACCAGGGCCAACACCAAAAGCATGAGGCCAACACCCTCCAGCTTCCCTGGCAAACCCTGGGATGACCTGACCCTCATCCCCATTGGTGGATAAGAAGCCCACCCAATCTTGTGGCCCTGCCCACCACCCCACAACTACCCACATCACAATGCATACACAACACCCACTGCTGCCGTGGCTACCCCCCTGGAGGATCCCACAACAGTGACACCCACTTGGTTTGTGTGAGGGAGGGGAAACATACGAGGCCAGCCTCAAGCACAGGGGTCACACCTGGCAACCACACAACCCTCACCACAACCTCCCATAGCCCACCACTGATCACCTCCCCTGGTCATGACAACTAGGATATGAAAAATGCTCAGGGGGGAGTATTGTTGTGTAGGCATGCCTGTTCACTGTGTGATGTCTGTAACACTGTCATGCAACATTGAATGTACCCTTGTGCTGTACACACCTTACCGGTACACTAGAGGGTGCTGTTGCTGGAGACCCAGGGGTTGCCTGCACACGACAGGTAATCCAGTATAAAAAGGAACACATAGCTTGTTGTCTGCACTCAGGAGCTGCTAAGAAAGGATTGCAGGTCTGCACAGTTTAAGTACCACACACTGTCTCATGGAGTCATTACTAAAGGTGCCTACATACACCACAATAGAAATTTACAGCATGGAAGGAGGCCATTTTGGCCCATCATTTCCACGCTGGCCTACCAAGAGCTATTCAGCCTAATCCCGCTTTCCAGTTCTTGATTTGTAACTTCAAGTGCACATCAAAGTACTTTTAAAATGTGGTTTCTGCCTCTACCACCCTTTCAGGCAGTGAGTTCCAGACCCCCCCCTCCCACCACCCTCTGGGTGAAAACCTTTCCCCTGAAATCCCCTCTAAACCTCCTACCAATTACTTCAAATCTATGCCCCCTGGTTGTTGACCCCTCTGCTAAGGGAAACAGGTCCTTCCTATCCACTCTATCTAGGCCCCTCATAATTTTATACACCCCAATAAGGTCTCCCCTCAGCCTCCTTTGTTGCCAAGAAAACAACCCCGGCCTATCCAATCTTTCCTCATAGCTAAAATTCTCCAGTTCAGGCAACATCCTCATAAATCTCCTCTGTACCCTCTCTAATGCTATCCTATCTTTCCTGTAATGTGGTGATCAGAACTGCACGCAGTACTCAAGTTGTGGCCAAACTAGTGTTTTTTTACAGTTCAAGTTTTATACCACATCCAAATTTGCTCTCCATTGGCTTGAACGGGAAATAAAATCGCACAGTGTGTAAATCCTTCTTTCAACCTACTCTGCTGTTTCCCGCAGGTTAGGTTAAAATTGCCCCCAAATTCTTTTATTAGGTGTGCCACAAAGGGGCATATGCAAATTTGTTTCTCTGTTGTGGCAACCCAGTGTCATTTATATGGATCAATTAAAAAAGGCAACTAGTCTGGCTGAGGATTCAGGAAAGTGACTCCCACCAGAAGACCTGTTGGGTCAGCCACTGTCACAAAAATTAGTGCTTTAATAGGGTGAGTAGATTGAACTGACAATTGTTCAACACCTTAAGCACCTTATGCATATTCAATAGTTATTCATACCATAAAACTTATTTTTAAAAGGGATTATTTTTATGGAATGGCAGTCAGTAGATTTACATCACAAGATCACAGGTTAGTTATGGTTGAGGAAGGCTATTTAGCCCACCTTAATTACAATCTCATGTGCCTCTGTAAGATCACCTCCTCTTCAGGTTGAAAAGCCCAAGTTTCTCCACTCTTTCCTCATTACTCAGACCTCCAAGACTAAAGAATCATCCGGCACTTCTTTGCACTGCCTCCAATACTTGAATGTGTCTCAGTGGCAAGAACGAGACACAGCACTCAAGGGCGTCCCGAAGTAGCCCGCTGGGTAAAGGTTGGCCAATATCGGTCCGCTCCGGCTGGCGATGGGTGCAGGGAAGGAGGGTGGGGTGGCAATCGCTGAGAGGTGGAGTATCCCTGAACAGCGGCCCAGATTATTTTCGCTCCTCCTGGCCCCATAATAATAATTTCAAATTGGGCATCTTCCCCTCTTTCGACTGTGGAACTGACGTGAGAGTGCATGACGCACACCATCAGTTCTCTCCTAAAATAGTGGGTTCCTATGTATGTCATAGGAGTCTGATTTGCATATTAAAAGGGTCCTACTCATGATACAGGCAGTTGCTTCAGCCGCCCAGCGGTAGGCCCCTTTCAAAATGACAGCCGGCCAATCGTCATGGTTAACAGACAGAAAGGCTACCAAACCCATTTTTAGGCCATTACAGCACTGTTAATGCCAATTTTTCCAAGTGGAAATCAGTCCCAAACTATAATCTGACAAAGTATTGTACAGTTTGGGCATGACTTCCTTTGACTTACTGTTTTGGCGATGTTGCTCAACATCCTATTGGCTTTGGTGATTGCTGATTGACATTGGTTGGACATGTTGAGCATCAATTCTATTCAGACTCCTAGCTCTTTTTCAACTTCATCCTTAGCTATTTCAGCATCGTCATGGAGTATGTCTGTTGCCCATTTTCCCTTTCTATGTGCAGTACTTTATATCTGAAGACATATCCTCCCTCAAACCAAAAATTAAGCGATCGAAATTCGGTTGCCAACGCCTGCTGATAACACCGGTGTTTGGTGTTAACTGGGAGTTAGATGGTTGGGAGTGGCGCTGGGTGCTGTTCACGCCTGACGTGAAATTCGGTGGTCATTTTTTTAAGGGCATAAAATCGTTACGTCCCACCGGCTAACGTCATGGAAATCATGGCGTCAGTATGCGTGAAACGCCTCCTTGGCACCTCTATCGCGATATTCCGTTTGTACGGCTGCCGGTGATGGCCGTACCGCCTGAAAAAAGTGGTGATTACACAGCGGAACTCGGGCGGAATCGGCCAGAGAGCAAGGTAAGTTTTTTTCTTTATTTATTTCTTCATGTTATCATTAGTTCTAACAGTAGGGAAGTTTGTGAGTGGGTCAGAGAAGTTTGAGAGTTTTATTCTTCCCTTTTCTTCCCATTTTCCAGCTAGCATGGCGGCAGCCTCCCGACACGAAATTCAGTCGGCCTCTTGAGCTCCCGCCCGAGGATGATTGTGCAACGCCACTTTGTAGCACTGCTCTCTCATCTTTGGCTGTAAAAACTGAATTTGGAGCCTGCACGTAACGCTTGGCGGTAAAATCAGCACTCAGGCAGTGACACCGCCTCAAAAATGGCGGTACCGAATTTCGACCTCTAAGTGAACATTTACCTCTTTATTGTTTATCAGATCTTGCTGCATGCAAAATGGCTACCACAATGCCTACACAACAATAAATGTACTTCAAAAAGTAAGTTTACTTCCAAGGCATGATAACATGAAAGTCTTTCTTTCTTTCTTGTAGGACACAAGTTGCACCTGTAGGCTGATTAATGTAGAATGTGCTCTGCAGTACAGAAATTAATCATTGACTGAATTGTGGCAAATTCACACTGTGGCCGAAGTCACAATGTCATTCAGACCAATCAAAAGAGATTTGCTGATTGCAGACGCATGTGTCAAAAGCTTGACAGCTGCCTTTAACTCCTAACTCACCTCAAAGAGATAGACAATGTCAACACTACTGACCTCACATCTTCTAATTCTTAGCGACCCAGCAGATGTTACCTGAATATTTCTTATTGCTTCTATTTTTCATTTTGTTTGACATTGTGCGACTCAAGGTGACCAAACGGGATGAGTTGTTTTTAAATTTTAACTCTTAAGGAGGCAGGGAATGGAAAACATTCTCTCCTTTTAAATAAATGCTCATTATAAAACAATTGTAGGCATGGGCTATTTGAAAGTGTTGGTCTCAATGGCTGCACAACAAGAACTACTCAGTAAAGAACATAAGAAATAGAAGCAGGAGTAGGCCATTTGGCCCCTCGAGCCTGCTCCACCATTCAATAAGATCATGGCTGTTCTGATCATGGACTCAGCTCCACTTCCCTCCCCGCTCCCCATAACCCTTTACTCCCTTATCGCTCAGAAATCTGTCGATCTCCGCCTTAAATATATTCAATGATCCAGCCTCCACAGCTCACTGGGCCAGAGAATTTCATAGATTTATAACCCTATATTTCTCCTCATCTCAGTCTTAAATGGGCGGTCCCTTATTCTAAGACTATAGGTCCCCTAGTTTTAGTTTCCCCGATGAGTGGTAGAACGAGGAGGTATCTGCAGATAACAATTTACATTGCATAGCACTCCACATGCAAGGAACCATCTCAGGGCACCGTGCAAGGTGACAAGATGAATCTAATTAGATTGTCCGGCTGCCTGCGTGCCATCGAGTCGTGGATTACTGAGAAATTGCTCTCTTGAAAACTGAGAGGACTAAAGTGATTTTATTCGGCTCTTCTCCAAGCTTCCCTAACCCTACCACTCATTCCTTACCAGTTCAATCAGACGGTGAATGAACTCACTGTCTTTTTTGACCTTGAGCCGACTTTGAAACCCCATATCATGTCCATCAGCAAGGCTGCTTACTTCCACCTCCACACTACTGCCAACCTTTGTCACATATCACTCTCGTGGCTGCTTCTGACTCAATTCCTCTAATGCTCAACAACACAGCATCCCAAGTTTCACCGTCCACAAACTCCATTCTGTTTATGCACTAAGTTGTGCTCGCCTATCAGCTTGAGTCTCCATTGGCCCTTCATTCACAACACATCAAAATCAAAAAATCGGCATGCTCCACATATCTGTATTTGGCATTGCTCCACCATGAAACCTTATTCAGCCTTGCAGCGCATCCAGTACCTTTTGATATTGGATTTACAGTGTCACATGTGGCTCAGTGGGTAGCACACCTGGCTCTAAATCAGCAGGTTGTGGGTTCAAGTCCCACTCCAGGAACTTGAGCACATAAAATCTAAGCTGAGACTCCAGTGCAGTGCTGAGGGACTGCTGCACTGTTGAAGGTGCTGTTTTTCAGATGAGATGTTAAATTGAGGCCCTATCTGCTCTCTCAGGTGGATGGAAAAGATCCCATGGCACTATGAAGCAGAGCAGAGGAGTTGAGTTATCCCAGGTATCCTGGCCCAAATTTATCCCTCAATCAACATAACAAAAACAGATTATCTGTTCATTATTGTTATGTATGGAGAAAGAGTCAGACTGAACACTGTGAGCTCAAAGTAAAGTGTGACCATAGTCTTTTATTGCAGGTCTCCAGAGTGCCTCTCCAACCTGTGAGGCCTCCTTAAATACCTGTGTTCCCAAGGGATTATGGGATCCCTGGGGACTCCAGGGGATGATCCCTCTGGTGGCTGTACAGAGTAAATACAAATTTACATATATAACAACAGTCCCCCCCCACCCCCCCCCAAGGTCAATATTGTAACTATTTACAATGTGAGTCGATCTGGGGCCCTTCTTGCCCTGGTTGATCATCTCAGTGTGAAAGCTGCTATTGTTAAATCATTTGTTGGGTCCTCGCTGGGCTGTTGTGCAGCTGGTCTTGCTGGGCTGCCTGGTGTGTTGGGTCCTGCTGGGCTGCTGGGTTCTGCTTCGTGGTCAACCGTGGTGCCGGTTGCCACTGGTGTGTATGTTGGGGGATCAAAAAAGGTAGGGTCCAAGGTGGGTTGCTCAGGATGGTCCATGAATCTGAGTTTGATTTGGTCCAAGTGTTTCCGGTGAATGAATCCATTTGAAAGTTTGACCCGAAACACCCTGTTCTCCTCTTTGGCCATGACAGTGCCGGGAAGCCACTTGGGACCTTGTCCATGATTCAATACAAATATAGGATCATTGATTTCAATCTCGCGAGACACATTTGCGTTATCATGGAATGTACTTTGTTGAAGCTGCCTGCTCTCTAGCTGTTCATGTAGGTCAGGGTGAACTAACGAGAGCCTTGTCTTAAGTGCTCTTTTCACGAGCAGTTCAGCAGGTGGGATCCCAGTGAGCGAGTGGAGTCTCGTGCGGTAGCTAAGTAGGATTCGGGATAGGCAAGTCTACAGCGAACCTTCAGTTACCCTCTTCAAGTCTTTCTTGATGGTTTGCACTGCTCTCTCTGGCTGACCATTGGACACTGGCAGATGTGACATGTTTGATCCTGTTACGGGTCATGAATTCTTTGAACTCAGCACTGGTAAAACATGGCCCGTTGTCGCTCACCAGGACATCGGGTAGGCCGTGTGTGGCAAACATGGCCCGCAGGCTTTCAGTAGTGGCAGCGGATGTGCTAGCTGACATTATCTCATATTCAATCCACTTGGAGTACGCATTTATAACCACGTGTTACCCAAGAACGGGCCTGCATAGTCGACGTGTACCCTAGACCATGGTTTGGAGAGCCAAGACCATAAACTTAGCAGCGCCTCCCTGGGTACATTGCTTAACTGCGAGCATGTATTACATCTGTGAAAGCAGGACTCTAAGTCCGCATCGATACCGGGCCACCACACGTGGGATCTAGCTATCACTTTCATCATAACGATGCCTGGGTGGGTACTGTGGAGGTCATTGATGAAGGTGTCTCTGCCCTTCTTGAGGACCACTACTCGATTGCCTCACAGAAGGCAGTCTGTCTGTATAGACATTTCATCTTTGCGTCACTGCAACGGCTTTATCTCTTCCTGCATTTCCACTGGGACACTGGACCAGCTCCCGTGAAGCACAAAGCTTTTGACTAGGGATAATAAGGGGTCCTGGCTTGTACAGGTTTTGCCAGGCAGTGACAGGTGATTTCTCACTCTCAAATGCTTCCAAAACCATAGCTAAGTTTGTGGGCTGCGCCATTTCCATCCCCGTGGTGGGCAATGGCAGCCTATTGAGAGCATTGGTGCAGTTTTCTGTGCCTGGCCTGTGGCGGATGGCGTAGTTGTATGCGGACAATGTGAGTGCCCATCTCTGGATGTGGGCCGATGCATTGGTATTTATCCCTTTACTCTCGGAAAACACGGATAATAGTGGCTTATGATCAGTTTCCCATTCGAATTTTAGCCCAAACAGGTATCGATACATTTTCTTTACCCCATAGACATACTCTAACGCATCTTTCTCAATCATGCTGTGGGTTCTCTCAGCCTTAGACAGATTCCTGGATGCATAAGCAACCAGTTGCAGTTTCCCGAAATCATTAGCTTGTTGCAATACACACCCGACGCCATATGACGACGCATCAAACGTTTACATGGATCATACAACACAAGCAATTTGTTTGAGCATAACAATTTTCTCGCATTTACAAAGGCATTTTCTTGGCTTTTGCCCCAAACCCATTCGTCCCCTTTTTATAGTAAGACATGCAGTGGTTCTAGCAGTGTGCTGAAGTGTGCGGTAAGAAGTTACCAAAGTAGTTCAGGAGTCCCAGAAATGACCGCAGCTCCGTCACATTCTGTGGCTTTGATGCATTCTCGATTGCCTCCGTCTTCACGTTGGTGGGCCTGATACCGTCCGCCGCAATCCCCCTTCCCAAGAACTCCACTTCAGGCGTCAGGAAAACGCACTTTGAGCGCTTTAACCTGAGCCCCACGCAGTTGAGTCGACTAAGGACCTCCTCCAGGTTCTGCAGATGCTCGACTGTGTTCCGACCTGTGACCAAGATGTCGTCCTTCAGTAAGCTTTCCATGTTTCTCTGGAATATCGCCGCAGCTGATCGAATTCAAAACGGGGTACCTGTTATAAATAAAAAGACCTTTGTGCGTGTTGATGCAGGTGAGGCCCATCAATGATTCCTCCAATTTTTGCGTCATGTAGGCTGAAGTCAGATCCAGCTTCGTGAACGTCTTTCCTCTCGCCAGCATTGCAAAGAGGTTGCCTGCCTTTGGTAGTGGGTACTAGTCCTGCAGGGAGAAACAATTGATAGTTACTTTGTAATCACCACAGATTCTGATGGTGCCATCTCCCTTGAGGACAGGAACGATCGGGCTGGCCCACTCGTTGAACTCGATCGGTGAAATGATGCCCTCTCGTTGCAGCCAGTCTAGTTCGATCTCTACCCTTTCTCTCATCATGTACAGTACTGCTCTCGCCTTGTGATGGATGGGTCACGCCCCCGTAATTAGGTGGATCTTCACTTTTGCTCCTTGGAATTTCCCGATGCCTGATTCGAACGGCGAAGGAACTTGTTTAAGACCTGGGCACACGAAGTGTCGTCAGCAGGCGATAGCGCTCGGACGTCATCCTAATTCCAGCGTATCTTTCCCAGACAGCTCCTGCCGAGCAGCGTGGGACCATTGCCCGGTACCACCCAGAGTGGTAGCTTGTGCACCGCTCCATCGTAGGAGACCTTTGTGGTAGCACTGCCGATTACGGGAATCAGTTCTTTTGTGTAATTTCTTAGTTTCGTACGAATTGGAGTTAAGACTGGCCTTGAGGCCTTGTTGCACCACAATCTTTCAAAAGTCCTTTTGCCCATGATGGACTGGCTCGCGCCCGTGTACAGTTCCATTGACACTGGGAGTCCATTTTGTTCAACATTCAGCATTATCGGGGAACAATTCGTGGTGAATGTGTGCACCCCATGTACCTCTGCCTCCTCGGTCTGAGGCTCTGGTTCGTCGTGATCCTCTGTGGATCTGTCCTCCTCTGCAACATGGTGGTCTGCAAGTTTAACAGGATTAGCAGCTCGCCTGCACATACGTTGGAGGTGTCCCATTGTTCCACAGCCCTTGCAAACATACCCTTTGAATCGGCATGAATGGAAACGATGATCACTCCCACAGTGCCAACAAGGTGTTAATGGCCTTGCAATCATCACTCTTGATGGTAGTCTCTGAGACATCTGCGGACGTGCAGCTGCAGGTATGTGTGACCTGCCCTGTACGTTGCGATTCGAAAACAACATCACTTTGTTCACAGTACTTGTAGTAGCACTAGTGTGCTGAGAGATTTGCTTAATATTGTCACTGGTGGCAATGAACACCTGGGCTATCGCTATGGCCTTACTCAAGGTTGGGGTCTCTACAGTCAAAAGTTTGCGAAGTATGGTTTCGTGGCCAATGCCAAGTATGAAAAAGTCTCTGAGCATGTGCTCCAAATGTCCTTCAAATTCGCAATGTCCTGCAAGGCGTTTTAGCTCGGCGACATAACTTGCCACTTCCTGACCTTCAGTCCTTTTGTAGGTGTAGAACCGGTACCTCGCCATCAGAACGCTTTCCTTCGGGTTCAAATGCTTTCGGACCAATGTGCACAAATCATCGTACAATCTCTCTGTGGATTTCTCTGGAGTGAGCAGATTCTTCATGAGGCCATATGTTAGTGCCCCACAGATGGTGAGTAGGATCGCCCTTCGTTTGGCAGCATTCTCTTCCCCATCTAGCTCATTGGCCACGAAATATTGGTCGAGCTGCTCCACAAAGTTTCCCAATCATCTCCCTCTGAGAATTTTTTCAGGATGCCCACTGTTCTCTGCATCTTTGGGTTCCATATCTGTATCTTGTCGCTTGTTGTTATGTATGGAGAAAGAGTCAGACTGAACACTGTGAGCTCAAAGTAAAGTGTGACCGTAGTCTTTTATTGCAGGTCTCCAGAGTACCTCGCCAACCTGTGAGGCCTCTGTAAATACCTGTGCCCCCAAGGAATTATGGGATCCCTTGGGACTCCAGGGGATGAGCCCTCTGGTGGTTGTACAGAGTAAATACAAGTTTACATATATAACAATTATCACATTGCTGTTTGTGGGAGCTTGCTGTGCGCAAGTTGGCTGCCGCGTTTCCCACATTACAACAATGACTACACTCCAAAAGGTACTTAATTGACTGTAAAGCACTTTAAGAGGTCCAATGGTCATGAAAGGCGCTGTATAAATGCAAGTCTTTCTTTGATGGGAGCACTCCTGTTCTTCCTGGCTCCACATAAATTTATAAAATAAATTAATTAGACATACCTTTTCGATGGCAACCGCTGGCAAGGCTGCAATCACGTTCAGAAAACCTGACCGGAGTAGCCCGATGTTTGCTCTGCTCAGGGCAGCCCAATTTGGCCTTTCATTAGCATTTGCAAGGGGCCTAGCTCCAGTTTTAAGTGCTCACCCCGGATGCTTAAAATATGGCACAACCGATTTTCAGATCCGACATTTTTTTGAAGGCGTCCTTGGGGCGCAGGACGTTGGACCCTGAAATTGGGCCTTATTGCGCCTGTGTTATGCCTGTGAAACGAGTACAATGAGTTCCAGTTTCTACCCCACCGTCTCCTCCTGTGATGTAGAAATGAAAAATCCTTTCTGAGCTATTCACCTTCTTTGACTTAAGAATCAACTCATTTCAACAAAGGTGATCAAAAGCTATTTGCTTGTGGAGAAAAAATGCAGAAGGAACGGGTTATTCCTGTGAATTAAAATTCGAAACAGATGCTTGCTCTTAAGGGCACAGTAAGCGATACTATAGTAAACCCGCTGTTAGGAGACTGCAGATTCTCAATTCCTAGTACAAGAGCAAACGTGGGTTAGTATTAATAACCTACTGCTAGGACTGTGACCTATTCTTTTTTTCTGCAATTACTTTCTCTGTTGATGTTGTTCCAGCTTGTCTTCTCAAGTATTCCAAGTAATAGAATAATTTTACTAACATATCAATTATAAAAAACATTCATTTGTTGTAATGAGCCAATGTTAAAAGCTAACGACCAATGGGGAGTTTCCATACAAGTGTGTTGAATCAAACTGGGGTAATAATTGCTCAAAATTGGCCAGGAGTTGCTCCGTTTTTTTTGGAGCAACTTGATTTTTCTGGAGTATCTTAAAAATCCCCATTTTGCACATTCAATTTGTGCCAGTGTAAGTGAGTTGGTTACGATTTGTTTAGTTTAATTTAGTTTTTTTCAAAAGGGGGTGTTACCAGCCACCTATGCCAGTTTTGGCCATTTAGGCCACTTTGGCCAGCTAATAGTTACTCCAAATCTACTTAGGCCAGCGTATGTGACCACTCCAGAAAACCTTTGCGGAGAGTTAAGAAATCAGCGCAGGTAGGTACATCGGAGGCCAGCAGAACTTAATGACTTGACTAAAGAATGTGAATAGGATCAAACAGCTATACAGGACATCATATGATAAACTTCGCAAAGTTTGCAAACAGAAGCATTCATGGAAGCTTAAACTACAAAAATGAAAAAAGTAAAAGATAATTGAATTAAATTGCTCGAATCTCACAACTAATTTAAACAACTATTTGTTTGCAATGATTATACTGGGCCAAAATTGAGCCCATATTTTCTAAATAAAGTCTACTTCAATAAATAAGATATTCTCTCAGTGTTCCTCCATCACTTATGTTCTTCTTTCACAATAGCACCAGGTGAATAGGCTTGACAAATGGTCACTATTATTCACAAGAGACAAAACATATTTACATAATTTTTTCAAAATATCCAAATAAAAAATAAGTAAGTCCTACCCTACCTTCATCTTCAGCCCGGGAAGGCAGTGGGCCTGCCTGTGGGGTAGGCCACTCGGCCTGGGATAGGGGCGGGACGCACCAGTAGCCGCTATGATGATGATGATGATGGGGTCCCATGCTGCAGCAACACACTGAGAGACTGGGGGCGAGGAGCTGCTGCGCATGCGCACACACCCCAACGTGCATGTGCGGACGTCCCGGCATTGTTTTCAGCGCAGGACGCTGGCTCCACCCCCGACCTGACTGGCCATGCTGCGCGAAGACCCAGGAGAGGCCAGACAGCGGCCAAAGCGGGGAGCGATTTTTTTCGGAGCACTTTTCAATGCAGAAAAGCGGCGCATCTCCATTGAGCGTGCCGAAAAAAGGGGTGGGCCAATTTTGAGCCCGTAGTCTATACTGTCAGGTCTGACAAACCCAGCTTTACCAGTTCTATTGCAATAATGGAGATTTCAATCTAGCAACAGTGCAAAAATATTTTGATTATAGAATTTGTTTTGTTTATTTTAATTACAATTACTATTTTTTTTAAATGTCAAACCCAGTTTTTCTCCCTTCTTCTTGCAAGCACTGACTCCTCCTGTAGCACGGCTCTATGGACACTGGCATACTATTATAATATATAGGGGCCGATTTTCAGCACCTCACCGCCCGTTACCGCTGACTGCTGCCCACTCCCGCTGACATTCCTCCTGAAGATCCGCCCAGTGCCACTTTCGGGGTGGCCTGGAGCGGGTGGGAGGGGAGAGCCACCGGGAACCGCCCGCTGACGTCAGCGGACGACCAAGTAGCGCAACTGACCTCCCGCCTGCCGAGCTCCCAGATTCCTGTGGGCGGAAGTCGGCGGGACTCGCCGGCAGAACAGGGGCTGGACCGCTGGCTACAGACTGGTCTGTCTCCGTCGGTGAGTGCGAAGAACCTGAAATAAAAGGTAAGTGAACATTTTAATAATTTTTTTCAACAGCGACTTACCTGTATGGGGTCCCCTGAAGGTCTTCGGATACTTTTTTTATTTTTTGCTGTTGTTTTATTTTCAGGTCTTCGACCCTCCGTGGGCCCGACTCCATCCTCGGCGGCACTTGGGCGGCAAGCGCCTCTACCGCCAAGAATGCGACCTCCTGCCCGCTGCCGCCCAGATTCGCGTCTTACGTCTTCCGTTTGCTGACCTTTGAGGGACCTTCTTCCTGAATATCCCGCCCAAAGTACCATCCGGTACCTCGGCGGCCATCAGCGACACTTTGGGCGGAACTTGGGCGGGCAGAGGCCTTGCTGAAAATCGGCCCCATAGTTTAGTATAGAAATTCCAAAGCAGTTACTATCTTCCTAATGCAAAGAACTTGCATTGTCTAATATCTTCAGAAAATAAATATCACTTATTTATCCGCTTGTTTATGTATTGCTCAATAAATAGTTTGTCAGTTGAAGATTAAAACAAGGCCAAGTGTTGTGTACTTTCCTGTGTTCCTAACATTAGTGGTCAATAGAAGTGCTGGGAGAATGTATTGGACTGTATGTGATAACGGTTTCACAACCAACAGATACCCCTTCCCCAATAACTGGAGATCCATATTTCTGAAAAACAGGAGAGACTAGCTACTGATAACTGTGTACTTTAAGCATTGTCATGTGCATTTGAATCTACCAATCCACCATGTAAACAGTCTCGTGTTGCAGCAATGTCATGAAAACAGGTGTCATAAAAGCAATATGAAAATTAAATAAAATGCGAATGTTGGAAATCCAAAATAATACAGTATATGCGATCAGCATGTGACAGAATAAATATAGGTTAACAGTTCAGGTGGGACTTTTGAACCGACATGATCAGGCAGGAGAGTTCTCTTACAGAACTGGTCTAAAAACTGGGTCAAAATTGTCCCGACTAAAATTAGGTGCACCTACCATTTAAGAAGATGTTTCACCACCCCAATCCATGGGGCCGAGAATAGAGCGGTTTCCAGCACTTTTTATTTTGCCCTTCCGGGCAGTGTTGAGGGACGAAAGTGGTGTTGCAGCAGGGTGGACCTCGGGAGCTGTCACAAATGGTGCGCTTTAACTGCCCTCAGTTCAAGGGGAGGGCCGCTGCAAACTCTGCATTTAGTTTAGTTTGGCCCACTGAGGCCACTAGGGAGGGTTTCGGCCGGGGCCAACGGCCCGATACGCAAGAGGGGGTGCCGGGCTGTCTGCTGGCGGCCCGGCCGAACCTGTGGCCACCACTGTCGAGCCGACCTGGCAGTCGGCCGACAATTTAAATAAAATACCGACCGTGGCAGAAAGCTCGGTGAAAGCCATCGAGGTCACCGAGTGGCGGCTGATCCACTCCCGCGGGGCAATTTCCCATGGGGCAATTTCCCATGCGGGGCGGAAAGGAGTCGCTGCCGTTCGGTGAGGCCCAACGTGCCCAACGGGGTGGCAACACACTCGGCGCGGTGACGAGCACCGCTGCGAAAAAAATTAAGGGCAATTTCACAAATGTCGATGACTCCCCGCCGACTGGCGGAGAGTCCTTACCAACCCATGGCCTCCTCTTTGAGGCGGTCACGGTTCTTAAAGAAAGGGGCAATTTCAGCCCTGAACTTTCTTCTGTATTTGCATCAGAAAACCAGCATTATCTAGAAGAGGTGCATTTATATAGCACCTTTCACAACCTCAGAACGTCCCTAAGCGCTTTACAGCCAATGAAGTAAGCTTGAAGTGTGTTCACCTGCTGTAATGTAAGCACGCAGCAGGATCCCACATATAACATAAGAACATAAGAATTAGGAACAGGAGTAGGCCATCTAGCCCCTCGAGCCTGCTCCGCCATTCAATAAGATCATGGCTGATCTGGTCGTGGACTCAGCTCCACTTACCCGCCCTCTCCCCGTAACCCTTAATTCTCATTGGTTAAAAATCTATCTATCTTTGACTTGAAAACATTCAATGAGCCAGCCTCAACTGCTTCCTTGGGCAGAGAATTCCACAGATTCACAACCCTCTGGGAGAAGAAATTCTTTCTCAACTCGGTTTTAAATTGGCTCCTCCATATTTTGAGGCTGTGCCCCCGAGTTCTAGTCTCCCCTACCAATGGAAACAACCTCTCTGCCTCTATCTTGTCTATCCCTTTCATGATTTTAAATGTTTCTATAAGATCACCCCTCATCCTTCTGAACTCCAAGGAGTAAAGACCCAGTCTACTCAATCTATCATCATAAGGTAATCCCCTCATTTCTGGAATCAGCCTAATGAATCGTCTCTGTACCCCTTCCAAAGCTAGTGTATCCTTCCTTATGTAAGGTGACCAAAACTGCATGCAGTACTCAGGTGCGGCCTTACCAATACTTTATACAGTTGCAGCAAGACCTCCTTGCTTTTGTACTCCATCCCTCTCGCAATGAAGGCCAACATTCCATTTGCCTTCCTGATTACCTGCTGCACCTGCAAACTAACCTTTTGGGATTCATGCACAAGGACCCCCAGGTCTCTCTGCACCACAGCATGTTGTAATTTCTCCCCATTCAAATAATATTCCCTTTTACTGTTTTTGTCCCCAAGCTGGATGACCTCACACTTTCCGACATTGTATTCCATCTGACAAACCTTAGCCATTCGCTTAACCTACCCAAATCTCCTTGCAGCCTCTCTGAGTCCTTTACACAACCCGCTTTCCCACTAATCTTAGTGTCATCTGCAAATTTTGTTGCACTACACTCTGTCCCCTCTTCTAGGTCATCTATGTATATTGTAAACAATTGTGGTTCCAGCACCGATCCCTGTGGCACACCACTAACCACTGATTTCCAACCGGAAAAGGACCCATTTATCCCGACTCTCTGCTTTCTGTTCACCAGCCAATTCTCTATCCATGCTAATACATTTCCTCTGGCTCCGCGTACCTTTATCTTCTGCAGTAACCTTTTGTGTGGCACCTTATCGAATGCCTTTTGGAAATCTAAATACACCACATCCATCGGTACACCTCTATCCACCATGCTCGTTATATCCTCAAAGAATTCCAGTAAGTTAGTTAAACATCATTTCCCTTTCATGAATCCATGCTGCGTCTGCTTGATTGCACTATTCCTATCTAGATGTCCCGCTATTTCTTCCTTAATGATAGTTTCAAGCATTTTCCCCACTACCGATGTTAAACTAACCGGCCTATAGTTACCTGCCTTTTGCCTGCCCCCCTTTTTAAACAGAGGCTTTCCAATCCGCTGGTACCTCCCCAGAGTCCAGAGAATTTTGGTAGATTATAACGAATGCATCTGCTATAACTTCCGCCATCTCTTTTAATACCCTGGGATGCATTTCATCAGGACTAGGGGACTTGTCTACCTTCAGTCCCATTAGCCTGTCCAGCACTACCCCCCTAGTGATAGTGATTGTCTCAAGGTCCTCCCTTCCCACATTCCTGTGATCATGACCAGATAATCTGTTTTAGTGATGTTGGTTGAAGGGTAAATGCTGGCCAGGACACCGAGGAGAACTCCCCTGTCCTTCTTCAAAATAGTGCCATGGAATTTTTTACATCCACCTGAGAAAGCAGGCAGAGCCTCGTTTAACATCTCATTCAAAAGTTGGCATCTCCAACAGTGTGGCACTCTTTCAGTACTGCACTGAATGTGAGCCGAGATTTTTGTGCTCAAGTCTCTGGAGTGGGACCTGAACCCACAACCTTCTGACTCAGAGGTGAGAGTGCGACCCACTGAACCATAGCCACCACCTAATCTGAGTATTTTGCACCCCTACAACAACAACTTGCATTTATATAACACCTTTAACGTAGTAAAACGTCCTAAGGCACTTCACAGGAGCATTATCGGACAAAATTTGACACCGAGCCTCCAAAAGGGAGATATTAGGACAGGTGACCAAAAGCTTTGTCAAAGAGTTAGGTTTTAAGGGGCATCTTAAAGAAGGAGAGAGAGGTAGAGAGGCAGAAAGGTTTAGGGAGGAAATTCCAGAGCTTAGGGTCCTAGGCAGCTGAAGGCACGACTCCAATTGTGAAGCGAAGAAAATCCAGGATGTGCAAGAGGAACACCAATAGCTCGAAAGGTTGTCGGGTTGGATGAGGTTACAGAGATAGGGAAGAGCGAGGACATGGAGGGATTTAAAAACCAGGATAAGAATTTTAAAATCGAGGTATTGCTGGATTGGGAGCCAGTGTTGGTCAGCGAGCATGGTGAGTGGGCAGGACTTGGTGCGAGTTAGGATACGGGCAGCAGAGTTTTGGATGAGCTCAAGTTTACAGAGGGTGCAAGGTGGGAGGCCAGCAAGGAGAGCATTGGAATCGTCGAGTCTAGAGGCGACAAAGAGTTTCAGCAGCAGATGAGCTGAGGTAGGGTCAGAGATGGGCGATGTTATGAAGATGGAAGTCTTGATAATGGAGAGGATATGGGGTTGTAATTCTTAATGCTTATGCATCCCTAATGACAACATTGCTAAGGGCCTTTAGGGGATTTAAATTCTGAAAGATCAGATTCCTCACAATCGCTGTAGGAAAATTTGAGAATTTTAAAAAAAGAGAAAAATTCTTCAATGCTGGACGAAGATCGCTGGTTCCCTTCTGCTCCACTGAGATGTCATGCAATCCATTCCCTTGCCCCCACTCCCCAGCCAAAGTGGGCTTCCCAATGCACTGCAAATGGCACTGGCATCCACCCAAGATACATAAATACCACTAACCCTGCGAAATAAGTTGGGGTCAGGGGCACAGGCAAAAGGTCAGCAAACATTCAGTCCCACACAAAAGCTACCCCTAAAATGGATCCAACAGAATTCCAACCCTATGCTAATTACCTTTATGAACAAGCAGCTAATGATAGCCTGTAAATGGATTTTAAAACATTGGTGAGGTCTATACAATACTATGTGAAAGAGACATATCCAAACTAAACCAGCTCAAAAGCTGGTGTGTATACCACCGTTAAAACTGTCTGAATCCTATTAACTGATAAAACTACATTAAATCATGAGGATAACAGCTGTAAATTCAAAATAACATCATCCCTTTCTTCGTTAGCTCTTCAAGGCACAATGTTGACTTTAAAAAAAAAATTGGATCAAAACAAAGCAAGTTAAACCTAAGGCAGCATTATAACTTACAGCAGTATGTGTGATCAAGCAACGTGTGTGAGTACAACCATTTTAGTTTAAAGTGTAAGAATTCAAACTGAGATTAAAACTGAATTGAACTGAAACTTGGGTATTTTACAGATATATCCAAACTAGCCCAGTACAGATCACTGCGGTGCAGAATCAGATGTCCCCTTTATCCCTGGTCACATCGTGTATGAATTGATATCAACTTTGAATTTGCAGAGTTACTGCAAGTGGGGGTTTCTGACACCACACAGCATCAGCACTGCAGTAAGTCACTGTATCGCATTAATCCTTTTTCTTTTATTTGGAATAGAACCTGTGAACAGCTTGCTTGTGCTGCTTTCGTTCAAACAGTAAATCAACACCACTCCATTAGCAGCACTGGGAGCAGCTGAAACGTCCCCAAGCCTGTATCGGTGATGTCTTCATCTGTAACCCAACTAGACATGTGCTCCTGGCAGCTTCAGAGGTGACAACAAATCCAATTAGCTTCCCTCCATGCTGCAAATGCAGCCAGGATCGGCGTGACAATCCCGGTTACTGCACTGCGCTGCACAGCAGGGTACAGTCTCTGCAAAACTACCTTCGCCACCTCATGGATTGATTTCAGCAAACAACGCAAGCTCATGGAAAAGACCCTAATTGTTTGAAGAGAAACGGCAGCACAGCACTGACATCACGGAAATCTGGGAGACAAGTGAATTACCTGTGTGCTTTAGAACTGTATTCATTTACTTAACTGAAGTTGCCACTGATATAATAGGAGGCAAATTTTAGATGAATATATACAGTATCAGTCATACTGCAATTAAGAGTACATATTGCAATCCTGAAATGCTCATTATGCAGTGCAATATAGTCTCTATATCCAGGTTCTATTGATGCCAATATTGTTATTACTCTTTGACTTATCTCTACCATGCTCAGGTGCCTGACACATAATAGTGAGAAGAATCAAAAACAAATGTTATTTTTACATAAAGTAGTAGGTAGTGAGTCAAAAGCGGTAATTCAAAATTGGGGATTCTGCTGATGTTCATAAACCTCTCAAGCAACATCGGCACGACTTGATTGAATAACTGCCTTGTAATTCACTGCACCCTCTAGTATTCTGCATGTACAATATGGAGTGCTGTATTTCATATTCCTCTTTTAAGTCTAACTTGCTGTGTTTTGATGCAAATCAAAAAGATAAGCAAAATAAATCCTTGAAGGGAGGCTGGAGAAGGGTTTATGTTATTTGAATTTGCAGCTGCAATGTTTCAGTAACAACAAGGAATGAAATGCAATAAATAGGAGCTATGTTTTACATTACAGTTTCTATTCATTTTCCAGATTATACTTATTATGAAGGCACTCAAGTAGAATAGCCTGTAGGTAGCGCAAATTCTGTCAGTGAAAAGTGAACGACATTCACACTGTTTAATCAACCAAAAAATGCACCAACACTAAATTCTAAATAGTTACTGCAAATGCAATTTGTAAAGTTTGTCAAACATTTGCTGCTACGAAATCATTAAAAAGTTAATTTTTACTTTAATAAATTCAGATACTGGTGTACGTTAGCAATATTCTTTGCTTTTATTTGCAATCTCCGGCATTTGATTCTTGTTACAAATGACACCACTTACAATAGACCCACTTACACTGAATCACTGCCTATAGTGCACATATCTGAATGTCCTGGATTAAGTGCAATGTAATTCTATGTAAATACTGCAAGCACATAATGAATGGATTACATTTACAATAATCAAACAATCCCAATGTTAGTTTCATTAAGATGCTGAGCTCTCCACTGCGCAACAGGAATGTATTTATAAAGAAACAACTTGCACTTAAGTGGTGCTTCTCACGACCTCACAGCCAGCGAAGTCCTTTTGAAACATAATCACTGTTCAATGTAGGGAAACGTGGCAACCAATTTGCGCACAGCAAGGTCCCGCAAACAGTAACGAGATAACAACTAGATAATCTGCTTTCATGGCGCTGGATAAATGTTGGCCAGGACAACGGGAGAACTCGTTACTCTTCTTTAATAATGCCCCGATTCTTTTACACCCAACCGACAGAACTAATGTCTCATCAGAAAGGCGGCAGCTATGACAGTGGAACGCTCCCTCCGTACTACGCCAAAGTGTCAGCTTAGATTATATCCTCAAGACTCTGGAATGGGACTGATGCTATGGGGCCAATGTGAGAACTTAGATAGAGGAGCAACAGAAACCTGAAAACAGTAAAAAAAGATATTAAAATAGATGAATGCCCATTTCAACTGGGCGAAAGTGAATCTTCTATGCTTGGCTTAAATGGGTGTGTGGAAATGTGGGGGGTGGGGGGTGCGGGGTGAAGGGAAATGGGGAGAAAGAGAAAGCCAGTCACACAAACAGAATGGCACCTGGTACAGGGTGAGCTGCACCAGTTACAGAAGCGCAAGGGCTGCAGGTTTTCTTCAAGCGGGAAGGTTTGAGACCTGGGCAGCAGCAATTGGGTATCAGTCCCATTAAATCGGTTTCCTTCATAGAAACATAGAAAATAGGTGCAGGAGTAGGCCATTCGGCCCTTCTAGCCTGCACCGCCATTCAATGAGTTCATGGCTGAACATGCAACCTCAGTACCCCATTACTGCTTTCTCACCGTACCCCTTGATTCCCCTAGTAGTAAGGACTTCATCTAACTCCTTTTTGAATATATTTAGTGAATTGGCCTCAACAACTTTCTGTGGTAGAGAATTCCACAGGTTCACCACTCTCTGGGTGAAGAAATTCCTCCTCATCTCGGTCCTAAATGGCTTCCCCCTTATCCTTAGACTGTGTCCCCTGGTTCTGGACTTCCCCAACATTGGGAACATTCTTCCTGCATCTAACCTGTCTAACCCCGTCAGAATTTTAAACGTTTCTATGAGGTCCCCTCTCATTCTTCTGAACTCCAGTGAATACAAGCCCAGTTGATCCAGTCTTTCTTGATAGGTCAGTCCCGCCATCCCGGGAATCAGTCTGGTGAACCTTCGCTGCACTCCCTCAATAGCAAGAATGTCCTTCCTCAGGTTAGGAGACCAAAACTGTACACAATACTCCAGGTGTGGCCTCACCAAGACCCTGTACAATTGTAGCAACACCTCCCTGCCCCTGTACTCAAATCCCCTCGCTATGAAGGCCAACATGCTATTTGCTTTCTTAACCGCCTGCTGTACCTGCATGCCAACCTTCAATGACTGATGTACCATGACACCCAGGTCTCTTTGCACCTCCCCTTTTCCTAATCTGTCACCATTCAGATAATAGTCTGTCTCTCTGTTTTTACCACCAAAGTGGATAACCTCACATTTATGCACATTATACTTCATCTGCCATGCATTTGCCCACTCACCTAACCTATCCAAGTCGCTCTGCAGCCTCATAGAATCCTCCTTGCAGCTCACACTGCCACCCAACTTAGTGTCATCCGCAAATTTGGAGATACTACATTTAATCCCCTCGTCTAAATCATTAATGTACAGTGTAAACAGCTGGGGCCCCAGCACAGAACCTTGCGGTACCCCACTAGTCACTGCCTGCCATTCTGAAAAGTACCCATTTACTCCTACTCTTTGCTTCCTGTCTGACAACCAATTCTCAATCCATGTAAGCACACTACCCCCAATCCCATGTGCTTTAACTTTGCACATTAATCTCTTGTGTGGGACCTTGTCGAAAGCCTTCTGAAAGTCCAAATATACCACATCAACTGGTTCTCCCTTGTCCACTCTACTGGAAACATCCTCAAAAAATTCCAGAAGATTTGTCAAGCATGATTTCCCTTTCACAAATCCATGCTGACTTGGACCTATCATATTACCTCTTTCCAAATGCACTGCTATGACATCCTTAATAATTGATTCCATCATTTTACCCACTACCGATGTCAGGCTGACCGGTCTGTAATTCCCTATTTTCTCTCTCCCTCCTTTTTTAAAAAGTGGGGTTACATTGGCTACCCTCCACTCCATAGGAACTGATCCAGAGTCAATGGAATGTTGGAAAATGACTGTCAATGCATCCACTATTTCCAAGGCCACCTCCTTAAGTACTCTGGGATGCAGTCCATCAGGCCCTGGGGATTTATCGGCCTTCAATCCCATCAATTTCCCCAACACAATTTCCCGACTAATAAGGATTTCCCTCAGTTCCTCCTCCTTACTAGACCCTCTGACCCCTTTTATATCCGGAAGGTTGTTTGTGTCCTCCTCAGTGAATACCGAACCAAAGTACTTGTTCAATTAGTCCGCCATTTCTTTGTTCCCCGTTATGACTTCCCCTGATTCTGACTGCAGGGGACCTACGTTTGTCTTTACTAACCTTTTTCTCTTTACATATCTATAGAAACTTTTGCAATCCGTCTTAATGTTCCCTGCAAGTTTCTTCTCGTACTCCATTTTCCCTGCCCTAATCAAACCCTTTGTCCTCCTCTGCTGAGTTCTAAATTTCTCCCAGTTCATCTCCACACAGAACGGCATGTTTCAACTGAGTACCTGAATTGTTCCTAATGTCTCCGAGTACCTGAATTGTTACTCATGTCTCCGAGTACCTGAATTGTTATTCATGTCTCGGAGTACCTGAATTGTTACTCATGAATCCGAGTACCTGAATTGTTATTCATGTCTCCGAGTACCTGAATTGTTCCTAATGTCTCCGAGTACCTGAATTGTTACTCATATCTCCGAGTACCTGAATTGTTCCTAATGTCTCCGAGTACATGAATTGTTACTCATGTCTCCAAGTACCTGAATTGTTATTCCTGCCTCCGAGTACCTGAATTGTTACTCATGTCTTCAAGTACTTGAATTGCTGCTAATGTCCCAGAGTACCTGAATTGTTGCTTATTTCCTCTCGTACCTGATTTGTTCCTGTTGTCACCGAATAATTGAATTGTTCCTAATGACTCTCGGCACCTGGATTCCTGCTGATGTCCTTGACATAGGAGAAGTTATGCAGTAGGTTTCGAAGAATTATTTTACTTCATAAGGGGCACCATCATGGCATCATAAGCGATATAAAGTATTTAGGCTTTTTTATAAACAGTAGTATTAAAAAGAGAATCTGGTTGAAATGTCTATCTCTAGTTAATGCAGGCATATAGAAACATAGAAACATAGAAATATAGAAAATAGGTGCAGGAGCAGGCCATTCAGCCCTTCTAGCCTGCACCGCCATTCAATGAGTTCATGGCTGAACATGAAACTTCAGTACCCCCTTCCTGCTTTCTCGCCATAACCCTTGATACCCCGAGTAGTAAGGACTTCATCTAACTCCCTTTTGAATATATTTAGTGAATTGGCCTCAACTACTTTCTGTGGTAGAGAATTCCACAGGTTCACCACTCTCTGGGTGAAGAAGTTTCTCCTCATCTCGGTCCTAAATGGCTTACCCCTTATCCTCAGACTGTGACCCCTGGTTCTGGACTTCCCCAACATTGGGAACATTCTTCCTGCATCTAACCTGTCTAAACCCGTCAGAATTTTAAATGTTTCTATGAGGTCCCCTCTCATTCTTCTGAACTCCAGTGAATACAAGCCCAGTTGATCCAGTCTTTCTTGATAGGTCAGTCCAGCCATCCCGGGAATCAGTCTGGTGAATCTTCGCTGCACTCCCTCAATAGCAAGAATGTCCTTCCTCAAGTTAGGAGACCAAAACTGTACACAATACTCCAGGTGTGGCCTCACCAAGGCCCTGTACAACTGTAGCAACACCTCCCTGCCCCTGTATTCAAATCCCCTCGCTATGAAGGCCAACATGCCATTTGCTTTCTTAACCGCCTGCTGTACCTGCATGCTAACCTTCAATGACTGATGTACCATGACACCCAGGTCTCGTTGCACCTTCCCTTTTCCTAATCTGTCACCATTCAGATAATAGTCTGTCTCTCTGTTTTTACCACCAAAGTGGATAACCTCACATTTATCCACATTATACTTCATCTGCCATGCATTTGCCCACTCACCTAACCTATCCAAGTCACTCTGCAACCTAATAGCATCCTCCTCGTAGCTCACACTGCCACCCAACTTAGTGTCATCCGCAAATTTGGAGATACTGCATTTAATCCCCTCGTCTAAATCATTAATGTACAATGTAAACAGCTGGGGCCCCAGCACAGAACCTTGCGGCACCCCACTAGTCACTGCCTGCCATTCTGAAAAGTATCCATTTATTCCTACTCTTTGCTTCCTGTCTGACAACCAGTTCTCAATCCACGTCAGCACACTACCCCCAATCCCATGTGCTTTAACTTTGCACATTAATCTCTTGTGTGGGACCTTGTCGAAAGCCTTCTGAAAGTCCAAATATACCAAATCAACTGGTTCTCCTTTGTCCACTTTACTGGAAACATCCTCAAAAAATTCCAGAAGATTTGTCAAGCATGATTTCCCTTTCACAAATCCATGCTAACTTGGACCTATCATGTCACCATTTTTCAGATGCACTGCTATGACATCCTTAATAATTGATTCCATCATTTTACCCACTACTGAGGTCAGGCTGACCGGTCTATAATTCCCTGTTTTCTCTCTCCCTCCTTTTTTAAAAAGTGGGGTTACATTGGCTACCCTCCACTCCATAGGAACTGATCCAGAGTCAATGGAATGTTGGAAAATGACTGTCAATGCATCCGCTATTTCCAAGGCCACCTCCTTAAGTACTCTGGGATGCAGTCCAACAGGCCCTGGGGATTTATCGGCCTTCAATCCCATCAATTTCCCCAACACAATTTCCCGACTAATAAAGATTTCCCTCAGTTCCCCCTCCTTACTAGACCCTCTGACCCCTTTTATATCCGGAAGGTTGTTTATATCCTCCTTAGTGAATACCGAACCAAAGTACTTGTTCAATTGGTCTGCCATTTCTTTGTTCCCCGTTATGACTTCCCCTGATTCTGACTGCAGGGGACCTACGTTTGTCTTTACTAACCTTTTTCTCTTTACATACCTATAGAAACTTTTGCAATCCACCTTAATGTTCACTGCAAGCTTCTTCTCGTACTCCATTTTCCCTGCCCTAATCAAACCCTTTGTCCTCCTCTGCTGAGTTCTAAATTTCTCCCAGTCCCCAGGTTCGCTGCTATTTCTGGCCAATTTGTATGCCACTTCCTTGGCTTTAATACTATCCCTGATTTCCCTAGATAGCCACGGTTGAGCCACCTTCCCTTTTTTATTTTTACGCCAGACAGGAATGTACAATTGTTGTAATTCATCCATGCGGTCTCTAAATGTCTGCCATTGCCCATCCACAGTCAACCCCCTAAGTATCATTCGCCAATCTATCCAAGCCAATTCACGCCTCATACCTTCAAAGTTACCCTTCTTTAAGTTCTGGACCATGGTCTCTGAATTTACTGTTTCATTCTCCATCCTAATGCAGAATTCCACCATATTATGGTCACTCTTCCCCAAGGGGCCTCGCACAATGAGATTGCTAATTAATCCTCTCTCATTACACAACACCCAGTCTAAGATGGCCTCCCCCCTAGTTGGTTCCTCAACATATTGGTCTAGAAAACCATCCCTTATGCATTCCAGGAAATCCTCCTCCACCGTATTGCTTCCAGTTTGGCTAGCCCAATCTATGTGCATATTAAAGTCACCCATTATAACTGCTACACCTTTATTGCATGCACCCCTAATTTCCTGTTTGATGCCCTCCCCAACATCCCTATTACTGTTTGGAGGTCTGTACACAACTCCTACTAACGTTTTTTGCCCTTTGGTGTTCTGCAGCTCTACCCATATAGATTCCACATCATCCAAGCTAATGTCTTTCCTAACTATTGCATTAATCTCCTCTTTAACCAACAATGCTACCCCACCTCCTTTTCCTTTTATTCTATCCTTCCTGAATGTTGAATACCCCTGAATGTTGAGTTCCCAGCCCTGATCATCCTGGAGCCACGTCTCCGTAATCCCAATCACATCATATTTATTAACATCTATTTGCACAATTAATTCATCCACCTTATTGCGGAATATGGAATAAACACTAGCATATAATGAATGTTTAGTTTGAGACAATAGTGTTGATTATATGAATTGTTAACTCTATATTGTTGGGAATCTGCCACACTGGATTATTATATTACATTAGTCAGAGGGTTGTGGGTTTAAGCCCCACTGAAGGATCGAGGCACATAATTTAGGTTGACATTTCAGTACCTTACTGTGAGGATGCTACATTGTTGGGGTGCCATCTTCCAGACGAAATGTTAAACGGAATCTCTATCTACCTGTTCAGCTGGCTATAAAGGATCTTATGGCAATATTCGATGAGCTCTCGGTATCCTCAACGAACATTGCTTAAAATTGATTAACTAGTCATTTATCTCATTGCTGTTTGTGGGACTGCATTTTGCCTACTTAACAACAGTGACTGCACTTCAAAAGCAATTCATTTTCTGTGAAGCATTCTGGGACATCTGAAAATGTGCTACATAAACTTAAATTCTCATTTTATTAAGGAGAGTAAAAAAAACCTCTATTATTGAGAAACTGATTTGACGGCAGCACTGCCCAAATTCAATGCCTTTGTGGTATGGGTTTTGAGATCCAGATGCATAACCTGTTATGGTCTCAAGCTTCTAATTGGTGCTGCAAGGGTTTCTCTCTCATGTACGAAAGAAAGAAAGAAAGACTTGCATTTATATAGCGCCTGTCACGACTTCCGAACATCTCAAAGTGCTTTACAGCCAATGAAGTGTAATCACTGTTGTAATGTGGGAAACGTGGCAGCCAATTTGCACACAGCAAACTCCTACAAACAGCAATATGATAATGACCTGATAATGTGTTTTTGTTATGTTGATTGAGGGATAAATATTGGCCAGGACACCAGGGATGACCCCCCTGCTCTTCTTCGAAATAGTGCCATGGGATTTTTTTACGTCCACCTGAGAGGGCAGGGTTTAATGTCTCATCCGAAAGACGGCACTCCCTCAGCACTGCACTGGGAGTGTCAGCCTAGATTTTATGTGCTCAAGTTCCTGGACTGGGACTTGAATCCACAGCCTTCTGACTCAGAGGCTAGTGTGCTACCCACTGAGCTACAGCTGACACTGTAACTGGTTATATATTACATCAAATTAATGGACTGGCACTTAAAATTAAAAAAGAAAGACTGACTGGGTAAGAAATTAAGGGGGCGGAAAGGTTTTTGTTCCCTTTTAGAACTCCAGATAAACACACAAGGTAGGTGTACCGATAGCTCCCACTCCTCAACTCCAGCAATTCACTTTTACCCCCACCTTAGAAGGACACCTTGTGTGGTATTTCCAATCAACACACCAGCCAACTTTATGGTGTCCTACAGTGGGGCTGTGAACATAAGGGGTAATCTTCTGCTTCTTCATTTCCGGCACAGACCATCCCCTGCTGGGGTGCCTGTGGGAATATTGAGCGCAGAGGACAGCATGCCCATTACACATCCAATCTGATTTTCTATCCATCGATTTTAAATGGATGAAAAAACTGGGCAGACTGCATCATGGGCGAACTATTCACGGTACCCAATCGACACTCCCAGCTAGCAATGTTCGGCACCAGGGTCGCTAAAATGTAACATTTGCACAATAACAGCAATGAGTGCTGAACTTTTTGGGACTGTCCAAGTTCAGTTCCCTTAGAATCATCGGCCGCAGTTATACTGCCATTTCCACTTTGATAGAAAGTGATTTTGAATAGGTACCAATGCTTTGATGTATAATTTGGGAGTCAAATCCTGACTGATTTTGCGTCCATTACAGCCAGGTGATGTACCGCGCTACATTGGGTTTGTCTTCCCTTGCTTTTGGCTTGCCATGTCTTCCCGCCATATAGTTAAAAAGGCTGACAAATAATTAAAAGTTGTTTTTGTCCTTTCTATTGCCTCTAAGAATTTTTGGCCCCCTATTTACCTTTAAGTGGCTGCATTCCTTTAAATTTTCCCAATAGCCTTAAAAGGGTTGCTCCATCACACCAGGTACTTCAATCATGCATCAATCACGCTCCTTGCATCTCAGCCAATAAGGAAAGAGAGCAAGTTCAACTTATTTAAATAAGCTGACCTTGCAAATACAGGCAAGATCCATGTTAATTGCATGGTGCACATGCACTGCGACGCAGTCTCATCTGTACTACAATGGGACCACACAATCTGCCCTGACTATTCTCAGAATAAACTCCTTTTTAAAACCTTGGTGCTGAAATGCTCCTTTCATCCAAAGAGTATTACTTTTCCCTATATATTTACAAACATAGATTCAGTCATGTAAGTGTTCACATAGATCTCTGATTTGTATCATAGACAGAATCTTATTTGTCCAAAAACAATTTATCTCCCTGAAAGTTAGAAGAGGTTATTACATTAGTTCTCTTTTCCCCCATTGGCAATACATTTGTTTCAATATTTGATAGAATCATACAGCACAGAAGCCGGCCATTCGGCCCACCGTGCCTGTGCCGATAACTATGGCTGGGATTTTGCTGACCTCGGCGGGTCGGTGGCAGATGACATTAGTGGCAGGTCGCGGCCCCACGGCTGGCTCCATCCCGCTCTGAGAAACGAATATCCCTTGATGGGGCTTCATGCGCCTGCCCAGCGCATTTCCCGGCCAATTGGTGGAAGCAGGTCTGGTGATGTCATTTCATGTTGCGTCATTAGCCGGTATCCTTAAAGGCACCATTTCCAGATTTAGTTTGACTTTTGTGCTGTCAGTGTTCTACAGCACTGAGCTGCTGCAAACATTGACAAACACTGCATGGAGATGCAGGGCTGCACCCAAGCTCTCCCATGACTCCCTCTATAAGCTTATGGAGGGAGTCAAAGCACACAGGGAGATCCCCATCCCTTCCTATGGGTGGAAGAGACCTCCCCAGGAGATAAACACAGCCTGGTTGCACATTGCATAGGAGGGCACAAGGAGGAACTGGGTGCAGTGCCACAAATGTTTCAATGATCTCCGTAGATCACAAAATGCTAGTACAAAGCTATACTCAACCTCATCTTGCTGTGCCTCTCATCATTTCCCCATCACCCTGCCTTCCCTACTATACTCCTGAACATCCTTACTCACACTAACTTACCTTGCACCTCTACCCATCACTAGCCACCATTCATCCTCATCCTAGTCCAATCATACCAACTAACAACACACAAGGATAGCCAATGTCCATGTAAAGTTTCTGTTAATGTGCTGTCAAACATTGAAACCTTTATTTTCAACACTTTGCATTCTTGGACAGGTGTGCACCTTTGGAAGTGGCTTAGTGAGTTGCAGTGAATGGTGAGGCATAATGGTACCCCCACAATGGCGATGAGTGTGAAAGGAATGGCTTGGATGTTGTAGGGATGGTTTATGGCATTGGGCTGGGGTGGTGCCAACCTGGCGCATCATATAGCAGCCAAGGTGTACGGCATCAAGTGAATTAAATCTGGCCATGGTGAGGCCATTCCCAGCCTCCCAGGCAGCCACGTGGCCAGGTGCTGATGCCCTCTGTCCTGTGTAGCATTAGTTGATTTTGGAGAAGGTTGGTGTTGCTGTTGGTGCTGTTGGTGTGCCTGATGCTGCTGGTGTTGATTCTGAGGACCAAGGTGAGAGAGTATAAAGGGCACCCATGTTGATGGAATAGATGGCAGGTGAAGTAAAGATGACAGAAACATTCTGTCAATGGTGAGAGAATTATTCCAATGAGATGAGTTGTTGGAGAGTGGAAAGTGGAAAGCCTGCAGAACGTGTGCTGGAAATAGAGTAAGAAGGAGCTTCTGCCTGAGGAAAGTGAATATCAGTCAGGTGGGAGCTTTTATTGTATATTTGAAGCTGTCAACTCATCAGCTGATTCAATGGCCACTGAACTCCCCCCTCAGCTTGACAGACATGGTCCACGACCAGCGTGGACCCTGTGGGTGAGCTGTCAAATGCAAAAGGTAAGCTGAAAATCATTCTTAATTGGCTCTAAACAAGTTACTAATCACCTGAATTGGGTCACCCGCTGCTGCCTGTCAGGTCTGCTCAGCGCTGACAGACCCGACATCGGGAAAGGTGCGTGGCGGCAGGTTGACAGCGGGGTCTCGACCTGCTGTCAAAAATGTCAAATTTCCCGCCCGACCCATCACCAATCCCGCTCGCTGATCCCTTGGAAAATTCTGCCCTATAACTATCATAGGCACATATATATATATATATATATATTGCGAGAACTAGGAAAGGTTCCTTCCTATTCGCAATACCATTTAAAGTGAGATTCACTACGTTCAAAATGCTATATAAATGCAAGTTGCTGTTGTTGAGATGTGCGCAGCAAATAGCAATGCTGTGTATTCATGAAGCATGAGCAAGACATTGTGCTTTTTTTCAGGTCAATTAAAACTGAAGGTGGAATAATACAAGGTGCCAAGCCACGGATCTGAGAATCCTGCCAAGGCATTGTACCTGGGGCCTCATTTTCAGAATATCGCCTATGTTTCTTCTGACTTTGCAGTAACGCCCATTGCGTCGTGATAAATTTGCAAACTCTTAATTGTGTCCCTGTAAATATGGATAAAGGATTATTAGTGACGAGATTGCCGCAGGACTGCAGGATCCATATCCTCGATACAAGAGTCGCATCATCATCATCAGCAAGTTGCCAAATAATAAAGCACGCACTTTCACAAAAATTACCATGGTCCCTCCAGCCATGGCATTGAACCACCAGCTTTGGTTGATTGCCACGGAGAATTTTACTTAAATAAGCCATCGTAAGAGATTGATCACAAAACAAAAAGCTGCAGGCTTGCATCCAGTTTCAATGGGAGAGGAGAGGAGTAAATTTGTACGTCTCCATCCCAAGAACCCAAATGACTCCAAAACTCTTACGACTTTGCATCTTCTGTGCTGCAACTAATAATGCCTCACAGTCAAATCTGTGGCCCATTCATAAGCTGCAAGTGCTACATTTTAAGTCCTTCACAGGTGTGAAGTTAGGACCTCACTATCCAGTTACTGTTAAAGGAGCAGTGTGTCTGTACTGTTCTTTAAAAAATGATTATTCATGACCTTAAGGATACCATGGAGGTTGATGATGAGGTTAATCAAGAAGCAGTAATGAGATAAGCATGAGACAGGGAGAGCAGAGAGAGGGTGAGACTAAACAGAGTGACAGAGCCACTGCCCTGATTGTTTGCTGAGTTAGCTGTTAGGAGTAAGCCTGGTTAGCAGCAGCCATACTCGGGGTATTTTTATGAATTGGCATTCCTGGCATAGAGCTCCTCCCCCAGAGGGTGCATATTGGGAATTCGGACAGACAGCGGAAATCCTGATATGTATTCCCAGCTGGTGAAACCCCATGAATTCATAAAATTACCTCATAGCCAACATATGATACCAGCATACGAGAACTTGGTATGATATTGTTTCAACTGCACATTAACTCAATTAAAAAAATGAAAATAAACGGCTCAATGCCCTTGTTAATATCGTCGACAAATCAATGATACAAACGTAAACACCCGAATATTGCACACTGTTAATTCTGTTGTACCGTGAACTTTTGCAATGTTCTTATATTTCAAATTACGCTAAAAACATTTGCTAGCTATAAAAGATTCATCTGATGAGATGACAAGGTCATTACTTTACTGATCATGTGTCATTATGTGCACAAACTCTCAGTAAAATATATCAACAGACATTGCAATAAATGACAATGCCCCTTTAAAACCATTCCTGGATTTGAGACCCGTGTGAGCATACCAGTCTGGCATTTGCCCGGACGCTAGTAGGTAATTTCTCAAACAAATTTGAACATTGATGAGAATAATATTTAAAGCCTGCTGTCGTTGTGGGTTTGGTGACTAGCCTTTTCGCCTCCAGATAAACACGAGCAAAAATAAAGTGCACAGCTGTGAGCTGCTGATTCAAGGACAAACAACGATCCCACAATCCCCTGTGCTGGGAGCTGTGCCCACAGGTAGAGATCAGGTGTGTGGCAAGCATTGTGACAGTAATTACTGCGGCCCCAAGTGCTGTCGGCAACTCTGTGCCCCCGCCATACCACCATCCCCTCCCCTAAGTCTGTCCAAGGCCATATGTAATGGCCAATGCCCATTAGCTGAAAGCCCCACAGGACAGCACAGCACAATCTGTGCGTGTAGCACATGCCCAGATAGCAATAATGACAGGGCATGGCTGTCTAAAGCACTCAATTAGATGCTAATGCAGGGAAGTGTTTGGATGCCGCATTCCTGCTTAGAAATTCTAATAATCTTTAATCCTCTGACTGCAGCCTATCTTTGAAAATATGCACACATTTTCTACCGCGTAGCATTTCGAAAATGGAAATTGTCTCTGCCAGTCTCATGATAAAGTCCTAAAACAGAAATTACAAGTGTATAAGGAGTCATGGATTTTTCCGTGTCAAGCAATTTGTAGTGGAGTCCTCATAGGGTAAAAGTACAATTTCCATTCATTTAGCTAAAATATTTCTAAATAGATTGTAAAAAAATCTTTTTAATGAGGGTTGTCCTGAAGGAATTAAAATTGAACATAATGGATACACATTTCGCATCACACTTAGGATAACAGAATGAAATACAGCAGTCGTCCAGCGAGAGCCCCTGATAAACTACTTTAGTAAAGCATGAGTCATTTAAGAATATCAGTTGAACTTTCACATGTGCTACAGATTTTAGACATACCCCTAAACATTTTATATTCCATATAATACAAAGACATGTTTCAATATATTTATAATTGAGGTCACAGTGAAAAGAACCCTGCTGATAACTTTAATGGTGCACATGAACTGCCAGGAGGAAGCAATGTGTCAGCTATACTCTGAATGAGGCAGTAAAAGAGAGCTGGGGCCTGAACTTGATGGACTCACTACCCAGTGACGCCCACTGCTGCCCACTGCCACCGACATTCCTCGTTGCGTTGCGCCCAGTGCCACTTTCGATTTGGGTTGGAGCGGGCGGGAGGGGAGAACCGCTGGGAACCGCCCGCTGACGTCAGCGGACGGCCGAGTGGCGTAAGTGGACTCCCGCCTGCCGCGATGCCAGATTGATGCGGGCGGGAGTCGGCACCAGAACGGGACTGGACCGCTGCGAGGAGGTTGGTCTGTCGCCGACAGTAGGTCTGAAGAGCTGGAAAAAAGGTGAGTAAACATTTTTTAATTTTTTTTCTTTACAGGGACTTACCTGTATGGGGTCCCCTGAAAGTGTTCCGATGGTTTTAAAAACATTTTTGATGATTTTTCTTTGCAGATCTTCAACCCTCCGTGGGCCTGACTCCATCCTTGGCGGCACCTGGGCAGCAAGCGCCTTTAGCGTTGAGAATGAGAGCTCCCGCCTGCTGCTGTCCAGATTGGCGGAGTAAGTCCCTCATTTGCCGCCTGCCACCCTGCAAGGGATCTTGTTGATGAAAATCCCGCCCAAAGTGCCGTCAGGTACCTCTGCTGCCAATGGCGGGCGGGGGCCGTCATCAAATTTGGGGCCCAAGATTCAGCAGAGTTCTTACTGAGGGAGTGAGGGAGGGAGGGAGAGTCAGCAGGGAGTTACTGAGTGAGTGAGTGAGGGAGGGAGGGTCAGCAGGGAGTTACTCAGGGAGTGAGGGAGGGAGAGGCAGCAGGAAGTTACTGAGGGAGTGAGAGTCAGCAGGGAATTACTGAGGGAGGGAGGAAGGGAGAGTCAGCAGGGAATTACTGAGGGAGTGAGTGAGGGAGGGAGAGGCAGCAGGGAGTTACTGAGGGAGTGAGGGAGGGAGAGTCAGCAGGGAGTTACTGAGGGAGTGAGGGAGGGAGAGTCAGCAGGGAATTACTGAGGGAGGGAGGAAGGGAGAGTCAGCAGGGAGCTACTGAGTGAGAGAGGGAGGGAGAGTCAGCAGGGTGTTACTGAGGGAGGGAGGAAGAGAGAGTCAGCAGGGAGTTACTGAGTGAGTGAGTGAGGGAGGGAGGGAGAGTCAGCAGGGAGTTACTGAGTGAGTGAGTGAGGGAGGGAGGGAGAGTCAGCTGGGAGTTACTGAGTGAGTGAGGGAGGGAGAGTCAGCAGAGAGTTGCTGAGTGAGTGAGGGAGGGAGAGTCAGCAGGGAGTTACTGAGTGAGTGAGGGAGAGTCAGCAGGAAGTTACTGAGGGAGTGAGGGAGGGAGAGTCAGCAGGGAGTTACTGAGGGAATGAGGGAGGGAGAGTCAGCAGGGAGTTACTGAGGGAGGGAGAGTGAGCAGGGAGTTACTGAGGGAGTGAGGGAGGGAGAGTCAGCAGGGTCTGTACTGAGGGAGTGAGGGAGGGAAGGAGAGTTAGCATGACTTTACTGAAGTAGTGGGGAGGAGGGAACATCAGCAGTGCCCTGAATGAGCTAGTGTGAGGTATTGGGAGGGAAAAGGATGCCGAATGTATTAAATGTGTCACTGTAAAGTGGCATCAAACACGTACTTATAAATAATAGCCAATGTTACTACTGTTCAAATAACACAAATTCCTTGTGCGACTTCTGTCCACTGTGACACCCGAATCCAATTTTTAAAAAGTACCATATATATTATAAAGAGCAGCGCAGGTTGAAGTATGTTTATTTGTGATGTTGATAAATTGCTCGAGTTTTCTTCACACAATGTTTGGACCGTTATCTCAGTTCTTCTGTCTATTAACTTCAACGAGACAGACTACAGTAAAGGTTAAATTCAGCAATCCTCCACTTCCAGTTCAGAGCTGCACTTTGAAGAGAGCACGGCTTGGAGACTGGGTTACAACACTGCAGTGCCAATTCCCTGACCCACATATCCTTCATGTGCAGCGCTCTGCTGCAAACTTAATTCCCCTCTTATGTGTGTTATCCCCTTTTTTTAATTTCATACATTAAAGTTTATAGTACTTAGAATGTGTGGTAATTGACAGTAAATTCTTTCCTGTTGTCATGCTGAAGTGATGACATAGTCATTCCTTCAGCGTGAGTGTGATTAAGCATCCACAATATACTGACAGTGTTGATAATGAGGGCTGCTGTATAGTATGTCTGTTGTAAAAAAATTACACACACCTGAGCTGACTTTCGGATAGTAATCTAAAATTGGTGTTGAGATGAAGCTTTGTAAACATAAGCTTCACTCTCAAAGTTTCTGATATTATCTCAACTCCTCAGTTAAAGCTCTGCCTGTGAATTACTCCCAGTCTTCAAATAATGCTTCCCAGAAAGAATCATAGAATGATACGGCACAGAAGGAGGCCGTTCGGTCCTTTGTGTCTGTGCTGCCGCGTTGAAGGAGCTATTCAATTAGTCCCACTCTCCTGCCCTTTCCTCAGGACACGCTTATTTATACTGCCAAAATGGCCACCATGCTCCACCCTTTGTCTATGATTGGTCCCCTTGGAGGATAAGCCACACCCCAAAGTTTCACAGAAATGTGTAACTGAAACCGCCCATCCCAAGATCTCACTGACTTTGAAAATTGTAACTCGATCCACTTTGACTTCCTGAACCGAAAGTGGACAGAGCTCTCCAGAAGACAACAAGGGCCAGCCAAAGTGCCTTACCCCAGTCTAAGTGCATCCCTCCACCAGCCAAAGTGCCTTACCCCAGCGCAAGTGCATTCTTACCGCCCCTCCCGCGCCCCCTCCCATCCCCAACCATACATGCAGCATTGAGTACGGATTGTTAACAGATTTATTGGGTATGGAGTTAATAGTGACAGTGTCATGACTTCTGGATATCATCCACTCCAACGATGTCCCTTGCAGGGGGTTGGAAGAACGTGATCCGTCTTCCCCCTCCCCGCAACATGCATCTCAATCGCCCCCCTGTCTCTCTCTCTACCCCCAGTCTCTTTCCCTGCCCACAGCCTCTCACTTTCCCCCCCCAGTCTCTCTCTCCCCTCCCCCCTCTCTCTCCCCCCCACCCCCCCCAGCCTCTCTCTCTCCCCCCAGTTTTCTCTTTCTCTCTCCTCAGCCTCTCTCTCCCCCAACCTCGGTCTCTCCCTCCCCAGCCTCTCTCTCCCCACCAGCCCCTCTCTCGCCCCCCCAGACTCTCTCTCTCCCCAGCCTCTCTCTCTCCCCCAGCCTTTCTCTCTCACCACCCAGCCACCTCTCTCCACAGCCTCTCTCTCTCCCCCCCCCCCAGCCCCTCTCTCGCCCCCCAAGGCTCTCTCTCTCCCCAGCCTCTCTCTCTCTCTCCCCAGCCTCTCTCCCCACAACCGCCCCCCCCAGCCCCTCTCTCTCCCCCCGCCAGCCTCTCTCACTCCCCAGCCACTCTCGCTCCACCCCCCAGCCTCTCTCTCCCCCAGCCCCCCTCTCTCTCCCCAGCCCCTCTCTCGCTCCCCAGCCTCTCTCTCCCCCCCAGCCTCTCTCTCTCCCCCAGCCCCTCTCTTTCCCCCCAGCCTCTCTCTCCCCCCTCCAGCCTCTCTCTCTCCCCCAGCCTCTCTCTCTCTCTCTCCCCGCCTCTCTCTCCCTCTCTCCCCCCAGCCCCTCTCTCTCCCCTCAGCCTCTCTCTCCCTCAGCTTCTCTCTCTCTGCCCCCAGCCTCGCTCTCTCTCTCCCCAGCCTCTTTCTCTCCCCAGCCACTCTCTCCTCCCACACCCCCCCCAGCCCCCAGCCTCTCTCTCTCCCCGAGTCTCTCTCTCTCGCTCCCCAGCCTCTCTCTCTCCCCAGCCCCTCTCCTTCCCCCCAGCCTCTCTCTCTCTCCCCAGTGTCTCCCCCGCTCCCAGCCTCGCTCTCTCTCCCTAGCCTCTCTCCCCACTCCTCTCCCGCCCAGCCTCTCTCTCTCCCCAGCCTCTCTCTCTCCCCCCAACCTCTCTCTCTCCCCCCGGCCACCTCTCACTCTCCCCAGTGCCTCTCTACCCCCCGCCTCTCTCTCTCTCTTCCCAGCTTCTCTTTCTCCACCCAGCCTCTCTCTCTCCCCAGCCTCTCTCTTTCCCCCCAACCTCTCTCTCTCCCCTCAGCCACCTCTCACTCTCCCCAGCGCCTCTCTCCCACCACCCCCCCCCCAGCCTCTCTCTCTCTCTCTCTCCCCAGCTTCTTTCTCCCCCCCAGCCTCTCTCTCTCTCTCTCCCCAGCCTCTCCACACCACACCCGCCTCTCTCTCTCCCTCCAGCCTCTCTCTCTCCCCTCAGCCTCTCTCTCCCCTAGCCTCTCTCTCTCCCCTCAGCCTCTCTCTCTCCCCCAGCCTCTCTCTCTCTGCCCCCAGCCTCTCTCTCTCTCCCCACCCCGCCCCCCCCCAGCCTCTCTCTGTCCCCCCAGCCTCTCTCTCTCTCCCCCCAGCCTCTCCCCCCCCGACCCAGCCTCTCTCTCTCCACCCAGCCTCTCTCTCTCTGCCCCCAGCCTCTCTCTCTCCCCCCAGCCTCTCTCTCCCCCCCAGCCTCTCTCTCTCTGGCCCCAGCCTCTCTCTCCCCACGCCTCTCTCTCCCCACCCCGCCTCCCCCAGCCTCTCTCTCTCCCCCCAGCCTCTCTCTCCCCCCCAGCCTCTCTCTCTCTGCCCCCAGCCTCTCTCTCCCCATGCCTCTCTCTCCCCACCCCACCTCCCCCAGCCTCTCTCTCTCCCCCCAGCCTCCCTCTCCCCACACCTCCACCCCCAGCCTCTCTCTCTCTCGCTGCCCCAGCCTCTCTCTCCCCACAGCCTCTCTCTCTCTGCCCCCAGCCTCTCTCTCTCTCTCCCCACCCCGCCCCCCCCCCCAGCCTCTCTCTCTCCCCCAGCCTCTCTCTCTCTGCCCCCAGCCTCTCTCTCTCTCCCCACCCCGCCCCCCCCCAGCCTCTCTCTGTCCCCCCAGCCTCTCTCTCTCTCCCCCCAGCCTCTCCCCCCCCGACCCAGCCTCTCTCTCTCCACCCAGCCTCTCTCTCTCTGCCCCCAGCCTCTCTCTCTCCCCCCAGCCTCTCTCTCCCCCCCAGCCTCTCTCTCTCTGGCCCCAGCCTTTCTCTCCCCACGCCTCTCTCTCCCCACCCCGCCTCCCCCAGCCTCTCTCTCTCCCCCCAGCCTCCCTCTCCCCACACCTCCACCCCCAGCCTCTCTCTCTGCCCCCAGCCTCTCTCTCTCTCGCTGCCCCAGCCTCTCTCTCTCCCCCCAGCCTCTCTCTCCCCACAGCCTCTCTCTCTCTCCCCACAGCCTCTCTCTCTCCCCCCAGCCTCTCTCTCCCCAGGCCCCCCACCCCAGCCTCTCTCTCTCCCCCCCAGCCTCTCTCTCCCCACCCCTCCCCAGTCTCTCTCTCTCCCCCCAGCCTCTCTCTCTCCCCAGCCTTTCTCCCCCCACCCCCAGCCTCTTTCTCACTATCGGGCCCATGCCGGCTGCTCTCAGGCCCAGGCCCGTCGCTATCGGCGAGGGAGCAAGTTGGGGCCTAGCGAGTTCTCGGTGAGTCCTGGAGGGGGGGGGGGAGAAGGGTTGGCACAAGAGCTAAAGAATTTTTCCCCTTCAAGTATATATCCAATTCAATTCCCTGTTGAAAGTTATTATTGAAACTGCTTCCACCACCCTTTCAGGTAACAACTCACTGCGTTAAAAAAAAACACTCCCCTCATCTCACCTCTTTTTGCCAAGGAGAAAAATATTGTGGCGCAAGAGCTAAAGATTTGTGACAGTGTATGTTTTCTTGGACCTTTAGGTGCGTACAGCAGCCAGTGCCTTTGTTCAGACAGGTTTATTCCACGATCAGCACATCAGCCACAAGTCTAAAATAAAGAACTATTGGGGAAGGCGAAACAGAAAAACTTGTTGAGAAAGAATAGTTGGCAAAGAGTCCAGCACAATAATTCATGCGTCAGTTATGCGTAGTTTATGGCACCATCAGCGGTGCTCGGCTGAATTACTGCGCTGTAATTCACAGCTAGCCGCCTCTTGTCCTCTTGTTTGTTTTGCAGTTTTGCTGGGAAGTTATTGCCAGCCTTGTATGTATTATAAAGCAAAGCTGTCGGGAACACATATTAACTGAGCATTTGGATTACTGATGGCATTTACTGGAACCCAGCAGTTGTTATTTATTTTGACTATACAAAGGATGCCAACGCAAAAGCATAGATAATAAAAAAAGACTTACATTTACATAGCGCCTCTCATGACCACCGGACATCCCAAAGCACTTTACAGCCAGTGAAGTACTTTTTGAAGTGTAGTCACTATTGTAATGCAAGAAACGCAATAGCCAATGTGCGCACAGCAAGCTCCCATAAACAGCAATGTGGTAATGACCAGATAATCTGTTTTTGTTATGTTGATTGAGGGATAAAGATTGGCCAGGACACCGGGGATAACTTCCCTGCTCTTCTTCAAAATAGTGCCATGGGATCTTTTACGTCCACCTGAGAGGGCAGATGGGGCCTTGGTTTCACGCCTCATCCAAAAGGCGATGAAGGATGTTTTTATTATTTGGAGGAAAAAAACTAACCAAAAGTCAATTAGCTTCACTACAAGAGGAAGAACCTCTCATGGTTTCACATATAACTTGTAATAAATATAAGCGACATTAAAAAAAGCCTCTTTTTCTGATGCATTTTGGGGTTGATATTCATAGAAGCCTGGTGGTCTCGTTCCTTGGTCTACTATATTTCAAATGTTACAGAAACCTCAGTTGGCTTATTAGCCCAGCTGGGAGATTAATCTATCGGTCGAGTACAGGGAAATGTGAGTGCTAGGCATTGAATAACATAAATATTTGATAAGGTAGCACTGCCATACGAATATTTCAGTCCAAATGCCTAATATACAAGTTTTCCAACAAAGCAACTAAAAAAATTGTGTCAGCTCAAATTATCATGGCCCAATAACCAACCACATTTATGCTACTAAGGTAACATCAGACCTGGAGGCTTGGTCCATTTGTTATAAAGTACTTTTTCGCCTCCATTATCCTTATATTTTGAAGTGCCTGTTTTCACAGACGTTCCGAATTAAAGGGATTGCCACAAGAAGACCACACTCTTATTTCTTGTTGTCCTACAAATAACTTTGTTTAAACTGGCAAATCTCCCATGGTGTTGCTCATGGTAACAATGACACCAACAACTTGCATTTATAGAACACTTTTAATCTAGTAAACAACAACAACTTGTATTTATATATCACCTTTAACATATTGAAATGTCCCAAGAGATATTAGGACCAAAGGCTTGGTTAAAGAGGTAGGTTGCAAGGAACGTCTTAAAAGAGGAGAGCGAGGTAGAGAAGTTTAGCGGGGGAATTCCAGAGCTTATGACCTAGGCAGCTGAAGGCACCACCGCCAAATGGTGGAGCAAAGGAAATTGGGGATACCCCCAAGAGGCCAGAAGTGAAGGAGCGCAGAGTTCTCGGTGGGTTGTAAGTCGGAGAATATCCCATTTTATCAGCAGAGAAAAAACTATATCACGAATATCCAATATATAGTTATGATGGTAGATTGCAGCTGTCCTGCACTTTTAAGGATTAATTTTAATTACTGTAAAATGTAGATGGATCCCGAGGTCAATTACAAGCTAACTGTTGTTGGTGAAGGAGTTTACAGATTGGAAGAAGCTTGCAAACTCCTGATTTAGAAGAAACCACTATAAAACAAGTGATTTTCATTCTCTTTTAAATAGTTTTAACACTTCTCTGAAATTTGGGTGCCTAAAATGTGACAGATGGAAAAATATAATGTACAGAAAGACAGACTTCCATTGATGCAGTGCCTTTCATAACCTCAGAATGTCCCAATCAATTTCTTTTGAAGAGTAGTCACTGTTATAATATAAGAACTGCGGCAGCCAATTTATGAACAGTAATAAGATAAATGACCAAATGATCTGTTCTTTAGGTGTTGGTTGAGGAAGTGATATTGGCCGGGAAAATGTCCCAGCTCTTCTTCGAATTGTGCCATGGAATTTTATACATCAGCCTAAAAGAGAAGGTAAGGCATCGGTTTGATGTCTTATCTGAAAGACGACACCTCCAACAGTGCAGCACTCCCCCAGTATTGCACTGGAATGTCAGTCTGGATTATGTGCTCTTAAGGCACTGAACTCACGACCTTCTGAATCACTACCACTGAGCCACAGCTGATACTGTATGCAGATGACAAGTGTTGATCCATGTTAATTTGGATTCCTCACACTATTGGGCTCAATTGCCCCCAGTGATCTTACTGGTACTCACTATTTAAAACAGTCGGGCTGTATCCTGTCACTATGGCACCTGATAAACAGCAATCAAAAGAGTGCTGTGTAGATAATACAATGAAAGAGGGCATGTTGTAGAACAGATCATCATCATAGGCAGTCCCTCGAATCGAGGATGATGCTTCCATGCCAAAAAGGGATGAGTTCACAATGAAGGACCTAATATTCCAGGTCCCGAACTGCATACTGAAGGGTGGAAGATGCCGGTGCGTGGATTTTTTTAACGTTTGGTGGCTGATGCACACCAGCCACCACATGGGCTTGACAGCTTGATCTTGATCCAGTGGCAGGGGTTAACCAAGCTCTGCTGATGGACCTAGTGCGCGCACATATCACAGTGTGAGTTGGCCCGTTCTGCTCCATCGCCACTTCTAGGCCCCGAACTCTCGCCTCTCTTGGGCCCTGATCACGTCGCTCTATGAACTCTCGCCACTCCTTCGCCCCGACCTCGCCGCTCCTTTGCCCTGACCTAGCACTCCTGCTGTACCTGCCCACGCTCGAATCAGCGACCTGGATTTTGATGACGTCTAATCCAGTCCCCCTCTTCACAGCCGTCGCCTTCCCACAGCAACATGGGCTGTATCTTGTAGCTCCCATGCTCTTTTTAAGGCCCCGACCTGCCTCTGGTATTCCTCACAGGTCAGGGCCGTGCCGAATGTAGAACAGGTACGGAGTGAGACAGGTCATGTGCATTTGCACATTAATGCATGAATCCTTAAACAAAGTTAACAATAGGCCCACCAAAGCTCTGCACTGAGTGGTTTAAATGGCCTGCATGTTAACAGCTGCTTTTGCACAAAAGGACTGTACTCGATGGCAAACCTGCTTCTGTCTCTTGCGCCAACACGCCACAGTCCAACATTGGAGGAACTGACAGCATTACCGATGACTGGAAATTCGAGCCTCTGAATGTGCCATTAGGTTAAGGCCACTTGTCCCTGTAAAATGTGAGGAGCTGGAGCTGCGTGTTTTCTGTCTGGGTCTTTGTAATGTACAATAGAGCCCAGCACAGAGACAGTCTCAAAAATGCTAAATGTAAAAGGGGAAAAGCAGTACACAAATATTAATCTTCCAAAAAAGGAACTAAAAATCTAATTAAAGTGCCTAATATTAGGTTTGTTATGACTGATCAGGTAGTTTGAACTTTTGTTCAATCATGGGAGTTGCAAATATAGCATTCTGATAGGCTGAACCCTGCTTTTGAAATTCAGTTGAAGACAGAGAGCGGCAAATCTTGAGAACAACACACACCATTAAAAGAAACATGGTGGGCCATCAAGAGATAACTGCCACATAAATTGGGGAGAAACAAACCGATGCCCTGTCAGCCCTCTCAGGTGGATGTGAAAGATCTCATGTGTGCTATTTTTTGAAGAAGAGCAGGGGTGTTATCCCCAGGGTCCTTTCCAATATTTATCCCTCAACCAACATCACTAAATTATCAGCTCATTATCACATTGTTGTTTGTTGCTGTACGCAAATTGGCTGCCGCATTTCCTATATGACAACAGTGACTACACTTCAAAAAAATCCTTCATTGTGTGTGAAGCTCTTAGGGACACTCTGAGATTGTGAAAGGCGCTATATAAATGAACGTCTTTCTTTCTTCTAACTATCCTCAGTTTCCCAGTGCAGTTCAGATAGTCATGCAATCTTATATATCTATATATTTAATTATCCATATATGGAGATGCATGAGCTTGAGATATTTAATATAAAATATATAATATATATATATATATATATATAAATAAGAATATACACACATTAAACAGGTACCATCTTCATGAAAAGACTTTTGAGAAATATTTTATACTTTTGTTTGCACAACCCAACAGTTCAAATCATACGAAGATGCACAATGTTGCTTGCATCGTACTGAACCAAATTAACATAAATGACTAAAAGCAGTGTTTTGCAATTGTTTCGCAATAAATTCACTTAAATCTGCAGTTCCCCCTTTTACTATTAACTCAACATGCACTTAATTAAAAATTAAGCAGTGATATCACTGTACTTTGATTATTGTAGACCCAATCCTTTTAAGTACCGTACATTTTGCAATGTTTAGCATTCTAAGACAAGTGTGAAAAATCTGGGTATGAATAAAAATGACTCCAATACAAGTAGATTTCAGCTGCAGTAACACTAAATACCATTTGGTGGCGATGCTCTGACCAGTGGCTGGCAAGGTTCAACAGCACCACTAGCAGGTACTTAGTGATACTGCAACCATTTTAAAACAACATTGACCGACAAGTACACTTCTCGTTTCTGTCAGGGCCATCCTCTGTATTGTGACTGTCCGTCAATTTTCTTCTTCCCTCTTCCTTTTTGCTTCCTCATTGGTTACATTTCTGTGTTTCTCATTGGTTATCCTCTCATCGGATGAAACAAACCTGCCCTCTCAAGTGGATGAAAAAGATCCCACAGCACTGTTTCGAAGAAAAGCAGGGGAGTTCTCCCAGTGTCCTGCCCAATATTTATCCCTCAACTAACATCATTAAAACAGATTATCTGGTCATTATCACGTTGCTGTTTGTAGAAGCTTGCTGTGCGGAAATTCACTGCCGCGTTTCCCACATTACAACACTTCACAAACTACTTCATTGGCTGTAAAGTACTTTGGGAGGTCCTGAGAACTTGAAATGTGCTATATATATGAAAGCCTTTCTTTTCTTACTTAATCACCAAATCTTTCTCCCAATTTTCAACTTTCACCCTCTCAAATTATGCCCAAAAATCCACCCAATAATATTTGAACAACAAAGTTTTCTGTGATAGAGCTGCCATGACAGTTCCTCACTCACCCCATTATGTACCCCTATAACAAACATAATACATAAAAAACATCTAAAAAGCTCATTAAAAAAATCCCATACACTTGTCCCCAACAGCTTCCTTTGCCCCTTCCACAAATATCACGATGTACCCCACCAGGTGTCAGAAGACCCTGGTTATACCATCCCCTTCCATACTCCACAGTGTCCACAGTGACCATTTGACTCTCCACATTCAGCAGCTCGATATAAGGACCCTCATGTAAACACACAATGGGAGTTAGGTCATTGACCAGCCTTGATCTCACTGGATGGTGGAACAGGCTCGAGGGGCCTATACAAAATGTGCACACACAAGAGCCTGTCTCCACTGTGAAAAACGACAACTGCCAGGAGCTGTTGTGCGACCCATGCTCTAAGATATATGCAAACGAACATGCTGCTTTTGTCACATAATAGATGGTGTGGTCCTGATATGCACCCGCACAGCAGGCTGCTCCTGAGGAACAAACGCCTGATTTCATTGATTATTTTCAGCAGCGCTATGCACTAAATGAATGGAGGAAGAGAACAAGAAAGAGATCCTGTGATACGAGGTAACAGAGAGAGAGCCAGCCTGCCGGACTGTGGGACTAAGCATAACTGTTCTTTCAAAGAGCCAGTACAGACACAATTGACCCAATGGCCTCCTTCTGTGCTGTAGGATACTATGATTCTATGATAAATACAGCTGCCATGAGAGTTCCTCCCCCAGTCTACCATATGCCCCCAAAAGTAACATTCATTACATAATTAACACATTAAAAAAGATCACAAAATAAATAACAACCTTACCTATAGACTTACAACTTTCTTCCACATTTCACAAAAATCATGGCATATCCCGCCATGTCTCGAGATGAGCAAAGAAAGCAGCACAGAAACAGAAAGGTATCCTATTTATTGGGAACCCTGCTGAGCCAAAATGAGAAGAGAGAGGGAGAGGAAAAGACAGTTTCAGGCGAGTCCCCTGTTGATGGACAGGTGGAAGGTGGGGTTGGATGTAGAATAAAAATGGTAGTCCTGCAAATGCTTCCTGTCATGTGAGCACCAAACTTTCAGTGCCACACTCTGGGGTCACACTTCTTTGCTATTTGTATTGTAGTTAACTTATTCTAGGCAAAGCTCTTAACAGTCATTTCAAAAATCCAGACGAATTCTACAGGGACATAGAGCACCGGAACCACAATATTTACAAGCCCTTACTTAATCTTTCTACAAACAAAGCGATGGTTCTGATCTGTACCCTGAAGAGCAATTAACCTTCGACTGAACTCACACAGTGTTTACTTAACATCAATTGGACTTTGCAGCCTTAATGTCACACAGCATCTCCTTAGCTAAAAAATGATGCAATGCTGATTTTTTTCTTCATTCTTTAGATGTGGGTGTCACTGGCAAAGCCCATCACTAATTTCTGTTGAAGGTGGTGGTGAGCTGCCTTCTTGAACTGCTGTAGTCCCTGTGGTGAAGGTACTCCCACAGTTCTGTTGGGTAGGGGTTTTGATCCAGCAACGATGAAGAAATGGCAAATAATTTCCAAGTCAGGATGGTATGTGACTTCAAAGGGAACTTGGAAGTTGTGGTGTTGCCAGGCACCTGCTGCCGTTGTCCTTCTAGGTGGTAGAAGTCACAGATTTGGGAGGTGCTGTTGAAGAAGCCTTGGCGAGTTGCTGCAGTGCACCTTGTAAATGGTACACACTGCAGCCACGGTACGTCGGTGGTGGAGGGAGTGAATGTTTAAGGTGATGGATGGGGTACCAATCAAGCGGGCTGTTTTGTCCTGGATGGTGTCAAGCTTCTTGAGTGTTGTTGGAGCTGCACTCATCCAGGCCAGTGGAGAGTATTCCATCATATTCCTGTCATGTGCCTTGTAGATGATGGAAAGACTTTGGGGAATCAGGTGGTGAGTGATTCGCCACAGAATTCCCAGCCTCTGACCTGCTCTTGTAGCCAGAGTATTTATATGGCTGATCCAGTTAAGTTTCAGGTCAATAGTGACCCCCAGGATGTTGATGGTGGGGAATCCGGCGATGATCATGCCATTGAATGTCAAGGGTGGTGGATAGACTCTTTCTTGTTGAAGATAGTCATTGTCTGGCACTTATGTGGTGTGAATGTTACTTGCCACTTATCCGCCCAAACCTGAATGTTGTCCAGGTCTCCACTCGCCCACTGTTTTGTGGGCAGTGATCATTGACTGCCAATTGCTCTCTGCCCTATTTTGGACTCACCACTCTGCTTGCTTCTGAGCCTGTACACTTCATCTTGTGAGCAACACAGCGGGTATGCACTAGTTAAAGTAATTTTGTCACTGTAGATTTATTAATCTTTGAAATAATATGAAATGGCTATAAATATTCTCTTTTCGGTAGATCTTTAACATTTTTCCTACAGAAATGTAATAAATTGACTGTACTTTTTGAATGTATAGAGATTGTTTTGTCCCATTTTCTTGCTAGATGCTTGCCACTATACATCCTCTGCCAATAGATAAGGAGAAAGGACAATTAATCCACCCATCCAAAGGAATGGAGACCTGAAGACAATACAGATGGGTCATGCCCATCTGGAGCTCTGTGTCTAAGTTCTGGTCATCATATTACAGGAAGAACATCATGGTACTGGAAAGGGCTACCCACCTGATAGCTGACATCAGACACCTGAAAAGACCACAGAGTTTATTTGCACTATGTTAAAAAGTGACTGAGAATGGATCTTAATGAGGCATTCAAGATCCTTAAGTGAATCCAAAGAGTTTATTCACCATAACTCTGGGAATGACAAAGAGGGAGCATGGGATGAAGCTCGGAAGAGTGGAGGTGAGTGGACAGATCAGATAGAATTAATTTGGAAGATGGTGAATGGTTCAATGGACTGCCTTTGGAGGCTTTCATGGTTGATAACATGAGTAATATCTTTCCAATGCTGCCCTGGCTGGCCTCCCATTCTACTCCTTCCATAAACTTCAGCTCGTCCAAAATTCAGCAGCCCATATCCTATCCCACAATAACTTCCACTCACTCATCACCTCTACCCTTACTGACATCAACAAGTTTAAACATAGACTACACTTGTAATGTATGCACCTGTGAGTATGCTCACAGGTTTGTAGAGTTGTTGTTGTTCCATTATTTAAATTCTGATTGCACTTCAGTCCCACACTCATGATCTTTGGGCACCTTGTGCAGAAGGGAGCGGGTAGGTCCGAAGGCCTCCTCGTAGGACTGCTCCTGGACACGGCCAAGGGTGCCATCAGCAGGTCCAGGCAGCGGGCGGTCGAGGGGATTGTTCAGCCCGACTGCCTGCCTCTCTTCCGTGCTTACATCCGAGCCAGGGTGTACATAGAAACATAGAAAATAGGTGCAGGAGTAGGCCATTCAGCCCTTCGAGCCTGCACCACCATTCAATGAGTTCATGGTTGAACATGCAACTTCAGTACCCCATTCCTGCTTTCTCGCCATACCCCTTGATCCCCCTAGTAGTAAGGACTACATCTAACTCCTTTTTGAATATATTTAGTGAATTGGCCTCAACAACTTTCTGTGGTGGAGAATTCCACAGGTTTACCACTCTCTGGGTGAAGAAGTTTCTCCTCATCTCGGTCCTAAATGGCTTACCCTTATCTTTAGACTGTGACCCCTGGTTCTGGACTTCCCCAACATTGGGAACTTTCTTCCTGCATCTAACCTGTCTAAACCCATCAGAATTTTAAACGTTTCTTTGAGATCCCCTCTCATTCTTCTGAACTCCAGTGAATACATGCCCAGTTGATCCAGTCTTTCTTGATATGTCAGTCCCGCCATCCCGGGAATCAGTCTGGTGAACCTTCGCTGCACTCCCTCAATAGCAAGAATGTCCTTCCTCAAGTTAGGAGACCAAAACTGTACACAATACTCCATGTGTGACCTCACCAAGGCCCTGTACAACTGTAGTAACACATCCCTGCCCCTGTACTCAAATCCCCTCGCTATGAAGGCCAACATGCCATTTGCCGCCTTAATCGCCTGCTGTATCTACATGCCAACCTTCAATGACTGATGTACCATGACACCCAAGTCTCGTTGCACCTGCCCTTTTCCTAATCTGTCACCATTCAGATCATAGTCTGTCTCTCTGCTTTTACCACCAAAGTGGATAACCTCACATTTATCCACTTCATCTGCCATGCATTTGCCCACTCACCTAACCTATTCAAGTCACTCTGCAGCCTCATTGCATCCTCCTCGCAGCTCACACTGTCACCCAACTTAATGTCATCCGCAAATTTGGAGATACTACATTTAATCCCCTCGTCTAAATCATTAATGTACAATGTAAACAGCTGGGGCCCCAGCACAGAACCTTGCGGTACCCCACTAGTCACTGCCTGCCATTCTGAAAAGTACCCATTTACTCCTACTCTTTGCTTCCTGTCTGCCAACCAGTTCTCAATCCACGTCAGCACACTACCTGGAGATGGAGCACGCAGTGTCCACCGGTACGCTCGCGGCCTTCCGCGAGATGTGGGTACCGGAGGGACTGAAGTGCATCATCACCCCTGGCAACCAATTTTTAATTTGATTTTATATGTTTTAAAGTTTAATTTGTTTAAATGCCGGTTTTAGTGTCCCCCCAATCAGAAGGCACTTGTATAATTTGCCTCTCGGTGCCCTAAAAAAACCATTAAAAAACACAACCCCCCCCCCCCCAAAACAAAAAAAGGGCACTTGAAAAGTGATTGGAGTGTTCCCGTACCCTTTAATAAGGGGCACTTTGATTTACTGTTTATTTTGTTTCAGCACAAAAGAGTTGTAGAGCTGTTGAGTTGGGAGTGGCTTGGCCAGTCATGTGATGTTCACAAGACACAATAAAACCCCAGCCAGTTGGGTTCAGGATGAGGCAGGTGGTTGTGAGCCTGGTGGATGAACTGGTAATGTGTAGTCTGATTGTTAAACCTTTTGCGAATAAACCAACTAGTTCTTAATAGCAATGTGTTGCTATGAATTCTTAAGCAAAGAACCGATGAAGCAAATACATTATAACACTCTTTAATATTTGTATTTCTTTATTATAAATTAAATTACAATTTTGAATATAGGCTTGACCAGAGACAAGGAGTTTGATGGAAGAACTTGACCAGCATCCTCTCAATTACAATTCAGTTTTTTTCCGGGACTTCCGTAATTACTTGAGTCAATCCTTATCAGACACTCACACAGAGTGGCAAAACATTTCTTTTCAACTATTCACCTAATCAAGGTTTGAGAAACTGTCCCAACATGAATCTTTACCATGGACAAAAACATCCCATTTTGGTTCCTTCTAGGAACTATTGTACATACTCTGTAACTCAAACCGAGATAGTTAGAGGGTCGAGTGTCTGAGTTTGTGCTGTCGGCAGGAAGCCTCTCTTTTGGGCTGTGCATCATGATCCTGTTCCCTTCAGTTCTTTGCCCGCAATAAACAGAAAATCATGGGCCTGTGCTCATAGCCACACATGCACAGCCAATGAGAGAGACTCCCCACCAACAGCATAAACTGGAAAAATTACCTATCACTTCCTACAAGTGCCCAAATAATTCTAACTGTTCAATTGTTATATGAATGCTTAAATTCAGTACATATCATGTTGTGAGATATGGTCTCAATCCAATGGATGTTCATCACAAAGAGACATGTCTTTTTTTAAATGAATTCCTTCCTCCATTTTTCTCCCTGCCTTTCCTTACTCTGGCTGGGGTATGGCTCCATTGATGTTGGTAATCCTTCAACATCTCATCCAAGCAGCCACTTGAGTCAAGATAGTCAATGTTGTCAGGCTTTTCTACCCTTTCCTGTCTGCACCTGATGTCGTCACTTTTACGTAGGAACATAGGAATTGGAGTAGGCCATTTAGCCGCTTGAGACTGTTCTGCTATTCAACAAGATCATGGCTGATCAGACTTTTCTGGCAGGAATCTCTGGAAAGCAGTCAGGAGCTGGATCTCTGACTGATTTATTTGCCCGTCCACTTCCATTTCACCCCCATCCCCCCACCCCGCCACCCGCCATCCTCATCGCTACCTCAGAAACACTCGCATAATCCCAACTGTTGCCCTGGCTGAGATAAGCTAACTCAACGCACACCGGGCATCAAACCTATAACCTTCCTGGTCTCTATGTTTGCTTTGGGTAGCTCAATCACCAACTGAGCCACACGGGAAAATGAAACATGTCTTGTTCAGGGCTGAAAGACAACTAATTGAATGGCAGAGCAAGCTCGAGGGGCTGAATGGCCTTCTCATTTGTTCTTCCAAGCTTTAATGGGATTTCATGTGGAATCAGTGAAAATCTATTTACAATAGGAAGTTCCTGACAACATAGGAACCAAACTTCTATGTCTTCTGTAAATTTAGCAAAATATTGTAGACGTGAGTAAAAAATAACACTTCTGACTCATGTCTAATATTAACTCTGATCGGTATTCCAGCCCCTAGCTTGTTATAAGTGTACAAGCCAAGGAATGGGTTAATTGAGACCTTAGCTCCCAGAGTGGCTGGGGATTGGTTATGCATGATGTAAGGAGTAAAAGTGAATATATTTTTTTTTACTTGCCATGATAAAAGTGCCAGAGTTTTAGCATCTGGCTTAATGACAGGCATTCAGTGAGATCAGACAAGACACTTCAAAGAGCCAAAAAGTACAAGAATGGAGTCATATGCAGTACAGCCCCTCAGCGTCTGGGAACAAAGATGACTACAAACTGCACATGGTCAGTACTAACTCCAAGAGACCAGCACAAGGCACAGGATTCTACAAGAATGCACCAGAGATTGGTCCCAGGTGGCTATCGCACTAATTATTACCACTCTCACACACATGCTCTCAGGAGCTAATTAGTCCTTTAATATGCAAATACATGCAATTGCATATTAAATCTGGATGACAAAAAAACAGCTGGCAAAGAGGTATAAAAAAAATAAATGTCCACCTTCGAAGAGTTTTTCTTTTATTGTTGAATAGCTGCGATAGTTAATGAGGATTCTGAAAGAGCGCATTAGTGATGGGTGAGGGGTTTGCGTGATACTTTTGTCTCCAGATTTCCCACCCCCATTTCTCCTCTTTCTTGCTGCTGGATTTGTCGTGCTGTTACTGCGCCTGTCCCTGTTTGGAATGAGTTCCCAGCTGGCTCCGTGGGATGCGCACCTTGTTAGTCGCAGCTTCTAGCTTGGGAGAGGGAATTGTTGCCCCGACCTGCATCTCGGCAGTTTATGCAGCGGCACAGGCAGCAGTTACAGAGCAGTCCAGAGTCTTCCGGACTCTTAGACGGGGGAAAAAGCATGGTGGTGCCCTCTTAGCCCAGCGTTACTTACCCTGTCCACAACACTTCCCCAGTACTGCACTGAAGTGTCAGGCTAGGTTATGTGCTCACCTCCTGGAGTGGGACTCGAATTCACCATCTTCCGACTCAGAGGCAGTGGTGCACTGAGCCAAGGCTGGCATCTTGTTGTACCACTGGCATGTTATTAAAAACTAAATTACCAAACATTTTTCCTTAAAGTTAGTGACCCTATTCTTAAAGGACCACTATCTTCATGAAAAAAGTGCTTGGAAATTTTGGGGTTTTTTTTGATTTACTAATATGTGATACAATCATGTGAATTGCCTCAAAGTTCATTTCATTCTTTGCATGTAATTAAAAAGATGCATGGCTATTGTGGATCTCCTACTTAAATGTCTGCCAAACACTTTTTCTTGAAGACAATCCCCATTTGAGCGAGGCTCAGGTGGCCTCAGAAAACAAGACAATGAATTTTCAGTGGTTTAAATTCAGCACTGTATTGGTTTATGAGCTCGTCTGAACCTCCTGGATTTGCCGCCTCATCATTCTTTTGGAGGCGTTATTTTATATATATTGTACAATGTTGAAGTTGTTAAGTCTGATCTGAACATTAAAGTTAAACGTAGTAAATTGACTGCTGCAGTCCTGGATAATCAAACACCTTCCGTACATTAGTACAGAGAGTGTGAAAGTGCTCATTGCAAACAGCTAAGGAGCCTGAGAATGAAAGACAACGGTAGGAATGGGCACGAACGTAGGTCTGGAAGTCCGAGCTTATCTGATTTGCTATTTTTTTAAATGACAGAAGGTGGAAACCTGGAGTCTCAGTTGCCACTGAGATGAAGTGACAATGAACTGCTCAGATTCAGTGATGACGTGGTTCAAAATTGGCACACGCTTACAACCATTTGAAATGAGAGTGCATTTGCTGACCTGGCCAGTGCCCTTGCACAATGTTGGACTGATGCAGAAACAGCAAAAGATATGCTCCACTGATCAAACACTACCAGTTGAGTACTAGTTAACAGTCTCCTTCTAGATCTGTAAAGGAAGAATTCTGTGTCGGACTAATTAAACCATTGTATAATTATAGTAGAGCAAAGCTGGCTTTTCCTTTTTTTTGATCTGAAGAATTCACCTGGGGCTTCCTTTATTGGGTCAGCTTGATGCTTAACTGCTGGTAATATCCCAGCAGTCTTTGGGGAGGGCTACAAATCTAATTGTTCAGAGTTTAGGTTGCTTGGCAACTGCAAGTGGAGAACTGTAATTACTTAAATTCAATAAGTCCTTTTTTTTGTTTAACAGAGAGGACAGTGGTGGTCGACTGGTGTGTTCATTAAGACATAGGGTACAGCTGTGAGGAAACCATTGCAAATGAAAACATGTGTAATGATAGCTGTGGGACATGGCCTCTCCTGAGTGCTGCACACAGCTGTACAAGTCTGAAGAAGAAGAAAATATAGTAGAGGCCATATATTGCAGACAAATATTTAGCCACCTCAGTTGACATACTGAGATGTATAGATGTGCTTGTAATATATGTAACACAATAAAGGAGATTGCAATATTTTCTAACAGAAAAGAACTGAAATTGCTGCTAGCATGTGATATAGTTTGGAATCTGCATTTTTCCGCTGAACATCAAATCACATTTATTTTTTAGACCCTTTCCCAAAAGGCATGTAGCATTTTCAGGCCAAAATGGTGTGGGCAAGCCACCTGTCCCCAGTCACATAGTTTAATGGGCCACTAAGATTCATGCAAGGACAGGTTGAGGTGATGTGCGTTCTGATTAATTCCTCTCTCACTCGCCACCTCGCCCTGCGGCATTGCAAGGACAATAGTAAATAAAGTTTCAATATTAAACATTAACCAATAATTCTGACTATCTTTCAGAGAGAAAGAGGGGTTACTGCGTGATTATAACATACCCTCCTTCAGGATCAACTTAAGTATTGCACAGAAGGAAAAAAAAGTGTCACATGTACTCCACGAATGGTGTTGAAATAGCTAAAGATGAAGCTGAAAGAGCCTTACCAACTCAAAGGGCAACATGTCCAACCAATGCAGAGCAATAATCAGCAAAGCCAATAGAATATTGAACCACATAGCCAAGACAGTAGAATGCAAGTTGTGAGCGATCTGCTCTGGTCAGATTGTACTGGTATCTAGATCTCATCACTGAGACACAAGGGTGATAATCCAATGCTGGTGACAGTACAGAGCAGAGCCACAAGACTGATCCTGAGTGTCAAAGATCTGAATTATCAGGAGAGACTGGAGAAACTTGGGCTTTTCAGCCTGGAAAAGAGGCAGCTGAGAGATGAAGAAGTAAAGATAACCAAGGAAATGCAAAAGGTAAGTCCAGAATATTACTTTTAAGTAAAATTGTGGGGGTACAACGTGGTGACAGGTTCAAATCATAGAATGGTTACAGCACAGAAGAAGGCCATTCAGCCTGTCGAAATATAGAACCATAGAAAGTAGGTGCAGGAGTAGGCCATTCGACCCTTCGAGCCTGCACTACCATTCAATATGATCATGGCTGATCATGCAACTTCAGTACCCCATTCCTGCTTTCTCGCCATACCCCTTGATCCCTTTAGCCATAAGGGCCATATCTAACTCCCTTTTGAATATATCTAATGAACTGGCCTCAACAACTTTCTGTGGTAGAGAATTCCACAGGTTCACAATTCTCTGAGTGAAGAAGTTTCTCCTCATCTCGGTCCTAAATGGCTTACCCCTTATCCTTAGACTGTGACTCCTGGTTCTGGACTTCCCCAACATCAGGAACATTCTTCCTGCATCTAACCTGTCCAATCCCTTCAGAATTTTATATGTTTCTATGAGATCTCCTCTCATCCTTCTAAATTCCAGTGAATATAAGCCTAGTCGATCCAGTCTTTCTTCATATGTCAGTCCGGCCATCCCGGGAATCAGTCTGGTGAACCTTCGCTGCACTCCCTCAATAGCAAGAATGTCCTTCCTCAGATTAGGAGCCCGTAAAATGTAAAAATTAGGGCTGCTATCAGGAAATTCGTCTTCACAATAAGAGTGGTCAATGTGTGGAACAAACTTTCAGAAATAATGGCGCCAAGTTTCCACACGTGGCAAGAAAGGCGCCCCTCAGCGCTGGGCGCCTGTTTTTCGCGCCGAAAACGGCGCCTGAAAAGAAACACGGTATTCTCGAGCTCCTTGCAGCTCGATGTCTGCTTGGCGCGGCGCACAGGGGGCGGAGCCTACCACTCGCACCAATTTTGTAAGTAGGAGGCGGCGGGTACAATTTAAATGAGTTTTTTTGGTGCCGGCAACCCTGCGCGTGCGCGTTGGAGCGTTCGCGTATGCGCAGTCTGAAGTAAACATTGGCACTCGGCCATTTTTAAAAGTGCTGCAGAAAAAGTGAAAATTTGTTTATTGAACCCTTGCAAAGGCTTGCATTTTAATTTTCTTGATATTTCTGTGTGTGAGGGAGTGCTTTTAGCAGCACTGCTGAATAAATCACCTGCTGAATTAATGTTGGCTCTTTAACCAGTGTTACTGCAGCAACTGTGCATTTTAATTCAGCCTTTACAACTCGTTACCGTTTCAATCTCTACCACTCATTCTGTAATTAAAGATAGACTGTGATAAACGGGACACATGCACTTGTTTGAGACTATTCAAATTCTTTGTAGCTGTTCAATTTTTAATATTTTTTTAATAAAACCACATTGTCCTTCCATGATCAGCACTGAGGCTGCTTGCTGCTTCTTGCCCCTGCTGTCGGGACCGACGCCACACCGCTGCCTGAAAGGCCTGCCTGAACCACTTTCACACAGGTAGGAACATGGTTTATTTCATCTTTTCTTTGCTTATAAATTTTTATTCAGGTTGGATTTATTTGTATAATATTTGTATAAGTATAACTAAGGATTGATTGTAGAATGTAATGACTTCCCTTCACCCCCCCCGTCCCCCCCACCTCGTTCCCGACGCCTAATTTGTAACCTGCGCCTGATTTTTTAATGTGTAGACAAGGTTTTTTCAAGCCTACAAAAATCTTCACTTGCTCCATTCTAAGTTAGTTTGGAGTACGTTTTCACTGTGGAAACTTTCAAATCAGGCGTCAGTGGCCGGACACGCCCCCTTTTGAAAAAAAAATTCTGTTCAAAAGTGAAACTGTTCTACCTGACTAGAACTGCAGAAAACTTAAATGTGGAGAATTCCGATTTCTAAGATACTCCGTTCTCCACCAGTTGCTCCTAAAAATCAGGAGCAAATCATGTGGAAACTTGGGGCCAATGGAGGCAAAAACTCTGGAATCTTTTTTAAAAAAACAACCAAACGCTAAAATGGGGGTCTTTAGAATCTTTGTGGGTGGATGAACTGAGATGCCCGAATAGCCAACCTCATCAGTTACTATCTTTTGAAGTAAGGGTCGATTGGAAGCTCTGCTTCTGAAAGTGTGTCCAACTCCATATTAAAATCACAAGAGTGGTAATATGAATGAAAGTTTTACTGAAGCAACTAAGCAAAGAAACAACGCTCCTTAAATAAAATGTAGCAATGGGTCAGACTCAGGTTTTAACTCTTTCCTAATTAGGAAGAAATACGGAATAGTGCAACAAACCAGCGATCCAACATCAGGGCAGAACTTACCCCAGAAACTTGATTATTGAGGAGTGTTGTATAGTTGTGGAAATGTACAGCAATTACACAGTTTTGTGTATCAATTTGATATGCACACCATTGAGACCCCAAGGCATGGAAATCCATTTGAATCACATTTATTATTGCTACAAGTGTTTATAATTGATTCATAGTAAGTATATTTTTGCCTCAAAATTTGTTATGCGCTACTAGTCATTTCAATTCTTAAAGGTAAAGGAAATCTAGCATTGCTGTACGCCTGATACACTGCTGTAATTTAGTCCATTACAATATTTTAAAGAAATACTCCAGGATAAGGCCTATGCAGAGATGTTAAAACATGTAGCCCTCCACACTTTCCACTACTCATTGATTTCAGTGCATCAGTGAGGGGGTGTCAGGGGTCCAGGCTGAGCAACAGGGTATCATTTTTCAGCATCCAATCTGTCATGTATGTACTTTTGAGATCACTAGCCACTAGATGGCATCACTGTTGGAGGCCATTGGGCTGCACGCCCAAGTATAAAAGGCCAGCCATTTTGTATATGAGTCACTTTAGGCCTTAATAAAGCAGAGCCAAGGTATACCTCTTGGAGTGAAACAGTACTCAGTCTAACAATTATTGCATACACAACACAAATGCAGAAATATAACAAAATATCAATTGCAATTAGGAAGCCAGCTATTGGGTAGTAAGTTTTGTTTTTAGTTAAAAATAAGATCTACACTTCTACAGCACTCCTCGTGTACAGAAAAACCTCTTGAAGTACTTTGCAGGAAGAAGGAAATAAGTTTTTGAACTAAATATCGAGCCGGGTTTTTTGTTTACACTTGAGAAAACAGAAACTCATTATTTGAGTAGTCCTTTAAAAACAATTCTGTTCAGAATATGATTTTATTGTAAATTTAATTTCTAACTTTAAAGTAACATAGAGGGTGTTACAAAGTATTGTAACTTTAATTTTTCCTACTTAACAAAACATTTAACTTCTATATTAAGAAAGACTTGCATTTATATAGCATTGTATCACTTCGCTGAGAAACATCTCTCAACACTTTAGAGAAATGACTGTTAATAGATAGATAGGCAGCTAAGTTAATTATTGTTGGAGATTTTTTTTTAAGTTAATACTTTAAAAATATATATTTCTGTCTCTTTTATCTTTCTTTCTCAATCCAATCTTTCTTTCCCTCTCTGTTTTTCACTTTCTGTACCTGATTTGACATTGAATTCACTATTCTAACTGACACTTTCTGGCTCAGACTATACTGCCAATTAACGATTCTTAAATCTGATTGGTTAAGCAGATACACAGTTGGTTCCCTCATTCACACAGGTCCCAGATGCCCTGTAGAGGGCGCCCTGTAGAGAAATGCAGGGAACAACACCAACCTCTATACATGGACTTCTTTGACTTCACCAAGGCCTTCGACACTATCAACTGTGAGGAATTATGGAGCATCCTCCTCAAGTTCGGCTGCCCTCAAAGGTTTGTCACCATCCTCCGCCTGCTTCACGATGACATGCAAGCCGCGATGCTGATCCAGGTGGGCAGAAGAAACACTTCAAGGCCACCCTGAAAGCCTCCTTGAAAAAGTCCCCACCGACACCTGGGAATCCCTGACCCAAGATCGCTCAAAATGGAGGAGAAGCTTCTGGGAAAACACCGAACACCTCGAGTCCCTTCACCGGGAGCAAGCAGAGGCTAAACGCAAACAGCAGAAGGTGCGCACAACAACTCAAGCACCCCACCTACCCGTCCCTTCAACCAACGTCTCTTCAACCGTGACAGAGACTGTAGGTCCCGTATCAGACTCATCAGTCACCTGAGAATTCATTTTTAGTGTGGAAGTCATCCTCGACTCCAAGGGACTGCCTAAGAGAAGTAGAGGGCGCTGCACTCTTTGGCAGGTTGGCTGACTGGAACTTGCCGTGCAAAAGCCCATAGAAAGTCTATGGGCAAGTGGAAGTCTAACGAATGTCTGGCCATGTCTGTTCTCCACTCAGAGCAAAATCTGGCCCTAGTCGCATTGGTCATGGGAGAAAGGTTAGCCATGATCGGTGGAAACGTTCTGCACTTCTTCAAATAGTACCGTGAGAGTTTTAATGCCGACCTAAACAGGCAAGAATAATTTAGGCCACGCCCACTCTTTCAACTTTGTTTTTCTTTCCTATATCATCATAGGCAGTCCCTTGGAATTGAGGAAGACTTGCTTCCACTCTCAAACTTAGGTGGCTGAACAGTTCAATACGAGAACCACAGTCCCTGTCACAGGTGGGAACGATGGCACAGTGGTTATGTTAATGGACAAATGATCCGGAGAAATGAGTTCAAATCCCACCACGGCAGCTGGGGAATTTAAATTCAGTTCAGTAAATGAATGTGGAATAAGAAGCTAGTGTCAGTAATGGTGACCATGAATCTACTGGATTGTGTAAAAACTCATCTGTTTCACTAATGTCCTTCAGGGTAGGAAAGCTGCCATCCTTACCCGGTCTGGCCTATATGTCACTCCAGGCCCATCAGCAATGAGGTTGACTCTTAACTGCCCCTCTGAAATGGCCTAGCAAGCCACTCAGTTGTCAAGAAGGCGGCTCATCACCACCTTATCAAGGAATATAAGAGAAATTAGGGATGTGCAGTAAATGCTGGCAGCGATGCCCACAACCCATGAATGAATGTTTAAAAAAGTTTATCCGGTACTATATGTATTTGTAGGGGAACACATAGATTACATTTGCATCTATAAATTAAATAAAGCCTATTGCTCTTCTATCTTAGTTCAGACTGAAGAATACCACAATAATTTCATTATTTAACCAAGAATATATGCTTTTAAATGAATAGAAGTAGAACCGCATAAGTTAACTGTATAGAAACATAGAAACATAGAAAATAGGTGCAGGAGTAGCCCATTCAGCCCTTCGAGCCTGCATCACCATTCAATATGATCATGGCTGATCATGCAACTTTAGTACCCCATTCCTGCTTTCTCTCCATACCCGTTGATCCCTTTAGCCGTAAGGGCCACATCTAACTCCCTTTTGAATATATCTAATGAACTGGTTTCAACAACTTTCTGTGGTAGAGAATTCCACAGCCCATTGTGTTTGTGCTTGTTCATTGCTGGAGTAACCCAGAATTAATCCCACCAACCTGCACTCTCACCACAGCCCTGTATCTTCATCTTCTTCAAATATTTATCAACTTTCCCCTTAAAAGATGCAAAGGTTACTGCCCCAACTATTGCCTGTGACAAAGCATTCCATGCTCCAACAACTCTTTGAGTAAAGGAATTTCTTCTAACCTCTATCCCTATTCTCTTAGTAACAATTTTAAATTGATAACCCTTTGTCATTGGCTCCCAAAGGTTAATAGAGAATAGTTTTTCTCTATTAACCTATCAAAACCTTTCATTTATTGTTTTTAAAGTGCTGAAACCTTCCTTAAGCCTTCTCTGCTCCAGTGGAAATCGTCCCAGTATTTCAAGTCTCACCTCATAACTGTAGTTTCCCAACCCTGGTGTCATCCTGGTGAATCTATCATCATCATCATAGGCAATCGAGAACGACTTGCTTCCACTCTTAAAATGAGTCCTTAGGTGGCTGAACAGACCAATACGAGAACCACAGTCCCTGTCACATGTGGGACAGATAGTCGTTGAGGGAAAGGGTGGGTGGGACTGGTTTGCCGCACGCTCTTTCCGCTCCCTGTGCTTGATTTTTGCATGCTCTTGGCGATGAGACTCGAGGTGCTCAGCGCCCTCCCGAATGCACTTCCTCCACTTAGGGCAGTCTTTGGCCAGGGACTCACAGGTGTCAGTGGGGATGTTGTACTTTATCAGGGAGGCTTTGAGGGTGTCCTTGTAATGTTTCCTCTGCCTACCTTTGGCTCGTTTACCATGAAGGAGTTCCAAGTAGAGCACTTGCTTTGGGAGTCTCGTGTCTGGCATGCGAACTATGTGACCTGCCCAGCGGAGCTGATTAAGTGTGGTCAGTGCTTCAATGCTGGGGATGTTGGTGTGTCTATCCTCTCAGAAGATTTGTAGGATCTTACAGAGACATCATTGGTGGTATTTCTCCAGTGACTTGAGGTGTCTGCTGTTCATGGTCCATGTCTCTGAGCCATACAGGAGGGCAGGTATTACTGCAGCCCTGTAGACCATGAACTTGGTATAGAAAGGTATACCCTTTCTATAATGGGGCACCATAGCTGATAGCCCTCAACTGGAGCGTGTGTCTGTGGATGTTGGGCGAGGAAAGGGGTGGCTTGGCACTCAGTGTTCACATTCACACATGATAAAATATGTTTTAAGCAAGGTAAACCCATGATAATTGGCACCCGTTAAACTGTACCCAGCAAGATGCCAATGTTGTGAGGAGAAGGGATACAATTGGCAGAGAAAGGAAATGAAAAAAAGAGAAATTCTTTCAAAGATTGCGTCACATTTCAAACGAGCCCTTTTCTTTGCTGTTCACTCGGAATTTTACCAATATGTTATGAGCCAGTTCAACATTTATGGTGTGTTATTCACTAAATTGGTGTTATTCCTACTTGGACCAGATGCTGTCATTCCTGAAACGATGCAGTATAGTTACAAGTGTACCAAATGAATCTGCAATGGCAATAACTCACATCTAAGAATTACTTGCTGTCCAATTCGTGCCTACTTACTGTCGCACCCATTGGTTCCTTGTCCAAATCCAGTCTGACCAATGAACGATTTAGTCTCAGTGCTAGAGATAGGGCCATCAGACCTCCAGTTCTAATTCTGTTCCTTCGAAGGTCCAGCCTCAGGATCCCAGCGCTCTCTACTATAAACTCAGCTGTGGCTATGGCACCTAAAGATAAAATGAAAAGACAAATTAACAGAGCTCAGGCCCAACGCCTGCACCAAGAACGTAGTCAGAAAATCAGAGCCCTCTAAAATCACGAAAAGAAAGCAAAATACTGTAGATGGTGGAAATCTGAAACAAAAACAGAAGACGCTGGAGATACTCAACAGGTCAGACATCATCTGTCGAGAAAACACTAAACAGTTGACATTTCAGGTGTAAAATCTTTTGTTCTGCGGGAAGATTTTACACCTGAAACGTCAACCGTCTTGCGTTTTCTCGACGCATGCATCTGATCTGCTGAGTATCTCCAGTGCTTTCTATTCTTGTTACTCCTTATAAGGCACACAATGCAATTTAAGTAACCAAAGTCTCTATACGTTTGCATGAAATTGCTCTGCCCACTATTTTAACAAAGGACTTAAGCTATACATTTTAAACAGGGTAACGCCACGGTTAAAATAGTGGGCAGAGCAATTTCAAATGAACGTGTTACCAGGCTGCCTGTTCCCCATTTGAAAAGTTAAGAGAGTATGGGCTATAGACTGATAACAGACTGCAAATATTTGATTCTTAGTTAGCTAGGAGGAAAGATTCCAGCTGGCTGGACCGGACGATCTCAGTTTTTCTTTCACAATCCAAGGTGAAGAGCCTCGATTCTAAGCAGCACATCACCTAGTGACAATGCTCAAAAAACAGGTTCAAGTAGCAGGTAGCACTGGGATCCAATCCCACCTCCTACTGGTCAAAAATAACTTGTTCACTGGTTGTCCAACTAAGTCATCAATAGTCAGCAGTTTTCACAACCAAACCCTGAATCCAAGTTTTGTTAATTTTAAAAATGAAAAGAAGTTAACTAATTTAACCAAATATGAATGTTAATATTAAGCATTTAATGATAGTATTGCTCTTTTAATAGGTTTTAGCCAGAGACAAGTTTACAGTCTTGTGCCTTTAGTTTGGGTGGTTTATGCCACCCGTTGCTGCTCTTCTGCCAGCTGGCGGAGGGTTCTGCACTGGCTGCAATTCTCAGCAGGTCAGCAGTGCTTCCGCTGCCTGCCAGTGGCAGAAGTATTTTAACGAGTTGGCGCGTGACGTCAATAGGCTTGCAGCGCCGATTTGATGCCAACTCATCCATTTTGGAGTTCTCTGCTCCCTCTGCCACCTACACTAAATCATGCCAGTGAGTGCTGCCACCACAAGGTGTTTCAGCAGCGTTAACGGCCGTGAAGACAGGACCTACGAAGATGGACGCTGACAAGTGGAAAACACATCAGATGGATGCTGGAGTGTCAAACGCCTCCTTTGCTCAGGTTGTTCTTTTAAACTTTCATTTTTTTCCCCCATTAGTAACAGTTAGGGGGGCGGGGTGTTGCAGTTTCTGGCAGTTTTCCGGGAGGCTTACAATGTTTGTGGGTCAGTAAATCAATGGCTGAACTCCATTGCAATGATTGAAGATGATCTCTGAAGGTCTCTGATAGCTTCACCAGAACATCACCTGCGAGCAAATTTGGGCTCAACTGCTTAAGATTTTATGGAATTATAAATAATTTATTCACAATTCCATAACCAATTATTAATCAAATAATTATTTTGTGTTGAGTATACAAGACCCACTAAAGACTGCCACGATGACTACACATGTAAACACTTCCAAGAGTAACTATTGGGGAAAGCTTAGTGTTACAGAGAATTCAGATGCACTCACATCAAAAACTACTAAAGAATCCACAAACATCGGATGGCAGCTGATATTTTGAAGCAAGTACAGCAACTGCTCGTGTCGCTCATTTCTTCCCCATTCTCCTACACTGCAAGCAGGGGACAGAGACAACCTTTGGCCTCCTTTTGAGATTAGCGCTGCAAGGAACGCGTTACACCACAAAATCAACACCACACTGATGTTAATAAGCAGGCAGTACCAAAATTACTGGTAGGTTTCCATCGTCCCCTAATTTCTAAGCCTTGGTCTTCTTACCTAAGGAAGGATATACTTGCCATAGAGGGAGTGCAAAGCAGGTTTACCAGACTGATTCCGAGGAGGGGGGATTGTACTATGAGGAGAAATTGTATAGACTATAGCATATATTCCCTCTATCTTAGAAGAGTGAAAGGTGATCTCATTGAAACATAAAATTCTTACAGGGCTTGACAGGGTAAATGCCAGGAGGATGTTTCCCCTGGCTGGGGAGTCTAGAACCAGGGGTCACAGTCTCAGAATAAGGGGTCAGCCATTTAAGACTAAGATAAGGAGAAATTTATTCACTCAAAGGGTTGTGAGTCTTTGGCATTCTCTGCCCCAGAGAGCTGTGGATGCTCAGTCATTCAGTATATTTAGGATTGATAGATTTTTGGATATTAAGGGAATCAAGTGAAATTGGGAGAATGGGGGAAGGTGAAGTTAAGGTAGAAGATCAGCCATAATCTTATTAAATGGTGGAGCAGGCTCGAAAGGCCAAATGGTCCACTCCTGCTCCTTCGCAACAAAATAGATGTATTAATAGGGCAGACAGAAATTAATAGGTTTGATCTAATAGCCATTATGGAGATATAATTGCAAAGTGGCCAAGGTTGGGAACTAAATATTCCAGGATACTTAACTTTTAGAAGAGCTAGGCAAAATGGAAAAGGAGGAGGGGTAGCCCTGATAATAAAGGATCCTGACTCGGAAAATCAAGAAGTAGAATCAGTTTGGGTGGAGCTAAGATACAGCAAGGGGCAGAAAACATTGTTGGGAGTTGTTTATAGGCCCCCAAACAGTAGTGGTAATGTAGGGCACAGTAAAAATCAGGAAATTAGAGGTGCATGTAACAGGGGTAATACAGTAATCATGGTAATACAGTAATACAATAATACTTTAATCACATATATGCAGTAATAATGCAGCAATGTGCATTATTATCATCATAGGCAGTCCCTCGGAGTTGAGGATGGCTTGTTTCCACTCTAAACTTGAGTTCTCAGGTGAATGAAGAGTCCAATGCAGGAGCTACAGTCTCTGTCACAGGTGGGGCAGACAGTGGTTGAAGGAAAGGGAGGGTGGGGAGTCTGGTTTGCCGCACACTCCTTCGCTGTCCCAGCTTGTTTTCTGTATGCTCTCAGCGATGGGACTCGAGGTGCTCAGCGCCCTCCCGGATGCTCTTCCTCCACTTAGGGGTTCCCAGGTGTCAGTGGGGATGTTACATTTTATCAAGGAGGCTTTGAGGGTGTCCTTGAAGCATTTCCTCTGCCCACCTGGGGCTCGCTTGCCGTGTCGAAGCTCCACATAGAGCACTTGCTTTGGGAGTCTCTTGTCGGGCATGCGGATGATGTGGCCCTCTCTGTCATGTATTCAACCAGCATTGTAACCCATGTATAATCTGACCTAAGTTGTACACTGTGAGAACGATGACCACTAGGTGGTGAACTTGTGGGAGACACTCCTAACCTGGACCTTCAGGTATAAAAGGGGAAGCTCCACCCACTTTCATCACTTGAGTGCTAAGGAATAAAGGACAGGTCACAAACTGACCTTCTCTCAAGCATGGGCCTCATGTGCATTTATACTGTATGGTAAGGACGTATCAATGGCGACGAGAAACTGGGATTTAAACCACGTGAGCATGGCCACTAGCAGAACAGATGAGAGGTACTGTGTTAAGGAATGGTTGGGACAGAGATTCAATATTGTTAAATCAGCACACAGTTCTCCAGGCAGACAAGGGCAATCGTACATGCCCCAACATGTAGTCGAACCCAGAGGGGGAGTTCAACAGAGACAATGGCAAGCTGAACGGCGATTCACACCATTGCAAGGGACAATGTGGCCAGTAATGGAGCCATCAACACCTGTTAATGGCGCATTCAAGGACAGTCACAGGGGCAGTCAGGGAAGATCGACTGGCAAGGGACCTTTTGTTTCCAACAACAGCTCATGCTGGAGGCGTGGAGGCACACACTCAGCCGGAGTTTGCAGAGATGAGCAAAATACATGTAGAAATTGCAGAAATGAATGCTGAGGGTAATCACTGGAAGCTGAAGTTCAGCGAGTTCATGTGGAGCACCTATACAGTTCATACACCAGGATGCCACTGATAATGATGAAAGTGCTCCTCAATGGCATCCCAGTATCAATGGAGCTAGACACGGGGGCCAGCCAGTCCCTAATGGGTATCAAACAGTTCGGAAAGTTGTGGGCGTCCAAGGCCAGGAGGCCAAAATTATCGCCGATTGACACACAGCTACGGACATACACAAAGGAGATCATTCCGGTGCTAGGTTGCCACTCTGGATTGTCCCGGGGGATGGTCCCGCACTGCTGGGGAGGAGTTGGCTTGCTGTTATGAACTGGAAATGGGGCGATGTCAATGCAATTTCCTCTGTGGAGCGAGTATCATGCTCACAGATCCTGGACAAATTTGACTCATTATTTCAACCTGGCATTGGCACTTTCACGGGGGCCAAGGTTGTGATTCACATAAACCCGGACGCCAGGCCAGTACACCACAAGGCCAAAGCGGTGCCGTACGTGATGCGGGAAAAGATAGAGGCGAATTGGACCGTCTGCTGAGGAAAGGCATCATCTCGCCAGTCGAATTCAGTGACAGGGCGAGCCCATTTGTGCCGGTGCTCAAGGCGGATGGGTCGGTCAGGATATGTGGTGATTATAAGGCCACCAGCAATCGGGTGTCACTCCAAGACCAGTACCCGCTACCGAGAGCGGAGGACCTCTTTGCAACGCTATCCAGTGGCAAACCTTTTTCAAAATTGATCCTGACCTCAGCTTACATGACCCAGGAGCTGGCGAGTGAGTCGAAGAAGCTGACCACCATCACGACACACAAGGGGTTGCTTGAGCACAACAGATTTCCGTTCGGGATTTGCTCGGCTGCCATGATCTTCCAATGAAATATGGAAAGTCTCCTCAAGTCGATTATGGAGATGGTGGTTTTTCAGGATGACATCCTCATCACGGGTTACGATACTGAAGAACACCTCCACAACCTGGAGGAGATGCTATGCAGACTCGACCGGGGAGGGCTGCGACTGAAAAAGGCAAAGTGCGTCTTCCTCGCTCCAGAGGTAGAATTCCTGGGGATGAGGGTAGCAGCAGACGGGATCAGCCCTACTGCGCCCAAAATGGAAGCGATCCAGAGAGCACCCAGACCCCGTAACACGACGGAGCTGCGTTCGTTCCTGGGGCTCCTGAACTATTTTGGTAACTTTCTTCCCAAATTGAACACACTGCTAGAGCCGCTACACGTGCTCCTATGCAAAGGTCATGAATGGGTCTAGGGGGACAGACAGGAACGGGCTTTTAATAGAGCACGCATTTTATGTTCCAACAATCTGTTAACGCTGCATGACCCATGTAAGAAACTTGTGTTAACGTGTGTCGTCCTATGGTGTCGGGTATGTGTTGCAGCATGTCAATGCCAAGGGTCAGTTATAGCTGGTAGCTTATGCCTCCAGAAGTCTGTCCCAGGCAGAAAGGGGCTACGGGATGGTAGAAAAGGAGGCGCTCGCATGTGTATATGCGGTAAAAGAAATGCACCAGTACCTGTTTGGCAGGAAATTTGAGCTGGAGACAGATCACAAATCCCTAACGTCCCTTTTGGCCGACAACAAGGCCATAAATGCAAAAGCATCGGCCCGCATACAGAGCTGGGCACTCACGTTAGCCGCCTATGACTATACAATTCGGCACAGACTGGGCACCGAAAACTGCGCTGATGCATTCAGCAGGCTACCACTAGCCACCACTGAGGGGGCTACCGAGCATGCTGCTGAGATGGTCATGGCTGTTGAAGCTTTCAGAAGCAAAGGCTCACCCGTGACAGCCCGTCAGATTAAAGTCTGGACAAATAGAGACCTGCTATTGTCTCTAGTCAAGAAATGTGTCCTGAATGAGGACTGGGCAGCCATGTACAGGGCATGCCCTGAGGAATTTAAACCATTTCACAGGCGCAGGGATGAACTCTCAATCCAGGCCGATTGCCTACTGTGGGGAAACCGCGTAGTCATGTCCCAGATGGGCAGAGAGGTGTTCATCAGAGAACTCCACAATGAGCACCAGGCATTGTCATGATGAAGGCAATTGCCAGGTCACAAGTTTGGTAGCCAGGGATAGACGCAGATCTAGAACTTTGTGTTCGCAGGTGCAACACGTGTGCCCAGCTGGGCAATGCACCCAGGGAAGCCCCCCTTAGCCCCTGGCCATGGCCTGCCAAGCCTTAGTCACGCATCCATGTGGACTTTGCAGGTCCTTTCATGGGAAAAATATTTTTGGTTGTAGTAGACGGCCTACTCCAAATGGATCGAGTGTGACATTTTAAATTCAAGCACATCCTCTGCCATGGTAGAAAGTCTATGGGCAATGTTCGCCGCCCACGGTCTACCGGACACCTTGGTTGACAATGGCCCATGCTTCACAAGCACTGAATTCCAGGACTTCATGGCAGGCAACTGAATTAACCATGTCAGAACGGCACTGTTCAAGCTGGCCTCAAATGGCCAGGCAGAACGAGCAGTGCAGATAATCAAACAAGGGATGCTCAGAATCCAAGGGAGTTCCCTACAAAGCCACTTATCACGCTTCCTGTAGGCCTGCAGATCCCGACCACACTCGCTCGCAGAGCTGCTAATGAAAATGACGCTCAAAACCCGGTTATCCCTTATACACCCCACAATGAAAGAAATTGTTGAGAGCAGGCACCAGTCACAAAATGACTACCATGACAGGAATGCGAGGGCGTGATGTATTGATGTAAATGACCCTGTTTTTGTCCTCAACTACGCTGCAGGGCCCAAATGGCTCGCAGGCACTGTGATTGCCAAAGAGGGAAATAGGATTCTGGTAGTTAAATTTACCAATGGTCAAATCTGCCGCTAACACGTGGATCAAACAAAAAAGAGGTTCAGCAATCCCATAGAAGAGGCAGAGGAAGAACACGATATAGAGTTCACTCCACCACAGGTAACCGAACACCGGAACCAAAGGGAGGAGAGCCCAGTCACTGTGGGCAGTCCGAATAGGATAGGCCTGAGGCACCGCAAACAGCAGACACTCAGGCCAGCGCCCAACAACCGGAGCCCCAACTCCGGCGCTCTACAAGAGAGCGTAAACCACCAGAGAGACTCAACCTGTGATCCCAATAAGACTTTGGGGGGGAGGTGATGTCATGTATTCAACCAGCATTGTAACCCATGTATAATCTGACCTAAGTTATACACTGTGAGAACAATGACCACTAGGTGGTGAACTTGTGGGAGACACTCCTAACCTGGACCTTCAGGTATAAAAGGGGAAGCTCCCCCACTTTCATCACTTGAGTGCTAAGGAATAAAGGACAGGTCACAGACTGACCTTTTCTCAAGCATGGGCCTCATGTGCATTTATACTGTATAGTAAGGACGTATCACTCTCAATGGAGTTGATCGAGTGTGGTCAATGTTTCAATGTTGGGAATGTTGGCCTGAGCGAGAACACTGATGTTGGTGCGTCTATCCTGCCAATGGATTTGCAGGATCTTGCGGAGGCAGCGCTGGTGATATTTTCAAGCGTTTTGAGGTGTCTGCTGCAAATAGTCGATGTCTCTGAGCCATATAGGAGGGCGGGTATCCCTACTGCTCTGTAGACCATAAGCTTAGTGCCAGATTTGAGATTCTGGTCTTCAAACACTCTCTTCCGAAGGCGACCGAAGGCTGCACTGGCACACTGAAGGCAGTGTTGGATCTCGTTGTCAATGTTTGCTCTTGTTGATAGTAGGCGCCCGAGGTATGGAAAATGGTCCACGTTGTCCAAGGCCTCATCATGGATTTTGATCATCGGGGGGCAGTGTTGTGTGGCGGAGTCAGGTGGTTGGAGGACTTTTATCTTATGGATGTTTTGTGTAAGGCCCATGTTCTCGTACGCCTCGGTGAAGATGTTGACGATGGCTTGGAGTTCGGCCTCCGAGTATGCGCAGGCGCAAGCGTCATCTGCGTACTGTAGTTCAATGACAGAGGATGGGACGAACTTGGATCTGGCCTGGAGGCGGCGGAGGTTGAACAGATTTGGAGGACGAATTCATGGAATGTATACAAGATGGTTTTCTAGATCAGTATGTTGAGGAACCAACTAGGGAACAGGCTATTTTAGTATTGTGCAATGAGAAAGGATTAATTAATAACCTTTTAGTAAAGGGGCCTTTAGAGAAGAGTGACCATAGTATGATAGAATTTTATATTGAGGTTGAAAGTGATTTAGTTAAATTCAAAACTAGGGTCTTAAATCTAAACAAAGCAAACTACTTAGGTATGAGGGGCGAGTTGGCTAAGGTAGATTGGGAAACTACATTAAAAGATAGGACGGTAGACCAGCAATGGCTAGCAATTAAAGAATTAATACATAATTTACAACAAATATACATTCCTTTAAGGCACAAAAACCCCACAGGAAAAGTGGTCCAACCGTGACGAACAAGAGAAGTTAAAGATAGGAGAAGATCAAAGGAGGAGGCTTATAATGTTGCCGAAAAGAGCAGTAAGCCTGAGGATTGGGAGGATTTTAGAATTCAGCAAAGGAGGACAAAGAAATTGATAAAGAAAGGGAAAATAGAATGAGAGTAAACTAGAGAGAGACATAAAAACAGACTGTAAAAGCTTCTATAGGTATGTAAAAAGGAAAAGATTAGAGAAAGTAAATGTGGGTCCCTAATGGCTGAGACAAGAGAAATTATAATGGGGAATAAGGAAACGGCAGAGAAATTAAACAAATACTTTGTGTCTGTCTTCATGGAAATAGTGGAGAATCAAGGGTCGAGCAAGAATGAGGAACTGAAAGAAATTAGTATTCATAAAAAAATAATATTGGAGAAATTAATGGGACTGAAAGCCGATCAATCCCTTGGATCTGATGGCCTACATCCTATGGTTTTGAAAGAGGTGGCTGTAGAGATAGTGGATGCATTGGTTGTCATCTTCCAAAATTCCATAGATTCTAGAACAGTTCCTGCAGATTGGAAGGTAGCTAATGTAACCCCGCTATTTAAAAATCCAGGTCGCTGAATGGAGCGTGGGCATGTACAGCAGGTGCGGCAAGGTCGGGGCAGAGGAGCAGGAAGGTCGGGGCGAAGAAGCGTCGAGGTTGGGGCGAAGGAGTAGCGAGGTCGGGGCGAAGGAGTGGCGAGAGTTTGTAGAGCGACGTGATCGGGGCCCAGGAGAGGCGTGAGTTCAGATCCAGAGAGGCGAGAGCCCAGGGGCAGCTCGGGCCAGCCCACACTGCCTTATGTGTGTGCAGTAGGTCCGTGCAGCAGAGCTGGTCTCCAGTCATCTTGGTTAATCCCTTGCCACTCGACCAAGACCTAGCTCTGTCAAGCCCGTGTGGTGGCTGGTGTGCAACGGCCACCACACGTTAAAAAAATCCACGCACAGGCATCTTCCACATTTCAAGATGTAATTCAGGACCTGTAATATTAGGTCCTTCATTGAAACAACGGTGAACTCATTACTTTTTGGCGTGGAAACAAGTTATCCTCGATTCGAGGGACTGCCTATGATTTAGGTAAGGAGAGAGAGAGAAAACGAGGAACTACAGACCAGTTAGCCTGACATCAGTCACAGGGAAAATGCTGGAATCTATTATTAAGGATGTGGTAACAGGGTACTTAGAAAATGATAATAAGATTGGGCAGAGTCAACACGGATTTATGAAAAGGAAATCATGTTTAACAAAGCTGTTACAGTTTTTTGAGGTTGCAACTAGCAGAATAGATAAGGGGGGATCAGTGGATGTGGTGCATTTGGATTGTCAGAAGGCATTCGATAAGGTATCACACAAGTGGTTATTAAATAAAATTAGGGCCCATGGGATTGGAAGTAATATACTATTATGGATTGAGGATTGGTTAACAGACAGAAAACAGAGAGTAGGAATAAATGGGTCCATGGCCAGATCAGCCATGATCTTGTTGAATGGCGGAGCAGGCTCAAGGGGCTAGATGGCCTACTCCTGTTCCTAATTCTTATTATGTTCTTATAACTGTCTCCCTCAGGGCTTCCACAACAGCCCTAGCATTTTTCACCAGTGTATGGCCAACTGTTTAAAGAGTTTCAGCAGATCCCAGCAACTAGTACAGTATGTGGATGACCTGCTCCTGTTCACCGATGAGGGGGAGGAGCATGGCCCACTGCTGGCTGAGCTGCTGGAGCTTCTGAAAGAAGAAGGATTTAAAGTAAACCCCAAGAAGGCACAGATCGGCCTGAAGGAAGTAAAATTCCTGGGACTGGCTGTGCGCGCTGGGGAGAGAGCCATTGACAAAACTAGAAGGGAAGCAGTGCAGAAGTTACCTGCCCCCAACACAGTGACAGGAGTAAGATCTTTTCTAGGGCTAACCGGGTACTGCAGAGACTTCATTGAGGATTATGCAGCCACAGCAGCCCCTCTGCTCCGACTCCTACACAAGGGAGTAGAGTGGGAATGGGACAAAGGTTGCGAGGCAGCATTTATCCAAATCAAGAAAGACCTGCAGACCGCGCCAGCTCTAAGGGCCATAGATGGGGGTAAAGAGTTTTTCCTGGAGGTAGAAACATAAGATTCTGACGGAACTGGACAGGTTAGATGCGGGAAGAATGTTCTCGATGTTGGGGAAGTCCAGAACCAGGGGACATAGGGTCTTAGGATAAGGGGTAAGCCATTTAGGACTGAGATGAGGAGAAACTTCTTCACTCAGAGAGTTGTTAACCTGTGGAATTCCCTGCCGCAGCGAGTTGTTGATATCGGTTCATTGGATATATTCAAGAGGGAGTTAGATATGGCCCTTACGGTTAAGGGGATCAAGGGATATGGAGAGAAAGCAGGAAAGGGGTACTGAAGGAATGATCAGCCATGATCTTATTGAATGGCGGTGCAGGCTCGAAGGGCCGAATGGCCTACTCCTGCATCTATTTTCTGTGTTTCTATGTTTCTATGGTTGGCAGGCTGTAACTAGTGGGATACCGCAAGGATCGGTGCTTGGGCCCCAGCTATTCACAATCTATATCAATGATTTAGAAACATAGAAACATAGAAAATAGGTGCAGGAGTAGGCTATTCGGCCCTCCTAGCCTGCACCACCATTCAATGAGTTCATGGCTGAACATGCAACTTCAGTACCCCATTCCTGCTTTCTCGCCATACCCCTTGATCCCCTGAGTAGTAAGGACTACATCTAACTCCTTTTTGAATATATTTAGTGAATTGGCCTCAACAACTTTCTGTGGTAGAGAATTCCACAGGTTCACCACTCTCTGGGTGAAGAAGTTTCTCCTCATCTCGGTCCTAAATGGCTTACCCCTTATCCTTAGACCGTGACCCCTGGTTCTGGACTTCCCCAACATTGGGAACATTCATCCTGCATCTAACCTGTCTAAACCCATCAGAATTTTAAACATTTCTATGAGGTCCCCTCTCATTCTTCTGAACTCCAGTGAATACAAGCCCAGTTGATCCAGTCTTTCTTGATAGGTCAGTCCCGCCATCCCGGGAATCAGTCTGGTAAACCTTCACTGCACTCCCTCAATAGCAAGAATGTCCTTCCTCAGGTTAGGAGACCAAAACTGTACACAATACTCCAGGTGTGACCTCACCAAAGCCCTGTACAACTGTAGCAACACCTCCCTGCCCTTGTACTCAAATCCCCTCGCTATGAAATGAGGGGACCAAATTTGCTGATGATACAAGGCTAGGTGGGAATGTAAGTTGTGAGGAGGGTGCAAAGAGGCTTCAAGGGGATATACACAGGGTTAGTGAAAAGGGTAAGAACATGGCAAATGGAATATATTGTGGAGAAATGTGACGTTATCCACTTTGGTCGGAAAAATAGAAAAGCAGAGTATTTTTTAAATGGTGAGCGATTGGGAAATGTTGGTGTTCAGAGGGACCTGGGTGTCCTTGTACACAAATTACTGAAAGTTGCACTCTGAAACATGCAGGTACAGCAAGCAATTAAGAAAGCAAATGGTATGTTGGACGTTATTACAAGAGGATTTGAGTATAAGAGTAAACACATCTTATTGCAATTATATAGGGCCCCTGGTGAGATCGCACCTGGAGTATTGTGTACAGTTTTGGTCTCCTTACCTGAGGAAGGATATACTTGCCATAGAGAGAGTGTAACAAAGGTTCACCAGACTAATTCCTGGGATAGGGGGGATTGTCCTATGAGGAGAGATTTAGTAAACTAGGCCTATATTCTCTAGAGTTTAGAAGAATGAGAGGTGATATCATTGAAACATACAACATTCTTACAGGGCTTGACAGGGTAATTGCAGGGAGTATGTTTCCCCTGGCTGGGGAGTCTAGAATCAGGGGTCACTGTCTCAGAATAAGGGGTTGGCCATTTAGGACTGAGATGAGGAGAAATTTCTTCACTGAGAGGGTGGTGAATCTTTGGAATTCCCTGCCCCAGAGGGCTGTGGAAGCTCAGTGGTTGAGTATATTCAAGACAGAGATCAATAGATTTTTGAATATTAAGGGCATCAAGGGATATGGAGACAGTGCAGAAAAGTGGAGTTGAGGGAGAAGATGAACCATGATCTTACTAAATGGTGGGGTAAGCTCGAAGAGTGGAATGGCCCACTCCTGCTCCTAATTCTTATGTTCTCATGTTCTCATGCTCCTATTTCTTATGTCTGGCGTTAACCTATAATGTGAGCTGATATAATGCTCCTTCTAGCCCGACATGTGATTCAGTTTAAAATTGCAATAAGAAAGAGAATTTCACACAGCATTTCTAGATATTACCTTCACAAGTTATTGCTGTTGATGCCAGTCCTAATCGAAGAACTGATCGATTACCTATCAATGCTTCTTTCAGTCTGTGGATTCCTTCGTTGCTGAGCGGATTATGGCCTAGGTTCAGCGTCTCCAGACAAGTTAAATTAGGCTAAAAGGGAAACATACAGAAAATAAAAACTGTGTTATACCTTCTGTCTAACATAAATGCTTATAGTAAAGTCAGGGGTTGGGACTTCCCCAGTGCAAAGTCGAGGTTAAACTATTACCAAAAGGCAATATACTCCAGATGCTGGAAATCTGAAATCGGAACAGAAAATGCTGTAAAACTCTGTAATCTCGTCCAGCCCCACAACCCTCCGAGATATCTGCACTCCTCTAATTCTGGCCTATTGAGCAAACCCGATTGTAATCACTTAACTATTAGTGACCGTGCCTTCAGCTTCCAAGGTCCTAAACTCTGGAATTCCCTCCTTAAACCTCTCTGCCTCACTACCTCTCTTTCTTCCTTTAAGATGCTCCTTAACACCTACCTCTTTGATCATCATCATCATCATCGGCAGTCCCTCGAAATCGAAGAAGACTTGCTTCCACTCCAAAAGTGAGTTCTTATGTGTCTGTACTGTCCAATACGGGAATTACAGTCTCTGTCACAGGTGGGACAGACAGTCGTTGAAGGAAAGTGTGGTTTGCCGCATGCTCCTTCTGCTGCCGGCGCTTGGTTTCTGCATGCTCTTGGTGATGAGACTCGAAGTGCTCAGCGCCCTCCCGGATGCTTTTCCTCCACTTTGGGCGGTCTTGGGCCAGGGATTTCCAGGTGCCAGTGGGGATGATGCACTTTATCAAGGAGGCTTTGAGGGTGTCCTTGAAACGTTTCCTCTGCCCACCTGGGGCTCGCTTGCTGTGTAGGAGTTCCGAGTAGGGCGCTTGCTTTGGGGGTATTGAGTCTCTTTGATCAAGCCTGTCGTCATCTGCCCTATTTTCTCCTTATATGGCTTGTTGTCAAATTTTGTTTTATAACACTCCTGTGAAGTGCTTTGGGACATTTTGTTATGCTAAAGGCGCTATAGAAATACAAGTTATCGTCGCTGTTGTTGAAATACTCGGCAGGTCAGGCAGCATCAAAAAGTACTGCTGCGTCTTTGAGCTACATCAGGGCAGAGAGAAAGATGTTTTACGTTGTAACTCTGCAGAGATTCTGGCAGTTTCGGCCACCGGGAGCCGCCGAAGCATTTGCATAGCTCAACAACAGCACTTAATGGTGGAAATCAGGTACTGCATCAGCACACTACTGAGGTACCAGAAAAGTAAAGATTTCAAAACTGTCATCTTTTTAACCCGGGAGGGAAATATCCCACTTCTGCCAGTACAACAGCAGGGTTAACAACATTCAGCAAAACCTTGAAGTCTAGAAATGCTGTGAGAAAATCCTATCTGCTCGTTGTTGCCAGTTTACGAGCTTTGTAAATCCATTTTGCAGGCTACAGAGGAGAGCGCTGGGAACAGTATTTATCCAGTGCCTCGGGCTGGGAACCACCGCTGCACAAACAAGCTTATGAAACATGTAACATCAGGTAAAGAGCACACTGCAGGAGACAACACTTCAGTTATTATTGGCTCAGCACTAACAAAACAGCTCTGCTTACAAAATATAACAAATAACAAAATCAAGCCTCCCCCTGAGTACACTGCCGCTCTACTGATGCCAATTCGCCCCCTCTTACTGTCAACTCCTCCAGACCTTCTCTCTCATGTTATCAGCACTATTTTAACAAAAACATCTAAATATCAATCGAAAGACTCAGTTGAAAACAAATTACATTGTGAGATAAATAGGTGTGTTCGCCTGACATATACTCTTGTCATTTTAGTGGAAGCCTTTAAAATAAGCATATGGGCCCATTCTCTTATGGTGTAATTTCAACACTAAAGATACTAAATGCAATAATTATTATTTTACTTGCCCCCTCTCCCCGCAAATTCTAATTTCTTCCTCTCCTGAAGGCACTGACTCATGCAGGGGTATCGTTCCCCAGATGCCTTTCACCCTCCATTACACCACCCAGGTAGTACTCTTTAAGTATGAACATAGACAATGGCCCTGAATTTGCAGTCAGTATAAAGGCGAACTGTGAGAGCATGCCTTTGACACTGACTGGATGTTCGGGGCATGCGTTAAATCCTGAACTTGCTATCTGCGTCTTTTACCTCCTGATCGGAATCGACATGCTGCTCCAAATTAATTACGCTGAAACATTTTAAGACGAGTGCGAACGGGCGCAGGAAACATAGAAACATAGAAAATAGGTGCAGGAGTAGGCCATTCGCCCCTTCGAGCCTGCACCGCCATTCAATAAGATCATGGCTGATCATTCCCTCACTACCTCTTTCCTGCTTTCTCTCCATACCCCTTGATCCCTTTAGCCGTAAGGGCCATATCTAACTCCCTCTTGAATATATCCAATGAACTGGCATCAACAACTCTGCGGCAGGGAATTCCACAGGTTAACAACTCTTTGAGCGAAGAACTTTCTCCTTATCTCAGTCCTAAATGGCCTACCCCTTATCCTAAGACTGTGTCCCCTGATTCTGAACTTCCCCAACATCGGGAACATTCTTCCCGCATTTAACCTGTCCAGTCCCGTCATAATCTTATGTTTCTATGAGATCACCTCTCATCTTTCTAAACTCCAGTGAATAAAGGCCCAGTTGATCCAGTCTCTCCTCATATGACAGTCCAGCCATCCCTGGAATTAGTCTGGTGAACCTGCGCTGCACTCCCTCAATAGCAAGAACGTCCTTCCTCAGATTAGGAGACCAAAACTGAACGCAATATTCCAGGTGAGGTCTCACTAAGGCCCTGTACAACTGCAGTAAGACCTCCCTGCTCCTATACTCAAATCCCATAGCAATGAAGGCCAACATACCACTTGCCTTCTTCACCGCCTGCTGTACCTGCATGCCAACCTTCAATGACTGATAAACCATGACACCCAGGTCTCGTTGCACCAAGCTTTTCCTAACAGCCGCCATTCAGATAATATTCTGCCTTCGTGTTTTTGCCCCCAAAATGGATAACCTCACATTTATCCACATTATACTGCATCTGCCATGCATTTGCCCACTCATCTAACCTGTCCAAGTCACCCTGCAGCCTCTTAGCGTACCCCTCACAGCTCACACCGCCACCCAGTTTAGTGTTATTTGCAAACTTGGAGATATTACACTCAATTCCTTCATCCAAATCGTTAATGTATATTGTAAAGAGCTGGGGTCCTAGCACTGAGCCCAGCGGCACTCCACTAGTCACTGCCTGCCATTCTGAAAAGGACCCATTTATCCCAACTCTCTGCTTCCTGTCTGCCAACCAGTTCTCTATCCATGTCTGTACATTATCCCCAATACCATGGGCTTTGATTTTGCACACCAATCTCTTGTGCGGGACCTTGTCAAAAGCCTTTTGAAAGTCCAAATACACCACATCCACTGGTTCTCCCTTGTCCACTCTACCAGTTACATCCTCAAAAAATTCCAGAAGATTCGTCAAGCATGATTTCCCTTTCATAAATCCATGCTGACTTGGACCGATCCTATCCCTGCTTTCCAAATGCGCTGCTATTACATCCTTAATGATTGATTCCAACATTTTCCCCACTACCGATGTCAGGCTAACCGGTCTATAATTACCTGTTTTCCCTCTCCCTTCTTTTTTTAAAAGTGGTGTTACATTAGCTACCGTCCAGTCCATAGGAACTGATCCAGAGTCGATAGACTGTTGGAAAATGATCACCAATGCAGCCACTATTTCTAAGTACTGTGGGATGCAGACTATCAGGACCCGGGGATTTATCGGCCTTCAATCCCATCAATTTCCTGAAAACAATTTCCCACCTAATAAGGATATCCTTCAGTTCCTCCTTCTCACTAGACCCACTGTCCCTTAGTACATTCGGAAGGTTATCTGTGTCTTCCTTCATGAAGACAGAACCAAAGTATTTGTTCAAATGGTCTGCCATTTCTTTGTTCCCCATTATAAATTCACCTGAATCCGACTGCAAGGGACCTTTCACGAGGGGGATAGTGCTGGACAGGCTAATGGGACTCAAGGTAGACAAGTCCCCTGGTCCTGATGTAATGCGTCCCAGGATATTAAAAGAGATGGCGGAAGTTATAGCAGATGCATTCATTATAATCTACCAAAATTCTCTGGACTCTGGGGAGGTACCAGCAGATTGGAAAGCAGCTAATGTAACGCCTCTGTTTAAAAAAGGGGGCAGACAAAAGGCAGGTAACTATAGGCCGGTTAGTTTAACATCTGCAGTGGGGAAAATGCTTGAAGCTATCATTAAGGAAGAAATAGCGGGACATCTAGATAGGAATAGTGCAATCAAGCAGACGCAACATGGATTCATGAAGGAGAAATCATGTTTAACTAATTTACTGGAATTCTTTGAGGATATCACGAGCATGGTAGATAGAGGTGTACCAATGGATGTGATGTATTTAGATTTCCAAAAGGCATTCGATAAGGTGCCACACAAAAGGTTACTGCAGAAGACAAAGGTACGCAGAGTCAGAGGGAATGTATTAGCATGAATAGAGAATTGGCTGGCTAACAGAAAGCAGAGAGTCGGGATAAATGGGTCCTTTTCGGGTTGGAAATCGGTGGTTAGTGGTGTGCCACAGGGATCGGTGCTGGGACCACAACTGTTTACAATATACATAGATGACCTGGAAGAGGGGACAGAGTGTAGTGTAACAAAATTTGCAGATGACACAAAGATTAGTGGGAAAGCAGGTTGTGTAGAGGACACAGAGAGGCTGCAAAGTGATTTAGATAGGTTAAGCGAATGGGCTAAGGTTTGACAGATGGAATACAATGTCAGAAAATGTGAGGTCATCCACCTTGGAAAAAAAAACAGTAAAAGGGAATATTATTTGAATGGGGAGAAATTACAACATGCTGCGGTGCAGAGGGACCAGGGGGTCCTTGTGCATGAATCCCAAAAAGTTAGTTTGCAGGTGCAGCATGTAATCAGGAAGGCGAATGGAATGTTGGCCTTCATTGCGAGAGGGATGGAGTACAAAAGCAAGGAGGTCCTGCTGCAACTGTACAGGGTATTGGTGAGGCCGCACCTGGAGTATTGCGTGCAGTTTTGGTCACCTTACTAAAGGAAAGATGTACTAGCTTTGGAGGGGGTACAGAGACGATTCACTTGGCTGATTCTGGAGATGAGAGGATTACCTTATGATGATAGATTGAGTAGACTGGGTCTTTACTCGTTGGAGTTCAGAAGGATGAGGGGTGATCTTATAGAAACATTTAAAATAATGAAAGGGATAGACAAGATCGAGGCAGAGAGGTTGTTTCCACTGGTCGGGGAGACTAGAACTAGGGGGCACAGCCTCAAAATACGGGGGAGCCAATTTAAAACCGAGTTGAGAAGGAATTTCTTCTCCCAGAGGGTTGTGAATCTGTGGAATTCTCTGCCCAAGGAAGCAGTTGAGGTTAGCTCATTGAATGTATTCAAATCACAGATAGATAGATTTTTAACCAATAAGGGAATTAAGGGTTACGGGCAGCGGGCGGGTAAGTGGAGCTGAGTCCACGGTCAGATCAGCCATGATCTTGTTGAATGGCGAAGCAGGCTCGAGGGGCTAGATGGCCTACTCCTGCACCTAATTCTTGTGTTCTTATGTTCTTATGACCTACATTTGTCTTCACTAATCTTTTTCTCTTCACATATTTATAGAAGCTTTTGCAGTCAGTTTTTATGTTCCCTGCAAGCTTCCTCTCGTACTCTATTTTCCCCCTCTTAATTAAACCCTTAGTCCTCCTCTGTTGAATTCTAAATTTCTCCCAGTCCTCAGGTTTGTTTCTTTTTCTAGCCAATTTATATGCCTCTTTCTTGATTTTAACACTATCCTTAAAACCAAGGAAGCCTGTCGCACAATGTGAGTGGACCGGAACAGACTATTTTAAAATAGAGTGCTGGCATTCTTGCATTAAAAAGGAACAGGAAATATTGGAAATGCGCAGCAGGATATTCCATTTAATTTGAATTTGTAAAATGCCAAAAATGGCAAGTGTATGTTTTTGGGTTGTCACTGAATTTCTGAACCTCTTTCTCAGGTTTATTTTTATCAACTGTGATCTGAAATGGCTCAGCTGTTTCCCTCGGCTCAATCATACAAATATACAGATTACCATTCAATGCATTTACGGACCCCTTTGTAATGGGTCAGCTTTTAATGATCTGGGCTCAAATTAGTTCAAAACTGTCTTAAATAACGAGTGGAATTAAATGCAAATCATATCTGAAAATTTAAAACTCTTGAAATTAGGATGGAAATTTTAAGTTTTGTCCTTTGTGACTGTTATTTTATGAAGTGAGGCAAATGAAAGTAGAGAAAGAAAAGGAGCCTGCCTTCGATATTAATAATCTTCCAGTTATCTCGCGGTTCCATTTCCATTCTTACCGAATATGAGTGAATCCTTCCTCTTGTCACTTTGCACTTCCGGGCTCAGCTGTGGCTCATAGGCTAAGAATCAGGAAGTAAAAGGAGTTCAACCCCTGGTGATCCCAGGTTTGCAAAGGCACAACGGTGCGCTCCTGAGCTCCGCGGGATAGTACACTGCGCGGAACTCTGCAGCGTTTTAAAGGAAGTTCCCGCAGGGAGGATCGCCCGAGGTAGGCGCGGATTTACTTGCGATGTCAACGGCATACTCCTTAGCTGTGGCACCGACCACAAATTCAGGCCCACTGAGCGTTGGTAGGGTGATTGGCTGTGGGGGGACACCACAGCAGAATCTAATCTTCTCATCACCCCATGGCCACACATGCAGGCTTTCTTGCAGGGGTCACTGGATAGCAATTAAGAATGGAAGCCTAGGCCGAATGTTCAACTTCCTAACCCAGGGGTGCTGAGACCAGATGTGCGCCACTAAGAACATAACATAAGAACAGAAGAATTAGGAACACGAGTAGGCCATCTAGCCCCTCGAGCCTGCTCCACCATTCAACAAGATCATGGCTGATCTGGCCGTGGACTCAGCTCCACTTACCCGCCCGCTCCCCGTAACCCTTAATTCCCTTATTGGTTAAAAATCTATCTATCTGTGACTTGAATACATTCAATGAGCTAGCCTCAACTGCTTCCTTGGGCAGAGAATTACACAGATTCACAACCCTCTGGGAGAAGAAATTCCTTCTCAACTCGGTTTTAAATTGGCTCCCCCATATTTTGAGGCTGTGCCCCCTAGTTCTAGTCTCCCCGACCAGTGGAAACAACCTCTCTGCCTCGATATTGTCTATCCCTTTCATTATTTTAAATGTTTCTATAAGATCACCCCTCATCCTTCTGAACTCCAACGAGTAAAGACCCAGTCTGCTCAATCTATCATCATAAGGTAACCCTCTCATCTCCGGAATCAGCCTAGTGAATCGTCTCTGTACCCCCTCCAAAGCCAGTATATCCTTCCTTTAGTAAGGTGACCAAAACTGCACGCAGTACTCCAGGTGTGGCCTCACTAATACCCTATACAGTTGCAGCAGGACCTCCCTGCTTTTGTATTCCATCCCTCTCGCAATGAAGGCCAACATTCCATTCGCCTTCCTGATTACCTGCTGCACCTGCAAACTAACTTTTTGGGATTCATGCACAAGGATCCCCAGGTCCCTCTGCACCGCAGCATGTTGTAATTTCTCCCCATTCAAATAATATTCCATTTTACTGTTTTTTTTTCCAAGGTGGATGACCTCACATTTTCCGACATTGTATTCCATCTGCCAAACCTTAGCCCATTCGCTTAACCTATCTAAATCTCTTTGCAGCCTCTCTGTGTCCTCTACACAACCCGCTTTCCCACTAATCTTTGTGTCATCTGCAAATTTTATTACACTACACTCTGTCCCCTCTTCCAGGTCATCTATGTATATTGTAAACAATTGTGGTCCCAGCACCGATCCCTGTGGCACACCACTAACCACCGATTTCCAACCCGAAAAGGACCCATTTATCCCGACTCTCTGCTTTCTGTTAGCCAGTCAATTCTCGATCCATGCTAATACATGTCCTCTGACTCCGCGTACCTGTGTCTTCTGCAGTAACCTTTTGTGTGGCACCTTATCGAATGCCTTTTGGAAATCTAAATACACCACATCCATCGGTACACCTCTATCCACCATGCTCATTATATCCTCAAAGTATTCCAGTAAATTAGTTAAACATGATTTCCCCTTCATGAATCCATGTTCCGTCTGCTTGATTGCACTATTCCTATCAAGATGTCCCACTATTTCTTCCTTAATGATAGCTTCAAGCATTTTCCCCACTACAGATGTTAAACTAACCGGCCTATAGTTACTTGCCTATAGTTACCTGCCTATAGCACTACCTCTGCTTCAACTGATATCAGCCAACTTAACAGGACAGGACAGATAAGGGATCCAGCCCTAGATGTCATTGTCCATGAGGCTCAGTGTCATACCATGGAGTATACTTATTCACTAAGCCATGAGGCATCTCAAAACAATAAATCTTATTAATGTTTGGTTTGCAAAAGAGGTACTGATGAAAGGACGGTCTTTATATAACAAGAACTAGCCAGGCCCATTAATGCATGAATTGCCCACTAAAAGAAAAGAGAACACCTTGCATTTATATAGCGCCTTTCATGACCTCAGAATGTCCCAATGTTCTTGAAGTGTTATCACTGTTGTAATGTCGAACATTATTGAGGGAGAGCAGCGAAGGTTCACCAGACTGATTCCCGGGATGGTGGGACTGACATATCAAGAAAGACTGGATCAACTGGGCTTGTATTCACTGGAGTTCAGAAGAATGAGAGGGGATCACATAGAAATGTTTAAAATTCTGATGGGTTTAGACAGGTTAGATGCAGGAAGAATGTTCCCAATGTTGGGGAAGTCCAGAACCAGGATAAGTCTAAGGATAAGGGGTAAGCCATTTAGGACCGAGATGAGGAGAAACTTCTTCACCCAGAGAGTGGTGAACCTGTGGAATTCTCTACCACAGAAAGTTGTTGAGGCCAATTCACTAAATATATTCAAAAAGGAGTTAGATGTAGTCCTTACTACTAGGGGGATCAAGGGGTATGGTGAGAAAGTAGGAATGGGGTACTGAAGTTACATGTTCAGCCATGAACTCATTGAATGGCGGTGCAGGCTCAAAGGGCCGAATGGCCTACTCCTGCAGCTATTTTCTATGTTTCTATGTTTCTATGAAACCGCAGCAGCCATTCTGTGCACAGCAAGCTCCCACAAACAGAAATGTGATCATGACCAAATAATCTGTTTGAGTGATGTTGGATGAAGGATAAATATTGTACAGGAGACCGGGGATAACTTCTTCGAAATAGTGCAATGGAATCTTTAATATCCACCCGCTAGGACAAACACTTTAACGTCTCATCTGAAAGACGGCACCACCGACAGAACAGTGCTTCCTCAGTACTGCACTGGAGATGTTGCGCTCAGGTCTCTGGAGTGGAATTTGAACCTTCTAACTCAGAGGTGAGAATGCTACCAACTAAGCCATGGCTGACGACACTTAACACACTGTCTTAGCCAACTGCTGGTAATATTTTCTGATTTAGCACTGCTGGCACAGAGCTTTGGGTGCTGGCAGTGCAGGTCGAGATTTGGGCACATGATTCCTGTGCTTGATTTATGGACCACATGATTCCTTATCCATTGTGGAGGCAATGACTGTTGCTCTAGAATTCACAAAGATGGTCCTATCACGTGAAGCTCTGTATTGGGAACAATGAATCATAAAAGTAATCCCGCCAATTCCCCGGGAAGCGAAAAATCCCGTGGCCCAAATTCAAGAAAAAATTTGGAAAATTTCTCCTGATTCCACAAGTCATACTGCACACTGGCTGAACGCAATTAACCCACAGACTCCTGATGTACTGCAATGTCCTTTTTGCGCAGGGAATCTTATAGAAAAATACTTGACATGAAACACATTTTACAACATTTTCTTTGCAGCCTGGCTATTTAAAAGTTTGTTTAGCTGATATAATGATACATTAGCACTGTGTTTTTGTTTTCTTTAGGGTGGGGGAATGGTAAACCAGACTTTTCTGTCCTGGGCATTAATTGGAAAAAACAGGTTTTGAATAATTATTTTTGTGCACTAAATTACCACTCTAGAACTAATTACAGACATCTAATTTGCATTAAACTGGTACGTTGGAATATTTTGCTTTCATGAGAAACGATCCACTCAGATTTACAACGTATTTTCAGTGCCTAACTTCTGAAAGTATGGCTGGTGTGGCAAAAAGATTTAGCCGGAATCAGGAGATTAGAAATAGATAGATAGTTAACAATTTGAAATATTACAATTCTGCACATTTATGTCACCTACATGCCAATACACGTATTTGGAATTGATAGTATCTCCTGCTGAATGACACGGTATTTCATTTTAGTCACATAACCCCCTTAAAGGCATAAAACCTCATATCCTCCTGTTATACCCTCGGGGTAACTTTAGTAGTCCTTGATGCCAGCAGGTGCCCTCGCCCGCCTGTAGTGGAGACATATAAACTATCCCCGCCACTATAAACAGAGCCACTTCATTGACTATATAAAAAAAAGAAACTGCAAATGCTGGAAATAAAAATAAAAACAGAAAATGCTGGAAATACAAAGCAGAACCATCAGCATTGGGTTGGTGTTTCAGATGTAGAGCCTACCCAGGACGTTTATCTGCTTGTGTTAATTATCTACACAATACCGGCCCAGAATTTGCTGGTGTCCTGTTCGTTGAACTTTCTCCCTCACCCTGCAGCTTGAAAATTCTGTTGCCCTGTGAATTGTTAGAAGTGCAAGCGATAAAGGCGCGGCGAGGGCAACTCTGCATCGGGGGCCTTGGGCACGACAGGACCAACAGTCTGTCTCCTTAACCAATGAGATTTAACGAGTCATATCAGGTACCGAAAGAGAAATAAAGAGAAGGAGTGAAAGATTGGATTAAGAGAGAGAGCGAAATAAAGAGACATAAAGGAAAGGTAAGAAAAAAATTTAAACATTTTAAACCTCTAACAACAATTTATTATCTGTAAGAATGAGATTCCATGGTTTAAATTATTCCGTCTCAGAGCTGGAGAGGTTGAGTGGCATTGCAGGAACATAAATCGCCTCATTAAAAAGGTCCTTGTGCTGTTAAATATTAGCCTTAAATTTCTGCGGCGTGTTTAATGGGCAATTAACGCGCAAATTTCACCAAACGCGCAGGGAGTTTGAGCTCCCGTTTTTGTGGGGCTAACAGCGAAGAAGTGCAAATCATCCAGCAACCTGTGGCGTTTTGCAATTCACGAGATAGCTCTTCCTCGCTACAAGTTGCTGGACGATTTGCACATTAATAACGTGAGTGCTATTAAAGTCACTCAACAGGAGCTTTCTCATGTGCTCCCAAATCTTCTGAATGTGTCAAATGGTGTTGACCATTCGGGCCACCTCCTCTCACACAGAGTGGATGTCTGCCCATTGAGCAGGATGCACAAGAGTGCCCGACAGGCAACCCTTCTTTGACCCAGTTCTTGAAGGACCAGTTCCGCAGCTGAATCAATACCTGCTGGGATTCTTAGTCGGTTCATGTGACATTGCTTTCCAGCAATGCACATTGTCAACCCTGGCTCAATGGTAACACTCTTATCGCTGAGTCAGAAGGTTGTGGGCGCAAACCCTGTTTCAGAGGCTTCAGCACCTAATCAGTACAGTTTGAACCTCCCTTATCCGGAACCCTTAGGACCTGGCCTGTTCTGGATAAGGGATTTTTCCGGATGAGGGGTGGTCACGTTAAATTGGATGGTACAGGTTCTGAGCAAGGGGATAGCAGGGCTGGCTGGCTTGAGGCTGGGAGTGCAGCAGAGAGACCATGGTGGGGGAGACGCGGTGAATCACAGGGTCAGGCCAGCGTTTGCGAGAGTCGACAGCGAGGAAGGACTTCAATTTGTTCATGTCGGAGTTCCGCGCATGCGCCACCTGGTGCCCAGTAATGGTTCTGGACGAGGGGTTAAGAACAATAAGAATATAAGAAATAGGAGCAGGAGTAGGCCATACGGCCCCTCGAGCCTGCTCCGCCATTTAATACTATCTTGGCTGATCTGATCATGGACTCAGATCCACTTTCCTGCCCTCTCCCCATAACCCCTTATTCCCTTATCGGTTAAGAAACTGTCTATCTTGGTCTTAATTGTATTCAATGTCCCAGCTTCCACAATTCTCTGAGGCAGCGAATTCCACAGATCCACAAGCCTTTGAGAAAATAAATTTCTCCTCATCTCAGTTTTAAATGGGCAGTCCCTTATTCTAAGATTATGGCCCCTACTTCTACTCTCCCCCATCAGTGGAAACATTCTCTCTGCATCCACCTTGTCAAGACCCTCTCACAATCTTATACATTTCAATAAGACCTCTTCTGAATTCCAATGAGTAGAGGCCCAACCTACTCAACCTTTCTTCATAAGTCAACCCCTTCATCTCCGGAATCAACCTAGTGAACCTTCTCTGAACTGCCTCCAAAGCAAGTATATACTTTTGTAAATATGGAAACCAAAACTGCCAGTATTCCAGGCGTGGCTCACCAATACCCTGTATAGCTGTAGCAAGACTTCCCTGCTTTTATACTCCATCCCCTTTGCAATAAAGGCCAAAATTCCATTGGCCTTCCTGATCACTTGCTGTACCTGCATACTATCCTTTTGTGTTGTTCTGGTCAAGGGAGGTCCAACCTGTACTGTGGGAATGCTGCACTGTTGGGGGTGTCACCTTTCAAGACGCAAGCTAAACAGAGGCTTCATCTGCCTGTTCAGTGGGCATAAAAGATACTATGGCACTTATTTGAAGAAGAGCGAGGAGCTGTCTTGCCCAACATATCTCCCTCAATCAACAGCGCTAAAATTGACCATATGGTTATCTCATTGCTATCTGTGGGACCTTGCTGAGCATTTCCCCACATGACAAGTGAATTCAAAAGTATTTTGTTGGCTGTGAAGAGCTTTGGGATGTCCTGAGGATGTGAAATTTGCCATATATATGCTGTTATGTATGTCAACTGGGTTTTACCTGCCACTGGAGGGCGCGACTGTCGGAGTCCTAATGATCACTGGCAGACACGTGCAAGCCGTGTATATAATGTTGAATCCTCACTTTGAGAATAAACAAACTGGAGTATGGTCATGCCTGAATTAGCTCACCGTATTTAGCCTCGTGGAGTTATTTGATACTTAACAATTGGCAACGAGCTAAAATTACGAACTTTCACACAACCATGTCTGTTGGAATTTTGGAGAGATTCGTGGAAGGGGAAGACTGGGAGGATTTCACTGATCGCCTTGACCAGTACTTCGTAGCCAATGGATTAGAAGGAACTGATAACACAATTAAGTGCAGGGCGGTTTTCCTCACCGTTTGTGGGTCAAAGATTTATGGCCTTATGAAGAATCTACTCTCACCGACTCGACCAATGTATAAGAATTGTGTACGCTGGTTTGGAACCACTTTAAACTGAAGGAAAGCATCATCATGGCGAGGTATCGTTTCTATACGAACAATCGCTCTGAGGGCCAGAATGCTGCGGAATTTGTCGCCGACCTGAGACGTCTCACTGGGCCGTGCAACTTTGGAGCTGCTGCGTTGGAGGAAATGCTGCGGGACGTTTTCTTGCTTGGCATTGGCCATGAGGTCATCCTTTGAAAGCTGCTGGCTGCTGAATCTCCAGACCTGAGCAGGGCCGTCACGATCGCCCAGGCACACATGTCCATGGACGAAAACTCGAAACAGATATCTTCCCAGCATTCCCAGAAATTCACCGGCAAGTACTGTGCATAAAATAATTTCATGGGCAGGCAGAGCTGCACGTGGCAGGGCCTGCTCATCCGCGTTCGTACAACCTGTAACTGCTCAAAGTCCGCTATCGGGGGTGAATCAAATCTCGTCTTGTTGCGCCAAATCATCGGGCCCATCAATGTCAATTCAAGCAATGCGTGTGCAAAGGCTGTGTGCAACAATGGGGCACCTCACGTGGCTGAGGATGATCGATCCAGCGTGGATTAAGTGGCACAGGCAACTCAACCCGAGGTACAGAACGAAGAAGTGTATGGGGTACATTCTTTTACCAAAAGTCCTCCAATACTGCTGGAAGTTAAATTAAATGGGGTTCCAGTATCCATGGAATTGGACATGGGTGCGAGTCAGTCAATAATGAGCCAGAGGGCTTTCGAAAAGCTGTGGGACACTAAGGCAAAAAGACCCAAATTGAGTTCAATCAATGCGAAGCTGCGTACCTACACCAAAGAGCTCATACCAGTCATTTGCAGCGCAGCAGTAAAGGTATCGTATGATGGAGCTGTGCATGATTTATCGTTGAAGATCGTTCCAGGCAATGGCCCAACGCTGTTCGGCAGGAGATGGCTTGAGAAAATTAAATGGAACTGGAATGATATTAAAGCCTTATCATCAGTGGATAAGGCTTCGTGCGCTGAAGTGCTGAGCAAATTTCCTTCGTTGTTCGAAACAGGCATCGGCAGCTTCACGGGAGCCAAGGTGCAGATCCACCTAGGCCCGGATGCAAGACCCGTCCACCACAAGGCTCAGGCAGTTCCGTACATGATGAGGGAGAAGGTCGAGATCGAACTGGACAGAGTGGGACTCAGACTGAAATGCTCCAAATGCGTTTTCATGGCACCAGAAGTCGAATTCCTGGGGAGAAAGTTTGCAGCAGACAGCATCAGGCCTACGGTCTCGAAGACAGAGGCCATCAAGAATGCACCCAGACCCCAGAGTGTGACGGAGCTGCGTTCATTCCTGGGTCTTCTCAACTATTTCGGTAACTTTCTACCTAGTTTGAGCACATTGCTAGAGCCCTTGCACATGTTGCTGAGAAAGGGTAATGACTGGGTTTGTGGCAAATCTCAAGACAGAGCCTTTGAGAAGGCCAGGAACCTGTCTTGAGATGTTCCAATAAATTACTGGTACACTATGACCCATGTAAGCGGTTAGTGCTGGCCTGCAACGCCTCATCATATGAGTTGTGTGCTCCAGCAAGCCAATGTATCAGGCAAACTCCAACCATTTGCATACGCATCCAGAAGTCTGTCTAAGGCTGAAAGAGCCGATAGTATGGTAGAGAAAGAGGCTTTAGCTTGCGTTTATGGAGTTAGGAAAATGCACCGATACCTGTTTGGGCTTCGGTTTGAGCTTGAAACAGACCACAAGCCGCTCATTTCATTGTTTTCTGAGAGCAAAGGTTATAAACAACAATGCGTTGTCCCGCATTCTAAGATGGGCACTGACATTATCCGCTTATGATTATGTCATCCGCCACAGACCAGGCACTGAAAACTGTGCTGTTGCGCTTAGCCGGCTACCATTGCCCACAACCGGGGTGGAAATGCCGCAGCCCACAGACTTGCTGCTGGTCATGGATGCCTTCGAGAGCGAGGGGTCACCCATCACGGCTCGCCAAATTAGGACCTGGACCAGCCAGGATAAATGTAAAAAGGTGTGTCCTAAATGGAAATTGGTCGGCCATTCCCAGGGAAATGCAGGATGAAATTAAGCCTCATAGCTGCCGCAAAGATGAATTGTCTATTCAGTCCGATTGTCTGTTATGGGGTAATCGTGTTGTTATGCCAAAAAAAGGCAGGGAAACTTTTGTGCAAGATTTACACAGTACCCACCCAGGCATTGTCATGATGAAGGCCATTGCCAGGTCTCACGTTTGGTGGCCCGGCATTGACTCAAACTTGAAGTCATGCGTGCATCAGTGCAACATTTGCATGCAACTGAGTAACGCACCTGGGGAAGCCCCGCTGAGTCTGTGGTCATGGCCATCCAAACCGTGGTCAAGGATCCACATTGACTTTGCCAGCCCCTTTCTCGGCAAAATGTTTTTAGTGGTAGTGGACGCTTACTCCAAATGGATTGAATGCATAATCATGTCATCCAACATGTCCACAGCCACTATTGAAAGCCTCCGGGCCATGTTTGCCACCCATGGCCTGCCCGACGTCCTTGTCAGCGACAACGGACCGTGTTTCACAGTTCGGAGTTCCAAAAGTTTATGACCCGTAATGGCATCAAGCATGTCTGGTCTGCACCTTTCAAACCCACGTGTAATGGTCAAGCAGAGCGGGCTGTTCAGACCATTAAGCAGAGCCTAAAACGCGTGACTCACAGCTCCCTACAGACCCGCTTGTCCTGCATTCTGCTCAGTTATCGGACAAGACCCCACTCGCTCCTGCCGAGTTGTTAATGAAGAGAGGCCTCAAAACCAGGCTCCCCCTTGTACACCCAGATCTCAATGATCACGTCTAAACCAGAAGGCAACGGCAGCAATGGTACCACGATCGCGCGGCCGTATCGCATGACATTGCTGTCCATAGAAACATAGAACCATAGAAAATAGGTGCAGGAGTAGGCCATTCGGCCCTTCGAGCCTGCAACACCATTCAATATGATCTTGGCTGATCATGCAACTTCAGTACCCCATTCCTGCTTTCTCTCCATAAACCTTGATCCCTTTTATCCGTAAGGGTCACATCAAACTCCCTTTTGAATATATCTAACGAACTGGCCGCAACAACTTTCTGTGGTAGAGAATTCCACAGGTTCACAATTCTCTGAGTGAAGAAGTTTCTCCTCATCTCGGTCCTATATGGATTACCCCTTATCCTTAGACTGTGACCCCTGGTTCTGGACTTCCGCAACATCGGGAACATTCTTCCTGCAACTAACCTATTCAATCCCATCAGAATTTTATATGTTTCTATGAGATTCCCTCTCATTCTTTTAAATTCCAGTGAATATAAGCCAGGCCGTTACAGTCTTTCTTCATAAGTCAGTCCTGCCATCCCTGGAATCAGTCTGGTGAACCTTCGCTGCACTCCCTCAATAGCAAGAATGTCCTTCCTCAGATTAGGAGACTAAAACTGTACACAATATTCAAGATGTGGCCTCACAGAGGCCCTGTACAACTGCAGTATGACCTCTCTGCTTCTATACTCAAATACTCTCGCTATGAAGGCCAACATGCCATTTGCCTTCTTCACCGCCTGCTGTACCTGCATGCCAACTTTCAATGGCTGATGTACAATGACACCTAGGTCTCATTGCACCTCCCCTTTTCCTAATCTGTCACTATTTAGATAATATTCTGCCTCCCTGTTTTTGCCACCACAGTGGATAACCTCACATTTATCCACATTATACTGCATCTGCCATGCATTTGCCCACTCACCTAACCTGTCCAAGTCATCCTGCAGCTTCTTAGCATCCTCCTCACAGCTCACACTGCCACCCAGCTTAGTGTCATCTGCAAACTTGGAGATATTAGACTCAATTCTTTCATCCAAATCATTAATGTATATTGTAAATAGCTGGGGGCCGAGAACTGAACCTTGCGGTACCCCACTAGTCACTGCCTGCCATTCTGAAAAGAACCCGTTTATTCTTACTCTTTGCTTCCTGTCTGCCAACCAGTTCTCTATCCACGTCAATACATTACCCCCAACACCATGTGCTTGAATTTTGCACACCAATCTCTTGTGTGGGACCTTGTCAAAAGCCTTTTGAAAGTCCAAATACACCACATCTACTGGTTCTCCCTTGTCCACTCTACTAGTTACATCCTCAAAAAATTCTAGAAGATTTGTCAAGCATGATTTCCCTTTCATAAATACATGCTGACTTGGACTGATCCTGTCACTGCTTTCCAAATGCACTGCTATTATGGCTTTAATAATTGATTCCAATATTTTCCCCACTATCGTTGTCAGGCTAACCAGTCTATAATTCCCTGTTTTCTCTCTCCCTCCTTTTTTAAAAAGTGGTGTTACATTAGCTACCCTCCAATCCATAGGAACTGATCCAGAGTCTATAGAATGTTGGAAAATGACCACCAATGCATCTACTATTTCTAGGGCCATTTCCTTAAGTACTCTGGGATGCAGACTATCAGGCCCTGGGGATTTATCGGCCTTCAATCCCATCAATTTCCCAAACGCAATTTCCTGACTAATAAGGATTTCCTTCAGTTCCTCTTTCTTGCGAGACCCTCGGTCCCCTAGTATTTCCGGAAGGTTATTTGTGACTTCCTTAGTGAAGACAGAACCAAAGTATTTGTTCAGTTGGTCTGCCATTTCTTTGTTCCCCATTATAAATTCACCTGATTCTGACTGCAAGGGACCTACATTTGTCTTCACTAATCGTTTTCTCTTCACATATCTATAGAAGCTTTTGCAGTCAGTTTTTATGTTCCCTCTAAGCTTACTCTCACACTCTATTTTCCCCCTCCTAATTAAACCCTTTGTCCTCCTCTGCTGAATTCTAAATTTCTCCCAGTCCTCAGGTTTGCTGCTTTTTCTGGCCAATTTATATGCCTCTTCCTTGGATTTATCACTATCCCTAATTTCCCTTGTTAGCCACAGTTGAGCCACCTTCCTTGTTTTATTTTTACGCCAGACAGGGATGTACAATTGTTGAAGTTCATCTGGGTGATCTTTAAATGTTTGCCATTGCCTACCCACCGTCAACCCTTTAAGTATCACTCGCCAGTCTATTCTAGCCAATTCACGTCTCACAACATCGAAGTTACCTTTCCTCAAGTTCAGGACCCTAGTCTCTGAACTAACTGTGTCACTTTCCACCTTAATGAAGAATTCTACCATATTATGGTCACTCTTCCCCACGGGGCCTCGCACAACAAGATTGCCAATTAATCCTCTCTCATTACACAAGACCCAGTCTAGGATGACATGTTTTCTAGTTGGTTCCTCGACATATTGGTCTCGAAAATCATCCCTTATACACTCCAGGAAATCCTTCTCCACTGTATTGCTACCAGTTTGGTTAGCCCAATCTATATGTAGATTAAAGCCACCCGTGATAACTGCTGTACCTTTATTGCACGCATCCCTAATTTCCTGTTTGATGCCATCCCCAACCTCACTACCACTGGTTGGTGGTCTGTACACCACTCCCACTAGCGTTTTCTGCCCTTTGGTGTTCCATAGCTCTACCCATACAGATTCCACATTATCCAAGCAAATGTCCTTCCTTACTATTGCGTTAATCTCCTCTTTAACCAGCAACGCTACCCCATCCCCTTTTCCTTTCTGTCTATCCTTCCTGAATGTTGAATACTCCTGGATGTTGAGTTCCCAGCCTTGGTCACCCTGGAGCCATGTCTCCATGATGCCAATTACATCATATCCGTTAACTGCTATCTGCGCAGTTAATTCGTCCACCTTATTCCGAATACTCCTCGCATTGAGGCACAGAGCCTTCAGGCTTGTTTTTTTTAACACTCTTTGTCCTTTTAGAATTATGTTGTAGTGTGGCCCTTTTTGAATTTTGCCTTTGATGTCTCTGTCCTTCACCTTTCCTTATCTCCTTTCTACCTTTTGCTTCTGTCCCCATTTTACTTCCATCTGTCTCCCTGCATAGATTCTCATCCCCCTGCCATTTTAGTTTAAACCCTCCCCAACAGCACTAGCAAACACTCCCCTGAGGACATTGGTTCTGATCCTGCCCAGGTGCAGACTGTCCGTTTGTCCTGAAATATGACCCTGTGTTTGTCCTGAATTATGGTCATGGTCCAAAGTGGGTTGCTGGCACGGTTTTAGCCAAGGAGGGGAACAGGGTGTTTGTAGTCAAACTTTTAAATGGCCAAACGTGCAAGAGGCACATCGACCAAACCAAACTGCGATTCACAGACAACCCTGAACAAATTGAAGATGACATCATCATCGACCAACCAACACACATCCAACCAACAGTTGACCTTTGTGTCATTCACGAAGACGAACCTACCATCCCCGACAGTCCTGTCAGACCGACTGCTCCGCAATGCAGCAATGGTCCTACTAACTCACCCAAGCTTGGGTTCGAACTGAGAAGATCAACCAGGGAGCGGAACGCCCCGGACTGCCTCAACTTGTAAATACAACCTGTACCAAGGACTTTGGGGTGAATGATGTTACGTATGTTAACTGGGTTTTACCTGCCACCGGAGGGCGCGACTGTCGGAGTCCTGGCAGACAAATGCAAGGCGTGTATATAATGTTGGCAGCCATGTTGAATGCTCACTTTGAGAATAAATAAACTGGAGTAAGGTCATGCCTGAACTAGCTCACCGTACTTAGCCTCGTGGAGTTATTCGCTACTTAACAAATGCAAGTTTCTTTCTTACTTGTGAAACGCTTTCTGCCAGTGAGGCTACAGCTGCTGAAAAAACTACCTTCTCCCCACCCCCCACCCTCCCCCTGCAGCAAAATTTATCGGCAGCTGCTTTTACAGCTACAGGTGCATTGCATTCCACCCCCACCCTCACCTCCACCATACATTAAGTGAGGACCCTGTGGAATGCACAATCCAGGTGTATGTACCTGTGAATATGCTCACAGGTTTGTCGAGCTGTTGCTATTGGGGACTTGGCTTGGAGGGTGTTGCACGGGGCAGCCCCTTTTTCATTATTTGAATTGGCTGCACTTCAGTCCCATGCTTCCGATCTTTGGGCACCCTGTGCAGAGGGGAGCGGGCAGGTCGGAAGGCCTCCTCATAGGACTGCTCCTGGGCCTGGCCAGGGTATCCATTAACAAGTCCAGGCAGCGGGCGGTCGAAGGGGTAATTCAGCCTGATTGCCTGCCTATCTTCCGTGGCTACGTTCGCACCAGGGTGTCGCTGGAGATGGAGCACACAGTATCCACCTGTACGCTCGCGGCCTTCCACGAGAGGTGGGCACCAGAGGGACTGGAATGCATCATCATCCCCGGCAACAAATTTTTAATTTGATCTGCTAAGTTTAAAGTTTTATTGTTAATTTGTGGGTTCTTGAGTCCCTTTAATATGGTGGCACTCGGCTTCATTGTTTCATTTAAAATAGTTGTAGATTAAACTTTAAACTTAGCAGATCAAATTAAAAATTTGTTGCCGGGGATGATGATGCATTCCAGTCCCTCTGATGCCCACCTCTCGTGGAAGGCCGCGAGCGTACAGGTGGATACTGTGTGCTCCATCTCCAGCGACACCCTGGTGCGAACGTAGCCACGGAAGATAGGCAGGCAATCAGGCTGAATGACCCCTTCGACCGCCCGCTGCCTGGACTTGCTGCAATGTGAATGGCTTAGCCAGTCATGTGATGTTTACAAGATTCAATAAAACCCCAGTCAGTTAGGTCTAGGTCATCCACGATGAGGTATGCAGTTGTGAGCCTAGTGGATGAACTGGTAATGTGTCATCATCATAGAAGGTCCCTCGAATGAGGATGACTTGCTTCCACGAGTTCACAGATGTTTCAATGAAGGACCCGATGTTCCACTCCTGAACTCCAATTGAGGGGATGGAAGATGCCTGTGCGTGGATTATTTTAACGTGTGGTGACCGTTGCACACCAGCCACCACATGGGCTTGACAAATCTAGGCCTTTATCCAGTGCCAAGGGGTAACCAGGATGACTGGACTGGAGGGTAGCTAATGTAACACCACTTTTTATCAAAGGAGGGAGAGAGAAAACGGGTAATTATAGACTGGTTAGCCTGACATCAATAGTGGGGAAAATGTTGGAATCAATTATTAAAGATGAAATAGCAGCACATTTGGAAAGCAGTGACAGGATCGGTCCAAGTCAGCATGGATTTATGAAAGGGAAATCATGCTTGACAAATCTTCTGGAATTTTTGGGGGATGTAACAAGTAGAGTGGACAAGGGAGAACCAGTGGGTGTGGTGTATTTGGACTTTCAAAAGGCTTTTGACAAGGTCCCACACAAGAGATTGATGTGCAAAATTAAAGCACATGGTATTGGGGTAATGTATTGACATGGGTAGACATGGTTGGCAGACAGGAAGCAGAGAGTCAGGATAAATGGGTCCTTTTCAGAATGGCAGGCAGTGACTAGTGGGGTGCCGCAGGGCTCAGTGCTGGGACCCCAGCTATTTACAATATACATTAATGATTTAGATGAAGGAATTGAGTGTAATATCTCCAAGTTTACAGATGACACTAAGCTGGGTGGCGGTGTGAGTTGTGAGGAGGAGGTTAAGCGGCTGCAGGGTGACTTGGACAGGTTAGGTGAGTGGACAAATGCATGGCAGGTGCAGTATAATATGGATAAATGTGAGGTTATCCACTTTGGGAGCAAAATCACGAAGGCAGAATATTATCTGAATAGCAGCAGATTAGGAAAAGGGGAGGTGCAACAAGACCTGGGTGTCATGGTACATCAGTCATTGAAAGCTGGCATGCAGGTACAGCAGGCGGTGAAGAAGGCAAATGGTATGTTGGCCTTCATAGCTAGGGGATTTGAGTACAGGAGCAGGGAGGTCTTACTGCAGATGTACAGGGCCTTGGTGAGGCCTCACTTGGAATGTTGTGTTCAGTTTTGGTCTCCTAATCTGAGGAAGGACGTTCTTGCTATTGAGGGAGTGCAGCGAAGGTTCACCAGACTGATTCCCGGGATGGCAGGACTGACATATGTGAAGAGACTGGATCGACTGGGCCTGTATTCACTGGAGTTTAGAAGAATGAGAGGGGATCTCATAGAAACATATCAAATTCTGATGGGACTGGACAGGTTAGATGCAGGAAGAATGTTCCCGATGTTGGGGAAGTCCAGAACCAGAGGACACAGTCTAAGGATAAGGGGCAAGCCATTTAGGACTGAGATGAGGAGAAACGTCTTCACTCAGAGAGTTGTTAACCTGTGGAATTCCCTGCCGCAGAGAGTTGTTGATGCCAGTTCATTGGATATATTCAAGAGGGAGTTAGATATGGCCCTTACGGCTAAAGGGATCAAGGGCTATGGAGAGAAAGCAGGAAAGGGGTACTGAGGTGAATGATCAGCCATGATTTTATTGAATGGTGGTGCAGGCTCGAAGGGCGGAATGACCTACTCCTGCATCTATTTTCTATGTTTCTATGACTGGAGATCTGCTCTGTGTAGTATGCAGTGTAGTGTCTACTGTGATTGTGTAGTGTGATTGTTTAACCTTTGTTAATAAACCAATTAGTTCTTAATAGCAATGTGTTGCTATGAATTCTTAAGCAAAAAACCCATGAAGCAAATACATTACAGAGGCCAATCCCAGAAGGCTCGAGCAGGCTCGAGGGGCTAGATGGCCTACTCCTGTTCCTAATTCTTATGTTCTTATGTAAGCTTTGGTAGGGTCAACTGTTCCTAGTTTGCAATGCAACAATCTCATAGCTCCAGCTCAGGGTAAAATTCCCAGCTCTGCATCCTACACCATAATAATGTGTCAATCATATCACTGTGTGGCTGCAAATCAAATTTTCAACACTCCAAGATTACCATTTTTCTCTTTATAGGCACTGAAATGGGGTCAAACGTACACAATCTCAAACTGCTGCAGGAACAAATTGTACCAATCCTACTTTGCAAATTCACTATTAATCACATCCACATTAAAAACAGTGCACTCCACTGCCTAACTAAGACAAACGTAAAAAGTGGCAGAAGCACGTCACAAGAATAATGGAAGGATAACTCCAAACAAAATCCTCATAAAGCAAGCCCTGAAAATTGGGAGCCAAATTTTGGAAATCTGCAGCGATTCCAACTCCCACTCTCCCAGAAAAGGAAAATGGCCTGAGAGAGATAGTTTGAAAGATAAACAATACCTCCTAGGTTAAGGAGACATTGAAAGATAGCTGAAAGCATTTTACCTAGTCCATAACTAAGGTAAAGGAAAATGTTGCCCACGATTGAATTGATAACTGTGTTCAGATGGTGTATATCAACTGTGTGTTAATTGTGTTCAGGTAGTGGGCAATATTTGCCTTAGGCTGCAGGGGTGCCCCGACATCGATTGGTAGGTCCTGCACAGGCCACTCACCAGCTGTTCTGTTGGAAAAGATACTGTGCATGTGTGGCCTCGCAGCAAATTTAACGGGACCACGCACCAAAGATAAAAATTAGAGGGAACATTGGTGTTAGGTATTAATTGTGGACTTTCTTGTTCATGTATATATGGGAGCAGGCTCGGGAAATGGGGGAAGCTTACTTTGGAGGTGCACAGTAAGTAATGTGTGTCTCTGTAAATAAAGGCTTGTAAGTGACTGAATATTAGGCTCACGTATTCTATCCTTCACTACCCGACTATACGTGGTAACAGAGAATGGTTGCCCAAAGGTGGAGGTTGGAAACTATGATTTCTTTGGGTCGGGGGCGGGGGGGACATAACACTTGAAAGTCTAGTGGCCATTGTGGAAAATGGCAGAAAACAAATTTAAAACGTCAAGAAATTATTACACTCCAATGTTCTCGGAGTTTGAACTGTATGATCAGTGGAACAATGAGGTAGATATATGGATATGGATTACCAATCTACTAAAGAGAAAACATTGTCGCATCCTGAACAAAATAAAATCAGAAGTAAGCTATTTTCTGAGCGGGATAATGATGAAGGTTTTGATTCTCTAATAGAATTTCTGGATAAAATCTACAAGATGACCTGTTAAATGCCTATGAGTCCTGGTCAGAATTTGATAGCTTTTGGAAAATGGACGGTTATTCAATGGAAGAGTATATCATGGACTTTAACAAATTGTACAAAAGGTTGACAAAGTTCAGTTTGGGAATCCCTGGATCGGTACTAGCGTTTAAATTACTAGATTGTGCTAAGGTGTCTCATATGGACAGATAACTGGTCCCAACTGGCATCCAGTTCTCTGAAAAGGAGACGCCATTGGATTAGATGTCTGCTGCTTTAAAAAGTGTCATGAGGAAATGCTCATTCCCTTCAGCCTTCATGGAGCAAATGAGGCATTCCGTTATGACACAAAGAATAGAAGATTCCATGGTTACCATGTTTCAAAATTTTCCAGATACCAGACGCAGGCTTCATTGGAACAGAAGGATTAAAGACAGAATGGTGACATACAGCAAATCCAGTTATATCAACAGAAGACAAAATTGGGACCGTAATAATGGGCAACTGTTAACGGGGTGCTCAAACAATGGCGCCATGACAGGGCGAATCCCGCACCACAGAGCAAATTCGCCAGCCCCATAGCGCCGGTGGTAACAGTTAACTCCTCAGCACCTTTCACCAGTGGATATGATGTATTTGGACTTTCAAAAGGCTTTTGACAAGGTCCCACACAAGTGATTAATGTGCAAAATTAAAGCATATGGTATTGGGGATAATGTACTAACGTGGATAGAGAACTGGTTGGCAGACAGGAAGAAAAGAGTAGGAATAAACGGGTCCTTTTCAGAATGGCAAGCAATGACTAGTGGGGTGCCGCAGGGCTCAGTGCTGGGGCCCCAGGTATTTACAATATACATTAATGATTTAGACGAAGGAATTGAATGTAATATCTCCAAGTTTGCAGATGACACTAAGCTGGGTGGTAGTGTGACCTGTGAGGAGGATGCTAAGAAGCTGCAGGGTGACTTGGACAGGTTAGGTGAGTGGGCAACTGCATGGCAGATGCAGTATAATGTGGATAAATGTGAGGCTATCCACTTTAGTGGCAAAATCAGGAAGAAATAATATTATCTGAATGGTGACAGATTAGGAAAAGGGGAGGTGCAATGAGACCTGGGTGCCATGGTACATCAGTCATTGAAAGTTGGCATGCCGGTACAGCAGGCGGTGAAGAAGGCAAATGCCATGTTGGCCTTCATAGCGAGGGGATTTGAATATAGGAGCAGGACGGTCTTACTGCAGTTGTACAGGGCCTTGGTGAGGCCACACCTTGTGTGCAGTTTTAGTCTCCTAATCTGAGGAAGGACATTCTTGCTATTGAGGGAGTGCAGCGAAGGTTCACCAGACTGATTCCCGGGATGACAGGACTGACATATGAGGAAAGACTGCATCGACTTGCCTTATATTTACTGGAATTTAGAAGAATGAGAGGGGATCTCATAGAAACATATAAAATTCTGACAGAATTGGACAGGTTAGATGCAGGAAGAATGTTCCCGATCTTGGGGAAGTCCAGAACCAGGGATCACAGTCTAAGGATGAAGGGTAAGCCATTTAGGACTGAGATGAGGAGAAACTTCTTCACTCAGAGAGTTGTGAACCTGTGGAATTCTCTACCACAGAAAGTTGTTGAGGCCAGTTCATTAGATATATTCAAGAGGGAGTTAGATGTGGGCCTTACGGCTAAAAGGATCAAGGGGTATGGAGAGAAAGCAGGAATGGGGTACTGAAGTTGCATGATCAGCCATGATCATATTGAATAGTGGTGCAGGCTTGAAGGGCCGAATGGCCAGCTCCTGCACCTATTTTCTATGTATTTTCTATGTTTCTAAATCGTGATGTCAGCAAGTGTGCAACGCTCGCTGGGTGCCCAATCTGCAAACTTCAGTAGTGTCCCCTGCCTTACTATGTCGTGCCGACAGCGCCAGGGAATGAGGCGTGAACCAGTCGGCTGGCGGGGCGCGACTTAACGAGATGCGCCCCAGCTGTCAAGGAACTTCTGTGCGGACCGTCAAAGGACTTTGCATTTTATCCCACAGCATATCGCCGTTCTGCCCTCTCCAAATCATTGGGAGCTGGTGTGCAGACTCCAGTGACCTTCCCCTTTAATGGCTCTAAGGTGCCTTCGCCAATACTCACTCCCGATTACACAACACCTCATATTCGTTATCGCTTGGAGCCTAACGCCACTTACCTATGCCATTAGCGCCTGATTTAGCGCTCCCCTGCATTCTTGGAGCACTGACACTGAATTTAGCGGGCAGCGAGACCGATTAGCACCTGGTGCTAATCACCCAACTTCTCAAAAGTTAACGCCCCAACCAGGGCGACACCGAATTTCTAGCCCACTATCATTATGTGGCGAATTGCCCAGAGCAAAGACACTTAGGTTGGATTTTCGGTTTGTTGCTGCCTCTGTTTCCGGGGCGGTAATGGCGGTGGAGAGCAATTCCGGGCGGGCGGCCAGCGTCTATCATCACACCGGAACATTCAGTGCCTGGTTTGTGGGGGCGCGGAGCAATACCACCCGGGAGAGGCGAGCCAGTGTGCAACACCCCTGGTTGCGAGACCGTCTCGAAATTTGATTCGCGTCCGATCCGTAGCACCCCACAGCGTGCCCTAGTGGAACTGCCTGGGAAAGCTGTCGCTCCGAGCTGTCCCGGCTGCAGTGAGGGAAGAAAGGTCTACCTGGGGTAAGTGTGATTGTTTTCTATTTCGTATTTTTACGATTTATGTTGATGTGGCGTCAGTAAGACACTGGGAATGTTTTTGGTGGAATTTTTTCACGGAAGCCTCTCTTAGGGCACTCTGAGGCCGACTGTTAAATTTGGGATATTCAGTTGCTCAGTCAGCCCAGTGCCCTAAAAAGAGGGTTGGAACGCCTGCCTTAGCGCTCCACTCCACACTCAGGGCCCAGCTGGTGAACTTTGCGGCTGGAGTCGCAAACCATTTCCCGGGCGCAAAATTTACCGCTCCGCCCAGATTAACGCCGCAATAGAGGCGCAACCGAATTTCCACCCCATGGGATTTGAAATGACACATATAGTTTTGAGGAAGGGGCTGAAGGTAATCTTGCATATACTGGTCACAAGGAGTTTTAATCCTGTGATGAATGTATTCATCGCAGATTCCTTTATTTGTATGCTATTAGATAGTGCACGCACTTCAACTGTATGCAGGGTAGATTGATTAAAATGTTAGATTCACTAAGTAGTGATAATCGACACAAGGTTAAGGAATATAAAAGTTCTACATGCTTTAGGTTTGGCAATGACAACACCTTGAGGTCACTCAAGAGAGTTATAATTCCATGTAAGATAGCCGGAGTGAACCATTTTATAAGTACAGATGCAGTCTCTCGTAAGATACATATGCTTTCAAGTAAACATTCCATGAAAAAGGCACAACTGAAACATGACATGGAACATGATAAGGCAATTATGTTGAGGAAATTGGTTGATCTGCCGTTTACCCAGTCAGGACATTATTGTATCCCTTTAGCAAAACCAGGGGGGAGAAATTCATGTCATTTGCACCTCCGCTTAGATCCCCTGGGGGGGCGGGGGGGCGTTAAAACGATTTTTTGCCCGGAGAATTGTGTGGGAGTGAGCGGAGGCCCTAATCGGTAGCTTCCCGCCCCTGCAGGTAGCACCCCAGGCTGTCACGCCGGCGATGAAAACGTCTTCGCCATGCGCAGCAACCCGTTTTTGCCCTGGAGCGAAAATTCGGTATTGCCCCATGAGGCTGCCTCAGGCAATGTCCGCGCCAGGGTCGCAAGTCTTGAACCGGGCTTCAGTCCACTCGCGGGCCGAATATTAAAGCGGAGTTGCGGTGCACACTTTTTAAAAAATGGCCGAATCACCTTGCCTTTTCCAATTCACGTGTGTTGCAGCCCAGCACTCTGCTTCTGTGCCAGGCTGCTGCCACGGCACCCCACTCCCCTGTGATGTAACGCTGGAAAATTTCTGCAGTTAGCGCCCCAGTCCCACCATCAAGAGGAAGTGGAGCACGCAACGTTGCGTTCTATTTCCCCGCGGGAGCGGTAAGCTGCCGGGACAGGACTTACGCACCTGTAAGTGGTTTTGCCCTTGGTGGTTTCGAATCACCCCCCTTACAACAGTTCTGGACCCTGGGAATTATAGTGGTGAACCGAATACTCAGTTATAGACAGATCTTTTGATCTCAACCATCACAATGCTTGTATGCAAGTTAAAGCACACACCTGTTTCCAGTAAAACACACTCTGGTGGTGTAAAACAAACAAACACAGTACAACACCCAACACTGGCCCGTCTGAACAGGCCCCTATTGCAAAGTACCCACGACTAAAACACTCGTGCTTGGCTCAATAGGGCACCACCGAATTTGTCCAACAGACTGTGCTTACGCCTATGATCCGCGCAGAAACCTCCCCACTAAAGCTCTACGGCTTGGTTGGGACACACGACACCCTTCACACTATGCGGTGGTCTAAAGGATGTGTGGGCTGGGATAATGCTCGCTCACCAGTTACTCCTCTGGCTTACTCGCTGCTTCTCCCGATGAGGCATATATCTTCTGGTTTCGTACCAATCTGTGGTTTCCAAGTCCAGTCTCAAGGTCAACTTCCCAGTCAAATTAGCAAGGCTCTCTTTGCTTGTAGATGGTTTCTTCTCTCCATCCCAGATGGAGTGCTCAGTCCTTGAGTGTGTTTAACAAAGCAAGCAAGCGTAGAAGAGGAGAGAGAGAGAGATGGCTGCAAACTTCCGTCTCTTATACCTGAAAAATTCTTACAAATTCTCGCACCAAAAACCAGTCCTTTGCCTGAGACAGTTCAGCTAAAAGCAATGAATCACATCTTCGGCTTGTGCCTTTGTTACTGGGCTGTTCCTGGGGATAAAGGCTCCAATGAGTCTGGGTGACCAAATAGCTTCCTTTGTCCTGAGGTCCCGCGCTCCGGGGCTCTCAGTCATTTCGATGGCTTAAGCACTGACCAGTTTACCCGATCTCTCCCTGATAGGTTCCCATTACATGACAAAGGGTCCTCCATCTCACTTCAGCCATCCCAGACTATCCCCACCCACCTGATGTGTATTCCTGTGGAACACAGTTGGGCTTGTCCCAAGTCATGCTGTCAGCTTTTTTGAAATATGAAAAAGCAATGTCCAAAACTTAAAGTCCAAAAATGTTTGTATCGATGTTTAAGCCAATTCAGTCGATATTTACGCCGATTCTTACAGCCTTGCAGCTTGTACATCCCCAAATAGGCAGTACCAAATTTTGCCCCCTTGATGTTTCTCATCAGAGTGTTAGGCAAGTATTACTGGCATCAGGCAGTACATTAATAGAGAAAAAAAAATTATCTCAAAGATACATGGACAATTTGCCCAGCCTACTTGTCAACGTTTAAAAACCCTGCTAAAAGATGGAGCTTTAGTTGATGAGGAGTATAGAAGAGATTAGTGAGGATAATAGAAGTGATTAGGGAGAACTGTGAAATCTGTAAGACAGATAGAAGGACGCCCCCACGTCCCATTGTGAGTCTTTCATTGGCACGTGACTTTAACGAGGTAGTTGCCATGGATCTAAAGGTCTGGGACAAAGACAGAAATGTTTCCATCTTATATTTCATTGGCCTGGCTATGAGATTTAGTACTTTTACACTAATATATAGTAAGGAAAAGGTTATTGTAGATAAAATTATGGGAAAATGGATAGGGACTGGATTTGGGACACAGACAAAGTTTTTGACCGATAATGGAGGTGAATTCGCTAACGAGGATTTCAGGGAAATGTGTGAGAATATGAATATCATTGTCATAAATACAGCAGCTGAGAGCCCTTTTAGCGATGGTCTTTGTGAAAGGAATCATCCTGTGATTGATGACATGGTGTGTGAAATTTTGGCTGATCGACCAAGTCTATCATGGGCAGTTCACGCAAAGAATTCACTTCAGATGGTTGGAGGATATTGTCCTTATCAACTAGTCTATGGGCACAATCCCAAATTACCTTCTGTTCTTTGTGATAATCCTCCTGCTCTAGAACGTACTACAATTAATGCCATTTTTCTGAGCATTTAAATGCTTTGCATGTAGGGAGACATGCCTTTATCAAGGCTGAGCTATCAGAGAAAATTTGTAGAGCACTGAAGCAGCGTATTAGACAGCATCTGAGACAAGAGTTCAGTTCAGGAGATTGAGTATATTATAAAAGAGAAGGTCATAGGTAATGGAAAAGCCCTGGTAAGGTAATAGGTCATGATGGTAAGACAGTACTTGTCAAACATGGCAATCAAACTGTTAAGGTTCATTCCTCATGATTAATTGGAATTAATTATAAAATCTCATACTCTGAGCAGTTGATAGAAGTAAACAAGACACCTTGTACCTTGAATGGCCATGTTTTTTTGAGGAGGATCTTAAGGAACAGAATGAAGTAGATCAAGGGTTGGACTGTGGCAATGTGAGTGATCATGACACACAAGACAGAGCTATCACATCCACAAATAATTACCCAAATTGGATACACAGGTGACATATGTTCCAGAAGGGACTCCTAAATGGAGAGACGCAGGTAAATTGGGAAGTGCAGGTAAAGCTACTGGCAGGTTTATACTTGGGTTGAATATTCAGTATGATGGCCAAGAAGCGAAGTGCATGAACTGGCAGAATGGGGTGAAAGAGTGGAAAGTAAGAAAGCACAGTATAAGTAGTGATGGGGAGTCCAGGAGTGACTCCCGCGTCAGAAAACGTTCACGAACAAGAGAAAGAGCCACCGATAGTGCAGGACGGAGATCTCGCAGTAGTAGTTCCTACAGACATAGAAGTGGAAGAGACTTCTTCACCCGGAGAGTGGCGGGCATGTGGAGTTCTCTGCCATTGAGAGTTGTTGAGGCCAGTTCGCTGAATGTATTCAGGAAGGAGTTAGGTGTAGTCCTTGCTACTGGAGGGGATCAAGGGGTGTGACAAGAAAGCAGGAATGGGGTACTGAAGTTGCATGTTCAGCCATGAACTCAGTGAATGGCGGTGCAGGCTCGAAGGGCCGAATGGCCTACTCCTGCACCTATTTTCTATGTTTCTATGGAAGTAGAGACTGTCGCTTGAATAGATTGCGCAATGAAACAAAGACCACAGACCAGTCACATAACAGAACTAGAGTAGAAGTCCTCGAGATCGTGAAGTTTTCGTGGCTGCCAACAAACTTGAGGATAAACGAATAAGAGAGGCAAAACAAAGGGAGTTAGATAGTTGGAACGAATTTGGATTTTATTCTGAGGTAGCAGATAAGGGTCAATCAGCTTTGTCACATTTGTACTGAAAATTTTGTACTGATAAATGTCCTTGCAGAGTGAGGTTGGTAGTTAGGGGTTTTGAAAAGAAACTGGGTGATACAGATGTCAGAGTGGACTCTCTCACTGCTGGAAAAATAATCTATAAAATATTTTTGGCTCTTTTGGCCACATATTCATGAGAGTGGAGATCAATTGATATAAAAGCCTCATCTCTGCAGGGCAATACTTTTCAGAGAGAAGTGTTTTTGAAATTGCCTAAAGAGGCAGCAGATACAGAAGGAAAACTATGGAAACTGAACAAATGTGTCTGTGGCCTGAATGATGCTTCCAGGGTATGGTATTTGTCTGTGAGATCTGTTTTGCTGAAAATAGATTGTGTTCACCTAAAATCAGATCTGGCAAAATGTTTTTGGTATCATAAAGGAAAACTTCAGGCATCTTCATGGTGCATGTTGATGGTTTCTTATAGGGTGATACTGCGGAATTTGAGAAATTCATCATTAATAAGATTAGAGTAGAATTTAAAATTGGGAATCAGGCCTGTGGGGCGTTTTAACGATATTGATTTCGATATTAAGCAAAGTGAGTATGGTATAACTTTAAATCAGCAGTCCAATTTAGAGCGTGTTACTCCCACATCGATTAATCGTACAAGATTATCACAGAAAGGTGATGTTATATCGAAAGAAGAGACAGAGCTATTGCGAAGCTTGATTGGTCATTTGAATGGGTTGTGCACTCAGACTAGACCAGATGCTAGTTTTGATCTGTTGGAGTTAAGCACTTCAGTGAAACACCCCATAGTAGAGAATGTTTTAAGGGCAAATAAAACATTGCAAAGTAAATCTGGATAAATGCGTATTTAAATTCCCATCCTTAGATGACCCAAAGAACATGAAGCTAGTTATCTTTAGCAATGCTTCACATGCCAATCTTCCTGATGGGTATTAGAGTGCAGCTGATTTCATGGTGTTTCTTATGGGTGAGAACGGGAAATGTTGTCCTTTAGCTTGGGAAGCTAAAAAAATAAAAGGGTTGTTGAAACACTGGCTCTTGTGGAGGCGGTGGATATGGGATTCTATTTAGCAAATATCTTGAGTGACATCCTGTACAATGGGAGTATTGTAGATAGTATACCAATTGATTGTTATGTAGACAATCGTTCATTGTGCGATAATATACACTCTACGAGAAATGTGAGTGAGTCAAGATTACGGATTGACCTTGCTGGCTTGAAACAAATGCTGGAGAGAAAGGAAATCTCTAAAATTAAATGGGTGGATTCAAGCCATCAACTGTCAGCTTGTTTTACTAAAAGAAGTGCATGTATGAAGAAATTATTAGGGGTCCTGGAGAAGGATCATCTCACAATGTAATGCTTTGTACAGAGTATGAAAGTCCTAAATTTTTTGAAACTTTGGTTGTATTATTACATGTATAAATTTTCAGAGAGAGAGAAGAGAATCTATTAACTGTATTCAGGTGGTGTATATCATTGGGTGTTGAATTCAGGTGGTGGGTATTAATTGGGGACTCTCTTGTTAATATATATGGGAGTAGGCGCGGGAAGTGGGGCAAGCTTATCTTGCGGGGGGAGGGGGGGTGCAGAGTATGTAAAGAGTGTCTTTCTAAATAAAGGTGTGTAAGCGACTGAAGACTTGGCTCCAATATCCTTCACAATCTGACTATCCGACTTTTACACGAATAACCTAGAAAATGTCAAATCCTGATGGAACAGAGAAGCACGGAGCTGTTCACTCGAACAACAGGCACTGGATAAGACTGATCATAGCTGCTGAATGGCAAAACCAAACATATGGTGATAAGTGTATCAGTTTTCTGCAGATATTAGCACTCTTGGCTCTGGGCCAGAACGTTACGAGTTGATGCCCCACACCAGGAGTTTGAACGCATAAAGTAAGTTCAACCGTGAGAGAGTGCTCCATTGTCAGAGGTGCCATCCTTCAGCTGAGACAAAGGTGCTGATTGTCTAATTCAGGTGGATATTAAAGATCAAACAACAGGGTGCTGTTCTGACTCAACCATAACCGCCAAAAGATTATTAACTGGTAATTCGTCTCAGTGCTGTCTGTGCTATATTTTGTGTAGTTTGCTTTACTGTATGCTATAACTGCTTCCACATTTACTATTACTGGAGTAATATAGTGAAGGTATGAAGAACTTTGTGTTCTAATTCTTACTTTAATTCTGAGTTCATTATAACAGTTGGATGTATAAGTACATTGGTAGAGCATTTAACTGCAATTCAAGGGTTTGTCTAGTTTAAGTCTGGCTATCACCTTATTTAGGTTTAGGAAAATTATACAGAGATTCTGGGTGGAAGGGACAGTCCAAACTAAGACATCTATACATCGAGTGTAGAAGATGGACTGAACGACCTTTACCCATTCAGTCACTAAAATTCTTGCCAACAAGAAGCCTAATATGTGACAGAATACAATGCAGAATAACAAAATACTAAGATCTTCCATTATCATGTTCACAATAACTATTCCCTGTGGTAGCGAGTTGCACATTCTCACCATTTTCTGGGTAAAGAGGTTTCTTCTGAATTCCCTATTGGATTTCTTGGTGACTATCTTATTTTGATCGCCTTTAGTTTTGCTCATCCCCACAAGTGGAAACAGTCTCTCTGTATCTATTCTATCAAAACTTTTCATAATTTTATAGACCCCTCAGCCTTCTCTTTCAAGAGAAAAAGAGACCCAGAGGGCAAAATTTTGTTACACCCCGTGTGAGGTGAGGTGGGACTTCCTACTCCCAGCACGAAGGTTCCGTCCCGGCCGTGAAATTCCGGTTACCGCCTCTTAGAGGAAGTGGAGCGCAATGTCGCGCACTCCACTTTCCTTTGGGGTGGGTTTGAGGGCGCTATGCAGCCTCTCCACATAGCACTGACGCGTTTCAATAGGGGGGGAGGCTGCGAACTCTGCAGGCCATTTGAAGACCTCCACTTGGGCCACCAGGGCTAAGGGGTTCCGTGGCCGCAGCCTGGCACTGAGACGGAGTGCCAAGCTGCACGATCATGACCGAGAAAGGAGCGGCAAACGGCCCAACCGGTAAGGGGGGGGAAACAAAGATGGCACTGCGCGGCACAGCGCACCTCCCCTTTAAGGTTCGCCCCACAATGGGTCACTGGCCTGGTTCACGACCTGCGAGGCTGGCGGGGGCATTGCCCAAGGTAGACAATTTCCGCCAGGGGGCGGATAGTGGCCGCTGCGGGACGAAAAGGGGTTGCCGCGCATTGAGATGAAGTCATTGCCGGAGGCACCAAAGTGTTCATGCTTCCGCTAACTACCATGCAATTTTGCGAAAAGTTTTGCACCCAGTTAGCGCCTCCTGGAAGTGCTAACAGGAGGCGCAGAATTGGAGAATTTCGTCTCCCCAGCCTGTTCATCCTTTCCTATTGTTTTAATAGTTACTCTGTAGATTGGAAATGGCTGGCTTTCTTTTTATATATTTTATTTGAATGGGACAGAAATTTCAATGTGTGATGGTATGAAACCTAAACTGTGACCTATGTAGCTTACAACTTTTATAAGGATATTAGTGGTAAGGATATAAGGATAATATTCTGCATAACTGGGATGATATGCAGTCTAATAAAAACAGAAACCTTACCATGTGTAACACGCAATGTATTATTCTGCTGCTTGGTTATTTTGTCCTTTTAAAGTAACAGATTATAATTGCTGGTAAGCACAAACTGAATAAGAGCATCAATTCATCGTCAGTCTGCAGGTCAGAATGATGGCCTGATTTGTCTTTTCATTAAGTGTGATTGCTGAGATCAAGTAAGAAGCTGCAGATATTCTGGGGCAGATTTTCTTCTTCGGCACTGAGCCCGAGGAGCTTATTGTAAATTCAGGCAAAAGCTTCTCACAACTTTTGGCAAATAAAAATGAAAAACTCTCAGAAGGCCTCCATTAAACTAATAATGTGCCATATTCCAGCTGATGGAAAACAATGTTTCATTCCCTTTTGCTCGTTATTTGACTTATTTGTTAAACAAATTCTCATAAAGTCTTAATTGAGCACATCTGCTGCATGTGATCTATATTGGTGGGATGCTGTACGCGTGCTAATTATACAAACAGGAAAACACAGCAGTGCAAACTTAAATATAGGTAAATGTCGCCCTGCAGACGGTTTGCTTGAACTTGTATGTAGAGTTACACCTGTGAAGAGACTGAAGTGAGGACATAGTTTACTCAGACGTACACGTAAATAGGGTGCTCAGCAGTTGTAAAACAGGTACCAAGACAGTTGTTTTAAAGTTAGCATTGCAGTCTTTCGGCCTTGTACTAAGCAAAATGGTCGGGAAGAGGGGCGTGCAGAATGGACAGAATCAGATCAGGGGTGGAGTAAGGATGGAATCATGGTTGTAATTCTGTTTCTTTGCTCTAATGATACCTTAGAACCAAGTGCAGTCACATCATAAAACAGAGAAGCGGGAAAATGGACTGCTATTTTTAAAATAAATGTGTCAGCTTCTGTGTAAAAATAGTGCAACGGGAATAGAGCACAGGCACATTAAGTATCATATTTGAATGTCACTGATTGGAAGTTCGAGTCACCCATTTCCATGGCAAGCCTCTCACTAGTCCCAGTGTCTTTATACATTTCACAACTTTCTTCACTTTATATTCATGCGAATAGTGAAAGGAGGAGAGCAAAACTCAAGGTCAAAAGTGTAAATTTTTATCTGAGCAATCCAGCTTCCCTTCCAGTGCTTCCACTGTATCCAATTCTTCCATTAGGGTAGATTGTAGTGTTAGTCTGATATCTTGTAGCTCCAGCTTCATAACCTTTTTTTTTATTCGTTCCTAGGATATGAGCATCGCTGGTAAGGCCATGCATTTATTGCCCATCCCTAATTGCCCTTGAGAAGGTGATGGTGAGCCGCCTTCTTGAACCGGTGCAGTCTCCATGGTGAAGATATTCCTACAATGCTGTTAGGGAGGGAGTTCTATAATTTTGTGCCAGCAACAATGAAGGAACAGCGATATATTTCCAAGTCAGGATGGTGTGTGACTTGGAGGGGAACTTGGAGGTGATGGTGTTCCCATGCGCCTGCTGCTCTTGTCCTTCTAGGTGGTAGAGTTCACAGGTTTGGAAGGTGCTGTTGAAGAAATTTTGGCGAGTTGTTGTAGTGCATCTTATAGATGGTACACACTGCAGCCATGGTGTGTCAGTGGTGGAGGGAGTGAATGTTTACGGTGGTGGATGGGGTGCCAATCAAGCGAGCTGCTTTGTCCTGGATGGTGTCCAGCTTCTTGAGTGTTGTTGGAGCTGCACTCATCCAGGCAAGTGGAGAGTATTGCATCACACTCCTGACTTGTGCCTTGTCGATGGAGGAAAGGCTTTGGGAAATCAGGAGGTGAGACAATGAGTTTCTGGTCAATGGTGATCCCCAGGATGTTGATGGTGGGGAAATCCGGTGAAGGTAATTCTGTTGAATATCAAGGGGTGGTGGGTAGACTCGCTCTTGTTGGAGATAGTCATTGCCTGGCTCTTGTGTGGCACAAATGTTACTTGCCATTGATCATCACTAGCCTCAATGTCATCCAGGTCTTGCTACATGCGGGCATGGACTGCTTCATTATCAGAGGAGATACGAATGGAACTGAATACCGTGCAATCATTAGCGATCATCCCCTTCTGATCTCATGATGGAAGGAAGGTCATTGATGAAGCAGCTGAAGATGGATGGGCCTAGGATACTGCTTGGAGGAATTCCTGCAGCAATGTACTGGGGCTGTGATGATTGGCCTCCAACCACCACACCCATCTTCTTTTGTGCTAGATATGACTCCAGCCAATGGAGAGTTTTCCTCCTGATTCCCATTGACTTCAGTTTTACTCGGGCTCCTTGATGCCACACTTGGTCAAATGCTGCCTTGATTTCAAGGGCAGTCACTGTCACCTCACCTCTGGAATTCAGCTCTTTTGTCCATGTTTGGACCAAGGCTGTAATGAGGTCTGGAACCAAGTGGTCCTGGCGGAACCCAATCTGGGCATCAGTGAGCAGGTTATTAGTGAGTAAGTATGTGCTTGATAGCACTGTCGATGACACCTTCCATCACTTTGCTCATGAATGAGAGTAGACTGATGGGGCGGTAATTGGTTGGATTGGATTGATCCTTCAGGTGCCAATGGGAAACTTCAGAGATGTTTACCTTCTTGGAATTTTTATCTGTGGTTGTACACCTCCATTAAATAAAGGAGATTTTACACTATAGATGTGCAGTGATAGGTAGATTCTCAGGGACCAAAAATCCATGGGCCTTCATTATAAATGTCAGGAACCGCCAATGCTCTGGAGTCTAGAGGTCATGGGGAGGGTTCCTAATTAACATGAAACTGGCGGCCACCTGCAGCACTATGGCCACATCTTGGATGTCCACCGGAGCAGGGGGAGCAGGAGAGGTGGTGGTGGGAAGTCCAACGTTCTTCATCCAGCACCCCGGCCCAAGTTTCTTTTCAGGATCCAATCTCTTCCAGATGCTAGCTCTTTTCTTCCAGGATCCAGGCCGGTATCCCCCAGTGGGCTCCACTTAGGCTGCTGAGCAAGCCAGCATGTTTTATTCATCCCACCGTACCTGCCACACAGCGTGACTGACGACAGGGTTGAGGAAAGTTCCAGCCTGGAATTTTCTCCCCCAGCCAAACTCCTGTCCACATCATGGGCCATGTTTGGGGCAGACGGATTCAACTCTAAACAGGACTCACCAGGAACATCGAAATGGTGGGCAGAATCTTCCGTTGCACTTCTAGGAGTGTGTACGAAGCAGCGATTGAAATTCAGATCCATAATCTCTGCCTCTGTTGACTGCACTTCGTAGTGTAAAGTAGATGAGGTTCTGGAAACCAACTAGATCATAGACACACAAAAATATAGATTGGAATTAAGAGAGTATAGTTTGTACAAAGTAAATGCAGGGAGTTGGTCCCACATTTGCATTCTGGATCTTTCTCATTATATAGGGGAGCTCCACAGAGACCGGCTTCCAAGTTGCCAACTAAAAACTGGAGAGCAATCCATGGGGTCATTCACACACAGAACCAAAGAAGGAAGCCACTCAGCCCTTCATGTCTGTGCTGACTCTTTGCTAGAGAAATCCAAAATGAATCCTATTGCCACATTCTCTTTCTTGTTAGCCCGATATGGTCATCTGCTTCAAACATATATCCATTTTCCACTGAAGGATGCAATGGTCTCTCAAAATAAAATATGAGAGGAAGCTTGCTGGGAACATAAAAACTGACTGCAAAAACTTCTATAGATATGTGAAGAGAAAAAGATTAGTGAAAACAAACAGTCAGATTCAGGTAAATTTATAGTGGGGAACAAAGAAATGGCGGACCAGTTAAACAAATACTTTGGTTCTGTCTTCACTAACGAAGACACAAATAACCTTCAGAAATACTCGGGGACCAAGGGTCTAGTGAGAAGGAGGAACTGAAGGAAATCCTTATTTGGCGGGAAATTGTGTTAGGGAAATTGATGGGATTGAAGGCCGATAAATCCCCGGGGCCTGATAGTCTGCATCACAGAGTACTTAAGGAAGTAGCCCAAGAAATAGTGGATGCATTGGTGATCATTTTCCAACAGTCTATCGAATCTGGATCGTTTCATATGGACTGGAGGGTAGCTAATGTAACACCACTTTTTAAGAAAGGAGGGAGAGAGAAAATGGGTAATTATAGACCGGTTAGCCTGACATCAGTAGTAGGGAAAATGTTGGAATCAATTATTAAAGATGAAATAGCAGCACATTTGGAAAGCAGTGACGGGATCAGTCCAAGTCAGCATGGATTTATGAAAGGGAAATCCTGCTTGACAAATCTTCTAGAATTTTTTGAGGATGTAACTGGTAGAGTGGACAAGGGAGAACCAGTGGATGTGGTGTATTTGGACTTTCAAAAGGCTTTTGACAAGGTCCCACACAAGAGATTGGTGTACAAAATTAAAGCATATGGTATTGGGGGTAATGTACTGACGTGGAGAGAGAACTGGTTGGCAGACAGGAAGCAGAGAGTCGGGATAAAAGGGTCCTTTTCAGAATGGCAGGCAGTGACTAGTGGGGTGCCACAGGGCTCAGTGCTGGGTCCCCAGCTATTTAAAATATACATTAATGATTTGGATGAGGGAATTGAGTGTAATATATCCAAGTTTTCAGATGACACTAAGCTGAGTGGCGGTGTGAGCTGTGAGGAGGACGCTAAAAGGCTGCAGGGTGAGTGGGCAAACACATGGCAGATGCAGTATAATGTGGATAAATGTGAGGTTATCCACTTTGGGGGCAAAAACACAAAGACAGAATATTATCTGAATGGTGGCAGATTAGGAAAAGGCAGTGCTCTGAGAACTGGCTGTCATGATAAATCAGTCATTGAAAGTTGGCATGCAGTCATTGAAAGTTGGCATGCAGGTACAGCAGGCGGTGAAGAAGGCAAATGGTATGTTGGCCTTCATAGCTAGGGGATTTGAGTATAGGAGCAAGGAGGTCTTACTGAAGTTGTACAGGGCCTTAGTGAGGCCTCACCTGGAATATTATGTTCAGTTTTGGTCTCCTAATCTGAGGAAGGATGTTCTTGCTATTGAGGGAGTGCAGCGAAGGTTCACCAGACTGATTCCCGGGATGGCAGGACTGACATATGAGGAGAGACTGGATTGACTGGGCCTGTATTCACTGGAGTTTAGAAGGCTGAGAGGGGATCTCATAGAAACATATAAAATTCTGATGGGACTGGCCAGGTTAGATGCAGGAAGAATGTTTCCAATGTTGGGGAAGTCCAGAACCAGGGGACATAGTCTAAGGATAAGGGGTAAGCCATTTAGGACTGAGATAGGAGAAATTTCTTCACTCAGAGAGTTGTTAACCTGTGGAATTCCCTACTGCAGAGAGTGTTGATGCCAGTTCATTGGATATATTCAAGAGGGAGTTAGATATGGCCCTTACGGCTAAAGGGATCAAGGGGTATGGAGAGAAAGCAGGAAAGGGGTACTGAGGTGAATGATCAGCCATGATCTTATTGAATGGCGGTGCAGGCTCAAAGGGCCAAATGGCCTACTCCTGCAACTTTTTTCTATGTTTCTATGTTTCACTCAACTGCTCTCTATGTCAAAGCATTCTTTGCTCCCGCAACTCTGCACAAAGAAATTTCTCCTAACCTCTTTCCTCATTCTCTTAGAGACAACTTAAATTGATGATGCCTTGTCAGTGACACCCCAACCAGAGGAAAGAAACGTTCTCCTTTCCTGAAACAGAATAAGTGCAAAACTAAAACCATCTGAAGTGAGGGAGAATCCAAGTTAATTTAAATGATACCTGTTACATTAAAAGGAGTAGATTTCAAATGGTGAATGACCCATTCTTGTTCAATACTTTCTTATGCATATTGCACCTGGGAATCAGCACGCAAAACCCAGAGTGACCTTGAGAATAGATCACAACACTACAGTAGATACCACGTGTGCTGCAGCATCAATTTACCTACTGTCGGTATGCAAGACGTTCAACTGGACTTTCAGAGCAAGTTGTTCCTGGCTTTTTTCAACTCCACAAAATAACAATGATTTGTCTACAAAAACGCAATCAGTTAGTCTACATTTCAAGAATAACCTTAAAATAAAATCATTGTATGAAGCACTTTGAGACCTTTTGACAATGTGGTTAAAGTGCTATATAAATGCAAGTATTGCTTCTTTTTTCACATGCACTCAGGTGTAAAGAACTGATATTTTTCTTTTCCTTTCAACTTTATCAGACTTTTGCCTTTGTTATATTTTTATTATGGTTAATATCTTTCTAAAGTTCACACATGTAGGCGAGATATTAAGGTTATTATCAGTCCGAGCTACACACGGGGGCGCGAACTTCCAGCCCCCATTAGAACAGAAGAAATGTTATTAGAAAAAAATTGATATGCTTAAAAAATTGATATGCTTAAAAAGGATTCTTTAATAATACGAAGAGTCTTGTCTGGCTTTTGCACGAGAAGCAGAAGGCATAACTGTTTATAAGGATAATAAATGCCTTAGTAACACTTTACAAGTGTCATCGTTTGAACTCAATTGACACTGCGAGCTAATTACAATAATCACAGCTTTAAGAATGTCTGCTTATCTCTCCTAATCACATAGTACAAGGTTGGCCTTTGACGCTTTTATATGAAGCATGTATTATTTAATCAAAATCTTCACAGGGAAATGGCACCCGCACGGAAGAGGGCTGCTCTTATTTTGTGTTTCTATGTGCAAGCCTTGCAATTTCATGTTAAAAAAAATCAGCACTGGGTCTTTAATCTGTCTCCCTTCCACCTTATGTATTGTCAGATTACATGGTCGTTTTTACCTTATCAATGAATATTTTTAGCTGGGGAGCGGATACTGTCAGAGCTTCTACATGAATGTCGAGTAGCAGCGGGGGGTTCTTCCAATATATCGTTGATGAGTTACTTTCTGGCAGTGGCGATATCACCAAAATTACAGTACTTACTGTTTAATTGCATGAGGTCAGAACCAGAGGCTTTTTTTTGAAAAGAAGCAGGTTGTGTGATTAATCAATCAGCTGGAGCGAATGGGGAGATCAAACAAGTATCTACAATCTACAGAACTAGCATTAGAATATCGGCATTTGTCCAATTATTCATAAAGGAAATGCAAGGAAGTTACTACAAGATGTTCAAAGAATGAATACATTGCCATTTGATTGTGCTTTATTGCGCTTAAATTTCTGCAGATTTTGAAACTAGTTAGATTGGGAGTGGATCAATGCTGAAGCACACAAGTAAGTAGAAAGAAATAAACATTTATGAATAGAGGGGCATTCAATAAAAACTGGAGAAATTCATGAAGGAAAAATATAGCTAACCATTTTCTGTAATTAAGCGGAAATAGAATGAAAACACTTTTATTCCGTTCAGAGATTTCAGAGGGTATTAAAAAGATATAATGAAAACAAATTGTTGGGACTCTTATTGCAGCTTATAGCGCGTGCCGTTATTTAAGTGCAAATGCCACAGCAACTTCAGGTGAGGACAAATGTGCAGGTAAACCCAGAAATCGAGAAGTTGCTGATGATACAGCACTCTGCTGTTAGCTTTGCAAAAGTGGCATCTCGCTGTCTGTTCTCCCCATTCAAATAGATTGAACAGCAAGAAGTTCCTGCACTTGCACTGTCGGTACAAAGTAAACTTGCCACAGAAAGTTAAATCAAGTCAAAGTACCCTTTTAACAACATGATAAGTGTTAATTACTGCCACTTAATTTCTCTGGCACTGAAAATTAACTATTACAAGTGTGGAGTCTCATTTCTTCAGATTTTAATTTTTGTTTCTTTTTACTTTTTCTTTTTGTCTCTTTTTTTCTATCTCCCTTAATCCATTCTTTCTTCCCCTCTATTTATTTCTCTTTTTGCAACTTTTGACATTGAATTCACCCACTCTAATTTACACTTCCTTGTTCAGACCATGCACTCTTCATTTCACAATCCTTCAATCTAATTAATTAAAGAGATACACAGTTTCTTGCCCTGTTCACTCAGATTCCAGATGCCCTGTAGAGGGCGCCACGCCATTTCCATCTCGCACTTCCAGCAACTTGCCACACAAAATGTCATGGAAATTAAACTGGCAAGAGCAAGTCTAACTAAGGTGGGCACCTTTCATTGACTGGTTACAGGAAATTTTGAGCCATTGTAAGTTTCAAATTTTCAAAGTACTTGTGACGACTTTGTGCTGCAGTATCTACTACAATCAATGCAAGTCATACGGATGTGAATACTGTCGAAGAAAGGTAACCTTTTCACAAAGGTAACCAACTAGAAGGTAATGTAAAAAACATCAAATTAATTATTTTCTTTAAGTAAGTTTTCAATGGCAGAACTTAAAGATTCATTGAAGAAGACTGGATATGTATCAGATCTTTGGTTTCACAAAAACCTGAAATTTAGGATTTCCAAACCCAAGCTTGAATCTGGAAGACAGCCAGATGTTCACTTCCAGTTGTTACTCTATTGAGGAAAAATCCAATATGCTGTTTAAAACAAAATTTAGAAAGAGAATTTTAAATTTACAAGATCACTCGATAAATATGGACGAGGAAGGCCATTTGGACCATCATAGTATTTCCATTTTGACAATAACTCTGGTTCCTCATAACATCCAATTGTCTTTTCAATTCCTGCAAGATTGCTTCTCCGACTATATTACCTACAACATAGTAGACTTCAGGATTCTAGAATCTCATTATAATGTACTGTCGTTGCTGGTTTGTGGAGTTCCACTATAAACGTCCTGTTCCACCCTAAATTCCACTCATCTATCACCTCTCCTCACTGTCCTCCACTGATTTCTCTGAACATTTACTTTAAAATCCTTGTCTTCGTCTATAAATCTCTTCATGGCCTTGCTCCGCCCAGCTTCTACACTGCCCCAGTTCTTTCTATCCCAGCTCATGCCTTCTGCTCTTCTCAGTCTGGACTACTATGCACCCATTCCCCTGCTTCACCATTGTTGCCCAAGCCTCCAGCAGACAACTCTCTGAAATGCCCTTCCCCTTTGCTTCATCTCTCCCCACTTTCAAAAGGCTCCACAAAAACTACTTCCTCACCTTTGGTCACTTGCCTTAACTCTTCTCCCAATCACTGCTCCATCTGAATTCCTCCCCATCTCCCCTGTATAAGTGCATTTGTTGCATTGCTACGTTAAAGGTATGTTGTGGGAAATTCAAAGAGAGAGCCTCGTGACATTATTAGCTCAGCAAAGAAGGAATGGTCTGTCCTTCATGGCATATTTTATTAACAAAAGGGAATATCAACCATCGGCTTAGTTTCGCTATATACTGCCACTCACTGCTCGCCCCTCAGAAGGTCTGTCATACCTCCTTTATCCATGAGAATAATAACATAAGAACATAAGAAATAGGAACAGGAGTAGGCCATTTGACCCCTCGAGCCTGCTCCGCCATACAATAAGATCATGGCTGATCTGATCTTGTCCTCAACTCCACTTCCCTGCCCTCTCCCATAACCCTTGACTCTCTTATCACTCAAAAATCTGTCTATCTCCACCTTAAATATATTCAATGACTCAGCCTCTATAGGTCTCTGGGGCGGAGAATTCCAAACATTCACGACCCTCTGAGAGAAGAAATTCCTCCTCATCTCCGTTTTAAATGGACAACCCCTTATTTTGAAATTATGCCTCCGAGTTCTAGATTCCCCCATGAGGGGAAACTCCTCTCTGCATCTACCCTACAGAGTGAAACACATTAGAAATTGATATAAATCTCTTCATCATCATAATGGGTTTGATTTCAGCTAATCCTGAGAATCAAAATTCAAACTTTAAAACTGAAGCTACAGCAAGCATCTCAACCAATAAGCAAATCTATTATATACTGCACAATACTACTGCTATTGTTACACCAATTAACTTACTAGAATGGCAGCTAGGTGACTCATCCCTTTGTGTGTCAGTTTGTTGTTCCAAAGTATAAGTGTTTTCAGTCCTTGCTTCTGTCTTCTAAGACCTTTACAGATGTCTTCCAGTCCTAGAAACAGATTCAACTAGTCAACCCTCATGTAACCTTTATGTTGTTTTCAGATCTTGCACAAGATGTCCTGACCCAGTGCTGAGTGACTGTGAAATATTAGCGTGTGGATGCACAAAACAGAGAGATTGGAAGTGCAAAGGGGGGGTCTGTTTTGGCTTTTGGGTGATCAACCGAGAGAATGATGGTCAGGCGCCCATTCCAGTGGGAAATTGTCCCCGTGATTTTGAAACTCCAGCTCATTTCCATTCGGGCTGCGTGTTAGTGACAGCAAAAGCAACAGCTTGTATTTAAATAGCGCCTTTAAAACATTCCAAGGTGCTTCACAGGAGAATTATCAAACAGAATTTGACACCAAGCCACATAAGGAGAATATTGGGGCAGATGCCCAAAAGTTTGGTCAAAGACGTAGGTTTTTAGGAGCTACTTAAAAGAGGAAATAGAGCTAAGAGGTGGAGAGTTTCAGGAGGGATTTCCAGAGCCTAGGGCCTTGGTAGCTGAAGGCACAGTTGTCAATGATGGAGCAATTAAAATCGAGGATGCTCAAGAGGCCAGAATTGGAGGACTGCAGATAACTAGAAGGATTGTAGGGCTAGAGGAGGTTACAGAGGAGGGGTGAATCCATGGAGGGATTTGAAAACAAGGATGAGAATTTAAAAATCGAGGCATTGCTTAACAGCATTCATTTTTATTAATACAAAAGAAAATTACTGTGGATGCTGGAATCTGAAATAAAAACAAAAAATGCTGGAAATCTCAGCGGGTCAGGCAGCATCTGTGGAGAGAAAAACAGGGTTAACGTTTCAGATCGATGACCCTTCATCTGTTTTATTATTCCCAGCTTCAAATTAGAGATCTTAAAATTGATATATTCACAAAGGTGTCACAAAGTGCAGGCTGCTACACAGGTCTCACTAGTCCATGAGGGATCAATCATCACAGCTATATATTCCTCCCAGGTGTTTCACTCAAGCACATTAACGCGTGTGCCACAAATAGTGCATGTAGAATTTCAACCCACTGGAAAATACAGACACAGGCACAGCACAAGGCCACCAAGGAAAAGAGATGAAGAATCAATGCTAAAGCACCAAAGGAAGGAATGCATCAACTGTCAGCCTTGCCTCAGTGGTAGCACTCTTATCACAGACTTAGAAGGCTGTATATTCAAGTCCCACTCCAGAGACTTAAGCACATAATCTAGGCAGCACTTCAGATGGAATTTGATGCAAGTCCTGATCAATTACTATACTATCTGTGTTCCATTTGAGGAAGTAGGCCGAGGGTTCTACAGTCGTGGCCTCGCTGCAGCAACATGGAAATAAAAGACAGACTTGTATTTCTAGAGCACTTTTCATGAGCTCAGGGCATACCAAAGCGCTTTACAGCCAATTAACTACTTTTGAAGTGTAGACACTGTTGTAATGTAGGGAACGCAGCAGCTAATTTGCGCACAGCAAGCTTCCACAAACGGCAAGTGATGATGACCAAGATAACGATCACCATTATAATATACACCTTCAATATTGTGTACAGTTTTGGTCTCCTAATCTGAGGAAGGACATTCTTGAAATTGAGGGAGTGCAGTGAAGGTTCACCAGACTGATGCCCGGGATGACAGGACGGACATATGAAGAAAGACTGGATCGACTAGGCTTATATTCACTGGAATTTAGAAGAATGAGAGGGCATCTCATAGAAACATATAAAATCTGACGGGATTGGACAGGTTAGATGCAGGAAGAATGTTCCCGATGTTGGGGAAGTCCAGAACCAGGGGTCACAGTCGAAGGATAAGGGGTAAGCCATTCAGGACCGAGATGAGGAGAAACTTCTTCACTCAGAGAATTGTTAACCTGTGGAATTCTCTACCAGAGAAAGTTGTTGAGGCCAGTTTGTTAGATATATTCAAAAGGGAGTTAGATGTGGCCCTTACAGCTAAAGGGATCAAGGGGTATGGAGAGAAAGCAGGAATGGGGTACTGAAGTTGCATGATCAGCCATGATCATATTGAATGGTGGTGCAGGCTCGAAGGGCCGAATGGCCTAAGCCTGCACCTATTTTCTATGTTTCTATGTTTCTATAATCTATTTTGTTTTAGTGGTGTTGGTTGAGGGATAAATATTGGCCAGGACACCGGGAAGAACTAATGTTCCCCCTAAGCTGTGCAGCCACGCAGCTCGCGACTGGTTTTTCCAGTGTAAAATTTTGTGCATGCACGAAAGTTTGAATAGGCCACGCAGCCGGTTAAAGGATCTGCACCCGCCCATGAAATTTAGGGGGAACATTGGGGATAACTCTCCTGCTGCTCTTCGAAATACTGCCATGGGATCTTTTACATCCACATGAAAGAGCAAACGGAGCCTCAGTTTATTGTCTCATTTGAAAGATAGCACCTCTGAAAGCGCAGTGCTCTCTCAGTACTACATCATCATCATAGACAGTCCCTCGAAATCGAGGAAGACTTGCTTCCACTCTAAAAGTGAGTTCTCAGATGACTGTACAGTCCAATACGGGAATTACAGTCTCTGTCACAGATGGGACAGACAGTCATTGAAGGAAAGTGTGGGTGGGGAGTCTGGTTTGCCGCACGCTCCTTCCGCTGCCTGCGCTCGCTTTCTGCATGCTCTCGGCGACTTCAGTATTGCACTGGAGTGTCAGTCCAGATTTTTCTGCTCAAGTCTCTGGAGTGGGAGTTGGACCCAAAACCTTCTGACTCGGACGTGAGGGTGCTACACACTGAGCCATGGCTGACACAATTACTCAATTCCACAGCTGTTTATTGACAGTGGTAATCCTGCCGGAAGGCTGCCCTGCACAACCAATGAGCCCAATCCAGGAAAACGGATCAGCTTTACAGAGTGGTGGACAGAAGTTTCATCCTTTCCCAAGCAATAAAATTCACCCCAATAAGTTGCTACAGAAGGAAAATTTGGAGATGAGATAAGAGATGAATCATCTATCAGTTGTTAAGATTTATCTTATAGTGTACCACTGCTAGTTACCTGTATTGAAGATACAATTGTTCTTAAGGTCCAACAGCCTTATGGTACAGTTAGATTCCAGCATCTCTCGCAGGTACATGGAGTCTTGAACACTGTTCAGGTTATTGTCTGCCAAGTAAAGTTCCTGTAGCATTTGATTCATATTCAGGGCAGAAACTGTAGAAAGTCAGAGAGGAAACAACGGATTCAACTGGACAAAAATAGTAAAATATGAAAATGAATGCTCAAAATGTCTGGGCACCAACTTCAACTCTCAGGGGGTTTAATCTCCTTGGATAGTGCATTGCGTAATATAATCACATAAAATTCCTTTGTGCATATTTCTAATGGAGTCATTAACCCATGGGTTAACAATTGCATTAAAATAGCAACAAAGAATTTTACGTGAACACACTAAGTAGTGAATTACTGAGGTTAATTATACTCCTTAATGTTCTACTTTGTCTTTACTGAGATTCCAGTCATATTAAAAAAACAGTAATTAAAATACTTTGCTAACTCTAGAAGTAATTTGTTTTTATGATTTGATTTGATTTGAAGTCTAATCCTCAGCATTTTGTTTGATTTATATCTATATCTGTGATACATCTCCCCTACCTGAGCATCCTTTCCCCCAAGCCCCAAAACAAGAATGTTATTTTCTTTGCACTCAGTATCAATATCAAGCACTCCGTCCCGCATCAAAGACTAAGTACAGGAATTACCTTGTGTTCAACCAGAGTCCCAACCTGGGCACCATTCTTCTGTGCCAGATCTAAATGCCCTCTTCTCACAGGAGCCCACTGTTTCATCCTGCTCGGCATTCAGAACAAGAAGGGAGGAAAAACTCACCTAGCAGCATCAGCGGACGGCCGCTCAAACTGGCATTATCCAAACGTAATACCCTCAGATGACTGTTAAACCTCAGGCCTTGTGCCACAAAGCACGCGGTGTGCTCCGTCAAGGGGATTCCAGATGCCTCAAACTCCTGCAAGCTGCTACTCTGGGGAAAGGAAAACAGCCTGTTTATTTAAGGTGGCAAAATGGAACTCACAAGTTTTGTGTTGTACGATTTTATATGTGCCCGCAATTGGCAGGGGGCCTCACCTGCCAACCAGGCATAATCAGGAAATCACAGGCATACCGAGTACGGTAGCTTAGTGGTTATGTTGCAGATTAGTAACCTTGGACTAATGATCTCGGGACGCAAATTCAAATCCCACCATGGCAACTGGGGAATTTAAATGCAATGAAATAAATTTGGAATAAAAAGCTATCACCAGTAATGGTATCCATGAAACTACTGGATTGTCGCGAACACCCAGCAGGTTCGCCAATGTCCTTTAGGGAAGGAAATCTGCTGTCCTTACTTGGTTTGGCCTGTATGTGACTCCAGACCCACAGCAATGTGCTTGGGCTAGAACTTCCACTTTTTTTGCATGCTTAACGCCCACTTAACGCCCATTTTACCGCTGAAGTGACGTATATCGCCCATATATCACCCATTCTGGCACAAAATGGAAACAGACGGGCATTTTTAGAAGACTTATCGCCGAGCGTTATTTTCCCAATGGGCTTAACGCCAAGAAAAAATATCACCCCCCGCTCATTTTTTGAATCAGCAGAGTGGGCGAATTCAACATCGATAATATCACCCAGCATTATTTTCCACACGGAATTAACGCCGAGATTCAAAATTAATACCCGCCCACTGTTTTTTGTTGCAAAGAGCATATTTACCCAAACTAGCGGCATGGAGATGGTCCATCTCCACCTCACACACATATCACCCACAATATCGCTCGCTCAAAACACCGCCCACAAAAAGTGGAACTAACCAGAATGAATGCCAGCGGTGTGGCTGGCATTTGTTAAATCCCATTCCTACATGAGGAGCTGATATTGGAAAGATTTGACTGAAAGAGCGCTGATGTGAGTGACAATGCTGTCACACTGCTGTGTGTGTGCAGCTCAGACATCAATGGTGCCCATCACCTTGGTGCCAGTTAAAGTTTACGATGATTGATGTTAAGTTGTATTTAATCCTTTCATGGTAAGGAATCACCAGTGGGTAACGGTCCAGCTATCTGAGACAATGCACAACAAGGTTATGTTCAATAACAAAAGTTTAATACCAACATTGGTCTGAAATCATAAGTATCACAGTCAATAACACCCAACCCCCGCCCACAACCCACTTTTTCCACCATTGACATAAATCACATGTTCAACATGTCCAACAAGACAGAATACAAAGGCAAAGCAGGAGCGTGGTCCCCAGCCCCCATACATTGCAACAAATTGCATACACACAGATGGAGATATAACACAGCCATCACCTGCACACATGCACCTCACTTTCCTTCCCCCCTCCCCTTCTTCTCCCCACCTGTACCCCTTCCCCTCCTTGCTCCATGGCGCCTGGCCGAGGAGTTCTTTAGGCAGTGCCTCAGTGGGGGGGGAACGAAGGCAGATGCGTTGGTTAGACAGGTACGAGAACAGGAGGCGCTGAAGGGGCAACATTGTCTTATGGCAAAAGCAGGATCTTGGTCCTTGCTCTCATCTGTCGTTCGCAGTGGTGGTGCGTAACCTAGGGATGGAGTACCGTGCTCGGGGACCACTGGGAGGCCTGTGACAGCAGTGTTCCTGGCTATCGCATCCAGGGACTCCGCCATGCACGGAATGTACTCGGTCATGGTGGCCAGGTGTCGGGATATGTCCCCTAATGCTTCGATGAGGTGGTCACCAATGTCTATAGTCCTCCTGGACAACTGTACCATCTATCTGCTGTCATGTCGCGCTCATGGAACAGACCTGCCGTATCTACAAGGCCTCCGTGGGGTCGGCGCCATCCTGGGGACAAATGGGATGCCCTGTGGAGAGGTGCGTGGGGCCGGCACCTCCAGAGTGGAGGCGGGAATGACCAGAGGACTACTAGATGGCCTTGGGGTGGAATGGATTCTGGAGTGTGGCAATGCAGGTTCTTCGAAGTCCGCGCTCTCATCCATCAAGAACAGACCCAGTGGATTGATGGGCGACAATCGGAGCTCCTCAGCACCAGATGTAGTAGAATCGTCTGCCGACTCCTGCCCCACGCCCCCACCTTTTGATTTCTGTGGCCTTGCCTGGGGCCGCGCTGCTGGCTGAGCTGCAAGACACAAATGAGGTTATTAGAGGAGAATGGAGTGCCAAGGTGACAAGGTGAGTCCAGCGCTACACACAGCATATGCACGACAAAAGCATCGCCGCTCTCAAAATCATCGCAGACATCCTATTTCATGACCATCAACACATTGTACGTTGCAATGATTTTCATTAGGCCAGCATTATTTCTATGACACTTTTAGAAATCATCTATCATATATGATTGTTCGGATATGAGTTGGTGTGCATCTATTGACTTTACATCACGCAATGGTGTAAGATTTACTCACGTGGCATCACTTCAGGTCTGCAGATGCATCCGTAGCTGTCCAGGGGTGCTTCCCCACAAGTGCTAGCACTTGCTCCTCCATCTCTGTGATGTCGCTGGGGACTGGTGGCCCCCCCACCTGTTCGCCTCTGCACAGACCTCATCGTCGATAGCTTCTTCTGTAAAAGGTGACAGGACGACATGGCATTAGATCATTGCGTGATATCATTGCTAGGTACTGTCATAGAGACTGATACAACACATAACAGACAGATGTAACCATGATTAATATGATTATTATTATTCTTTACCGAAGGACGTACAGGCTTTGAGTAAAACATTCCTGGTAAAAGTGCAAGACCTCACATCTGCTGATAGTCACTCATAACTGTTACAAATCAAATTATATAAATACATAAGTACATATAAATTAATGTAATACTTACTCTTGCGGATCCCACAAGGTCGTTCTATCGTTTGCGGCATTGGTTGCTCTCACGCACCTCGTTGATCGCCGACGAGACCACCTCTGCTATCTCGGTCCATGTCCTCTGGTAGGCCTTTGCGTTGGGCTTCCCACGCCCTCACTGTGTCAAATCACCCCAGTGTGACTCGACCTCCTGCAGGAGGGAGGCATTTGCCTCGTCCGAGAACCTCCTGGCTCTTTTGCAGCCTCCAATGTGCTCCTCTCCCACCTCACTGCTCTCTCCAGCATCAGTCTCCACAGCGTGCTGTGATGCCTCCTCCTCTCCCTCCATTATAGGGCAAATTCCGTCAAATATGTGGCTGGTAACAGCTACTTTTTGTTTGACTACTTTCTGTGAACATCTAAAGTCTCTCTCCTTCCTCCCAAAGCAGCCATACCACACCCAGCCACGCCTTCAGTCCCTCTGAGCTCCCTCTCTCTCTGTCTCCTCTTCTGCACATGTCATCGTAAGCCTTGACCTACAGAATCACGGGAATCAAGCGTTGCTGTGCCGTTGCTAAGGACGGCCACATTTTGCGGCAGAAAGTCAAAAAAAATTAACGCTACCGCCCATTTGATATCGCTCGCGGTAACGTCCATTTTCAAAAATGTAATTTAAGTGTTTTGAGAATGGGCGAGAAGCCGACGATCTGAAAACCCTTTTTTGCCACCCACGCCGGAAATAACGCTCATTTTTGGGCGACAAGCACAAAAGTGGAGGTTCTAGCCCATAGACACTTAACTGCCCTCTGAAAGCCATTCAGTTGAATTCAAGAAGGCGGATCACCACCACCTTCTCGAAGGCAATTAGGGATGGGCAATAAATGCTGGCCTTACCATCGACATCCACATCCCATGAATGAATATTAAAAAAAACTACTCACGATTTCACAATATGTGTGAATACTGTGTGAGATATCTGAGATAGATGGAAGAAAGCATCTTTAGTAATTGAGTGAGAGCGGAGGACAAAGCTAAGCTCGGGGTCAAGTGGCAAGTCACGTTTCCTCACTTGCTGACTCAGGCCGAGATGGCAGCAAGGGAGATTGATGGACCAGGAAGCTTTCGAAGGCAGGAAAGCTATGATTTGGAAGATGATTCCAAAGGTCAGCAGTGTCATAGTTGAAATGTTGCCCACGCCAAGACGGTAGAGAGAGGGAGCTGGGAACAAGAAATAACCCAGACTCAGAGGAACAGCGGTTGTGGGCTGCAATATAGATTTGGAGATTTCCAGGTAGGATGGGACAAGGTTGTGGATGGACTAGGATGAGAATGATCTTGAAATGTAATTGTTTGGAAATTCATTGTGGGACTTTGTGCAGGAGACAATCAGATTGCTGAAGGTTGTGAAGGTGGAGAAGCTGGTGAGGAGAGTATTAAAGACATTGATGCTTGAGGTGATGAAAGGGAATAAAGATTTCAACAGCAAGGAGGAGGAGGTAAGGGCTTAACCGGGCAATATTCCAGAAGTGGAATTAGGCAGTCTTGCACTGGGTTCAGTCTGAGCATGAAACGAGAGAGCATAATGGAATCAGAGCCAAAGCACGTAAGTGCGTGTTAGAGCCTAGCAAGGTGGCTTTGGTCTTGTTGAAGCTGACCTGGAGGAAATTTCAACAAGCAGCCTGATAGTACAGCAAGAGCCCTGGAGTCAATGGTAGAGAGATGGAGTTTGGTAAACATAGTGTGCATGGAAGCTGACCCTGTACTTATGAATGATGTTACTAATGGGTAGAATATAAATAACAAAGTGGAGGAATCTGAGGATGCAGCACGAGGGCAGACCAGGGATGATCATTTGAGCACGGCAAAAGAAACCATCTGAGAAAACGTAGTGACTGTGTTGATATCGATAAGAGTGGAACCACAAATAAAAGCACCAACTTAGTGGACATGAAGGAAAGAAAGTGGAAGAGAATGGACTAGTGAACAGTGTCAAAGAGAGATTACCGAGGATTGTGGGAGTGGGGAACAGCGAACCACAGTTACAGTCACACAGGGTGTTATTGGTGGCTTCGACCAGATCAATCTCAATGCTGTGGGCGGGTCAGAAATGGATCAGAAATTAATTTGAATAGGGGTTGGTGAAATAGATGAGCATGTAGTTGAGTGGTATTAAATAAAAATAAAATTGCATTCACATGGCAAGTGCTACCAAAAACATTCTACGAAATAACTCATGAATTTCTACTGATAAGTTTCAGAAAACATAAGAGAAATATACAGTGCCATTACCTTCCTAATCAACTGAGCTGCTGCCATCCAGCCCCTGCTTCCAATACGCTTGTTGAAGGAGATGCTAAGGTGCACTGCCGAGTCATAGTACTTCATGATATCAAACAATGCAGAAGCCCCCTGAAATCAAGTTAAAATCACATTAATCAGAGATTTGAAATTGCCAAACATCTTTTTCCGCTGGATTGTACTTTTATTTAATTGGACTGTAACTTTGAGTTTCGTTTTTCCTACTGGTATGGTGGGTAAAGGCACCACCTGGTAGTGCTGTGTCATATTGACCAGGAAGATGAAAGGATCAAACATCAGTCTGCTCTGAGTTGGCTTATTTCAGTCAATGGAAAGGCAAATCAGGAGGTTTCTATAATGGGTGGGCGATCTAAACAGCAAGTTGAAAATCTAACCCAGCATCTTCAGCGTGAGGAATGACTGGGTGAAAATCAGAAGGGAAATAAAGAAAAATTGAGCGTGGTGGTGCACTGCCACAATGCCTGTCAAAGGCAGGCCACCGGAGGAGGCTTTTCCACCATTAAACATCTCACCCATCCTTTGAGGACAAGCCCATGGAGCTCTTGGAAAAGCACTCAGCTCTTTCCATGAGAGATGCTAAGGTTGGCGGCATCCTGCACTGTCATCCTGGCATCTCTGTGAAGAACCACATTGCTGTAACTGTGCCAAGACCGATTGAATGTTTGTGGCCCATGGCTCACATTCCATGTTTGTCAGCTGATTATTGGGGAGAAGGTATGACTGCATCTATAGCGGGTGCCATGGGCAGCCTAGTCTCACCTCCCATGTTCCACAGGCATGGTGCTCTGATGGAGATGGCTGTAAGCCTATCCTGAGGATGGGCAGTAACATGCAGCTGCAACTCCTAAGTGGCTTGGTCCTCATCATTATCTTCACCATCAAATTCCTCTTCCTGTGTCACCCATTGCTGCAGTAGATCTGCAGGAAGGGGGGATCAAAGGCAAGAATGGGCGTGCGTGCATCAGCCCCTTGGGATTAAGGAGAAGGGGTGGAAGATTTGTTTTTGTGTGGTTCATCACAGAGTTGCCAGGGTGAAAGTGCAGGAGCTCTCTCATGGAAAGAGCTGAATGACTTTCCACGAGCTCCATGGACTTGTCCTCAAAGGGGATGAGATGTTTAAAAGTGCGAAAGCCCTCTCAGGTGGGCCGCCTTTGGCGGGCATTGTGCGACAATGACTGAATGGCCCGACTCCTGCTCCTATTTCTTATGTCCAACAATTTCTCATGCAATGAGGGTAAGGCTAGCCAATAAAAAGTGTGGAACAAGTAGCATGGGAGAGATGAAGCAAGAGATGTGGACGAATGAGGGTATTGAAGTAGAGGCAGGGATTTTTGAGTTTGTGCAAGGCAGTTGCATATTTGGGGAGCTGTGCAGCTATAAGACCATAAGAACATAAGAAATAGGAGCAGCAGAAGGCCATAAGGCATCTCGAGCCTGCTCCACCATTTATTACAATCATGGCTGACCCGATCATGGACTCAGGTCCACTTCCCTGCCCGCTCTCCATAACCCCTTATTCCCTTATAGGTTAAGAAACTGTTTATTTCTGTCTTAAATTTATTCAATGTCCCAGCTTTCACAGCTCTCTGAGGCAGCGAATTCCACAGATCCACAACCCTCTGAGAGAAGAAATTTCTCCTCATCTCAGGTTTAAATGAGCGGCCCCTTATTCTAAGATTATGCCCTCGAGTTCTAGTCTCCCCTATGAGCGGAAACATTCCCTCTGCATTCATCTTGTCAAGCCCCTTCATAATCTTATACGTTTCGATAAGATCACCTCTCATTCTTCAGAATTCCAATGAGTAGAGGCCAAACCTACTCAACCTTTCCTCATAAGTCAACTCCCTCATCTCTGGAATCAACCTTGTGAACCTTCTCTGAACTGCCTCCAAAGCAAGTATATCCTTTCATAAATATGGAAACCAAAACTGTACGCAGTATTCCAGGTGCGGCCTCACCAATACCCTGTACAACTGTAGCAAGACTACCCAGCTTTTATACTCCATCTCCTTTGCAATAAAGACCAATCTTCCATAGTCCTTCCTGATCACTTGCTGTACCTGCATACTAACTGTTATTAACTCCATTGACACTGGGAATCCATTGTGGACTTGTATTTCCTCTGTACAGCCACCAGAGGGCTCTTGTCTTGGAGTCCCAAGGGATCCCATAATCCCTGGGGAGCACAGGTATTTAAGGAGGCTTCACAGCTTAGAGAAGCACTCTGGAGACCTGCAATAAAAGACTAAGGTCACACTTTACTTTGAGTTCACAGTGTTCAGTCTGACTCTTTCGCCATACAAAGCAACTGGCAACGAGATAAAGATAGCAAACCCAAAGATGCAGAGAACAGTGGGCATCCTGGAAAAATTTTCGTAGGGAGATCATTGGGAAACTTTTGTGGAGCGACTCGACCAATACCTTGTGGCCAACGAACTAGATGGGGAAGAGAGCGCTGCCAAATGAAGGGTGATCCTCCTCACCGTCTGTGGGGCACCAACGTACGGCCTCATGAAGGATCTGCTCACTCCAGCAAAAACCCAAGGAGAAATCGTACGACGATTTGTGCACACTGATCTGAGAGCATTTGAATCTGAAGGAAAGTGTTCTCATGGCGAGATACCGGTTCCACACCTACAAAAGGTCTGAAGGCCAGGACGTGACGAGTTATATTGCCGAGCTAAGACGCCTTGCAGGACATTGCCAATTTGAAGGATATTTGGAGCACATGCTCAGAGACTTTTTCGTACTTGGCACTGGCCACGAAACCATACTATGCAAACTTTTGACTGTAAAGACCCTAACCTTGAGTAAGGCCATAGCGATAGCCCAGGCGTTCATTGCCACCAGTGACAATATGAAGCAGATCTCTCAGCACACAAGTGCTGCTACAAATACTGTGAACAAAGTGATGTTGTTTTCGAATTGTAACGCACAGGGCAGGTCACACATACCTGCAGCTGCACGTCCGCAGATGACTCAGAGTCCACCATCAAGGGTGATGAATGCAAGGCCATTCACACCTTGTTGGCACTGCGGGGTGATCATCATTTCTATTCATGCCGACTCAAAGAGTACGTTTGCAAGGACTGTGGAACAATGGGACACCTCCAATGAGTGGGCAGGCGAGCTGAAAAGCCTGTTAAACCTGCAAACCACCATGTTGCAGAGGAGGACAGATCCACGGAGGATCATGATGCACCAGAGCCTCGGATCGAGTAGGCAGAGGTGCATGGAGTACACACATTCACCACAAATTGTCCCCCGATAATGCTGAATGTTAAACTAAATGGATTCCCAGTGTCAATGGAGCTGGACACGGGAGCAAACCAGGCCATCATAGGCAAAAAGACTTTCGAAAGGTTGTGGTGCAACAAGGCCTCAAGGCCAGTCTTAACTCCAGTTTGCACGAAACTATGAACTTACACAAAAGAACTGATTCCTGTAATCGGCAGTGCTACCGTAAAGGTCTCCCATGATGGAGCGGTGCGCAAGCTACCACTCTGGGTGGCACCGGGCGATGGTCCCACTCTGCTCGGCAGGAGCTGGCTGAGAAAGATACTCTGGAACTGGGACGACGTCCGAGCGCTATCGCCCGGTGACGATACTTCGTGTGCCCAGGTTTTCAACAAATTTCCTTCGTCGTTCAAAACAGGCATTGGGAAATTCTAAGGAGCAAAAGTGCAGATCCACCTAATTCCGGGGGCGCGACCCATCCATCACAGGCGAGAGCAGTACTGTACATGATGACAAAAAGGGTAGAGATCGAGGCAGACCGGCTGCAAAGAGAGGGCATCATTTCACCGATCGAGTTCAGCGAGTGGGCCAGTCCTATTGTTCCAGTCCTCAAGGGAGATGGCACCGTCAGAATCTGTGGCGATTACAAAGTAACTATCAATCGTTTTTCCCTTAGGACCAATACCCACTACCAAACGACCTCTTAGCAACCCTGGCGGGAAGAAAGACGTTCACGAAGCTGGATCTCACTTCAGCCTACATGACGCAGGAACTGGAGGAATCATCGAAGGCCCTCACCTGCATCAACAGGCACAAAGGTCCTTTTGTTTATAACAGATGCCCGTTTGGAATCCGATCAGCGGCAGCGATATTCCAGAGAAACGTGGAAAGTTTACTGAAGTCGGTCCTGCACACCGTGGTCTTCCAGGACGACATCTTGGTCACAGGTCGGAACACAGTCGAGCACCTGCAGAACCTGGAGGAGGTTCTTAGTCAACTCAACCGCGTGGCCTCAGGTTAAAACGCTCGAAGTGCGTTTTCCTGGCGCCTGAAGTGGAGTTCTTGGGAAGGAGAATTGCGGCAGACGGCACCAGGCCCACCAACACGAAGACGGAGGCAATCAAGAATGCACCTGTTGTACGCATTAGGCGCCTGCTGAATATATCAAAACACTAGGCATTAGGCACCTGCTGAATATATCTAAACTCATATAAGTTTAAAGTGGCCACATATAAAATGGCTGCCCAAGCATGATGGGAACCCCGTTAGTCAAGTAATGAACTGGGGCTGACCGAGCAATGACCGAGCAATGACCCTGTGAGGCCCACTACCAGGAATGCCTTGGATACAAGATAATTATAACGAACCATTATAGTACACTGGTATAATCAGTGACTTCACACAGCCAAACCCCGAGGAACAGAGATAAGAGGAGAATCTGCCTCACATAACGAGGTCATTAATCAGCCTGAGCTGACAAAATTCTATTGGGTTAAAGAAACCTATATGTAATCTATAATCATTATGATTGGATTGTGTCCAGCCGAAGTGGGCTGAGTAACTGTAAAGAACTATTGTAAAACATATAAATATCGATGAGTTTCTTTGTTCATCGGAGAGAAGTGCCTGGATCCAGTCCTGAGGCTTCCTCCCCACATGCAAAAATAAAGGCCGCATTGGCGTTGGAACCGACTCTGAGTGTTGAGTGATTCTTCTGAGAAAACATTCACGCTAACAGTGGCGTCACGAACAGGATTTCGGGGTCGCTGACGCTCTTGGAGAAACCGGGTGAGTATACCTTAAACAAAATTTTATAACGGGTGCGGAAGGTGGATGCTGGTTGATCGACACGAGGAGACGGTCCAATATCTCAAACACCTAGCCTGAGCCTGAATTAATAGGACTTTAGTCCCACGTGACGGCCAGGAACTAAGTAGGTGCTGGGAGCACACTTGGACCGTGGGATCGTGATACTGAAAGACATCTTCCGGACCCAGTAGTGTAATTTGAAATATACCCCAGGGTAGAACCAAGTGGTGTACAGCGGCTAACGGAATCCAAACCTGTGAACAGGGTCGGACCAATGGGCAGAGCGGTGGTAGGTAGTCGTTAAGGATATGTAGAGCATTGCGGGAATTTCTTAAACGCGTTTTAAGGATTGTATAAGTTTGTGCAACAGCAGAACTTGTGACCTGACAGTAGCCAGGAGACAGTCTACTACAAGTTATGCTAGGTAGAAAGCGGACCTCTGAGAGTAGATTCCTAATGGTTCTAGTCCTACCCAGGTATGGCCAATAAAACAAATAACCTCGAGTGGGGGCCAGAAGGATCCCTTACCCGCCACCTGGCAGAAAAACAAAAGAAACTAATCGAGAAAATGATTAGAGCAGGGTGGGATCCTCAGGACCTGCCAGCAGACCAGCGGAATGGTGGGAGAAGGAAAAGAAAGATAAAAATGAAAAGGCTGTAGTTTTGATACTGCGAGCCCACGTAAAACTAACAGAGGAAGTAAATCAATATGTAAGAAATAAAAAAAAAATCTGAGAGTGATTATCTTAAGTGAAGTATGGATCCAAGAATAGAGCCAGCCAAAAAAAAAATTAATAAGCTTGTTGAATGAAGAGAGACTTTTGTGAATGTCTGTCGTTGAGAGTCCTTGTGTGATTTTTTGACTGCGGAATGAATTTTTTTATGTTTTCATGTTTTCGAAAGCCTGGTTGGAAGAGGAATGCAAGTGTCTGTTTATTTTGGCTCCACCCACTTTTCTAAACAGAGTGAAATTTTTTTTAACCCTTTGTAGTGTTGTCCTGTATGTGGGAAGTTTTAAGACATTTTAAGTTAGAAACGCAGGTGTGGATTTATTCGGATGATAAGTTACGGAGCTAGGAAATGCACAAAGGATAGGTTTGTTGAGTAAAAGATAAAAAATACATGGTCCCGGTGGTTGAAAAAAAAAAGAATTTATTTGACACGCTCACTTACTTCTCGAAAGAAAACATGCAATGATTGATTACATTGGGTTGAAAGACATAATTTAGTCTAGGAATGAGATAAAGAATGCCTTTTAAAAAAAAACTTCTAGCTCAAAAAAAAAGTTTTAAATAAAGATTGAAATTACAAAGTTTGAATTGGGATTTTGAGATATTCAGAGAAGGCACAGCAAAATACTGAGGTGGATTCAAAAAAAAAATTATTAAATTAAATCTGATCTCTTAAAGAAAAAAAGGAGATATAAAACTAAAAGGTTTGGAAACAATCTAGAAATACCTTCAGGAATCAAGTCAAACTCCTGGGCGAGTGGCGAGCTATCTGCGAAGGTGTAAAAGGGACTTTTGAAAAATGTTAAAAACAGCAAGCTTTAGCAATTTAGAAGAGACATTTTAACGACTTTGAAACTGGAACGAAAAGCAGCCCTCAAAACCTAATTGCTGGACTCCATTCTAGTCATGGAGAAAAGAAAAAGATAAAGACGACACTTTGAAAGTAAACAAATGATTTTAAATTAACAAATTTATGGAGTCACGAGCCCTCCGTGTAGAATACAAAACCTAATTTGAAGAAAGGAGATCTGAAAAAAAAAGATGTAACGTACTAAATAAGTGCTGAAAAAAAAAATGTGTTTGTGATGGAAAAAGACATAACTTACTAAATACTAGTTGATGTTTGCTGTGAAAAAGATATTGGTTTAATTAGAAAAAGAAAAAAAATTGGAAGAGGTAAAAGACACTCTACATTGATAATGATTTTAAATTATGAGAAAGTTTCAATGCAGTTTGAAAAGATTTCCAAAATGGACAGTGTTTATCAAGAAAAGTCCCAAACAGTCTAAACAAGCAGGAGGGTTTTGAAGATAACGAGGAGAAAAGATCTAAGCTATGCGAACTCAGCACAGAAAGAAAAAACTGGGAATTAGAGAATCTTACTGAAATTTTAAATTCTTATAGAAAATGGAACTGGCACGGATGTTTAGATTTTGTGCTGAGAGAGAAATAAAACACAAGATTTGCCCAGTGAACGGGACCGTAAAAAAAACCAAAATGTTGGAATGTATGAAAATAACGAGAAGAAAAGATCTAAACTATGTTAACTCAGCACAGAAAGAAAAAATGGAACTGGCACAGAAGTTTAGATTTTGTGCTGAGAGAGAAATTTAAAAAAAAATTGAATTTCAGTAAACAAAATAGCTATTAAAAATGTGTGGTCTCGTTTTAAATCAATTAAAAAAAAAATTCTTTGGCAAGTACTTGAATTAAAAGTTAAGAAAAAATTGGAGTTTAATTTAAAATGCTGTCTTTCCCGATGAGAAGATTTTTATTATGACCACTTTACTAATGATTTATGCTGTTTATCGGATTCCTAATTTCTAAGCAAGTTTTGAAGGCACAAAGACTTTAAAAAAAAGAATTTTTCGGATGATTATGTGAAGTCACGTAATGACATCAGGCTTTCTTACAAACCTGTAAAGGAGTTAACCCTTTCCATTGACAGCTGTTTTATACTGGACATTATTAATTTGGATTTCTTAATAAAATAAAGAAGACTCACCTGACAGACAGAGGAAATGGTGGGATATTCAGAATAAAAATAAAACGGAACTAGCTGGTCAAGAGTTAAAAGCTAAGATAAACAGGCTGGAAGAGATGTTTTAAAAAACGGGACTAGACGGATAGTGCACTGCGCAGCCATAGCACCATCACCTATGGCAATAGAGCCAATGTACCCCACGGTGGGTAGGTGTAGTCCACAAACCCAACCTAACGATAAAGCAGACGGTGATGTTTGAAAGAATAATGGTGGCATTGGTGTTGATTGGAGTTTGGATAATATTTAGATGGGTCATCGTGCAGGCTCGAGCACAGCAGGCTCAAACGCAAAACCGACGGCAGCCCAGACAGGGACATGAAGTGATAGAGATGGTACGACTATAAAGAATATGGTTAACCTAATCCTTACCTCCGATTCCACAGAGTGACAGTGGCACAAGTAGACCAGAACCTAACACCTGGTGACGACCAGGCTGTCTGTTTAAAATTTTCAGATAAAACACTCACCAAGATGGGACCGCAGTGGTGACTTCGACTCTGGGGACTCATGATATGGGAACCTCAAGACCCACGCAAACACTGGATGATACTAACGGATTGCAGCGCACTCAGGAAATAAACAACTACATGAACTATGGAGTCTTGTTTAATTTAACGGATGGAATGTGCATCCCAGCAGCCAAGGACTGGAGCAATGACAGGACTTATTTTAATGCATGGTTACAAGTGAATCCTAATAAGAACCGGGTATGTGTACAGTGCTCTATGGGTATAAGGAGCAGCTGCATTAAACGGAGGGATGTCAAAGGGCCCGATGAATGTACTTTCGGCATAATTTGCGCGCCTCCGGGACAGTCCCAGCAATCAGTCATCCGCAAAAAGGGAGTGGGGCTGTGTGGGTACTACGAGGAGGTGGGGGCGGCTGCAATATCATTGTATGTATGCTTCTCACCCCCTCTGACACTGCGCCCCATAAGAACCACTACATTGCCCGAGGAACTGCCTTGTCCCATAACTACTAAGGGACCAGAAAATGGGATTGTAATGTACAACGAAGGGGAATTATTGTATGATAATGTTAAACATGAAATTGTGCCTGTCCTGATCAATATTTCAGGCATCCAGATGCCGGAATACTGTACAGAACAGTCAAGGAAAATGTACAATGTATTAAGTAAAGTTGTAATACAGCAGGCTGCCGATGCAATGGGTACCAGTAGATTCCGAGGACAGGGGTCAGCCCCCAGGATAAAGAGGGGAATAGTTAATGATATTGCGACCGGTTTCAATACAGGGACCTCCGTAGTAAACTCGATAGATATACAAGGGTTAAATGAGAGGGTGGAACAGCTTAGAGGGGTGATGAAGGGGTTATTAGAGAGGGTGGAGTAAAACCAGGAAGACCAAGCCAACCTAGGAAAGGAGGGTGCCGAAATCCAGTTGGATGGCATCTCAGTCCTGGAAGCTCACGCCAAAACCATCAATCATCTCATTGATAGAGAAAAAGAAGATACAGGAAAGCAAAGACAGGGGCAACTCTGTCACGCTTATGGTCTGTGGATGGTGGGACAGATCCGCCACAATCTCAACCAGATCCAACGCGGGGAAGTACCCGATTGGATAGACAGTTCACATTTGGCTCAGTTGGCTAACCAGAGGGGGACACTGGATAATTGTACTCTGAAGGGACTGACCCGAGTATACCCAGCAATTCCAGATTGCCAGATGGGTAGGAATATTGGGATAGGGATAGTCCTGATGATCCCTATAGCCACGCCGGACTCAGGGCCGTTCCCCCTGTACCAACTAGAGAATATCGGAGTAATACGGGAAAATGTCTCCATACGTTACTATCTGACCACCACCTCCGCCGTTCGTCGAAACAACATACTTATCGGAATTTCCCAAACAGAATGCAAGCAAAGGGGGGAGATCACAGTATGCCCTCACCCGGTAGGCCGAGATGAGCTAGACGAGTGCGGGTTTAACCGAACCGACGGGTGTGTACTAGAAATAGTGCCCGCACACAGGCACTTCGCGAGGGCAGGCTACGGAGGGAAGGGAAGACACTGCGTCTCTACCACAGAGCGTTCATACCGGTATAATGACCTGCAGTGCCCGATACCACAGCCAAACTTTTGCTTTGCGCCACTACGACCTGTCATGATCGGGCAAGCGCATATCACCCAGATTAGGCGCCGGAAGACCGAAGTTATTGATGTTACCGATCAGCTCCACGATCATTTGCAGGATTATGACGAGCCAGATCAGGTCCCTATCCCACATCCAACCGAAGTATTACGAGAATTGAGGCTCAGGGTGGGTCAATCGTAAAGCTCTACCACCAACTGCAAACTAAAATCAAAGTACTGGAAGAAGATATCGATGTAGACTTACAAAGTCAGAGTTGGTGGAGAAAGATCTGGGACTGGGGAATAAATGTGAACATCCATCCTTGGATTCGAATAATTTCACACATACTGGTCGGGATACAATTGATCTTAGCAGTAACATGGGACATAAAGGCCTGCCAGGCTTGCAGGCACCACGCACGACGATGAGGGACCCATGACCGGTCCCCAAATACTAAACAAGCCTGTCTAATAAAGGGGCAGGAGGATTTGGCCTTTGTTAATTTGATTTAAGCAACCGGGACTCCTGAAACCGCGTGACTGGCCAGCACGTTGAGGCAGGGAGTATCGGGCCGTGCACAAAATCTTAATAAAAGTAGGACTAGTCCCTTTACCGAAAGGAGGGAATTGTTGTAGGCATTAGGCACCTGCTGAATATATCTAACCTCATATAAGTTTAAAGTGGCCACATATAAAATGGCTGCCCAAGCATGATGGGAGCTCAGTTAGTCAAGTGATGAACTGGGGCTGACCGAGCAATGACCGAGCAATGACCCTGTGAGGCCAACTACCAGGAATGCCTTGGATACAAGATAATTATAACGAACCATTATAGTACACTGGTATAATCAGTGACTTCAAACCCCGAGGAACAGAGATAAGAGGAGAACCTGCCTCACATAACGAGGTCATTAATCAGCCCGAGCTGACAAAATTCTATTGGGTTAAAGAAACCTATATGTAATCTATAATCGTTATGATTGGATTGTGTCCAGCTGAAGTGGGCTGAGTAACTGTAAAGAACTATTGTAAAACATATAAATATCGATGCGTTTCTTTGTTCGTCGGAGAGAAGTGCCTGGATCCAGTCCTGAGGCTTCCTCCCCGCATGCGAAAATAAAGGCTGCATTGGCGTTGGAACCAACTCTGAGTGTTGAGTGATTCTTTGAAGAAAACATTCACGCTAACAGCACCGAAGCCACAGAATGTGACGGAATGGCGGTCGTTTTTGGAACTCTTGAACTACTTGGATAACTTCTTACCGGGTCTCAGCACACTGTTAGAACCACTACATGTCTTACGACAAAAAGGGAGAGAATGGGTTGGGAGCAAAAGCCAAGAAAATGCCTTTGTAAAAGTGAGAAAATTGTTATGCTCAAACAAATTGCTTGTGTTGTATGATACATGTAAGCGTTTGGTACTAGCATGTGATGCATTGTCATATGGCGCCAGGTGTGTATTGCAACAAGCTAATGATTTCTGGAAACTGCAACCGGTTGCTTATGCATCCAGGAGTCTGTCTAAGGCTGAGAGAGCCACAGCATGATTGAAAAAGAAGCGTTAGCGTGTGTCTGTGAGGTAAAGAAAATGTATCAATATCTGTTTGGGCTAAAATTCGAATTGGAAACTGACATAAGCAACAGATCCCTGTTTTCCGAGAGTAAAGGGATAAATAACAATGCATCGGCCCGCATCCAGAGATGGGCGCTCACGTTGTCCGCATACAACTATGCCATCCGCCACAGGCCAGGCACACAAAACTGCGCCGATGCTCTCAGTAGGGTGCCATTGCCCACCATGGGGGGGAAATGGCACAGCCCACAAATTTAGCCATGGTTATGGAAGCATTTAAGAGTGAGCAATCACCCGTCATGGCCCGGCAGATCAAAACCTGGACAAGCCAGGGCCCCTTATTATCTCTAGTCAGAAGCTGTGTGCTTCACGGGAGTTGGTCCAGTGTCCCAGTGGAAATGGAGGAAGAGATAAAGCCGTTCCAGCAGCGCAAAGATGAAATGTCTATACAGGCAGACTGCCTTCTGTGGGACAATCGAGTAGTGGTCCTCAAGGGCAGAGACACCTTCATTAATGACCTCCACAGTACCCACCCAGGCATCGTAATGATGAAAACGATAGCCAGATTCCACGTGTGGTGGCCCAGTGTCGATGCGGACTTAGAGTCATGCGTTCACAGATGTAATACATGCTCGCAGTTAAGCAATGTACTCAGGAAGGTGCTGCTAAGTTTATGGTCTTGGCCCTACAAACCATGGTCGAGGGTACACGTCAACTATGCAGGCCCGTTCTTGGGTAAAATGTTCCTTGTGGTTGTAGACGCGTACTCCAAGTGGATTGAATGTGAGATAATGTCGGCTAGCTCGTCCGCTGCCACTACTGAAAGCCTGCGGGCCATGTTTGCCACTCACGGTTTTCCCATGTCCTGGTGAGCGACAACGGGCCATGTTTTACCAGTGATGAGTTCAAAGAATTCATGACCCGTAACGGGATCAAACATGTCACATCTGCCCCGTTTAAACCAGTGACCAATGGTCAGGCAGAGAGAGCAGTGCAAACCATCAAGCAAGGCTTGAAGAGGTTAACTGAAGGCTCGCTGCAGACTTGCCTATCCCGAATCTACTTTGCGACCGCACAAGACCCCACTCGCTCACTGGGATCCCACCTGCTGAACTGCTCATGAAAAGAGCACTTAAGACAAGGCTCTCGTTAGCTCACTCTGATCTACATGAACAGGTAGAGAGGAGGCAGCTTCAACAAAGGGCACACCATGATAGCACAAATGTGTCACGCGAGATTGAAATCAATGATCCTGTATTTGTATTGAATTATGGACAAGGGCCCAGGTGGGTTCCCGGCACTGTCGTGGCCAAAGAGGGGAGCAGGGTGTTTCGGGTCAAACTTTCAAATGGACTCATTCACCGGAAACACTTGGACCAAATCAAACTCAGATTCACGGACTATCCTGAGCAACCCACCTTGGACACTAGCTTTTTTGATCCCCCAACGCAACCGGCATCACGATTGACCACGAAGCAGAACCCATCATCCACAGCAGCCCAGCAGGGCCCAACACACCAGGCAGCCCAGCAAAGCCAGCTGCACAGCAGCCCAGCAAGGGCCCAACAATTGATTCAACAACACCAACTTTCACAGCGAGACGATCAACCAGGGCAAGAAGGGCCCCAGATCGACTCACATTGTAAATAGTCACATGATAAACTTTGGGGGGGAGTGTTGTTATCGAAACATAGAAACATAGAAAATAGGTGCAGGAGTAGGCCATTCGGCCCTTCGAGCCTGCACCGCCATTCAATAAGATCATGGCTGATCATTCACCTCAGTACCCCTTTCCTACTTTCTCTCCATACTCCTTGATCCCTTTAGCCGTAAGGGCCATATCTAACTTCCTCTTGAATTTATCCAATGAACTGGCATCAACAACTCTCTACGGTAGGGAATTCCACAGGTTAACAACCCTCTGAGTCAAGAAGTTTCTCCTCATCTCAGTCCTAATTGGCTTACCCCTTATCCTTAGACTGTGTCCCCTGGTTCTGGACTTCCCCAACATCAGGAACACTCTTCCTGCATCTAACCTGTCCAGTCCCGTCAGAATTTTATATCTTTCTATGAGATCCGCTCTCATCCTTCTAAGCTCCAGTGAATACAGGCCCAGTCGATCCAGTCTCTCCTCATATGTCAGTCCTGCCATCCGGAAATCAATCAATCACGTGAACCTTCGCTGCACTCCCTCAATAGCAAGAATGTCCTTCCTCAGATTAGGAGACCAAACTGATAATTCCAGGAAAGGCCTCACCAAGGCCCTGTACAACTGCAGTAAGACCTCCCTGCTCCTATGCTCAAATCCTCTCGCTACGAAGGCCAACATACCATTTGTCTTCTTCACCGCCTGCCGTACCTGCATGCCAACATTCAATGATTGATGTAGCATGACATAGAAACAGAGAAACATAGAAAATAGGTGCAGGAGTAGGCCATTCAGCCCTTCGGGCCTGCACCACCATTCAATGAGTTCATGGCTGAACATGCAACTTCAGTACCCCATTCCTGCTTTCTCACCATATCCCTTGATCCCCCTAGTAGTAAGGACTACATCTAACTCCTTTTTGAATATATTTAGTGAATTGGCCTCAACAACTTTCTGTGGTAGAGAATTCCACAGGTTCACCACTGTCTGGGTGAAGAAGTTTCTCCTCATCTCGGTCCTAAATGGCTTACCCCTTATCCTTAGACTGTGACCCCTGGCTCTGGATTTCCCCAACATTGGGAACATTCTTCCTGCATCTAACCTGTCTAAACCCACCAGAATTTTAAACGTTTCTATGAGATCCCCTCTCATTCTTTTGACCTCCTGTTAATACAAACCCAGTTGATCCAGTCTTTCTTGATATGTCAGTCCCGCCATCCCGGGAATCAGTCTGGTGAACCTTCGCTGCACTTCCTCAATAGCAAGAATGTCCTTCCTCAAGTTGGGAGATCAAAACTGTACACAATACTCCAGGTGTGGCCTCACCAAGGCCCTGTACAACTGTAGTAACACCTCCCTGCCCCTGTACTCAAATCCCCTAGCTATGAAGGCCAACATGCCATTGGCTTTCTTAACCGCCTGCTGTACCTGCATGCCAACCTTCAATGACTGATGTACCATGACACCCAGGTCTCGTTGCACCTCCACTTTTCCTAATCTGTCACCATTCAGTTAATAGTCTGTCTCTCTGTTTTTACCTCCAAAGTGGATAACCTCACATTTATCCACATTATACTTCATCTGCCATGCATTTGCCCACTCAACTAACCTATCCAAGTCACTCTGCAGCCTCATGGCATCCTCCTCGCAGCTCACACTGCCACCCAACTTAGTGTCATCCGCAAATTTAGAGATACTACATTTAATCCCCTCGTCTAAATCACTAATGTACAATGTAAACAGCTGGGGCCCCAGCACAGAACCTTGCGGTACCCCACTAGTCACTACCTGCCATTCTGAAAAGTACCCATTTACTCCTACTCTTTGCTTCCTGTCTGCCAACCAGTTCTCAATCTACGTCAGCATACTACCCCCAATCCTATGTGCTTTAACTTTGCACATTAATCTCTTGTGTGGGACCTTGTTGAAAGCCTTCTGAAAGTCCAAATACACCACATCAACTGGTTCTCCCTTGTCCACTCTACCAGAAACATACTTAAAAAATTCCAGAAGATTTGTCAAGCATGATTTCCCTTTCACAAATCCATGCTGACTTGGACCTATCATGTCACCTCTTTCCAAATGCGCTGCTATGACATAATTGATTCCATCATTTTACCCACTATCGATGTCAGGCTGACCGGTCTATAATTCCATTTTCTCTCGCCCTCCGTTTTTAAAAAATGGAGTTACATTGGCTACCCTCCACTCCATAGGAACTGATCTAGAGTCAATGGAATGTTGGAAAATGACTGTCAATGCATCCGCTATTTCCAAGGCTACCTCATTACGTACTCTGGGATGCAGTCCATCAGGCCCTGGGGATTTATCTGCCTTCAATCCCATCAATTTCCCCAACACAATTTCCCGACCAATAAGGATTTCCCTCAGTTCCTCCTTCTTACTAGACCCTCTGACCCCTTTTATATCCGGAAGGTTGTTTGTCTCCTCCTTAGTGAATACCGAACCAAAGTACTTGTTCAATTGGTCCGCCATTTCTTTGTTCCCCGTTATGACTTCCCCTGATTCTGACTGCAAGGGACCTACGTTTGTCTTTACTAACCTTTTTCTCTTTACATATCTATAGAAGCTCTTGCAGTCCATCCTAATGGTCCCTGCAAGCTTCCTCTCGTATTCTATTTTCCCTGCCCTAATCAAACCCTTTATCCTCCTCTGCTGAGTTCTAAATTTCTCCCAGTCCCCGGGTTCGCTGCTATTTCTGGCCAATTTGTATGCCACTTCCTTGGCTTTAATACTGTCCCCGATTTCCCTTGATAGCCACGGTTGAGCCACCTTCCCTTTTTTATTTTTACGGCAGACAGGGATGTATAATTGTTGTAGTTCATCCATGCGGTCTCTAAATGTCTGCCATTGCCCATCCACTGTCAACCCCTTAAGTATCATTCGCCAATCTACCCTAGCCAATTCATGCTTCATACCTTCAAAGTTACTCTTCTTTAAGTTCTGTACCATGGTCTCTGAATTAACTGTTTCATTCTCCATCCTAATGCAGAATTCCACCATATTATGATCACTCTTCCCCAAGGGGCCTCGCACAACAAGATTGCTAATTAATCTTCTCTCATTACACAACACACAGTCTAAGATGGCCTCCCCCCTAGTTGATTCCTCGACATATTGGTCGAGAAAACCATCCCTTATGCACACCAGGAAATCCTCCTCCACCGTATTGCTTCCAGTTTGGTTAGCCCAATCTATGTGCATATTAAAGTCACCCATAACTGCTGCACCTTTATTGCACACATCCCTAATTTCCTGTTTGATGCCCTCCCCAACATCACTACTACTGTCTGGAGGTCTGTACACAACTCCCACTAACGTTTTTTGCCCAGGTCTCGTTGCACTTCCCCTTTTCCTAATCTGCCGTCATTCAGATAATATTCTGCCTTCATGTTTTTGCCCCAAAGTGGATAACCTCACATTTATCCACATTGTACTGCATCTGCCATGCATTTGCCCATTCACCTAACCTGTCCAAGTCACCCTGTTGCCTCTTAGCGTCCTCCTCACAGCCCACACTGCCACCCAGCTTAGTGTCATCTGCAAACTTGGAGATATTACACTCAATTCCTTCATCTAAATCATTAATGTATATTGTAAATAGCTGGGGTCCCAGCACTGAGCCCTGTGGCACCCCACTAGTCACAGCCTGCCTTTCTGAAGAGGCCCCATTTATCCCGACTCTCTGCTTTCTGTCTGCCAACCAGTTCTCTATCCACGTCAGTACATTACCCCCAATACCATGTGCTTTGATTTTGCACACCAATCTCTTGTGTGGGACCTTGTCAAAAGCCTTTTGAAAGACCAAATACACCACATCCACTGGTTCTCCTTTGTCCACTCTACCAGTTACAGCCTCAAAAAATTCTAACAGATTTGTCAAGCTTGATTTCCCTTTCATAAATCCATGCTGACTTGGACCGATCCTGTCACTGCTTTCCAAATGCACTGCTATTTCATCTTTAATAAGTGATTCCAACATTTTCCCCACTACTGATGTTGGCTAACTGGTCTATAATTACTCATTTTCTCTCTCCCTCCTTTTTTAAAAAGTGGTGTTACATTAGCTACCCTCCAGTCCATCGGAACTGATCCAGAGTCGATAGACTGTTGGAAAATGATCACCAATACATCCACTATTTCTAGGGCCACTTCCTTAAGTACTCTGGGATGCAGACTATCAGGCCCCGGGGATTTATCGGCCTTCAATCCCATCAATTTCCCAAACACAATTTCCCGCCTCATAAGGATTTCCTTCAGTTCCTCCTTCTCACTCGACCCTCAGTCCCCTAGTATTTCCGGAAGGTTATTTGTGTCTTCTTTTGTGAAGACAGAACCAAAGTATTTGTTCAATTGGTCTGCCATTTCTTTGTTCCCCACTATAAATTCACCTGAATCTGACTGCAAGGGACCTACGTTTGTCTTCACTAATCTTTTTCTCTTCACATATTTATAGAAGCTTTTGCAGTCAGTTTTTATGTTCCCTGCAAGTTTACTCTCGTATTCTAATTTCCCCCTCTTAATTAAACCCTTAGTCCTCCTCTGCTGAATTCTAAATTCCTCCCAGTCCTCAGGTTTGCTGCTTTTTCTGGCCAATTTATATGCCTCTTCCTTGGATTGAACACTATCCTTAATTTCCCTTGTTAGCCACGGTTGAGCCACCTTCAACGTTTTATTTTTACTCCAGACAGGGATGTACAATTGTTGAAGTTCACCCATGTGATCTTTAAATGTTTGCCATTGCCTTTCCACCGTCAACCCTTTAATTATCATTTGCCAGTCTATTCTAGCCAATTTACGTCTCATACCATCAAAGTTACCTTTCCTTAAGTTCAGGATCCTAGTCTCTGAATTAACTCTGTCACTCTCCATCTTAATAAAGAATTCTACCATATTATTGTCACTCATTCCCACAGGGCCTCGCACAACAAGATTGCTAATTAGTCCTTTCTCATTGCACATCACCCAGTCTTGGATGGCCAGCCCTCGAGTTGGTTCCTCGACATATTGGTCCAGAAAACCATCCCCAATATACTCCAGGAAATCCTCCTCCACCGCATTGCTACCAGTTTGGTTAGCCCAATCAGTGTGTAGATTAAAGTCGCCCATGATAACTGCTGTACCTTTATTGCACACATCCCTTATTTCTTGTTTGATGCTGTCCCCAACTTCACTACTACTGTTTGGTGGGCTGTACACAACTCCCACTATTGTTCTCTGCCCTTTGGATTCCGCAACTTCACCCATACCGACTCCACATCATCCAGGCTAATGTCCCTCCTTACCATTGCATCAATTTCCTCTTTTACCCCACCTCCTTTTCTTCTCTGCCTATCCTCCCTAAATATTGAATACCCCTGGATGTTGAGTTCCCAGCCTTGGTCACCCTGGAGCCATGCTTCCATGATGTCAATTACATCATATCCGTTAATTGCTGTCTGCGCAGTTAATTCGTCCACCTTATTCCGAATACTACTCGCATTGAGGCACAGAGCCTTCAGAATTTTTCTGTAATGTGGCCCATTTTGTTTTTTGCCTTGGGTTTCTCTGCCCTCCACTTTTACTATTCTCCTTTCTATCTTTTGCTTCTGCCTCCATTTTATTTCCCTCTGTTTCCCTGCATAGGTTCCCATCCCCCTGCCATGTTAATTTAACTCCTCCCCAACAACACTAGCAAACACTCCCCCTAGGACATTGGTACCGGTCCTGCCTAGGTGCAGACCGTCCGGTTTGTACTGGTCCCACCTACCGCAGAACTGGTTCCAATGTCCCAGGAATTTGAATCCCTCCCTCTTGCACCACTCCTCAAGCCACGTATTCATCTGAGCTATCCTGTGATTCCTACTCTGACTAGCACATGGCACTGGTAGCAATCCTGAGATTACTACCTTTGAGGTCTTACTTTTTAATTTAGCTCCTAGCTCCCTAAATTCGTCTCGTAGGATCTCATTCTCTTTTTTACCTATATCGTTGGTACCTATATGCACCACGACAACTGGCTGTTCCCTCTCCCTTTTCAGAATGTCCTGCACTGGCTCCGAGACATCCTTGACCCTTGCACCAGGGAGGCAATATACTATCCTGGAGTCTCGGTTGTGGCCGCAGAAATGTCTATCTATTCCTCTTACAATCGAATGCCCTCTCACCATAGCTATCCCACTCTTTTTCCTGCCTCCTGTGCAGCAGAGCCACCCATGGTGCCATGAACTTGGTTGCTGCTGCTCCCCCCTGATGAGTCATCCCCCTCAACAGTACCCAAAGCGGTGTATCTGTTTTGTAGGGGGATGACCGCAGGAGACCCTTGCACTACCTTCCTTGCACTGCTCTTCCTGCTGGTCACCCATTTACTATCTGGCTGTGCACCCTTTACCTGCGGTGAGATCAACTTGCTAAACATGCTATTCACGTCATTCTCAGCATCGTGCATGCTCCAGAGTGAATCCACCCACAGCTGCAGTGCCGCAATGCAGTCCGTCAGGAGCTGCAGGCGGATACACTTCCCGCACATGTAGTCGTCAGGGACACCGGAAGTGTCCCTGACTTCCCACATAGTACAGGAGGAGCATAACACATGTCCGAGCTGTCCTGCCATGACTTAACCTTTGCTTCCACTCTAAAAATGAGTTCTCAGGTGACTGAACAGTCCAATACGGGAATTACAGACTCTGTCACATGTGGGACAGACAGTGGTTGAAGGAAAGAGTGGGTGGGGAGTCTGGTTTGCTGCACGTTCCTTCCACTGTCTGCGCTTGTTTTCTGCATGCTCTTGGCGATGAGACTCGAGGTGCTCAATGCCCTTCTGGATGCTCTTCCTCCACTTAGGGCGGTCTTGGGTCAGGGTTTCCCAGGTGTCTTTGGGGATGTTTCACTTTATTAAGGAGGCCTTGCGGGTGTTCTTGAAATGTTTCTTCTGCCCACCTGGGGCTCGCTTGCCGTGTAGGAGTTCCGAGTAGTTCGCTTGCTTTGGGAGTCTCGTGTTGGGCATGCGGACGATGTGGCCTGAGCGAGAACACTGACGTCGATGCATCTATCCTCCCAATGGATTTGCAGGATCTTGCGGAGGCAGTGCTGGTGGTACTTCTCCAGTGCTTTGAGATGTCTACTGTATATGATCCACGTCTCTGAGCCATATAGGAGGGCGGGTAAGACTATTGCCCTGTAGACTATAAGCTTGGTGGCAGATTTGAGGTCTTGGTCTTCAAACACGCTCTTTCTCAAGGGACCGAAGGCTGTGCTGGCACATTGGACGTAGTGTTGAACCTCGTCGTCAATGTCTGCCCTTGCTGATAGTAGGCTCCCGAGGTATGGAAAATGGTCCACTTTGTCCAAGGCCAAGCCATTGATTTTGATGACCGGGGGCCCAGTGCTGTGTGGTGGGGTCAGGTTGATGGAGGATCTTTGTCTTCCGGATGTTTAGTGTAAGGCCCATGCTTTCGTACGCCTTGGTGAAGGTGTTGACAATGGCTTGGAGTTCGGCCTCTGAGTGTGCGCAGACGCAAGCGGCATCCGTGTACTGTAGTTCGATGACAGAGGATGGGACGACCTTGGATCTAGCCTGGCGGCAACAAAGGTTGAACAGGTTCCCATTGGTTCTCTAGTTTAGCTCCACTCCAGCGGGGAGCTTGTTGAAAGTGAGATGGAGCATTGCAGCAAAGAAGATCGAGAAGGGCGTTGAGACGATGACGCTGCCCTGCTTGACCCCAGTACGGATATGGATTGGGTCTGTGGTGGATCCATTGGTCTGCATGTCGTCGTGGAGCAGGCGGAGGATGGTGACAAACTTTTGGGGGCAGCCGAAACGGAGGAGGACGCTCCATAATCCGTCACGGTTAACAGTGTCAAAGGCCTTTGTGAGGTTAAAGAAGGCCATGTACAAGGGTTGGTGCCGTTCTCTGCATTTCTCTTGTAGTTGTTGCGCAGTGAAGATCATGTCCCTTAGTGTACGGAATCCGCATTGTGACTCTGGGAGGAGCTGTTCAGCTGCAGGGAGAAGACGGTTGAGGAGGATTCTAGCTATGACTTTCCCAGTGGTTGATAACAGGGAGATTCCTCTGTAGTCACCGCAGACGGACTTGTCCCCTTTTTTGAAGATGGTCACGATTATGGCATCTCTGAGATCTCCCGGCATGCTCTCTTCCTTCCAGATAAGAGGGATGAGGTCATGCATTTGTGCCAATAGCACTTCTCCGCCATACTTTAGTGCGTCAGCGGGGATTCCATCTGCTCCTGATGCCTTGTTGTTCTTGAGATGACGGATGGCCTTTTCTGCCTTGTGCAGGGCTGGGTTTTGCTGAGATGGTGGCGGGTAGCATGCTGCAAGATGGAGCCAAGGACACTCATCTCTCCCCCAATCTCTCCCCACCCCCGCAACTGTTTAAGTCCCCTTGCCCTAATCGTGGGTGCATTTCCTACCCGTAAAGTGTATCCCTTACCTCTAAAAGCCGTGCTGCAAGGGCAGCTACCTGGGCCCAATGCCCATTCCCCAACCATGCTCACCACTGGTTCCTGCTCATCACACCAAGCACAGAGCCACACATATGTGAGGTAAGTGTTATTAATCAACATCACTCACTTCAGAACATCTCATCAGCAGAAACAAGTGATCTGATCGTAGGAATAAAAGAGAACGCATTGGCAGTACTCTCAGCAGCTCTCGCTTCCAGCATCGCTGCTCCACACCTCCAGTCAGGATTTTAAAAAAATAATTTTCAGGACGTGGGCATCACTGTCAAAGCAAACATTTATTGCCCATTCCTAGTTTCCCTTGATAAGATGGTGGTGAGATTTCTTCTTGAAGTGTTGCAGTCCATGTTGTGAAGGTACTCCCACGGTGATGTTATGTAGGGAATTTTGACCCAGCAGTGACGCAGGAACTGGGATACACGTCCAAGTCTGGAAGGTGTGAGACTTGGAGGGGATCTAAAGTAATGTGGATTACTGAGGCAGATCCCGACCTGAAGGCCACAGCATTGCTGCCAACAGAGGGAGCTGGGTATTCACCTGGTGTGCTCTCACTGAAGGAGTTAGCAGCACTGCCTGTTCATTTCATTCCCCGCTGGCAGATTTGCCAATGGTGGTCACGAACAGCAGAACAAACACTGCAATAGAAATTCTACTGATACCCTTACATCTTCATCCAGCTTTGTCCACTCCAAATTAATTAGTTCAAACTGTATCCGTTTGAAGATTTCTTCGAGGGCCTCGCAGCTCTCATAGTCCAACTTTATACCTGGAAAATAAATATCTTCAGTTTTATTAGAGATACAAATAATAGACTTCTATAAAATACTGTTCAATTGAAAACAAACTCCCATGAGAAATCTTGAAGCCCAAGCTCCCATTGCTAAACAAGAGCAATAAACTAATGTCAGTTAGTGCAATATCCAAGGCAGGTTTACACACACAACAAAATGAATGATAACTGATCTAAGCCATTGCACTTTGTACATCTCACTTGTTGTCAGACAGATCTGTATCCCTTTATCTAGGATGGATTCAAACTCAGACTCCAGGGATGAAAGGAAATATGACTGAGTTTTAATGGGGAAGGCAGGGGTAGCTCCATGGTGGGTAGGAAACCCGGAAGAACGGGTTTCTAGCAGGCCCTGTGGAATGTAACGGCAGGGCCTGATTTGCATGGGAAGCCTCTGTTTTCCACCCGCAGCCAGCCAGACTAAGAGGCTGGCTTGCTCCAGGCGGGTAGAAAGGAGGGAGGGAGGGAACATGTGGGGGCTGGAGGGTGGCCAGAGTTATAGGGGAGGGGGCGGCGAAAGCGATCGGCGGACGGAACTGGCATGGGGGGGTGGGAGGGTGAGAGTGAACATAAGAACATAAGAAATAGGAACAGGAGTAATCCCATTTGGCCCCTCAAGCCTGCTCCGCCATTCAATAAGATCATGGCTGATCTGATCATGGACTCAGCTCCACTTCCCTGCCCGTTCACCATAACCCTTTACTCCCTTGTCGCTCAAAAATCTGTCTCTCTCCGCCTTAAATATATTCAATGACTCAGCCTCCACAGCTCTCTGGGGCAGAGAATTTCATAGACTTATAACCCTCTGAGAGAAGAAATTTCTCCTCATCTCAGTTTTAAATCGCCGGTCCCTTATTCTGAGACTATGTCCCCCAGTTTTAGTTTCCCCTATGAGTGGAAATATCCTCTCTGCATCCACCTTGTCGTTATCTTATATGTTTCAATAAGATCACCTCTCATTCTTCTGAACGCGAATGTGTATAGGCCCAACCTACTAAACCTATCTTCGTAAGTCAACCTCCTCATCTCTGGAATCAACCTAGTGAACCTTCTCTGAACAGCCTCCAATTCAAATATATCCTTCCTTAAATACGGAGACCAAAACTGGATGCAGTACTCCAGCTGTGGCCTTACCAATACTCTGTACAGTTATAGCAGGACTTCTCTGCTTTTATACTCTATTCCCTTTGCAATAAAGGCCAACATTCCATTTGCCTTCCTGATTACTTGCTGTACCTACATACTAACTTTTTGCATTTCATGCACAAGGGCCCTCAGGTCCCTCCGTACTGCAGCACTTCGCAATTTTTCTTCATTTAAATTATAATTTGCTTTTCTATTATTTCTGCCGAAGTGAATAACTTCACATTTTACCACATTCTACTCCATCTGCCAAATTTTTGCCTACTCACTTAGCCTGTCTATGGGCTAGAACCTCCACTTTTTTTGCATGCTTAATGCCCACTTAATGCCCAGTTTACCGCTAAAATGACATATAAGCCCCAAGTTTCGACATGATTTGCTCCTGATTTTTAGGAGCAACTGGTGTAGAACGGACTATCTTAGAAATCGGAATTCTCACCATTTAGTTTGCTCCAGTTCTAGTCAGTTAGAACAGTTTCACTTTGGAACATAATTTTTTTTTCAAAAGGGGGCGTGTCCGGCCACTTACGCCTGTTTTCAAAGTTTTGTCAGTGAAAACTTACTCCAAACCAACTTAGAATGGAGTAAGTGAAGATTTTTGTGTGCTCAAAAAAACCTTGTCTACACTTTAGAAAATCAGGCGTAGGTTACAAATCAGGCGTAGGGAATGGGGGGGTTTAAAGGGAAGTTTACAAACATTAAACACTTCAGTTTTACAAATAAAGAGCCATCATCAATAATAAATGATAAAAACATCAATAAATCAACCAATAAATCAATCAAAAAAAATTAATCAGAAATATATATATTTTTTTAAATCAATAAATAAAACATTTTCTACTTACCGACTGCAGCACCGGGATGCCCCCCCCCACCCAGTGTGTCTCTGTCAGTGTCTCTATCTCTCTGTCTGTCTGTCTGTGTGTGTCTCTCATTCTCTGTCTGTCAGTGTCTGTGTTTCTGACAGCGAGGGGAGGGGGAGGAGAGGGGTAGAGGGAGAGAGGGGGGAGCAGAGGGAGGGAAGGGGGAGGGGGGAGAAGGGGGGGAGGGAGAAGGGGGGGAAAAAGGGGGGAGCGGGGGGGAGGAGGAGAAGGGGCGAGGGGGAGAAGGGAGGAGGAGGAGAAGGGGGGGGAAAGGAGAAGGGGGTTAAAGGAGAAGGGGAGGGAGGCTGAAAGGAGAAGGGGGAGGGAGGCTGAACGGACCGGGACTTCGGGCAGGGCCCGTCCCCAGCACCAGATTTACAGGTAGGTGGTGTTGGGTCGGGTCGGGGTGAGCGCAGGTCGGGGGCTGGTGGGAGGGAGGTCGGTTCGGTTCGGGTCGGGGGGAGGGAGGGAGAGGGAGGTCAGGTCGCGTCCAGTCGGGGGGGAGGGGAAGCGGGTGTCAGGTCGGGTCCAGTCCGGGGGGTCGGGTCGGGTCCGGTCTGGTCCAGGGGCGGGGGGCGGGAAGCGGGAGTCGAGTCGGGTCCAGTCCGGGGGGTCAGGTCGGGTCGGGTCCAGTCCAGGGGCGGGGGAAGCGGGAGTCGGGTCGGTGTCGGGGTCGGGTCGGGTTGGGTCCAGGGGCAGGGGGGGCGGGGGGGAAGCGGGAGTCGGGTCGGTATCGGGGTCGGGGTCGGGTCGGGTTCGGTCCTGGGGCGGGGTGGGGGGTGGGGGGGAAGCGGGAGTCGGGTCGGGTCCAGTCCGGGGGGTCGGGTTGGGTCCAGTCCGGGGGCGGGGCGGGGGGGGGGAGGAAGCGGGAGTCGGGTCGGTGTCGGTCCGGTCCGGAGGCGGGGGGCGGGAAGCGGGAGTCGAATCGGGTCGGGAGGAAGCAGGAGCTGACCGTGGGAGGAGCCTTATTCACGCAGCCCCAGTGAGGCCATTCAGCCAGGGCTAGGGGCTGCATGCTTCGGCCCCTCCCACACAGTTTTGGGCGCCTGGAGCTACTGCACATGCGCGCCCACTGTAGCGCGCATGTGCAGAGGTCCCGGCATTGTTTTCAGCGCAGGGACCTGGCTCCGCCCCCTACAGCTCCTGCTGCGCTGCGCCGAGCTGCAAACAACCTGCAGGGAGCTGGAGAATCTGGAAGTTTTTTTTAGGCGCACTTTGTGGCGTGAAAAACGGGCGTCCAGGTTGGGACTGCGCCGTTCTAGGCGCGACTCAAAACTTGGGCCCGTAATGTCCATATATCGCCCATTTTGGCACAAAATGGAAACTGACAGGCCTTTATTGGAAACTTATCGCCGAGTGTTACTTTCCCTATGTGCTTAACGCTGGGAAAAACATTACTGCCCGCTCACCTTTTGGGGGCAGAATCATCATAATGGACGAATTCAACGCGGATAATATCGCCCAGCATTACTTTCCGCACGGAATTAACACTGCGATGCAATAATACCGCCTGCCCACTTTTTTCCGGCGTAAAGAGCACATTTGGCGAAACTAACGCCCAGGAGATCGCCCAGCGTCACTTTCACCACCTCGCACACATATCGCCCACAATATCACTTGCCAAAAAAAACGCCCAGAAAAAGTGGAACTGTTCTGAACGAACGCTAGCGGTGTGGCTAGCATTTTTAAAATCACATGTCGCTTCATTCAAAAGCCTGCCTCAACTTCAGGGGAGTTCTTCTCAGGTGAAGTGAACATCTCAACAGACATATTTTCAGATTCTGGACTCTTGGGGGTTTAATCCAGGTGTATTTTAGTGAGGAAATCATTGCTTATGATCAATTGCTATTATACTTTCAATGCAATGGGACCAGCAAACAATAACTGTGCTTAAGGAGCGCTTCAGATGTCTTGACTATTCAGGAGGGGAGCTACAATACAACCCTGAGCAAGTAGCTAATTTCATGGTCCTGTGCTCGATGCTGCACAACCTGGCTATCAGGACGGGCCAAGAATTGCCCGAAGGCACTGATGCTTCTCCTCATGAGAGAGAGAAAGAGGACGACGAGGAGCTGGACGCTGACCAAGGGCCAGAAAATAAGGCTGGCTATGCAACCATACCCACAAACCCCTCCAGACCACAGGAAAGGGCCCGTGATGGCTACATAGCTGCAAGACTCTTACGTGAGGAGCTGATATCTGAACGATTTGCCTGAAAGAGCGTTGATGTGAGTGACAATGCTGATACACTGCTGTGTGTGTGCAGCTCAGACATCAATGGTACCCATCACTTTAATGCCAGTTAAAGTTTACGTTGATTGATGTTAAGTTATATTCAACCCTTTCATGGTAAGGAATCACCAGTGGGTAACGGTGCAGCTATCTGAGACAATGCGCAACAAGGTTATGAGATTATGTTTAATAACAAAAATTTTATACCAACTTTGGTCTGAAATCATAAGTATCACAGGCAGTAACACACAACCCCCACCCACACCATACTTTTTCCACCATTGACATCAATCAAATGTTCAACATGTCCAGCAACACAAAATAGAAAGGCAAAGCAGGAGGGTGGTCCCCATACATTACAACAAATTGCATACACCCAGATGGAGATATAACGCAGCCATCATCTGCGGACATGCACCTCACTTTCCTTTCCCCCTCCCCTTCTTCTCCCCACCTCTACCCCTTCCCCTCCTCGCTCCATGGCTCCTGACCGAGGAGCTCCTCATTGGGGGGTATGAAGGCAGGTGAGGTCGTTGCACGGGTACGGGAGCGGGGGGGAGCCAAGGGGGCAACATTCTCTGATGCAGAAGCAGGATCTTGGTCCTTGCTCTCATCTGTCGTTCACAGTGGTGGTGCAGGGTGGAGTACCGCACTCGAGGACCACTGGGAGGCCTGTGCCAGCAGTGTTCCTGGCTATCGCATCCAGGGCCTCCGTCATCTGCAGAATGTACTCGGTCATGATGACCAGCTGTCGGGATATGTCCCCCAATGCTTCAATGAGCTGGTCACCAATGTCTACAGTCCTCCTGGACAACTGTACCATCTCTCGCTCTCATGTGGCGCTCGTGGAACAGACCTGCCACGTCCACGAGACCTCTGCGGGGTCGGCGCCGTCCTGGGAACAAATGGGGTGCCCTGTGGCGAGGTGCTTGGGGCCGGTACCTCCAGAGTGGAGGCAGGAATGACCGGAGGACCACTAGATGGCCTTGGGGTGGAATGGCTTCTGGAGCGTGCGATGCAGGTTCTTCGAAGTCCGCACTCTCATCCATGGAGAACAGACCCAGCTGATGGACGGGCGGGAATCGGAGCTCCTCAGCACCAGATAAAGGATCATCCATCAACTCCTGCCTTCTGGCCTCTGTGGTCTTGCCTTGGAACGCGCAGTTGGCTGAACTGCAAAAGACAAATGAGGTTATTAGAGGAGAAGGGGATGCTAGGGTCACAAGGTGAGTCCAGCGCTACATACAGCATATGCACGACAAAAGCACCACTGCTCTCAAAACATCGCAGACATCACATTTCCTGACCATCAACAAATTTGCATTCCAATGATTTTCATTAGGCCATCATTATTTCTAGTACAATTTTACAAATCATCTATCATATATGATTGTTTGGATATGAGTGGGTGTGGCATCTATTGATTTCACATCACGCAATGGTGTAAGCTTTACTCGCGTGGCATCACTTCAGGGTCTGCAGATGTGTCCGTGGCTATCTGGGGGTGCTTCCCCACGAGTGTGAGCACCCTCTCCTCCATATCTGTGATGTCGCTGGGGTCTGATGGCCACCCACCCGTTCGTCTCTGCACAGACCTCGTCGTCGATAGCTTCTTCTGTAAACATAAGAACATAAGAAATAGGAGCAGGAGTAGGCCATATGGCCCCTCAAGCCTGCTCCGCCATTTAATACGATCATGGCTGATTCAATCATGGACTCAGCTCCACTTCCTTGCCCACTCTCCATATCCCCTTATTCCAATATCGTTTAAGAAACTGTCTATTTCTGTCTTAAATTTATTCAATGTTCCAGCCCTCTGAGACAGCGAATTCCACAGATCCCCCCTCTGAGAGAAGAAATTTCTCCTCATCTGTGTTTTAAATGGGCGGCCCCTAATTTTAGTGGAAACATCCTCTCTGCAAGCCCCCTCATAATCTTATACGTTTCGATAAGATCACCTCTCACTCTTCTGAATTCCAATGAGGAGGCCCAACCTACTCAACCTTTCCTCATAAGTCAACCCCTTCATCTCTGGAATCAACCTTGTGAACCTACTCTGAACTGCCTCCAAAGCAAGTATATCCTTTCATAAGTATGGAAACCAAAACTGGACGCAGCATTCCAGGTGTGGCCTCACCAATACCTTGTACAACTGTAGCAAAGACTTCCCTGTTTTTATACTCCATCCCCTTTGCAATAAAGCCCAAGATTCCATTGGCCTTCCTGATCACTTGCTATACCTGCATACTAACCTTTTGTGTTTCATGCACAAGTACTCCCAGGTCCCAATGTACTGCAGCACTTTGCAATCTTTCTCCATTTAAATAATAACTTGCTCTTTGATTTTTCCTGCCAAAGTGCATGACCTCACATTTTCCAACATTATATTCCATCTGCCAAATTTTTGCCCACTCATGTAGCCTGTCCACGTCCTTTTGCCTATGTTTTGTGTTCTCCTCACACATTGCTTTTCCTCCCATCTTTGTATCATCGGCAAACTTGGCTACGTTACACTCAGTCCCTTCCTCCAAGTCGTTAATATAGATTGTAAATAGTTGGGGTCCCAGCACTGATCCTTGCGGCACCCCACCGGTTACTGATTGCCAACCCGAGAAAAGATGACAGGATGACATGGCATGAGATCATTGCGTGATATTATTGCTAGGTACTGTCACAGAGATTGATACAACACATAACCGACAGATGTAATTATGATTATTTTGAAAATTATCATTCTTTACCTAAAGACGTGCACCGTGACCGCAGGCTTTGAGTAAAACATTCCCTGTAAAAGTGAAAGACCTCACATCTGATGATAGTCACTCATGACTGCTACAAATTAAATTATATAAATACATAAATACATGTAAATCAATGTAATACTTACTCTTGCGGATCCCATAAGGTTGTTCCATCGTTTGCGGCATTGGTTGCCCTCACGAATCTCATTGGTCGCCGACGAGACCACCTCTGCTATCATGGTTATATCTTCTGGTAGGCCTTTGGGGTGGGCTTCCCATGCCCTCCCTGTGTCAAATGACCCCAGCGTGACTCGACCTCCTGCAGGAGGGAGGCATTTGCCTCGTCCAAGAACCTCCTGGCTCTTTTGTGGCCTCCAATGTGCTCCTCTCCCACCTCACTGCTCTCTCCAGCATCAGTCTCCACAGCGTGCTGTGATGCCTCCTCCTCTCCCTCCATTACAGGGCAAATTCGGTCAAATATGTGGCTGCTAATGGCTACTTTTTGTTTGCCTACTCGCTGTGAAGCTCTAAAGTCTCCCTCCTTCCTCCCAAAGCAGCCACACCACGCCCAACCACACCTTCAGTCCCTCTGAGCTCCCTCTCTCTCTGTCTCCTCTTCTGCACATGTCATGGTGACCCTTGACCTCCAGAATCACGGGAATCGAGCGTTGCCATGCCATTGCTAAGGACGGCCACACTTTACGGCAGAAGGTCAAAAAAATGTAACGGTACCGCCCATTTGATATCGCTCACGGTAACGCCCATTTTCAAAAAATGTAAACTAGATGTTTTGAGAATGGGCGAGAAGCCGACGATCTGAAAACCCTTTTTTGCCACCCACGCTGGAAATAACACCCATTTTTGGGCAATAAGCACAAAAGTGGAGGTTCTAGCCCCAAGAGTGTAAGCAAGTCTTCCTCAATGCCGAGGGACTGCCTATGATGATGATGATGACTGTGGATGCTGGAATCTGAACGAAAACAGAAAATGCTAGAAATCTCAGCGGGTCAGGCAGCATTTGTGGAGAGATGATGAAACATCAGTCAGTTTTTCTCTCCACAGATGCTGCCTGACACGCAGAGATTTCCAGCTTTTTCTGTTTTTAGTATTGTTATTGTAATGTTCTGCATCAAATAGTTGCTATTTTGTTTTCTTTATTCTTTTGTAAAAACCTTCAGTTAAGTGGATAGACTGGAGAAGCTGGGGTTGTTCTCTTTAGAGCAGAGAAGGTTGAGAGGAGATTTGATAGAGGTGTTCAACATCATGAGGGGTCTGGACATAGTAGATAGAGAGAAACTCTTCCTATTGGCAGAAAGGTCGAGAACCAGAGAACACAGATTTGTGATTGGCAGAAGAACTAAAGACGACATGAGGAAAAATGTTTTTACGCAGCAAGTGATTAGGATCTGGAATGAACTGTCTGAACGGCTGGTGGAGACAGATTCAAGTATGGCTTTCAAAAGGAAAAACATTTGCAGCGCTATGAGGAAAGGGCGGGGGAGTAGGACTAGCTGAAGTGTTCTTGCATAGAGCCGGCATGAGCTCGATGGGCCGAACCACCTCCTTCTGTGCTGTAACCATTCTATGATTCTATGAACCTAGCTTAAGGAGATGAAGCTGCTTCACCTCAACCAAATGTACATTTGCTAGTGCCGATAGAATTGTTGTAGGACATTCAGTCGAGTAGAATCGCCTTTACTTCCTAAAGTGGATGGGCATCGCCTCTCTATAATTGATAATGGAAAGTCGAGGGTAATTGAAAGACCCCAAGGCTGCGAGGCAGAGACCCATAGAAGTTTACAGTACAGATGGAGACCATTTGACAAAATATGTCTGTATCAGCTCTTTGTTAAAACATTCAAAAATGAGTTAGCTGTCCTAATCTCTATCTTCCTCTATTTTAAATGTTTCTATTCGTCCTTTAAATTATGTAACCACTCCTTGTGCCTCAACTACTCCCTGTGACAAAGGATTCCATGCTCAAACAACTCATTGCATATGAGAAGATTCTTCCATCCTTTCTTCACTCTCTTCGTGTTGATTTTAAATTGATGATCCCTGATCAATCCCAATAAAAGTAAATATTACTTTCCTATTCACCTTATCAAAACCTTCATTATTTTAATCTATTAAAGCTCATCTTATCCATCTCTGCTCCACTGGAAATAACCCCAGTGTCTGAAGTCTCTTCTCACAACGATAGTTTTCCATCTATGCTATCAACCTGAGGAATTTACACTGTATACTCTCAATGTTTTTCATGTGCCTTTTGATAATGGGGTAAAACTGCACTTAGTACTCTAACTGTCAATGCCTTGTAGGAATATGGGAACAGGGGTAGGCCATTCAGCCCCTCAAGCCTGTTCCGCCATTCAATGAGATCATGGCTGATCTGCAACCTAGCTCCATATACCCACCTTTGGCCCATATCCCTTAATCCCTTTGGTTAACAAAAAGCTTTTAATCTCTCTCGCTCTTTCATTGTACAATGAAATTAAAGTAACAACGAAACAAATAACAATACAAACATTGTGTTGTCTTATTCACCAAAAAATAGAGATAAAATTCAAATTCGAAAAGAGACATTACTGGGAAGACAGCACAAGGAAGTGACAATGCGTGCAAGGCTTTGCCCACAATTTCTGGCACATAATTAGGGGGAGCGGGCAGAGCGCAAATACCTTTTTTTTGGTGTGAAACGAGGCACACAAGATTTTGCGCCCAGGCGGAATTTTTGGCAATGGTTTTGCGGCGGCGCTAAAACATAGCACCCGCCCGCTGTTTTTACCGCTTGGATGACGTAAATCGTCGTATATCGCTGCACTAGTGCCCTGGGCGGAACTTTCGAACATATCGCTTGATTTAGCGTCAGCCCGAGCAAAAAGCAGTCGGACCCAGGGTGCACCAGGTGTTCATGGCGCCATCTTGGAAGCGGAGGACAATGTCGGAGTTCTGAGTGATTAAAAGCATTGGGAGAATGCTGCTTTAATGCATATTTTTGATTGTGAAGTTTATGTGAGTTTATAGTCTGTTTTAAAGGACATTTAGGATATTTTAAAAATGGGGGCCATATTATGTAAGCCATTAATCATGGCTGCGACATTGATATGGCATCGAGCTGGAAGAAGGCTTATTGATGATCATTTTCAACGTAATTGAATATGTCGCAGACATATAAACATAGAAACATAGAAAATAGGTGCAGGAGTAGGCCATTCGGCCCTTCGAGCCTGCACCACCATTCAATAAGATCATGGCTGATCATTCCCTCAGTACCCCTTTCCTACTTTCTCTCCATACCCCTTGATCCCCTTCGCCGTAAGGGCCATATCTAACTCCCTCTTGAAAATATCCAATGAACTGGCATCAACAACTCTCTGCTGCAGGGAATTCCATAGGTTAACAACTCTCTGAGTGAAGAACTTTCTCCTCATCTCAGTCCTAAATGGCCTACCCCGTATCCTAAGACTGTGTCCCCTGGTTCTGGACTTCCCCAACATCGGGAACAATCTACCCGCATCTAACCTGTCCCGTCCCGTCAGAATCTTGTATGTTTCTATGAGATCCACTCTCATCCTTCTAAACTCCAATGTATAAAGGCCCAGTTGATCCAGTCTCTCCTCGTATGTCAGTCCAGCCATCCCGGGAATCAGTCTGGTGAACCTTCGCTGCACTCCCTCAATAGCAAGAATGTCCTTCCTCAGATTAGGAGACCAAAACTGAATACAATATTCCAGGTGAGGCCTCAACTGCAGTAAGACCTCCCTGCTCCTATATTAAAATCCCCTAGCTATGAAGGCCAACATACCATTTGCCTTCTTCACCGCCTGCTGTATCTGTATGCAAACTTTTAATGACTGTTAAACCATGACACCCAGGTCTCGTTGCACCTCCCCTTGTGCTAATCTGCCACCATTCAGATAATATTCTGTCTTTGTGTTTTTGCCCCTAATGTGGTTAACCTCACATTTATCCACATTATTCTGCATCTGTCATGCATTTGCCCACTCACCTAACCTGTCCAAGTCATCCTGCAGCCTCTTAGTGTCCCCCTCACAGCTCACACCGCCACCCAGTTTAGTGTCATCTGCAAACTTGGAGATATTACACTCAATTCCTTCATCCAAATCATTGATGTATATTGTAAAGAGCTGGGGTCCCAGCACTGAGCCCTGCGGCACTCCACTAGTCACTGCCTGCCATTCTGAAAAGGACCCGTTTATCCCGACTCTCTGCTTCCTGTCTGCCAACCAGTTCTCTATCCACGTCAGTATATTACCCCCAATACCATGTGCTTTGATTTTGCAAATCAATCTCTTGTGTGGGACCTTGTCAAAAGCTATTTGAAAGTCCAAATACACCACATCCACTGGTTCTCCCTTGTCCACTCTACCAGTTACATCCTCAAAAAATTCCAAAAGATTTGTCAAGCATGATTTCCCCTTCATAAATCCATGCTGACTTGGACTGATCCTGTCACTGGTTTCTAAATGCGCTGCTATTTCATCGTTAATAATTGATTCCAACATTTTCCCCACCACTGATGTCAAGCTAACCGGTCTATAATTACCCACTTTCTCTCTCCCTCCCTTTTTAAAAAGTGGTGTTACATTAGCTACCCTCCAGTCCATAGGAACTGATCCAGAGTCGCTAGACCGTTGGAAAATGATCACCAATGCATCCAATATTTCTAGGGCCACTTCCTTAAGTACTCTGGGATGCAGACTATCAGGCCCCGGGGATTTTTCGGCCTTCAATCCCATCAATTTCCCTAACACAATTTCCCTCCTAATAAGGATATCCTTCAGTTCCTCCTTCTCCCGAGATCCGTGGTCCCCGAGTACTTCCGGAAGGTTATTTGTGTCTTCCTTCGTGAAGACTGAACCAAAGTATTTGTTCAATAGGTCTGCCGTTTCTTTGTTCCCCACTATAAATTCACCTGAATCCGACTGCAAGGGGCCTACATTTGTCTTCACTAATCTTTTTCTCTTCACCTATCTATAGAAGCTTTTGCAGTCATTTTTTATGTTCACGGTAAGCTTCTTCTCGTACTCTATTTTCCCCCTCCTAATTAAACCCTTTGTCCTCCTCTGCTGAATTCTAAATTTCTCCCAGTCCTCAGGTTTGCTGCTTTTTCTGGCCAATTTATATGCCTCTTCCTTGCATTTAACCCTATCCTTAATTTCCCTTGTTAGCCACGGTTGAGCCACCTTCCCTGTTTTATTTTTACTCGAGACAGGGATGTACAATTGCTCAAGTTCATCCATGTGATCTTTAAATGTTTGCCATTGCCTATCCACTGTCAACCCTTTAAGTATCATTTGCCAGTCTATTCTAGCCAATTCACGCCTCAAACCATTGAAGTTACCTTTCCTTAAGTTCAGGACCCTAGTTTCTGAATTAACTGTGTCACTCTCCATCCTAATAAAGAATTCTACCATATTATGGACACTTTTCCCCAAGGGGTCTCGCACAACAAGATTCCTAATTAATCCTTTCTCATTACACATCACCCAGTCTAGGATGGCCAGCTCCCTGGTTGGTTCCTCGACATATTCTCGAAAGCCATGGTCTAGAAAGCTATTCCTAATACACTCCAGGAAATCCTCCTCCACTGCATTGCTACCAGTTTGGTTAGCCCAATCAATATATAGATTAAAGTCACCCATGATAACTGCTGTACCTTTATTGCATGCATCCCTTATTTCTTGTTTGATGCTGTCCCCAACCTTACTACTACTGTTTGGTGGTCTGTACACAACTCCCACTAGGGTTTTCTGCCCCTTGGTATTCCGTAGCTCCACCCAGACCGATTCCACATCATCCAAGTTAATGTCCTTTCTTACTATTGCATTAATTTCCTCTTTAACCAGCAATGCCACCCCGCCTCCTTTTCTTTTCTGTCTATCCTTCCTGAATGTTGAATACACCTGAATGTTGAGTTCCCAGCCTTAGTCACCCTGGAGCCATGTCTCCATGATGCCAACTACATCATAGCCGTTAATTGCTATCTGCGCAGTTAATTTGTCCACCTTATTACGAATACTGCTCGCATTGATGCACAGAGCCTTCAGGCTTGTCTTTCTAACACACTTTGCCTCTTTAGAAGTTTGCTGTAATGTGGCCCTTTTTTATTTTTGCCTTAGGTTTCTCTGCCCTACACTTTTAATTTTCTTCTTTCTATCTTTTGCTTTTGCCCCCATTCTACTTCCCTCTGTCTCCCTACATAGGTTCCCATCCCCCTGCCATAATAGTTTAACTCTTCCCCAACCACACTAGCAAACACTCCCCCTAGGACATTGGTACCGGTCCTGTCCAGGTGCAGACCGTCCAGTTTGTACTGGTCCCACCTCCCCCAGAACCGGTTCCAATGTTCCAGGAATTTGAATCCCTCCCTTCTGCAACACTCCTCAAGCCACGTATTCATCTGAGCTATTCTGCGATTCCTACTCTGACTAGCACGTGGCACTGGTAGCAATCCTGAGATTACTACTTTTGAGGCCCTACTTTTTAATTTAGCTCCTAGCTCCTTAAATTCGTCTTGTAGGACCTCATCCCATTTTTTACCTACATCCTTGGTACCTATATGCACCACGATAACTGGCTGTTCACCCTCCCTTTTCAGAATGCCCTGCACCTGCTCCAAGACATGCTTGACCCTTGCACCAGGGAGACAACATACCATCCTGGAGTCTCGGTTGCGGCCGCAGAAACATCTATCTATTCCCCTTACAATTGAATCCCCTATCACTATGGCTCTCCCACTTTTTCCTGCCCTCCTGTGCAGCAGAGCCACCCACGGTGCCATGAACTTGGCTGCTGCTGGGGAGGAGGCCTTACTCCCCCCGCCCCCCCCATGAGTTTACAGGGAACATCACTCATACTTGCAGCTCTCTGAGGCACTGTGCATTAGAAGGCTGCACTTCTGAAAAGAGGAAGTCACACAGATATGCCAGCTCATACAGACAGGCCTACAGCCTACCGTGGCAACAGGACTTCACTGCCCGTCGAGGTAAAGGTGACTGCGGCACTTGCCATCTCCTTTCAGGCATCAACAGGAGATATATGCTCAATCTCGCAGCGCACTACACATTGCTGCATTCGCCATGTGACGACTGTACTGCACGCACACAGGATGGACTTCATGAACTTCCCTATGACCAAGGAGACCCAAAATGAGAGGGCTGTAGGTTTTGGACGATTTGCTTGCTTCCCCAAGATTCAGAGTGCCCTTGACTGAACGCACATCGCCCTGCGAGCAGCTTTACAGAATCCAGAGATTTTCCGAAACCAAAAGGGATTCCACTCCATGAGGAGGAATGAGGAAGAGGAGCCTGGCGAGGAACCTATGCCACCACCACTCCCACCACAGCCACAGGGGAAATTTTGCCACTGTAAAAGCCTTACGTCAGCAGTTCATAATTGAACGCTTTGCTTGAAGAGTGAATGGCACATTTGACTGTTGCCCGACCTCTCTATCCCACCATGTTGACTATTCCCCCTCTTATTCTGCAAATGAGACACTACACAGGAATGGTTAAGGTAAACAAAAGAATTTATGAAACATTGTAAACTTTCATAACTTTGTTAAGTTAATTTTGAAACTTTCAAACTTTAATAAAATAACATAATTATCTGCAGAAAATGCTGGACATCTCAGCAGGTCAGGCAGTATCTGTGGAGAGAAAGTAAAGTTAACTTTTCAGGTCAATGACCCTTCATCAGAACTGGAGAGTGTTTGGAAAGAACAGATACTTAACAAGCCTACATCTTTCTTTCTTGTTTGCTCCTTTTCTCTCATGGCACTTGGTCATTATCTTGCCATTCACACCCTATCTTGACTAATGTTTTTCTAACTCCTGACATTACCATTTGAATTTGGGCTATCATCCCTTTTGATTCTCTAAACTCTCCTTCTTTCAACCTATCACAGACCTTCCCTTTTGTTCTTTCTTCCCCTCCCCCTTTCAGAACTTGTAAGAATCCCATTCCTTCTTCCAATCACACCCCTTGCCATGTTGTCACTATCCCCTCTGACCTTCCTCTCTCTGATCCTGAACGATCAATCCTCAGAAAAGGTCTGAGCTTCATCCCCTTATGCCCCCACCTCAATGAATTTCGAGCTCGGTATGATGCTGAGCTCTTTTTCCGCCGCTTTCGCTTCCGTGCCACTTCCTCGGCCAGGAGTCTTCGTCCTGCACAGCTGACGCTTTCTCACACCTTCAGAATTCTCGTTCTACCTGGACTCCTCCCTCTGGCCTCTTACCCTCTCCACAACGCTTCATTGCAAACTGCCGATGGGACATCGGCCGTCTCAATTTCTCTGCTGCCCTCACTCACTACAACCTACCTTGCTCTGAACTTGCAGCACTCCGCGCATCAGATCCAACCCCAACTTTGTCAGTCAACCTGCTGATAAGGGTAACATTGCTGGTGTTTGGCGAACCGACCTCTACCTTGCAGAGGCTGATCGCCAACTCTCTGACACCTCCTCCTACCTCCCCCTGGACCATGACCCCATTACCGAACATCAAACCATAATTTCCCAGACCGTCACTGACTTCATCTCTGGAGAACTTCCCTCCACAGCCTGCAACCTCATAGTTCCCCAACCCCCACACAGGCCGCTTCTACCTACTTCCCAAGATCCACAAACAGGACTACCCCGGGAGACCAATTGTTTCAGCCTGTTCTTGCCCCACAGAACTTAATTCTTCCTATCTAGACTCTATTTTTTCTCCCCTTGTCCACTTTCTTCCCACCTACATAATTTAAATGGAGAAAAATTGCAAAGTGCTGCATTACAGAGGGACCTGGGAGTCCTTGTACATGAAACACAAAAGGTTAGTATGCAGGTACAGCAAGTAATCAGGAAGGCAAATGGAATGTTGTCCTTTATTGCAAGGGGGATAGAGTATAAAAGCAGAAAAGTCCTGCTGCAAGGTACAGGGTATTGGTGAGGCTACACCTGGATTACTGCGTGTAATTTTGGTCTCCGTATTTAAGAAAGGATATACTTACACTGGAGGCTGTTTAGAAAAGGTTCACTAGGTTTATTCCGGAGATGAGGGGGTTGACTTATGAAGATAGATTGAGTAGGTTGGGCCTATACACATTGAAGTTCAGAAGAGTGAGAGGTAATCTTATCGAAACATATAAGATAATGAGGGAGCTCGACAAGGTGGATGCAGAGAGGATATTTGCACTCATAGGGGAAACTAAAACTAGGGGACATAGGGCTAGATTTTCCACTTTTTTTGCATGCTTAACACCCATTTAACGTCCATTTTGCTGCTGAAATGACGTATAACCCTCATATATTGCCCATTTAGCCACAAAATGGAAACTGATGGGCATTTTTCGAAACTTATCACCGAGCGTTACTTTCCCCATGTGCGTAACGCCGGGAAAAAATAAAACTGCCTGCCCATTTTTTTTGGGCGGAATCATCAGAATAGGCGAAATCAAAGCCCATAATATTGCCCAGCGTTAGTTTCCACATGGAATTAACGCCGAGATTCAATAATAAGAAAATATAAGAAATAGGAACAGGAGTAGGCCATACGGCCCCTCGAGCCTGCTCCATCATTCAATAAGATCATGGCTGATCTGATCATGGACTCAGCTCTACTTCTCCGCCCGCTTCCCATAACCCCTTATCACCTTATCATTTAAGGAACTGTCTATTTCTGTCTTAAATTTATTCAATGTCCCAGCTTCCACAGCTCTCTGAGGCAGTGGATTCCACTGATTTACAGCCCTCTGAGAGAAGAAATTTCTCCTCGTCTGTGTTTTAAATGGGCAGCCCCTTATTCTAAGATCGTGCCCTCCAGTTCCAGTTTCCCCCATCAGTGAAAACATCCTTTCTGTATCCACCTTGTCAAGCCACCTCATAATCATATACATTTCAATAAGATCACCTCTTATTCTTCTGAACTCCAATGAGTAGAGGCCCAACCTACTCAACCTTTCCTCATAAGTCAACCCCCTCATCCCCGGAATCAACCTAGTGACCCTTCTCTGAACTGCCTCCAAGGCAAGTATATCCTTTCGTAAATATGGAAACCAAAGCTGCACGCAGTATTCCAGATGTGGCCTCACCAATACCTTATATAGCTGTAGCAAGACTTCCCTGCTTTTATACTCCATCTCCTTTGCAATAAAGGCCAAGATACCATTGGCCTTCCTGATCACTTGCTGTACCTGCATACTATCCTTTTGTGTTTCATGCACAAGTACCCCAGGTCCTGCTGTACTGGAGCACTTTGCAATCTTTCTCCATTTAAATAATAACTTGCTCTTTGATTTTTTTTCCTGCCAAAGTGCATGACCTCACACTTTCCAACATTATACTCCATCTGCCAAATTTTTGCTCACTCACTTAGCCTGTCTATGTCCTTTTGCAGATTTTTTTGTGTCCTACTCACACAGTGCTTTTCCTCCCATCTTTGTATCATCAGAAAACTTGACTACATTACACTCAGGCCCTTCTTCCAAGTCGTTAATATAGATTGTAAATAGATGGGGTCCCAGCACTGATCCCTGCTGCACCCCACTAGTTACTGGTTGCCAACCCGAGAATGAACCATTTATCCCGACTCTCTGTGCTCTGTTAGTTAGCCAATCCTCTATCCATGCTAATATATTACCCCCAACCGCGTGAACTTTTATCCTGTGCAGTAACCTTTTATGTGGCACCTTATCAAATGCCTTCTGGAAGTCCAAATACACCACATCCACTGATTCCCCTTTATCCACCCTGTGCGTCACATTCTCAAAGAACTCCAGCAAATTTTGTCAAACATGACTTCATAAATCCATGCTGATTCTGTCCGCCCACTTTTTTTTGTCATAACGATCATATTTTCCGATACTAACAGCCAGGAGATCGCCCAGTGTCACTTTCACCAACTCGCACATATATCGGCCACAATATCGCTCGCCTAAAAAAACGCCCGGAAAAAGTGGGACTAACCGGAACTAATCACAGCGTTATGGACGCCATATTCTACATCACATGTCGCATCATTTAAAAGGCTGCTCTGCTTCAACCTTGGGGGCGTTTGGATGTATTCTGGCGGTCTTTGAAGCTGATGTGAACATCTGTACAAACATCTTTACCATACTGTGAACGATTGGAATTTAATAGGTGTCTTCGTCGCGACATTCATTCTTTGTGACCAATCGGTGCAAAACAGAGAGCTATTGCAATGGGGCCTGTCCTTTCTCACCCTCTCTTGATGACCAACTACATGCTGCAGACTCGAGATGGCCGAAGGTACGCTCCACAGCGTTATGTGCCCAATGTAAGACGTGCCAGACTGATGAGGAGGACCAGACGTTACACCCCCCGCAAGTACAGGGAGAAGCAATCTTACCTCGACTTGCCCGACACTACCTGCCTTTGGAGACTGCGCTTCCACAAAACAGTTATCACTGAGGTATGCCAGCTCATAAGGGCAGATCTGCAGCCTGCCAGCACCATCAGTATTGCGCTGCCCGTCGAAATTAAAGCCACCACGTTCTACACATCGGGTTCTTTTCAGGCCTCAGCTGGCGACATTTACGGTCTGTCTCAGAATGCCACACATTGCTGCATTAGACAGGTCACTGAAGCCCTGTACGCATGCAGGAGGGACTTGATCAGCTTCCCTCTGACTAGGGAGGCACAGAGTGAGAGGGCTCTATGATTCTCCAGAATTGCAAACTTCCCTGAGGTGCAGGGAGCAATAAACTGTACGCACTTCGTGATGCGGGCACCTTTTCAGGATGCAGAGGTTTTCAGGAATGGCAAGGGATTCCACTCCCTGAATGTCCAACTCGTTGTCGACCACCAGCAAATTATAATGGCAGTGAATGCTAAATTTCTGGGCAGCATCCATGATGCTCACATCCTGCATGAGAGCACTGTATCTGACTTGTTTAACAATCAGCTACAAGGTCAATGCTGGATGCTTGGTGACAAAGGATATGGCCTCGCCACTTGGCTGATGACCCCACTGCGTGACACCCACACTGAAGCCGAGAGGCGATACAATGAGAGCCACAGAGCCACTCGCAATATCGTGGAGAAAACCACTGGAGTGCTTAAGCAGCGCTTTAGATGCCTGGACCACTCAGGAGGTGACCTCCAATACCACCCTGAGCAGGTAGCTCAATTCGTGGTGGTGTGCTCCATGCTGCATAACTTGGCTATCAGGAGGGAACAAGAATTGCCTGGTGAGTCTGACAGTCCACCTCACCAGAGAGAGGAAGAGGAGGATGAGGAGGCGGACGCTGACATCGGCCCATACAATCAGGCTGATGCTGAAGCCATGTCCCCGCCCCCCTGTAGACCGCATGAAAGGGCCTTTGGTGGCATGATAGCTGCAAAAGTCTTATGTCAGGAGCTCATCAATGAGCATTTTGCCTGAAAGAACATTGGTGGTATTTACAAAGCTGACACCTTGGTAACAGTTAAAATTTAAGTTGATTGAAGTTAAGTGTAATTATATCTTTTGATGTTAAGGAATCACCAGCGTGTAACGGTGCAGCTATCTGAGCCAATGCGCAACAAGGTTTTGTTAAATAAAAAACATTTAAACCGAACATTTTCTGAAATCATCAATATTTCTGCAAAAGCCAACCCTTCCCCCCACCCCCACACCCCGCCCTGCTTCTCCTCCCCACCTCTACCCCTTCCCCTCCTGACTCCAAGCCGCCTGGCTGAGGAGCTCCTCAGGCGATGCTTCGTTGGGGGGCGGGGGGGGAATGATGGCCGAACCACTGCTTGGACAGATACGGGAGAGGACTGTCCCGAGTGGGAACGTGCTCCGAGCCAGAAGCAAGATGTTGCTCCTGGCTCTCATGTGTTGTTAGCAATGGGGGGGGTGGCACCTTGGGGTGCCATGCCACGCTCGGGGACCACTAGGAGCCCTCTGCCACCAGTGTTCCTGGCTACCAGCTCCAGGGCCTCCATCATCCCTTTGATGTTATATCTTATTTTTTGGAAAAAAATCTCGGTGCCAACTATGTTCTTGGTGCTTCATCGGCTTTTTGCTGCTGTTGAATCTCCCTCGTGTCTCCCACAACAGCCAAACAAGCACACACCACAGCCACACACGCTTTGAGTCCATCTCAGCTCCCTCTCTCTCTCTGTCCTCTTCTGCACATGTAATGATGACCCTTGGTCTCCTGAATTGCGGGAATCGAGCATTGCCATGCCGTTGCTAAGGACGGTGACACTTTACGGCAGAAGATCAAAGAGATTTAACGCTGCCGCCCAATTCATATCGCTCGCAGTAACACCCAATTTAAAAAATGGAGACTAGGTGCTTTGAGAATGGGCGAGAAGCCAGCAATCTGAAAACCCATTTTTACCGCTCACATCAGAAATAATGCCCATTTTTGGGCGATCTGCACCAAAGTGTAAAATCTAGCCCATAGTCTCAGTCAAAGGGGTCACCCATTTAAAACTGAGATGAGGAAGAATTTCTTCCCTCAGAGGATTATAAATCTGTGGAATTCTCTGCCCCAGAGAGCTGTGGAGGCTGGGTCACTGAATATACCGCATGGGTCCTAGCTATGCCTGTCTTTTCGTGGGATATGTGGAACATTCTTTGGTCCAGTCCAACTCGGGTCCCCTCCCTCACCTCTTTTTCCGGTACCTTGATGACTATTTTGGTGCTGTTTCCTGCTCTCGCCCTGAAGGTGGAGATAGACAGATTTTTGAGCAATAAGGGAATAAAGGGTTATGGGGAACAGGCAGCAAAGTGGAGCTGAGTCCATGATCAGATCAGCCATGATCTTATTAAATGGCGGAGCAGGCTCAAGGGGCCAGGTGGCCTACTCCTGCTCCTATTTCTTATGTTCTTATCCGCGACTCCTCCGACGCCCTCCCTCACTTTAACAATTTCCAGGTTCCCGGCCCCAACTGTCTCCTTTTCACCATGGACGTCCAATCCCGCTACACTTCCACTCCCACCAGGATGGCCTGAGGGCGTTCCACTTCTTCCTCGAGCAGTGGCCCAACCAGTCCCCATCCACCACCACCCTTCTCCGCCTGGCTGAACTTGTTCTCATCTTGAATAACTTTTCCTTTAACTCCACTCACTTCCTCCAGGTGTTGTTATGGGAACCTGCATGGGTCCTAGCTATGCCTGCCTTTTTGTGGGATATGTGGAACATTCTTTGGTCCAGTCCAACTCGGGTCCCCTCCCTCACCTCTTTTTCCAGTACCTTGATGACTATTTTGGTGCCGTTTCCTGCTCTCGTCCTGAACTTGAAAATTTAATTCACTTAGCATCCAATTTCCACCCTTCCCTCACCTTCATATGGTCCATCTCCGACTCTTCCCTGCCCTTCCTCAACTTCTCCATCTCCATCTCTGGGGATAGGCTTTTGACCAGCATCCACTATAAGCCCACTGACTCCCACAGCTACCTGGACTACACTTCCTCCCACCCCACATCCTGTAAGGACTCCATTTCATTCCCCCAGTTTCTCCATCTCCATTGCATCTGCTCTGACAACACCATCCTTCGTACTAGTGCCTCTGACATGTCTTCGTTTTTCCTCAAAAGGGATTCCCCTCTGCAGAGTTTGGCGTGGCTCTCGACCGTGTCCGTTCTATTTCCCACACCTCTGCTCTCACCCCTTCCTCTCCCTCTCAGAACCATGACAGGGTTCCCCTGGTCCTCACCTTTCACCCCACCTGCCTCCATGTTCAATGGATCATTCTCCGCCATTTCCGCCACCTCCAGCGTGATCCCACCACCAATGATATCTTCCCCTCCCCTCCCCTCTCAGCATTCCGAAGGGACCGCTCCCTCCGTGACATCCTGGTCCATTCCACAGTCACCCCCAACACCCCCTCCCCTTCCCACGGCACCTCTCCGTGCAAGCGCAGGAGATACAACACATGCCCTTTTACCACCTCCCTTCCCACTATCCAGGGCCCCAAATACTCCTTCCAGGTGAAACAGCGATTTACTTGTACCTCTTTCAATTTAGTATACTGTATTCGCTGCTCACGATGTGGTCTCCTCTACATTGGGGAGACCAAGCATACATTGGGTGACCGCTCGGTCGCTTGTCACTTTAATTCTCTACTCCATTCCCACTCTGACCCCTCTGTCCTCGGTCTCCTACACTGTTCCAACAAAGCTCAAAGCAACCTCAAGGAACAGCACCTCACCTTTCATTTAGGCACGTTACAGCCTTCTGGACTCAACATCAAGTTCAAAAACTTCAGAGCATAACCGCTGCAAATCTTTGGCTCCCTTCCCCCTTCCCCCCACCCCCTCCTCAGAGCTTGTTTCTTTCTTTCTTTTTCTCCTTGTCTCTAATGGCAGTTGGTTATTATGCCACCATTCACACCCTATCTTGACTTATGTTTTTCTAACTCCTGGCATTACCATTTGAATTTGGGCCATCATCCTTTTTTTTTTCCTCGAATCTCTCCTGTCTTCCAAGCTATCACAGACCTTCCCTTTTGTTCTTTCTTCTCCTCCCCCTTTCAGTGCTTGTTAAGAATCTGTTCTTTCTGAACTTTTTCCAGTTCTAACTCTGCTTTCTCTCCACAAATGCTGCCTGGCGTGCTGAGATTTCCAGCATTTTCTGTTTTTATTCCAGATTCCAGCATCCGCAGTATTTTGCTTTTGTATACCTTATCTGCATCCAGCAGTGTGATTATTCAACAAAAACGTTATAAACAACAGAATGCAGAACATAATGCAGCAACCCCTGACCCACTATCTTTTACCACCAGCTGTTCTCCCCCTTAACCTTATCCCCTCACTCGCCTGCTGCTCCTACCCAAAGTGGCACCAAGTTGGCGTGCAGCAAAGTTGCCAGAGCACTGCTGCGTTGGGGACGTCGTCTGGGGACGCACTGAACCAGCTCCTGGCGTGGAAGGCCCGGCTTCGGACTGACGAGCCTCTTCATCGACATCGACAGTCACAGGTGGTGTGGGTCTGGGTGTGGCAAAATATGGCGGAAGGGTTTATGGACTGCATCACCTTCCCAAGCTGAAGCAGAGCTTGTGCCTCTGATGCACCATATTCCGCAAGGCTTCGCGCCACACTGTCCGGGACTCCAGTGTCACTGCTGGAGGCCACCAGCCTTGTGTGGGCACCGATGACCTCGCAGGTTTCACGGCTCGCACAGACAATCTGGGACACTACCTCCGTAATGGTCGCAGTGAGATTCTCGATGGTCACAGGAATCCTACCCAAGACATCAAGGAGCTGATGGGTGAGGTGGATGCTCTCCCTGGACAGTCCCACCATGTCCAGTTCCACGTCTGCCTGTCTGTCAGCAGACCAACTTTGCCGAATCATCCTCCGGAGAGATGGCATACGAGATTCGACCCCAGAACTGCGTTGCTGCACGCCACTTGTCCCAGGAGCCTCGGAAGTCTCAAACTCCGACAAAGTTACATCATCGTCCTCAGACGAGGTGATGGCCGATGGTAAATGAAGGATAGATTGCATCTGCTCCTTCGTCGGCTGATCTCTGAACTCATCTTCTTCCTCTTCCTCCTCCTCCTCCACATGATGGTCCAACGTGGAGGGTTGATTTGAGGGATGCTGCGGCTGTGGTTGGTCATCTGAAAGTAGAAAGCAACAGACGAGTGGTTAGCAGCAGGGGACGGGGCAGGGTGACATGAGGAAGGTCACATAGCACAGACTCATTTGAAGGACCGCTACTATTCCATTATATCTAGTCCAGAGACACTGCATCACATTGCACCACCCCAACACTGCACGAGGTAGAAAAAGCCATAAGACAGCTTAAGAACAATAAGGCTATGGGGGCGGATGGAATCCCTGCTGAGGCACTTAAGTATAGCAGAGAGGCACTGTTGGCGCGAATACATGACCTCATCTCTCTCATCTGGAGGAAGGAGGGCATGCCGGGAGATCTCAGAGATACAGTGATCGTGACCATCTTTTAAAAAGGGGACAAGTCCGACTGTGGCAACTATAGAGGAATCTGCCTGTTACCAACCACTGGGAAAGTCGTCGCTAGAGTCCTCCTCAACCGTCTTCTTCCTGTGGCCGAGGAGCTCCTCCCGGAGTCGCAGTGCGGATTTCATCCCCTATGGGGCACAATGGACATGATTTTTGCAGCGCGACAGCTGCAGGAAAAATGCAGGGAACAGCAGCAGCCCTTATACATGGCCTTCTTCGACTTTACAAAGGCCTTTGACACTGTCAACTGCGAGGGTCTATGGAGCGTCCTCCTCCGTTTCGGATGTCCCCAAAAATTTGTCACCATCCTTCACCTGCTCCACGACGACATGCAGGCCGTGATCCTTACCATCAGATCCATTACAGACCAAATCCATGTCCGGATCAGGGTCAAACAGGGATGCATCATCGCCCCAACCCTCTTCTCAATCAGCCTTTCTGCCATGCTCCACCTCACAGTCAACAAGCTCCCCACTGGAATGGAACTAAACTACAGAACCAGTGGGAACCTGTCCAACCTTCGCCGTCTCCAGGCCAGGTCCAAGACAACTTCAACCTCTGTCGTCGAGCTACAGTAAGGGGACGACGCCTGCGTCTGCGCAGATACAGAGGCTGAACTCCAGGACATAGTCGACATATTTACTGAGGCGTACGAAAGCATTGGCCTTACGCTAAACATCCGTAAGACAAAGGTCCTCCACCAGCCTGTCCTCGCCGCACAGCACTGCCCCCCAGTCATCAAGATCCACGGTGCGGCCCTGGACAACGTGGACCATTTCCCATATCTCGAAAGTCTCTTATCAACAAGAGCAGACATTGATGATGAGGTTCAACATCGCCTTCGGCTGCCTGAGGAAAATAGTGTTTAAAGACCAGGCCCTCAAAACTGCCACCAAGTTCATAGCCTACAGGGCTGTAGTAATACCCGCCCTCCTGTATGGACCATGTACAGTAGACACCTCGAGTCGCTGAAGAAATAACACCACCGATGCCTCCGCAAGATCCTACAAATCCCCTGGGAGGGCAGACACACCAACACTAGCGTCCTCGACCAGGCCAACATCCCCAGCATTGAAGCACTGACCACACATGATCGGCTCCACTGGGCAGGCCACATTGTTCGCATGTGAGACACAGGGCTCCCAAAGCAAGTGCACTACTCGGAACTGCTTCACAGTAAAGGGTTGACAGTGGGTAGGCAATGGCAAACATTTAAAGATCACATCGATGAACTTCAACAATTGTACATCCCTGTCTGGAGTAAAAATAAAACGGGGAAGTTGGCTCAACCGTGGCTAACAAGAGAAATTAGGGATAGTGTTAAATCCAAAGAAGAGACATATAAATTGGCCAGAAAAAACAGCAAACCCGAGGACTTGGAGAATTTTATAATTCAGCAGAGGGGGGCAAAGGGTTTAATTAGGAGGGGAAAATAGAGTATGAGAGGAAGCTTGCTGGAAAATAAAAACTGATTGCAAAAGCTTCTATGGATATGTGAAGAGAAAAAGATTAGTGAAGACAAACATAGGTCCGTTGCAGTCAGATTCAGGTGAATTTCTAATGGGGAACAAAGAAATGGCAGACCAATTGAACAAATACATTGGTTCTGTCTTCACGAAGGAAGACACAAATAACCTTCCAGAAATACTCGGGGACTGAGGGTCTAGTGAGAAGGAGGAACTGAAGGAAATCCATATTTGGTGGGAAATTGTGTTCGGGAAATTGATGGGATTGAAGACCGATAAATCCCCGGGGCCTGATAGTCTGCATCCCAGTGTACTTAAGGAAGTGGCCCTAGAAATAGAGGATGCATTGGTGATCATTTTCCAAAAGTCTATCGACTCAGGATCAGTTCCTGTGGACCGGAGGGTAGCTAATATAACACCACTTTTTAAGAAAGGAGGGAGAGAGAAAACTGGTAATTTTCGACTGGTTAGCCTGACATCAGTAGTGGGGAAAATGTTGGAATCAATTCTTAAAGATGAAATAGCAGCGCATTTGAAAAGCAGTGACAGGATCGGTCCAAGTCAGCATGGATTTATGAACGGGAAATCTTGCTTGACAAATCTTCTAGAATTTTTTGAAGATGTAACTGGTAGAGTGGACAAGGGAGAACCAGTGGATGTGGTGTATTTGGACTTTCAAAAGGCTTTTGGCAAGGTCCCACACAAGAGATTGGTGTGCAAAATTAAAGTACATGGTATTGGGGGTAATGTACTGACGTGGATAGAGAACTGGTTGGCAGGCAGGAAGCAGAGAGTCGGGATAAACGCGTCCTTTTCAGAATGGCAGGCAGTGACTAGTGGGGTGCCGCAGGGCTCAGTGCTGGGACTCCAGCTATTTACAATATACATTAATGATTTCGATGAAGGAATTGAGTGTAATATCTCCAAGTTTGCAGATGACATTAAGCTGGGTGGCGGTGTGAGCTGTGAGGGGGACGCTAAGAGGCTGCAGGGTGACTTGGACAGGTTAGATGAGTGGGCAAACACATGGCAGATGCAGTAGAATGTGGATAAATGTGAGGTTATCCACTTTGGTGGCAAAAACACGAAGACAGAATATTATCTGAATGGCGGCAGATTCGGAAAGGGGGCGGTGCAACGAGACCTGGGTGTCATGGTATATCAGTCATTGAAAGTTGGCATGCAGGTGAAGAAGGCAAATGGTATGTTGGCCTTCATAGCTAGGGGATTTGAATATAGCAGCAGGGAGGTCTTACTGCAGTTGTACAGGGCCTTGGTGAGGCCTCACCTGGAATATTGTATTCAGTTTTGGTCTCCTAATCTGAGAAAGGACATCCTTGCTATTGAGGGAGTGCAGCGAAGGTTCACCAGACTGATTCCCGGGATGGCTGGACTGACATATGAGGAGAGACTGGATCGACTGGGCCTATATTCACAGGAATTTAGAAGGATGAGAGGGGATCTCATAGAAACAATATAAAATTCTGACAGGACTGGACAGGTTAGATGCAGGAAGAATGTTCTTGATGTTAGGGAAGTCCAGAAAGAGGGGACATAATCTCAGGATAAGGGTAAGCCATTTAGGACCGAGATGAGGAGAAACTTCTTCACACAGAGAGTTGTTAACCTGTGGAATTCCCTATCGCAGAGAGTTGTTGATGCCAGTTCATTGGGTATATTCAAGAGAGAGTTAGATATGGCCCTTCCGGCTAAAAGGATCAAGGGGTATGGAGAGAAAGCAGGAAAGGGGTACTGAGGGAATGATCAGCCATGATCTTATTGAATGGTGGTGCAGGCTCGAAGGGCCGAATGTCTACTCCTGCACCTATTTTCTATGAGTCAAAGATGGGCAGAGGAAACGTTACAAAGACACACGCAAAGCCTCCCTGATAAAGTGCAACATCCCCACTGACACCTGGGAGTCCTTGGCCAAAGACCACCCTAAGTGGAGGAAGTGCATCCGGGAGGGCACTGAGCACCTCGAGTCTCATCACCGAGGGCATGCAGAAATCAAGCGCAGGCAGCGGAAGGAGCATGCGACAAACCAGTCCCACCCACCCTTTCCCTCAACAACTATCTGTCCCACCTATGAGAGGGACTGTGGTTCTCGTGTAGAACTGTTCAGCCACCTAAGGACTCATTTTAAGAGTGGAAGCAAGTCCTCCTCGATTCCGAGGGACTGCCTATGATGATGATGACATTGCCCCAACCCTAGTCCAGAGACACTGCATCACATTGTCCCAACCTTAGTCCACAGACACTGCATCACATTGCCCTTACCCAGCCCGGGGAGTGTGCAGGACTTACCCTCAGTGTCCAAGCAGAGGTCAGCGCCCCCAGTGGTAATACTCGACCTGAGACTCCGATGAGGTCGGTGAGTGGCAGAGTCTGAGGCGGACCGCCGCCTGTCCACACCTGCTCGCAGCGGTTATGTGACCTCTTGGCCTGCAAAGGTGAAAACGGGAATGGTTACAAGAGGGTCCATTTGTTCTTGTGGCACACACAGATAGCCACCAAAAGCACTTATACCATACTGTCTGAATGCAATACAGTCCTCTGTTTAATGGCCTTGGAAGTTGCACGTGGTTCATTTGGAGGACATCGAAGTACGGATCTTATGAGATCTCAGAAAGCAATCTTAATGTGTAATTCTCATTCATGGCAAATAGTCTGTCAAACTAAGCCTACCAATGCGTCGTGCATTTTAGGAGGCAACCCACAGAGTGCTGAAAGACAGAAACAGCATGAGAACACCCATACACTGCTGACAGGCACTAAAAGTATGAGAACAAACAGTGTGTCAGATTTATAATTGTAGTAATGAAGGAGTGTATCAATAAAAATTGTACTCACTCGAACGACCCCCCAAAGATCATTGAACGTTTCTCGCCACTGTTTCCCACTCCTGGCCACTGTGTCTGAGGCAGAGACCTCCTCAGCGATTTCCTTCCATATTCGATTAAAAATGGCTGGCAGGGGTCTGAATCCACCCCTCCGATATAATTCCTGCCATCTTCTCTCCACAGCCCCCACGAGAGCTTCGTTAACCTCTTGGCTAAATCGCCTGGCACGCTGTCTGCAATCCTCGTCCTCCATGATCAAAATCAAATTTTAAAATGGCTGATTTGTACTGTGCAAGAGCGCGACCACGCCTTGCATTTGCGCTTGCGATTGGACAGCAGACCAGAAGCGTGGGAAGAAAACAAAATTTGCGCATGCGCAGAAAGGGTGTGTGTTTCTGGCGCACAAATTCTATGGCGCAACACCGGACTTAGCGCTAACGCTCCCCGTGAACTTTCATTTGGCGAAAGTTGCACGCTCTGGCGCTAATGCAAACCCCGTGGTAAATTTTTGATTTCCCCAGTTGGAGTGTCTAGAACTAGGGGGGCGGAGTCACAGGATAAGGGGTAGGCCACTTAAGACAGAGATGAGGAGAAACTGCTTCACTCAGAGGGTTGTGAATCTTTGGAATTCTCTGCCCCAGAGGGATGTGGATGCTGAGTCTCTGAATATATTCAAGGCTGAGATAAGATAGAATTTTGGAGTCTAGGGGAATCAAGGGATATGGAGATTGGGCGGGAAAGTGGAGTTGAGGTCGATGATCAGCATGATCTTATTAAATGGCGGAGCAGGCTTGAGTGGCCGTATGGCCTACTCCTGCTCCTATTTCTTATGTTCTTATGTTCACATGCCTGGATTTCCCTCCCATTGGCGGGTTAGGAGTGGAGCAGAAATACTGCCCAATGCCCACCCACATGATTCTGCTGCTAGCCCAGTGCAAGTTCCTCAGAGGGCCCTCATTTGCTCTGCAGCATGAGATTGGAACAGTAATACTGCTTCTGATAAGTTTACCACCCCAGGAGGGAAGGATATACAGTTCTGATGCTGCAGTCAGTTAAGTGGAGCATCACTTTTGTGCAATAAAGAGTGAAGTAGAAGCAGCCTCAGGATATCAACAGCTAGACGGACTCCCAGATTGTTGGATGCATCCCTGGAGATCCTTTTGGCCAAAGTCAGGGACAGAAGAGCAAGATTATAGGGCACTGAGGGCAGGAAGTCCCATAAGAGAATAGTGCAGGCTGTCTGAAGGGAAGTGGCCGAGACAGTTCGTGCTAGCTCTAACACCCCAAGAACTGCCACATGATGTGGGAAGAGTTTCACTAACCTTACAAGCTAAGGCACGTCGAGACACACTTGCCAATATATGTCCTCTACCAATCCAACAGGCATCACTCACCCCATTATCTCTTGTACTCTTTTCCTCTCAGCATTTGGGTGTCAAGGGAACTCACTTCTGCAGAGGGCAACTTCTGCAAACACTCAGGCACCCTCTTTCTCAAAACCACTCTGTCAACTCCCACTTTCTGCCACAAGTGCCACCGCAAGTCTTCAAGGATGCTTGCCTTAACAAGCCACTGCTTCGCTACATCTCATCATCTTGGGATGCAAAGTGTTTGTGGTACTCACATTTCCTTAACATTGTCTTCTCTCCATCTAAAGGAAGAAACGAGCCACAACCAGCGGCAAATAAATAAAACCAGGGAGGAGGAGCAGCAGCGCTGTAAACACTGATCATATATAAAGAACAGGCGCTGTAAACTGTGGATGGCCAGACACGAGAACCTGTGGAAGTGGGCGTGGGCCTGGACTGGCACAGACAAAAATGTTCTCCTTGCGGTATTGGGCTACAGGTCGTCAGCCAGCAGTAGACGTATTTCCTCATCGACCTCTGATGGACAAGCGCAGCTTTCTGAGGTACTAACTGTCCGAAAGATCTAAGTAAGGCCTTCTTAGTGAGTGGTATGAGCATCTAGGGAAAATAAATCTTCTGAGAAACCTGACTCTTAAGTACGTCCAATCTAGCCTCTTCCCTATCCTCATCCTCTGCCTCTTCGTAGTATAAGAATAGAGGGTTGTCATTTGAAATATCCAGGTGTTCCAAGGTTTGTTGAATGAACTAGCAGAATAAATCATGATTTAACCTCCAAAGTACTAAAAAGATTGATATGCAGCCATAGTAACACCAACCTTCAGGAGCAGCGCAATTTGGTATCTGTCTCAGGGAGACACATTTCTGTAGCTCCTCCCTCCACTTTTGGAGTGGCAGTTATTATTTGGGGCAGGTTTGGGGCAGAAGTTGGGGAAATGGATCACAGAGGTTAGCCACCACTTCGTGTCACCATTTACATGAGGATTCCTGGTAGATCTGAAAGTGGATTGATGGCTTTTTTTTAAGGATAATTCTGGTGAAGCTTTTTTGCAATGGATTTGAGGTGGGTAACTGTGAATAGCATATTTTACTCTATTTACCGTCTCAAATCTGCTCGAAAACAGGCAGCAATTCAGAGGAAAATTCAGGTGCGCTGACTTGTACCTGTGGAGTTAAAGAAGGTAGCATGAAGAATATTAACTTACCCTTAAGATCTAAACATTTGATCCTATGATGTGCCTCTGTGATCTCCTGGAACACAAAAAGGAGAGAGATATAATATATTCCATCTGAGCAATATAAAGGCAAATTCCAATCAGTGCCATCTTGGCTCAGTTACCTCTAAGTCAGAGGTTTTCAGTTCAAGCTCAACTTCATGACTTGCGCAATATGATCTAGACTGATACTTTTGTATTGCATTGTCAGAGGTGCCATCTTTCAGATGAGATATTAAACAGACTGTTTCAATGGATATAAAAGATCCCATGGCACTATTCAAAGAAGAGCAGGCATGTGACCTGGCGAACATTTCTCCCGCAACCAACACCACCAAAAGCAAATTCACTCGTTATTCACTGATCTCATTTGATCTTGCTATGTAAAAAAATTGGCTTTCACATTTGCTTCCATAACAATAATGGCTGCGAAATAATTTATTGGTTGTGAAGTACTTTGGAGCTTTAGTCACAAATATTACTATTAGTTTCACTCAGCACTGCTCAAACTATTGCTTTACATTGGGTACATTAATTTCCCAGTGAGGTTCCCTCTATTCTTAATTTGTACAATATAATTGCAAGTTCCCTTTTTACATGCATAGTACCATTGACTCGCAGAAAATTATATATTTGATCTTTTGTGGTTTCACAGATGGGGCATGAAGAGCAAATGTAATCTTCAGGTGAAACAGGGTTAGAGTTGGAATAAAATTCATCAGGATGTGCAGACATAATTCAGTTCCCATTTTAAGGCTATATTCTGTCCTTATTTTTATAAACTACTTTGATTTTATAATATTTACACCTTGTGAGCAAGAAAGCAGCTCTGCAGACATCTGAAGGCCAAGTTCCAATAAAAAACTCACGGCCTAAAGAACAGATGGTGGGTGGAGAAAGCGCAGGAGATCTAGCAACTAGCCAACAACCAAAGACGTGCGAGGATTCTTTAATGCAGTCAAGACCACCTATGGCCCAAGCACCCAAGGCCCTACCCCACTGCTAGCCAAGAATGGAGGGGTACTCATCAAGGACAGAGAGGCAGTCAGTGCACTTTGAAGATATCCTTAACCAAGACTCCATCTTTGACACGAGTGTCCTCGACTCCATCCCGCAGCATGCTACCAGTCACCATCTCAGCACAACCCCAGCCCGGCATGAGGTAGAAAAGGCCATCCGACAACTGAAGAACAACAAGGCTTCAGGAACAGATGGAATTCCTGCCGAGGCACTAAAGTATGACGAAGAAGCACTATAAGTGCAAATACATGATCTCATTTCTCTTAACCGGAAGGAGGAGAGCATGCCAGGGGTTCTCAGAGCTGCCATAATCGTGACCATCTTCACGAAAGATGACAAGTTCGATTGTGGTAATCACAGAGTTTGCCTGTCACAGGGAAAGTCATCACAAGAATCCTCCTCAATCGCCTTCTCCCTGTGGCTCAAGATCTCCTCCCAGAGTCGCAATGTGGATTCCACCCACTAAGGGGCCCAATGAGCATGATCTTCATCGTGTGGCAAATCCAAGAGAAATGCAGGGAACATCATCAATCTCTGTACATGGCCTTCTTTGATCTCACAAAGGCCTTCGACACGGTCAACCTCAAAAGTTTGTCAGCATTCTTCGCCTACTTCACGATGACATGCAAACCGTGATCCTGACCAACGGATCCACCACAGACCCAATTCACATCCGGACCGGGGTCAAGCAGGGCTGCATCATTGCACCAATGCTCTTCTCGATCTTCCTTGCTTCAATGCTCCATCTCACCCTCAGTAAGCTCCCTGCTGGAGTGGAGCTAATCTACAGAACAAACGGGAAACTGTTCAACCTCCGTTGCCTCCAGGCCAGATCCAAGGTCGGCCCATCCTCTGTCATTGAATTACAGTACGCAGGCGACCCTTGCGTCTGCGCACACTCGGAGGCCGAACTGTAAGCCATCGTCAACACCTTCTCTGAAGCATACGAGAGCATGATCCTTACACTAAACATCCGTAAGACAAAGGTCCTCTACTAACCTGCCCCCGCCAGACAGCACTGCCTCTCAAACCCGGCATCAAGCTCCTGGTCTGCAGAGCAGAAGTGATACCCGCCCTCCTATATGGTTCAGGGATTTGGACTATGTACAGCAGGCACCTCAAAGCACTGGAGAAGTACCACCAACATTGCCTCTGCAAGATCCTGCAAATCCATTGGCAGGATATGCACACCAATGTCAGTGTTCTCGCTCAGGCCAACATCCTCAGGATCGAAGCATTGACCACACTCGATCAGCTCTGTTGGACGGCCCACATCATCTGCATGCCCAATACGAGACTCCCAAAACAAGTGCACTACTCAGAGCTCCAATAGGGCAAGCGAGCCCCAGGTGGGCAGAAGAAACACTTCAAGCTTCTTTGAAAAAGTGCAACATACCCACCGACACCTGGGAATTCCTAGCCCAAGATCACTCAAACCTAGAAACATAGAAACATAGAAAATAGGTGCAGGAGTAGACCATTCAGCCTTTCGACCATGCATCACCATTCAATATGATCATGGCTGATTGTGCAACTTTAGTACCCCATTCCTGCTTTCTCTCCATACCCCTTGACCCCTTGGCTGTAAGGGCCACATCTAACTCCCTTTTGAATATATCTAACGAACTGGCCTCAACAACTTTCTGTGGTAGAGAATTCCACAGTCTCACAATTCTCTGAGTGAAGAAGTTTCTCCTCATCGTGGTCCTAAATGGCTTACCCCTTATCCTTAGACTGTGACCCCTGGTTCTGGACTTCCCCAACATCGGGCACATTCTTCCTGCATCTAACCTGTCTAAACCCGTCAGAATTTTATATGTTTCTATGAGATCCCCTCTCATTCTTCTGGGAAGGCGCCAAACATCTCGAGTCTCTTCGCCGGGAGCAAGCTGAAGCCAAGCGTAAACAGCGGAAGGAGCACACGGCAAGCCAAGCATCCCACACACCCATTTCTTCAACCACCTGTGACAGCGAATGTAGGTCCCGCATCGGACTCAGCAGTCACCTGAGAACTCATTTTTAGTGTGGAAGCAAGTCATCCTCAACTCCGAAGGACTGCCTAAGAAGAGAAGATTATTTACAGTTAGGGAAATTTGGCAGGCAGAGAAGTAGAGTTTGTTGGAGAATAGCAGGCCAAAATTGACCACCGCCCGAAACGAGTCGCGCCTACAGCTCTTGAAGTGTTCCATCCGCCCCAAACATAATCCGGAGAAATTCAGCTTTTTAGTTTCTGGTCGGAGCGGTGAGGGTGTGGGGAGAGGGGAGGAAGTGCGGTCGGAACGGAGTAGCCGCCACGAGCAGGGCAGAAGTGGGGGCGGCTCGGAGTGACCTCGCTGATGACATCATCGCACTGGTGCGTCACAACGTCCCTCCCTTCAGTTAAAGGGGAGGGCCGCTGCGAACACTGCAGCCACTTCAGTGGCAAACATAGGGAAGGAAACCTTAGGTAAGGTTTTGGCTGGGCCAGTGGGCCGGCACCCGAGAGTGGGTGCCAGGCTGCCTGTTGGCGGCCCTTCCAAACCCACAGGCATAATTGTTGGCCGCGGCGCCAAGCCACAGAAAGGGTACCGACAGAAAAAGCTGTCGGGGGCACCAACCGGCAAAGGCGCCCCACCCGCGGGGCAATTTACGAATGGGGCTGTTGTGTATCTGTAAAGCATGCAATCCCATCTTCCGCCACCAGGGAGCGCATCCCCTGTAGAAGCCGGCCCCGAAGGCCTGTTCCTCACTCTGGAGTGTCTTAATAAAGACTGAGGTCACTGTTACTTTAACCTCCCTGTGTGCAGCCTCATCTGTGTTGGGAACACAATAACTGGCGACGAGTATACGAATCCAACACAAACATGCAGCAAACTGTGGGCATCCTGGAGAAGTTCTTGGAGGGTGAGGACTGGGAAGCCGATGTCGAACGGCTATACCAGTACTTTGTAGCCAATGAGCTGGACGGAGAAGGAAGCGCTGCAAAAGGCTCCTCACGATCTGTGGGACACCGACCTACAGCCACATGAAGAATCTTCTGGCTCCGGTGAAACCCACAGATAAGTCATATGAGGAGCTGTGTACACTGGTTCTGGAGCATCTTAACCCGAGGGAGAGCGTGCTGATGGCGAGGTATCGGTTTGAAGGCATCCCAGAGTACTTAAGGAGGTGGCCTTGGAAATAGCGGATGCATTGACAGTCATTTTCCAACATTCCATTGACTCTGGATCAGTTCCTATCGAGTGGAGGGTAGCCAATGCAACCACACTTTTTAAAAAAGAAGGGAGAGAGAAAACAGGGAATTATAGATCGGTCAGCCTGACATCAGTAGTGGGTAAAATGATGGAATCAATTATTAAGGATGTCATAGCAGCGCATTTGGAAAGAGGTGACATGATAGGTCCAAGTCAGCATGGATTTGTGAAAGGGAAATCATGCTTGACAAATCTTCTGGAATTTTTGGAGGATGTTTCCAGTAGAGTGGACAAGGGAGAACCAGTTGATGTGGTATATTTGGACTTTCAGAAGGCTTTCGAAAAGGTCCCACACAAGAGATTAATGTGCAAAGTTAAAGCACATGGGATTGGGGGTAGTGTGCTGACGTGGATTGAGAACTGGTTGTCAGACAGGAAGCAAAGAGTAGGAGTAAATGGATACTTTTCAGAATGGCAGGCAGTGACTAGTGGGGTACCGCAAGGTTCTGTGCTGGGGCCCCAGCAGTTCACACTGTGCATTAATGATTTAGACGAGGGGATTAAATGTAGTATCGCCAAATTTGCGGATGACACTAAGTTGGGTGGCAGTGTGAGCTGCGAGGAGGATGCTATTAGGCTGCAGAGTGACTTGGATAGGTTAGGCGAGTGGGCAAATGCATGGCAGATGAAGTATAATGTGGATAAATGTGAGGTTATCCACTTTGGTGGTAAAAACAGAGAAACAGACTATTATCTGAATGGTGACAGATTAGGAAAAGGGAAGGTACAACGAGACCTGGGTGTCATGGTACATCAGTCATTGAAGGTTGGCATGCAGGTACAGCAGGCGGTTAAGAAAGCAAATGGCATGTTGGCCTTCATAGCGAGGGGATTTGAGTACAGGGGGAGGGAGGTGTTGCTACAGTTGTACAGGGCCTTGGTGAGGCCACACCTGGAGTATTGTGTACAGTTTTGGTCTCCTAACTTGAGGAAGGACATTCTTGCTATTGAGGGAGTGCAGCGAAGGTTCACCAGACTGATTCCCAGGATGGCGGGACTGACATATCAAGAAAGACTGGATCAACTGGGCTTGTATTCACTGGAGTTCAGAAGAATGAGAGGGGACCTCATAGAAACGTTTTAAATTCTGATGAGTTCAGACAGGTTAGATGCAGGAAGAATGTTCCCAATGTTGGGGAAGTCCAGAACCAGGGGTCACAGTCTAAGGATAAGGGGGAAGCCATTTAGGACCGAGATGAGGAGAAACTTCTTCACCCAGAGAGTGGTGAACCTGTGGAATTCTCTACCACAGAAAGTTGTTGAGGCCAATTCACTAAATATATTCAAAAAGGAGTTGGATGAAGTCCTTACTACTCGGGGGATCAAGGGGTATGGCAAGAAAGCAGGAATGGGATACTGAAGTTGCATGTTCAGCCATGAACTCATTGAATGGCGGTGCAGGCTAGATGGGCCAAATGGCCTACTCCTGCACCTATTTTCTAAGTTTTCTATGTTTTCTATGTTTTCTACATGTGCCAGCGATCTGAAGGTCAGGAAGTGGTGAGCTACGTCGCCGAGCTAAGGCGAGTTGCAGGACAATGTGAGTTTGATGGCTACCTGCAGCAATTGCTCAGAGACTTTTTTGTACTGGGCATTGGCCACGAGGCCATCCTATGAAAACTTTTGACTGTAGAGACACCGACCCTCAATAAGGCCATTGCAATAGCACAGGCATTTATGTCCACCAGTGATAACACAAAACAAATCTCTCAGCACACAAGTGCTAGCAAGGTTCATAAATTAACTGGAACTGTATTTGCGAGCAGAAATGTACAGGGCAGAAACCACGAGTCTGCAACTGCCAGCAGGCCTCAGGGGACCCAGATGACTCAGAGTCCGCAACAAAAGATGAATTCAAGGCAATTCGCACCTTGTTGGCGTTGTGGAGGCTTCCATTCAACCTATTCATGCCGCTTCAAAGGGTATGTTTCCAAGAGCTGTGGAACAATGGGGTACCTCCAACGAGCTTGCAGACGAGCTGCAAGCTCTGCAAAACCTGCTAACCACCATGTGGCAGAGGAAGATCGGTCCATGGTGGATGAAAGCAATTTCGAGCCTCAGTGAGAGGAGGCAGATACTGAAGTACACGGGGGGCACACATTTTCGATGAAATATCCACCGATAATGCTAAATATAAAATTGAATGGCTTACCCGTAGCCAGGAACTGGAAACTGGCGCTAACCAATCCATCATGAGTAAAAAGATGTTTGAGAGACTGTGGTACAACAAGGCACTCAGACCAGCCCTGAGCCCCATCCACACGAAACTGAAAACGTACACCAAAAAGCTCATCACTGTCCTGGGCAGCCCCATGGTCAAGGTCACCTTCGAGGGCACGGTGCATGAACTGCCACTCTGGATTGTCCCGGGCGATGGCCCCACACTGCTTGGAAGGTGCTGGCTGGGCAAAATCCGCTGGAACTGGGATGACATCCGAGCGCTATCACATTTCGATGAGGCCTCATGTACCCAGGTTCTTAACAAATTTCCTTCCCTTTTTGAGCCAGGCATTGGAAACTTTTCCGGGGAGAAGGTGCGGATCCACTTGGTCCGAGAGGCACGACCCATTCACCAAAAGGCGCGAGCGGTACCTCACATGATGAGGGAGAGAGTGCAAATCAAGCTGGACAGGCTGCAACACGAGGGCATCATCTCCCCAGTTGAATTCAACGAGTGGGCCAGCCCGATTGTTCCAGTACTCAAAAGTGATGGCACGGTCAGGATTTGCGGCGATTATAAAGTAACTATTAATCGTTTCTCGCTACAGGACCAATACCTGCTACCTAAGGCAGACAACCTATTTGAGATGCTGGCAGGAGGCAAGACATTCACCAAGCTCGACCTGACTTCGGCCTACATGACGCAGGAGCTGTAGGAGTCTTCAAAGGGCCTCACCTGCATCAACACGCACAAGGGACTGTTCATCGACAACAGATGCCCGTTTGGAATTCGGTTGGCTGCAGCGATCTTCCAGAGAAACATGGAGAGCCTACTCAAGTCGATACCATGCACGGTGGTTTTTCAGGACGACATATCGGTCACGGGTCAGGACACCGTCGAGCACTTACAAAACCTGGAGGAGGTCCTCCAGCAACTGGATCGCGTAGGGCTGCAGCTGAAGAGGTGGAAATGCATCCCCATGGCAACAGAAGTGGAGTTTTTGGGGAGAAAGATCGCGGCGGACGGCATCCGGCCCACAGACGCCAAGACAGAGGCTATCAGGAATGCGCCCAGGCCACAGAATGTCACGGAGCTGCGGTCGTTCCTGGGACTCCTCAACTATTTTGGTAACTTCCTTCCTGGGTTAAACACCCTCTTAGAGCCCCTACATGTGTTATTGTGAAATGGTGAGAACTGGGCATCGGGGAAAAAAACCAAGTAATTGCTTTTGAGAAAGACAGAAACATTTTATGCTCCAACAAGCTGCTTGTATTGTATAACCCTGTAAAAGACGTGTGCTAGCATGTGATGCATTGTCGTACGGAGTCGGGTGTGTACTACAACAAGCTAACATTGCGGGAAAGTTGCAACCTGTCGCCTATGCCTCCAGGAGCTTGTCTAAGGCCAAGAGGGCCTACAGCATGATTGAGAAAGAGGCATTAGCGTGTGTGTTCGGGGTAAAGAAAATGCACCAGTACCTGTTTGGCCTCAAATTTGAGCTGGAAACCAATCACAAGCCCCTCATATCCCTGTTCGCTGAAAACAAGGGGATAAATACTAATGCCTCAGCCCGCATACAAAGGTGGGCACTCACGCTATCAGCGTATAATTATACCATCGGCCACAGGCCAGGTACTGAGAACTGTGCGGATGCTCTCAGTCGGCTACCATTGCCAACCACAAGGGTGAAAATGGCGCAGTCTGCAAACTTGTTAATGGTGGCGCAGCTCGCAGATTTGTTGATGGTCATGGAAGCGTTTGAAAATGATAAATCACTGTCATGGCCCGCTAGATTGGGACTTGGACCAGCCAAGATCGTCTGCTGTCCCTCGTAAAAAAACTGTGTACTGCATGGGAGCTGAGCCAGCATCCCCATTGAAATGCAAGAGCCAATCAAGCCGTTCCAATGGCGAAAGGACGAGCTGTCCATTCAGGCAGACTGCCTGTGTGGGGTAACCGCGTAGTGCTACTCCACAGCACACACCCAGGTATAGTAATGATGAAAGCGATAGCCAGATCCCACGTGTGGTGGCCCGGTATCGACTCTGATCTAGAGTCCTATGTACGTCAATGTAGCGTGTGTGCTCAGTTGAGCAACGCGCCCAGAGAGGCACCACGAAGTTTGAGTTCCTGGTCCTCCAGACCATGGTCGAGGATCCATGTCGACTACACGGGCCCGTTTCTCGGTAAAATGTTCCTGGTGGTGGTGGATGTTTTTTCAAAATGGATTGAATGTGAAATAATGTTGGGAAGCACCGCCACTGCAAACCATTGAAAGCCTGAGGGACATGTTTGCCACCCATGGCCTGCCTGACATATTGATCAGTGACAACGGGCTATATTTCACCAGTGCCGAATTTAAAGAATTCATGACCCACAACAGGATCAAACATGTCACCTCGGCCCCATTTAAACCAGCCTCCAATGGGCAGGCAGAGCGGGCAGTACAAACCATCAAACAGAGCCTTAAACGAGTCACAGAAGGCTCACTCCAAACCCGCCTGTCCCGAGTACTGCTCAGCTACCGCTCGAGACCCCACTCACTCTCACAGGCGTGCCCCCGGCTGAGCTACTCATGAAAAGGACACTTAAAACCAGACTCTCGCTGGTTCACCCCAACCTGCATGATCAGGTAGAGAGCAGGCGGCAGCAACAAAATGTAAACGATGGTCGCGCCACTGTGTCACGGGAAATTGATCTGAATGACCCTGTGTATGTGCTAAACTATGGACATGGTCCCAAGTGGATCGCGGGCACGGTGATTGCTAAAGAAGGGAGTAGGGTGTTTGTCGTCAAACTAGACAATGGTCAAATTTGCAGAAAACACCTACCAAACGAGGCTGCAGTTCACAGACTGCCCTGAACAACCCACAGCAGACACCACCTTTTTCGAGCCCACAACACACACCCAAAGGATCAACAACACCACCCCGGACCAGGAAATCGAACCCATCACGCCCAACAGCCCAGCAATGCCAGGCTCACCCAGCAGCCCTGCAGGGCCAACAATACGTCAGCCCAGCGAAAGCACAGCCAACGCACCAGAACAGAGATTTGTACCGAGGCGGTCCGCCAGGGAAAGAAAGGCTCCCGACCGCCTCACCTTGTAAATAGCTTTCACTTTGACTTTGGGTGGGAGTGATGTTGTGTATCTGTAAAGCATGTACTCCCATGTTCCGCCACCAGGGAGTGCATCCCCTGAAGTCCTAAGGAATGCTGGGATCCCTTGGGAGCACTGTATATAAGCCGACCCATAAGGCCTGTTCCTCACTCTGGAGTGTCTTAATAAAGACTGAGGTCACTGTTACTTTAACCTCCCAGTGTGCAGCCTCATCTGTGTTAGGAACACAATAGGGGCAATTTCCTGTTGGGCAATTTCGGAAAGGAGTTGCTATCAGTCGGTAAAGGGTCGGTGCATGCACGAAGTGGTGGGAAAAGGGGCGCTGCTTTCAGGCGGCCCTGGGCCTTGTCGAAAGGGGCAATTTTGGCTCCTAGGTGTTTCTCTGCAGTGGATGCTGAGGAACTGGGTGGTGAAAAATTAGAAACAATAGTGTCACTGGCAAGAGAGTTGAATTACAGCATGATAAGTTTACATAGGCACTCTCCATTATGAATGTGAAATTTATAGGAGAAATGTGCAAAGATGTAAGATTTTCAATACATATATTATATAGATATTAGAAGCACTGTGTATACATAGGAGAATGGTTCACTAAAAAAAATAGACCAGCAATAGGCCCTTTCTACTACAATTCCCAAATGTTGTTGATGCAAACGCTATCCAACGTAATCTTTGTGTAGAGCAATTGTCCTAGCCATGCATAGTTAATGGAAAAAATTCCACCACAAGATATGCCTGGTATATTTATTAGAATCATTTGTTAAATATGCATTAACATTTCATGAAATCATTTGTAACTCTTGGAATCCTTAATCAGATAGAAAATGTAAATTAAAATTGCATGTAATTTCCACGGGGTTCTCCAACGAGAGATTGGATTAAATGGTGAAAAACAACAAAGTTAAAATGGAAGATTGGGAGAAGTCAGTGGAAATTTAGAGCCATATCTTCAGAAATGGTAAGCCAGCAGGGCAAGAGGATACAGGCTTGGTCTTGTGAGGAGCAAATTTAGACAGATGCAGGGAAATATTGCTTAATAGAAAATGATCCACAGGAAGAACAACTGAGGCCTGAACACTGAACTCATTTAAGAAACTACTAGACGGTAGGAAAGGATAAAATCAAAGAAGTATCTCCACCACCTTTCTTGCAGGCATGCTGCAGTACTGACCCATGGCAGAGAAAGAAACCTTTGTCACTGTCTGCGAGCTCATGCCTGCACCTTTCCTTTCATCCTGGCCTGTCACTTCTTAAACTCATTTTCCTTCAGCCTCTGCAAAGATGGTTTGAGGTACATTTAAAGGCTTTTCAAAAGCTTGCTAAATTTTTGTCCCCCTCCCCTTTAATTGTCCCTATAACTTTAAATTTGACTGGTATCATTCCCAGACCTATCTGAATTTGTAACTGGAGTTGTGAGTAATTATGCAGATTAAGTTAAGACTAGAAAATTGAGTGCTATTCGCACTCAGAATTCAGGCAGGTCGTAAAGCAGTACTAACCAAATTAGAACTGATTTTACACCTGAAGACAGAAATGACCTCCGCGATCTTTAATATCACGAAATGGTATTCCGCTAAATGGTTTGTGGATTATTCTACTCTTTAACTCCCTCTCTGTGATTGGTACTATTTGTTGATTCTTTCTCCTCTCTCTTCCGTTTATTTTCTCCAACTGTACTAAAATGCCTGCTTATCTTTTAGTTTTCCGTTCAGATGAAAGGTACACATTTGAAACATCACACCCTGTCAGATATTTACTGACCTGCTGTGCATTTCCAGCATTTTCTGTTTTTTAAATAGATTGAGACTTGGACAGAGCATTTAGTTATGATGTTGCATGGTTTAAATCAGATCTGGACCACTTCTCTGAAACATTGGGCACCACTGGCCTATGCACTAATTGATGAAACAAGACTGATTCTCCCATTACTGTGCCTGGGTATATTGAATCAGTTGAGTGTAGCACAATGGAGAAAAATTGGGTGGGAAGAACGTAAGCCAATAAAGAGTCCATCAATTCTCCATCCATTCATTTACACAAACTCAGGTGGGTTCTCTTATTTGTGAGCAATTCCCCCTGCCTAATTTTCCCAGGAAAATCTGCCCTAACTTGTCAATGGCAACATTTTTGAAGTTAACGTTTTGTGAGGTTATCCACTTTGGTGGCAAAAACAGGAAGGCAGAATATTATCTGAATGGTGACAGATTAGTAAAAGGGGAGGTGCAATGAGACCTGGGTGTCATGGTACATCAGTCATTGAAGATAGGCATGCAGGTACAGCAGGCAGTAATGAAAGCAAATGGCATGCTGGCCTTCATAGCGAGGGGATTTGTGTATAGGAGCAGGGAGGTCTTACTGTAGTTGTACAGGACCTTGGTGAAACCACACCTTGAGTATTGTGTGCAGTTTTGGGCTCCTAATCTGAGGAAGGACGTGCTTGCTACTGAGGGAGTGCAGCGAAGGTTCACCAGACCGATTCCCAGGATGGCAGGACTGACATATGAAGAAAGACTGGATCAGCTAGACTTATACTCACTGGAATTTAGAAGAATGAGAGGGGATCTCATAGAAGCATATAAAATTCTGACGGGACTGGACAGGTTAGATGCAGGAAGAATGTTCCCGATGTTGGGGAAGTGCAGAACCAGGGGACACAGTCTAAGGATAAGGGGTAAGCCATACAGGACTGAGATACAGGCGGAGCAGGCTCGAGACGCTAGATGGCCTACTCCTGTTCCTAATTCTTATGAGATGAGGAGAAACTTTTTCACCCAGAGCGTTGTGAACCTGTGGAATTCTCTGCCACAGAAAGTTGTTGAGTCCAGTTCATTGGACATATTCAAAAGGGAGTTATGGCTAAAGGGATCAGGGGGTATGGAGAGAAGGCTGGAGTGGGGTACTGAGGTTGAATGATCAGCCATGATCATATTGAATGGCGGTGCAGGCTCTATGGGCCGAATGGCCTGCTCCTGCACCTATTTTCTATGTTTCTATGTAACACTGAGTTAGCCATAGCATTAGTGTTGCAACCTGCAAAATCATGGGGGGAAAATTGCAGTCGGAGGCTTCCTTCGGGCAAACGCCTCTGACCGAAAAATTTTTTATGAAAATAACTAGTGGTCCCGGAGGAATGTAGGATTGCGGTCGGAGGCCTAGTTTCGCAGTCCAGTATACGGGAATGTGTCTTCCAGGTACGTATTCATATCCTGAGATCACGTGGGCCTGGACCACCAATGAACATCTAGTATTCTCATTGATAATAATGGGAACTCTGTTTGTACAAGCTCCCATTACTATCAATGAGAATACCCCCAAAAACAAGAAACACAACAAAATAAATTTAAAAAAACACCTCCCATATTTAAAATTAATTGAAATTGAATGTAATTAAATGTAGAAAAAAATATTTTGGGGGGAATTTTTTTTAATGTGTTTTAATAGGGTTAAACATAAACTTAGCTTAATGGACAGGGTTTTTAATCTAAAAATTACTGATTAAAATTAATTTTTCTATGTTTTAAAACTCTTACACTGGTAAATGTAGGCTATATGCCTGCTTTTACCAGGCGTAAGAGTTTGAAAGACATTCGCTGGACAAGAGTTGGGCAAATGGTCCAATCTCTGCCCCGTGAATGTCCTTCTCCTGGGGATGCATGCTATCTGTTTAAAGACATTTTGGCAGATCGCAAAAGCCGGCTCTCGGCAAATGCACATCACATGCCGAAAACCGGCATTTGTGAGGCCTCTTCAGGTGCGTGTGCTACAATTTTCGGCCCCATATCTTCCTCTGCCCCTTTGGAACTCTGTGGCATTCCAGCACAAAAACATGTTCAATATTTGTTCATTGGCAAGAAGCGTTACTTCATACCACCAAATAAAATGGATAAACAGTGACTCAAGACATGTTGAAACATGATGCACTAGCACCAACAGTGTGTCACCTTTAGGAAATAAATTTTAATTTAATAAGTCTAAGAAATGTCTCCAGTCAATCTACTGATGAAGTGATCGAACAGCAGGTTAAAAAAAATATCCACCTCGCCAATACAAAATTAAATCATTTGACTTAACAATACTCCTTTCAAAACACAACTGTTTGCAGATCCACTTGAGACTCAATCTTGTGTTACAACATTCCCTGTCCAAAAGGATTAGCAGACAACCTGCTCTTAGACTATCAATGTGCCTGTTGAATCAGGCACTCGAAAATGAATGAGACCATCATGTATTGATTGTCTCTGATTTGCCTTTTCTTCCACCCTCTGGTAAAGTAACCTTACTGCACTTAGTGCCTCCAGCAAAAATCGTGAATTTACCTTGTCGACCTGCACATCAGTGCACAAACAAGATACATTGCCAGGGCTTCAAAGTTCCATTCAATATAAGATTTGCAGTGTGTATGTGAGATCTTCCATGCAATCTTTAACAATCTAGGTTCTCCATTTTTTAATTAACCATTTATTTATCTTTCCTGGTCTCAGGACATTTCAACTTTGTTATTTCTATATGAGTAAACTAAAGCTGTACATACCCGACATCATCTGAAAAGTCATCCTATAATTCAGAAATATTGCTGTTGGACTGCACATGGGTAGACTGCCCCTCCACAGGGTGAATGAGTAATAAAGGTTTGGATGCATCTACTTCTGAGTTGCCAACCTTGGCCATGGTGTGGTGATGAGATGATGAACAAAGCCTGGCAACTCCTTGTAGAAGTGGGGGATGGGAGGAGGAAGAGGATTTCCACTGGATGTTCTTGTTCACCTTCTTGGAGTTAGTCAAGAGAAATATCAGGGAAAACACCCTGATCTGGCCCTGAAGTTGCTGGAGATGTAGGGCCTGGTAGGGGCCAGCAATGGGAAGAAAGGGTGCGTGCCTATTAGGAGAGCAGATACTCCCCAATAATGAGGATATTTTAATATGTCAGACTTTCAGCAAGCCATCACTACATGCCAATGTATTCGACATCTCAACATTTCCTGGTCATCCATGCCATCCTCCTGGTTATAAGCATTGAAGATTTTAATCAAAATATATTGACAAAGGTCAACATTCTGGGACTCTGCATATTTTCTGGCATAAGGCATTTACATGAAGGATGGCAACTATGTCAATGTTAACAACATTACAATAATGCTAATGGTGTCAAAGTATATCGAAGAACCCACTGGTGCTATCAATTAAAGTGAAGCAACGCTCCCTTTAGGATAATTCCTACATAAGTTGACACCGTGTAAACCCAACTGACATTCTCCTTCTGCCGAAGTACATATTGAAGTATTAGTTGGGAATGATAAAGCATTGCCGAAGTATGCTTAAGTATTAGTGACTTAGTCGCTTCCCCCTCCAGAATGATCTTGCGCCACTGTTTGTTCAACACACAAAGCAATATATATTTTGACAGGAGAAGCTTCAATGTATAAAACTGTCATATAAATAATCTCATTATCTGAGTTATTAAAGCAATAATCCTTGCTGTCTATGTGACTGACGTATATGTGTCTCCCACAATACGTAGACAACAACCTGCTTAGCAATACTTCCAAGTCTCACACATTTCACTTCTGGCATGTTTTTCAAAGATCCATACTTTCCACGGGTGTTTTTCCGAAAACCCGATGTCACAAACAAAGTTTATTTTTCCTGGGTTGGAAGTTTGTGGGCAACCACGTTCAAATTGTGGAACGATTGGATGAACCAGAGCTGAATCATTGGTTTCCTAAATTCTTAGGAGTCGCGCGTAGAGAAATTGATTGGGCTTCCAAGATTTTGCTCACTTAAGGAAATTATACATCCAAGTAATGGATAGCTTCCATTCATATAATATATTCTCTGGTTAGGTATATAATAGGGTTGAGTGATATTAATTATGACCTCGTAAATGTCCCTGTTCAGCAGCATTGTGACACTTCTATTCTTTTCAGTCTCTATTCTCTGGCAGCCCAGACTGAGATTGATGAATTAAGTGCCAAAACCAGGACAGTTTTATGCTGTGGACTCGTGTCCATCGGGAACTGGATTGAGACTCGGTTTAGATTGGCTTGATATTACAGCTTCCTTAATGTGGTCACCGTTGACTCCATTTCTAGATCAGAATGACAATGAATCCCTAAACTTGCTTATAAGAGTGAGCTTCAAAGAAATCTCATATAGAAAATGATGATTTAGTCAGTAAAATGCATGCCAGCATGCTATAAGCTGTAAAAATTAATTTCTCCACAGGGCTGAATATTTCTGCTTCAAAAGTCAATATATATGCAGGCACATACAGTAATAGCTCCTTTATTGCAATAATGCATGAATTATTTAAACAACATGACCTTTTTATCATGTATCCTTTGAAAGAAACACATTGAAGATGTAAATTTGAAGCTTATTATTATGCAAATATATTCATTGTTAACAATTAGCAATTAAACCTGCAGTGTCTACAAAGAGCAGAGCCAAAATTAGCAACTTAATTTATCATTACAAAATTAAAACGTACACAAAATTTTTAAATGGCCATCATAATATTTCTACTACTTTTTTGTGTTGTATGCAAAACCTCATACTAAACCGGAACCACCTTAGTACAGTAAATTTCTGTAAAGTCTTGTTTAAGATGAATCTGTAGTCACTTGTCAATAGAGGTAGTTAATATGTCGACAACTTAAAATATGAATGTGTTCCAAACAAAATTTCCAAGGGCCTTCACTTTATACAACATTTTTACCCATTCCTTCTTCAATTTACATTCTTCACTACTATCTTGTCATCAGTACCCCTCCACAGCTGTCCGCCCATAAGCATTCTTTTGTTGGGCAAGATTGAGTTTAACAGTTTTTAACATTCTTTCACTTTCCCCGCCTTCACACATACACAGTATTTCACCTGCTAATTTGACCGCCAAGTGACAAAATTCACACGAAACTCAGTAAACTGAGCTACGGTTGAGCATCAGTCAAGGATGTCAATCAAGTGCAAACCCTCTGCATTTAGAGTCCAACAATCTGTCGCTAAACATCTCAGTCATTTCTAGTATAGTGAAGTATAGTGAAGCTTATGGTCTACAGGGCAGTAGTGATATATGGCTCAGAGACATGGATCATATACAGTAGACATCTCAAAGCGCTGGAGGAGTACCACCTCTAGCCGCCTCCGCAAGATCCTCCAAATCCACTGGTAGATAGATGCACCAATGTTAGTGTTCTCGATCAGGCCAACATCCCCAGTATCGAAGCACTGACCACACTCGACCAGCTCCGTTGGACAGGCCACATTGTCCGCATGCCCGACACAAGACTCCCAAAGCAAGCGTTCCACTCGGAACTCCTACAAGGCAAGCAAGCCCCAGGTGGGCAGAGGAAACGTTTCAAAGACACCCTCATTAAAATGCAACATCCCCACCGGCACCTGGGAATCCCTGGCCCAAGACTGCCCTAAGTGGAAGAAGAGCATCTGGGAAGGCGCTGAGCACCTCGAGTCTCATCGCCGAGAGCATGCAGAAACCAAGCGCAGACAGCGGAAGGAACATGTGGCCAACCAGACTCCCCACCCACCCTTTCCTTTAACGACTATCTGTCCCACCTGTGACAGAGACTGTAATTCCCATATTGGACTGTACTGTCACCTGAGAACTCACTTTTAGAGTGGAAGCCAGTCTTCCTCGATTTCAAGGGACTGCCTGTGATGATGATGATGATGATGATGATGAGTCAAGTCATTTATACTCAAATTAACTTTTAGTAGTATAGTCACTTGCGAGTGACTACTTCTTAAATGACTATATGATACTTTATGAGAATGGAAAATTTAATAAAATTTCCATCTACAAATTTGTACCCAATCCCAAATGAAAAATGGCCTCCATAGTGATGATTTTAAAACAGCATTATCAAATATCACAGACTTCTTTTCACACAATTATTAATGTTGCACTTTAAATTGAAATTTAAATTAAATTCACAATTGATACATTTCATGGATAAACCTCAACTGCTCTAAAATATGATTTATTTTGCCTATGTTCAAAAGTTTATTTCGAGCTGTGCCAAAGCAGTTCCCAATAGTGACACCTACAGCCAGCTGGTCTTATTGCAATACTGAAACGACAAGTAAAAGAAGTGCAACTGCATTTAAAGTTACATCCCCTCAAAATAGTTAGTTATTTCAAAATCTCCATTCAATAAATTTTAACTTCCAAAGGAGTATTTCCCATATTAACATGTTTTGAATGAATACAAACTCCAAGATTTTTGAAAGTTCTATAAATATAAGGTTTACATAAGAACATAAAAAATAGGAGCAGGAGTAGACCATTTGGCCCATCAAGTCAGCTCTGCCATTCAATAAGATCATGACTGACCTGATCTTGATCTCAACTCCACTTCCCTGCCCGCACCCCATAATCCTTGACTCCCTTATCGTTCAAAAATCTGTCGATAAGAACATGAGATATTTGTATCTCAGTGCTGAAAGTTGGTGCACAAAAACGGAATCGGAGTGAGCAAAATGTTCTGGTCCATTTTGCGGATGTTATAAATGTTAATCTATTGAGTATAGAAGCCACAGGGAATAGCAATAAGTCATCTATCGCATTTCTATGGAATTCTTAGAGGAGGAGATTAAGTTAGAGGATAAGGGTTATCTAGTGGATATAATTAGTCAGAAAATAGTTGAGTGAAACTTCCGAGGAAGAACAAGGTTCACAGAACAAATGTCATGTTAACTAAGAGTGAAGCGCCTTGGGATGTTTTATTACATTAAAGGCGCTATATAAATACAAGTTGTTGTTGTTGTGTTGAAAATGGGCTTTACAATGGCAAAAGAGAAAACTTGTGTTTTATATGACACTTCACTACATCTCTCACAAAACATTTCACCTACAATGCACTACCATTATGTAATGCGCCAGGCAAACGCAGCAGCCATTTTGCATGCAGTCAAGATCTGCAAACACCAGTAAGATGAATGACCAGCTAATGTGTTTTTCTTTCAGTGGTGATGTAAAATTTGCTGTGGCCAGTTGATATTAATAGCACTCGAAGGGATTTGGACAAATGATATGTATGGGCTAATAATTGAAACGTAACTGTGAAGTAAGCCACAGTGGCACAGGAAGCATGAACACAAAGGTGTCAACTGGCGAAGCTGCAAAAGGAAGACGCTCATCATTGTCATGATTGACATTTGTCATTCTATTTTTACCAAGTTTTCAAATACTTTGAAACATATCACTGGACCATGCAAAATAAAAATATCCAAATAATTATGCAGGTTGAACCTCCCTTCCAGAACTCCCTGATCCAGAACTACCCCTCGTCCAGAACCATTCCCTGCCATCGGGTGGCACAAGCGTAGAACTCCAACATGAACAAACTGAAGTCCTTCCTCGCTGCCGACTCCCGCAATTGCTGGCCTGACCCCGCGATCCACCACCACCACCCCCCCACCCCGCAGCACCCCCCCCTCCGCCACCCCGCCATGATCTCTCTGCCGCACTCCCAGCCTCAAGCCAGCCAACCCCAATATCCCATTGCTCAGTAGCTGTACCATCCAATTTAACGTGATCACCCTTCGTCCGGAAAAATCCCTTATTCAGAACAGGCCAGGTCACAAGGGCTCCAGATAAGGGAGGTTCAACCTGTATTGGCGTAAGGCACTAAAGAACCTAAAACTAACTACCAAAGTTTCACTAATATTACCACTTTGAAATTCACTTTTTTTGTCATGGGAGACTCCGCAAGTCTGCTGCTCTCAGAAATGTAGCCATTAATTGATGCGTGCTGCTCTATGTCTCCCTATTTACACATAAATGAATCTTTTCAAACCATCTGCTATAACTCAATTACCTATTCACACATACTGAAATTATAGTTATCTTTACTATCACAGGAGGATGCAACTCCTTCACCTGGTTAACTAAATACTTCATCAACTGGTACAGAACGTAAAGCTCCAAACCCCATTACAACCCCTTGATTTCCAAAGGATGCATCCTACTGAATTAGATGAGTAACGGCTGCCTCCAACCTTCTTTAAAGGCAATAACACAATCAATCGGTTCTCTTATGAAGGGCAATAGTTGAATGTTTCATAAACATTCAAACTTTGGGCGTGATGGGGAGGGGAGCCAGAAGAGCTGTAGGTCATTTTCCTGTTCATGAATCCATGCAAAAGTGATGCAATTATATGTGTTTATTAACAAAACAGAAAAGTTTGCTGTTCTCCCAATGGCTCAGTAAGTTAATCCAGTGAGCAACTGAACTATACAACAAGAACCACCTGTATTTATATAGCACCTTTAACATAATAAAACAACCAAGGCGCTTCACAGGAGCATTATAAAACAAAATTTGACATCGACCGACATAAGGAGATATTAGGACAGATAGGTTTTAAGGAGCATCTTAAAGGAGGAAAGAGAGATAGGAAGGCAGAGAGGTTTAGGGAGGGAATTCCAGAGCTTAGGGCCTTGGCAGCTGAAGGTACAGCCGCCAATGGCTGAGCAATTAAAATCAGGGATGCTCAAGACCCGTGTGGTGGCTGGTGTGCAATGGCCAACACACGTTAAAAAATCCACGTACCGGCATCTTCCACCCTTCAACATGGAGTTCGGGACCTGGAATATTAGGTCCTTCATCCCTTGTGAACTCATCCCTTTTTAGCATGGAAGCAAGTCATCCTCGATATGAGGGACTGCTTATGATGATGTTGATGATGATGGATGCTCAAGAGGCCATAATAAGGGGAGCGCAGATATCTCGGAGGGTTGTGTTGCTGGAAGAGATTACAGTGATAGGGAGGGGCGAGGCCATGGAGGGATTTGAAAATAAGGATGAGAATTTTAAAATTGAGGCATTGCTGAACCAGAAGACCTCAAAAGTCCCATGTTCAACCCAGGGATGACGTTGGGATTGTGCAATAGTCTGTGCTGAGTTAGCTGAGCTCTGTGCCTCAATGCGAGGAGTATTCGGAATAAGATGGACAAATTAACTGCGCAGATAGCAGTTAACGGGTATGATGTGATTGGCATCATGGAGACATGGCTCCAGGGTGGCCAAGGCTGGGAACTCAACATCCAGGGGTATTCAGCATTTAGGAAGGATAGACAGAAAGGAAAAGGAGGCGGGGTGGCGTTGCTGGTTAAAGAGTAAATTAATGCAATTGTAAGGAAGGACATTAGTTTGGATGATGTGGAATCGGTATGGGTGGAGCTACAGAATACCAAGGGGCAGAAAACACTAGTGAGAGTTGTGTACAGGCCACCACATAGTAGTAGTGAGGTTGGGGACAGCATCAAACAACAAATAAGGGATGTGTGCAATAAAGGTACAGCAGTAATCATGGGTGACTTTAATCTAAATATTGATTGGGCTAACCTAACTGGTAGCAATACGGTGGAGGAGGATTTCCTGGAGTGTATTAAGGATGGATTTCTAGACCAATATGTCGAGGAACCAACCAAAGAGCTGGCCATCCTAGACTGGGTGATGTGTAATGAGAAGGGACTAATCAGCAATCTTGTTATCTGAGCCCCTTGGGGAAAAGTGACCATAATATGGTAGAATTCTTTATTAAGGTGGAGAGTGACAAAGTTAATTCAGAAACTAGGGTCCTGAACTTAAGGAAAGGTAACTTTGATGGTATGAGGCGCGAATTGGCTAGATTAGACTGGCAAATGATACTTAAAGGGTTGACGGTGGATAGGCAATGGCAAACCTTTAAAGATCATATGGACGATCTTCAACAATTGTACATCCCTGTCTGGAGTAAAAATAAAACTGGGAAGGTGGCTCAACCATCGCTAACAAGGGAAATTAAGGATAGTGTTAAATCCAAGGAAGAGGCATACAAATTTGCCAGAAAAAGTAGCAAACCGGAGGACTGGGAGAAATTTAGAAAACAGCAGATGAGGACAAAGGATTTAATTAAGAGGGAGAAAATAGAGTACGAGAGGAAGCTTGCCGGAAACATAAAAAATTACTGCCAAAGTTTCTATAAGTGTGTGAAGAGAAAAAGATTAGTGAAGACAAGCGTTGGTCCCTTGCAGTCGGATTCGGGTGAATTTATAATGGGGAACAAAGAAATGGCAGACCAATTGAACAAATACTTTGGTTCTGCCTTCACAAAGGTAGACACAAATAGCCTTCCCGATGTACTAGGGGTCCGAAGGACTAGTGAGAAGGAGGAACTGAAGGATATCCTTATTAGGCGGGAAATTGTGTTAGGGAAATTGACGGGGTTGAAGGCCGATAAATCCCCAGGGCCTGATAGCCTACATCCCAGAGTACTTAAGGAAGTGGCCCTAGAAATAGTGGATGCATTGGTGATCATTTTCCAACAGTCTATCGAATCTGGATCAGTTCCTATGGACTGGAGGATTGCTAATGTAACACCACTTTATAAAAAAGGAGGGAGGGAGAAAACGGGTAATTATAGACCGGTTAGCCTGACATCGGTGGTGGGGAAAATGTTGTAATCGATCATTAAGGATGAAATAGCAGCGCATTTGGAGAGCAGTGATAGGATTGGCCCAAGTCAGCATGGATTTATGAAAGGGAAATCATGCTTGACAAATCTTCTGGAATTTTTTGAGGATATAACTAGTAAGGTGGACAAGGGAGAATCAGTGGATGTGGTGTATTTGGACTTTCAAAACGCTTTTGACAAGGTCTCACACAAGAGATTGGTGTGCAAAATCAAAGCACATGGTATTGGGGGTAATATACTGACGTGGATAGAGAACTGGTTGGCAGACAGGAAGCAGAGAGTCGGGATTAACGGGTCCTTTTCAGAATGGCAGGCAGTGACTAGTGGAGTGCCACAGGGCTCAGTGCTGGGACCCCAGCTCTTTACAATATATATTAATGATTTAGGTGATGGAATTGAGTGCAATATCTCCAAGTTTGCAGATGACACTAAGCTGGGTGGCGGTGTAATCTGTGAGGAGGACACTAAGAGGCTGCAGGGTGACTTGGACAAGTTAGTCGAGTGGGCAAATATATGGCAGATGCAGTATAATGTGGATAAATGTGAGGTTATCCACTTTGGGGGCAAAAACACGAAGGCAGAATATTACCTGAATGCCGGAAGATTAGGAAAAGGGGAGGTGCAGCGAGACCTGGGTGTCATGGTTCATCTGTCATTGAGAGTTGGCATGCAGGAACAGCAGGCGGTGAAGAAGGCAAATGGTATGTTGGCCTTCATAACAAGGGGATTTGAGTATAGGAGCAGGGAAGTCTTGCTGAAGTTGTACAGGGCCTTGGTGATTGTGTTCAGTTTTGGTCTCCTAATCTGAGGAAGGACGTTCTGGCTATTGAGGGAGTGCAGCAAAGGTTCACCAGACTGATTCCAGGGATGGCTGGAATGACATATGAGAAGAGACTGGATCAACTGGGCCTTTATTCACTGGAGTTTAGAAGGATGAGAGGGGATCTCATAGAAACATATAAGATTCTGACTGGACTAGACAGGCTATATGCGGGAAGAATGTTCCCGATGTTGGGGAAGTCCAGAACCAGGGGACACAGTCTTAGGATAAGGGGCAGGCCGTTTAAGACTGAGATGAGGAGAAACTTCTTCACTCAGAGAGTTGTTAACCTGTGGAATTCCCTGCCGCAGAGTGTTGTTGATGCCGGTTCATTGGATATATTCAAGAGGGAGATAGATATGGCCCTTACGGTTAAGGGGATCAAGGGATATGGAGAGAAAGCAGGAAAGGGGTACTGAAGGAATGATCAGCCATGATCTTATCGAATGGCGGTGCAGACTCGAAGGGCCGAATGGCCTAATCCTGCATCTATTTTCTATGTTTCTATGTTTCAAAGCACAGTAGGAGCACTGCAAATTACCTTGATCATCGGAGTTAAGGAGGAGAATATTGGCTGTGGTTCCTGCTACTGATCGCAATCCAGTGATCCCTACTAGAATTGATCGTCCGGATGCCGGATGAGGATCAAGCTCATTTATGATGCCCCTGTGCTCAAGTAGCTTGCTAACACATTGTCAAAGACTCACAGATAAATAATGGCCACATTGGTGAGGGATCAGGGAGCACCAGATGTCCTTGGAACTAAGTCCCAGAAAGGGGTAAACATCCTCAAGAGAGGAGAGAATAGAGAAAATAAAACCTGCTCGGCAGTTTTTATAAGGACTGCAATGTATGTACATAAGATCTGCCCACCAACAGGGGGCACTACCGTCGGAGGTCCTAGGGTCATAGGTACACGCATGCTGGGCCCAGTATATAACCTGAACTTCATCTTTGTATCTTCACTTCATTAAAGACTGACCAGGTTACACCTAATCACTGGCTCACAGTACGGAGTTCATTGTATCATTTTATACACCACAATTAGCGACGAGGCAAATACGAACCCACACAAAAGTATGGCGAGCATAGCATGATCGAGTACTGTTGGCATTTTTGAGAGATTCAGTGAGCGAGAAGATTGGGGAGATTTCACGGATCGTCTTGACCAGTATTTCGTGGCAAACGACCTAAACAAAGACGAGGATGCAGAGAAGCGCAGGGCAGTTCTTCTCACCATCTGTGGCCCCACGATCTATGCACTCATCAAGAATCTGCTCTCACCCACTCTTCCTACACAAAAGTATTACAAAGATCTGTGTACTCTAGTTCAGGAACACCTTAAACCCACGGAAGGAATCCTCATATACGGATATCGCTTCTATACGCATGTTCGTCCAGAAGGCCAGGACGTAGCAGCATTTGTTGCCGACCTGAGACATCTTACAGGGCCTTGCAAATTTGGGCCTGCGTTGGAAGACATGCTGCATGACTTTTTCGTGATTGGGGTCAACCACGAGGCGATCTTAAGTAAGCTGCTGGCTGCGGAGACGCTGGACCTCAGCAAGGTCATCACCATCGCCCAGCCTTGCATGTCCACGCAGAAAAGTACGAAGCAGATATCGCGACAAAAACAAGAACTCCACGGCAAGTACTGTATACAAAATTATATCGACGGCCGGCAGAGCTGCACATGGCAGGGCCTACTTGACTGCGTCTGCAAGACCGGGAGCCGCTCAAAGTTCGCCATCAAGGGCCTACTCGACTGCGTATGCGAGAACGGGAGCCGCTCAAAACCTGCCATCGGGCGCAAATCCGGGTTCAATGTGTTGGTATTGCGGGGGCAATCACCGACCCCATCAGTGCTGCTTCAGGCAGTATGTATGCAGAGAGTGTGCAAAGACGGGGCATCTTCAGCGGACGTGTCCACAGCAGAGCAAGCGAGCTGCGACACACCATGTGAATGATGATCAATTCAACGTGGATCTGGCGATGCAGCCCGAGGCATTTGGAAGCTCCGAGGAGGAAGTGTATAGCATACGTGTGTTCCTAACAAAGAGCCAACCGATAATGATGGAGGTAAAATTAAACAGCGTGCCGGTATCCATGGAATTAGACACGGATGCGAGTCAATCGATAATGAGCCAGAGGACTTTTGAAAAGCTGTGGGAGGCCAAGGTAGAGAGACCCAAGCTGAATCTGATAAATGCGAGGTTGCGTTCCAACACCAAAGAACTCATACCAGTGATCGGTAGTGCAGCAGTAAGAGTATCGTATGAGGGAGCGGTTCATAATCGACCGTTATGGATTATCCTGGGCAATGGCCTATCGTTATTCGGCAGGAGTTGGCTCGAGAAAATAAAATGGAAACGGTACAATATCAAAGCTTTGTCATCAGCGGATAGTGATTTGTGTGCTCAAGTGCTGAGCAAATTTCCTTCACTGTTTGAACCGGGAATTGGCAGCTTCAAGGGAGCCAAGCTGCAGATTCACCGAGGCCCAGACGCAAGGCCCATCCATCACAAAGCCAGGGCAGTCCCGTACATGATGAGAGAAAAGGTTGTGCTTGAATTGGACAGGCTACAACGCGAGGGCGTCATCTTACTGGTCAAATTTCATGCATGGGCCAGCCCCTTTGTTCCGGTGTTAAAGAGCGACGGCACGGTCAAGATTTGTGGAGACTACAAGGTCACGATCAACCGAGTTTCGAAACGAGATCAGTACCCGCTACCGGAAGCTGATGACCTGTTTGCAATGCTAGCCGGGGGAAAATCGTTCACCAAATTGGATCTAACATCGGCCTACATGACACAGGAACTGGTTGAATCATCAAAGAAACTTACGTGCATCAACACGCACAAAGAACTATTTATTTGCAACAGGTGCCCTTTTGGCATTCGTTCGGCAGCAGCCATATTTCAGAGAAACATGGAGAGCCTATTGAAATCCATCCTCAGGACTGTGGTATTCCAAGACAACATCCTAGTCACAAGTCGTGACACCGCCGAGCACCTGCACAATCTGGAAGAGGTTCTGCGCCGTCTGGACAAAGTGGGACTCAGGCTGTAACGTTCGAAGTGCATTTTCATGGCACCAGAGGTCGAATTCTTTTGTCGAAAGATTGCTGCAGACGGAATCAGGACTACAGACGCGAAAACAGAGGCCATCAAAAATACGCCCAGGCCCCAGATTGTGACAGAGCTGCGTTCGTTCCTGGGTCTTCTCAACTACTTCGGTAACTTCTTCCCCAAATTGAGCACAGAGCCTTTGCACAAGCTGCTTAGGAAAGGAGACAACGGGGTGTGGGATGAACTTCAAGACAGAGTCTTTGAGAAGGCTAGAAATCTGATGTGTTCCCACTGTATGACCCATGCAAGCATCTAGTTTTGACCTGTGATGCGTCGTCTTATGGGGTTCGCTGCGTACTCCAGCAAGCCAATGAGTCAGGCAAACTACAACCAGTTTCATATGCGTCTCGAAGCCTGTCCAAGGTGGAAAGAGCCTACGGCATGGTAGAGAAAGAGGCTTTAGCATGTGTTTATGGGGTAAAAATGGTGCACCAGTACCTGCTTGGGCTTCGCTTCAAGCTGGAAACCGATCACAAGCCGCTTATATCGTTGTTCTCGGAACATAAAGGTATCAATACCAACGCGTCATGCCACATCCAGAGGTGGCCGCTGACATTATCTGCCTATGATTATGTCATTCGTCATAGATCAGGCGCCGACAACTGCGCTGATGCATTGAGCCGGTTACCCACACCGGAGGTGGAAACGCCAATGCCCGCAGAGCTACTCATGGTTATGGACGTCTTTGAGAGTGAAGGGTTGCCTGTCACTGCTCAACAAGTTAAGACCTGGACCAGCCAGGATCCGACCCTATCAGTTGTAAAGCATTCTGTTCTTAACGGGGACTGGTCGACCATCCCCAAGGAAATGGGTGATGAAAGCAAACCGTACAGCCATCGCAAAGATGAGCTTTCCATCCAGTCCGACTGTTTACTGTGGGGTAATCATGTTGTAATGCCCAAGAAAGGCAGGGCGACATTTGTACGAGAGTTACATAGTACGCATCCCGGCATTGTCATGATGAAGACCACTGCCAGGTCCCATATTTGGTGGCCTGGTATTGACTCGGACTTAGAGTCGTGCGTGCATCAGTGCAGCACTTGCATACAGTTAAGCAATGCCCCAAAGAAAGCTCCACTCAGTCTGTGGTCATGGCCCTCCAAACCATGGTCTAGAATCCACGTCGACTTTGCTTGCGGGCCCCTTCCTCGGTAAAATGTTTTTTGTGGTAGTGGATGCATACTCCAAATGGATAGAATGTGTGATCATGTCATCCAGCACTTCCACTGCCACCATTGAGAACCTGAGAGCCATGTTTGCCACACATGGTCTGCCAGACATCGTTGTCAATGACAACGGACCGTGTTTCACGAGCCTGGAGTTTCAAGAGTTCATGAAACGCAACGGCATAAAACATGTGAGGTCAGCCTCGTTCAAACCCGCATCCAATGGTCAAGCAGAGCGGGCAGTTCAAACCATCAAGCAGAGCCTGAAACACATACTGCTCAGTTACAGGACAAGGCCACACACGCTCACCGAGGTCTCGCCTGCGGAACTATTGATGAAGAGAGGCCTCAAAACCAGGCTCTTTCTAGTCCATCCTGACCTTAACGATCATGTCAAAACCCGACGTCAACGCCAGCAATGGTATCACGACCGTGCCGCAGTGTCACGCGACATATCCGTAAATGGCCCAGTGTATGTACTTAACCATGGTCAAGGGCCCAAATGGCTCCTTGGCAATGTTACAGATAAGGAGGGTAACCGGGTGTATATGGCTAAGCTCAAGAATGGGCAGATGTACAGGAAATACATTGATCAAATCAAGCTAAGACACATTGACAAACCCAAACAGTTGGAAGAAGACACCACGAGCTTAGACGACCAACCAACTCACATCCAGCCATCAGAAGAACCCACTGTGGTCAACTTCCAGCCCCAAGTCGTGAGAGACTTGGATAGCACTGGGATTGTACTGAGACGGTCAACCAGGGAGCGAAGGGCTCCGGACCGTCTGAACTTGTAAGATGGACTTGTGCCAAGAACTGGGGGGGCGGGGGATGGGAAATGATGTAATGTATGTACATAAGGTCGGCCCATCAACATGGGGCACACTCGTGCTGGGCCCGGTATATAACCTGAATTTCACCTTTGTATCTTCACTTCTAGAAGCCATTAAAGACTGGCCAGTTTATACCTAGTCACTGCCTCACAGTACGGAGTTCATTGTATCATTTCATACACCACAAGGACATTGCCCCTTTAAAGGAGCACAGTATTCTACTACACTGTCACATAATCCTAAACATTGCAAAGAGATATAGCTATGCACTCAGCATTTTTCAGTCTCCTTGTTGCTGTGCATTATGCTTTAAACATGCAAGTTAAGTGCGGCTGCACGTGTGGAACTTCATGATTTTCCATCAGAGGCAGTTTAAATAAAATATCTGCTCCCAGGCTATCTCTAACTGGTAATTCTGAAGTATAAAATATGGTAGCAAATGAAAACTGAGAGACAAAGATAAGTATGCAGATGTCTCCCTTTACAACATTCAGGAGTACATATCAATATAATAAAATATACTTCTACTTTAACTAGTCTTATAATTGCAGATACCACTTATTTACATAACAAGTTCAGACCTTTAGTGTGCTTTGTGTAACCCTGCCAATAGTTACTCGGGTTTTGAGAGGTGCTTAAAATGTATCTGTTTAGCGTTTATATGTTCTGTCTGTGTGCTTAACCTTTATCCACAGCACAGTAATTAATGCTTTTCAATGGCAATGCTTTTTTCCAATTTAACATGTTCCCAATGTTGGCTAAATTATATAGAGATGAGAGATTACTGCTGCTATTAATCTCAATCACAAAGATGATGATATAGAGATGAACAGTAGCATTTATTATGCACACCCCATAAAGTGATCATCCACATATAGGTGTATCTCTTTCCTCAACTGGTATTACCAGCACAAGGGTTAAACTAGGCTCATGTGAACTTGCTGAACTCTATAGAATGACATGACAATACTGCATAGCTTGACATAAACTTGCATTTATTAGTGCCTTTAACATAGAACAAAACATAGTAAGAATTTCTACAGGTACATAAAAAGGAAAAGTGTGGCTAAAGTAAATGTTGGTCCCTGAGAGGATGAGACTGGGGAATTAATAATGTAGAACAAGAAAATGGCAGAGACATTGAACACGGTAGAAGACACTAAAAGCATCCCAATAGCGGATAATCAAGGCGCTATAGGGAGGGAGGAACTTAATACAATCACTATCACTAATGAAGTAGTACTAGGTAAAATAATAGGACGAAAGGCGGACAAGTCCCCTGGGCCTGATGGCTTACATCCGAGGGGCTTAAAAAAAAGTGGCTGAAGAGATAGTGGATGCATTGTTTGTAATCTAACAAAATTCCTTGGATTCTGGGGCAGTCCCAGCAGATTGCCAAACCACAAATGTAACCCCCTTATTTAAAAAAGAAGGCAGACAAAAAGCCTAACATCTGTCGTCGGGCAAATGCTGGAGTCCATTATTAAGGAAGCATTAGCGGGTAATTTGGAAAAGCATGATTCAATCAAGCAGAGTCTGCATGGTTTTAGGAAAGGGAAATCATGTTTGACAAATTTGCTGGAGTTCTTTGAGGATGTAACAAGCAGGGTGGATAAGGGGGAACCAGTGGATGTGGTGTATTTGGATTTCCAGAAGGCATTCGATAAGGTGCCACATAAAAGGTTACTGCACAAGATAAAAGTTCACGGGGTTAGGGATAATATATTAGCATGGATAGAGGATTGGCCAGCTAACAGAAAACAGAGAGTCGGGATAAATAGGTCATTTTCCGGTTGGCAAACAGTGACGAGTGGGGTGCCGCAGGAATCGGTGCTGGGTCCTCAACCATTTCCAATCTATATTAATTACTTGGATGAAGGGACCGAGTGTAATGTAGCCAAGTTTGCTGATGATACAAAGATGGGTGGGAAAGCAAGTTGTGAGGAGGACACAAAAAATCTGCAAAGAGATATGGACAAGCTAAGTGAAAGGGCAAAAATTTGGCAGATGGAGTATAATGTGGGAAAATGTGAGGTTATCCACTTTGGCAGAAAAAATAGAAAAGCAAATTATAATTTAAATAGAGAAAAATTGCAAAATGCTGCAGCACAGAGGGACCTGGGGGTCCTTGTGCATGAAACACAAAAAGTTAGTAAGCAGATACAGCAAGTAATCAGGAAAACAAATGGAATGTTGGCCTTTATTGCAAGGGTAATAGAGTATAAAAGCAGAAAAGTCCTGCTACAACTGTACAGGGTATTGGTGAGGCCACACCTCGAGTACTGCGTGTAGTTTTGGTCTCCATATCTAAGGAAGGATATACTTGCTTTAGAGGCTGTTCAGAGAAGGTTCACTCGGTTGATTCCGGAGATAAGTACACGATGGGCCGAAATGACCTCCTTCCGCGCTGTAAATTTCTATGTTTCTATGTTTCTATGAGGGGGTTGACTTATGAAGATAGGTTGAGTAGGCTGGGCCTATACACATTGGAGTTCAGAAGAATGAGAGGTGATCTTATCGAAACATATAAGATAATGAGGGAGCTTGATAAGGTGGATGCAGAGATGATATTTCCACTCAGAGGAAACTAAAACTAGGGGACATAGTCTCAGAATAAGGGGTCGCCAAATTAAAACAGATGAGGATGAATTTCTTCTCTCAGTGGGTTGTAAATCTATGGAATTCTCTGCCCCAGAGATCTGTGGAGGCTGGGTCATTCAACATATTCAAGGCGGAGATAGACAGATTTTTGAGTGATAAGGGAGTAAAGGGTTATGGGGAGCGGGCAGGGAAGTGGAGCTGAGTCCATGATCAGATCAGCCATGATCTTATTAAATGGCGGAGCAGGCTCGAGGGGCCAGGTAGCCTACTCCTGCTCCTCGTTCTTATGTTCTTATGTTCTTATTTCACAGTACTTGAACAGAGGCATAAGGAAAAATCGGAGATATTAGAAGGGGAGACCAAAAGCTTGGTCAAACAGGTGGGTTTTCTTGAGGGTCTGAAAAGAAGAGGGGAAGGTGGAGAAGCAGAAGGGGTTTAGAGAGGGAATTCCAGAGAATGGCCCCTAAGTGGTTGAAGGCACGTTCGTCAATGGTGAGACAAAGGGAGTGGGGGTGCACAAGAGGCTGGAGTCAGAGGAACAGAGAGTTTGGGGATGTGGGAGTTGTAAATCTGAAGGAAGTTATAGAAACACGGAGGATTAAGGCTGGTGAAGGGAATTAAACATAAGATCTAAATTTGAGATGGAAGATGAAGTGGGGAGAGTGGGGCGGGGAGGGGTTGGGTGAGTGAGTCTTTGTGCGGGATAAGATATGGGCAGCAGAGTTTTGCAAAAATTTGATCAATATGCAACTAAACATTTGCACTTAACTTCCTTGTATTCTCATAAAAGGATGGGGGAGGGCGGGGTTGTTATGACTTCATTGAACCGCCTTTAATTCTGTTTGAAGACCTGCAGCCAGGGCAAGAATATTTATCACAACAGCAGTAACATATAATTAACTCAGACAATGCTGGAAATACACAGTAGGTCAGGCAATATGTGTGGAGAGAAAAACAGAGTTAACATTTCAGGTAAGGTCAGCGACCTGATACGATAACTCTGTTTCTCTCTCCACAGAGGCTGCCTGACCGGCTGAGTGTTTCCAGCAATTTTGTTTTTATTTCAGACATCCAGCATCCACGGTATTTGGTTTTTTCGTAGTAACATGTTTGTGATCGTTCATACTTGTACAGTTATTGGCAGCTGCAGGTTTGTGCAGAGAAGAACAGCAACAACTTTAATTATATAGTGCTTTTAACACTATAAAAAAAGGACCCAGGCACTTCACACAATAAGGGTGTGGAAACTGACACTGGGCCATAAAAAGCGAGATTAAAACGAGCGCCCAAAAGCTTAGTCGAAGAAATAGGATTTGAGGAAATTTGTAAATGAGGAAGTGGCGAGTCGGTGAGGTTTAGGCAGGGAGTTAGACAGGATAGGACACAGGGATTTGAAAGCCCTGTCACCGATGGTGAGATAAAGTAAGAGGAGAAGCACAAGGCCGGATTCAGATTAACAGAGTGTTCGGAGGGATATAAGACTGGAGAAAGTTTGCAGAAATAGGATGAGGAGAGGCCACAGATATGTTTAAAGAAGAGTATAAGGATTTAAGATTTACAGCATTCGGAGAGTGGGGGACCTGTGTAGGTCAGTGAGGACATGGTGACAGACGCAAGACCTGGTGCGTGGCAGGATACATGCAGCAGAGCTTTGGATAAGTTGGAGTTTATGGAAGGTGGAGGATGGGAAGCCAGCAAGGAGAACATTACAGGAGACACAGGCGATGTTGCAGAGGTGAGAGTAGACAGTTTTAATGAAGATAAGGTGTGAAATTAAGCTCAGCATTAAACAGAAAGCCAAGGTTGCAAACAGTCTCATTCAACCTGAAACATTGACCAGCCAGAAGGATGGAACCAATGGCAAGGGAGAGGAGTGTGTGGGACTAAAGTAGATGGCTTCAGTCTTTCCAATGTTCTACTGGAGGATGTTATGATTTCAGGCAAGCCGACTGGCAGCACAGAGATAGTCAAGGCATTGAGAAGGAGCTGGAGAAGTAGAGCTCGGTGTCATCAACATATATGTGGAGTCTGATGATGTCACAAAGGGGCAACATGTAGACAAGGAAGAGGAGAGGGCAAAGGATAGATTCTTAGAGAACTCCAGAGGTGACAGTGCGGGGAACAGGAAGAGAAGAGAGCACTGAATCATACTTGCATAGTTCCCTGTAGCCATGGTAATAGTTTCTCTGATTTGGGCCAATGGTTTTGTGTTGAACTAAGTGGACCCTTGCAAAGTCAAATCAATTCTGCCGATCTGGAGTCATAGTGCAAATGTGGGGGCATGATTGCCCTTAACTAGCTCCTTCAGTTCAGCCTAGATTTGAATGGCTTACTGTTGATGTTGCTTGTATTATGCATGGATGCTGGAGTGAGGGAGGATGGAAGCCAGGTTGAGAAGGCAAGCAAATAATATAGTATTGAAAAAGCTATAGTTTTACTAGTTATCAATTGAGGAGTCTTTTCTTTCATCAGAATGCACAGAATTCACCATTCTGGTGAAACGAAGATTTTCCAGGGAAGTATGCCACTAAATTAGCAAGAGCTCCCTGGATAACTTCAGCACTCACAAAGTAGAGCCTTTTTCATTAAAGTCTGTGTACGGTCCTGTTTGCTTCAGCCATGTGAGATCTTTATGACCTCAAGCTGCATACCATGTATATCAGAATTGTTCTGAACATAATGATGTGGATTTATTCTTCTTTCATGCAAGCAATTTGGATAACAAAGTCTTATGTATATAGTTTTAATATTATTTAGTTATTCCATGCAACTTATGATGGACATATTGAAAACCACATTTACACAGCATTGTTATGATCTGTGTCACATCAATAAACAGCATCAAAGAAAGGGCAGCTCAGCAGACAGGCTGCAAAATGGAGAAAACCAAGTTGGAATAAAGGAAAAAAGGAGGCAACTTATATTCAATTCCACAGTGACTACTTCAACCCTGATTATCTCATTAAACAAGGTGTTAATACTTCTCTTCAATCTGCAATCTGTATAATTTCATTTGAAATACTGTCTCTCCCAGCAGCTTTACTGTTTCTCATTTCACTTATTACATTATCCACTATTTTTTATCTCCCCAAAGATCCCAGTCTTTAGCTACTTGTGCTTAGCCTGTTATTGCCTGGTTCTCTCATTAGCACTTCCAAGTTAATATTAATACAGTGTGAACATTTCTTGTTACATTGAGCAATGCACTGATTAGACGTAGGGCAAGAAAACTGCTATTGGCTTGAATCTTTCACTAAATCTGCACACACGTATACAGGTCTCATAAAGAGGACAAATAAAACTGCCTGCAACACTTTTTCTTGGTAATAGATGTGTGAAAACCTGATCATCCGATCAGATAGTTTCAGAACTGAATTCTTGTTTCCCGCCAGGAGTTTCAAAAGCTATGTCTAGGAATTAAAGTCTCTGAGCTAAATGTTATTTTTCTGCTGGCATAAATTGGTATGCAAAACACAATTCTGTGCATCATAGCATGACATATATATTCTAATTGGTTAGAGTACTGTTCATTTTCACACTGCCAAATTAATATTAATTCTTTAATTTAAATCTGCTTGTAGTGTGTATCAGCTTGGCTCAGAAGTAGCGCTCTTGCCTCCGGGTCAGAAGGTTATGGGCTGGAGCATTGCACTGGGAGTTGAAAGTCAATCTAAATACTTAGGGATCGCTGCATTAGTGGAGGTACGGTACTTTACATTGTAGGAGAAATGCCTTAATAATTGCCTTAAATTTGTCCTCAAAATTGTGTCAGTAGTCAGACTGAAGATTAGAAAAGGAAAGAGCGAATACTAACTAAATCTTGAAAACTTATACAAATAAAACAGTGTCAGCTGTGGCTCAGTGGGTAGCACACTGGCCTCTAAGTCAGAAGGTTGTGGGTTCAATTCACACTCCAGGGACTTGAGCACATAAATCTAGGTCTAACACTCCAGTGCAGTACTGAGGGAGTGCTGCACTGTAGGAGGTGCTAGCCTTTGGAGAAGAGCAGGGGAGTTATCCCCAGTGTCCTGGCCAACATTTATCTCTCAATCAACATAACAAAAACAGATTATCTGTTTGTGGGAGTTTGCTGTGTACAAATTGGCTGCTGTGTTTCCCATATTGGCTGTAAAGTACTTTGAGCTGTCTGGTGGTTGTGAAAGGTGCTATATAAATGCAAGTCTTTCTTTTTTTTCTTTTTCCTCCTAGGGATAGAAGATAAGTCATCAAGACCAAGGGCCCACATATGGCTCATTAAGGAGGACATAAAGATATCCTGCTTTTCTGGATCTGTGTATGACCCCTTTGTTGATAAAGACCTGAGAAGCTAAAGCATAAATGAGTCACCTGACATGTTTGGTGCCGGTGCTTCACTGGTTTGGAGGCCATCAAGGGTACCAACATGGCTGTGTGAGGTGGTTAGCACCAGAAGGGTTGAACTCTTCCAACGCATGTCACTCAGATTGGTCAATAGAACTGAGGAGATTTCTTTGGAAATGAAGGATATATAAGAGAGTGTTTCAACACTAAAATTAAATTCTCAGTTCTCACTCTTTAATTTTCAGTCCTTAGTTTTTAGTTTAGTTCTAGTTTCTTGAAAAATTCTTGCAGTAGTCTTTGTATTAGAAGTTCTTTATCTAGCAGGAGGGTGTCTTTTTAAATTGGAAAATTCATTTCTGGCATATAGAGAGAAAAGTTACAGCAGGTACAATTGTATGGCTGTACAGGCAGATATAAGTATGTTGCTTAGATGTAGAGGTTTCCTGGAGATCATGCGAGGTAAGATTTAAACCAGCTAGTCAAGGTACAGCGACCAGTATTGACGTGAATTTACCTAGGAGCAGAGGATCCATGAAGAATGGATAGCACCTCGACAGAAATGCGTCACTTTGATTTCTCAGAAGGCTAAAACCATCCTCACAGAGGAAGGCAATGCAATCAATTTGTCTACTCCAGCTCGTAAGGACAAGGCTGCATAAGTTCCAGAAATATTGCTAACTACAAGGATACAGACTTTAATCTATTAAATAGACTGGCTATCTAATGCTGTTAACTTGTCAACTGTCTAAGGAATCTAATCCTAAATCAATTTCACCAATTTATATCAATCTCAGATACTGATCTCAACTGTAAATTTATAATCAGCAAGCAGTTAACGCTGAATTATTGTGACATAAATAGACAGCCTTTGTAATCTTCATTATTTATTTTGTCAAGTAAATGTATTTAATTATTTGTGTGCTCAATGTTTAATTATAAGTGCTGTTAACTATGATTTTAAGGTTAATAATCAATTAAGTAACAAGTTCATGACATTGCTGTCTGACTTCTTTGATAATTGTCAAGAAAGGGTTAATTCATTCGTGTGCAGATCTTATGGAAGGTTGGCAGAATAAATTCTAAAATTATCTCAATTGGTTGATGTAAAACAGTTTGGCGCGCCAAATTTGGGCATCATTAACTCCTAGGCATACACTGGATGGTAAATCCAAACGGATACTTGATGAGGAGTTCAAGTGGGGGCGGGGGAGAGGGTAGCCGTTAAGGATTCATCTGGTGTCTTTGATGAATGTTCTTGTCAGGGTATTAATCCCAATGTTCTTATGACATGAAATGTTCAACCGCAGCCCCTCCCTGCTTGTCCAGATAGATGTTAAAGAGGCCAGGGTATCAATCAAAGAGGAGCAGGAAGTTCTCCTGATGGTGAGGTATAGATAGAGCTATGAAATGTTACAGAATGCAGAGGCAGGCAGTCTTAGTGAGGGGTGGGATGCGGGTTTGAAGCTCAGATCAGAGTCAAACAGCACACTGAGATTGTGCATGGTTGGATTAGCCTGAGTGAGTAGCCAGGGAGAGGGTATAATTGTGGGGGTAGGTGTGGACTTGCTGATGGAAGCTAAATTGTATCAGAATTATATCTTGGCAGTATGGTGGAAAGAGACCTTACACTCTGCACCAAGTACAAAAGCATCAGTTCCAATCCAGTCGTAAAGAGCACAAAACAAAAGTGAGAAAAATTGCTTTCTTCGATCTCCCACTCAACTCAAGTAATAATCCCTGATGCATCGCTGCAGTGAGGTATAGAGTGGACCCTAAGGGTCAGATTTTCAGCTTTCGGGGCTTTCCGCTATCATTTTGAGGTCTTTGGGGTCTGGTAAGGGAGACGTTCCACGATTATTCGCGGCGCAAAATGCGAGTTTCTGCAGCTTTAGTCCGGTGTCTTTTGTGCTGCAAGAGATGCCTTGGGAGGGGGAAAATAAAATTCCCTAAAACATTCCAAAAACATTTACAAGACCCTTAGCTAGCTAATCGCTGCAAAAAAAAATTAAAAATAAAAACTTTAACTTACTTTTTTGCAGGTTTTCGTACTTACTGCTGCTGGCAGGGCTGAACCGACAGGTTTGACCTGTTGCTGTTCTGGGCGTGACGTACGGGTCGGGAGAGTGCCGAAACTCGATCGCAAACGCAATCAGAGTCCTTGCACGTTGGTGCACCTCTCCCTGGCGGTATTTGGAAGTATCGCCGCAAACAGGATCCCGCCCGGGCTTTGTGACTGGGTTTTCGCCGCGGAGAGTCAAATCGTGGCGAAAACCCGGTCACAAACCTCTTGAAAATCCGGCCCTTGCAGGTCTGTAATGATACATTAGCCCAAGTGTGACAATTGAGAGGTGTTTCCTCTAACATCAGCATGTACTGTATCAATGCTAAATTTAAGCAACCTGGTAAATGCAAACTGGAGAAGTCGTTACGCTGTGAGATGGGTTTGCAAGAAGATGATGAATTTGGAGTTGTTTAAAACCATAATAAAGCTAGTTATTATTCCCTTTTTATTTAATACTTGATTATTAGCAACGTAAGAAGAACTTAAAAAAACAAAAGTAAAATATTGTGGATGTTGAAAATCTAAACTAAAAACAGAAAATACTGGGAACACTCAGCTGGTCAGGCAGCAATTGTGGAATGAACTTAAGGAAACTGGAGTGAATCAGTTTTTCTATCAAAGCAACCCTATCCAAAGTCCACGTATGATTATCATGTCAGGAACTTCAATCCACCACCATGACCTACTGACCTGCTGCTTTCAACAACATTAAGTTCCTTCCCCTTCCTCTCCGGAAAAAAAATTGAAGCAGTATACTTAAAATCACTATACTCTTGAATGCCTTTTCTCAACAGGTAGTGATCCAACTTATTTTTAAAGGTGAAAAATTACCCTCATATTAACTACCTTCTCTTGGAGTCCATTCCACATATCCACTGTCCTGTGGGAGAAAATAGCATTTTTGCATCTCTAACTTTGCTTTTCTACAGAATTTTATACTATTGTCTTCCAATCTATTGCTCATTCTACAAGGTAAATTATCTGCTCACTTCCACCTTATTTATATCTTTCATTATTTTAATTTTCATTATGAACTTTAAGTATAATAAAGAGCATAAAGAAGAACGCAATATCTCTTCTGACAAGAAATAGGGAAATCAAAGGAAGTTAGTTCTGCACCACTTTTATGTATTCCTGAGCAACATCCAGGAGAAATTTGGAGGGCTTTGGGGGAAAGGGTGGGGGAGTGGGATTAATGGATAGCTCTTTCAAAGAGCCAGCACAGGCATGATGGTCTGAATGGCCTCCTTCTGTGCTGCATGATGCTAATGATTCTAGGAGCAGGCCACTTCCCTGCCCTCATGCTGTAAATGCAATTCTTAAAGATACCAGCAGGTAGAAAATTGGAGTTTCGTTACCAGTTACAGTTTGATTAAACAAAACCTTCTCCAATTTATTTCATAATACCCAACAAAATAAAAAACTTTGCTTTACAGTGACTTCAAAGGGATATTACTTCATAACTGAAATGACAAATGTCAACGAATAAGGAGAAGGCAATAGAACAGGGTAGCACGAGGGGAAATGAAAACCAGAGCGTGACAGGAAGGGACAGAATGTATAAACATAAAAGTGTATCAAGAAAGTGGGGTCAAAGCAGAAATTTAAAAAAAAAAAACAAATTTTAAAGCTCTTTCTGAATGCACGCAGCATTCGTAACAAATAGATGAGTTGATGGCACAAATAGATACAAATGGGTATGATCTGATTGTCATTACAGAGGCATGGTTGCAAGATGACCAAGGCTGGGAACTAAATATTCAGGGGTATTTGACAATTCGGAAGGAGAAACTCTGTTAATAAAAGATGAGATCAGTGCTTAAGTGAGAAACTTTATTGGCTCAGAAGATCAAGATGTTGAATTAGTTTGGGTGGAGATAAGGAATAATAAGGGGAAAAAGTCACTGGTGTGCATAGTCTATAGGCCCCCTAACAGTAGCTCATTGGTGATATATCTCCAGCGGCTTGAGGTGTCTTCTGTACATCGTCCATGCCTCTGATCCATACAGGAGGGCGGGTATTATTACAGCCCTGTAGACCATGAGCTTGATCTTCCAAATCTCCTGGGAGGACAGGCGCACCAACATCAGTGTCCTAGTCCAGGCTAACATCCCCAGCATTGAAGCACTGATCACACTCGATCAGCTTCGCTGGGCAGGCCACATAGTTCACATGCCAGACACGAGACTCCCTAAACAAATGCTCTATGCGGAGCTCCTTCACGGCAAACGAGCCAAAGGCGGGTAGCGGAAACGTTACAAGGACATCCTCAAAGCCTCCCTGATACAGTGCGACATCACCACTGACACCTGGGAGTCCTTGGCCGAGATCCGCCCGAGGTGGAGAAAGTGCATCCGGGAGGGCGTTGAGCTCTTTGAGTCTCAACGCCGAGAGCATGAAGAGGTCAAGCACAGGCTGCGGAAGGAGTGTGCGGCAAACCAGTCCCACTCACCCCTTCCCTTGGCGAATATCTGTCCCACCTGCGACAGTGTCAGTGGCTCTCATATTGGATTGTTCAACCAAAGAACTCACTTCAGGAGTGGAAGCAAGTCTTCCTCGATTCCGAGGGACTGCCTATGATGATGAACGGTAGCTACAATGTTGGACAGAGTATAAATCAAGAAATAATGGTGGCTTGTAAAAAAGAACAGCAATAATCATGGGCGATTTTAACCTTCATATTGATTGGACAAAGCAAATGGCCATGGTAGCCTTGAGGAAGAATTCATCGAGTGTATCTGGGATAGTTTCCTTGAACAGTACGTTGCGGAACCAACCAGGGAGCAGGCAATCTTAGATCTAGTGCTGTGTAATGAGACAGGATTAATAAACAATCTCCTAGTAAAGGATCCTCTTGGAATGAGTGACCATAGCATGGTTGAATTTCAAATTCAGTTGCAGGGTGAGAAAGTTGGGGCTCAAACCAGTGTTCTAAGCTTAAACAAAGGAGACTACAAAGGTATGAAGGCAGGGTTGGCTAAAGTGGACTGGGAAAATAAAGTGTGGGACGGTTGATGAGCACTGGCAGACATTTAAGGAGATATTTTATAACTCTCAACAAAAATATATTCCAATGAGAAGGAAAGACTGTAAGAGAAGGGATAATCATCCGTGGCTAACTAAGGAAATAAGGGACAGTATCAAACTGAAAACAAAGGCATACTATTGTGTTCCTAACACAGATAAGGCTGCACACAGGGAGGTTAAAGTAAAATTGACCTCAGTCTTTATTAAGACACTCCAGAGTGAGGGACAGGCCATAGAGGCCGGCTTATATACAGTGCTCCCAAGGCATGTTGGGACTTCAGGGGATGCGCTCCCTGGTGGCGGAACATGGGAGTGCATGCTTTACAGATACACAACATCACTCCCCACCAAAGTCAAAGTGAAAACTATTTACAAGGTGAGGGAGCTTTTCTTTCCATGGAGGACCGCCTCTGTACAAATGTCTGTTCTGGTGCATTGGCTGTGCCCTCACTGGGCTGGGGTGTTGTTGGCCCTGCAGGGCTGCTGGGTGAGCCTGGCATTGCTGGGCTGTTGGGCGTGATGGGTTCGATTTCCTGGTCCGGGGTGGTGTCGTTGATCCTTTGGGTGTGTGTTGTGGGCTTGAAAAAGGTGGTGTCTGCTGTGTGTTGTTCAGGGCAGTCTGTGAACCGCAGCCTCGTTTGGTCCAGGTGCTTTCTGCAAATTTGTCCATAGTCTAGTTTGACTACAAACACCCTACTCCCTTCTTTAGCTATCACTGTGCCCGCGATCCACTTGGGACCATGTCCATAGCTTAGCATATAAACAGGGTCATTCAGATCAATTTCCCGTGACACAGTGGCGCGACCATCGTTTACATTTTGTTGCTGCCGCCTGCTCTCTACCCGATCATGCAGGTTGGGGTGAATCAGCGAGAGTCTGGTTTTAAGTGTCCTTTTCACGTATAGCTCAGGCGGGGCACCCCTGTGAGAATGAGTGGGGTCTCGTGCGGTAGCTGAGCAGTACTCGGGACAGGCGGGTTTGAAGTGAGCCTTCTGTGACTCGTTTAAGGCTCTGTTTGATTGTTTGTACTGCCCGCTCTGCCTGCCCATTGGAGGCTGGTTTAAATGGGGCCGAGGTGACATGTTTGATCCCATTGCGGGTCATGAATTCTTTAAATTCGGCACTGGTGAAACATGACCCGTTGTCACTGACCAGTATGTCAGGCAGGCCGTGGGTGGCTTTCAATAGTGGCGGTAATGGTGCTTCCTGACATTATTTCACATTCAATCCATTTTGAAAAAGCATCCACCACCACCAGGAACATTTTACCGAGAAACGGGCCCGCATCGTTGACATGGATCCTCGACCATGGTCTGGAGGGCCAGGATCACAAACAGTGGTGCCTCTCTGGGCGCGTTGCTCAACTGAGCACACACACTGCATTGCCGTACACAGGACTCTAAATCAGAGTCGATACTGGGCCACCACACGTGGGATCTGGCTATTGCTTTCGTCATTACTATACCCGGGTGTGTGGTGTGGAGATCAGAGATGAACATCTCCCTGCCCTTTTTTGGTAGTACTACGCGGTTACCCCACAACAGGTAGTCTGCCTGAATGGACAGCTCATCCTCTTGCCGCTGGAACAGCTTGATTGGCTCTTGCATTTCAACGGGGATGCTGGCCCAGCTCCCATGCAGTACACAGTTTTTTAACTAGGGACAGCAGAGGATCTTGGCTGGTCCAAGTCCTAATCTGGCGGGCCGTGACAGGTGATTTATCATTTTCAAATGCTTCCATGACCATCAACAAGTCTGTGGGCTGCGCCACCATCAACAAATTTGCAGGCTGTGCCATTTCCACCCTCGTGGTGGGCAATGGTAGCCGACTGAGAGCATCCTCATAGTTCTCGGTGCCTGGCCTGCGGCGGAGGTATAGTTATACGCTGATAGCGCAAGTGCCCACCTTTGTATGTGGGCTGAGGCATTAGTATTTATCCCCTTGTTTTCAGCGAACAGGGATGTGAGGGACTTGTGATCGATTTCCAGATCAAATTTGAGGCCAAACAGGTACTGATGCATTTTTTTTTACCCCGGACACACACGCTAATGCCTCTTTCTCAATCATGCTGAGGCCCTCTCGGCCTTATACAAGCTCCTGGAAGCATAGGCGACAGGTTGCAACTTCCCCGCAACATTAGCTTGTTGTAATACACACCCGACGCCGTACGACGACGCATCACATGCTAGCACACGTCTTTTACACGGGTTATACAATACAAGCAGCTTATTGGAGCATAAAATGTTTCTGACTTTCTCAAAAGCAATTACTTTGTTTTTTTCCCATACCCAGTTCTGACCTTTGCGCAATAACACATGTAGGGGCTCTAAAAGGGTGCTTAACCCCGGTAGGAAGTTACCAAAATAGTTGAGGAGTCCCAGGAACGACCGCAGCTCTGTGACGTTTTGTGGCCTGGGCACGTTCCTGATAGCCTCTGTCTTGGCGTCTGTGGGCCGAATGCCGTCCGATGCGATCTTTCTCCCCAAAAACTCCACTTCTGTTGCCATGAAGACGCATTTTGACCTCTTCAGCCGCAGCCCGACGTGATCCAGTCGCTGGAGGACCTCCTCCAGGTTTTGTAGGTGCTCGGTGGTGTCCCGATACGTGACCAATATGTCGCCCTGTAAGACCATCGTGTGTGGTACCGACTTGAGTAGGCTCTCCATGTTTCTCTGGAAGATCACTGCAGCCAATCGAATTCCAAATGGGCATCTGTTGTAGATGAACAGTCTCTTGTGCGTGTTGATGCAGGTGAGGCCCTTCAAAGACTCTTGCTGCTGCTGCGTCATGTAGGCTGAGGTCAGGTCGAGCTTGGGGAATGTCTTGCCTCCTGCCCGCGTCGGAAATAGGTCTTTTGCCTTAGGTAGCGGGTATTGGTCCTGTAGCGAGAAACGATTAATAGTTACTTTATAATCGCCGCAAATCCTGACCGTGCCATCACTTTTGAGTACTGGAACAATCGGGCTGGCCCACTCGTTGAATTCCACTGGGGAGATGATGCCCTCGCGTTGCAGCCTGTCCAGCTCGATTTCCACTCTCTCCCTCATCATGTGAGGTACCGCTCGCGCCTTGTGGCGAATGGGTCGTGCCTCTGGGACCAAGTGGATACGCACCTTCGCCCCGGAAAAGTTTCCAATGCCTGGCTCAAAAAGGTAAGGAAATTTGTTAAGAACCTGAGTACATGAGGCCTCATCGACATGTGATAGCGCTCGGATGTCATCCCAGTTCCAACAGATTTTGCCCAACCTTTTGTCCTTCCAAGCAGTGTGGGGCCATCGCCCGGGACAATCCAGAGTGGCAGTTCGTGCACCGTGCCCTCGTAGGTGACCTTGACCATGGCGCTGCCCAGGACAGTGATGAGCTCTTTGGTGTACATTCTCAGTTTCGTGTAGATGGGGCTCAGGGCTGGTCTGAATGCCTTGTTGTACCACAGTCTCTCAAACATCTTTTTACTCATGATGGATTGGCTAACGCCAGTATCCAGTTCCATGGCTACGGGTAAGCCATTCAATTTTACGTTTAGCATTATAGGTGGACATTTCATCGAAAATGTGTGCACCCCGTGTACTTCAGCATCTGCCTACTCTCTCTGAGGCTCGAAATTGCTTTGATCCACCATGGACCAATCTTCCTCTGCCACATGGTGGTTAGCAGGTTTTGCAGAGCTTGCAGCTCGGTGGAGGTGCCCCATGGTTCCACAGCTCTTGCAAACATATCCTTTGAAGCATCATAATAGGCTGAATGGAAGCATCCACAATGCCAACAAGGTGTGAATTGCCTTGCATTCATCCTTTGTTGGGGACTCTGAGTCATCTGGGTCACCTGAGGCCTGCTGGAAGTTGCAGACTCGTGGTTTCTGCCCTGTACATTTCTGCTCGCATACACAGTTCCAGTTAATTTGTGAACATTGCGAGCACTTGTGTGCTGAGAGATTTGTTTGGTGTTATCACTGGTGGACATAAACGCCTGTACTATCGCAATGGCCTTACTGAGGCTCGGTGTCTCTACAGTCAAAAGTTTTCGTCGGATGGGCTCGTGGCCAATGCCCACTACAAAAATCTCTGAGCATTTGCTCTAGGGTAGCCATCAAACTCACATTGTCCTGCAAGTCGCCTTAGCTCGGCGACGCAGCTCGCCACTTCCTGACCTTCAGTTCGCTGGCACGTGTAGAACCGATACCTCGCCATCAGCACGCTCTCCCTCGGGTTAAGATGCTCCTGAACCAGTGTGCACAGCGCCTCATACGACTTATCTGTGGGTTTCACCAGAGCCAGAAGATTCTTCATGAGTTGTAGGTCGGTGCCCCGCAGACTGTGAGGAGGACCACTCTCCTTTTTGCAGCGCTTCCTTCTCCGTCCAGTTCATTAGCTACAATGTACTGGTCTAGCCGTTCGACATAGGCTTCCCAGTCCTCACCCTCCGAGAACTTCTCCAGGATGCCCAGAGTTTGCTGCATCTTTGCATTGGATTCGTATTCTCATCGCCTGTTATTGTGTTCCTAACACAGATAAGACTGCACACAGAGAGGATAAAGTAACAGTGACCTCAGTCTTTATTAAGACACTCCAGAGTGAGGAACAGGCCTTCGGGGCCGGCTTCTATACAGTGCTCCCAAGGGATGCTGGGATCCCTTGGGACTTCAGGGGATGTGCTCCCTGGTGGCGGAACATGGGAGTGCATCCTTTACAGGTACACAACACATACAATGTGCTCAAGATTAGTGGGAGGCCAGATTATTGGGAAACTTTTAAGAACAACTAAAAAAATGATTGAGAGGGGGAAGATAGATTGTGAAAGCAAACTAACATGAAATATAAAAACAGATAGTAAGAGTTTCTAGAGGTACATAAAAAGGAAAAGAGTGGTTAAAGTTAATGTTGGTCCCTTAGAGGATGAGACTGGGGTATTAATAATGGGGAACAGCGAAATGGCAGAGACGTTGAACAAATATTTTGTATTGGTCTTCATGGTAGAAGACACCAAAAACATCCCAATAGTGGATAATCAAGGGGCTATAGGGAGGGAGGAACTTAATACAATCACTATCACTAAAGAAGTAGTACTCGGTAAAATAATGGGACTAAAGGCGGACCTGATAGCTTGCATCCTAGGGTCTTAAAAGAAGTGGCTGCAGAGATAATGGTTGTAATCTACCAAAATTCCCTGGATTCTGGGGAGGTCCCAGCGGATTGGAAAACTGCAAATGTAATTCGCTATTTAAAAAAGAAGGCAGACAAAAAGCAGGAAACTATAGACCAGTTAGCCTAACATCTGCCATTGGGAAAATGCTGGAGTCCATTATTAAGGAAGCAGTAGCAGGACATTTGGAAAAGCATGATTCAATCAAGCAGAGGCTGCATGGTTTTATGAAAGGGAAATCATGTTTGACAAGTTTGCTGGAGTTCTTTGAGGATGTAACGAGCAGGGTGGATAAAGGGGAACCAGTGGATGTGGTGTATCTGGATTTCCAGCAGACATTCGATAAGGTGCCACATAAAAGGTTAATGCATACGATAAAAGTTCATGGAGTTAGGGGTAATATATTAGCATATATGGTGGATAGAGGATTAGCTAACAAACAGAAAATAGAGAGTTGGGATAAATGGGTCATTTTCCAGTTGGCAAACAGTAATTAGTGGGGTGCCGTAGGGATCGGTGCTGGGTCCTCAACCATTTACAATCTATATTAATTACTTGGATGAAGGGACCGAGTGTAATGTAGGCAAGTTTGCTGATGATACAAAGATTGGTGGGAGAGCAAATTTTGAGGAAGACACAAGAAATCTGCAAATGGATATCAACAGGCTAAGTGAGTGGGCAAAAATTTGGCAGCTGGAGTATAATGTGATGTTATCCACTTTGGCAGAAAAAAATAGAAAATCAAATTATAATTTAAACGGAGAAAAATTGCAAAGTGCTGCAGCATAAAGGGACCTGGGGTCATTGTGCATGATACACAAAAAGTTAGTATGTCGGTACAGCAAGTAATCAGGAAGGCAAATGGAATGTTGGCCTTTATTGCAAGGGGGATGGAGTATAAAAACAGAGAAGTCCTGTTACAACTGTACAGGCTATTGGTGAGGCCATATCCATAGTACTGCATACAGTTTTGGTCTCCGTATTTAAGGAAGGATATACTTGAATTGTAGGCTGTTCAGAGAAGGTTCACTAAGTTGATTCCGGAGGTGAGGGGGTTGACTTATGAAGATAGGTTGAGTAGGTTGGGCCTATACTCAGAAGAATGAGAAATGAAATTATTGAAACGTATAAGATAATGAGGAGGCTCGACAAGATAGATGTAGAGAGGCTTTTTCCACTCAGAGGAAACTAAAACTAGGGGGGCATCGTCTCAGAATAAGGGGCTGCCCATTTAAAACTGAGATGAAGAGAAATTTTTTCTCTCAGAGGGTTGTAAATCTGTGGAACTCTCTGCCCCAGAGAGCTGTGGAGGCTGGGTCATTGAATATATTTAAGATGGAAATAGACAGATTTTTTAGCGATAACGGAATAAAGGGTGTGGTCAGGGAAGTGGAGCTGAGTCCATGATCAGATCAGCCAATGTCTTATTAAATGGTGGAGCATTATGTAACTGGTTATACAAATTTCAGGAAATAAAATCAAAGCTGTGTGGATCATGACATAGATCCACTTTGTAAAGTCACATTAAGGCCGATCATATTCTGTTGTTTTGAGTGGGAAAAGATCATTTGCAGAGGTCAAATGGGTTAGTGTGTCTAGACAGAGCTTACCTCAAGTTGTGTCAGCATTTTGTGAATGGGCTGCACACCAAGCTTCTTGCAGGTTAATTTGTAGGATGTGATGATCTCCTCAACTGTAACACTGGCAGCTGAAACACAGAATACATTAGATTAACAGCTTGTTGGATCTTTGATCATAGTACATACTATGAAATTGAATGTGGTCTACACCTGTATTGCAAACACTTTGGACTTATGCCAGCAACTGAAAGTGTTCACATTACAAACTTCTCCTGGATTTATACTGCAGGAACCAGTCTCAGTACAATCGAACAACCAGTCTTAATTAAGATTGCTTCCAGTCCAGAAATACCTGTTTACACTAGCTGACTTGAACTGCCCTTCTTCTGCCCGGGACCAAACTCTGTGCTTGTGTAATTACAGCCATGCACAGAGCTCCTCTCCTGAAACGTCAATATTACAGAGCATGGACATTAGCATTTAAATGAACTCCAGATAGGTTTTAAAAGTGGTCAGGCGATCCAAGACATCTCTCTGCCGCCCCCGCACCGCACCCACCACCCTCTCCCCCCCACCCCCCGCCCCCCAAACCCAAGCACTTTTCAAATCTTGGTTTGATTCTGCACAGGAGTTATACTGCATTGGCTGTTGTTGCATATGCAATAACTCAATAGGCTTAGTACCGTGAACTCAATTAGGTGCGACCTGACTCTACTTTATTAGCTCTCAAAGTGAGGATTAAACATGGAGGCTTTCTTCATATACAAGCGCTGCCCGTGTGTGCCTGTGGCCCAATGACCTCCGACGGTTGCTCCCCCTAGTGGCAGGTAAACTCAGGCATACATACATTACACCATTCCCCTCCCAAGATCTTGATGTCAGTCCTATTTACAAATTGAGTCGGTCCAGGGCTTTCCGCTCCCTAGTTGATCGTCTCAGTTCAATTCCAGATCTGGGTGAGCTCTCAGAGTCATTCATGACTTGAGGCTGGGTAGCCGATCTAATGGGAGTGGCATTGTCCATGTCGGGGATTGAAGGTCCAGATTCATTGACAACAGTAGGGTCTTCTGATGGCTGAATAGGAATCGGTTGGTCATTGATGGTGCCTTCTTCAAGCTGTTCCGGTTTGTCTGTGTGCTGCAATTTCATCTGATCAATGTGTCTCCTGTATATTTGCCCATTAGTGAGCCTGACAATAAGCACCCTGTTACCCTCCTTGGCCGTAACAGTGCCAGTGACCCGCTTGTGGCCTTGACCATAATTTAGCACATACACAGGATCATTAATAGAGATGTTGCATGACACGGCACTGCGATCATGATACCACTGCTGATGTTGACGTCTGTTTTCGACGTAATTGTTAAGATCAGGGTGGACAAGCGAGAGCCTGGTCTTGAGACCTCTCTTCAAAAACAGTTCAGCAGGGGGGACCTCGGTAAGTGTGTGGGGTCTCGTCCTGTAACTAAGTAAGTGCATGACAAACGAGTCTGTAAAGAACCGTGAGTTGCGTATTTCAGGCTCTGCTTGATGGTTTGGACGGCCCGCTCCGCTTGACCATTAAACGCAGGTTTGAATAGTGCTGAACTTACGTGCTTGATACCATTGAGTCTCATAAGCTTTTGAAACTCCAAACTCATGAAGCACGATCCGTTGTCGCTCACAACGATGTCGGGCAGACCATGAGTGGCGAACATGACACGAAGGCTCTCAATGGTGGCTGTGGATGTGCTGGATGACATGATTACACATTCTATCCATTTGGAATATGCCTCCGCCACCACCAAAAACATTTTGCCCAGGAAAGGACCCGCATAGTCGATGTGGATCCTTGACCATGGTTTGGATGGCCACGACCACAGACTTAGCGGGGATTCCACTGGTGCATTGCTTAACTGCATGCAAGTATTGCACTGCTGCACACATGACTCCAAATCAGAATCAATGCCAGGCCACCAAACGTGAGACCTGGCAATGGCCTTCATCATCACAATACCGGGATGGGTGCTATGTAAATCCCGTACAGATCTCTCCCTGCCTTTTTTGGGCATAACAACACGATTACCCCATAACAAACAATCAGATTGAATGGATAGTTCGTCTTTGCGACGGTTATAAGGTTGGTCTGATCACACACTTCGCTGGGAATGGTCGACCAATCACCACTAAGGACACAACGTTTTACAACCGATAAGATCGGATACTGGCTGGTCCAGATCCTAACTTGTTGAGCAGTGACAGGCGACCCTTCACTCTCAAAGGCATCCATGACCAACAGTAGGTCTGCGGGCTGTGGCGATTCCACCTCCGGCGTGGGCAACGGTAAACGGCTCAATGCATCGACACAATTCTCAGTGCCAGGTCTATGGCGAATGACATAATCATAGGCAGATAATGTCAGCGCCCACCTCTGGATGCGGGATGACGCGTTGGTATTGATACCTCTATGCTCTGAAAACAAAGATATGAGCGGCTTGTGATCGGTTTCAAGCTCGAAACAAAGCCCAAACTGGTGCTTCTTTTTAACCCCATATACGCAGGCTAAAGCTTCTTTCTCTACCGTGCCGTAGGCTCATTCCGCTTTAAACATGCTTCTCGACGCATACGCAACGAGTTGTAATTTGCCCGACTCATTGGATTGTTGGAGCACACAACCAACCCCATGTGATGAAACGTCACAGGCCAATACTAAACGCTTGCACGGATTATAATGTACCATCAATTAGTTGGAACAAAGCAGATTTCTAGCCTTCTCGAAGGCCCTGTCTTGAGATACACCCCAAACCCAGTTGTCGCCTTTTCTGAGCAGCATGTGCAGTGGCTCTAATAATGTGCTCAATTTAGGTAAGAAATTACCGAAGTAGTTGAGAAGACCAAGGAACGAACGCAGCTCCATCATATTCTGGGGTCTGGGTGCATTTTTGATGGCCTCTGTTTGAGTCTGTAGACCTGATACCGTCTACAGCAATCTTCCTTTCCAGGAATTCGACTTCCAGTGCCATAAAAACGCACTTTGAACATTTCAGCCTGAGCCCCATTTTGTCAAGACATAGAACCTCTTCCAAGTTGTGCAGGTGTTCGGCAGTGTCACGACCTGTGACCAGAATGGCGTCTTGGAACACCACGGTTCTAGGGACAGACTCCATGTTTCTCTGAAATATGGCTGCAGCCGAGCGGATTCCGAAAGGACACCTGTTGTAAATGAACAGCCCTTTTTGCGTATTGATGTATGTAAGTTCCTTCAACGATTCGACAAGCTCCTGTGTCATATAAGCCGATGTCAGATCCAATTTGGTGAACGACTTTCCCCCGGCTAGCATCAGCTTTTGGTAACGGGTACTGATTCTGTTTTGAAACTCGGTTGATCGTAACCTTGTTTTCTCCACAAATCCTCACAGTGCCATCACTCTTCAGCACATGAACAATGGGACTAGCCCATTCATTAAATTCGACCGGTGAAATGACCCCTTCACGTTGGAGTCTGTCCAGTTCGATTTCGACCTTCTCTCTCATCATATACAGGACCGCCTGAGCTTTGTGATGGATGGATCTTGCATCCGAGTCCAGGTGGATCTGCACCTTGGCTCCCGTGATGTTGCCAATGCCCGGTTCAAACAGCGAGGGAAATTTGCTCAGCACTTGAGCACACAAAGCGCCATCCACCGATGACAAAGCTTTAATATCGTTCCAGTTCCACTTTATTTATTTCAAGCCAACTCCTGACGAACAGCGTTGGACCATTGCCTGGAATGATCCACAGTGATAGATCATGAACCGCCCCATCGTACGACACCTTGACTGCTGCACTGCTAATCACTGGTATGAGCTCTTTGGTGTAGGTACGCAATTTTGCATTTACTGGACTTAGCTTGGGTTTCACGGCCTTGGTGTCCCACAGCTTTTCGAAAGTCCTTTGGCTTATAATTGACTGACTCGCACCCGTGTCTAATTGCATAGATACTGGCACGCCGTTCAATTTAACTTCAATCATTATCGGTTGGCTCTTTGTCAGGAACTTGCTCCTCGGGTATCTCAGGTTGCATTGCCGGATCCACATCGGATCGGTTATCCTCATCCACGTGCTGTGTCGCAGCACGCTTGCTGAGCTGAGGACACATCCGCTAAAGGTGTCCCATTTTTGCACAGCCTCTACAAATATTCTGTCTGAAATGGCACTGATTGCCCCCACAATGCCAACAGGGTGAAATCAGATTCGTGCCCAATGGCGGACTTCAAGTAGCTACAGGTTTTAGCAAACAGAGTCGGGTAGGCCCTTCCAGGTGCAGCTCTGTCAACCGACGACACAATCTGGTGCACAGTACTTGCCGTGGAGTTCTGACTCTGTGAGGATATCTGCTTTGTACTATCGACCATGATCAGGCAAGCCTGGGCGATCGTGATGGCCCTGCTCAGATCCAGAGTCTCCGCAGCCAGCAGCTTCCGCAGGATCACCTCCTGGTTTATGCCTATTACAAAGACGTCGTGCAGCATGTCTTCCAACGCGGTTCCAAACTTACACGGCCCAGCGAGACATCTCAGGTCAGCAACGAATTCCACCACATCCTGGCCCTCAGCATGAACATGCTTGTAAAAGCGATGTTTTGAGATAATGATGTCTTCTTTAGGTTTGAGATGGTCCTGAATCAGAGCACACAATTCCTCATAGGTCTTTTCCATTGTACATGCAGGTGAGAACAGATTCTTTATGAGGCCATAGATTTTTGGACCACAAACTGTGAGGAAAACTGCCCTGCGCCTAACTGTGTCAGCGTCTTCATCCATCTTGTTGGCCACGAAGTACTGGTCGAGGCCATCTGTAAAATCCTCCCAGTCGTCTCCCTCCATGAATCGCTCCAGGATCCCAATGGTGCTCATATTTATTTTTGTGTGTGAAAGTTCGTATTGTGCCTCATTGCCAAATGTTGCGTATGCAATAACTCAATAGGCTTAGAACCGTGAACTCAATCAGGTGCGAACTGACTCTACTTTATTAGATTTCAAAGTGAGGATTAAACATAGAGGCTTTCTTTATATACAAGGGCTGCACGTATGTGTCTGTGGCCCAATGACCTCCGACGGTCACTCCCCCTGGTGGCAGGTAAACCCAGGCATACATACATTACAGGTGTCAAACCAGCAGTGAGAGATTGTCACCTCCTGGAAATTTCATATTGTTTCTCTGGATTTGCACTACAATTTTAGCATCATAGTGAAGTGAAATCCTCTTTACAGCAACACTAAAGTTACAGTATAAATCCACCCTTACTTGTTCATGTGACTGACTGGACTGATTCAAATTTATTGGTTCTCAGATCTGTTCACCTCCAAGAAATGAGCAGGAATAACATGTAGTTGACATTTATTTGGCAATAGGGTGAACTATTTGCAGACATGGTAATACCTACCACCAGAATGGGTTGTGTCCTCAAAGCAGGTGATAAAGAGGATACAAAATCAGCACAAACAGCAGTAGCCGAGTACCTTTATTTTATGAACAATATCTCAGTATCTCTAAAGCATCGTATACAGAGGCACCATTTTAGAATATCTGAATTCGGTAAATTCCATTTTTATCATGATTCTGGAAATTCTAACAGTGTATTGAACATCGCATTCTGCGATTCTGACCATTTTACATACAGAGGATTACATAAGAACATAAGAAATAGGAGCAGGAGTAGGCTATACGGCCTCTCGAGCCTGCTCCACAATTTTATACGATCTTGGCTGATCCGATTATGGACTCAGGTCCACTTGCCTGCCCGCTCCCCATAACCCTTTATTCCCTTATCGGTTAAGAAACTTTCCAACTCTGTCTTAAATTTATTTAATGTCCCAGCTTCCACAGCTCTCTGAGGCAGCGAATTCCACACATTTACAACCCTCTGAGAAAAGAAATGTCTCCTCATCTCAGTTTTAAATGGGCGGCCCCTTATTCTAAGATTATGCTCCCTAGTTCTAGTCTCCCCCATCAGTGGAAACATCTTCTCTGCATCCACCTTGTCAAGCCCCCTCATAATCTTATACGTTCCGATAAGATCACTTCTCAATCTTCTGAATTCCACTGAGTAGAGGCCCAACCTACTCAACCTTTCCTCAAAGGTCAACCACCTCATCTCTGGAATCAACCTAGTGAACCTTCCAGTGTCCCTGACAACTACGTGTGCGGGAAGTGCATCCGCCTGCAGCTCCTGACGGACTGCATTGCGCACTGGAGCTGTAGGTGGATGAACTCTGAAGCATCCACGATGCTGAGAATGACGTGAATAGCGCATTTAGTGAGTTGTGTCCTTACACACTTCAGCAAATCAACACAAGGCACATACTGGAGACAAGGTCACTCTGTGACCTGTACCTTTATTCACAGGACCAAGAAGTGATGACCCTGCGTGGGACCTCCTTTTATATATCTGGATGACCAGGTGAGGAGTGTCTACCACAAGTTCACCCCCTGTGGTTAAGGTATGCATTTCTCAGGTGTATACAGTGTTCAGTGTTGTTACATAAAGGTTACAGTTGTGTGAAGGTTACAAACATGACATCACCTTCCCCCAACGTCTTTGGGTCAAAGATTGAGTCTTTCAGGCGGTCGACGCTCTCTCGTGGAGCGCCGCAGTTGGGGCTCTGGTTGTTGAGCCTTGGCATGCGTCTTTGTCAGCTGTGGTGATTCCGGCTTGTCCGGGCTGGCCGCAGGGACTGTGCATGCTGCTGATGGTTCTTGTTGCTCGTTCACTGGCAGTGGTGTGGGCAGCATCTCATGATTTTCCTCAGGTTCCTCAGTGTCCATGCTGAACCTTTTTTTTTAAACTTGGTCCAGATGCTTGCGGCATATCTGCCCATTGTTGAGTCTGACCACTATGACCCTATTCCCCTCTTTACCAATTACAGTACCCTCAAGCCATTTGGGCTCCACAGCGTGATTGAGAACAAATACAGGGTCATCGATTTCCATCCATCTCCCCTTTGAGTTATGGTCATGGCATTCATTTTGGGACTGGCGCTTGCCCTCAACAATGTCTGACAAGACTGGATGAATGAGGGACAGCCGAGTTTTTAGTGTACGTTTCATGAGTAGTTCCACTGGCGGGACTCCCGTGAGCGAGTGCGGTCAGCAGGAGGCAACCTGTCCAACTCACTCTTGATTTTCTCCCGCATCACATATGGCACAGCTCTGGCTTTGTGGTGCACTGGTGTGGCGTTCGGGGTGATGCGTATCCTTACTTTGGTGCCTTTGAAAGTCCCGACGCCAGGTTGAAATAATGACTCAAACTTTTGTTGGACCTGTGTGCATGAACTTCGCTCCACAGATGAAATGGCGTGCACATCCCCCCATTTCCAGTTCATCTCGGCTAGCCAGCTCCTCCCCAAAAGCGTGGGACCATTTCCCGGGACAATCCAGAGTGGCAGCCGGTTCTGAGATCCATTATGTGTGACTACCAACATTGCACTGCCGAGCACTGGGATAATTTCTTTGATGTATGTCCGTAATTGCGTGTCAATGCGTTCTAGTTTCAGTCTGCTAGCTCTGGGAGGCCACAGTTTCTCGAATTGTTGGACACTCATAAGTGACTGGCTGGCTCCTGTGTCCAGCTCCATGCATACTGGGATACCGTTTTACAGTACTCTCATCATCATAGGTGGCATTTTTGTGTATGAGCTGTGGATGTTTGCCAACTGGACCCGCTGAACTTCAGCATCCATTGCTGTGTCCCAGGCATACCTCTGCCTTGTAGACCCCTCTTGTGGTTCATCCACTTCATAAACCAGCCTTGCTGTGGGCGTCCTGCACATCCTGGCTAAATGTCCACTCAAATTACAATTTCTGCAGATGAATTGCTGAAACCGGCAGATCTTCGCAGCATGTTTGCCCCCGCACCTCCAGCATGAGCTGAGATTGTTGTGAACAAAAGAGCTGTTACCAGGCATTCCTCTCTGATTGTCTCTTTGATTACTCTTGAGCACTCTGTTTGTGGGTGTCAATGGTCCCATCCCAGGACGTATTGTCCCTTATGATGGTGTAAATGTCCGTTCAACCTGCCATTGTCTCTGTTGAGGACCCACCCTGGAGTCTGTTACTGCCTGGTTGGTGTCGAATTGCCCTTGCCTGCCTGCAGGGTTCTGAGTCACATTTACCATGTTAACCCCCTGCTCCATCGCCATGTTGGGAGCAGAGTTGCGAGCGTAGATGATCTTGGTTTCCTCCTCCCCCGCCATGAAGGTTTGAGCCATCAACGCTGCTGCTTCCAAGGTCAAGTCCTTGGTCTCAATTAGCTTCCTAAAAATCCCGGCATGACCAATGCCCTCACTGAAGAAATCTCTTCCCTGCAGGTGTCTGTGAACTTACAGAGGCTGGCCAAGTGCCAAAGATCCGCAACGAAGTCCGGTATGCTCTGCCCTTCCTGACGTCGGTGCGCATAGATTCGGTGTCGGGTCATGTGTATACTACTCGCCAGTTTGAGGTGCTCACCGATCAGTTTGCTGAGCTCCTCGAAGGTCTTGTCTACCGGCTTCTCGGGTACAAACGGGTCTTTCATCAGCGCGTACGTCTTAGGTCCACAGCTGGTCAGTAGATGCTCCCTTCGCTTGTCAGCCGCTGCTGCTCCCAGCCAGTCCTTCGTGACAAAGCTCTGCTGGAGCCTCTCAACGAAATCGTCCCAGTACTCACCAACACAGTACCGTTCCTCCATGCTACCGGTGGCCATTCTCTTGAGTCGTTGAGTCCCGTTTCTCGTCGCCAAATATTGCGTCCTTACACACTATAGCAAATTAACACGAGGCACATACTGGAGACAAGGTCACTCTGTAACCTGCACCTTTATTCACAGGACCAAGAAGTCATGACCCTGTGTGGGACCTCCCTTTAAATATCTGGATGACCAGGCGAGGAGTGTCTCCCACAAGTTCACCCCCTGTGGTCAAGGTGTGCATTTGTCAGGTGTATACAGTGTACAGTGTTGTTACATAAAGGTTACAGTTATGTGAAGGTTACAAACATGACAGGTCTTCCCGCAGGAAAAGGGTACACAGCCAGATAGGAAATGGATGACCAACAGAAAGAGTAGTGCAAGGAAGGTAGTACAGGGGTCCTCTGCGGTCATCCCCCTGCAAAAGAGATACACAGCTTTGGGTACTGTTGAGGGGGATGACTCATCAGGGGAGGGCAGCAGCAGCCAAGTTCATGGTACCGTGGGTGGCTCTGCTGCACAGGAGGGCAGGAAAAAGAGTGGGAGAGCTACAGTGATGGGGGATTCAATTGTAAGGGGAATAGATAGACGTTTCTACGGCCGCAACCGAGACTACAGAATGATATGTTGCCTCCCTGGTGCAAGGGTCAAGGATGTCTCAGAGCGGGTGCAGGGCATTCTGAAAAGGGAGGTTGAACAGCCAGTTGTCATGGTGCATATAGGTACCAACGATATAGGTAAAAAACGGGATGAGGTCCTACAAGATGAATTTAGGGAGCAAGGAGCTAAATTAAAAAGTAGGACCTCAAAAGTAGTAATCTCAGGATTGCTACCAGTGCCACGTGCTAGTCAGAGTAGGAATCGCAGAATAGCTCAGATGAATATGTGGCTTGAGGAATGGTGCAGAAGGGAGGGATTCAAATTCCTGGGACTTTGGAACCAGTTCTGGGGGAGGTGGGACCAGTACAAACCGGACGGTCTGCACCTGGGTAGGACCAGAACCAATGTCCTAGGGGGAGTGTTTGCTAGTGCTGTTGCGGAGGAGTTAAACTTATATGGCAGGAGGATGGTAACCTATGCAGGGAGACAGAGGGAAGTAGAATGGGGGCAGAAGCAAAAGATAGAAAGAAGAAAAGTAAAAGTGGAGGGCAGAGAAACCCAAGGCAAAAAGCAAAAAGGGCCACATTACACCAAAATTCTAAAAGGGCAAAGTGTGTTAGAAAGACAAGCCTGGAGCTCTGTGCCTCAATGCGAGGAGTATTCGGAATAAGGTGGACAAATTAACTACGCAGATAGCAGTTAACGGGTATGATGTAATTGGCATCACGGAGACATGGCTCCAGGGTGACCAAGGCTGGGAACTCAACATCCAGGGGTATTCAACATTTAGGAAGGATAGACAGAAAGGAAAAGGAGGTGGGGTGGCATTGCTGGTTAAAGAGGAAATTAATGCAATAGTAAGAAAGGACATTAGCTTGGATGATGTGGAATCGGTATGGGTGGAGCTACAGAATACCAAGGGGCAGAAAACCCTAGTGGGAGTTGTGTACAGACCACCAAACAGTAGTAGTAAGGTTGGGGACAGCATCAAACAAGAAATTAGGGATGCATGCAATAAAGGTACAGCAGTTATCATGGTTGATTTTAATCCACATATTGATTGGGCTAACCAAACTGGTAGCAATGCGGTGGAGGAGGATTTCCCGGAGTGTGTTCGGGATGGTTTTCTAGACCAATATGTCGAGGAACCAACTAGGGAGCTGGCCATCCTAGACTGGGTGATGTGTAATGAGAAAGGACTAATTAGCAATCTTGAGGCCACTTGGGGAAGAGTGACCATAACATGGTAGAATTCTTTATTAAGATGGAGAGTGACACAGTTAATTCAGAAACTCGGGTCCTAACTTAAGGAAAGGTAACTTCGATGGATTGAAGCGTGAATTGGTTAGAATAGACTGGCAAATGATACTTAAAGGGTTGACGGTGAATAGGCAATGGCAAACATTTAAAAATCACATGGATGAACTTCAGCAATTGGACATCCCTGACTGGAGTAAAAATAAAACGGAGAAGGTGGCTTAACAGCAGCTAACAAGCAAAATTAAAGATAGTGTTAAATCCAAGGAAGAGGCATATAAATTGGCCAGAAAAAGCAACAAACCTGAGGACGGGGAGAAATTTAGAATTCAGCAGAGGAGGACAAAGGGTTTAAGTAAGAGGGGGAAAATAGAATATGAGAAGAAGCTTGCCGGGAACATAAAAACTGACTGCAAAAGCTTCTATAGATATGTGAGATATGTAAAGAGAAAAAGATTAGTGAAGACAAACATAGGTCCCTTGCAGTCGGATTCAGGTGAATTTATAATGGGGAACAAAGAAATGGCAAACCAATTGAACAAATACTTTGGTTCTGTCTTCACAAAGAAAGACACAAATAACCTTCTGGAAGTACTAGGGGACAGAGTTGTCTAGTGAGAAGGAGGAACTGAAGGATATCCTTATTAGGCAGGAAATTGTGTTCAGGAAATTGATGGGATTGAAGGCCGATAAATCCCCGGGGCCTGATAGTCTGCAGCCCAGAGTACTTAAGGAAGTGGCCCTAGAAATAGTGGATGCATTGGTGATCATTTTCCAACAGTCTATCGACTCTGGATCAGTTCCTATGGACTGGAGGGTAGCTAATGTAACACCACTTTTTAAAAAGGAAGGGAGAGAGAAAGCGGGTAATGATAGACCGATTAGCCTGACATCAGTAGTGGGGAAAATGTTGGAATCAATTATTAAGGATGAAATAGCAGCGCATTTGGAAAGCAGTGACAGGATCGGTCCAAGTCAGCATGGATTTATGAAGGGGAAATCATGCTTGACAAATCTTCTGGAATTTTTTGAGGATGTAACTAGTAGAGTGGACAAGGGAGAACCAGTGGATGTGGTGTATTTGGACTTTCAAAAGGCTTTTAACAAGGTCCCACACAAGAGATTGGTGTGCAAGATCAAAGCACATGGTATTGGGGGTAATATACTGACGTGGATAGAGAACTGGTTGGCTGACAGGAAGCAGAGAGTCGGGATAAACAGATCCTTTTCAAAATGGCAGGCAGTGACTAGTGGAGTGCCGCAGGGCTCAGTGCTGGGACCCTAGCTCTTTACAATATACATCAAAGATTTGGATGAAGGAATTGAGTGTAGTATCTCCAAGTTTGCAGACGACATTAAACTGGGTGGCGGTGTGAGCTGTGAGGGGGACGCTAGGAGGCTGCAGGGTGACTTGGACAGGTTAGGTGAGTGGGCAAATGCATGGCAGATGCAGTATAATGTGGATAAATGTGAGGTTATCCACTTTGGGGACAAAAACGCGGACAGAATATTATCTGAATGGCGGCAGATTAGGAAAAGGGGAGATGCAACGAGACCTGGGTGTCATGGTGCATCAGTCATTGAAAGTTGGCATACAGGTGCAGCAGGCGGTGAAGAAGGCAAATGGTATGTTGGGCCTTCATAGCTAGAGCATTTGAGTATAGGAGCAGGGAGGTCTTACTGCAGTTGTATAGGGCCTTGGTGAGGCCTCACCTGGAATATTGTGTTCAGTTTTGGTCTCCTAATCTGAGGAAGGACATTCTTGCTATTGAGGGAGTGCAGTGAAGGTTCACCAGACTGATTCCCGGGATGGCAGGACTGACATATGAGGAAAGACTGGATCAACTGGGCCTTTATACATTGGAGTTTAGAAGGATGAGAGGGGATCTCATAGAAACATATAAGATTCTGACGGGACGGGACAGGCTAGATGTGGGTAGAATGTTCCCGATGTTGGGGAAGTCCAGAAATAGGGGACACAGTCTTAGGATAAGGGATAGGCCATTTAGGACTGAGATAAGGAGAAACTTCTTCACTCGGAGAGTTGTTAACCTATGGAATTCCCTGCCGTAGAAAGTTGTTGATGCCAGTTCATTGGATATATTCAAGAGGGAGTTAGATATGGCTCTTACGGCTAAGGGGATCAAGGGGTATGGAGAGAAAGCAGGAAAGGGGTACTGAGGGAATGATCAGCCATGATCTTATTTAATGGTGGTGCAGGCTCGAAGGGCCGAATGGCCTACTCCTGCACCTATTTTCTATGTTTCTATGTTTCTTCTCTGAACTGCCTCCAAAGCAAGTATATCCTTTTGTAAATATGGAAACCAAAACTACACGCTGTATTCCAGGTGTGGCCTCACCAATACCTTGTATAACTGTAGCAAGACTTCCCTACTTTTATACTTGATTTCATTTGCAATAAAGGCGAAAATTCCATTGGTCTTCCTGATCACTTGCTGTACCAGCATACGATTATACTCATCATAAAGGATGAGTACTGTATGCAATGAGTAAGTGTGACCTTCGCTCCTTTAATTGAACTCCAGAATGCTAGTACAGCGTGGGAGGCTTGCTTATATACAGTGCTCCCAAGGGATGTTGGGATCCCTTGGGACTTCAACAGGTAGACCCTCTGGTGGTGGTGTGATACAGGTTGCCAAGGGTTACCTACATAACATTATTCCCTCGTAAAGTCAATAGTACACTTATTTACAGGGTGAGACGATCTGGGGCTTTTCACTCCCTTGTCGATCGTCTTGGTAAAATGCAGGTGTGGGTGAGTTGGTTAGTTCTTCACTGGGCTGCTGGGCAGCTGGCCTTGCCGGGCTGCTGGGGATGGTGAGTTTGGCTTTGTGGTCAACCGTGATGTCGGTTGCCACTTGTGTGTGTGTTGGAGGGTCGAAGTTGGTGGTGTCCACTTCGGGTTGCTCGTAGCTGTTAGTGAACCACAATTTGGTTTGGTCCAAATGTTTTTTGCACGTTAGTCCATTGGCCAATTTGAACTGAAACACCCTTTTCCCTTCTTTGGTTATGACCGTGTCAGCAAGCCAATTGGGACCATGTCCATAATTGAGTACAAACACAGGGTCACTGACCTCAATATCGCGTGACAAGTTTGCGCGATCATGGTACATGCTTTGTTGATGCCGCCTGTCCTCGATGTGATCATGGAGATCAGGGTGGACAAGAGCTAGCCTTGTTTTGAGTGCCCTTTTCATGAGCAGCTCGGCTGGGGAACCCCGGTGAGCAAGTAGGGTCTAGTGTGGTAGCTGAGCAGGACTCGGGACAGTAGGGTCTGCAGGGTGCCTTCCGACACGCGTTTCAAGCTTTGCTTGATGGTTTGAACTGTCCGTTCTGCCTAGCCGTTGGATGTGGGCTTAAATGAGACAGATGTGACTGCTTGATCCCATTGCGGGTCATGAATTCCTTGAATTCAGCACTGGTGAAACACGGTCCATTGTCGCTGACAAGGACATCAGGCAGACCGTGTGTGGCAAACATGGCTCATCGGCTTTCGATGATGGTGGTGGACGTGCTTACAGACATTATTACACATTCAATCCATTTTGAATAAGCATCCACAACAACCAAGAATATTTTGCTTCGAAATGGGCCCGCAAAGTCAACGTGGATCTGAGCCACGGTTTGGAGGGCCACGACCACAAACTTAGTGGTGCCTCTCTGGGTGCATTGCTCAGTTGAGAGCAAGCGTTGAACTGGCGCACGCATGAATCTAAATCTTAGTCGATGCCGGACCACCACACATGGGATCTGGCTATGGCTTTCATCATTACTATGCCTGGGTGGGTACTGTGTAGGTCGCGTATGAACATTTCTCTGCCTTTCTTGGGCAAGACCACGCGATTATCCCACAAAAGACAGTCCGCCTGTAAGGACATTTCTTCTTTGCGCCTGTGAAACGGCTTAATCTCTTCATGCATCTCTGCTGGGATGCTGGACCATGGAGGACACAGCTTTTTACCAGGGACAGTAAAGGATCCTGGCTGGTCCAGGTCCTGATCTGACGGGCCATAATGGTTGACTTTTCATTTTCAAATGCATCCATTACCATGAGCAAGTCTGCAGTCTGTGCCATTTCCACCCCGGTGGTGGGCAATGGTAGCCGACTGAGGGCATCAGCGCAGTTCTCTGTGCCCGGTCTGTGGCAGATTACATAGCTGTATGCCGACAGTGTGAGCGCCCATCTTTGGATGCGGGCAGAGACATTGGTGTTAATGCTTTTGCTCTCTGAGAATAGCGATATGAGCGGCTTATAGTCAGTTTCTAGCTCAAACTTGAGACCAAACAAATACTGCTGTGTTTTTTTCACCCCGTAAACGCACGCCAGAGCTTCTTTTTCAATCATGCTGTCGGCCCTTTTGGCCTTGGACAGACTTCTGGACGCATCGGCGACCGGTTGTAAAATCCCAGATTTGTTAGCCTGTTGTAACACACACCCGACCCCATATGACGACGCATCGCAAGCTAGCACTAATCATTTACATGGGTTATGCAGTACAAGCAGTTTGTTTGAACATAACAGATTTCTGGCTTTCTCAAATGCAGCCTCTTGTGAATTCCCCCATACCCAGTCATCTCCCAGCACATGTTGGGGGTTCTAGCAAGGTGCTTAACCCAGGTAGGAAATTACCGAAATAGTTGAGGAGTCCCAGGAACGACCGCAGCTCCGTCACGTTCTGTGGTCTCGGCGTGGTCTTGATGGCCTCGGTCTTGGCGTCGGTGGGTCTGATGTCGTCTGCTGCGATTCTTCTTCCTAAGAACTCGACCTCTGATACCAGGAAAACACACTTCGAGTGTTTCAACCCGAGTCCCACGTGATCTAGCTGACTTCGAACCTCTTCCAGATTCTTCAAGTGTTCAATGGTGTCCCGACCTGTGACCAGTATGTTGTCCTGGAAAACCATGGTGCATGGAACCGAATTTAGCAGGCTCTCCATGTTCCGTTGGAAAATTGCGCGGCTGAACGAATCCCAAACGGGCATCTGTTTTAGATGAACAGACCTTTGTGCATGTTGATGCAGGTGAGGCCTTTCGAAGATTCCTCCAGCTCCTGCGTCATGTAGCCTGAGGTCAGGTCCAACTTGGTGAACGGCTTTCCTCTGGCCAGGGTTGCAAATAGGTCATCTGCCTTGGGGAGCGGGTACTGGTCCTGTAGCGAAAAATGGTTCATCGTTACTTTATAGTCCCCACAAATTCTGACCGTGCCGTCACCTTTGAGTACCGGGACAATCGGACTGGCCCACTCATTGAATTCTACCGGCACGATGATGCCTTCTTGCTGCAGCCTGTTCAGCTCAATTTCCACTTTCTCTCGCATCATATACGGCACCGCCCGTGCCTTGTGGTGGATGGGTCGTGTACCTGGAACCAAGTGAATCTGCACCTTCGCCCCGAGAAACTTCCAATGCCTGGCTCGAACAACAATGGGAATCTGCTCAGAACCTGGGCACATGAGGCATCGTCGACGGACGAAAACGCTTGGATGTTGTCCCAGTTCCAGCGGATTTTTCCCAGCCAGCTTCTGCCGAACAGTGTGGGGCCATCCCCTGGCACGATCCATATTGGGAGTTCGTGCACTGCTCCATCATAGGAGACTTTTACTTCTGCGCTGCCAATTACCGGGATCAGCTTTTTGGTGTAAGTTCTTAGCTTGGTGTGAATGGTGCTGAGCTTGGGCCTGTGTGCCTTGTTGCACCACAGCCTGTCAAAGGCCTTTTTGCTCATTATAGACTGACTCGCACCCGTGTCCAGTTCCATGGATACTAGAATTCAGTTCAGTTCAACTGTTAATATAAAATCAGTGGACATTTCGTGGTGAAGGTGTGTACCCCGTACACTTCTCGGTTCGAGTCTCTATTTCAGCCTGATCCACCATGGATCGATCTTCCTCTGCATCGTGGTGGTTTGCAGGGTTTGCAGCTCGCCTGCACATTCGCTGGATGTGTCCCATGTTTTGCAGCTGTTGCACGCATAGTGTTTGAAGAGGCACTGATGGGCCCGATGATCACCTCCACAATGCCAACAAGGTATTAATTGCCTCGCATTAACGATTGATGGTAGACTCTGGGTCATCTGAGGTTGTGCAGTAGCTGAAGTGTACATTCTGCCATGTATATTCCTGCTTGAAAACGATGTTACTTTGCACACAGTACTAGCCGAAACCTCTTTATGCTGCGAAATTTGTTTGGTGTTATCGCTGGTGGACATAAATGCCTGGGCTATCGTTATGGCTTTGCTCAGGTTCGGTGTTTCAACAATCAATAGTTTGCGAAGGATAACCTCATGGCCAATGCCAAGCACAAAAAAGTCTCTCAGCATTTGTTTAAGGAATCCATCGAATTCACAATGTCCTGCAAGGCACCTTAGTTCGGCGACGTAGCTTGCCATTTCCTGGCTCTCCGACCGTTGACACGTGTAGAACCGATACCTCGCCATCAAAATGCTTTCCTTCGGATTTAGGTGCTCCCGGACCAGCGTACACAATTCTTCATAGGATTTGGTTGTTGGTTTCACCGGAGCTAGAAGATTCTTCATGAGGCCATAGGTTGTTGCCCCACAGATGGTGAGGAGGATCGCCCTTCGTTTGGCAGCATTCTTGTCCCCTTCCAGCTCGTTGGCCACGAAGTATTGGTCGAGTCTCTCCATGAAGCCCTCCCAAACATCTCCTTCTGAGAATTTCTCCAGGATACCAACAGTTCTTTGCATTTTCGCGCTTTTGTTTGTTGCCTCGTTGCCAATTGTTATGCTCATAATAAAAGATGAAACTGAGTACTGTATGCAATGAGTAAGTGTGACCTTAGCTCCTTTAATTGAACTCCAGAGTGCTGGTACAGCGTGGGAGGCCTGCTTATATACAGTGCTCCCAAGGGATGCTGGGATCCCTTGGGACTCCAACAGGTAGGCCCTCTGGTGGTGGTGTGATACAGGTTGCCAAGGGTTACATACATAACACATACTAACCTTTTGTTTTTCAAGCACAAGTACCCCCAGGTCCCGCTGTATTGCAGCACTTTGCAATCTTTCTTCATTTAAATAATAACTTGCTCTTTGATTTTTTTCTACCAAAGTGCATGACCTCACACTTTCCAACATAGGATATACACCACAGAAACAGTCTGTTCGTCCCAACCAGTCGATGCCGGCATTTATCCTCCACTGAAGCCTTTTTAGCCGTGACAACAGCAACAACAGCAAATCATTTATATATTTTGCCCGCTCTTTCAATGAAAATATACCAAAAAGCTGAGTTTAAATACCAAGCATATTGTTAAAAATCATGATTAAAAAAAAGGTAACTCCAAGGTTTTCTAACTTAAAGGCTATCGAATACATATTTAGTGTAAAATATTTATCCTGTTCAAAACAAGCAATGAGAGGGCAGCAAAGCTGTGTGTTGCATTACATTGTACATATTTACTATTCTTATTGATTTCAACAGTATTGCAAATCTCTGCTGCAGCAGATTACCACTACAGACTAATTAGTCCATTACTTTTATAACATACCCTGATTATATTGTTACATTAACAATCCTATCAAGGGGAGCTATAGTAAACCCCAGCATTGGAGTAATTCCTTTCATTACAGTACATTACACGCTCACAAGGGGACCACAACCTTAATTATACATTTAATTTAGAAATACATTTTATGAGAAAACTGAGATACACCATGTAAATGGAATGATTTGGTTGGAGGTTCCTTTCAGTCCATAAATATGATACTGTTTCTTTTCTTTAATAATTCATGACTGTTGCTGTCAGGGACCAGCTGTAAACAGGAGCGTTGCGTTTCCATCTTTCTTAAGGAACTTCTGAGTCAGTTTTCAAAGACAGAGAAACAGAACTTTGCGCAATGTTTTAGGCAGCATATTTTGTAACCACCGGCAGAATGCTTTGCGGTTTGGGAGTCAAACATGTTTCACGTTATAATTCCATAGTAAATGTTCCATAACAGAGCATAAAATCTGACATGAAAAAGAAATTAAGAGCTAAGCTCCAGTAGTCTTATAACAAAGGCAGACTTATAACTGAAAGATTATAATGAGGATGGGAATGGGATGTAATTGGGAATTGCTTTAATTTAGAAATTAATTTACAAATATGCATATTTATCAATTAATACATTGATTTCTGATTTAATTTGAGTGAATTACTAAATTAATAAATACCCAGATTTATAGATGAATAAATTAGGGAAATTGGTTTTTGATTAATTTTCTAAATTATTTAATTTCTAAACTATTTAATGCTGGCTCTGAAATTGCTTCATACACCATAGAACCAAAATTCTTTTAAGCGCCAAAGCTGTTCAACCTTATGTCATGGGTTTCTGCATCTCAAATCCCTGAGTGCATATCTCTACACACTGCGCAGAATGGAATATTCTTACTGCGCATCAAGGACAAAGAGGAAAGTCAGTGTTGGAGAATGGAAATGTTTTCCACTTTTGGCACACGGGGGCCAAGTTTCGGCCTGAGTTGCTCCTGTTTTTTTTAGAGCAACTGGTTTAGAATGGAGTATCTTAGAAATTGCAATTCTCGGCATTTAGTTTGCTCCAGTTCTAGTCAGTTAGAACAATTTCAGTTTGGAACAGATTTTTTTTAAAGGGGGCGTGTCCGGCCACTTATGCCCGTTTTGAAAGTTTAGGAAGTGAAAACTTACTCCAAACTAACTTAGAATGGAGTAAGTGTAGATTTTTGTACGCTCGAAAAAACCTTGTCTACACTTAGAAAATCAGGCGTAGGTTACAAATCAGGCGTAGGGAATGGGGGGGGGCGGTGTTTAAAGGGAAGTTTACAAACATTAAATATTTCAGTTTTACAAAAAGAGCCATCATCAATAATAAATGATAAATACATCAATAAATCAACCAATAAATCAATCAAAAAAAATTAATAAAAAATATATATTTTTTTAAATCAATAAATAAAACATTTTCTACTTACTGACTGCAGCACCGGGAGACCTCCAACAGCGTGCTGGGAACTCCCCCCCCCCCCCCCCCCCCCCACCATGTGTCTCTGTCAGTGTCTCTATCTCTCTGTCTGTCTGTCAGTGTGTGTGTCTCTCACTCTTTGTCTGTCAGTGTCTGTGTTTCTGACAGCGAGGGGTGGAGGGGAAGGGGAGGGGGAGGGGAGTGGGGAGGGGGAGGGGAGAGGAGGGGGGTGTGTGAGGGGGTGGGGGGGGTGAGGGGTGGAGGGGGGGTGAGGGGGTGGAGGGGAGGGTGAGAAGGTGGAGGGGGATGGAGGAGAGGGGGTGGGGGGAGGGGGGAGGAGGAGGAGGGTGAGAAGGGAGGGAAGGGAGGGAAGGAAAGGAGGGAAGGGAGGGAGAGAGAAAGGGGGGAGAGAGAGAGAGAAGGGAGAGAGAGAGAGAGAGAGAAAAAGAAAGAAAGAAAGGAGAGGGAGGCTGAACGGGCCGGGCACAAGACTTCGAGCTTAGACTTACCGGATTGACAGGTAGGTGGCGTCGGGTCCGGGGTCTGGGGCAGGGGGGTCGGTCGAGGAGTGGGGGGGGGAAGAGGTCGGGAGCGGAGGGGGGGGTAGAGGTTCAGAGCGGAGGTCGGTCGGGCGGGGGGGGGGGGGATGGTCGGGAGCGGAGGCCGGTCGGGGTTGGGGGGAGGTCGGGAGCGGAGGTCGGTCGGTGGTGGGGGGAGGTCGGTCGGGGAGGGGGGGGGAAGGTCGGGAACGGAGGTCGGTCGGGAACGGAGTTCGGGAGGGGGGGGCCGTCGGGAGCGGAGGTCGGGGGCGAGGTCGGGTCGCGGGGGGAGAGCAGGAGTCAAGTTGGGTCGGGTCTGGTCGGGAGGAAGTAGGAGCTGGGCGTGGGAGGCAGTCTTATCCACGCAGCCCCAGTGAGGCCATTCGGCCAGGGCTAGGGGCTGCGTGCTTCGGGCCCCTCCCACAGTTTTGGGCGCCTGGAGCTACTGCACAAGCGTCCCCACTGTAGCGCGCCTGTGCAGAGGTACCGGCACGGTTTTCAACTCAGGGACCTGGCTCCGCCACCCATAGCTTTTGCTGTGCCGCGCCCAGCTCCAGAGGGCCTGCAGGGAGCCGGAGAATAGGTAAGTTTTTTTTAGGCGCACTTTGTGACGCGAAAAACGGGCGTCCAGGTCGGGGCTGCGCCATTCTAGGTGCGGCCCGAAACTTGGGTCCACAGTGTTAGCGTCAAACTTTCCCTGGTCAGGTACAGCATGGGCTTGATTCAGTGTAAAACTTGCTGTATCTCATCCTATAAGTCTGCTGTAACTCCTCAGAAGAGCATCTCTTACTCCACCAGTGTGAACTTATTTCAAATTAGCCATCCTTATGGATGCTCTGTGTGACATTGCCAATTTAGTGCTTGCTTTTGAGGTATTTTTGTGCAATGCTCCCATGCGAGGTTGAGATTGCCCAAACTCAAGCTCTTCTCATGGCTCAATGAGTTACATAGTCAGTTACTGAATTATTCAAGCAAGGAAAAAGTTCCAGATTTTATCTCTGGTTTATACTGAATTTGCTTATCTCACCCAGGAGGTGCGGGGCCGGGCTGGGGGGGAGGAGCGGGGAGCGTGGCAGTAAGAGCAAAGTAACTGGCCTCAGCACCCGTGAATTAGGGATGAGAAAATTGGCTAGGATTCCCAGTCTTGATTGCTATCCAGTGATGCCTTCTGGAAGTGCACATGTGGCCATCTGATGAAGATATGATCATGCTCAGTTTTGATGCCTTCCACAGCCAAATAGCCTGTTTGCCCTCAATTATGAATAACGACCATTAGGCCAAGTCATATGAGGGCTACCTATAGAAATATAGGGAGCTCTCACAGGAGAAGGAAGAAGAGAAGAATTGATGCAGAAAATTAGCAATAAACATGAAAAGGGATTACCCAAGCTCATTTCACCTTTCAAGCAGCAGAGACAGGAGAGTTACATTCCAAAATTCTGACTGAGCTGAAACCAAGGACTGAAAGGTTAAAAGAATACTGTGCAAACTCACTGTTCCACTCAATCTAACTAATGTCCTTTGCAAGGATTTCATATAATTTCTGCAGTTTCACAATGTTGTTATAATGCAATAATGATATTTGATCTAAAACTTAAATTAGTGCTAACTGCTAAAGCAAAGAATATTGCTTTGCATATTCAAGCATCGTTATAATATTTATTTATCATGTCCCAAGTGGGAGTTTAGTGTATGTGGGTGATACACAGAAGAACTTGATGCACAAGATGGATTTTAATTTTCAGATCATTGCATGTATCATAATTTTTCAGTGTTATTCTGCATTGCAGTTTAGCTTTGCAACAGCTCATGTTACTGTTTTAACATATGTCTAAATGCTTAGTAATTATATTTCTCAGTGCAAGTGAGTGCTGAAGATAAGGCTCTTATTCTACCAATATATGTTGTTATTTGACAAGAAAAACATAAATCATTTTAATGGGATATACACTTAATAAAATCCTTACCTGTAAACAGATGCTGTGAAAAAAACTCAAATTACCAGAGCATCTATGAGCTTTCAATTTTGGAACTATGATTTACATAAAGGATACTGTTGATGGTATGATTTTATTTGTACTATGTCCCCTTGAACTGTGAACCTGCAGCGCTATTCAGGACTTTGACCTGCTAAGCTTCAACTGTCTCTGAAATACAGGGGTGAAATACTGGTGGTTACAGACCTATTTGTAGTTGAGGCAATCTGAGGTACCAATACATCAAATATTGGCTTTCATTTCCTTTATTGGGGCAATTTCTTCACCTACAAATTACTCACCTGCCATCCCAGGATTGAGTTCCTCCTTTAAGGGCCCATGACTTCCCTCAACTCCACACTAGGCATCCTCCACTGTGTTCACTGTTGCTCCTGCCATTGGATATCCAAAAGTAGAAACCCACATTGTCGCATTCCCGTCCACTGGTACAGATCCCACAAACTGTTCTCGCTCCAGGAGCAAATCTTTCTAACCTTCTCCCTGTCCGGATCTCCGCTCCCCCTGAACATTTTAGTCTCGATGACTGAAACTATCCACTCAGCTATCTTAGACAGCTTGCTCGCCCCAATGCCCCCTCCTCAAGTTCTCTCCTTACCCTAGCCTGAGCCTGTAGTTTCTTCCAGATCTTCATCAAGCTCATCTCTAATATGAAATGTACCTCCTGAACACTCAACCCATACAGTTCCAAATCCAAACCACACAACTAGCTTCCCTTAGTACAAGGCCACTGACATGATCAATTGCTCCCTTTCATGTCACTGTTCACCCATCCTTCAAAGCTGTGCTCATGCCCCTTTGTGAAAAAGCCCTCCTACAATCCCTCTGCCCTCCCTTCTTAATCACCTCATCTCCAACCTCCTTCTCCTCTCCAAGGTCCTCAAGAAATTCATGTCTCCCTGTTTGAATACCTTTAGCCCAGTTTCTGCCCTACCTACAACAAAGAAACCACCAAATTTATCAGTGACCTCTTTTGTGACTATGATCTATTGGTATTGCAAAAAACTGTCAGCTTCTCTTGAGGACTGTGGGTACAAATACACCACATAGTCCTCAAGTCAGCATGGATTTATGAAAGGGAAATCATGCTTGACAAATCTTCTAGTGTTTTTTGAGGATGTAACAAGTAGAGTGGATAAGGGAGAACCAGTGGATGTGGTGTATTTGGACTTTCAGAAGGCTTTTAGAAGGTCCCACACAAGAGATTGGTGTGCAAAATTAAGGCACATGGTATTGGAGGTAATGTATTGATGTGGATAGAGAACTGGTTGGCAGACAGGAAGCATAGAGTAGGAATAAACGGGTCCTTTTCAGAATAGCAGGCAGTGACTAGTGGGGTGCCACAGGGTTCAGTGCTGGGACCCCAGCTATTTACAATATACATTAATGATTTAGACGAAGGAATTAACGGTAATATCTTCAAGTTTGCAGATGACACTAAGCTGGTTGGCAGTGCGAGCTGCGAGGAGGATGCTAAGCGGCTGCAGGGTGACTTGGACAGATTAGGTGAATGGGCAAATGTATGGCAGATGCAGTATAATGTGGATAAATTTGAAGTTATCCACTTTGGTGGCAAAAACAGGAAGGCAGATTATTACTGAATGGTGAGATTAATAAAAGGGGAGGTGCAAAGAGACCTGGGTGCCATGGTACATCAGTCATTGCATGCAGGTACAGTAGGCAGTAAAGAAAGCAAATGGCATGCTGGCCTTCATAGCGAGGGGATTTAAGTATAGGAACAGAGAGGCCTTACTGCAGTTGTACAAGGCCTTGGTGAGACCACACCTTGAGTATTGTGTACAGTTTTGGTCTCCTAATCTGAGGAAGGACGTGCTTGCTATTGAGGGAGTGCAGCGAAGGTTCACCAGACTGATTCCCGGGATGGCAGGACTGACATATGAGGAAAGACTGGATCAACTAGGATGATACTCACTGGAATTTAGAAGAATGAGAGAGGATCTCATAGAAACTTATAAAATTCTGACGGGACTGGACAGGTTAGATGCAGGTAGAATGTTCCCGATGTTGAGGAAGTCAAGAACCAGAGGTGACAGTCTAAAGATAAGAGGTAAGCCATATAGAACCGAGATGAGGAGAAACTTTTTCACCCAGAGAGTTGTGAACCTGTGGAATTCTCTGCCACAGAAATTTGTTGAGTCCAGTTCGTTGGACATATTCAAAAGGGAGTTAGATATGGCCCTTACGGCTAAAGGGATCAGCGGGTATGGAGAGAAGGCAGGGGTGGGGTACTGAAGTTGCATGATCAGCCATGATCATATTGAATGGTGGTGCAGGCTCGAAGGGCCAAATGGCCTGCTCCTGCACCTATTTTCTATGTTTCTATGTTTGTATAATACAAGATTATAGAGAGCAAACAAGACAGAATATTGTGTGATGGGCATTTGAAACCCTAGATCTTCAAGATATTTCATAGAATCATAGAATAGTACAGCACCGAGGGAGGATATTCTACCCATCGAGTCATCACCAGCTTTTTCGAAGAACAATCCAATTAGTTCCATTCCCCTGCTCTATTCCCATAATCCCTGCTATTTTTTCTCCTTCAAGTATTTATCCAATTCATTTTAGAAGGCTACTATTGAATTTGTATCCACCACCCAATCAGGCAGTGCATTCCAAATCCTAACCACTCGTTGTATAAAAAAGATTTTCCTCATGTTGCCTCTGGTTCTTTTGTCAACCACCTTAAATCTGTGCCCTCTCATTATGGATTCTTTAGCCATTGGAAACAGTAACACTTTATTTACTCTATATGAAGCCTTCATGACTTTAAATACCTCTATAAAATCACCTCTTAGCTTTCGCTGCTCTAAGGAGAACAACCCCAGCTTCTCCAGTCTATCCACATAACTGTAATCGCTCATCCCTGGAACCATTCTAATAAATCGCTTCTGTACTCTCTCCAAAGACTTCACATCCTTCCTAAAGTGTGGTGCCCAGAATTGAACACAATGGACGGGAAATTTGATAACGGAAGAAAACAGACATGGACACTGTGATGCGAGATATGCTCATGCCCGTTCAAAAACTGCAAGCAGCATGTCAATTTGGTGCTGCCGGCTAATTTAACTGATTTTAACACACAGCCCAGAGACTATTGTACTGCTGACAGGCTGTGTGCTTAGCAGGAGGCCCAAAGTCGCGTTGCTAGAGCAACACTGCCTTTCTTTAAAGCTTGGCTGTTAGTTTTCAGGGCAGGCTCTATCCCTTAAATGTGAACTGCCTTTTGAAAAAAAGTTAAAAATCATTCAAAACTAGGCAGTCTGCAGCTCTTAAAGATGAACCGCCTTCTGCACATAAAAAAATGGAAAAGTGCTTCACCACTAACACAAATGGCTCAACAGACGGGAAAGGACAACCAGGGTCTCAAACGCAGCACTCGAGCTTTGTGCAGGGGGTTAACACTGGAAGAGATGTCTTCTACCCACAGGGGGCCAGGAGGCCTTCCAGAAAGAAAGATGTGGGACCAGATCGCCAAGGCCGTCATTGCCAGCAGTGTCACCTCCAGAACCTGACGCCGCTGCCCAAAGAAGTTTCATGACCTCAGACGAATGGTCAAGGTCAGTGATTGTATCTTCAAGTCGTCTTCTACCAACTGCACCACTAGCCTCACAGACTGCTCAATGCACGATACCTCACCTACCCATCACTCACCTTCCAACAATCTCTATCAAAATTGAAGCACAGCTCACGCTCCTAACTTTACCTCACCCCCTTGGAGGGGCATGGCTGTGCCCATGGCCAGCAGCGGAGCTTAAAGAATACAAGATGCAGGTATCCTCATAAATTATCCTCCTTCTCACATCGTACTTCCCCCTCATCCCAAAATCTCTTCTGATGTACAAGCTGCACATATTTGTCGAAGCTCCATGTTTGCACCTCTGCACTCATGTTCCTGCCCTTCCACAGTACTGAAAATGCAGTTTTCAAAGTCACAAATGATATAAGCATACACCTCTTGCCTTCCTGTCCTCCCTTCATCACATCTCTTCCCTTGTGCCTTCCTCATTTCAGACACTCAAGAAATCCAGCCTGCCCAGCCAGAGGAGGAGGAGGAGGAAGAAGAGGAAGAGAAAGAAGAAGAAGAAACACCATCACTCGATTTGACACTCCCAGCCACCAGCAACTTGAGGTCGTCCTGCAAGGCCATCTGTAGTGTCCCCCACTGAAAGTCAACAGCCTTCCACAGCCATGCTGTAACCCACTGGGGTAGTACTGCTTAGCATCACTACAATAGGCAAAGACACACACAAGACACTCACTAAGGGAATGAATAAGGGTGATTAGTTGATTTTTGTAATATTGGATGCATTTATGGATAAAGTTGGATTGGAAAGTTTGCTTTGTGGTGGCTTTTATTTCAGCATTGCAGCCAAGAGAATGCTGTGATGGTCAGTAACAGAGGGCAAGGTGTGGGAAAAATGTGGAAAGAGGAATTGGGGTTGTGTTCACTGGTACCACAGGTGGATGATTCGATCCTGGATATCACGGCCAGAAAGGGGCTGTCTGGGTTGCCTCCTTCCACTTCCTCCTCTTCTGCTTTTTCCTCTTCTGCTTCCTCCTCTTTCCTCTGTAAGCAGCTTATCCTCTTTGCTGCCTCTGCTTCATCTCAATGTGAGGTGCAGCCCAAAGGTGACTGCAATTAGAGCCCTCAGGACTCTGAGCAAGTGGTGTTCTCACAGGCCTTCCTTTAACATCCAAAGCCTTGCAAGTATCCAACAGCACTCCCTGCACATTTTAGCAACTTTTTACATGTATTGCACCAAGCCTCTACTTCAACAAAAGTTTTTTAAAAAAGTCCAAAAGCTAAAATCTAAACTTACCTGAAAGATGTGTGTGTCCCTTTAAGAAGTGCTGGCAGTGTCTCCATAGTACTGCTGCACTCATGTCCTTCTGTGCGCACTTTAGAAAGGGCGGTATCCAGAGTGCCGGCATCAAAAATCACCGTCGTTGGCCAGTGCTGCACTTCTGAATTTCATGCCTAATACTCCAGCTGGGGCCGAACTAGTGTTTTTTTTAGGTTTAGCAGAACTTCCTGGCTTTTGTACTCTATGCCTTTATTTGCAAAGCCCAGGATCCAATATGCTTTATTAATTGCTTTGTTAACTTGTCCTGCCACCTTCAAAGATTTGTGCACAAACATCTCCAGGTCTCTCTGTTCTTGCACCACCTTTAAAATTGTACCATTTAGTATGTATGGTCTCTCCTCATTCTTCCGACCAAAATGTATCACCTCATACTTTCCTGCGTTGAATTTCTTCTGCCATGTGTCGCCCATTCCACCAGCCTGTCTTTGTCCGCTTGAAGTCTATTACTATCTTCCTCACTGTTTACAACACTTCCAAGTTTCGTGCCATCTGCAAATTTCAAAATTGTGCCCTGTATCCCCAAGTCAAATGTCATTAATGTATATCAAAAATAACAGTGATCCCAGTACTGAAGCTTGGGGAATGCCACCTTCCTCCCTCCAGTCTGAAAAACAGCCATTCACTACAACTCTCTGTTTTTCACCCTTCAGCCAATTTTGTATCTGTGCTGTAAATGCCCCTTTTATCCCATTGGGCATCAATTTTGGTAGCAAGCCTAATATGTGGTACTTCATCAAATGTCTTTTGGAAGTCCATGTACACCACATCAACTACACTGCCCTCATCCGCCCTCTCTGTTGACTCATCAAAAAACTCAATCAAGTTAGTATTTTTATAAGAATTATTCAATCAATATTTGCACAAGCAACAAGAGATAATAATATAAAAGAACTGCGAAGTATTATCAGTGCTGCTTACGACTCCAATTACAGATGGTTGCTGCTTGCCTATCTCACTGTATTAGAACAAAAAGTTTTTGGCGGCACAGATAAATTGGCAGAATCGATATATAACAGCTCAAAACGACTGAAGTGTGGGATGGTGGCTTAGAATCATAGAATCAAAAAATCATAGAAAAATTACGACACAAAAGGAGGCCATTCGGCCCATTGTGTCTGTGCCGGTCAAAAAAGAGTTATCCCGCCTCATCCCACCTCCCAGCACTAGGTCCATGACCCTGTAGGTTACGGCTTTTTAAATGCACATCCAAGTACTTTTTAAATGTGATGAGGGTTTCTGCCTCTACCACCCTTTCAGGCAGTGAGTTCCAGACCCCCACCACTCTCTGGGTGATTTTTTTTCCCCCTCATCTCCCCTCTAATCCTTCTACCAACTACTTTAAATCTATGCCCCCTGACTTTTGACCCATCTGCTAAGGGAAATAGGTCCTTCCTATCCATTCTATCTAAATCCCTCATAATTTTATTCACCTCAATTAAATTTCCCCTCAGCCTCTTCTGTTCCAAGGAAAACAACCCCAGCCTATCCAATCTTTCCTCACAGCTAAAATGTTCCAATCCTGGCAACATCCTCATAAATCTCCTCTGTACCCTCTCTAGTGCAGTCACATCTTTCCTGTAATGTGGTGACCAGAACTGCATGCAGTACTCCAGCTGTGGCCTAACTAGTGTTGCATACAGTTCTAGCATAACTTCCCTGCTCTTATATTCTATGCCTCGGCTAATAAGCATTCTGTATGCCTTTTTAACTACCTTATCGACCTGTTCTGCTACTTTTAAGGATCTGTGGACATACGCTCCAAGGTCCCTCTGTTACTCCACACGTTTCGGTATCCTGCCATTTATTGTGTTTTCTCTTGCCTTGTTGCACCTCCCCAAACGCATTACCTCACACTTCTACGGATTTAATTCCATTTTTCACTTTTCTGCCCAACTGACCAGTCCATCAATATCTTTCTGCAGTCTAAAGCTTTTGTCCTGAAATCCATGTAGACTACATCAAATGCACTGCCCTCAGCGGCCCTCCTTATTACCTCCTCAAAAAATTCCATCAAGTTGGTCAGACATAACCTTCCCTTAATACATCCATGCTGACTGTCCCTGATTAATTTGTGTCTTTCTAAATGAAGGTTTATACTGTCCCTCAGAATTTATTCCAGTAATTTTCCCAACACAGAGTTTAAATTAACTGGCCTGTAATTACTCGGTTTATCCCTTCCTCCCTTTTTAAACAATGGTACAACATTAGCAGTTCTAAATCCTCTGGCACCACTCCTGCAGCCAGGGAGGATTGGAAAATGATGGTCAGAGCCTCTGCAATTCCCTCCCTTGCTTCTTTTAATAGCCTAGGATATATTTCATCTGGTCCTGGCAATTTATCCACTTTCAAAGATTCTAAGTTCCTTAATACTTTCTCTCTTACTATGGTAATATACTTACTATTAAGGCAATGTGTCGCCAAAGTTGGGGTTCATTGTGCTTGCTGCCAACATGCTAGACCGTGGCAGGCAAAGGATAGGGTAACTTCATCACACACTCATCCACTCGACAGATAAGTAGGAAAATCAGGCACATGGGCCTGTTAAGTATCAAATAACTCCACGAGGCTAAGTACGTGAGCTAGTTCAGGCATGACCTCACTCCAGTTTATTTATTCTCAAAGTGAGGAATCAACATGGCTGCCAACATTATATACACGGCTTGCACGTGTCTGCCAGTGACCATTGGTGGCAGGTAAAACCCAGTTAACATACATAACATCATTCCCCCCAAAGTCCTTGGTACAGGTTGAATTTACAAGTTGAGACAGTCTGGGGCCTTCCACTCCCTGGTTGATCTTCTAAGTTTGAACCCAAGCTTGGGTGAGTTAGTAAGACCATTGCTGCATTGCGGAACAGTTGGTCTGACATGACTGTCGAGGATGGTAGGTTTGTCTTCATGATGATGATAATGATGATGGTTAGTCGATGATGATGTCATCTTCAATTTGTTCTAGGTTGTCTGTGAATTGCAGTTTGGTTTGGTCGATGTGCCTCTTGCACATTTGGCCATTTAACAGTTTGACTACAAACACCCTGTTACCCTCCTTGGCCAAAACTGTGCCAGCAACCCACTTTGGACAATGACCATAATTCAGGACAAACACAGGGTCGTGAACAGCAATGTCACGTGATACGGCCGCGCGATCATGGTACAATTGCTGCCATTGCCTTCTGGTTTCGACGTGATCATTGAGATCCAGGTGTACAAGGGAGAGCCACGTCCTGGCCCTCAGAGCGATTGTGTATATAGGAATGATACCTCGCCATGATGATGCTTTCCTTTGGTTCAGAACCAGCGTACACAATTCATCGTAAGTCTTATCCATTGGTCGAGTCAGTGAGAGTAGATTCTTGATAAGGCCAAAAATTTTTGATCCACAAATGGTGAGGAGAACCGCTCTGTGCTTAATTGCATTATCGATTCCTTCCAATCCGTTGGCTACAAAGTACTGGTTGAGGCGATCAGTGAAATCCTCCCAGTCTTCCCCTTCCACAAATCTCTCCAAAATTCCAACAGACATGGTTGCGTGAAAGTTCGTATTTTTAACTCATCGCAAATTGTTAAATATCGAATAACTCCACGAGGCTAAGTACGGTGAGCTAGTTCAGGCATGACCTCACTCCAGATTATTTATTCTCAAAGTGAGGATTCAACATGGCTGCCAACATTATATACACAGCTTGCACGTGTCTGCCAGTGACCATTAGAACTCTGACAGTTGTGCCCTCCGGTGGCAGGTAAAACCCAGTTAACGTACATAACATGGCCTATAATTTTGAGACCTTCCCCGCTGGTTATGACATGTAAATCACACAGGCCGCAGCCTAGTCTTGTAAGGTAAACTTACGGGAAGCACACTATTGTCAATCAAAGAGTTTTCAGAGCTGGCAGGCATCAGAGCATAACACAGTTGAGGCTGCCACATAGTCATAGTTCGAATTCTGATATTGACTCTGCCGTAATCCAGGTACTGGCATATATGAGTGAACTCTAATATTGACTGAACAACTAATTTGAGCAAAGTCTGATGCTGGCTGAGACAGGCAAACTGACTACAGTGAAATTGAGAATTGTAATAATAACATTTTAGGTCAGTATTGGATATGCTCCCCATGGTACAATTGCAAATAGCCCTGGTTCCCAATGCATATATTTAATTTAATAAACGGCATATTAATTGAGGCTGGCGCCAAAGCGGCTGCACTTCAAACTGACTGTGGACAGATATGCTATAGACATGGAAGAATCATTTATTACCAAAAGTTGTTACTGTAGTTGCTTCTCAAGTATCTGACAATGTTGGATTCATTAAAAAAATGCCAAAGTAAAGTTAGAGGGTAAACAGAAGTTACTTAACATGAATATAATTATGCCATAGACATCTCCAACCTTAATTCTCTAAGCATTAATCTTGTTAGCTTGTGTATGTACTGTGAACATGCATAGATATCAAAAACTAATAATTATTCACAATGGCCATACTGTCTCAAAGGTCCAAAGTGACCAAACTAATCAGTACAGTAATATAAAACAACAGCAAACGTTAACGTGTATTATTTATTCAGTTTTATTTTCAACGGTTTTGTCACTTCAGACTCAACATGCTGTAGATTTGCACTTGATCAATTTTCAACATTTTCATAATTTTGGTGGTTGATTTCAGCTTCAATGAAAAAGACAATCCTTATCCTGCTATTATAATCTTGGATGTTATAACAAACTTCTAAGAAAGAAATTGCAGTCACATAATGCCTTTCATGACCTCAGGACATCTGAAAGCGCTTCACAGATAATGACGTACTTTTGAGCCTTTGTCACTGTTATAATGTAGGGAAATGCAGCAGGCAATTTGCACACAGCAAGCTCCCACAACCAGCTGTGACCAGAGAATCTGTTTTAATGACGTTGATTGAGGGATAAACGTTAGCCGGAACATCAGGAGAATTTTCCTGCTCTTCTTTGAAAAGTGCCATGGGATCTTTTACAACAACCTAAGAGAGCAGGCAGGGTCACAGTTTAGCATCTCATCTATAAGACATCACCTCCAACAGCGCAGCACTCCCTCAGTACTACACTGGAATGTCAGCCTACGTTATGTGCTCAAGTGGGGCTTGAGCCCCTAACCTCTTACTTAGAGGCAAGAGTGCTACCACTCAAGCTCCATCCAAGTGGAGGATTTAAACTTTCATTTTATTTTAATGACATCTCTTTGAAACACCTTGGCACATTATTTTAGTTAAAGGCACTATATAAATGCAAGTTGTTGTAGCACAAACTTCTCATTAGAAATCCTTTACCAGTATCCGAAAGTTTATAGTAAAAAGGTTCAACTTTAGATGAACATGTTAACAGGACAGTGTGCCACACTTACAAGCTTCCCATGGATTCCGGGGTTCTGCTGATCCAGAGACAATCTCTTCCCCCAATGGGAAAGAGACATGTTTTGTTGGTTTAATTTTCCATCTGCTATTTAGACTTGTAGCCTGCTGAACAGTGCAGTCATCTTTGGCATCCACATCGTCAGAAGATGCAGGCATTTGCAGCGCTCCAGTGTAGACTTTTTCTGTTGCACTCATCTCATTGTTCAAAGCCTGATGTGAAAACATAGACACAGCATTCTTTAGTTTCACAGAACTGTCCACGTGATACCTTTACTGCAGTTTAATAATTTAATACCAACCTGAAGTTCAAATGAATCTGTCTGTGAAACTCCACACTTAGTTTGTTTTCCTCACCTTCTGCCAGTGCAAATTATTTTCTTTATAAATAAAATATTGAATTACACTTTTAAGTGTTCCATACCTTGTAACCAGGTTTGTCATACTTGAATGTTTGAAGCTACGAAAATGGCACTGACGTATCTGGAGTCATCCAAGTGTGCATAGGGTACATGAAATTATACCAAATACTGACAACTGTCATTCCATTAGTTGCTGATAAATATGTGGAAAAAATATTTTAAAGGTATAAAATTTGATCCAAAATGGATTTATGCCACTTGCCAGCCTACAAGATCCATGATTAATTGATATTTTATGAATATTCCTTCCCAATTTTCCTCCCCTGCCAATGACTGTTGGCATTAATGGATCCACCTCCAAGTCCTGTCTCTTGGCAGCAGTAGTAGGTCACGTGACAGAACAGATAGAGCAAAAAAACAGGTGACTTGTTACAGTAAAAAGAGGCTGGTCCCAGAACTTGCAGTTAACGAACTGATAACACCTATGGCGTATTCTATTACTCATTTCTGTAAAAAAAAAATCAGCTGTTAAATTTGTATCTTCTTCAGCTTGTACTTCAAACCCATGGAAAAAAGAAGGTAGAGAGGAAACTTGATCTTTCTATTTAAAATGTGAAAGGGCAGAGACGATTTAGAATGAGGCATTTGATCTTTTTGTCTTCACGGGCTGCACAAGGGCATACCATTATGCCTTGGGTCAGACGTAAAGTTTAAATCCATATTCCCATTAATTTACATATATCTCAAGTTGCAAATATTAACAGATTTTTGTGCAACAACAATGTGAGAATAGCCTTTTCCAAACCACCAGGCTACAAAAATTAAGCATGATAAACTAGTGAATATGAAATACAAGGACAAATTAGACCGAGTTAACTGGGCTTTAAGGTGCCCCAATTTGCCAGGTTGGGGCACCCCTGATTGAGATATAAGCAAGCTTTTTGGCTTAAACAATGAGCACAGAACAAGGGAACACGGGTGTTAAAAACCAAAAGAAATTAGGAGATATTAGCTTAGATTTTCTGATTGACGTTATTTTAGCTCTGGCATTAAAGTAAAACCAATCCAAAAATCTAGTCTAGTTTTTTGTCCCTCAGGGTAGCAGATTTGGGAACAACTCTCAACAAAAGTCATTGCGAATCTGACGAACACCTTCAATCTGAGAAGATCATTCGGCTCAATGGTCCTCTGCTGCCAGGGTCGGGAAAGGAAGGTTGTCTGTAGTAGCCAGTAGGCCAGTAGTGAGGATGAATATTTTTCATTATTGCTCAGTAATCTTTGGGCATCAAGGAGTAGTGGTACAAAATACTCCATCTGGAGTTTAAGTGAATGGCACGGGGCCCATGACAGGGTAAAGATTGCATAGTCACCAGAAAAAGTGGTTTGAAAAAGGGCCACACTACATCATAATTATAAAAGGACAAAGGGTGTTAAAAAAACAAGCCTGAAGGCTTTGTGTCTTAATGCAAGGAGTATCCGTAATAAGATGGATGAATTAACTGTGCAAATAGATGTTAACAGATATGATGTGATTGGGATTACAGAGACGTGGCTCCAGGATGATCAGGGCTAGGAACTCAAAATCCAACGGTATTCAACATTCAGGAAGGATAGAATAAAAGGAAAAGGAGGTGAGGTAGCATTGCTGGTTAAAGAGGAGATTAATGCAATAGTTAGGAAGGACATTAGCTTGGATGATGTGGAATCTATATGGGTAGAGCTGCAGAACACCAAAGGGCAAAAAACGTTAGTGGGAGTTGTGTACAGACCTCCAAACAGTAGTAGTGATGTTGGGGAGGGCATCAAATAGGAAATTAGGGGTGCATGCAATAAAGGTGCAGCAGTTATCATGGGTGACTTTAATATGCATATAGATTGGGCTAACCAAACTGGAAGCAATACGGTGGAGGAGGATTTCCTGGAGTGCATAAGAGATGGTTTTCTAGACCAATATGTCGAGGAACCAACTAGGGGGAGGCAGTCTTAGACTGGGTGTTGTGTAATGAGAGAGGATTAATTAGCAATCTCGTTGTGCGAGGCCCCTTGGGGAAGAGTGACCATAATATGGTGGAATTCTACATTAGGATGGAGAATGAAACAGTTAATTCAGAGACCATGGTCCAGAACTTAAAGAAGGGTAACTTTGAAGGTATGAGGTGTGAATTGGCTAGGATAGATTGGCGAATGATACTTAAGGGGTTGACAGTGGATGGGCAATGGCAGTCATTTAGAGACCGCATGGATGAACTACAACAATTGTACATCCCTGTCTGGCGTAAAAATAAAAGAGGGAAGATGGCTCAACTGTGGCTATGAAGGGAAATCAGGGATAGTATTAAAGCCAAGGAAGTGGCATACAAATTGGCCAGAAATAGCAGCAAACCCGGGGACTGGGAGAAATTTAGAACTCAGCAGAGGAGGACAAAGGGTTTGATTAGGGCAGGGAAAATAGAGTACGAGAGGAAGCTTGCAGGGAACATTAAGACGGACTGCAAAAGCTTCTATAGATATGTAAAGAGAAAAAGGTTAGTAAAGACAAACGTAGGTCCCTTGCAGAATCAGGGGAAGTCATAACGGGGAACAAAGAAATGGCAGACCAATTGAACAAGTACTTTGGTTCGGTATTCACTAAGTAGGACACAAACAACCTTCCGGGGTCAGAGGGTCTAGTAAGAAGGAGGAGCTGAGGGAAATCCTTATTAGTCGGGAAATTGTGTTGGGGAAATTGTTGGGATTGAAGGCCGATAAATCCCCAGGGCCTGATGGACTGCATCCCAGAGTACTTAAGGAGGTGGCCTTGGAAATAGCGGATGCATTGACAGTCATTTTCCAACATTCCATAGACTCTGGATCAGTTCCTATGAAGTGGAGGGTAGCCAATGTAACCCCACTTTTTAAAAAAGGAGGGAGAGAGAAAACAGGGAATTATAGACTGGTCAGCCTGACATCGGTAGTGGGTAAAATGATGGAATCAATTATTAAGGATGTCATAGCAGCGCATTTGGAAAGAGGTGACATGATAGGTCCAAGTCAGCATGGATTTGTGAAAGGGAAATCATGCTTGACAAATCTGGAATTTTTTGAGGATGTTTCCAGTAGAGTGGACAAGGGAGAACCAGTTGATGTGGTGTATTTGGACTTTCAGAAGGCTTTCGACAAGGTCCCACACAAGAGATTAATGTGCAAAGTTAAAGCACATAGGATTGGGGGTAGTGTGCTGACGTGGATTGAGAACTGGTTGGCAGACAGGAAGCAAAGAGTAGGAGTAAATGGGTACTTTTCAGAATGGCAGGCAGTGACTAGTGGGGTACCACAAGGTTCTGTGCTGGAGCCCCAGCTGTTTACATTGTACAGTAATGATTTAGACGAGGGGATTAAATGTAGTATCTCCAAATTTGCGGATGACACTAAGTTGGGTGGCAATGTGAACTGCGAGGAGGATGCTATGAGGCTGCAGAATGACTTGGATAGGTTAGTTGAGTGGGCAAATGCATGGCAGATGAAGTATAATGTGGATAAATGTGAGGTTATCCACTTTGGTGGTAAAAACAGAGAGACAGACTATTATCTGAATGGTGACAGATTAGGAAAAGGGGAGGTGCAACGAGACCTGGGTGTCATGGTACATCAGTCATTGAAGGTTGGCATGCAGGTACAGCAGACGGTTAAGAAAGCAAATGGCATGTTGGCCTTCATAGCGAGGGGATTTGGTACAGGGGCAGGGAGGTGTTACTACAGTTGTACAGGGCCTTGGTGAGGCCACACCTGGAGTATTGTGTACAGTTTTGGTTTCTTAACTTGAGGAAGGACATCCTTGCTATTGAGGGAGTGCAGCGAAGGTTCACCAGACTGATTCCCGGGATGGCGGGACTGACATATCAAGAAAGATTGGATCAACTGGGCTTGTATTCACTGGAATTCAGAAGAATGAGAGGGGATCTCACAGAAACGTTTAAAATTCTGACGAGTTTAGAGAGGTTAGATGCAGGAAGAATGTTCCCAATGTTGGGGAAGTCCAGACCCATGCGTCACAGTCTAAGGATAAGGGTTAAGCCATTTAGGATCGAGATGAGGAGAAACTTCTTCACCCAGAGAGTGGTGAACCTGTGGAATTCTCTACCACAGAAAGTTGTTGAGGCCAATTCACTAAATATATTCAAAAAGGAGTTAGATGTAGTCCTTACTACTAGGGGGATCAAGGGGTATGGCGAGAAAGCAGGAATGGGGTACTGAAGTTGCATGTTCAGCCATGAACTTATTGAAAGGTGGTGCAGGCTCGAAAGGCCAAATGGCCTACTCCTGCACCTATTTTCCATGTTTCTATGTTTCTATGTCCACTCCACAGACTTGAACACGACAATCTAGGCTGACACGTCAGTGCAGTACTGAGGGAGTGCTGCACTGTCGGAGGTGCCGTCTTTCAGATGAGACGTTAATCTGAGCCCCCAGCTGCTCTCTTTGGTGGACGTATAAGATCCCATGGCACTATTTTGAGGAAGAGCAACGGAGTTATGCTTGGTGTCTTCGCCAATATTTATCCTTCAATCAACATCACAAAAAACAGATTATCAGTTCATTATTACATTGCTGTATGTGGGAGCTTGCTGTGCACAAACTGGCTGTCACGTTTCCTCCATTACAACAGTAACTGCACTTCAGAAAAGTACTTAATTGGCTGTAATTAATCCGGCGGCTATGAAAGTCATTATATAAATGCAAGTCTTTCTTTCAAAATGCATTTTCTCTTTCCAACCTTCCTAATGTACCGAATATACTTTCTTATTAAACTTGTCTTCATTACCTGGGTTACTAGAATCTGGTTCTCTCCAAGTTGTTCACTAAATTCTCCATGGCCTCCCCGCTGCTTATCTCCGTAATGTCCTCCAGCGCTACAATTCTCTGTGATCTCTGTGCTCCTCCAATTCTGGCCTTGTGCATCTTCAATTTTTAATCACCTCACGATTGGCGGCCATGCCTTCAGCTGCCTAGGCCAGAAGCTCTGAAATTTCCCACCTAAACCTCTTTGTCTCTCTCCCTCTCTCTCTTCCCTTTAGATGCTCCTTAAAACCTACCTCTTTGACCAAAACTCTAATATCAGCTTTTCCCCACGAACAATTATCGACTGGAACCAGTTATTTAACGAAATAGTAACAGCCAGCTCACTGGACATATTTAAGCATAGACTGAAGAATTTGAATTCGTAATTTCACTGTTGCAATCGCCAGTGACCTCATCCTTTACAAAGTTGGTGGAGTACAGTATGACTGTATATGCCGGCTCAACCGAGACAAGTCAAGATATCTCCTTAGGTGGCTCAATGTCAAACCTTTGTACAATACTGCTCCTGTGAAGCATCTTGGGATATGTCACTGCATTAAAAGAGCTATTCATATGCATTAAAAACAGAAAATGCTGGAAAACACTCAGCAGCTCAGGCAGCATCTGTAGAGAGAGAGAGCAAAACAGAGTTAACATTTCAGGTTGATGATCTTTCGTCAGAACTGGAATTGTTAATAAAAAACAGTTCCTTGTGTAAAATTAAATCAGCAATAAATCACGTGCCCGATTAGGTTAGTGTGGCAATTATCACTTTACAGCTGCAAATCAATTTAGAATTTTAAAAAAATCAACTCAAAAGAACTATTTTTCTACACAATCTACAAAGATCAAAACTCAACTCAAGACAGTGGGAAATGTCGACTCTGTTTCTCTCTCTCCAGACACCGCCCGACCTGCTGAGCATTTCCAGCACTTTATTATACAGTATTTTTTAATTTCAGCATCCGCAGTGAATTTATCGTTCTTGTATTCAAATACAAGTTGTTGTTCATGACCTTGTTGAAAGGTCATTGACCTGAAACGTTAATTCTGTTTCTCTCTCCACAGATGATGCCTAACCTGCTGAGCATTTCTAGCATTTTTTTGTTTTTTAATTTGAGATTTCCAGAATCTGCAGTATTTTGCTTTTGTATTGTTGTTGTTGTATTGTTTATCATCCTTGTTAACAATCACTCCATGGACTTGTCCCTCCCTATCTCTGTAATCTTTTTCAGCCTCACAATCCCACAAGATGTCTGCGTTCCTCAATTTCTGCCCTCTTGAACATCCCTCATTATAACTGCTCAACCATCGGTGGCTGTGCCTTCAGCTGCCTGGGCCCTAAGCTCTGGAACTCCCTCCGTACACCTCGCTGTCTCTCTACCTCTCTTTTCTCCTTCAAGATGCTCCTTAAAACCGACCTCTTTGACCAAGCTTTTGATCATTTGCCTTAATTTCTTCTGTGGCTTGGGGTCAAATATATCTGTTTGTCTGTAACACTGTTGTGAAGCGCCTTGGGACGTTTCACTGTGTTAAAGGTGCTATATAAATAAAAGTTAGTATAAGAATAAGTTATTATAATTGTTCTTGTTGTATTTGATTGACAGCCGGTGGAGGCAGAGGCCCCGCCCTCGCGGCCGAGGGAGCAATGGGGGGGGGGGGCGGAGTTACATTTGACCAATGGAAGGCAGCTCGACCGAAAACGGTGCTGACCAATGAGAAGTGGCGGTGCTGGGGGGTGAGGCGAGGCTGACAGTTTGTGCGCCAATTTTGGAAAGAGAGGGAGCGGCTTTGAGGTGAGTGAGAAGCGGTGGAGAGAGGAGCTGGGACTGGGAGCCCGCGGAGAGCCGCCTCAGTGCGAGTGTCAGTGTCAGTGTCAGTGTCAGCGGCAGGGCAGGGCAGGGCAGGGCGGGAGCCGCACGGCCACAACCGCGAGAGCCTGAGCCCGAGCCCCGCCGCGTCCAATATTGTGCTCCGGGCCGCACGGGCTGTGTGAGGCCCGGCACCGTGGCTGTCGCTGCCGCTACCGCAGTTCCCTTGCAGCAGGCCCCCGCCGGCTGGTGTAAAAAAATCAGTCGATTCAATCGCCGTTCCCTTCAAAATGGGCTGCTCAGATAATCAGGATGACTTGAGCCGGTTGGTGGGTCTGGTGAAGTGATGCAGACATGGTCCTCAATCCACTTAAATACTTTAACATCAACTATTAAGTTACGGTAGTGTGGAGGTTATGTTATTGGCCTAGTAATCCCAAAGTCTACACTAAATCCAGACCAAGCGATTTCAAATCCCACCAGGCAGTTGGAGAATTGAAGTTCAGTTTTTTTTTAAATCTGGAAATTTAAAAAACTGTTCATCAAAAAACGTGATATTGAAGTTGTTGGCATGTTGTAAAATTTAGTTTAAACAAAGATCTGGAAATAAAAAGCTGTCATCAGAAAAAGTGATGTTGAAGCTGTTGTAAAATGTATTCATCATCAAAGCAGTCCCTCGGAATCGAGGAAGACTTCTTTCCAGTCCCAAAGTGAGTTCTTTAATGGCTGAACAATCCATTACGAGAGCTACAGGCCATGTTACTGGTGGGACAGACATTCGTCGAGGGAATGGGTGGGTGGGGCTGGTTTGCCACGTGCTCCTTCCGCTGCCTGCGCTTCATCTCTTCACGCTCTTTGCGTTGAGACTCGAAGAGCTCAATGCCCTCCCGGATGTACTTTCTCCACCTCAGGCGGTCTTTGGCCAGGATCTCCCAGGTATCAGTGGTACCTTACAGTCAGATTCGGGTGAATTTATAATAATGGGGAACAAAGAAATGGCAGACCAGTTGCACAAATACTTTGGTTCTGTCTTCACTAAGGAAGACGCAAATAACCTTCCGGAAGTACGAGGAGACCGAGGGTTTAGTGAGAAGCAGGAACTGAAGGATATCCTTATTGGGCGGGAAATTGTGTTAGGGAAATTGATGGAATTGAAGGCCGATAAATCCCCGGGGCCTGATAGTCTGCATCCCACATTACTTAGAAATAGTGGATGCATTGGTCATTTTCCAACAATCTATCGACTCTGGATCAGTTCCTATGGACTGGAGGGTAGCTGATGTAACACCACTTTTTAAAAAAGGAGGGAGAGAGAAAACGGGTAATTATAGACCAGTTAGCCTGATGTCAGTAGTGTGAAAAATGTTGAAATCAATTATTAAGGATGAAATAACAGCGCATTTGGAAAGCAGTGACAGGATCGGTCCAAGTCAGCAAGGATTTATGAAAGGGAAATTATGCTTGATGAATCTTATGGAATTTTTTGAGGATGTAACTAGTAGAGTGGACAAGGGAGAACCAGTGGATGTGTATTTGGACTTTGAAAAGGCTTTTGACAAGGTCCCACACAAGAGATTAGTGTGCAAAATTAAAGCACGTGATGTTGGGGGTAATGCACTGAAGTGGATAGAGAACTCGTTGGCAGATAGGAAGCAGAGAGTCGGGATAAACGGGTCCTTTTCAAAATGGCAGGCAGTGACTAGTGGAGTGCCGCAGGGCTCAGTGCTGGGACCCCAGCTATTTACAATATACGTTAATGATTTGGATGAAGGAATTGAGTGTAATATCTCCAAGTTTGCAGATGACATTAAACTGGGTGGTGGTGTGAGCTGTGAGGCTGCAGGGTGACTTGGACAGGTTAGGTGAGTGGGAAAATGCATAGCAGATGCAGTATAATGTGGATAAATGTGAGGTTATCAACTTTGGTGGCAAAAATACAAAGACAGAATATTATCTGAATGGTGGCAGATTAGGAAAAGGGGAGGTGCAACGAGACCTGGGTGTCATGGTACATCAGTCATTGAAAGTTGGCATGCAGGTACAGCAGGCGGTGAGGAAGGCAAATGGTATGTTGTCCTTCATAGCTAGGGGTTTTGAGTATAGGAGCAGGGAGGTCTTGCTGCAGTTGTACAGGGCCTTAGTGAGGCCTCACCTGGAATATTGTGTTCAGTTTTGGTCTCCTAATCTGAGGAAGGACGTTCTTGCTATTGAGGGAGTGCAGCAAAGGATCACCAGACTGATTCCCGGGATGGCAGGACTGACGTATGAGAGACTGGATCGACGGCCTTTATTTACTGGAGTTTAGAAGGATGAGAGGGGATCTCATAGAAACATATAAAATTCTGACGGGACTGGACAAGTTAGATGCGGAAAGAATGTTCCAGATGTTGGGGAAGTCCAGAACCAGGGGACACAGTCTAAGAATAAGGGGTAAGCCATTTAGGACTGAGATGAGGAGAAACTTCTTCATTCAGTGTTGTTAACCTGTGGAATTCCCTACCACAGAGTTGTTGATGCCAGTTCATTGGATATATTCAAGAGGGAGTTAGATATGGCCCTTATGGCTAAAGGAATCAAGGGGTATGGAGAGAAAGCAGGAAAGGGGTACTGAGGTGAATGATCAGCCATGATATTGAATGGTGGTGCAGGCTTGAAGGGCCAAATGGCCTACTCTTGCACTATTTTCCATGTTTCTATCTGGCATGCGAACTATGTGACCTGCTCAGTGAAGCTGATAGTGTGGTCAGTGCTTCAATACTGGGGATGTTAGTCTGGACGAGGGCACTGATGTTGGTGCGCTTGTCCTCCCAGGGGATTTGCAGGATCTTGCAGAGACATCGTTGGTGATAAATCTCCAGCGACTTGAGGTGCCTTCTGTTATGTATGTAAACTTGTAAATACCTTGTTTAACCACCAGAGGGCTCATCCCCTGGTCCCAAGGGATCCCATAATCCCTTGGGAGCACCTGTACTTAAGGAGACCTCACAGGCTAGAGAGGCACTCTGGAGACCTGCAATAAAAGACTACGGTCACACTTTACTTTGAGTTCACAGTATCTGGTCAGACTTTTTATTCATACACACCTTCTATACATCGTCCATGCCTCAGATCCATACAGGAGGGTGGGTATTACTACAGCCCTGTAGACCATGAGCTTGGTGGTAGATTTGAAGGCCTGGTCTTCAAACACTCTTTTCCTCAGACGACCAAAGGCTGCACTGGCACACTGGAGGCGATGTTGAATCTCTGCATCAATTCTGCCTTTGTTGAGAAGAGGCTCTCGAGACAAGTCTTTGAATGGTGGGGGTGGGGGGGGCGCGCAATTTTATCCTGAGCTGCCCTACCCTGCGGGGAACTGCCAGGATGGATGGATGGATGGGGGGCCAGCGCTGACTTAACATCCCTGACTTTACAGCCCTGAGTCAGTATTGGGAGTGGGGTAATACTGGCGTGGCGTCCCATCCCATCCCGTGGTGATTCCTGCCCGGCGAGTTTGGTAAAAGTGATACCTCCCCCACCCCTGGGTCTCTGTGTGGCAGCCTCTTCAGGGGTTTTAATTTCTCCAGCCTCCCTGCGCACGGTTTCAGCGGGTCCCCCAAGTCAGGCGGTCCCCCGTTACTGGCTGATGCTTGGCAGTGCTTACGGTCTTGTATGCATTGTCGCCATCAGGTTAATCAAGATCTGGTCAGTTACAAGCGATCTGTAAAGATGCAATGGGTTTTCCTGAATTTGTTCAGGCTCCTAGTTAATGCGCAGCAAGGGTGTTACCATTCATCTGGACTTGGTTGGCTGTGAGGACAAGTGTACTCACTGTAGCCGAACTCCCTCCTCTTGCTCCAGGCCAAGCAATGGAAGATACGTTCAGGAAAGGGGTAAAGACATAGAAACATAGAAAATAGGTGCAGGAGTAGGCCATTCGGCCCTTCGAGCCTGCACCGCCATTCAATGAGTTCATGGCTGAATACGCAACTTCGGTACCCCATTCCTGCTTTCTCGCCATACCCCTTGATCCCCCTAGTAGTAAGGACTACATCCAACTCCTTTTTGAATATATTTAGTGAATTGACCTCAACAACTTTCTGTGGTAGAGAATTCCACAGTTTCACCACTCTCTGGGTGAAGAAGTTTCTCCTCATCTCAGTCCTAAATGGCTTACCCCTTATCCTTAGACTGTGACCCCTGGTTCTGGATTTCCCCAACATTGGGAACATTCTTCCTGCATCTAACCTGTCTAAACCCGTCAGAATTTTAAACATTTCTATGAGATCCCCTCTCATTCTTCTGAACTCCAGTGAATACAAGCCCGGTTGATCCAGTCTTTTTTGATATGTCAGTCCTGCCATCCCGGGAATCAGTCTGGTGAACCTTTGCTGCACTCCCTCAATAGCAAGAATGTCCTTCCTCAAGTTCGGAGACCAAAACTGTACACAATACTCCAGGTGTGGCCTCACCAAGGCCCTGTACAACTGTAGTAACACCTCCCTGCCTCTGTACTCAAATCCCCTCGCTATGAAGGCCAACATGCCATTTGCTTTCTTAACCGCCTGCTGTACCTGCATGCCAACCTTCAATGACTGATGTACCATGACACCCAGGTCTCGTTGCACCTCCCCTTTTCCTAATCTGTCACCATTCAGATAATAGTCTGTCTCTGTTTTTATCACCAAAGTGGATAACCTCACATTTATCCACATTATACTTCATCTGCCATGCATTTGCCTACCCACCTAACCTATCCAAGTCACTCTGCAGCCTCATAGCATCCTCCTCGCAGCTCACACTGCCACCCAACTTAGTGTCATCCGCAAATTTGGAGATACTACACTTAATCCCCTCGCCTAAATCATTACTGTACAATGTAAACAGTTGGGTACTGAGGGAATGATCAGCCATGATCTTATTGAATGGCGGTGCAAGCTCGAAGGGCTGAATGGCCTACTCCTGCACCTATTTTCTATGTTTTTATATGGGAAATGGTCCATGTTGTCGAGGGCCACGCTGTGAATCTTGATGATTGGAGGGCAGTGCTGTGCTGCGGGGACAGGCTGGTGGAGGACCTTTGTCTTACGGATGTTAAGCACAAGGCCCATGCTTTCATATGCCTCAGTGAATACATTGACTATATCCTGGAGTTCAGCTTCAGAATGTGCGCAGACGCAGGCATCGTCCGCATACTGCAGCTCAATGACAGAGGTTGGGGTGATCTTGGACCTGACCTGGAGGCGACGTAGGTTAAACAGCTTCCACTGGTTCTGTAGTTTAGTTCCACTCCACTGGGGAGCTTGTTGATTGTGAGGTGGAGCATGGCGGCGAGGAAGATTGAGAAGAGGGTTGGAACGATAATGCAGCCCTGTTTGACCCCGGTCCGGATGTGAATTGGGTCTGTAATGGATCCGTTGGTAAGGATCACGGCCTGCATTTTGTCGTGATGCAAATGAAGGATGTTGACAACCTTTTGGGGGCATCCGAAATGGAGGAGTTCGCTCCATAGACCCTCATGGTTGACAGGGTCAAAGGCCTTTGTAAGATCGAATAAGGGCTGGCGCTGCTCCCTGCATTTTTCCTGCAGCTATCGCGCTGCAAAGATCATGTCCGTTGTGCCCCGTAGGGGACGAAATCCGCACTGTGATTCCAGGAGGAGCTCCTCAGCCACAGGGAGAAGACGATTGAGGAAAACTCGAGCAACAACTTTCCCAGTGGCTGATAGCAGGGAGATTCCCCTGTAGTTGCTGCAGTTGGACTTGTCCCCTTTTTAAAAAATGGTCACAATCACTGCATCTCTGAGATCTCCCGACATGCTTTCCTTCCTCCAGATGAGAGATGAGGTCATGTATCTGCGCCAACAGCGCCTCTCCGCCATACATTAGCGCTTCAGCAGGGATTCCATCCGCACCCGTAGCCTTGTTATTCTTCAGCTGTTTTATGGCTTTGCCTACCTCTTGCAATGTTGGAGTTTCACTGTGTTGGTGGTGGGTCGCCTGCTGAGAGATGGAGTCAAGAACACTCGCGTCAAAGGCAGAGTCTCGATGGAGGAGATCGTCAAAGTGCCCTTTCATCGGGCCCTGACAGCCTCGGTGTCCTTGATGAGTATTTCCCCGTCTTGGTCAGGAGTGGGGTGGGGCCTTGGGAGTTTGGACCGTAGGTGGCCTTGACTACAGTGAAGAATCTTCTCATATTGTGGCTGTCGGCCAGTTGTATCTCCTGTTCTTTCTCCATCCACCACCTGTTCTTTAGGTCCCGTTTTTTTTGTTGGACCTGAGCCTTGAGCCGTCTGTAATGTTGTTTTGCAGCTCCCGAGTTGGTTGTTGCTTGAGGCTCAGAAATTCTTTGCGCTTGCGATCTATTAGTTCTTCGATCTCCTGATCATTTTCATCAAGCCAGTCCTGATGTTTTCTGGTTGAGTGTCTCGTCACAGGCACTGGTTATAGAGGCCTGGAGGGCAGATCAAGCGCTGTGAGCATTCAGCATCTCCGGGTCATCAAGGCACGCCAGATTGGCTGTGAGGCACTGGCTGTAGAGGGCTCTCTTAGCTGGATCTCTAAGTGCCCCGGTATTAACTTTTTTGCGGAACTGCTTCTGCTGTCCCCTCTGCTTTGGGGCTATGTTAATGTTGATGATGGATCAGATTAGGCAATGGTCCGTCCAGCAGTCGTCGGCTCCTATCATGGCGTGGGTGATGCGCACATCCTTGCGATCCCTGGCTCTGACGATGACGTAGTCGAGCAGGTGCCAGTGTTTGGAGCGAGGGTGTTGCCACGATGCCTTGTATTTGTCCCTCTGGCGGAACAGGGTGTTAATGTCCTTCAGGAAAGGAAAACTGCTGTCCTTACCTGGTCTGGCAGAAAAGATTTGCAACAATGGTTCCAGGGATGAGGGACTTCAGTTATGGGGATAGACTAGAGAAGCTGGGGTTGTTCTCCTTGGAGCAGTGAAGGTTAAGAGGAGATTTGATTGAGGTGTTCAAAATCATGAGGGGTCGCGACAGAGTAGATGGAGAGAGACTGTTCCCATTGGCAGAGGGTTGAAAACCAGAGGGCACAGATTTAAGGTGATTGGCAGAAGAACCAGAGAAGGCATGAGGAAAAACTTTTTTATGCAGTGAATGGTTATGACTGGAATGCACTAGTGGTGGAGGAAGATTCACTTGTAGCTTTCTAAAGGGAATTGGATAAGTACCCGAGGGGGAAAAAAAGTTGCAGAGCTGCGGGGGAGTGGGACTAGCTGAACTGCTCGTGCAGAGAACCAGCACTGGCTCGACAGGCCAAATGGCCGCCTCCTAGGCTGTAACTATTCTATATGTTAAGGGTAATGTATTGACGTGGATAGAGAACTGGTTGGCAGACAGGAAGCAAAGAGTAGGAATAAATGGTTCATTTTCAGAATGCCAGGCAGTGACTAGTGGGGTACCGCACGGTTCAGTGCTGGGACCCCAGCTATTTACAATATACATTAATGATTTAGATGAAGGAATTGAATGTAATATATTCAAGCTTGCAGCTGGCACTAAACTGGGTGACCGTGTGAGCTGTGAGGAGGATGCTAAGAGGCTGCAGGGTGAATTGGACAGGTTAGGTGAGTGGGCAAATGCATGGCAGATGCAGTGTAATGTAGATAAATGTGAGGTTATCCACTTTTGTGGCAAAAACAGGAAGGCAGATTATTATCTGGTGACAGATTATGAAAAGGGTGATGCACCGAGACCTGGGTGTGTGTCATGGTACATCAGTCATTGAAAGTTGGCATGCAGGTACAGCAGGCGGTGAGGAAGGCAAATGGCATGTTGACCTTCATAGCGAGAGGATTTGAGTATCGGAGCAGGGAGGTCTTACCACAGTTGTACAGGGCCTTGGTGAGGCCACATCTTGAATATTGTGTACAGTTTTGGTCTCCTAATCTGAGGAAGGACGTTCTTGCTATTGAGAGTGCAGTGAAGGTTCACCAGACTGATTCCCAGGATGGCAGGACTGACATGAAGAAAGAATGGATCGGCTAGGCTTTTATTCACTGGAATTTAGAAGAATGAGAGAGGTTCTCATAGAAACATATAAAATTCTGACGGGCTTGGACAGATTAGATGCAGAAAGAATGTTCCCGATGTTGGGGAAGTCCAGGGGTCACAGTCTAAGGATAAGGGGTAAGCCATTTAGGACCGAGTTGAGGAGAAACTTCTTCACTCAGAGAATTGTGAACCTGTGGAATTCTCTACCACAGAAAGTTGTTGAGGCCAGTTCGTTAGATATATTCAAAAGGGAGTTGGATGTGGCCCTTACGGCTAAAGGGATCAAGGGGTATAGAGAGAAAGCAGGAATAGGGTACTGAAGTTGCATGATCAGCCATGATCATATTGAATGGTGGTGCAGGCTCGAAGGGCCAAATGGCCTACTCCTGCACCTATTCTTTATGTTTCTGTGTGACTCTTAATTGCCTTCTGAAGTAGTCTAGCACAGTGGTTCTCAAACTATTTTGGTTGAAGGACCTCATTTCAAATGGATTAGTAATTCCGCCCCTCCCTCCCCCGCCGCCATCTAAATGATAACATTTTAAACTCCTTAAACACTTGCATTTCTGAATACAAAGTTCATCAGTATTCTGTTAAAGGGATTTGCATGTAATTTTGACAGGGCTGTCTGATATAGTGATTGGTGATGTGAAAACTTTTGTCTTTCCTTCAGCTGAAAGGTAATCCTACAAATGCAGCAACATGCCTGCTGAATACGTCACTGCATGAAACCTCCCTGCTCTTCCTGGAGTGGAATTAGGCTCAGTGGGAACACTGACCCCGCTTCAGGTGTAATCCTCCACTGCCTGTTTGCTCACTGCACAGCTGCTGAGTGTTTCAGGGTTCTTCCTGCCCCCTCTGCCTGCACTGGAATATTGCTGACAAGTTACCTGGTGTGTGGCATTTATGCCATCGGGACCACGGCTTGAGTCCGGTTCCAGGCCCAGCTGCCAAACTCAGCGAACGAAGCTTGGCTTGATAGTCGTCAGGCCCTTGGACAAGGCTGATGTGGCGGTTCCTTCCTACCCTCCCCCAGCTCTAGTCCTGCAAATCCATTCCCGTGGTCTCACCGTAACCTCTCGTCTCTAGATTCTCAGTCAGTCCAAGGCCCCGCTAATCTGGTTAACTGTCTGTCTCCAGAGTTGCCTCGGCCCCAGTGCTCGCCTGGCAATCGCCTACCGGTATCTCGCTGTGCGAGTTCACCGGGCCCACAGACCTGACATCGAACTTCCCAGCACGCAAGCTCTTGTGGCCCATGCATGTGGTGGGTGAAAGGCAGGTAGGCCCTCACCCCTGTGATCTACCTGCCTTTGCCCCCCCCCCCCCAAGTGGGTTGAACAACACTCCAACATTCCTGGGGTTTACCTGCCTTTGTGTCCTCCCCCCCCCAGATGGTTGATCCACACCCCTGGGGTCTACCTGCCTTTGTTCCCACCCCCCCCTGCCCCGGAGGGTTCATCCACACCCCCTGGGGTCATCCCGCATTTGTTCCCCCCCCCCCACTGCCCTGGAGGGTTGATCCACACCCCTGGGTCCCCCACCCCCCGCTCCGACGCGGGTTGATCCACACCTCTGGGGTTCCCCCCCGCCCTGTTGGGTTGATCCACATCTCTGGGTCTACCTGCCTTTAATCCACACCCCTGGGGAATACCTGCCTTTCTACCACCCGGCGAAAATCTTTGGCAGATTTTCCATGTTTGCCTTCTCTGACACTGATTTATACCCCTTCTGGACTCATTTTTGTTCTTATACTTGTCTCATGATCACCTCCTTTTGCCTTGCATCATCACCATATTTGCAATTTGATCACTTTTGCCCTCCACTCTTTAACAGATCTTTAGACCCCAGCTGGACTATTGTGTCCAATCCTGAGCACCACACTTTAGGAAGGATGTTAAGGCTGAGGTGAGGGTGCAGAGGAGATTTCATAGAATAGTATCAGGGATGAGGAACTTGTGGAGAGACCAGAGAGGTTGGTATTGTTCTTGGAGCAGAGAAGTTTAAGGGGAGAGATGCTCAAGAGTTATGAAGGGTTTTGATAGTCGATAGGGAAAGACTATTTCCACTGGCAGGAGGGTTGAAATTTCTTTACACAGCATGTTATAATCTGGAATGCACTACCAGAAAGGGTGGTGGAAGCAGATTCAATAGTAACTTTTAAAAGGGAATTGGATATCTTCTTGAAAAGAAAGAAATTGCAGGGCTATAGGGAAAGGGCAAGTGAGTAGGACTAATTGGAGACCTCTTTCAAAGAGCTGGCCCCGGCAGGATACCAGTTGATCTTGCTGGCAGCAATAAAGAAGGTGAGTGCTGCTGGAAAAGACTGAAGCTTTAGAGGTGAAAGACAACAGTGCCAATTAATAGTTTGGACTCATCAGTTCATTTCTATTATGAGTCGGGGAGTGGGGGGTTCTTCATTATGGGAAACAGTTGGGCTTCTGTTATTGTCATAGTAGTTCCTACTTGTTCAATTTTCTTCAATGTTTGGTTTAAAAAAATTCTACCCTCAAATCTTAGATGGTCTTCTCTACTTAATCTACTTTCTCTGCTTGCCGGTAGCTGATTTTGTTAAAATGCTATAACTCTGTTTTTGCATCCTAATTTGGTGAGCAATTTGTGATTGGGGGACAAAAGAGCATCACATTAAAGACTAGCCATGTCATTACTGTTGTGATGTCACCTCAAGTGCCATTGAATTTAAAGGCTTGCAGTGAGTAAGTTGTTCTCTGAAATCCAAACCAAATGTATTATGTTGAACTGTGTGTTGCAAGACACTAATGCATTTTTAGGACTTGTGATGACTTTACAAATCGTTGGAGCTTGACTGTTTTGGTTTATGATGCGTCTTCCTTGATTGTGTTATATAATATATTACGAGGCTGAAAAAGCAATTGTGTTTGTGTAACTTCATGAACTATGACAGTGAAGTTAAGTGACCTTATAATTACTCAGATCTTGTCTTAAATTTCTTTATGTAGCTTTTCTGTTGCTCACATCTCCCTGTAAATGCCATTGTTATGCTTCCCAATAAAAGGCGTTGTAGACCAGGATTACGAGGTGAGCTGATAGGAAATAAAAATATATAGAGAGAAATAAAATTCTGCTGAAGTGTAATTCTTCTGTCAGCATTATCCCCTTGTAATACAGTCGAAGCGAACTGTTCTATTGCTTGGAATGCACCTGCTGTCATTTATCACCAGCAAAGAAAATGTTTTAGATAGGCTTCAATTTTTTACTCATTCGCGGGATATGTGCATCGCTGGCTAGGCTGCCATTCATTGCCCTTCCCTAGTTGCCCTGAGAAGGTGGTAGTGGGTCGCCTGCTTGAACCGCTATAGTCTATGGTATTCTTTGTAGCAGTTTGATACAACTAAGTGGCTTACTATGCTTACTACAGTTAAGAATCAGTCATGCTGGTGTGAGACTGGAGTCACAGGCCAGACTCGATAAGGATGGCAGGTTTTCATCCCTAAAGGACATTAGTGAACCAGTTGTGTTTTTACGACAATCCAGTGGCTTCATGGTCACTTCTTTACTGATACTAGCTCTTTATTTTCAAATTTTCTTTGCAACTGAATTTAGATTCTCCAACTCCAATGTTGGTTTTTTTTCTCTGCATTATTTCTCCAGGCCTCTAGTCCAGCTCCATAACTACTACACTCATTTATTTAGTCAGGGATCAAGGTCATCAGAACATGTCTTTGAGGTTGAATTCACTGCCATGTAAAAGCACATTTTTAATATACAAAAACTTCTGAGGAATGACATTTCCAAAATAACACTATGAAGGAAGAGGGAAAATCGAAAGATTGTGGAATTAAAATTGGCCAGGCCACTGGGGATAACTCCCCTGCTCCTCTTTAAAATGTCATGGGATCTTTTCTGTCCACCCGAGAGGGCGGACGGGGCCTCGGTTAAATGACCCCTCCAAAAGATGGTACTGCAGCACTCCCTCAGTGCTGCACTTGAGTGTCGGAGACTTGAAGCCACAACCTTCTGACTCTGAATTGAGTGCTGTCAGAACCACGCTAACACTTCAGGAAGGTAGCTGTAAGGGAATATTTGGTATTTACCATTTCAGATGAGACATTAAAACCGAGGCCTCGTCTTCCCCCTCAGATGTATGTAAAAGATCCCATAGCACAATTTCGAAGAAGAGCAGGGGAGTTATCCCTGCTGTCCTGGCCAACATTTATCCCTCAATTAACATAACACAAACGGATTATCTGGTCATTATCATAATGCTGTTTGTGGGAGCTTGCTGTGCACAAATTGGCTGCTGCATTTCCTACATTATAACGATGACTACATTTCAAAAAGTACTTAATTGGCTGTGAAGCGCTTTGGGACGTCCGGTGGTCATGAAAGGTAGACATAAAAAGTCAGAATGAACTTGCATTTATATCGCGCTTTTTATGACCTCTGTGTCCCAAAGCGATTTCCAGCAAAATGAAGTACCTTTGAAGTGTAGTCATTGTGGCAGTGTAGGAAATACGATAGTCAATTTGCGTACAGCAAGGTCCAAAAAACAGCAATGAAATAAATGACTAGATAATGTTTTATATTTCGATTGAGAGATTAATGTTGGCTAGGACACCAAATTAACTCCCCTGTTCTTCTTCAAATAGTGCTTTGGGATCATTTACAACCACCTGAGGGAAGATAGGGTTTCTATTTAATGCTCAAGTCTCTGGAGTGGGGCTTGAACCCACAACTTTCTGACTTGGAGGCAAGTGTGCTTAGAGGGCAGAAAGCAAAAGGAAGCCAATTTAAAAAGCTAAATTTTAATCAAGTTGATCTGAAAAGGTATGAGATAATGCATCGGCATAATCAAATGGGAAGAGACACTAGAAGGAAAGTTGAATAGTTTTAAAGGGATAGTTTATAAAATCTTAAAGGAATTTATGCCTGAAATAGGTCCAAGACAGAATAAAAGACTAAGACTAGTCTAGCTTGCGAACAAAGTTGTGAAAGGCAGTTTGGAGACAAAGTAAACAAACTGTTTTAAATGTTCAGGAAAGGAACAGTACAGGGAGATATATATAAAACGGTAGGCTGAGGCATACTAAGGAACTGATTGGGGCAGGAAGGAGAGTTCGAGGAAAACATAGCTCAAAACAATGCTTTATTGTTCTGCTTTAAGGAATAAATAAAGGGTGCACAGAGGTGTTGGCCCACTAAAAGATGATGGAAATCGTGTCTGAAGATAGAAGTGCTGAAGTACTTGGCTGTTGTTTTCAATAATGTTCACAAATGCCAGAATCAGGAGTATAATTTAAAGGTGAATGGAGACTGAAATGATTTAAAATCACGTGAGGACATATTGGAGAGATTGTTGAAGCTTAAGGTAAATAATGCGACTGGCTCTGCCAACTTTAATCCTAAAGCTATGAATGAATTGGTTCAAATGATTGAGAGTCATTTTGCAGATATTCTTCTGAGTTCACTGGACTCGGACCAAGATCCAGAGGATCAGAACATAGTAAATGTGACCCCCATCTTCACAAAATGAGCGAGGGAACCATAACATTTATAGACCTTGTAAGCAATACTTCCACTGTTGGGAAAGTGTTTGAAAGGGGCACGAGCTGATCAGCAAATGTCAGCTTTAGGGAGGTCATACTTGACTAATTTATTGGATTTCTTTGAGGACATGACGAACCTCATAGATAGGGGAGAGACACTGGATGTTGTCTTCCTGGATTTCAGAAAGGCGTTTGACACTGTCCCACAGAATAGGCTGCTGCACAAGGTTAAATGTGAATGTATGAAAATGATTTGGCAAATGGTTGGTCGGTGGACAACATAAGTAGTAATACATCGACAGCAATGTTCCCTGTAATTTGTTTTAGTGCGTAGGCCCTTTAAGTGGCTGAGCGGCCCATTCAATTTCTCGTGCATGTGAAGCTGATGAGCGTCTGCACGGGACCGCCAGACCGACGCACAGCTGTGCAGCTTAGCAGGAACGTTGATGGGCAGGTATGTGGCTGGCAGCCAGTTACCAGTGGAGTGCCACAGGGTTCATTCAGTGTTGGGGCTGCTGCTGTTTATAATTTCTATAAATGATTTAGAAGAGAGAATTGTGTCCAAAGTATCCAAATTTGCAAACGATACCAAATTGGGAGCAGTAGCAAAATGATGTATATCTATGCGTACAAACTCAAAAGGATCTTATTCATGACCAGTTCGATCAGTGGGCAGAGAAATGGCAGATGCAATTTAAAACTAAAGGTTTTTCTTTTAGTTGTAATTTTTAACTGTTGTACAGCATCTTGAGATACATAGTAGTCTTGGCTCTGGTACCATTCTTGTTTTAGTCAGAGGTTCAAGCCAGAGGTTTGAGCATATAATCTAGGCTGATACACTGTACAGTACTATTCAGAAAAGTACAGGGGAGTTCTGGGCAAATGTTTATCCCACAACAATACACCACAACTCCATTTCTCCTTGCTGTTTGCAGGATCTTGCTGTGCGTAAACTGGTTGCTGTGTTGCCCTCGATTACAACAGTGACCACACTTCTAAAGTAAGTTATTGGTTATGAAGCACTTTAATTTGTCCTGAGGCTGTGAAAGGTGCTACTGTATATAAATTCAAGTTTTTTTACTTGTGCAGCATTCCATTGAGTATAGGCTCTCTTTCTAACAACACTGTAAAAAGTGCATTTGATCTTGTTTGAATCCTCCATTAGGAAAAGATGGAGAGCAATAGCTCACTGGGCGGGGGAAACCAGACACCACCGTATTCTGAGATGCTTATGCGGTGTCTGCTGACGACCAACTTGCCTGATTTAGGGAAGTGCTTGGGAGTCAGTTACCTCTTGGCCTGGAAATGAACTGTAACTAACAAAGATAAGTGGTTAAACAACTTGTTTTCAAATTTCTTAAAAGGTATTGCTGATGGCCTTACCATTTGAAGAATTCATGTGGTCACTCTCAGCATCTCCACTTCTGCTGTAAAGAAATGGCATTATATTGATAATTTTTCTGCCTTCAAGTTGTCTGAAGGTGTGTTTGTCGTTATTTCAGAAGGTATGTTTTTAAAATTTCAGATGCCTCCCAAACGTGTTGCAGCTGCCAGGACAAGGGCTCCGCCCAAGAGAAAGATGGCAGAGGAGCTGAAACCAGGGGAAGTGATGACAGACACTGGAAAAAAGCAATGGAAAATCGGGAAGCCAATCGGCAAGGGTGGATTTGGCCTCCTGTACTTGGGTAAATACAAACCATAAACAGTGAATCTTTAGTGATGATTCAAATGCTAGATAGCATCCAATGACTGTCATGTTGGTCTGTCTAGCACCGAAAGGATAAGGTTTAACCGCTCACAGTTAGATAATTGTGGAAGATAGGTTCTGATATTGGTGAGGAGTACGTAGCTCAGGAATGGGATTAAATCATTTTTATATTTTTATTTTTTATTTAATCATGGCTAGCATTTATTGCCCATCGCTAATTGCCCTTGAGAAGATGATAGTGAGCTGCCTTCTTGAACCACTGTTGGCGGTGTCATCTTTCAAATAGGACGAAGCCCCATCTTCCCCCTCAGGTGGACATAAACGATCCCATGTCACTATTTAGTTTAAGAGCAAGGGAGTTATTCCCAGTGTCCTGGCCAACATTTATCCCTCAACCAACAGCACTAAAACAGTCATCTGGTCATTATCACCTTACACCACATCGATTGGTTCTTCTTTATCCACTCTGCTTGTTACATCCTCAAAGAATTGTTAGATCTCTTAATTTCCAATGAAATACGAACTCCGATGGTAGTTTTAACTTTTTAATCTTGGCAGAGAGTAACAAGCTGCTGGCTGATTGCCAGTTTCTTTGTCTTACTGAGACCGCATGGTCAAAATGGCTGTATTTATACCTGGATCAATTTACAGAAAAGAACTCGTCATCTTTGACCTTATTGGCTCACTACCCAAGGTCCGAAAATGTCAAGTTGATTGATGGCTTAATGCAACATGCTACCACTCACGTAGCATCTCTGACTTGTTGTCTGTGAATTTTCACAGCCTGTCTGAATGCAGCCTGTTTGAATTCTCTATCAATCCCCCCTTTGATTCTTTCACAAACTGAATCATAAAACATCAGGTATCACTGGTTAAACATTCTACAAAATAATTTCATACATGTTAATAGAGTTTCCTTCTAAAATTTGTTGGTGTTTCGCCACATGTCTGGACTAGTAGCTTCCACACAAATTTACACCAACCAGAGTTCCATCGTGGTCACAATGGAAGTCTGGTTTTAGTAGGTTAATTAACCTTATTCCAATTTAATCCAAATCAGTATCTTAGTTCAACCAGTAAACAACCTTCCCTTAAGCATAACATACCCCTGTGCCATGTACAGACGGTCTGCTGGGACCTGCAAGGTGTCTCGCATGCGGGACAGCAGCTACAGCCGCCTGGTCGCAACAACATTTAATCAACATAAACAAACAATATAAAAGTAAAACAATTACAACGAATAGAATTAAACCTTCCACCAATGAAGTTTCTATTGAACCTAGCCATTCAGTGGCTCCACTCCACAAAGTGAATGATGGGGGTTGCTTAAGTTTTTCTACCTCCTTTTGGATATGCTCCGCTAAGTGGGTAATTTCTTCGGAGCTATCGGGGATATATGTGCAACACTCAGTTCCGAGTAGGGTGCAAGTACCTCCCTTTTCAGCCAGGATGTAATCAAGGGCCAGTCTATTCTGTAGGGCTACTGTGCGGATTGCTACCATTTCTGCATTGATTTTAACTAGGGCCTCTGAGGTATCATTGGCTACTCGTTCCACAACGGATGCCATGTTAATGGATTCCCTTGCCAGTTTGGCGGTCCCATACCCAGGGATCAGAATGGCAAAGAACTTCTCTGTTTCTGTGATAGCTCTCTGAGGACGGTGTAAATGTTCCGACAGTGACTTTATATGATACATATAAGGCACAATGTAGGCTAAATAGCAGGATCCCATCCAATTCTGGGGCAGCCAAGTGTAGGCCTTGTGGCTACACACCCAATAGGTGCCATTATATGCAATGAACGTAAGCTGTTTCTTTGTCAGCAACACTCCGGGGCCTGTCCAGGCTTTTCCATCTGTTTTATTCAGAATCCCCGTTACGTTAAAAATTCCCACATCGGCCCAGTTTGGATGGTTCCGTGGCTTGATTATATTATAATTCCGGGAGCAGTTACTATACCCCATATTTTGGCCTCCTTTGATGTTTCTAATCAGACAGACCGATTCCCCCGGTCTTCCTATTCCCGTTGTATTAGTGATAACAAAAAATGGGGGCCGTTTGGAATTATTGTAGCACGGTTGGTATCCCCCTTCAAAGGTAGTCAGATTGTAACCTGCTGACTTCCATTTACGTGCCCAGTTTTCCGTATCCTGAAACGCATTGCCTGTTTTGTTTTGATTAATTATCCACTCAGCCATTTCCGAGATATTCAAGGGAACTGGCCTCAAGGGAATCCCTCCCTTTGAGTGAATAGGAATATGCGCACACACCCAACAACTAGAAATGTTACCTTGTTTGGCATAAATGTATGACATATATAAAAAGGTATTTACATGTAATTCCCTTGCTACCCTACTATTTCCCTTTGGTGCAGAAGGTCGGCTAGTAAGAAGTAGGCCTATGCCTAGGATACCTACAATCAATAATACAGTAAATTTATACATTTTCGCAAAAAGTAATTGTCCTTATTAGATTTCAGCTTCAGTTACGGGTGCTCGTTTAACGTGTGAAGCGTGGATCCAGGCTTTCTTTCCTTGGACTTTATTAACAGCTGCCTGGGTGGTCAATAACACTTGATAAGGTCCCTCCCACTTGGCACCCAAAGGTTCTTTATGCAACTTTTTCACATACACCCAGTCTCCCGGGATGATGTCATGTCCTCCTTCGGGTGGATTACCCTAAGCTGCCGATACCTGTCGGGAAACAGAACTAATAGCATTAGTTAAGTTCTGACAGTATGATAACAAAGTGTCACCCATTAATTGAACATCAGCTTTCCGTAAATCGATAGTTCCTGGCAGCGACATGGGTCTTCCTGTTATAATTTCAAATGGGCTTAGACCTGTAGTTCTGTTCGGGGTTGCCCTAATGCTACATAGCACTATTGGTAGTGCCTGGTGCCATGGTGTTCCTTTTTGGTGATATTTGGCAAGCCGTTGTTTCAGAGTTCGATTCATTCGTTCTACTTGTCCTGATGATTGTGGATGATTAGGACAGTGTAAATCCCACGTAATGTAAATGACGCAGGCTCCATCTGGAGTAGGCCACAATCGTTCTTATCTTTAGCCCATATCGGGTGTTCCTTCAATTCTTCTTTCTTCAAAGTTCTAATTGACCATGTCACCCGACCATCCTCGAAATGCAACGATGAATCTACTTGGATTAGAACGTCCATTCCCAAAAGGGGTTGATCCACTGGATCTATCCAGACCGGCGTGGTTAGTTCATGTGGACCCAGCCCTATAAGTACCGGTGTTATCCTTTTAATTTCCATTTTATGGCCCCCAACTCCATAGGCTGTACGTGCCCTACCATCCAACGGCAAAAAGTCTCCATATTGTAGGGGTAAGCATGTTAATTCCGCCCCTGTGTCTAAAAGACAGTCCACATCCTTATCGCCCACCCTCACAGTTATATATAGCCCATCTCCCCTTTGTTGTATTAGTGCGAGGAGGTGGGCCAGGGTGGGCTCTAATCTTTTTTTGCTGTCCTAAGTAACTCCTTCTGTTGTTGTATTGTCAGTCGCTTAAATGCTTCTATGAGGTCGTTATCTTGTGACAAGCCTGGCTTGTTGGCTGAATTGTATCCCTGGCTGCGTCCTCTTCCCCAGCCACGACCTTTCTGTTTGGCCCTGCACATCTTGGCCCAGTGACCTTCTTTCCCACAATAATGACATTTTCCAGGTAATTTTCCGAATAACTGTATCGGAATCCTGGGATTTCCATCCCATAGCCTGTACAGCTCGGACTTTAGCTCCCATATCCTGATCTAATTGGTTACATCGATCCACCAATGCTGCAAAGGTAGTTCCTCTACCTTCCCAGTCCGGTAACACTACCTTAAGCATTTTGGACAGTTCTGGCTTTAGACCTGCCACGAAAGCTGCTTTCAGGGGTCCAAACACTTGTTCATCCATTTCCTCATCCGTATTATTCATACCCGAATGTTCTAGCCACGTGCATCTAAACCGCTCGTCATACTCCAGGACCTCCTCTGTTCCTTTCTGATGGCAGGCTGCAATTTTTCCCCAGTCTGTCTTAGCTGTTTAATCGCCTCCAATCCTGCGTCTAATTCTTGCTCATTCTGCCCCAAAGCTTCATCTACCTTGTCGTGCAATTTTCTTCCCTGTGTTTTTGGCACCATTATGGTCAAAATTTGCACTCCATCCCAGGGATGAAGTTGATATATATTTCTTAAGCGGTCCAATTGGTCCCACGTTTTTACTCCCCCTTTCTTTGGATTGGGCAATTCCTTGGACCATTTATCAATTTTCTCTGGGTCTGCCGGAGCATGAACTAAGTATTCTTCGTACACCCTTCTCTTTGTTTTTTTGGTTCCGTCCTCATCCGCAGTCTCTTCTGATTTGACTACAACTCGTCTTTTTTTTAAACGGGGCAAAGCGCACCCCTAATTCTTCATCATCCTCCGACACTGTATTGTCGGAGGATTCAGAAACCGTATCTATTCCTCGGTCGTGTCTTCGGGTTTGCGCTTTTAATTTATCCAAACATGGGTACCCTGGGAATTGATCAAAACATTTTCCTTTTCCTATTACTGTCTCTTGACCGAATGATTTTTTCCATTCTTTAATTTCACCTTTAAGATCTTTAACTTCCGCTTCCAGCTTTTCAAGTTCAAGCTTTTTCTGTCGCAGCTGTGCACAAACTGCTTGCAATTGATCCTTTGTACTGGTCAGTTCTCGATTATGTTGGGAACGCATTATAATTTCATTCCGGTTTTGGATCTGGCCCATACCCGCTAGGGACCATCTAGTTCACTCTTTATTTGTTGTTTTTCCCCAGACCCTTTTAATCTCGTCCAAGGACCATTGTCCTTTGGAGGTTCCGTACTTTTGTTCGATCTTAATACAGGTTTTAGATAAGTTGAATTGTTGCTCTATGTATTCTTTCAACTGTTCGAGAATTAAATCTAGCAAAACTTCAGGTGGTGCCTGCCCACCTTTAACAGTTGTAGGCAATTCTTTGTTCTTGTCTCCTGCTGCCATTTCTTTACTGGGGTCTTGAGTCGTAGGCTTGCTAGCCGATCAATAGGTCGGTGATTAATTAACTAACACACCGCCGAAGTTTAGACGTCTATGGGACCTCGAGCCGACTACCAACCGGAGGGTTTGCAAACCGGAGGCTTTCGGAATCGCGTAAAAGGAGAGGCGAATTTAGACTTTTGACTGAGAACTTTTTAAAAAAAAAAGGAGTCCTTACCTCAATATGTAGGTCCGATGTCCAAAATTCAGTTTCTTTCCTCAGCGACCCTGCTCGCAGCGCCAAAATTGTTAGATCTCTTAATTTCCAATGAAATATGAACTCCGATAGTAGTTTTAACTTTTTAATCTTGGCAGAGAGTAACAAGCTGCTGGCTGATTGCCAGTTTCTTTGTCTTACTGAGACCGCATGGTCAAAATGGCTGTATTTATACCTGGATCAATTTACAGAAAAGAACTCGCCTTCTTTGACCTTATTGGCTCACTACCCAAGGTCCGAAAATGTCAAGTTGATTGATGGCTTAATGCAACATGCTACCACTCACGTAGCATCTCTGACTTGTTGTCTGTGAATTTTCACAGCCTGTCTAAATGCAGCCTGTTTGAATTCTCTATCAGAACTCCAGCAAATTTGTCAAAACATGATTTCCCTTTCATAAAACCATGCTGACTGCTTGACTAAATTATACTTTTTTAAATGTCCTGCTGCTGCATCATTAATAATGGTCTCCAGCATTTTCCCAACGACAGATGTTAGGCTAACTGGTCTATAGTTTCCTGCTTTCTGTCTGCCTCCTTTTTTAAATATTTGCATTTTCCAATCCGCTGGGACCTCTCCAGAATCCAGGGAATTTTGGTTGATTACAACCAATGCATCCATTATCTCTGCAGCCACTTCTTTTAAGATCCTAGGATGCAAGCCATCAGGTCCAGGGGACTTGTCCATCTTATGTCCCATTATTTCACCGAGTACTTCTTTAGTAACATTGATTGTTTTACGTTCCTCCCTCCCGATAGCCCCTTGATTATCTATTATTGGGATGTTTTTAGTGTTTTCCACCGCGAAGACCGATACAAAATATTGGTTCAATGTCTCTGCCAATTCCCTGTTCCCCATTATTAATTCCCCAGTCTCATCCTCTAAGGGACCAACATTTACTTTAGCCATTTTGTTCCTTTTTATATACCTGTGCACTATATAAAAAAAAATAAGCACGTTAAAGTGATGCAAGTGTTCATTCACATGTAAAAAGTGATCTTGTGCTTGATATTAAACTGGTTTCAAAGAAGGGCTAGAAAAACTATCCAATTAGTGAAATGATGACCATTTGACTATCTTTGAGAGATCCTTGGACTGGGGCACCTGGCGTCTTGATGAGATATAATGTAAATGTCAGGATTCGGTTCTGGGTTTTTTGGTTAAGGGTTGGGAGGGTGAGGAGGTCTGCCTGCCTTGTGGTGGAGATAGATGGATTTTTGAACGATAAGGGAGTTGTGGGCTATGGGGAGCGGGCGGGGAAGTGGAGTTGAGGCCATGATCAGATCAGCCATGATCTTATTGAATGGCGGAGGCAGGCTTGAGGGGCCAAATGGCCTACTCCTGTTCCTATTTCTTATGTTCGTGTGAAGTGACCACATATACCATCACAAACTTGATGAGTCACTATCTTTGTGGTCTTTTTGAAATTAATAATGTTGAGAACTTCACTACTTTGTATTATGCATCTATAAACATTTTGTACTTTAAACATTAATTTCTAATTTCACTAACTAGCCAGTTGAGTATTTAAAAACAGTGCTGTTCGTTAATTGTGCATCCCAGGAACCTGAAATGCATGATGCAGTTAAGTAGGTTAGATAGACAATTATGCAATCTCTTGAAATTAATCAAGGATTAATTTGATGCACCAGTCCCTTAGTTCATGTTTTTGTATTCCTTCTGTTTTAAAATAAAGTAATTAAATTAGATGCTTAAATGCCGAACGAATATATTTAAAATTAATTGTATTTTGAAACTATAATTTGTGCATTCAATTGTCTTATCTGTTTGGTTTGAATGTGATTCCTGGTTAGATTGGTTAAACTGTTAAATAAATAAATAAATAAGCCTAATTCATGTAAAATTGGAAATAAACAGGTGTTAGTTAATCAGTTTGGAGGCTTGTAAATGTGCGTATAAAATAAGTGAGGTAATGCACTTGAGGAAGGCTAACAAGGCAATGGATTGCATAATAAATGGTAAGATACTGAGAAGTGCAAGTCCACAGATCCCTGAAGGCAGCAGGCCAGGTAGATAAGGTGGTTAAGAAGGCATATGGAATTCTTGCCTTTATTAGTCAAGGTATAGAATATAAGAGCAGGGAGGTTATGCTAGAACTGTATAAAACACTAGTTCGGCCACAGCTAGAGTACTATGTACATTTCTGGTCACCACATTACAGAAAAGATGTGATTGCACTAGAGCGGGTACAGAAGAGATTTACAAAGATATTGACAGGACTGGAGAATTTTAGCTATGAGGAAAGATTGGATAGGCTGGGGTTGTTTGCTTTGGAACAGAGGAATCCGAAGCGGAGATTTAATTGAGGTGTATAAAATTATGAGGGGCCTAGATAGGTCCTTCTTCACCACTCTATATTTCCTTTAGCAGAGAGTTCAATAACCAGGGGCCATAGATTTAAAGTAATTGGTAGGAGGAGTGTGGTGGGGTTCTTGAACTCACTCTCTGAAAGGTGGTAGAGGCAGGAACCTTCAATGCATTTAAAAAGTACTTGGATATGCACTTGAATTGCCGTAACCAAAAAGGCCATGGATCCAAAGCTGGAAAGTGGGTTGAGGCTGGATAGCTCTTTTTCGGCCAGCATAGACACACTGGTCCGAATGGCTTCCTTCTACGATTGTATGAAGGCATTATTAAAGCATATGTGATTTAAATGGGAGGCACCGTTGCTGGAAAATGTTTTGTATTCCATTTATGATTGGACACGATAGGTAGTGGCCATCCATTGATGACTCCCAGGATTAAAGAGCCTGTTAACACTTCCTGTTGGTGCTCACTCATCTCATGGCCACTTAGCTGAGGCACTAAAGAACTGTTGGTACTACAGCTCAAGCTTGCACCTCCATGAAAGGAAAAAAAATACCTATAATACAATGTTTGGTGCCATAATATGGGTTCAGATTCCACAGTTGAATTTCTGATTTTGGCTTGGTGTGCAAGATCTAAAAATACATATTTAAAAAAAAAACGGGTCTGGAAACAAGTAACTTTCTTGCGTCCAAATTGAGAAATGACAGAATCCTTAAGCAATAGAAAACATCACTAAATTGTGGGTATAGAAACTGAGGCGCAGGACAAAATTCAGAGCATAGCCAGTTGTATATCCTGTTCTGCATACTCCAGCTCCACAGATTGTATGTGTGTGAATAACAAACTAAGAGTCTTGCAAAGCAGAAAGATTTACCATGATGGTTAAAAATACCTATAGAACATCCATTTAGTTGTCTTCTGTGCCACATCTGTTTGTGTTCTTTGCAGTCGTTTTGCCACAGTCCTGCTCCCCACAGTGTCTCTCATCCAGAAAATACTACGTTTGCCATCAGTATTTTACAGTGGAATGTGGGGAGCCGAAGTCTGAATAAATTCATTGATTAGCTATGGAAAAGGACAGGGAGCAATCTAGAGTAAAAATACTTAATTGGAGAAAGGCAAATTTCAGTGGGATGACAACGGATCTGGCCTGGGTAAATTGGAATCTAAGATTGGCAGGCAAAACTGTAGTGGGACAATGGACTGCCTTTAAAGAGAAAATAGTTTGGGTACAGTCGAAGTGGATTCCCACTAGGGGAAAGGTAGGGCAACTAAAGTCCGAGCTCCCTGGATGACGAAGGAGATAGAGATTAAGATGAAGCAGAAAAAGAGCACGTTTGACAGATGTCAGATCGAGAATACATCTGAGAATCGGGCTAAATATAGAAAGTTCAGAGGAGAAGTGAAAAAGAAAATGAAGGGCAAACAGGGTATAAGAATAGAATGGTAGCTAACATAAAAGGTAATCCAAAAGTCTTCTGTAGGCATATAAATAGTAAACGGATAGTAAGAGGTGAGGTGGGACTGATTAGGGATCAAAAAGGAGAGCTATGTATGGAGGCAGAGGATATGGGTGAGGTACTAAATGAGTACTTTGCATCTGTCTTCACCAAGGAAGATGCTGCTGCCATAGACGTAGTAAAGGAGGAGGTAGTGGAGATATTGGATCGGATAAGAATTGACAAAGGAGATACTGGAAAGGCTGGGTGTACTTAATGTAGATAAGTCACCATAACCTGATGAAATGCATCCTAGGACGCTGAGCGAAGTGAAGGAAGAAATCGTAGAGGTACTGGTCATAATCTTCCAATCCTCTCTTGAAACGGGGGTGGTGCCAGAGAATTGAAAAATTGCAAAGTTAACACCCTAGTTCAAAAAAGGGTACAAAGATAAACTCAGCAACTATAGGCCGGTTAGTTTAACCTCTAGTGGGGAAGCTTTTAGAAGCAATAATCAGGGACAAAATTAACAGTCACTTGGACAAGTGTGGAATCATTAGGGAAAGCCAGCACAGATTAGTTAAAGGCAAATCATGTTTAACCAACTTGATTGAGTTTGTTGATGAGGGCAATGCGGTTGACGTGGTGTACATGGATTTCCAAAAGGTGTTCGACAAGGTGACACAATAGGCTTGCCAGCAAAACTGAAGCCCATGGAATAAAAGGGACAATGGCATCATAGATATGAAATTGGCTAAACGACAGGAAACAGAGTAGTGGTGAATGGTGGTTTTTCAGACTGGAGGAAGGTATACAGTGGTATTCCCCAGGGGTCGGTGCTAGGACCACTGCTTTTTTTGATGTATATTAATGACTTGGATATGGGTGTACAGGGCACAATTTCAAAACTTATTGATGAGACAAAACTTGGAAGTATAGTGAACAGTGAGGGGGAGGCTCGAGATAGACTTCAAGAGGATATAGACAAGCTGGTGGAATGGGAGGACACGTGGCAGATGAAATTTAACACACAAAGTGCAAAGTGATACATTTTGGTAGGAAGAATGAGAGGAAATATAATCTAAAGGGTATAATTCTAAAGGGGTTGCATGAACAGAGACCTGGGAGTATATATGCACAAATCGTTGAAGGTGGCAGGGCTGGTTGAGGAAGCAGTTTAAAAAGCTTATGGGGTCCTAGGCTTCATGAATAGAAGTATAGAGTACAAAAGCATGGAAATTATGATGAACCTGTATAAAATACTGGTTTGGCCTCAACTGGAATATTGTGTTCAGTTCTGGGCACTGACTGCACTTTAGGAAAGATGTGAAGGCCTTAGAGAGGGTGCAGAAAAAATTTACAAGAATGATTCCAGGGATGAGGGACGTCAGTTACGTGGATAGACTGGAGAAGCTGGGGTTGTTTTCCCCAGAGCAGAGAAGATTGAGAGGTGCTTTGATAAAGGTGCTCAAAATCATGAGAGGTCAGGACAGAGGAGATGTAGAGAAATTATTCTCATTGGCAGAAGGGTCGAGAACCAGAGGGGACAGATTTAAGGTGATTGGCAAAAGAACCAAAGGCGACACAAGAAAAAAATTATTTACACAACGAGTGATTAGGATCTAAGATGCACTGCCTGAAAGGCTGGTGGAGGCAGACTCAATCATTGGTTTCAAAAGGGAGTACCTGAGATTTAAAAAATTTGCGGGGCTACAGGAATAAGGTGGGGGAGTGGGATTAGCTGAGGTACCCTTGCAGAGGGGCTCAACAGGCTGAATGGCCTTCCATGCTGTAACCATTCTATGGGCCCAAGTTTCGGCTGTCCTGCAGAACGGCGCACCTTCGAGAAGCCAGCCTATTTTGTAGAATTAAAAGCGCGCCTAAAACTTGCCTCACAATTCTCCGAGTTTAGCAGTCAGAGCAGCGCAGCACAAGCAGCTGGGGGCAGAGCTACAGCCCTGCGTCGAAAGGAGTGCTGGCAGCTGCGCGTGTGCGCAGTAGCTCCTGGCCCTCCCAGCGCGTCCTGTCTCCGGGTGACCCTATCACTGGTCGAAGGGACGTCATGATGTTCGTTGCCCCTATCCCAGGCCGAGTGGCCTGCCTGCCTCACCGTCCCTCGCCTCGCCGCTGCCTGACCTCGGGCCTCGCCTTGTCGCCACTGCCCTTACCTCGAGGCCTCCTCACCGACCCGCCCGAACATCACCTCCGCGATGGGGCAGCCCGACCAGCTCTTCGGCGGGCCCCACGCAACCACCTCCTCAGCAGCGGGGCCCGCCCGAACTCCTCCCTGGTGGCGCGCCCCGCCCGAACACCACCTCGGCTGCGGGACCCGCCCGATCAGCTCTTCGGCGGGCCCCACCCGACCTCCTCCTCAGCAGGCAGGGCTGCGTGTGCTGTTGGAGGGCTCCCGGTGCTCCTGAACAGATAGGTGCTGCAGTAATAATTTTTTATTTACTGATTTATTGCTTTTTAAAATTTTATTTTTGATTTGTTGATTTATTGATTTATTTATCATTTATTATTGATGCTGGCTCTTTATTGCTAAAAGTGAAGTGTTAAATGCTTTGGAAATTCCCCTAACTTCCCTTCCCCCCCCCCCCCCCCCCCCCACCCACCCCCCAAATCTCTGGCTACCTGCGCCTACTTTCTAAAGTGTACGCAAGGTTTTTCTGAGCGTACATAAGAACATAAGAATTTGGAACAGGAGTAGGCCATCTAGCCCCTTGAGCCTGCTCCGCCATTCAACAAGATCATGGCTGATCTGGCCGTGGACTCAGCTCCACTTACCCGCCTGCTCCCCATAACCCTTAATTCCCTTATTGGTTCAAAATCTTATCTATCTGTGATTTGAATACATTCAATGAGCTAGCCTCAACTGCTTCCCTGGGCAGAGAATTCCACAGATTCACAACCCTCTGGGAGAAGAAATTACTTCTCAACACTGTTTTAAATTGGCTCCCCCGTATTTTGAGGCTGTGCCCCCTAGTTCAAGTCTCCCCGACCAGTGGAAACAACCTCTCTGCCTCGATCTTGTCTATCCCTTTCATTATTTTAAATGTTTCTATAAGATCACCCCTCATCCTTCTGAACTCCAACGAGTAAAGACCCAGTCTACTCAATCTATCATCATAAGGTAATCCCCCTCATTTCCGGAATCAGCCTAGTGAATCGTCTCTGTACCCCCTCCAAAGCTCGTATATCCTTCCTTAAGTAAGGTGACCAAAACAGCACGCAGTACTCCAGGTGCGGCCTCACCAATACCCTGTACAGTTGCAGCAGGACCTCCCTGCTTTTGTACTCCATCCCTCTCGCAATGAAGGTCAACATTCCATTCGCCTTCCTGATTACCTACTGCACCTGCAAACTAACTTTTTTTGGGATTCATGGGGTGGCTTGAACTCAAAAGAGTTTCATGGGGTGGCTTGACCCATCCACCTCCATGGAGGTGGGTGGGGGGCACACACCCACCTCCATGGCACGAACCTGGTATTGCAGTACTTCCAGGAACGGTGCAGTGGCTCTAGGCCTTTTGGCTAAGAGCATTGGCGCAGAGTGATCCTTGATGTGTGCAAGGTGACCTCTGGCGTTTGGAATCTGACAAGATGATCTGACAAAGAATTGGAAAGATTGGCAACGAATAAAAACATTTTTTTTTCATGCACAAGGACCCCCAGGTCCCTCTGCACCGCAGCATGTTGTAATTTCTCCCCATTCAAATAATATTCCCTTTTACTGTTTTTTTCCCAAGGTGGATGACTTCACATTTTCCAGCATTGTATTCCATCTGCCAAACCTTAGCCCATTCGCTTAACCTATCTAAATCTCTTTGCAGCCTCTCTGTGTCCTCTACACAACCCGCTTTCTCACTACTCTTTGGGTCATCTGCAAATTTTGTTACACTACACTCTGTCCCCTCTTCCAGGTCATCTATGTATATTGTAAACAGTTGTGGTCCCAGCACCGATCCCTGTGGCACACCACTAAACACTGATTTCCAACCCGAAAAGGACCCATTTATCCCGACTCTGTGCTTTCTTTGAGCCAGCCAATTCTCTATCCATGCTAATACATTTCCTCTGACTCCGTGTACCTTTATCTTCTGCAGTAACCTTTTGTGTGGCACCTTATCGAATGCCTTTTGGAAATCTAAATATACCACATCATCGGTACATACTCATTATATCCTCAAAGAATTCCAGTAAATTAGTTAAACAAGTCTACACTTACTCTGTTCTAAGTTAGTTTGGAGTAACTTATCGCTGCCTAAACTTGCAAAACAGCTGTAAGTGGCTGGTAACGCCCCCTTTTGAAAAAAAAACGGAACTAAAACGAAACTAAACTACCTCACTAGAACTGGAGCAAACTAAATGGCGAGAAAAAAAATAGGAGCAACTCCAGCCGAATCGCCCAAGTTTCGCGCCACAAAGTGCGCCTAAAAAATACTTACCGATTCTCCGGCTCCCTGCAGGTCCTCTGGAGCTGGGCGTGGCGCAGCACGAGCTGTGGGGAGCGGAGCCAGGTCCCTGTGCTGAAAACTGTGCCGGGACCTCTGCACATGTGCAGTAGCTCCAGGCGCCCAAAACTCTGTGGGAGGGGCCCGAAGCACGCAGCCCCGAGCCCTGGCTGAATGGCCTCACTGGGGCTGCGTGGTTCAGGCTGCACCTCCCACGCCCAGCTCCTGCTTCCTCCCAACCCTCTTTTCCCCCCCCCCCCCCCCCCCCCCCCCCCCGGACCCGATCCAATTTGCGTTCCCCCCCCGCAAACCCGGAGCCGACCCAACCCCTGGCCACCGATCTGTAAATCCGGTGCTGGGGCGGGCCCCGCCCGAAGTCTTGGGCCCGGCCCGTTCAGCCTCCCTCCTCCCCTTCCTTCTCCTCCCTCCCCCCCTTCCTTCTCCTCCCTCCCCCCCTTCCTTCTCCTCCCTCCCCCCCTTCCTTCTCCTCCCTCCCCCCCTTCCTTCTCCTCCCTCCCCCCCTTCCTTCTCCTCCCTCCCCCCCTTCCTTCTCCTCCCTCCCCCCCTTCCTTCTCCTCCCTCCCCCCCTTCCTTCTCCTCCCTCCCCCCCTTCCTTCTCCTCCCTCCCCCCCTTCCTTCTCCTCCCTCCCCCCCTTCCTTCTCCTCCCTCCCCCCTTCCTTCTCCTCCCTCCCCCCTTCCTTCTCCTCCCTCCCCCCTTCCTTCTCCTCCCTCCCCCCCTTCCTTCTCCTCCCTCCCCCCCTTCCTTCTCCTCCCTCCCCCCCTTCCTTCTCCTCCCTCCCCCCCCTTCCTTCTCCTCCCTCCCCCCCCTTCCTTCTCCTCCCTCCCCCCCCTTCCTTCTCCTCCCTCCCCCCCTTCCTTCTCCTCCCTCCCCCCCTTCCTTCTCCTCCCTCCCCCCCTTCCTTCTCCTCCCTCCCCCCCTTCCTTCTCCTCCCTCCCCCCCTTCCTTCTCCTCCCTCCCCCCCTTCCTTCTCCTCCCTCCCCCCCTTCCTTCTCCTCCCTCCCCCCCTTCCTTCTCCTCCCTCCCCCCCTTCCTTCTCCTCCCTCCCCCCCTTCCTTCTCCTCCCTCCCCCCGGGGAGATAGAGACACACTCCGGGGTGCGGGGCCCGTCCCAGCATGCTTTTGGAGGGCTCCCGGTGCTGCAGTCGGTAAGTAGAAAATGTTTTATTTATTGATTTTTTAATTTTTTTGATTGATTTATTGGTTGATTTATTGATGTATTTATCATTTATTATTGATGATGGCTCTTTATTTGTAAAACTGAACTGTTTAATGTTTGTAAACTTCCCTTTAAACTCTCCCAACCCCCCCCAATTCTCTACGCCTGATTTGTAACCTACGCCTGATTTTCTAAGTGTAGACAAGGTGTTTTCTGAGCGTACAAAAATCTACACTTCATTCTAAGTTAGTTTGGATTAAGTTTTCACTGCCTAAACTTTCAAAACGGGCGTAAGTGGCTGGACACGCCCCCTTTTGGAAAAAAAATTCTGTTCCAAACTGAAACTGTTCTAACTGACTAGAATTGGAGCACACTAAATGCCGCAAATTGCAATTTCTAAGATACTCCATTCTAAACCAGTTGCTCAAAAAAACAGGAGCAACTCAGGCCGAAACTTGGCCCCTTAGATTCTATGAATGCTATATGCTTTTGATTTACACTTTTGTTATTTTGCAGCATACAGGCAACTCTCAATTATCCGGGTCCCTCGGGGATTGGGCTATGCCGGGTAAAAGATTTATCTGTTCGAGCGAGTTGACATTATAAAGTTAAAACTTCAATGAATAAATACTGTGAAATCAGCAACAAACAGTAACGAGCCAGTTAAGTATGGATATTACCAGCATGCATGCAGGTGGCCTCGAGGAGGAGATTGTCTAGCTCTGGGGTTCTGGAGTGTGCTGCCTTCCCAGGCCGAAAGGACTCCGAACGCACCAGCCCGATGCCTTCCTGGGCTGAGGGGACTCCAACATCAGCGGCCCGATGCCTTCCCAGGCTGAAAGGACTCCGACGTCAGCAGCGGCCGCGAGAGACAGCGGCTGCAGCAACGCGCGCGCACACGGAATTTTAAATGCCGTTGCAACGCATTCCAGTTGCATCCGTGTGCGGATAATCGAGAGTTGTCTGTACATTGTTGTATAATTTGCATATTTATGCCCATTTCATTCCCCGTGCGTTTAAGTTAATGATGGAAGGGGTGTCAACTAAGCAAGATAGCATGTAGGGGTAGGGAGAACAGGTTTCAGCTTCAAATTATCCTTGTTTCATGGTTTGGGGAAATATGTCCCCATTTTGTTTAGACATCAAGGTTTTACATGTGCATTTTTAGACTAGACACAGTAGAATATAAATGTACAATTTGAGGTGAAATTACATAAGAAGTTTAAGTTGCAGGAGCTAAACTTTGTTTCTGAATGTTCCTTTTCTGAGAGATAAGTATTGCAAGAGTATAATCCCACGGGTGCCTGTAGCACTCCAGCAAATTGTGCAGATGGCTAGTGATGATCAGGAGCCTTCTCAAACATGAAGGACATCACAGCTGACCGAAATCCTCCTCAACCCAACGTGTCCAGATGCACACTTACCAGCAGGAGTCTCTTGGTAACTTTCACGAGTGGAAACCCTGCCTCAAGTTGAAAGTTGAAACATCAACGTATAACTGTATATATTGCATCAAACACATGGATAATACAGATTACCTGAAAATACTCCCTCTTAAATTGCACTTATTTCATGTTGTCAAGAGAAGAAGGAAACACTAACTGTTTTTTGAATTGTTTCTACAACTACTTCTGGAGCATTTTGGTACGGCATACCTAGATTTGTGAAATTCTGTGCATTCCTAATTCTTTTTGGTCAGGCATGTGTCTGAGTCACGGAAACTCACCACCACATATATAGAATTTCTGTTTGTATAATATGAAGTTTATACACTCTCTTGGGGACATATCCCAGTAATCCAAACCCAGTGAACTTGGGCATAGTGGGCAAGGGCTAAAAATGTGTAGTTTCTCCATACGAGGGGACTACTGGAGTTTAACCAACTAAAACTACAAGTTATCAGTTTCCTACAGTTTTCTAGCTTGGACCACCCTACTTGTTGAGACATTGGCTCAAGTATTAGATTACTGAGTCTGTCAGAGAATTGACTTGGTTCCAATCTCTCATCATCATGTGACCTTCAAGCTGACTCAACCCCAAAGGAATTCTGTTAACCTCTCTCCTTCCCCAAAAAATAGAAACGTGCTCTAACATGGTGTGTGAAATGTTGTAGATTTGGTATGGTTATTTACTGTTGAATGGAGCTGATATTTCAGTTGAATGAAATTATAGTTACATTTTGACTTTATTTTGTGCTTTAGCTGATGAAAATTCGACCAAAGCAGTTGGGAATTGTGCTTCATATGTCATTAAAGTGGTAAGTACAAGCAAAGTTGGGCCTTTTTATGTTGATTTGTGATTTCTGTGAATTGTGTTGAAATGTACTGCTACGGTAATTTCTGGCATTTCTCTTGGAGTAGAACAGTTGCTTGCCAGTTAACCGTCAGAATCCAGACTGCTTTGAGGTACCAGGATTGCAGGCAGTGGTGAAAATAGCCATTAATTTAATATTTATGTTGCTTTAAAACCTGGTTAGTTTCTGGTAGCCTGAAAATGAACAAATGTGATTTTTAAATTGCATTTAGATACTTTTAATTCTGAATGCACAAATTCATTTTCTAGCTTTAGCAGGCAGTAAATTAAATATATTCTGTGCAAGGCCAGATTCTTTGGGCATGTCTATCTGTCTCTCTGTCTGTCCGGATTTGTACACTTCACCGGATAAAATTTCAGTTGCGAGATGTAAAACACACTAAAAAGAAGAATGGTAGTGATACTTCAATAATCCATAATGTACGACTCCTATTAGTGGATCATCGGGAATACCACAGTACTCTATGCTGTTGGTAGCTCTGCCGTTTTCCACTCCCCTGCCTCCAACTTTATCAGCATTCCACTCCATTACTCTGCTGACTAGATAAGCTGATCTAGTTTACGTCGTAGCACCCCGTGACACAGCTACAGCTATCTAACATTTTAAGAAAATTATTCTCTCTTCTAAGTATTTTCTTTTCACTTCTCAGTGAAACCTATAAATTAGGGATACCTAATGCGCCCTCCTGCCCCTCTGCCCCCTCCTGCCCTCTGCCCCCTCCCGCACCCTCTGCCCCCCCCCCCTCCTGCCCCTCTGCTGCCCCCTCCCTGTAGCTTGATTCATAGAATCACCTTCATATCTCTCACTATCTCTCCCACTACACTCTCTGTACCTTCATCCCTCTACCCATTTCAATTTGTACACCATCCCTGTCACTCTTCCCCAAACACTCTCCCTCTCTCTCTTACTATCTCCATCTTTCTCCCATTCCTCTCTCTACCCCATTTCCTTCACTCTCTACCATCTCACCTTCACCAAATCGCACTCGTGATGCTGCCGGACTGCACAAACAACGGCTGGACCTCGTCCCGCTGCATCTCCGAGAGCAGCTTCTCCATGAAGTGCTTCACAAACCTCGCCTTGCGGGCGGGTGATTCGTATCGTCACAACACCGCTTGGCCCGGGGAAGGGAGAAACGTAGAGCCACAGCCCGACTCCAACCGTCCCGATTCACAATGGCAGCCGCGGCACTGCCTTCCTGCTTTTCCATTGGCTGCACCCCATCATTTTGCTTTGTGATTGATTCCCTCTGCTGCCAGGCCTGTCAAAAGAATCTGTTGCCCCGCAGTCTTTTTCCGCTCCCGCCTTCTCCCCTTCCCCCTTCCTGCAGCACACGGCCTCTGCTGCCACCGTCCCATTCAGCAGCACCTGACTCTCCGCGAACCTCCTAGAAAGTCTCTATAGGCTCCGAGGTCCACAGACCCCAGTTTGAGAACCAGTGACCTAAGAGACTTGAATCAGGTGCCGCTTTATTTGCAGGTGTTCTTATTTTCAAAATGATCATTGTCTGTACAGTAAACTGGATGAGCAAAATATTCCGGTATTGGCTGTATCTCCTGCAGCATTTCTTTTTTCACCCTCACCTGGGATCGTGCCTAATTCTGGAGCCCTGCCAAGGGGATGTGATTTCATTTTGTTTTGTGTTCGTTGGGTTTCCTCGTTCATTGCCATCCCAGGGTCCTTTTCCATTGAGGGCGGGATGACCTCATCCTGGGATCTTTCTCATTGGCAGCTTACAAGGGTGAGTTGGCTGTTGTAGGGCTTTGGGACCGAGCTGATCCCCAGCCAAATTAGAGGGGGTGGGGGGGGGTTCCCCCTCCCCATGTGTGCTGCAGCTGCAAATGTTTGAAATGCTGCGGTGTGTGCAGGCGGTTGTTAGCAGGTCATCAGTACCTGAAGTACTGGTGCATTCGGATTGTCAATTCTGGCTAGAGGCATTCCTGGAGATTTGATCATCTGATGTTCTGACCACATGACATCTGACAGTGATGTTTGATCATGTGACTTCAGAAAAGTAAAGGCTTGCATTTCTATAGTGCCTTTCAGGACTTTTGCAGCCAATGAAGGATTTTTAGAGTGTAATCACCATTGTAGTGTGGGAAACGCGGCAGCCAATTTGCGCATAGCAAGCTTCCACAAACAGCAATGTGATAACAAGTTAATCTGTTATAGTGATGATGATTGAAGGATAAATATTGGCCAGGACTCCAGGGAGAACTCCTCCTCCTCGAAATAGTGCAATGGGATCTTTTGCGTCCACCTGAGAGAGCAGACAGGACATCGGTTTAACGTCTCATCTGAAAGACGGCTCCTCTGACAGTGTGACACCCCCCATCAGTGCTACCCTAGAGAGTCAGCCTAGATTTTTGTGTTCCAAGTCTCTGGAGTGGGAGTTGAACCTACAACCTTTGGACTCAAAGGCGAGAGTGTACTACCACTGAGCCATGGTTGACACATGACATCAGATCACATGACTTCTGTAACTGATATTGGATTTACCTTATAAACGTTGGGTCCACTGTAATCGAGAATCTTAATTCCAGAAGGTCACCTGAGAGAAGGTCGTGAGAAAAGGGGAAACTGAGGGCGGGGGAAAAAGGGGAAACCATTTTCTTCACCTCTGCTCCCATTCCCCCCCCACCCCAATTCCCACCACCCTAACTCGATCACCTTTCTCCCGCCCCCCCCCCCCCCAGGCTGCCCGGCAACTCTACTCAATGTCAGGGTTCCTGATTGCCCGACTGACAGTGAGTTCCTGATTTTTGGGTAATCATTGAGGCATACCAAACCCCTCTCTTCCTGGCATAGATCCGTGCATGCGGTTAATCTTGGAGATAGAGCAGTTTCCCTGTTGCTGTGCATGCTGGATAAAGAGATGTCCATTACATAAAAGCCGTTCTACCTGCTGCTGCCTCGCACTTACCTACATCTCTGGTGTTTTAAGTTGTAAACAGACTTGGTGCAGTGAAGGCTGTCCGTAGTTCATAATTTGCGAGTGTCCATGGTTTATGGTGCAGTTTGTATCTATTACAATGTAATAGTGCCCATTTTTTCATAGAATCATAAAAATTTACTGCACGGAAGGAAGCCATTTCTGTCCATCGTGTCCGCGCTGGCCAACAAAAAGATATTCAGCCTAATCCCACTTTCTAACACTTGGTCCGTAGCCCTGTAGGTTACGGCACTTTAAGTGCGCATCCAAGTACTTTCAGGCAGTGAGTTCCAGACTCCCACCACCTTCTGGATGAATAGATTTCCCCCCAAATCCCCTCTAAACCTTAAACAACTACTTTAAATCTATACCTCCTGGTTGTTGACATCACTGCTAAGGGAAATAGATCTTCCTATCCACTCTATCTAGGCCCTCATAATTTTATACAGCTCAATAATTTTATGCTCCTCAGCTGCCTCTGTTCCCAATAAAAAAAACCCAGTCTATCTAATCTTTCCTCATAGCTAAAATTCTCCAGTCCAGGTATCATCCTCGTAAATATTCTCTGTACCCTCTCTAATGCAATCACATCTTTCCTGTAATGTGGTACTCTAGCTGCGGCTTAACTAGTGTTTTATGCAGTTCAAGCATAATCTCCCTGCTCTTGTATTCTATGCCCCAGCTAGTAAAGGCAAGTATTCCGTATGCCGCCTTAACCACCTTATCTACCTGGCCTGTTGCCTTCAGGTATCTGTGGACATGCACTCCCAGGTCTCTTTGTTCCTCTACACTTCTGTCGTACTATTTGATGTGTGTTCCCTTGCCTTGTTAGCCCTCCCCAAATGCATCACCTCACACTTCTCCGGATTGAATTCCATTTGCCACTGTTCTGCCCATCTGACCAGTTCATTGCTATCTTCCTACAGTCTACAGCTCTCTTCTTCATTATCAACTACACAGCCGATTTTAGTATCATCTGCAAACTTCTTAATCATACCCCCTACATTCAAGTTTACTTGTACAGGTTTTACTGTAGATTGAATAGATTGCCATGGGCCCTCCAGCTACAAAAGTGAGTATCAAGTCCAATATATGTTCACCTGCATCAATCTTGCCAGCAGCCTTCGTTACCCTGATCTCAAATTAATACAGAACCTGTTTGTTTAAATGCAATTGCGATATCTTAGGCAATTGATTTTATACGAGAGGCGGAAACTGAAGTTGTCATTTAAACCAGGGGTTCTCAACCTTTGCTTCTGAGGCCCCCCTCCTGTGGTACCTGTATAAAAATTCCATGGGGCTCCCTGTAATACACGTATTTTTTGTGTATAAAAATTCTCAGCGCCGTTCCTACTCACCATGTTACTGCTGCTGCTTTCCCAGCACCACAGAAAATACTGGTCCCCACTCCCGCTTTCCCTCCGCATGAGGCCCAATCACTGATCCCCAATCTCCCTCTTTCGCCCACAACTCCCAACTCCCTCACCGACTGTTTCTGGCATATCAGCCAGTCCAGGTTCTCTGCTTGATTGTCAGTCATACAGCTTTCCCCACCCCCCCCCCCCCCTCCCACCCTCTCCCATCTCCCAATATTTCCATAACTAATAAACTAAAGTGTACAATGCAAATGAAAAAAAAAATTTTAAGGCCAAAATGAGTTTTCTCCCAAATTGCTTGCAGCGTTGTCCAGATTAATGTTTTATTCCTGGTGACTCCAGGTCAATCCTGGAAGCTTAAAATCCTAGCTGGAGGCCAACAATGGGTGTGAAGATCAAATCTGCCTGTGATGCCCTTCTTGGTAGAGCAAGACTGCTAACACGCAAGGTATACGCTTGTAGTTGACAAATGAATGAGGTTAGGCACCAAAGCGCAGCCAGCACCCTTGAAGCTACACTACAGTGTGAGTCAACACTCTTGCTAAAAATCTATCGGCTAACCGGAAGTTTCGATGTTGCGCAGAATAAGTTACGGGTGCAGTCGGATGCTTTTGGTTGCAAGTCTAGATGTCGAATCAGTTGGACACATAGATGCATCCTGCCTTGCTCTGCCGGTTGTATTGCAACTGTTTGGCCAGCAGGCCAGTCTGCCCGTATATACAGCGGGACCTGGCCAGAGCAGAGGGCAGAGAGCTCGAGCTGGGGGGGGATCTGCATTCAGCGATGAATGACCTCCCTTCTCAGCAAGTGGAAGTCTGGGCTCCGCGGCAGCTGCTGCCGTCATCACACAGACATTTGGGAGGGAGGAAACAGGTCTGTGTCAGGGTCGGAACTGCCAGTTTGCTCAGCTCGCTCCCACCTTCAGACAATGGTGTATTTTTCATTTTTTTAAACTCCGGAGGTTATTTATGGCGGACCCCCTGAAACCCTCTCACGGACCTCGAGGGGGCGACGGACTCGCCGTTGAGAACCCCTGATCTAAATAATTGTAGTTGAACGTTCTTGTGTTCTATACGATAATATTACCGTTGACAACCTTGTATGCTGTAGCTTTTTTTCATTGCATAAAAAAGATAGTTGCCAATTTGGTTTAATGAAGTTTCTCTTGGGCATCACTGACACTAATCTGGATTGATTTCTAATCCGTTGAAGTAGCATTTAGACAACGCCTTTGACTAAACAATGCTGTGCTGTAGCTTTTGCCTGTTTGATTAGTAGTGGCTGAAAAAAGTGCTAATAGGACATTTTGCAACTGATGTGTCAAATTAAATGTAATATGTTCTGTGAAATTAGCTTGTAGATTTAAACACAGGAGACATTTACAGATTGGAAAAATGGTAATTGAAGTACAATGGTTAAAATAACACTAGTTTCAATTGGGTATCATCTTTTTGGAAAGCTGTGGTGAAATGTAACTGATGCATTAACTAGGAGAATGGATTGTATATTCGTGTTACTGGAAATCTGGTGCGTTGTACTGTACAGTACTGTAACAGCTGGGATCCTCCACCAGCCTGTCCTCGCCACACAGCACTGCCCTCCCAGTCATCAAGATACACAACGCGGTCCTAGACAATGTGGACCACTTCCTTTATCTCGGGAGCCTCCTATCAACAAGATCCAACACCGCCTCTAGTGTGCTAGTGCAACCTTCGGCCGCCTGAGGAAAAGAGTGTTTGAAGACCAGGTCCTCAAAACTGTCACCAAGCTCATGGCCTACAGGGCTGTAGAAATACCTGCCCTCCTGTATGGCTCAGAAACATGGACCATGTACAGTAGACACCAAGTCGCTGGAGAAATACCACCAACGATGTCTCCGCAAGATCCTACAAATCCCCTGGAAGGACAGACGCACCAACATTAGCGTCCTCGACCAGGTCAACATCCCCAGCATTGAAGCACTGATCACACTTGATCAACTCCGCTGGGCAGGCCACATAGTTCGCATGCCAGACACGAGACTCCCAAAGCAAGCGCTCTACTCGAAACTCCTTCACGACAAACGAGCCAAAGGTGGGCAGCGGAAACGTTACAAGGACACCCTCAAAGCCTCCCTGATAAAGTGCAACATCCCCACTGACACCTGGGAGTCTCTGGCCAAAGACCGCCCTAAGTGGAGGAAGTGCATCCGGAAGGGCACTGAGCACCTCGAGATTCGTCGCCGAGAGCATGCAGAAATCAAGCGCAGGCAGCGGAAGGATTGTGCGGCAAACCTGTCCCACCCTCCCTTACCCTCAATGACTGTCTGTCCCACCTGTGACGGGAACTGTGGCTCTCGTATTGGACTGTTCAGCCACCTAAGCACTCATTTTAAGAGTGGAAGCAAGTCTTCCTCGATTCCGAGGGACTGCCTATGATGAACAGCTGGGGGATTAACCCCCCCACCAACCACATTCCTTTCACCAGCACAGCACAGATGGGCATGAATCAGTTAAATAATTCTTTCTGCAGTGCAGCCATGTTTCTACAGGTAGAATTGCAATTCCAGCAAGATCATTATTGTTGGTCAAGCGAGAAAAAAGCTTAAATGAGGGATTGCTAACAGTCCACTTTCCTTCCACCTTTTGGAACCTGAACTAGAATTCAGTCTGATGGGATGAAGGGGTAATTTCTGTCCCCTTCCTAAGTAAAATTAGTTTGGGCAGTTGGAAAGCGGAAATGTCAGTGGAGGATGTTATTTTGATAGAAAAGTAGAGACTGTTTTACTCTCTCTTTTCTTCTTTCACCACTGCCCCCTCACCCCAATTCTTCAACAATGCTTTAGGGCTGGAAAATTGTTTACTTTTTTTTAATTTTGGCAGCATTCTGCTGTAATGGCATCACAGCCACTCCACCGTTAATCAAGTACAACTTAAGCACCAGTTCGGCCCTTAGAATTTTTACTGAAACTATATTGAGCAATAAATTGTACTGCTGTGTATATAACTAATTAATATCTTGATTCATGCAGCATCCATGAACAACTGAAGCTCACTTACTGCTTATTACGGCCTAACAGTGAGCCACAGTGCCAGTTGTGGCTCAATGGGTTGCACACTCGTCTCTGAGTCAGAAGATTGTGGATTCAAATCCCACTCCAGGGACTTGAGCACAAATCTAAGATGACATTCCAGTACAGTGCTGAGGGAGTGCTGCACTGTCAGAGGTGTCGTCTTTCGGATGAGACATTAAACCGAGGCCTCATATGCTCTCTCAGGTGGACGTAAAAGATTCCATGGCACTATTTCAAAGAAGAGCAGGGGTGTTATCCCCGATGTCCTGGCCAATATTTATGGACGCGTTTATTTGTACTGCCAAAATGGCCACCTTGTCTCTGATTGACTCTCCATTACCACATGACCTATTACTGATTGCTCCCCTTGGAGAATAAGCCACACCCTCTGGAATGTGCAACTGGAACCGCCCAACCCAAGTTCTGACAGACTTTGCAAATTGCAATTCGATTCTTTTTGACTTGAGAAGCAAAAGATGATAGATCTTTAGCCCAGCGCAAGTGGATCACTCCCCCAACAGAAATCCCTTACACCAGCGCAAGTGCTGCATCCCCCAGCTGAAGTCCCTTACCCAGCGAAAGTGCATGATCTTACACCGCCACCTTCCCCCAACTCTCTCCCCACTCCCCGCCCCCGGCTCTCTGTCTCTCTCCCCGCCCCCGGCTCTCTGTCTCTCTCCCCGCCCCCGGCTCTCTGTCTCTCTCCCCGCCCCCGGCTCTCTGTCTCTCTCCCCGCCCCCGGCTCTCTGTCTCTCTCCCCGCCCCCGGCTCTCTGTCTCTCTCCCCGCCCCCGGCTCTCTGTCTCTCTCCCCGCCCCCGGCTCTCTGTCTCTCTCCCCGCCCCCGGCTCTCTGTCTCTCTCCCCGCCCCCGGCTCTCTGTCTCTCTCCCCGCCCCCGGCTCTCTGTCTCTCTCCCCGCCCCCGGCTCTCTGTCTCTCTCCCCGCCCCCGGCTCTCTGTCTCTCTCCCCGCCCCCGGCTCTCTGTCTCTCTCCCCGCCCCCGGCTCTCTGTCTCTCTCCCCGCCCCCGGCTCTCTGTCTCTCTCCCCGCCCCCGGCTCTCTGTCTCTCTCCCCGCCCCCGGCTCTCTGTCTCTCTCCCCGCCCCCGGCTCTCTGTCTCTCTCCCCGCCCCCGGTTCTCTGTCTCTCTCCCCGCCCCCGGCTCTCTGTCTCTCTCCCCGCCCCCGGCTCTCTGTCTCTCTCCCCGCCCCCGGCTCTCTGTCTCTCTCCCCGCCCCCGGCTCTCTGTCTCTCTCCCCGCCCCCGGCTCTCTGTCTCTCTCCCCGCCCCCGGCTCTCTGTCTCTCTCCCCGCCCCCGGCTCTCTGTCTCTCTCCCCGCCCCCGGCTCTCTGTCTCTCTCCCCGCCCCCGGCTCTCTGTCTCTCTCCCCGCCCCCGGCTCTCTGTCTCTCTCCCCGCCCCCGGCTCTCTGTCTCTCTCCCCGCCCCCGGCTCTCTGTCTCTCTCCCCGCCCCCGGCTCTCTGTCTCTCTCCCCGCCCCCGGCTCTCTGTCTCTCTCCCCGCCCCCGGCTCTCTGTCTCTCTCCCCGCCCCCGGCTCTCTGTCTCTCTCCCCGCCCCCGGCTCTCTGTCTCTCTCCCCGCCCCCGGCTCTCTGTCTCTCTCCCCGCCCCCGGCTCTCTGTCTCTCTCCCCGCCCCCGGCTCTCTGTCTCTCTCCCCGCCCCCGGCTCTCTGTCTCTCTCCCCGCCCCCGGCTCTCTGTCTCTCTCCCCGCCCCCGGCTCTCTGTCTCTCTCCCCGCCCCCGGCTCTCTGTCTCTCTCCCCGCCCCCGGCTCTCTGACTCTCTCCCCGCCCCTGGCTCTCTGACTCTCTCCCCGCCCCCGGCTCTCTGACTCTCCCCCAACTCCCGGCTCTCTGACTCTCTCCCCCAACTCCCGGCTCACTCCCCGCCACCGCCGGCTCACTCTCCCTCGCCGCCTCCCTCTCCCTCGCCGCCTCCCTCTCCCCCGCCGCCTCCCTCTCCCCCACTCCTGGTTTCGGATGGGAGGCCTCGGGGGCGGAATCCAGAGGATGCCGGCGCTGAAGGACAGAAAATAGATGGTACAAATAGTTACTCTGAATGTTTATCCCTCAATCAACATCATTAAAACAGATTTTCTGTTCATTACCACATTGCTGTTTGTGGGAGCTTGTTTGTGCGCAAATTAGCTGCCATGTTTCCTATATTACAACAGTGACTACGCCTCCAAAAGTACTTCATTGGCCGTAAAGCACTTTGAGATGTCCGGTGGTTGTGAAAGGCACTATATAAATGCAAGTCTTTCTTTAACTGTTTGCTGTATGGTTTGGTGTGTCAGGCACAATACGATGACTTCAATTGTACATAGTTAAAAGAACCCATCTCCTTTTCTTTTCTTTTTTATTTCTAGGAACCCAGTGACAATGGCCCACTGTTTTCAGAGCTCAAGTTTTATATGAGAGCAGCAAAACCGGAGCTAAGTGAGTTAATTATTTGAAAAATCAGAAATGCAGTGTGGTGAAGTGAATGTTCTTCCTAAAACCAAACAGAGCACATCTGATTTAATAATATTGAAGTGCTGATATTTGTTAGCAACCTCTAAATATCCCCAGTTTTTTTTATTACACCAGTATACCCATCAAATATATAGTGCTTGTGATTGTGCTGCTGCATCATTCCTGTGCCCATTGATTCATCCTGTGTTTGTAAAAGTTCAATTTAAATAACTGCTGATATCCATAAATAAGTATTTGAAACTTACAGTAGTAGTCCTTTAGGAGGCAGCACAGAATATGCAACAATTTATTTTTGTCAGATACTTAATTCTGCAGCAGCTAAGATTTTTGGATATGAGATGTATGGACTTCCCTGGGTTTTAACATACTCTCAAGTGATCACTTCCCAAGTCTGTCAGTGCTCAATGCTTGTCTTTTAATTTTGAGTTCCTGCTTACCAGGACAAGAGTGGGACTTGGTGTGAATTGCTGCTGTTACTCACATTCATTCCAGTTAGCTGCAGTTTCAAGCGAATCAGGTTGAAAATGATAGGAAGCTACAAACAAGGAAGTGGTGGGTTTCGAACAAAAGGAAAGAGAAAACTGGGTAAAGTGCATCTTCAGACTACGATTGAGAAAAAGTAAACGTGAGGGGAAAACCGAGCAGTCTTCACCTTGGTTCTCAAGTGTATATTTTTTGACAAGTTTAGAAGGGCTTAACTCACGAACCTGGCAAGCAAAATGAGTATCAAATAATTCAATCAACTAATTTGTAAAAAATTAAATCACCAATTGTAAAATTCAGTGCTTTCAAAATGTAGTATTTTCAAAAAAAATTCTATTTGAAGCTTTGGCTGTCACTAATTAAATAGAATTTTTCCTGCTCACCCAAATAATTGCATAATGAAAAGCCATGAGATGTTTCAAATCTATGGGAGTGGAAATTAAGCAATTATGCTACTGTCATCGTTGTAGTTGAATTTTTTTTTTTAAGTATGTAAGGATTATGATTTCAAAATGGAGTAAAATTGTATTTGTCTTGCAATTGTCCAAATATATTTGCATCTGCAAACAGACTGCACCAAACCTTGGTGTTTCCAAACCATTGCTCCTCGAGCAGTGTTGAAAGGTATATAAAATATGATTATGCTTCTCATGGATTCTGGGATTTTAATGACTCATAACGTGGTGTAAATGGTTTATCTGAAATATTTATCTGTGTGGCCACAGTTCACAGCTGGATGTCGTCCCGAAAGATGAATTACCTTGGTGTACCCAAGTATTGGGGATCAGGACTATATGATAAAGGAGGCAAAAGGTATGTATGGCCATTATTTTAATACAATTCAGTAAGCCTGTGTGCAGTCTCAGATCATTAAAAGGTGAAAATTCAAGAAGGAATATTTGACCCCAGAAAATGCATCAACACCCAGTGGTTGTGCAATGAAGTGACTTTCTTCAGTCTTGTGGTCTTTGCAGTTTCTGGGCCATAAGAGTTGGAAATGCATATGCAGCTGTGAGGAAAGTGGAGCATTTTTGTCTGTGATATATTATTGTCGTCTCCTTGCCAGCCATAAGGTACACATGAGACTAAAAATAGCTTCATTTTCTTGAATGGCCCAATCTGGCTGATATATTGGCAATGAATATAGTTCAGGAAGTTCTTGTTATGTGAATCTTTATGGCAGCCATTGTTTCTGAAGAGCTTAAGTCTTGTATGCCTGACCGAAGTGTTTCTCCAGAACGAAACAAATGATTCAATTTAAGTGCAGGGCACCTCTGATGATTCAAAGTTGTACCAAAAATTTAGGATTAAGCGACTTTGAATTAAGAGACTCTACAATATCCTGTGGATATGTTCAAAATTTAATTGGCAGCTCTAATTGAATTTGAGATCATTAAAACATTTTTTCCCTTTGTTTCAGTATAAAACTTCAAAAGATTTTAGAGATGTACCTGGGGATGTCTGCTTAAAAGTTGGCTGTCATTCTGAGGTTATTGGGGATCGGGGCAGGCCAGTAACTCTAGTAGGTCAGCAGCGAAGCCCCAAGTTGGGGGCTGTGTTTTAAGGATCAGTTTTACATAGAGCATTAGCACTGGAAAAGTTACTCTCTTTATATATCCTGAGGAGATTGGTTATAAATTACTGTGAATCTATTCTTGCTACTTTTATCTGTTTACTGTTCAATAAATACAGTGACAGGTTAACAGGGCTTACTGCATTTATCTAGATATTGGACCAAGTAATGACACTCCGGTTCATGGGAAGATAAGGCTTGCTTATAAGAGTTCCAACAAGCTGCAGATACTTGCTGGGCATCCCCACGCAGCTTGCCCTTGGGTAGATCTTGGGGGAGGAAGGGCTTGGGAGGGGGCCGAGGGTATTCAGCACTGCAGTCAACCGGGGAGGAGCCCAGCTCCACATTCAGGCAAGTATTTTTTTTAAACTTGGTGCAGCCTCCAGCTGGTTAAGGACCGCTGGTTAGGCTGCATGTCTGCACAGGCATGATCGGCTGAATAACCTCCTGTGCAGCAGTATTCTTTGTTTCTATAATTCTATTTCCTAAGCGCCGCTGTCCCAGCAATATTCAGAGCATGCCCTATTTTTTTATTGGGACCACAAACGGGTGTTGTTCTCTTTGCTTATGCAAATAGAGGGCCTCACGCCTGTTCAGGTATGGGCCCTGGATTCCTCTTTTTCTACTGTTTCATACTTGACGGGCAGTAATGAGTGCGTGCACCGCTCACCATATTGGATGCTTACCATTTTGCACTTGACAAACCAGTGTGGCGTCATTAAATTCTAGGCCCGAGTGGAAAAACTCAAAAGTGTAAGTTACATTCTGACTTTTTTTCCCCCATTCTCGTCTGTTTACCACTCTTTACACAAATGTGCACATTATGTACATTATGATATAGTTCAAGTAAAAATGACAAAACTTAATTTGATCATCATCTAATCGGAGGAAAAATTACTTGATCAGATTAAATTCCTCCCAAAACATGCCAATTATAGAAGCACTGCATTTTAAGCTTCAACTCACTTTCTGCATTCTTCAGTTACAGATTTATGGTGATGGATCGATTTGGATCTGACCTGCAGAAAATATTTGAGCAAAACCATAAGAAATTCCCTCAGAAATTTGTGCTACAGATAGGTATTCGATTGGTAAGTTTTAGTGTTTGTTATCTGGAAGGTACCATTGTGTTGACAATTTTATTTTAATCTTTATAGAGCATCAATGAAAATTTGGCATTTTTGTAACATGTTGAAGTTGTTCCAAATAGTTGAACCCATTATTGCTGCCTATCGCAGGTCTGCCACCTATGTTCATTTTGAACGGATTGTCAGAATGTGCACAATTGGCCTATGGTGGTCTTGCCCTTAAGGTCTCTCTTTTGGAAATAATCTGGCCTTTACTTAGAACTTTTGACAATTCAGATTGGGACCTTGTGGAATTTAATGAAGCCGAGTAAATGTTCCTCTGATGACTTTGAAATGGAGACAGTCTCTCACCCAATACAGACTAGTGAAGTACCAAGTTTGATTTTTGGTCTGTGCTGAGCTCGCTGATCCCAGCCTTAGCAGTAGTATGGATGCTGCAATGGGCTGAATTTCCATGATCAGATAGTTCAAGCATGAATAATGATCGCTTGGGAAGGGTACAACGCATTGCACACTGCCTTTGAGAAAGTATCTCAACAAGGAAGTACAGTTTGTGGGGAAGAAAAGAAATGCAAAGTTACATGACTTACGTGTCCAAATCATCCTGTCTTCGTGGGCCACTTAATTGTGTGCTATGGAGCTTCTTGGCCACATATGAATAATTGCAATACAGAATATCAACCACCACTCTAAATGAAAATCTAATTTTCTGTAATTAAATTTACATAAAAGCATTCCCTGTGAGCTAAGTTGCAGACTATAGTTTAAGATTAATTTTGTCTAATTAAAAAACATCATGCATATTAATGTGTTATGGCAAAAATAAATTCTTCACTCGAGCTTCATGGGCTGGATGGCCAAGGTTCAAGCACCACATATGGCTTGTGGACTTTAGTTTGGATACCCTAGGCCTCGGAGAATTGATTTGGATGACAATGCTATTAATGGTTTTATAACAATTTAAATTATTATAAACCTGAATAGTGCAATTAATCTTTCCTATCGTTGTCTTTTCAATCTGGTATTGTTTCTAATTCTCACTAACTACCCCTCTAGGGTTTACCAGATAGAATGAGGATGAGGACAACGATGGGTGCTGTAATTGCTTTTCAGTATTTCCAGAAAATTATTACAATCTAAAGTTTTTAAGACTTCAGTTTGGGGTCATGGAATCACAGTTTAACTTGTATTTTGTTTTCAACCTGGTCTTGACCTGCATGGCAGCTTTTCGCCGTCTCAATTTCTGAATTCTTGCCATTTGTGCTATTTTTCAAAAAAGTGCTAAGAATTACAGTTTACTTTTTTTGTTAAAAGAATAAGTGTTAAGTATGGAAGAACTCCACAAGACTGAGTACTGTGACCTAAAACTGATGTGACCCTAGTCTCTTTAATATAACTCCAGAGTGCCTAAGCAGCATGGCAGACAACCTTTTATACTCCCTTGCACGAGGTGTGCAGGTGACCTTGGACCTCCAACAGTTGCGCCCTCTGGTGGCAAGTTTTACACAGTTACATTGTTTACATACATAACATCAACCCCACCCCCACCCCACCAAAGTCTTTGATACAAATTATTTACAAGTTGAGACGATCCGGGGCCCCAAGCTCCCTGGTTGATCGTATAAGTTCAAACTCTGGCATGGGTGAGTTGGTCAGACCATTGCTGCACTGCGGCGTGGCTGGTCTGACAGGACTGCTGGGAATGGTGGGTTCATCCTCTTGATTGACAGCGAGGTCGATTGCTGGTTGGGTGTGTGTTTATGGTTGTCGGTGAACCGCAGTTTGGTCTGATCCAAATGCTTCTGCACATTTATCCATTCAATAGTTTGACTATAAACACTCTATTTCCCCTTCTTGGCCAAGACACTGCCAGCGACTTATTTAGGACCATGACCGTAATTAAGGACAAACACGGGGTCATTAACCTCAATGTCATGTGATACAGCCGCGCGATCGTGGTACATGTTTTGCCGGTGACGCCAGGTTTCCACATGATCATTTAGATCTGGGTGGACTAGGGAGAGCCTGGTTTTGAGTGCTCTCCATTATTAACAATTCTTCAGGGGGAATCCCAGTGAGCGAGTGGGGTTGCGTCCGATAGCTGAGCAGACAAGGAGCCTTCCGTCACGCATTTCAAGCTCTGCTTGATAGTTTGGTCTGCCCATTTCGCTTGACTGTTGGATGTTGGCTTAAATGGGGGCAGACCGGACATGCTTGATGCCATTGCGAGTCATAAACTTGTTTAATTCCGAGCTGGTGAAACACGGTCCATTGTCACTGACAAGGACATTGGGCAAGCCATGGGTGGCGAAAATATCCCGGAGGCTTTCAATGGTGGCAGTGGATGTGCTGGATGACATGATTACGCATTCAATCCATTTAGAATAAGCATCCACTACAACTAAAAACATCTTTCCGAGAAAGGGGCCACCAAAATCTACGTGGATCGTGGACCACGGTTTGGAGGGCCATGGCCACAGACTCAATGGAGCTTCCCTTGGTGCATTGCTCAGTTGTGAGCACGTGTTGCACTGGTGTACGCATGATTCTTAAGTCCGAGTCAATGCCGGGCCACCAAGCATGCGACTTGGCTATAGCCTTCGTCGTCACTATGCCTGGGTGGGTATTGTGTAGGTCGCCTATAAACGTTTCCCTGCCTTTTTTTGGCAAAACCACGCGATTACCCCATAAGAGACAATCCGACTGGATGGAGATTTCATTTTTGCGTCGGTGAAACAGCTTAATTTCATCTTGCATTTCCCCGGGAACGGCCGACCAGCACCCATTGAGGACGCAACTTTTTACTAGTGATAGCACAGGATCCTGGCTGGTCCAGGTCCTGATCTGGCGAGCAGTGACGGGTGACCCCTCACTCTCAAAAGCATCCATGACCAGAAGCAAGTCTGCCGGCTGCGCTGTTTCCACTCCGGTAGTGGGCAATGGTAGCTGACTGAGGGCATCAGCACAGTTCTCTGTGGCGGATAACATAGGCATAGGCGGACAATGTTAGTGCCCATCTTTGGATGCGGGACGAAGCATTGGTGTTTATACCTTTGCTTTCTGAAAACAGCGAAATGAACGGTTTGTGGTTGGTTTCAAGCTCAACCGAAGTCCAAATAGGTATTGGTGCATTTTCTTAACCCCATGTACACATGCTAATGCCTCTTTCCCGACCATACTGTAGGCTCTTTCAGGCTTAGACGGACTTCTACACGCGCATGCACCCGGTTGAAGTTTGCCCAATACATTGGTTTGCTGTAACACACAGCCGACCCCGAACGAAGATGCATCACAAGCTAGCACTAATTGTTTACGGCTCATACAGTGCAAGTAACTTATTAGAACAAAGTAGGTTTCTGGTCTTCTCAAAGGCTGTCTCGAGATTTACCCCAAACCCAGTCATCACCCTTATGCAACATGTGCAATGGTTCCAGCAAAGTGCTTAACCCGGGTAGAAAGTTACCAAAATAGTTGAGGAGTTCCAGGAATGAACGCAGCTCCGTCTCATTCTGTGGTCTGGGTGCATTCTTGATGGCCTCTGTCTTTGAGTCCGTGGGTCTGATGCTGTCTGCCGCAATCTTTCTCCCCAAAAATTCGATCTCTGGCGCCAGGAAAACACACTTGGAGCGTTTCAGCCTGAGTCCCACTCTGTCTAGTCGATTTAGAACCTCTTCCAGGTTGTGCAGGTGTTCGGTGGTGTCACAACCGGTGATCAGGATGTCGTCTTGAAACACAACGGTGCGCGGAACTGATTTCAGCAGACTCTCCATGTTCCTCTGGAAGATGGCAGCAGCCGAGCGAATCCCAAAAGGGCACCTGTGGTATATAAACAGTTCTTTGTGTGTGTTGATGCATGTCAATCTTTTCAAAGATTCAGCCGGCTCCTGTGTCATGCAGGCGGAGCTTAGGTCCAATTTGGTGAATGACTGCCCCCCACCCTGCTAACTTTGTGAACAGGTCATCCACCTTGGGTAGCGGGTATTGGTCTTGTAACGAGACTCGGTTGATCGTTACCTTGTAGTCTCCGCAGATTCTGACCGTGTCATCGCTTTTCAACACCGGAACATTCGGATTGGCCCACTCATTCAGCTCGACTGGCAATATAATTCCCTCTTGTTGAAGTCTGTCCTGTTTCTACTTTCTCCCTCATCATATATGGAACCGCTCAAGCCTTGTGATGAACGGCCTTGCATCGGGGACTAGATGGATCTGCACCTTGGCGCCTGTGAAGTTGCCGATCCCTGGTAGCAGGCAGAACTGTATATGGCATGGTCTACACGTCTGCAGCTGCAAGACCGAGGATGACTCAGTCTGCCATCGGGCGTGAATGCAAATCCATTAGCACCATGTTGACGCTAATCATCGAGCCCATCAATGTCGATTCAAGCACTGTGTGCAAAGGCTGCGAAACAATGGGGTATCTCCAGCGAATGTGCAAGAGTGCTGCAACTCGCCACGTGGCAGAGTCGGCAGAGGATGATCGATCCGGCGCGGATCACGCAGAACAAATATGAGAGGCAACTCAACCCAAGGAAGAAATGTATGGGGTACACACCTTCACCATCGAGAGCACACCTATCATGCTGAAAGTCAAATTGAACGGTATTCCGATATCAATGAAGTTGGACACGGGGGCGAGTCAGTCAATTATGAACCAGAAACCAAATAGCGATGGAAACTTGCTCAGCACTTGGGCGCACTAGGCATCATCCACTGAAGATAGTGCTTTGACGTCGTCCCAGTTCCATCGAATCTTTCCCAGCCAGCTTCTGCCGAATAGCGTTGGGCCATCGCCTGGTACAATCCACAGTGATAAATCATGCATAGCTCCATCGTACGATACCTTAACTGCCGCACTGCCAATGACTGCATTTGCCACGTCCTGGCCCTCGGAGCAGTGGTGCGTGTAGAAATTATACCTGACCATTAAGACGCTCTCCTTCGGCTTGAGGTGGTTCCGAACCTATGTACACAACTCTGTATATGTCTTCTCTACTGGTTTCTCCAGTGCTAGCAGATTCTTAATGAGGCAATATGTTGTGGACCCACACATGGTGAGGAGAATCGCCCAGCACTTGATCGCTTTATCGGCCCCATCCAGCTCATTGACCACGAAATACTGGTCGAGACACTCAGCGAAGGCGTCCCAATCATCACCCTCTACAAATCTCTCTAAAATACCAACGGCAGCCATGACCGCGTGAAAGTTCGTAATCTGTTACTCGTCGCCAATTGTCAAGTATGGAAGAACTCCACAGACTGAGTACTGTGACCTAAAACTGATGTGACCTTACTCTCTCTACTACAACTCCAGAGTGCCTAAGCAGCATACCAGACAACCTTTTATACTCCCTTGCACGAGGTGTGCAGGTGACCCTTGGGCCTCCAACAGTTGCGCCCTCTGGTGGCAAGTTTTACACCATTACAATGTTTACATATATAACAATAAGGATCTTGGGTTGATTTGGAGTATTGCTCACCTAAATTTAATATACGCAACTGAAACTTCAAATTATTTGATAATTCAAAAATGTTTGCTGCAAACTCTCCATTTGGTTATTATTTATATTTAATTCAAATGAAAGGATAATTTGATTTTTTTTTAACCTCAAAATTACTGACACTTGGCTGAAATGATTTTCACGCATATGCTATGGCTTAAAGAGCCATCTCTACTGATTATTCAACTAATCTGTACTGTTGTCCTCAGCAGGCTATTTCAGTCAGTTCCTCTATCAGTATCAGAAATAAACATCAGGAAGCCCCAGTGGCTCGGTTGTTAAACACATCATGCAACAGATCTAGGCCACAATGTCCCTGCTTTTATTGTTGTCCAGTGCTGAATTAACTGGTCATAGCCAGGATGGCAACATGGGGCTCTACAATTTGCCTCTGGGCTAGGAAGCAGGAAGTCAAAAAGGTGGCAGTCCAGTTAGAAAATGTCCGCGTGGTCCTTGGATGGGAATGATTGGGTTGAATTGTAATGCCTGAATAACATGGCAACACCTATTGTCTAAGCATGTGAAGAATGGCCATTTGGCCAAGGCGCTTGGCAGCAACTGGTGCCAGTGGAGCCATATTCGAGCAGCAGTCACTCAAGGAAAGGAATAGTAGAAAACCGAGGGAAAGTAGCACAAAAATATAATGGTTAAGTGTTTGTAACTATTTTGGAAAGAATGCCGATGATGACAATCCTTCTTTAGGAATGAGAACATTTTCAGGGAAAACTCATTTTTGCAACTTTGGACTCTGACCTCACAAAGTAGTGGTATATTTTTTTTCCGAGTTGGATTTTAACATGTTACATAAGCACATAAGAAATAGGAACAGAGTAGGCCATATGGCCCCTCAACGCTGCTCTGCCATTCAATAAGATCATGGCTGATCTGATCATGGACTCTGCTCCACTTCCCCGCCCGCTCCCCATAACCCCTTATCCCGTTATCATTTAAGAAACTGTCTATTTCTGTCCTAAATTTATTTAATGTCCCAGCTTCCACAACTCTTTGAGGCAGCGAATTCCACAGATTTACAGCCTTCTGAGAGAAGAAATTTCTCCTCATCTCTGTTTTAAATGGGCAGCCCCTTATTCTAAGGTCATGCCCTCTAGTTCGAGTCTCCCCCATCATGGAAACATCGCCTCTGCATCCACCTTGTCAAGCTCCCTCAATCTTATACGTTTCAATAAGATCACCTCTCATTCTTCTGAATTCCAATGAGCAGAGGCCCAACCTACTCAACCTTTCCTCATAAGTCAACCCCCCTCATCCCTGGAATCAACCTAGTGAACCTTCTGAACTGCCTCCAAAGCAAGTATATTCTTTTGTAAATATAGAAACCAAAACTGCACGCAGTATTCCAGGTGTGGCCTCACCAGTACCTTGTATAGCTGGAACAAGACTTCTCTGCTTTTATACTCCATCCCCTTTGCAATAAAGGCCAAGATTCCATTGGCCTTCCTGATCACTTGCTGTACCTGCATACTATCCTCTTGTGTTTCATGCACAAGTATCCCCAGGTCCCGCTGTACTGCAGCACTTTGATTTTTTTTCTGCCAAAGTGCATGACCTCATACTTTCCAATATTGTACTCCCATCTGCCAAATTTTTGCCCACTCACTTAGCCTGTCCTTTTGCAGATTTTTTTCTGTCCTCCTCACACATTGCTTTTCCTCCCATCTTTGTATCATCAGCAAACTTGGCTACGTTACACTCAGTCCCTTCTTCCAAGTCGTTAATATAGATTGTAAATAGTTGGGGTCCCAGCACTGATCCCTGCAGCACCCCACTAGTTACTGGTTGCCAACCAGAGAATGAACCATTTATCCTGACTCTCTGTTCTCTGTTAGTTAGTCAGTCCTCTATCCATGCTAATATATTACCCCCAGCCCCGTGAACTTTTATCTAGTGCAGTAACCTTTTATGTGACACCTTGTCAAATGCCTTCTGGAAGTCCAAATATACCAAAGCCACTGGTTCCCCTTTATCCACCCTGTTTGTTATATCCTCAAAGAACTCCAGCAGATTTGTCAAACATGACTTCCCCTTCATAAATCCATGCTGACTCTGCCTGACTGAATTTTGCTTTTCCAAATGTCCTGCTACTGCTTCCTTAGTAATGGACTCCAACATTTTACCAACCACAGATGTTAGGCTAACTGGTCTATAGTTTCCTGCTTTTTGTCTGCCTCCTTTCTTAAATAGGGGCTTTACATTTGCAGTTTTCCAACCTGCTGGGATGTCCCCAGAATCCAGGGAATTTTGGTAAATTACAACCAATGCATCCAATGTTCTGTGATCAGATCATGCTCCAAAATCCAATACAATGTTATCTCCACAAAATGGAGGTGAGAGAAGTCTTTGATTCTGAACCCTGAACAACTCCTCAAACTTGGGAGTAGTTGATTTAGAAAGCAAAAGAAAATGCCCAGCATAACTGAGTCCCTGTTTGAACAGATGGAAAGAAAGCTCCAGATAAGAAAAATGTTTAAAAAAAACTTTGAATTCATGGCAGTGCATATATCTATCTGCCATCATCAAATATTTCTCTGATTATTGCTCCGTATCTGGTGAAGTACTTAGAAACATTGAGTATTCTATTTACAGGTGCAGTATCCTAAGATAGGTTGCCTGTATAGACAGACTGCATAAAGAGGTGGATTTGAGGACACAAGAAATTATTTTTTTTAATATAAGCAGCTGTTGCATGTTCAACATTCTGAACATTTCTTAAGTTTTCCACCTTGCCTGTTGCACCAAATTTATATTTCTCACGTTATTTCCATGTTAGATGTTATGGAAGGGAAATGTTTGGTCAGGAATACACAATCCCAAGAAAAATTCTGTCACAAAATGTACGTGGTTTGAGATTAAAACTGTTGGAATAGGAAGTGTGTTTGTTGAAGAATAATGAAGCAAAACATGCGCACCTTGATGGTAATATGGATTTGTTATGTGGATCAGGATTATAGCTGCCATACCTTATTTGCTAGAAAAAAAAAACTCATCCTTATGGAACAGTATGCCAGGGAAGAAAAAATTGCTTCATAGCTTGGTAGATAAAAAGGTGGAGGAGACTATTGAAGTGCTGCAGCCAGCCATCAAACTGTGCCCAATGGCATGACAAGTGTGATATCTCACTGTTGAAAACAATGTATACCAATGAGGTGGTTGCTTATGAGTAAAGTGTCACACAAAACTGTACAAGTCTTTTTTGGTGGAAGAAACCAGTTTGGAAATCATTATCAGTTTAGAAAAAGTTGTTTATTTAATGCTTGATCTTGTGTACATTGGCGCAGAATTTGCAGTCGGCGGCAAAGCAAAGATGTTCGCCATTGTCCACGAAGTCAGCTTCGCACATAGATCTCGCAATCTGTCGAGAATTTTGGGTTTTTCTGTCGCGCAATTACAGTCAACGGAAGTTAATGTGGATTCCCAGCGAAGAGCTGCTGTGATGTCAGCAAGCTATCTAAGCAACCAATCAAAACGCAGAATTCTCAGACAGCAAACCAGGAAAGTGGGTAAGCTCCTAAAATTCTAACTTTTTAAAAATGTTCGAAAGCAAAACAAAGATTGGGCCTTGCATGAGGAAAATACAAACCTGAAATAAATATGAACAAACTTTAAAGAATTTCTTTTTAAAGTTTCTTAATTTTAATTTTTATTAAAATGGATAAATTTGACACTGCACAAAATTAAAATTCGTTTTTCAGGGCCATAACCTTTGATTAGCAGTCAATACGCTGTTAAAACCCCAGTTACATCTAATCCAAAAGGTATTTAACAGCGTAATTACTGTTGAAGCGGCAAGGTTTTTGTCAGTTTCCACAAGAGGATGGTGAGGGGAAGGGAAAAAAAAGAGGGGGGGGTGTGGAGAGGGGGGAGGGAAGAGAGAGAAAGATAGCACGGGGGAGGGGTGGCTAAGTGGAGGAGAGAAAGAAAACGGGACGAAGAGAGAAAGAAAGAGCGCGCGCGGGTGGGGAAGAGAGAGCGTGCTGTGGGGGGTGGTGCAGTGGGGGTGTGTGCGCATAGTATAGCCTGTGGAGGAGCAGTGAATGACAGACCGCAACTTCAGGATTCCCGCATTATGCTGCGCATGCGCTAAATCCTGAGATTATGAAGGCGAACTCTGCTAGTTCGATGATATCAGAGCTGCAAATTCCGGGTCATTGTTTTTCCTGACCAAGCTAACAGTACTCATGCTGTTGGGAGGGACATGTGCTTTGAAACAAACATGTTCTGTTTCTACAACATCTGCCACAAAGAATATAATCTGAAGAGAAAATCGGCTTTGAAAAAGCCATTTTTCGAGCTATCTTCCACATATCACAAAAATAGTTACATTGGATTGTGAAGTGCATGATGAGGATGAAGATTTAACAATTCTAGTGTGCACCCTTTTTAAGTTTATTTTCAAGCAAATGGCAAGGTTGAGGTGGTGGGTAAGGTTCATGCATCCTGATTTGTATGGAACCACAGATGGATAAATTGAACCCTTCACCAGTGGGAGCTCTAACCAAATTGTGTTCAATTTGGACCATGGCGGGACTTTATTTGTAGCCTTTGTGAACTTGATGTACATTTTTTGTTATAGTTGTGTATAAAAATCACAAGCTTCCCAAAACAAATCCTTTTCATAGAATTAGTAAGTGATCTATATTTCAGACATGTAACTTCAGGAGTTCATCACAGAGCTGCTTATAACAGATGGTCTATTTCAGATGTGGTCAAGTGTTTTTAAAAAGTCTGGTCCAGTGAATAAAATGTCGATAGTCTAAGGGTTAAATTGGAATTTCCAGTGTTCGATATACCACTTAAATAATGTGTATATACTTTCTGCATGTTGTATGTAGATGGATATTCTGTTGCACGAAGGAAACTTTGTTACATGACCACACTTGTTACAAAATGCTCTCGGGATCCTAATGACTCCTATCCAAATTTGTTTAATTTATAATTGTTTTCTTTTGATAGATTGACATTCTAGAATACATCCATGACCATGAGTATGTGCATGGGGACATCAAAGCTTCCAATCTTCTCCTCAGCTACAACAATCCTAATGAGGTTCTGTTTATTTTAACATATTTAGTACAATCGTGAATTACTTGTAGTAAAGAGGAGAAAAGAAAAATGATATGCAGCATTTTCTCTCTCTCGTTCTACCCACACAGGTTCCAACGTTAAAAGTAACTGTTTTCTAACTGATGATCAAATTATTTCATGTTTAAAAGTGAAGGCTAGTCTGTTGATATATGACTCCAGCCAGACTTTTCCCACTGATCCCAATTGACTTCAGTTTCCCTAAATGTCCTTAGTGCCACATGCAGTGGAGCTCCCTTGATGTCAAGGGAAGTTGCTCTTCCATCGCCTACTTTACAGTCACTCACGTCCTCGGGACGTCCAAAAGTGCTTCACAGCCAATGGCCTTCTGAAGTACAAAGGGGTTAAATAAATGCAAGCTCTTTCTTTATTACCTCATCAAATGACAATTTAATGGGCCCAAGTTTCCACAGAATAAAAAACGGGCACCCCTCCGAGCTGGGCGCCCGTTTTTCGCGCCTAAAACGGCGCCAGAAAAAAAACGCGCTATTCTCGAGCGCTTTGCAGCTCCTTGTCTGTTTGGCGCGGTGCCCAGGGGGGCGGAGCCTACACTCGCGCCGATTTTGTAAGTGGGAGGGGGCGGGTACTATTTAAATTAGTTTTTTTCCTGCCGGCAACGCTGCGCGTGCGTGTTGGAGCGTTCGCGCACGCGCAGTGTGAAGGAAACGGTGGCCATTTTTGTAGTTCTTTGTAGCTGTTTAATTTTTGAACATTTTTAAATAAAAGCACATTGCCATCAGCACAGAGGCTACCCTTCTCACTGTCTCTTTCCCCTCCCCACCCTCCACGGCAACAAACGGCGGTTTCCTCCCCCTCCCTCCCCTCCACGGCAACAAACGGCGGTTTCCTCCCCCTCCCTCCCCTCCACGGCAACAAACGGCGGTTTCCTCCCCCTCCCTCCCCTCCACGGCAACAAACGGCGGTTTCCTCCCCCTCCCTCCCCTCCACGGCAACAAACGGCGGTTTCCTCCCCCTCCCTCCCCTCCACGGCAACAAACGGCGGTTTCCTCCCCCTCCCTCCCCTCCACGGCAACAAACGGCGGTTTCCTCCCCCTCCCTCCCCTCCACAACAAACGGCGGTTTCCTCCCCCTCCCTCCCCTCCACGGCAACAAACGGCGGTTTCCTCCCCCTCCCTCCCCTCCACGGCAACAAACGGCGGTTTCCTCCCCCTCCCTCCCCTCCGCGGCGGCAACAAACCGCTGTCTCCTTCCCCTCCCTCCCCTCCACGGCAACAAACGGCGGTTTCCTCCCCCTCCCTCCCCTCCGCGGCAGCAACAAACCGCTGTCTCCTTCCCCTCCCTCCCCTCCACGGCAACAAATGGCGGTTTCCTCCCTCTCCCTCCCCTCCGCGGCGGCAACAAGCCGCTGTCTCCTTCCCCTCCCTCCCCTCCGCGGCAACAAACGGCGGTTTCCTCCCGCGGGAACGAACGATGGCTGAAGCACTTTCACACAGGTAGGAAGATGGTTTATTTAATCTTTGCTTATAAATGTTTATTCAGGTTGGATTTATTTGTATAATATTTGTAGAAGTATAAATAAGGATTGATTGTAGAATTTAATGACTTCCCTTCCCCCACCCCGCTCCCCCCCCCACCTTGTTTTGGACGCCTAATTTGTAACTTGCGCCTGATTTTTTAATGTGTAGAACAGGTTTTTTCAGTTCTACAAAAATCTTCACTTGCTCCATTCTACTTTAGTTTGGAGTACGTTTTCACTGTGGAAACTTTGAAATCAGGCGTCAGTGGTCGTTCTACCTCACTAGAACTGCAGAAAAAAAAATGTGGAGAATTGCGATTTCTAAGATAGTCCATTCTCCACCAGTTGCTCCTAAAAATCAGGTGCAAATCATGTGGAAACTTGGGCCCAATAATTGGTTCTCCTGTGATTCAGTAGAGTGCTGGTTAAATTTTGCTTCTGAAAGAGTTATTGACTGGGGCCTTTAGGGAGTCTTCATTTGGATTTGGTTGATCCTTAGGAAATTGTGATCATCTTTGGGAGTCCTTTATATTAGGGTGGAGGAGGAACTGCCTTCATGTACTTGGCACTTAATATTTTTGGCTGATTCTTTGATCTAAGTACAAGCAGAGTATGAGAAGTCCTCTCCAGAAGTACTAGATCACTACAAAAAAGTTTTAAAAAATTAAATATGTGGACAGGAGAATGCATCCCAGGGCATGGGTGGCTACATCCGAGCTCACTGGGTAAAATTCATCCTCCCGAAGAATGAGTTGATGCAGTGTATCATAATGGTAGCATAGACTTGGATTTCTCAAGCACCACTCGGGCATTGTAATTCACTATGCATTTCAAGTTTTTTTTTAATGGATTTAGGCTTCACTTTTGCAAGAGTAATTTTCTTTCATAACAGGTTGAGGAAATGCCAGAGCTTCAGAAGTGTTGAGAAAATCAGAAAAACACTAGTGTTTTCTTTCGCCCTCTCTCTTTTCTCCCACATGGTCCGATTCTGATATGTTCACGTTCTGCCCCAGAGGCAAACTGAAGTTAGAGCACACATGCTTCCTGTGTGTTAAAGTGCTGAGGGAATAAAAGCAACTGGGGGTTAGTAAAAAGTGAATATTTTGTCCGAATGATGATAGTCAATCGCTTCCTTCTACACCATTGAATTGATAAGAACATAAGAATTAAGAACAGGAGTAGGCCATCTAGCCCCTCGAGCCTGCTCCGCCATTCAATAAGATCATGGCTGATCTGGTCGTGGACTCAGCTCCACTCACCCGCCCTCTCCCCGTAACCCTTAATTCCCTTATTGCTTAAAAATCTATCTATCTTTGACTTGAAAACATTCAATGAGCTAGCCTCAACTGCTTCCTTGGGGAGAGAATTCCACAGATTCACAACCCTCTGGGAGAAGAAATTCTTTCTCAACTCGGTTTTAAATTGGCTCCTCCGTATTTTGAGGCTGTGCCCCCTAGTTCTAGTCTCCCCCACCAATGGAAACAACCTCTCTGCCTCTATCTTGTCTATCCCTTTCATGATATTAAATGTTTCTATAAGATCACCCCTCATCCTTCTGAACTCCAAGGAGTAAAGACCCAGTCTACTCAATCTATCATCATAAGTTAACCCCCTCATTTCTCGAATCAGCCTAGTGAATCGTCTCTGTACCCGTTCCAAAGCTAGTATATCCTTCCTTAAGTAAGGTGACCAAAACTGCACGCAGTACTCCAGGTGCGGCCTTACCAATACCTTATACAGTTACAGCAACACCTCCCTGCTTTTGTACTCCATCCCTTTCGCAATGAAGGCCAACATTCCATTTGCCTTCCTGATTACCTGCTGCACCTGCAAACTAACCTTGACCCCCAGGTCCCTCTGCACCACAGCATGTTGTAATTTCTCCCTATTCAAATAATATTCCCTTTTACTTTTTTTTTTCCCCCAAGGTGGATGACCTCACACTTTCTGACATTGTATTCCATCTGCCAAACCTTAGCCCATTCGCTTAACCTATCCAAATCTCCTTGTAGCCTCTCTGAGTCCTCTACACAACCTGCTTTCCCACTAATCTTAGTGTCATCTGCAAATTTTGTTGCACTGCACTCTGTCCCCTCCTCTAGGTCATCTATGTATATTGTAAACAGTTGTGGTCCCAGCACTGATCCCTGTGGCACACCACTAACTACTGATTTCCAACCGGAAAAGGACCCATTTATCCCGACTCTCTGCTTTCTGTTCGCCAGCCAATTCTCTATCCATGCTAATACGTTTCCTCTGACTCCGCGTACCTTTATCTTCTGCAGTAACCTTTTGTGTGGCACCTTATCGAATGCCTTTTGGAAATCTAAATACACCACATCCAGCGGTACACCTCTATCCACCATGCTCGTTATATCCTCAAAGAATTCCAGTAAATTAGTTACACATGATTTCCCTTTCATGAATCCATGCTGCGTCTGCTTGATTGCACTATTCCTATCCAGATGTCCCGCTATTTCTTCCTTAATGATAGTTTCAAGCATTTTCCCCACTACAGATGTTAAACTAACCGGCCTATAGTTACCTGCCTTTTGATCTATCTTAATAGATGCTAATCTGGTTTAAGTTCCTCAGAAATTAAATTTATTGGTTCAGCAAACTCCTAACTACCTTTGGGAAATTTGTTATTAATGTTCAGTTATCCACTGATCTAGTTTGACTCGGTAAAGCTCCGATCATAGTTTGAGTTAGTTAACTCTGAACTTTTTTACACAACGAGTGGTTAAGATCTGGAATGCAAAGGTGGTGGAGGCAGACTCGATCACTGCTTTCAAAAGGGAGTTGGATAAGTACCTGAAAGAAAACATTTGCAGGACTATGGGGAAAGGGTGCTCTTGCAGAGAGCCAGCATGGGCTCGACGGGCCAAATGTCCTCCTTCCGTGCTGAAACTGAGTTAACTAACAAAATGGTCAATCGCAAGTCATATGGAGTTAGCAATCTTTTTTGATCAGAACTTAATGTGGAGTTGTGGTATATATGAAGCCAAGATGTATCTCTTGAATTTTATGTACATGGTCATTTACAATTTTGCCAATTGAAGTTGTATGGATTTGTAATACAGCTAGATTTTCTGGTGCAGCACCTATACTGATTTTGTTTGTACTTTTACATTTCGCAGGTGTATTTAGTTGATTATGGCCTTGCATATAGATACTGTCCAGAAGGAGTACACAAAGAATACAAGGAAGATCCAAAACGTTGTCATGATGGGACCCTTGAGTTTACAAGTACTGATGCACATATGGGAGCAGGTATGTGTGAACAAGCTTTATGTATATTTAATCATTTTCATAGAATCATAGAATGGTTACAGCACGGAAGAAGGCCATTCGGCTCGTTGAGCTGTGCAGGCTCTCGCAAGAGCACCTCAGTTTGTCCCACTCTCCCTCCCTTTCTGCACAAGATAAGAGCTCATGAGTTGGGGGTGATATATTAGTATGGATAGAGGATTGGCTAACAGACAACAGTCGGGATAAATGGGTAATTTTCCAGTTCGCAAACGGTGACTAGTGGGGTGCCATAGGGATCGGTGCTGGGGCCTCAACTATTTACAATTTATATTAATGACTTGGATGAAGGGACCGAGTGTAATGTAGCCAAGTTTGCTGCTGATACAAAGATGGGTGGGAAAGCAAGTTGTGAGGAGGACACAAATAATCTGCAATGGGATATAGGCAGGTTAAGTGAATGGACAAATATTTGGCAGATGGAGTATAATGTGGGAAAGTGTGAGGTTATCCACTTTGGCAGGTGAAATAAAAAAGCAAATTATTATAGGTGCAACATCCGGAATCCTTGGGGCTGAGACCGTGCCGGGTTTTGGGTTTTTCCGGATTTCGGACAAGAAAGTCAGTAGTCTGAAATCCGGAATCGGTGCCAGGTTTTGAGCAGTGAGGTCCGAAATCAGGCACGAATTCGGTTGAGGATTCCGGATTTCGGTCTATTGATTTTCTTGTCTGAAATCCGGAATCCTTGACTGAATCCATGCCAAAATTTCGGGTTTTGCCGGATTTTGGACATTGCAGCTCGCCGCCCGCCGATTCCCACAGCCCCCTGGCGCTGCACTTTTTACCGGTAAGTAGCCTCCTTATTCCTCCTACCAAACTGAGCCACCCCACTGTTGGCCACCTCAAAAATGTCCGGTTTCCGGACAATAATTCCGGATGACTCCATCTGGGTTGCGCAAAATGTTCGGTTTTTGGAGTTCCAGATTAGATGCGATGCACCTGTATTTGAAATGGAGAGAGATTGCAAAATGCTAAAGTACAGGGGGACCTGGGGATTCTTGTGCATAAAACACAAAAAGTTAGTATGCAGATACAGCAAGTAATCAGGAAGGCAAATGTAATGTTGACCTTTATTGCAAGGGGATATAGTATAAAAGCAGAGAAGTCCTGCTACAACTGTACAGGGTATTGGTGAGGCCACACCTAGAGTACTGCATACAGTTTTGGCCTCTTTATTTAAGGAGGGATATACTTGCATTGGAGGCAGTTCAAAGAAGGTTCACTAGGTTGATTCCAGAGATGAAGGGGTTGACTCATGAAGAAAGGTTGAGCAGGTTGGACCTATACTCATTGGAGTTCAGAAGAATAAGAGGTGATCTTATTGAAACATACAAGATACTGAGGGGACTTGACAAGGTAGATGCAGAGAGGATGTTTCCACTCGTGGGGGAATCTAGAACTAGGGGGTATCGTTTCAGAATAAGGGGTCACCCATTTGGAACTGAGATGAAGAGGAATTTCTTCTTTCAGAGGGTCGTAAATCTGTGGAATTCTCTGCCCCAGAGAGCTGTGGAGGTTGGGTCATTGAATATATTTAAGGGGGAGATAGACAGATTTTTGAACGATAAGGGACTGAAGGGTTATGGGGCGTGGAGCTGAGCCCAAAATCAGATCAGCCATGATCTTATTAAATGGCGGAGCAGGCTAGAGGGGCCGAATGGCCTACTCCTGATCCTATTTCTTATGTTCTTTCCCTGTAGCCCTGCAATTTTTTCTTTCAGGTACCTTTGCAACTCCCTTTTGAAAGCAGTGATTGAGTGTGTCTCCACCACCCTTTTTAGGCAGTGAATTCCAGATCCTAACCACTCGCTGTGTAAAAAAAATGTTTTTTCTTATATCGCATTTGGTTCTTTTGCCAGACACCTTAAATCTATGTCCTCTGGTTATCGACCCTTCTGCTAATGGTAACGATTTCTCTCTATCTACTCTATCCAGACCCTTCATGATTTTGAACACCTGTATCAAATCTCTCCATCTTCTCTGCTCTCAGGGGAACAATCCCAGCTTGTCCAGTCTATCCATATGTCTGAAGTCCCTCATCCCTGGAATAATTCTCGTAAATATTTTCTGGACCCTCTCTAAGGCCTTCACATCCTTCCTAAAGAATTGGACACAATACTCCTGTTGAGGCCGAACTAGTGTTTTATAGAGGTTCCTCATAATTTCTATGCTTTTGTACGCAATACCTCTATTTACGAAGCCAAGGATCCCGTAAGCTTTTTAACTGCTTTTTCAACCTGTCCTGCCACCTTCAACGATTTGTGCACATATACCCCCAGGTCTCTCTGTTCATGCACCCCTTTAGGATTGTACCTTTTAGTTTATATTTCCTCTCTCCATTCTTTCTACTAAAATCTATCAATTCGCACTTTTCTGTATTAAATTTCATCTGCCCCGTGTCTACCCTTTCCACTAGCCTGTTGTATGTCCTCTTGAAGTCTATCACTATCCTCCTCATTGTTCGCTATACTTCCAAGTTTTGTGTCATCTGCAAATTTTGAAATTGTGCCCTGTACACCAACATCCAAGTCATTAATATAGATCAAGAAAAGCAGTGGTCCTAGTACCAACCCCTGGGGAATACCACTATACCTTCCTCCAGTTTGACAAAACAACTGTTCACCACTAAACACACTATCCTGTCAATTAGCCAATTTTGTATCCATGCTGTCACTCTCCCTTTTATTCCATGGGTATTAGCAGTTTACAGACTACCATGGAGTGTGCAATCACTGTTATAGATGCTGCAGGCATGTTATCACGCCAGGAGTCTGTTGCAAGCTCTTGCATTTGATCAAAGCTCAAGCTGGTGCATTCAGGCTTTGGGGTTTCAAAGCCGTCGAAAGGCTGGGGGATGCATGCGTCGCTGATCTCCTGCAGTCTGCTGTCACACAGATTAGTGGGAGTGTTGAGCTCCAGCCCCAGTGGACTGGAAGTGGTGCTATGGGATTGACGCATGTTGCTCCTTCTCAAGATGACACACACACCTGTTCCCTCACCACCCCATCAACCAATGTCCACCATGGTGCCAGAAAGCCAGTTGCACCAGACTGTCCCAACAGCTGGAGTCTGCAACCAGGCCATCTCAAGCTTGAGCTACTAGAGGTCACTGACCATGAGAGAATCAAGGGCCCTCATGAGTATCAGCAGCCTCCCACCACCCATGCTGAAACCACTGGGGGAGCACCTCATAGTGGTAAAATAGGCAAGAAGTCACTTCAGTGTTGAGGAATGTGTTTGCGTGTGTACAATCATCCCTTCTCTTCCTTCTTTCTCTCATGTCTCTTCTCCCCCCCTGTCCAAGGACATGGACTTTGATCTCCATTGCACTGTTCAGAACATAATGGACTTGTCGAGGGGAGGACATTTGGCAGGACTCTTTGCTGCATCAGCATTAATGAATGCTTAATAGTAGTTCCACCTTTCTTAATGCAGTAGAGGTGTGGCCAAGAAAGAGGGATGAATAACCTGAACTAAAGAAAAGTATGCAAAAGACAGCATTTTCTTCAATTGAGATCAATATGAACATTTCTCATCTGCATCTATGTTATGGATTACACCTTCTCCATTGATTAGTTTAAATGAGAGCACATGTCTTTCCTCTGTGTTCTCGAGGACACGCAGGTGCAGTACCCAACAGAAGGGTGAGTTTTGTGATGGGTTCAATTTTGTAATTTGTTCTTCATCACTGGGGACTATGATCAAAAGATTTCTGATTAGTCTCCTGACTTGATTCCCATATTTTCTTGTTGGTTGATATTTGCCCTAATGGTGATGAGACGAATAAAAAAAATGGGCCAAGTTTCCTATTTCTGATCGTTATTCAGCAAAGTCTTTGCTAGAATTGTGTTGATGTGAGAACAGAATGGCATCAACTGTGATGCCCCTCTGCGGTCAACCAGCATGCAGACATTCATTGGTGTGTATAGGAAGAATAGCCAATTGGGCAATGTACCAGGAGTAGGCTGGTCCTTGTGAAACTGTATGAAGTTGATGTCTTCAGGAGAAGAGAAGGGGCAAGATTTGATGGGGGGGGGGGAAAGTAAATGGAATACATTTATGAAATTTGTAGGTGAAGTGCTGGTACATTCACATTTTTTAAAGCACGTGAATTGGGTTATCATTTATTCATATCTCTCCTTTTTCTTCAGTACAATACATAATTTAAATATTTGCATGTAAGGCACTGCCCTCCACAGTTGTGAATCCCAGTTCCATTCTTAAAGGTTGGGTCGGAAAAAGTAGCCATAAGCCAATTTGATGATCTGGTCTTTAAGGTTTTAAATCAGAAATTAAGGGATCAAATTTGAATACACTAAATGATGCATTCCATGACAACCTTGAAAGCGTTTGTCAAGCTGTTGAGGTCTGTATCTAATTTATCTGACATTTTGATGAATTATTTGGTCCTATTGCAAAGCCAGACCAGAAAGTAGGGCATCTCTTTATTTAGTTGGACAAACTAGGGAAAAGATTGTCTATTTTCTTTGTCTTGAGCATCTCATCTTGCTGAATTATTTTTCATTATATTGGCAAATTTCTTTGGGTTCATAAGGGACTCTGGCTGCTTTTGGAACCGTGTCTAGCTGTGAACATGAGAAAAAGTGTTAGGAAAAAGTCCCAACTGTAACATCCTGTTAATCCTAAAATTGGCTGCAATCTGTTCTCTGGTTTTGGCTTGTTCTGGTCTGGACAGGACTGGATTTTTGGCTGCTTCTCCTGGACAAGACAGGATTTTTAATGTCCACATTGCTCATTATACACAAGCTTTAGATCCATTAAAGATGGTGGGGGCTATTGTTTTGGCTGGGTTTGTTTTATATTTAATTATCTGTTCCATTCAAATTCACTACTTCAATCCTGATTTCTAAAAATTACTAATATGACAAATATATTCCTATCAATTTAAAGTAAAGCAGAATACTGTTGTAATTTTGCTTTTGGTACTTAAAAAAAAAAAGCAACTATTTGCATAGGAAAAATTAAACTAAGCTGCAGTTAATTTGTGGAATTGGGTAAATTGCCAATATCATGTTGGGAATGCTAAATGTAACAAATTGATAATGTTTTGTTATAGAATTGCGTATATACTACGACTGAATAGGAAATATTAAAATTGATTGCTTGGATCAGGTGTGCATTTATCTAGAGCCGACTAGTAGAATAATTTGTAATGTGCAGTGTGAATTGCACAGTGAGAGTAAATGACACTTTAATGAATATAGTCAGCTGTTGGAATGACCTTGCACCAGAGGCTGAGTGACCCTTAACTAACTTGTCATTTATCTCTGGATAATCTCATTCACATGACATTCTGCTTATTAATAATTGGCCTATCGCTACAGCTTGGTAGCAGTCTTTAACATTATCATGCAAGGTTTGATTCTAGTCATTAGTGAGCAAGTTAACTAAACACTTTATCACATTAAACTATAACCTTTATTTTATACTGAACAGACACAAATTACCCATGTCTTTATATGGACTGGAAAATTACTCTTTCGGCCACTTTAACCCTGTGGCATTGTGTCCTGTGGATAATGTAGCATTATTTTCATGCAACTTGTGTGTTTTGTAAAATATATTACTTTATATTCCAAAATATATATTTCAAAATATATTCCAAATCCTTAACTATATTATAAACTTAGTGTTGGACAGTGCTATTTTTCTTTTATAAATTCAACTATTCTAACCGTATTCAGTTCTTCTGTTCGTTTAGAAGTGCCACTGCATTCTTCCAAAGAGTTAAAGCTGCTATATCTGCATTCAGTGATCTACTGATTAATTTAAAGGACAATTTCATATTTTCAAATTGACCAATGGCCTTTTAAGTATTGAGGCTGATTAAAAAGCACCATAGAAGACTATAATAGAAATTTAAATCACTTTTAGGAGAAAAATGATGGGGATGAAATTGATTTCAGTCATTCAGATTATTTCTAAAATAGGCTTCAATAAAGAACTGAGCAGTGACACAACTTTAAAGAACCACGTACCTTTCTTTTGAGCTTTCCATTAGATTGGTTTCATAGCAACCAAGAGACAGCTCTAGAAGTGGTTGAACTCCTACCAGCTAATTATCTTGGACTGAGGATTTTTACCCAAGGTGTTACTGGATATTAAATTTAGTACAGGATCAAATAGTCATTCAATAAACTGCAAAATGGCTGCCACTAATAATTGTTCATTTCTGCAATGCCTTCCATAGTAGTACATCTGAGCACCCTTACTAAACAGGTCTGTGGGCTCCAGAGGAAAACCTGTACTTTGTGAATGCTACATTTTCAGTCAATTTGCCAGGACATGTCTGTTTTAAAGACGGTCAAGTTGGTTCTTGAAAATAGCAAGTAGTTAATAATTAGTTGTGTTTGTGAGTAGTTACTGTATGCTTCATCTTTAGGTTATTCTGGCTGTAGAAGAAAGAAAGATTTGTATTTATATAGCACCTTTCACGACATCAGGACGTCCCAAAGTTCTTTACAGCCAATCGAATACTTTTGAAGTGTAGTCGCTGTTGTAATGTAGGAAATGCGGCAACCAGTTTGCGCACAGCAAGGTTCCACAAACAGCAATGTGATAATGACCAGATAATCTGTTTTTGTGATGCTGATTGAGGGTTAAATATTGACCAGGATACAGGGGATAACCTGCTAAATCCCCTGGATCTGATGGCCTACATTTTAGGGTTTTGAAAGAAATGGCGATAGAATAGTGGATGGATTGATTGTCATCTTCCAAAGTTTCACAAATTCTAGAACGATTCCTGCAGATTGGAAGGTAGCAAATGTAACCCCATTATTTAAGAAAGGAGGGAGAGAGAAAACGGGGAACTGCAGACCAGTTAGCCTGATATCAGTAGTAGGGAAAATGCTGGAATATATTTAAGGACGTGGTAACAGGGCATTTAGAAAAGAATAATAAGATTGGCCAGAGTCATCACGGATTTATGAAAGGGAAATAATGTTTGACAAATCTGTTAGTTTTTTGAGGTTATAACTAGCAGAATAGATGAGGGGTAACCAGTGGATGCGGTGTATTTGGATTTTCAGAAGGCATTTGATAAGGTGCCACACAAGAGGTTATTGAACAAAATTAGGGTCATGGGATTGGGGGTAATATACTAGCATGGATTGAGTATTGGTTAACGGACAGAAAACAAACGGGTAATTTTTGGGCTGGTAGGCTGTAACTAGTGGGGTACCGCAAGGATCAGAACTTTTCACAATGCAGGTACAATGTCCGGAATCCTCCAGACTGAGTGCCGGATTTTGGGTTTTTCCAGATTTCAGACAAGAAATTCAACAGTCAGAAATCCGGAAACCTCGACCAAATCCGTACCGGATTTCGGGTTTTGCCGGAATTCGGATCTCACTGGTCCTCCGCTCACCGATACTCGTCTCCCGTGGCCCTCCCGGTGCTGCACTTTTTACCTGTTACCTCGTCTCTCGCTGCCCGATGTTGCCATCTTGGCCGCCTCAAAATGTCCAGTTTTCGGAGAATAATTCTGGATTCCAGACGACTCCCATTTTGGCTGCCTCAATGTCTGGTTTTCGGAGAATAATTCCGAATGACTCCATCCACGATGCGCAAAATGTCCGGGTTCGGACAATTCCGGTTTTCGGCGTTCCGGATTCCGGACGTTGTACCTGTATATATCCATGATTTGGATGGGGGGACCAAATGTAATATATCCAAGTTTGCTGATGATACAAAGCTAGGTGGGAATGTAAGTTGTGAGGAGGATGCAAAGAGGCTTCATAAGGATATAGACAGGATAAGTGAGTGGGCAAGAACAAGGCAAATGGAATATAATGTGGAGAAATGTGAAGTTGCCACTTTTTGGTAGGGAAAATAGAAAAGCAGTGTATTTTTTAAATAGTGAGAAATTGGGAAATGTTGGTGTTCAGAGGGACCTGGGTGTCCTTGTACACGAATCACTGAAAGTTAACATACAGGTACAGCAAGCAATTAAGAAAACAAATGGAATGTTGGCCTTTATTACAAGAGGATTTGAGTATAAAAGATGTCTTATTGCAATTGTATAGGGTCTTGGTGAGACCATACCTGGAGTATTGTGTACAATTTTGGTCTCCATAGAAACATAGAAATCTACAGTGTAGAAAGAGGCCATTTCGGCCTATCGTGTCCGGCCGAAAAAGAGCCACTCAGCCCTCGGTCAGCAGCCCTGAAGGTTACATATAAACCAATGAACAATGGCGGAAAAGTAAAGAGCATCCTGGTCAGCCAGTCCGCGCCACACAACTGCGACACCCCATGCATCACAACATTTTACACTCTACCCCAACCGGAGCCATGCGATCTCCCGGGAAAGGCAAAAACCAGATTAAAAACCCAGGCCAATTGGGGGGGGGGAAATCTGGAAAAATTACTCTCTGACCCATCCAGGCAATCGAAACTAGTCCAGGAGATCACCATCGTATCTGCGCCAGCCAACAAGAGGCTATCCAGTCTAATCCCACTTACCAGCTCTAGGTCTATAACCCTGCAGGTTACGGCACTTCAAGTGCCCATCCAAGCGCCTTTTAAATGTGGTGAGGGTTTCTGCCTCCCACCCTTCAGGCAGCGAGTTCCAGACCTCCACAACCCTCTGCATGAAGAAGCTTCCCCTCAAATCCCCACTGAACTTTCCACCAACCGCCTTAAAACTATGCCCCTTTGTAATTGACCCTTCCACTAAGGGAAATAGGCCCTTTCTATCCACTATATCCAGGCCCCACAAAATTTTAAAAACCTTAATGAGGTCTCCTCTCAGCCGTCTCCTGTTCCAAAGAAGGATATACTTGCCATAGAGGGAGTGCAATGAAGGTTCACCAGACTGATTCATAGGATGGAGGGATTGTCCTATGATTAGATTAGGCCTAAATTCTCGAGAGTTTAGAAGAATGAGAGGTGATCTCATCGAAACATACAAAATTCTTACAGGTCTTGACAGGGTAGATGCAGATAGGATGTTTCCCCAGGCTGGGAGCCTAGAACCAGGGGTCACAGTCTCAGAATAAGGGGTCGCCTATTTAGGACTGAGATGAGGAGAAATTTCTTCACCCACAGGGTTGTGAATCTTTGGAATTCTCTACCCCAGAGGGCTGTCAACTTAATTGTTGAGTATATTCAAGATCGAGATCGATAAATTTTACGATATTAAGGCAATCTAGGGCTATTGGGAGAGTGCAGGCAAGTGGAGTTGAGGTAGAAGACCAGCCATGATCTCATTGAAAGGCAGAGCAGGCTTTCTGGGCCAAATGGCCTATTCCTGCTCCTATTTCTTATGTTCTTGTATCGCCCCTGCTCTTCGAAATAGTGTCATGGGATCTCACTTGTCCACCTGAGCGAGCAAACGGGGCCTCGGTTTAACGTCTCATCCAAAAGACGGATAACCAATAATTTAAAACACACACTTTTATAAAATGTAATTTTTTTTGTTTGAAATCATTTTTGTAGTAATCCAGTACTTCAGTACTTGGAAGACATTTATTTCAGAATCTCTGTGTATAGAACCAATTTAAGGTGCTATTATATTGTACTCTGGGTTCCAGAAAAGCAGTTTAAAAGTGCTGCTGCTCGTAATTTAAGCTTCCTTACATGTAAACAATGCTAATACCATTTCGGGTGATTTCCTACTAAATTAAATAAGATTTGCATCTTTGTTATTCACTGAAGAGATGTTGATTTTTTTTTATATATGAATTGAAAATCCTAATACTTCAATTATAACATGTTTTTTTTAATAAAAATTTTGAACATTTTTTACCATCCTTCAGCTGCTTCCAGACGTGGTGACCTGGAAATCTTGGGATATTGCATGTTACAGTGGCTCAGTGGGCGACTGCCCTGGGAGGACAATCTAAACAATGCCAACTATGTCAGAGATGAAAAGCTCAAGTAAGAATCTGGATAGATGCCACCTTGGACTTAATTATGCAGTTCCCTGTCTTTTTCTTTCAGATGCTGATAGACCTGTTCTCTTCTTTCTCCATTCCTTACTTTAAGTAAATTGGCTTACATAAATTAAGCTACCTGATCCATTGTTACTATTGGTTTAGACACCTGGAGAACTCCCATATTCCTTTTCGAATAGTGCAATAGGATATTTTACATCCACCTAAGAGAGCAATCGGGATGTTTTAACCTATCCGAATGATGGCACCCTCAGTACTGTTAGAAGCATAGAAATTTACAGCGCAGAAAGAGGCCACACCGGCTGACAAAGAGCCGCAAAGCCCTTGGTCAGCAGCCCTAAAGATTACATATAAACCTATGAACAATGACGGAAAGGCAAAGAGCACCCAGCCCAACCAGTCTGCCTCGCACAACTGAAACATTCTACACTCTACCTCAACTGGAGCCATGCGATCTCCTAGGAGAGGCAAAAACCAAGGCCAATTTAGGGAGAAAAAAATCTGGGAAAATTTCTCTCCGACCCATCCAGGCGATCAAAACTAGTCCAGGAGATCACCCTGGCAGTGTCCAATTCCCTGCAGTACATACCATTACATCTGCGGCGTCCAACAAAAGGTCATCCAGTCTAATCCCAATTACCAGCTCTGGGTCCATAACCTTGCAGGTTACGGCACTTTAAGTGCCCATCCAACAATCTCTTAAAAGTGGTGAGGGTTTCTGCATCCACCACTCTTCCAGGCAGCGAGTTCCAGATCCCCACAACCCTCTGTGTAAAGAAGCCCTCCTCCTCCTCCTCCTCAAATCCCCTCTAAACCTTCCACCAACCACCTTAAAACTATGCCCCCTCGTAATAGACCCTTCCACCACTGGAAATAAACCCTTACTATCCACTATGTCCAGGCCCCTCAATATTTTGTACACCTCAATGAGGTCTCCTCTCAACCTCCTCTGTTCCAATGAGAACAAACCCAGCCTATCCAATCTGTCCTCATAACTAAGATTCTCCATTCCAGGCAGCATCCTAGTAAATGTCTTCTGCACCCTCTCTCATGCAATCACGTCCTTCCTATAATACGGTGACCCGAACTGCACGCAGTACTCCAGCTGTGGCTAACCAACGTATTATACAATTTAAGCATAACCTCCCTGCTCTTATATTCTATGCCTCGGCTAATAAAGGCAAGCATTCGATATGCCTTCTTAACCACCTTATTCACCTGGCCTGCTACTTTCAGGGATCTGTGGACAAGCACTCCAAGGTCCCTTTGTTCATCTACATTATTAAGTGGCCTACTGCTTAATGTGTATACTCTTTCCTTATTGGCCCTCCCAAAGTGCCTCACCTCACACTTCTCTGAATTAAATTCCATTTGCCACTGCTCTGCCCACCTGACCAGTAGATTGATATCCTCCTGCAGCCCATGACTTTCCTCTTCATTATCAACCATACAGCCAATTTTAGTGTTGTCTGCAAACTTTTTAATCATACTCCCTATATTCAAATCTAAATCGTTGATATATACCACAAAAAGCAAGGGACCCAGTACTGAGCCCTGCGGAACCCCACTGGAAACATCCTTCCAGTTACAAAAGCATCCATCAATCATTACCCTTTTGCGTCCGATCTCCAAGCAAATTTTGGATCCAACTTGACACTTTGCCCTGGATCCCATGGGCTTTAACCTTCATGATCAGTCTACTATGTAGGACCTTATCAAAAGCCTTGCTAAAGTCCATATACACATATGCACTAGCCTCATTGACCTTCTTGGTTACCTCCTCAAAAAATTCAAAAAGTCAAACACGATCTTCCCTTAACAAATCCGAGCTGACTGTACCTAATTAATCCAAATGTAGATTTATCCTGTCTTTCAGGATTTTTTCCAATAATTTTCCCACCACTGAGGTTAGGCTGACAGCCCTGTAATTACTCGACCTATCCCTTTCTCCCTTCTTAAACAAGGACACTACATGTTCTGAAGTGTTAGCCGAGATTATGTATTCAAGTCTCTGGAGTGATGCTTGAACCCACAACTTACTGATTTTGAGGCAAGAGTACTGCCACTGAGCCAAGGCTGATAAGCGTATAAGAGTAAAGAAGTAATGATTTAATACAAAACATTAGGCCACAGATAGTGTATGCATAATTTTGGTTGCCTAATTAGAAAAGAAACATTTATGGGAACATTGGCTAATTATTTGAAATTGAGAAAGATCCAAAGCTGTAGTGAATGAGTTGGGAAGTGTTCTTGGCTTTGGATTGCTGTAGCAAAGAACCAGCGCAGACACAACAGGCCAAACCACTTCTATAGTTTCTCTTTCTATGTCTCTTCCCCACCTTCAAAATCCTCTTGATACTATGTTTAGCCACTGGCCCCTAATCTGATTTGTATTTCTTTCCCTAGGTTGCCTCCCAACTGTGAAGCTCATTGGGATAGTTTGCTACATTAATGAAGCTATATAAATCTGAGTTGCAATAATTTATTTCATGAACTGGTTGGGATAAATAAAGTGATGGGGAGAGGAGTTCAAATACAGATGGAATTCAAACTTTTTTTTGTTGCAACGGGTGACTTTAAAAGTAAAGGTTTCCCAACTCTAGTGCCTTGAATGTGTAGAGTACCATAATGTTGCATAGCTTTTCAATCTGTAGCGGTTATTGATGAATGACTGTGCAGGTGCTTTTGCTCGGTCATCTTGCTCTTCTTGAACACTGAAGTATTCCCCATTTCTCCCAAAGTCAAGTCTGGCATATTTGTTTATTGGGGTACGAATGACAATCTACAAAGCATTTCAATTCCTGAATTGGTACATTGGACCCAATATTTTTACCATGTAGAAAAGATTGTAGTATGAAAACAAGCTTTAATCTTGCTGAATCTGTTTTCTACTCTAGATACAGAGCAGATCTTCCAAGTTTGATGGCAAAATGCTTTCCTTCCAAAAATAAACCAGGTAGGAAATTCCAAATTCTATATTTTCTGGTTGGTTCAGGCAAGGTGGGGGGTATGATGCGGTGCGTGGGTAGAGAGTTGGTGACTGGCTCAGTTTAATTTTTAGTAAGCAGATATGTAATTCTCAGTAAAGTGTGTTCCAAATCCTACTTACTATTCGATTGAACTTCATTAAATGTAGATAAAGATTTGATGGTTTGAACTAGCAATGCTTATAAGAACTCTGGTGCCGTGTACTCCGATCATGACTTTGTACATTGAATATAATTCTTGTCAACTGGTCTGCTTGAAGGCAACTTTTTGATCTTGATCTTGTAACCATGCTACTGAATTTGTTTTCAGCCGTGTTGACAATTCCCCTGCTCTTGACAGAGGGAAAGACACCAATGATGTTGCCATATGACAATATGGTATCTAGGCAGTTGTGTAAAAATTGGGCATCAGGGCTTTGTCTTAGAGGAATTTTGTTTCAGGGCACTGAAACTAATTGAAGCAATTCTGGATGAGAGCTGATCACTTGGCCTAGGTTGAACATGGGGCCTTCCTAATCTATATGCCTCAGTACTGCACCAGGTGTTGTATTTACGTACTAAGCTCTGAATATTGCTGACCCTTCCTTTTCCATTTTTCTTAAATGACTGCCCTCAATTTGCCATCATAAACTTTAGGGCACTCCATAGTTGGTATTTTCGCATTTGCATTATATGAAATAGCAGTTAAGTTGCAGCAGTCTACAGAAGTGGAAAATTAGTGTATGCATCAATATATGCTATTACTGACAGTTGGTTATACAATACTATTGCTGTTTGGATGTGGATTCGGGTGACTGGTGGATGGGCGGGATTGAGACGGATAACTCTTTAGTTGGCCTCCATCAACAAAAACTGAATTAAAGAAATGAATTGCTCTGATGAAGTTCGTTAAACATTTAACCATTGTTCCAAGGAGACTTAAAAATGTATTTCTTTAATGCAGCTGAGTTGTCAAAATATTTCGAAGATGTGATATCTCTGGCTTACAAAGACAGACCCCACTACCAGAGACTGAGAGACATCCTCAAGCAAGGACTTAAATCCATAGGCTGCACAGATGATGGTGTTTTGGTATTAGGAGCATCTTCCAATGGTGATGCCCCAACAACATCCAAGCAACAGGTACAACTTCTCTTTGTAATGTTCCTGCTCTAGATCTTCACAGTAACTATTGTGTATCTTAAAAACATCAGGGTGCAAAGTGCCATTACATGCTCTGTTTCGTACTCTAAACTGTGCTTCTGCCTGGAATGAGGAAATACAAATATGAAGAATTGGATCTTTTTTGGTCAATGCAGATTATGGGGTGGTATAATAGAAGTGTTTAAAATTATGAAGGAATAAGACTGGGTAGATAGAAGCTGACCGTTTCCAGTAGTTGAGTAGGCCTACATTCCCTAGAGTTTAGAAGATTGAGAGGTGATTTAATTGAAACATATAAAATTCTTAAGGGGCTTGACAGGGTTAATGCTGAGAAGATGTTTCCGCTGGCTGCGGAATCTAGAACACTGGGTCATAATATCCAAAAAAAGGGTTGGCCATTTAGGACTGAGATGAGGAGAAATTTCTTCACTCAAAGGGTTGTGAATCTTTAGAATTCTCTACCCCAGAGAGCTGTGAATGTTCAGTCGTTGTGTATATTCAAGTCAGAGGTCGATACATTTTTGGGAACTAAAGGAATTAAGGGATATGGGGATAGTGCAGGAAGGTGGAGTTGAGTTAGATCAGCCATGATCTTGTTGAATGGTGGAGCAGGCTCGAAGGGCCAAATGGCTTGCTCCTGCTCCTAGTTCCTATGTTCTTGTGTTGGGATGTCAAGAATGAAGGGTCACAGGTACAAGATTAAATGGCAAGAGATTTATAGAGGGCAGGAGAAACTACTTCACAGTAGTTAGTTTCTCCCTCAACCACTATCAACATTCAAGATCAATTTGTAAAGGTTGATGAAGGAAAATGGGATGAAGCGATGTGGGAACAGCATGGATGCACAAATGGGCACTGCTAGTGTCCTCGCTACCTCCTTTTGAACATTTGTAACTGGAGTTTCTTCAATCTATTCTCTTTGGCACAAGCCATTTAGGACCGAGATGAGAAGAAACTTCTTCACTCAGAGTTGTGAGCATATGAAATTCTCTACCACAGAGTTGTTGAGGCCAGTTCGTTAGATATATTCAAAAGGGAGTTAGATGTGATGTGGCCCTTACGGCAAAAGGGATCAAGGGGTATGGAGAGAAAGCAGGAATGGGGTACTGAATTGCTTGATCAGCCATGATTATATTGAATGGTGGTGCAGGCTCGAAGGGCCTAATGGCCTACTCCTGCACCTATTTTCTATGTTTCTATGGAACACGCTCAGATTTTTTTTTAATGGGTGAAACTTCATTATCAAGTTTTTTTTTTTGTTCTAATTTGAGGTACATAAGAACATAAGTACATTTTGCTTCACTGATTAGGTGCCTGATTTGAAACCAACCCTGTTAAAACTAGGGAAAGGTAGGCTGGTGGCACCTAGTTAATTTGCTATTAATTACATTGATGCTCGCAGTACTGGTGGTAAATTGTAGAATAAATAAAAACCCATCAAAGGACTAGTTTTATTTCTGAAGCTCTAAATTAACAATATAGAGGAAATGAGAGCCAAATTGTTCATTGTTTTTTGTGAGGAGTGGAAGCACTTTGCTTCCATTGGCCACTATAAAAAAAAAAAAGTTATCATAATGTTTAAGCAAATAAAGTTGGAGAAGTAAAAACTCTACACAATGGTAAGCAGTGTATCTGTTATCAACAGGTATGTAACTATGAAAAATTTTGAAATAACAGCAGTTTTTAGCTGGTCACTTTTGGTGAAACTACAAATGTGTGTATGGTGTATGAGTACTATATGGTACATTGCTGATGATTTTATTGAATTTATGTATTTTTTAGTGCATACTTAAAAGTGAAAGACTTTTCTGAATTCTGCCTTGGTAAATTGGAAAATTTCAACATTGGTGGAAAATACTGTTATACTTCAGTAAACTTTCTAACCGATATTGAGGGTGGTTAGCCAAATTTGTCTTCTCCCTCAGGTGGATGTAAAAGATTCCATTGGTATTATTTCAAAGAAGAGCAGGGGAGTGTCCAGGTCAATATTTATCCCTCAATCAGTATTTTTGCTGTTGGTGGGAGCTAGCTGCGTGTGAATTGGCTGCTGTGTTTCCTCCATTACAACAGTGACCACACTTCAAAAAGTACTTTATTGTCTGTAAAGCACCTTGGGATGTCCTGGGGTCATGAAAAGCGCTAAATAAATGTGAGTCCTTTTTTAATTCACGCCCAAGTGCAAGAATTTGATGTGCATTCTTTTTTTTAACTTTTCACTCCAATGAATGGTGACATCTTGCAGTAGCAAAAATGTTTTAGCAGGTGGATTTTTTTTTTAAAGGGGGAAGACAGAAGAGCAATCTCAAGCAAAAAAAACCCTCACTGTAGCAAGGCTGTCTCCCATCACAGTTTAGTGCATGGTGGACAATAACAACAGATGCGATTTTTGAAGATATTCTGAAGTTTTTTCTGTCCTATCTGTTCCTTGAGTCTAAACCTCCTGCCTATTCCTTCTATCTCTAACTCAGAAGACCAGTTTTGGTCACTTCCAAATAGAGTCCACTACATCTGTCCTGCTGTGGAAGTGTTGCGTTCTTGGAGAAAGATACAGCTTTATAGACTAGAAGACTCGAAAAAGAGAGAGTAGTCAGGGGCAATGAATCATACCAAATGTTGCACATCTCCAAAAACCATGTGCTTGCTTTTGCAATTTTCCCTATATCTTTGACATTTCCATGACCACTGTTTATTTATTGATCAACTGGTGATTACAGTAGAGTAGTTGCTAAAAAATGATACTTTCCTTGCAATAGTTGGAACTCTCCTGATGTGGAGACTTAGCAATGTGTTTCTCATTTTAATTTTGGCTAGGCCAATATATTGATGTTTAATGTAAAGGAGCAAGTTTCGTTTGCTGGAACATAGGTGAGGAGCAGATTGAAGTATAGCTGATGTGTAGAGTTATTTTTACTGGCTGGATTCAAAAGCCATAAAAGAGGATGCTGCAAATGCTCAGACGATTAGTCCTGAATAAATTGGGTGAAGGTGTGGCCTCACCAAGGCCCTGTACAACTGTAGTAAGACCTCCCTACACCTGTACTCCAATCCTCTTGTTAGGAAGGCCAACATGCCATTTGCCGCCTTCACCGCCTACTGTATCTGCATGCCAACTTTCAATGACTGATGTACCATGACACCCAGGTCTTGTTGCACCTCCCCTTTTACTAATCTGTCACCATTCAGATAATCTGCCTTCCTGTTTTTACCACCAAAGTGGATAACCTCACATTTATCTACATTATACCGCATCTGCCATGTATTTGCCCACTCACCTAACCTGTCCAAGTCACCCTGCAGCCTCTTAGCATCCTCCTCACAGCTCACACTGCCACCCAGCTTAGTGTCATCTGCAAACTTAGGGGTATTACATTTAATTCCTTTGTCTAAATCATTAATGTATATTGTAAATAGCTGGGGTCCCAGCATTGAATCTTGCGGTACCCCACTAGTCACTGTCTGCCATTCTGAAAAGGACCTGTTTATTTCTACTCTTTGCTTCCTGTCTGCCAACCAGTTCTCTACCACGTCAGTACATTACCCCCCCGATACCGTGTGCTTTAATTTTGCACACTAATCTCTTGTGTGGGACCTTGTCAAAAGCCTTTTGAAAGTCTAAATACACCACATCCACTGGCTCCCCCTTGTCCACTCTACGAGTTACATCCTCAAAAAATTCTAGATTTGTCAAGCACAAGTTTAGGAAGGCAGAATGATGGGGAAGTGATGAGTGGCACAGCAGGATGAGGTTGAGTGTGGCTGTGCAGTAATTTTTCGTAATCTACTGAGATCATTGAAATGTTTGCACCACTGCAGCTAGGTCCTCCTGATAACATCCCTGCTTGTGCCTTCCTGTGCAATGTGCAACCAGGCTGTGTCCTAGGGAGGTCTCTTCTGCCCATTGGAAGGGAAGAGACCCTCCCTCTGTGCTGTGACTCCCTCCATAGCATATGGAGGGAGTCATGGGAGAGCCAGGGTGTAGCTGTGCACCTCTGTGCAGTGCTAGTCAGTGTTTGCAGCACCTCAATGCTGTAGAACACTGACAGCACAACTATCACAATTAATTTGCGCATGGTCTCTAAGGAAACCAGCTGATCCGTCATCAAGTGATGTCATCAGACCCGCTTCCTTCAATTGGCCGTGAACCTCACTGGGTGGGCTTAACAAGCCCAATCACTAAAATAATTTCAGAGCAGGCTGTAGCCAGCAGCGAGGTCGGAAGCCACCACCGACCCAATCCTGCCGAGGTAGGGGAAATCACAGCCATAGTATGGGAAAAATGACCCAAGGCACTTCACAGAAGCCGAATCAGACAAATGGAAGCTGAACCAAAGAAGGTGATATTAGAAGGGCTGACTAAAATGCTTGGTGAAAGAAGTGGGTTTTAAGGATAGTTTTCAAGTAGGAGTGGGAGGTGGAGCGGTTTTGAAAGGGAATTCTAGAGCTGCATGGTGGGACAAAGGAATGGAGAATATGCAAGAGGCCACAGTCAGAGGAATGTGAAGTTCTCGGATTGAGGGTGGGGGGATTTATAAGGTAGGAGAGAGTCAGAGATGAGGGGGTGAGGCGAGGTGAGGCCATGAAGGCATTTAAACAGAAGAATAAGAATTATAAATTCAAAGCAGTGGAGGACCGGGAGGCAGTGTAGATCATTGAGGGTACAGGTGATGGGTGAGCAGGACTGGATGCAGGATAGAATATGGACAGCAGTGTTACAGATAAGCTGAAGAATGATAGGCCAACTGGAGCATTGGAATAGGCGGTTTGACAAAGCCATGGATGAGTGTTTCATCATAGGTGGACTGAGGCAAGGGAGCGACCGGCAATGTTACAAAATTAATAAAAATTTTAAAATGATTCATTTAACCCATCCATTTTTCTTGCTGTATATGACTGTTCACTAAGCAAACACAGCAGCCGATTTGTACACAGCAAGGTCCCACAATGAATGACTGACCTGATAATCTGTTTTTGGTAGTGCTTGAGGGAGGAAATGTTGACAAGAATACCCCCTTTTGAAGTGATATTTTTAAGTCCACCTGAGTAGACAGGTCCTCGGTTTATCTTCTCGTGCTCCAACAATACAATATTGAAGGAGTGCTACACTGAAGTGTCAGCCTAGATTATGTGAGAAGCGTGCAGCGGAGTTTCAAATTGCAACCTTCTGACTTGGGCAATTTGAACCAAGCTGACACTTTACTTGAATACATATTAAGCTGTGGACTAGTGGGATAGAAGCACTAACTTTGCACAGATGGTGGGATAAGGCAAGATACAATGGTATTTAAAATATTTTCTACATGGGGCATTATGGGGTCCAACATTTCTTGGCCAGCATATAAAAGTGAAGGTTAGGAAATACATTTACTTGATATGCCCAAAATGGCTGCATGTATACCTATCGAACAGACTGCCCTTCAAAGTAATTTATAGTATGTGAAGTGCTTTTGGAATATTTTAGACACAAAATGCTGTATAATTGCCTTTTTTGGTGTTTGGGAAAAGAATCATCCAAAGTTTCCATTCTGAAAAGCTTTCCAGTGACTCCTATTGAATGCTTTCTGAAAATTCAAATACCGTATATACTCGCGTATCATGCGACTTTTGAAGACCTAAATTGTAACCTAAATTTGGGGGGTCGCATGATACGCGAGATACAAAATTTGCGGGTGTGAAGTGCTGGCCAAGATTAGGCTGTTAAGCAGACCGTATCCACGCTGAATCTCGGCAGGTATCTCCTGGGCTGAATTGCAGCCTCTATTGTCACTTGTACTGTATCTTTGCTGTGGTCAAGAGATCGCCACCCACAACTCCCTCTGAAGTTTGCTGCATTATTAGAGGCTTTAACAATCAAATCTCCATCTATCTCAGCCCATGCTTCTTTTACCCGCAAACACAGTAGAGGCAAATCCGGAGCCTTCATATTCCCTCCCTTCGTAAATGATTTCTCTCCTTCCATCATCCAGTCATTCCATTTCTTTCTTATATTGTCTTTAAATGGCTTATTAATGGATACGTCAAGTGGCTGAACGACGCTAGTCAAGCCAGCTGGAATGATTGCTATATCGGTGTTCGATTCGCGAACAGCTTTCACAACAGAATCCACTCGATGTTTCATGATTCGGTTGTTAAGGTCTGTATTCGATCATTGTTATGTGTTAGGGTACTTGTTACGTGTTGGGTACTTGTTAAACTTGTTTGAAAGCCTAGCCTAGTGGCATCTGGTATCTCAAAAAAGTGACTCGCATGATACATGAGATATATGATAAAATCATATTTTGGGGACGAAAATTTAGGGGTCGCATGATACGTGAGATCGTAGGATACGCGAGTATATACGGTACACTAAATCCACTGGTTCCCACTTATCTAGCCTGCTAGTTACAATCTCAAAAAAACTAATAGATTTGTCAGATATGATTTCATTTTCATGAATCCGTGTTGACTCTGCCCAATCTTAAGATTTTCTAAGTGCCCTGATACCACGTCCTTAACAATCGATTCTGACATTTTTCCTGCTACTGATATCAGGCTAACTGGCCTATAGTTCCCTGTTCTGTCCTTCCTTTCTTGAATAGCAGGGTTACATTTGTTGCAGGGACCATTCTAAAATCTTAGGGCATTCTGAAAGATCAAAACCAATGCAATCCACTATCCCTGTAGCCAGCTCTTTTAAAAGCCTAGAATGTAAGCCACCAAGTGCAGGGGACTCATCAGCTTTTAGTCCCATTAATTTCTCCAGTACTATTTCTTTACCAACACTAATTTCTTCATGAAAATGAAATCATATCTGACAAATCTCTTAGTTTTTTTGAGATTTAAGTTCCTCAATCTCACTACACGTACAAAGTCTCTCATCCGGCTGCCCCAAAAACCAGACATTTTTAAGAAAATCCCATTTTATAATCAGTAAAATAAAATCCGGAATTATTGTCCAAAAACCAGCGGGCCAAATTCGTTATCGGCTTCGCCACTTTGTTTTAAATGGCATGCAATCGGTCCGAGCCTTGCCGAATGACGCCTGACCCATATCACCATTAGTATTTTGTCTGTCTCAGTAGCATACATACACTGTTTATTTTCTTGTCCGAAATCCGGAAAAATCCAAAAATCGGCCTGGTCTTGGTCCTGAGGCTGCCAGATTTGAGACGTTGTACCTGTAGACCCTTGGTTCCCCAGTATTTCCGGAATTTTTTTTTGTCTTCTACCATGAAGACAGATACAAAGTATTCATTTAATATGTCATTTCCTTAGTCCCCATTATAATTTCTCGTGTCTCTACCTGAATTCAAAAGGAAAGGAAGTAAAGCAGAAATTGGATAGCAAAAATCTAGAAAGCGAATCTGTAAGACAGAGGAAATAGGGCTTAATATGTAGTAAGTAAGGAGGTCTTCCTGTGCTGAATGGTATATACTTTAATGCAAGAAGTATAGCGAATAAAGCGGATGAGCTCCGAGCACAGGTAGACACTTGGGAGTATGACATAGCTATTACAGAAACATGGCTGAAAGAGGGACAGGTTTGGTAGATCAATATTCCTGGCTACAGGATTTTTAGATAAGAGGGTGGGGAGGGGGGGAGGTTGCGGTACTGATTAAAGAAAATATTACAGCGGTGAGGAGGGATGATATGTTAGAGAGATCAAATGAGGCCATGTGGATCAAATTGAAAAATAAAAAAGGGGTGATCACACTGCCTGGCGTGTATTATAGACCCCCAAACAGTTGGAGGGAGATGGAGGAGCAAGTATGTAAGCAAATTGCTGTGAAGTCCAAAAACCATCGGGGAGTAATAGTAGGGGATTTTAACTATCCAAATATTGATTGGGACAAATTTAGTGTGAAGGGTATAGAGGGTGCAGAATTCTTGAAATGCATTCAAGAGAACTTTTTTAGTCAGTATGTAGCAAGCCCAACACGAGAGGGTGCGGTCTTGGATTCAGTTTTGGGGAATGAAGCTGGGCAGGTTGAAGGGGTATTAGTGGGGGAGCATTTGGGTGCCAGTGACCATAATTCAGTCAGATTCAAGGTGATTTATGGATAAGGACAAGAATAGGCCTGGAATAAAAGTTCCAAATTGGGGAAAAGCTCATTTTGCTAAGTTAAGGAGTGATTTCGCCATGGTGGACTGGAAGCAGCTACTTGTGGGTAAATCAGTGTCGAAACAGTGGGAGGCATTTAAGGAGGAGATCTGGAAGGCTCAGGCCAAACAAAAAGGCTGGGAAAAATAATTCTAGAGTCTAGGGACTTGCAGGGGAGAATTAAGAAAAAAGGGACGCTTATGCCATATATCAATGGCTAAATACCTTAGAATCTTTAGAGGAATATAGAAAGTTAAGAGGCAAAATTAAAAAGGATATTAGGAATGCTAAGAGAGAGTACGAGAAATTATTGGCCAGTAAAATTAAAGGAAAACCCTAAGATGTTCTATAAATATATTAAGAGTAAGAGGGTAAGTAAAGAAAGAGTAGGGCCTATTAGAGACCACAAGGGTAATCTTTGTGTAGAGGCAGAAGATATTGGGAGGGTTCATAACGAATACTTTGCATCTATTTTCACAAAGGAAAGGGGCAATGCAGATACTGCTATCGAGGAGGAGTGTGATATTTTGGATGAAACAAATATAGTGAGAGGAAGTATTAAAGGGTTTAGCAGCTTGGAAAGTAGATAAGTCCCCAGGCCCGGATGAAATGCATCCCAGGCTGTTGAGCGAAATAAAAGACGAAATAGCGCAGGCCTTGACCAGCATTTTCTAGTCCTCTTTGGATCTGGGCATGGTGCCGGAGGATTGGAGGACTGCTAATGTAGTACCCATGTTTAAGAAGGGAGAAGCGGATAGGCCGAGTAATTACAGACCTGCCAGCCTAACCTCCGTGGTGGGAAAATTATTGGAAAAATTCCTGAAAGACAGGATAAATCTGCATTTGGAAAGGCAAGGATTAATTAGGGACAGTCAGCACGGATTTGTTAAGGGAAGATCGTGTCTGACTAACCCTATTGAATTTTTTGAGGAGGTAACCAAGAGGGTCGATGACGGTAGTGCGTACGATGTAGTATACATGAATTTTAGCAAAGCTTTTGATAAGGTCCCACATGGTAGACTGGTCATGAAGATTAAAGCCCATGGGATCCAGGGCAAAGTGTCAAGTTGGATCCAAAATTTGCTTGGAGATTGGAAGCAAAGGGTAATGATTGATGGATGCTTTTGTGACTGGAAGGATGTTTCCAGTGGGGTTCCGCAGGGCTCAGTACTTGGGACCCTTGCTTTTTGTGGTATATATCAACGATTGAGATTTGAGTATAGGGAGTATGATTAAGAAGTTTGCAGACGACACTAGAATTGGCTGTGTGGTTGATAATGAAGAGGAATATACATTAACGATTTAGATGAAGGAATTGAGTGTAATATCTCCAAGTTTGCGGATGACACTAAACTAGGTAGCAGTGTGAGCTGTGAGGAGGACGCTAAGAGGTTGCAGGGTGACTTGGACAGAGGTGAGTGGGCAAATGCATGGCAGATGCAGTACAATGTGGATAAATGTGAGGTTATCCATTTTGGGGGCAAAAACGCGAAGGCAGAATATTATCTGGATGGCGGCAGATTAGGAAAAGGGAAGGTGCAACGAGACCTGGGTGTCATGGTTCATCAGTCACTGAAAGTGGGCATGCAGGTACAGCAGGCGATGAAGAAGGCAAATGGTATGTTGGCCTTCATAGCTAGGGGATTTGAGTATCAGAGCAGGGAGGTCTTACTGCAGTTGTACAGGGCCTTAGTGATCAGTTTTGGAATATTGTGTTCAGTTTTGGTCGTCTAATCTGAGGAAGGGCGTTCTTGCTATTGAAGGAGTGCAGTGAAGATTCACCAGACTGATTCCAGGGATGGCTGGGCTGTCATATGAGGAGAGACTGGATCAACTGGGCCTTTATTCACTGGAGTTTAGAAGGATGAGAGGGGATCTCATAGAAACGTATAAAATTCTGACGGGACTGGACAGGTTCAATGCAGGAAGAATGTTCTCGATGTTGGGGAAGTCCAGAACCAGGGGACATAGTCTTAGGATAAGGGGTAGGCCATTTAGGACTGAGATGAGGAGAAACTTCTTCACTCAGAGAGTTGTTAACCTGTCGAATTCCCTGCGGCAGAGAGTTGTTGATACCAGTTCATTGGATATATTCAAGAGGGAGTTAGATATGGCCCTTACGGCTAAGGGGGTCAAGGGTTATGGAGAGAATGCAGGAAAGGGGGACTGAGAATGATCAGCCATGATCTTATTGAATGGTGGTGCAGGCTCGAAGGGCCGAATGTCCTATTCCTGCACCTATTTTCTATGTTTCTATGAAAGTCATGGACTGCAGGAGGATATCAATCTACTGGTCAGGTGGGCAGAGCAGTGGCAATTGGAATTTAATTCAGAGAAGTGTGAGGTGATGGACTTTGGGAGAGCTAATAAGGAAAGGGTATACACATTAAGCGGTGGGCCACTTAATAGTGTAGATGAACAAAGGGACCTTGGAGTGCTTGTCCACAGATCCCTGAAAGTAGCAGGCCAGGTCGTTAAGAAGGCATACGGAATGCTTGCCTTTATTGGCCGAGGCATAGAATATAAGAGCAGGGAGGTTATGCTTAAATTGTAAAATACTTTTGGCTCGGCCACAGCTGGAGTATTGCGTGCAGTTCTGGTCGCCGTATTATAGGAAGGACATGATTGCACTAGAGAGTGTGCAGAGGAGATTTACTAGGTTGCTGTCTGGAATGGAGAATCATAGTTATGAGGACAGATTGGATAGGCTGGGTTTGTTCTCATTGGAACAGAGGAGGTTGAGAGGAGACTTCATTGTGGTGTACACAATATTGAGGAACCTGGACATAGTGGATAGTAAGGGTCTATTTCCATTGGTGGAGGGGGTCTATTACGAGGGGGCATGGTTGGTGGAAGGTTTAGAAGGGATTTGAGGGTGGGGCTTTCTTTGCGCAGAGGGTTGTGGGGATCTGGAATTCGCTGCTTGGAAGAGTGGTGGATGCAGAAACCCTCACTACTTTTTTAAAAGATGGTTAGATGGGCACTTAAAATGCAGTAACCTGCAGGGTTATAGACCTAGAGCTGGTAATTGGGATTCGACTGGATGACCTTTTATTGGATGGAGCAGATAAAATGTAAGTACTGCAGGGAATAAAATACGGCCAGGGTGATGATCTGGACGAGTGTCGATCGCCTGGATGAGTCGTAGAGGAATTTTCCCAGTTTTTTTCCTCCCTAAATTGGCCTGGGTTTTTATCTGGTTTTCACATGGCTCCAGTTGGGGTGGAGTGTAAAATGTTTCAGTATAAGGGGTGTCGCAGTAGTGATGAGGCGGATTGGTTGGGCTGGGTGCTCTTTGCCTTTCCGTCATTGTTCATATAAGTTTGTAAAAAGGAAGAGATCAAAAGTTAATGTGGGCCCCTTACACAGAAATTTACAGCGCATTTACAGAAATTTACGAACCCATTACAATCTTTATGATTCTTGCTAGTTTATTCTCTCCTATTTTCTCTCATTTTATCAATTTCTTGGTCATCTTTTGCTGAATTCTAAATTCGCCTCAATTTAAGCCTCTTCCTATAATCTAAGACAATCTTTAGCTTCTCTTGTTAGCCACCTTATACCACTTTTCCCGGGGTTTTTTTTAATCCTTCAGGAAATTTATATTCCATGTGAATTATGAACGATATCTTTAAATGTTTGCCATTGCTTATCTACTATCATCTCTTTTAATCTCGTTTCCCAATCTACCTTAACCAACATGCCCCTCATACCTACGTAGTTTGCTTTGTTCAGAGTAAAAACCTAAATTTGGACTCAACTCTAACTCTCAAACTCGATATAAAATTTGTATTATGATCACTCTTCCCCAGAGGCTCCTTTATTACAAGGTTATTAATTAACTCTGTTCATTGCACAACATTAGATCTAAAATAACCTGTTCCCTAGTTGTTTTCTCGACATACTGATCTCGAAAACAATCAAAATGTATTCTATGAACTTGTCCTCCACCGTATTACAGGTTGAACCTTATCCGGCACCTTCGGGACCTGGCCTGTGCCGGATAAGGGATTTTGCCATCGTGGGGAGGTCACGTTAAATTGGTTGGTACAGGTACTGAGCAAGGGAATATCGGGGCTGGCTGGCTTGGGGCTGGGAGTGTGGCAGAGAAATCGTGGGGGTGGGGGGAGGGGGCAGTGGATCGCAGAGTCAGGCCAGCGATTGCGGGAGTCGGCAGCGAGGAATGACTTCAATTTGTTCATGTCGGAGCGGCCGGGAATGGTGCCAGACAAGGGGTGGTGTTGGATGAGGGAGGTTCAACCTGTGCTGCATCTTTGGTTTGCCGAGTCTCTATGAAGATTAAAACCCCTGATGGTTACTGTATTACCCTTGTTACATGCACCTATAATCTTCTCATTTATACTCTGCCCGACACTACAACTATTGTTTGGGGGCCTACCAGTGTTTTCCCCTTGTTATTTCTTAGCTCCATACAAATTGCTTCTACATCTTCATTTTCTGAGCTATGATCCTTTTTCCCTACTGTCTTTATCCCATCCTTTATTATCAGGGCTACCTCTACTGCTTCCCCATCCTTTTTGTATTTTGCCTATCTCTTCTAAAAGCCATGTATCCTGGAATATTTAGTTCCCAACCTTGGTCACTCTGAAACAAACCCACTTATTTCTATCTTTTTTGTTGCGGATGCTTCGCGCATTTAGATATAGTGCCTTTAGCTTTAACTTTTCTATTTTTCCCTGATGTCACCTTAGTCTCTATTGCCCTATTACTTTTGTTAAGCTCTCTGTTCTTCCTGCCCCACTCTGCTTTTTACCCAAATTGCTACTCTGCTCAGCAGCTTTGACATTTCTCTTGCTGCTTTTGAATATACCCTTTCTTGAATCCTCCCACTCCACTCTCATTAGTTAAAGCCCTACCTACCGCCCTAGTTATTCGATTCGGTAGGACACTGGTCCCAGCCCAGTTTAAGTGGAGCTGTCCAAACGGAACCGCTCCTTCTTTCCCCGGAACTGGTGCCACTGCCCCATGAATTGAAACCCCTGGCTCCCATACCACTCTTTCAGCCATGCGTTCACCCTTCCAATATGCATATAACAGATGTCAGGTCAAGCATACATCTGAGAAGCAGGTGCAAGATAGAAAGTTCACAGGAGAAGTGAAAAAGAAAATATGAGGGGCAAAGCGAGGGTATAAGAATAGAATGGCAGCCATAAAAGGTAATCCAAAAGTCTTCTGTAGGCAGATAAATAGTAAATGGATAGTAAGAGGAGAGGTGGGGCTGATTAGGGACCAAAAAAGAGACCTACGAATGGCAGTAGAGGGTATGGCTGAGGTACTAAATGAGTACTTTGCATCTGTCTTCAAGGATGAAGATGCTGCCGTAGATATAGTAAAGGAAGAGGTAGAGGAGATACTGGATGGGATAAGAATTGATAAAGAGGAGGTACTAGAAAAGCTGGCTATACTTAAAGTAGATAAGTCACCAGGACCTGATAAAATCCATCCAAGGGTGTTGAGGGAAATGAAGGAAGAAATCTGGGGTCTGAACAGAGTAGCTAGAGAAACTGTTTCCATTGGCAGAAGGGTCAAGAACCAGAGGACACCGATTTAAGATGATTGGCAAAAGATCCAAAGGCGACACAAGAAAAAACATTTTTTTGCAGCAAGTGGTTAGGATCTGGAATGCACTGCCTGAAAGGGTGGTGGAGGCTGACTCAATCACTACCTTTTAAAAGGGAGTTGGATAAGTACCTAAAAGAAAAAAAATTCAGGGGGGGTGGGGAGATTAGCTGAGGTGCTTTTCCAGAGAGCTGGCACAGGCTCAACGGGCCAAATGGCTTTCTTCCGTGCTGTAACCATTCTATGATTCTATTCGAATTTGCGTGTGGTTCAGGTAACAATCCACAGATTATTACCAGTGAGGTACTGCGTTTTAATTTGGACCCCAGCTCCTCAAACACTCTAATTCCTAGTTCCTCGGCCTCACCCTCTTCTCCCAGCCTCAGTTTTGCCTATGTTGTTGGTACCTACATGGGCCGTGACAGCTGGATTCTCCCACTCCTGTACCTGTTGAATAAGGGCAAAGGACGAAACAACTCCAGCACTGCACCTGGGGCTCCCTTACCTGTCTGAATCGCAGTCACACCCTCCTATCCCTGACCACTAACCAGACCTGCACCACTACGTAACCTAAAGGTCCCAGTAATTCTCGCCCTCCCTAATGCCCTGCAATGTCTGCAGCTCAACAACTCCAAGCTGATGTTCTTCGAGATGCAAACATTTACTGCAGATGTGGCTGTCTGGGGTTGCAATGCTCTCCACAGTCTCTCGCATGCTGCTGTTTGGGCACACCTTCTGAACTGCCATCACTATCTAACCATGTTTTATGTAGTTAATCAATTCAGCTTATGTTTTTTTGTTAATCATTTCTTGATTTAATTTGCTATAGACATTTACCTGTAACTTGCCTCGATGCCCATCCTTGTGCTGTGACGTTTGCGATTTTTTTTTCTCTTTCATGCTGCTGTTAGACTCGCACACTGCCCTTTCCTAATGCTCCACACTCTGCCTCGCCCGCATCACTCCATCCCCCCCTTGGCCACGCCCTCTTCAGTTGTGTGTTCCCTTCCCCCCCCCCCGCCCTCTCGGCCTAGCCTTCCCTCTCTTGGCTTCGCCCTCTTATGCCGCCCACCCCCACACTACCCTTTCTAGGCCTTGCCCTCGTCTTCTCTCGCCCCCTTCGGCCTCACCCTCTTCTCCCGCCTGGCCCCCCCTCGGCCTCGCCCTCTTCTCCCACCCCCGCTCTCTTCTCCCACATCACCTCACCTCCTCTCGGCCTCGTCCTCTTCTCCCACTCTTCCCTGCCCCCCCCCCCCTGCTTACAACTAATCTGCCAGCATTTGCTGTCTAGGCTCAAACATGATGGATGACCATTTGGGCGAGGTGCCAAAGTGTTGCTGCTACTTTGCAACAGTGTCACTGCCTTCAGGAAGTTGGAGAATGATCACTGAGAAAAACTACTAAGTGAAAAATGAGAATTTCTAAAGTGGTGTGAAATCTTGATTAAACGTTACTTTTGAGATTGTAGTTTTTAATTCTGGCGGTGTATTATGACTTGTTCTGTAGTAGAACATTGATGGATTGAATAGCACTTTGAAATTTTTAGAACTCTTCGTTGACCTGCTACCTCATGATTTTGATGACATATGGTAATATCAGTGTCTGAATGCTACTAATCAGAGCTACAGACAGGCAGGGGAGGATGTACCTCATACACTTAATCAGTGTAGTTTACATATGGAACTTGCCGCTCGGGATCTGCCCTGTGCCAGCTGAGGGTTATGTGCCCACTGCAGTTATTGTGTGTAATTATCAAACCAATCTGTTCAGCGCAGCAGGGTTTAGATGGTAATGATGAGGCAGAGATGAAGGGAAAAGATGCACACTATTCTTTGGTAGCTGTGAATCCTAGCTGTTGATTCATTACTGCGCATCCAAAGGAAAGCTCTTAGCAACCTGCTGTTACATTTTCAATGTAAAATCAGCCATTGCAGAGATTAGCCATTGTGGCCTGTTGATTACATCTAGCAGCTATTGGCCAAGATGGTAGTGTACAAAGCAGTGACATAAACTCTCAAACAAGAAAAAAAGGTCACATTTCATTAACTACACAAAACCCTTTTTTCCATAAATGTGTAACATCTTCAAAAATGAAATGCAATATTAAGCAATAGTCAGCATCTTAAAATAATTGCTGTGATTAGAGTCTAAGCCAGTTGTTGCTAAACATTTTAAAACTTGTTCGGCGTTATTATGAAATGATAAATACTGTGTAGTATGCCCTGGACAGAATCCAAGGTTTAAAATGGGAATTGAAGAATCTGAACAATTTGTTGAAACACACAGAATTAACTGTACTCAATTTCTTGGGCCAGACATAACCAGCAGTGATCTCGGTATTGATTCCTTGGCTGAGCTTGCTATTTGGCTATAGGAAAACAATTAGCTAAACAAAGATCTGCCATAGTATTTGACTAATTGCAGCTTAAATCTTGTCTTTATCTTCTTTATTATCTGCTTATCTACGCTGCTGTCCAAAACTGTGTATATATTAAAAAAAAACATATCTTGGAATATTACTTGTACCTGTTGCTACAGTACAATTGTTTTGATGCCAGAGACTTTTTCCTTGTAGAGCCGACATTTGGGCCTGATACTCTTAGGCTTTTTCGTATTTCGTAGTAAAGGTTTCTTAAATCAGCAAATTAAACTATGCAATTTGATCTTTGTTTACTATGATAGACATTAGTTATTTTGTATAATACTCTGAAGGTGTTTATATCATTTAAGCAACAATACTTGCTATCTTGTGGACAATTACTAAGTAATGACTGATTACTTGAACTGAATATTCTGACTTTGAACTAAACTATGAAAGTGGTGCAAATTTATATTTGATATAAACTGTATTCTACATCTCCGTGTCTAATCCACTACAGGGTATATGTTAGTTTTCCAATAGTAGTGATTAAATCACAATTTTGTGAAGCACTTGAGGTAGGATAATTCTTTTGGCTCATGGTGTTGTCTGAAAATTAGGCAACATGTATGTTTTTAAACATGTTGTATTTATGTGGCATCTTCAACGTAGAAAAATATGACCATGCTTCGCAGAACGTAATCTTTTTTTTTTAATTGAAATAAACGCTGAGCCAGAAAAAGGAAAGATTCGAGTGACGACCAAAAACTTTGTTGAATTCGTGGGTTCTAAGGAACACCTTTAAAGGAGGGTAGGGAAGTGGTAAGGCTGAGGGAATTCCAAAGCATGAGGCCTGGGCAGCTAAAGGATGGGGTAAAGGGAGCTGCTGCAGAAATGACTAGAGAGTCCCGAGGACTGGAGAGTTTGAGGTAAGGGGACGTTGTAGGGTTGGAGGAAGTTGCCAATGTAGGAAGGGGCAGGACCCTGAAAGGATTTAAATAAAAGGAGAATTTTAAACACGTAGTTTTGTATCACTGTATATTCCTACATATTTGGAACTGTTAAATGATGGCAGTGCAGTCCTCTGACGTATTCCAGCTGTTGGCTGTTTTCAGCCAATGAAAAGTTCTTAGTCCCAGGTTGTTTTTTAAGCTCTTAACTCTGGGGATTAACAGCTGTGATATTGAATAATTAGTCTGTTCACAAAAATTTCAGAAGAAATCTGGATAAGTGCCATCAGGTGTTTGCAGCCTGATCATACTGTTGCCACTTAGGCATTGGATTAAGCATTTCTTTACACTGGATACTGTTTTAGAATTTGTCAACAGTACAATTAAATGACATGTCAACTGACTTTTAAAAAAAAACCTGAAGAATTCATTGAAAAAGAGCAATTTATTCAATATTTCTGTTCAGTTTTTTGCAAGTCAGTCAGCTCTCTTCCTCCCCCCCCCTCCACCCCTTGAATTATTAGTTCGAGATGCTGTCATGTGAGCTGATGAATGCAGAATGGAACTGCCTGCAGAGCAAAAATATTCTTTGATGTTAGCTGGTTGGTCGATTAGAGTAGCCTCAGCCGAAGTCTAGAATCAGGTTGCCTCTCGCATGGTGTACGGCACATAAAGTAAGAGAAAGGGAAGGAAAAGAGGGCTTCTGAAATTGTGAAGCAATTAGTTGTGGATATACTCTAACTACAATTGGATAGGTAAGAGAGGGACCAAGGGACTATCCTTGCTGAACAGATATTGGAGGTAGAGAGAGGTGATAACACGTTCAATGACTTTTTTGAAAAGAAAGAGAGGTTGGAGATGGGGTGGTAGTCTGCAGAGAAGTTGAAGGTGGAGTTATTGAAGAGGGAGGTTGTTTTGAAAGGGAGAGGGGCAGTACTGAGGAGAGAGGAGGGAACCAGTTACAATGTCAGTTGACATAGGGGACCAGGAAGGAAAGTTGAATCACCCACAAATTTTACATTGCAAATATATTCGTGCGTATCTGTACGAACAGCAGTTGACCAAGGATAAAGATCCTTGCAACATGACAACTGTCATTGCCCCAAGATGGAACCATTTTAAATTCAGTTAGGTAACTGTTTCATGAATTTGATATCTACGGAACCACATGTTGCCTTAAAATGGTCTTGAGACCAAATGTGCTAAGTCTGTTGACCTTTCTCTTACCTTCCTGATGGGCACACTATTCATAGAATGGGGCAACCATGTGTGAAGATATGAGAGTTGCAATGTATCGATTCAAACATATCGTTTGTCACATAAATAGGTTTAAAATCAAAGCAAATGTCACTGGCCCTATTCTGTATTTGGGTAACTCCACACTGAGGGAAAGTTTAGTTCTTGGACTAATGGAATGAATTGTTGGTATTTGTGTCTAGTCGAATACTACCACAGTGCATCAGTGTACAGAGGGGGAATTATTCCCACTATTTATACTGTGCTCTTTGGACATTGTTACCGACAGAACAAGAATATGCGTTAGATGATGAATGTTGTGAAAGAAGGATAAAGTCCAATGACCAAGTAAATCTTGAGACCTTTTAAATGGTCTACGACATGTGTGATTACAGGTGAATCTCATAATGAACTTCCAGATCAGAGGTTGAGATTTAGCCACAGGAGTCATTATATTTTGAGATAATGAGTTCAACATTTTAGACTTTAGGCATGATAACCCTGGCTATTCTCTATTTGAAATTATTGCTATCTCTGATTCTGTCAGTCTGGTTCCTAAAGAGTTCATGTGCCCTTAGCAGAAAATTCATTTGAACCTCCAAATGGTATCTCTAAAAGCATAAGAAATAGGAGCAGGAGTAGGCCATTTGGCCCCTCGAGCCTACTCCGCCATTCTATAAGATCATGGCTGATCTGATCATGGACTCAGCTCCACTTCCCTGCCTGCTCCCCATAAACCCTTTACTCCCTTATCGCTCAAAAATCTGTCTATCTCCGCCTTAAATATATTCAATGACCCAGCCTCCACATCTCTCTGGGGCAGAGAATTCCATAGATTTACAACCCTCAGAGAAGAAATTTCTCCTCATCTCAGTTTTAAATGGGCGGCTCCTTATTCTAAGACTGTGTCCCCTAGTTTTAGTTTCCTCTGAGTGGAAATATCCTCTCTGCATCCACCTTGCCGAGCCCCCTCATTATCTTAAGTTTCAATAAGATCTTCATGTAATGTGCTTGGAACGTAAACATTCATCCAGTTACACCTGCCAATAACATGAATCATAAAAAATAAAAAAGACTTCAATTTATATGGTGCTTTTTATGACCTCAGAACATCCCAAAGCACTTTATAACCAATGAAATACTTTTTGAAGTGCAGTCACTGCTGTAATGTAGGAAATGCAGCAACCAATTTCTGCACATCAGGGTCCCACAAACAGCAATGTAATAACCAGATAAACTGTTTGTGATGTTGATTGAGGGATAGATATTGCCCAGGACATGGGGGAGAACTCCCCATCTCTTCAAAATAGTGCCATGAGATCTTTTATGTGCACCTGAGACAGCAGACGGCGCCTCGGTTTAGGGGACTCAATTCTCCCGTGATTTGCGACGTTTTTTTGGGCCTAAATTTAAAAATCCAGGTTTCCTCGATCTTTGTGCGCCAGCGTAACTCGGGTACGATTTTTTTTTAGTAGTTTTTTTTTGCTTCATGGGGGAGTAACCTGATATCTGAGCCAGTTTTTCCACAGTTCTGCAAGTTTGGCCAATTTAAATTTCTCCTAGGACGGCGTATGTGACCACTCCCAAAAAAACCTTCTGGGCACTTAAGAGAAACCAGTGCACATTAAAAAATCGGCGCAGAAAGACGCCATTGTTTTTATGCGAAGTTTTGGAGGGAGTCAAGAACGCACATATGCATAATCAACCTTAAATTTTTAACACAATGCAGGAAATGGAAGTTGAATGGAATTCTTTAATTTTTCATATTTTTTAAAACTGACATGCCACCACTGAACAGCTTCAAACCGAGCTCGAGGGTCGGAGCGTCGACTGGCAGAATCGGGCCCTCGCCCGGATACAGGCTCGGAGCTCGGCTTCAAAAAAAGGTCGGTGGGGGGGGGGATCTGTGTTCGGCGAGCGTAAGGTATGAGAAGCCTACAACACGCATCAAATGAAACCTGGGGGGAAGGGGGGGTGTTGCTGATCATTGCGCCTGCTCAGACCTGAGTATGGTCCATACTAGGGTGTCGACTTTCGAGAGAGAGAACAAAGAACCTTGTCCTGTCTACCATTTTGAGTTTCTTGCAACGGTAAAATTTAATCATGGGGGGCGGCAATACTGACAATGCCATACCTTGTGCAAGTCTTATGCATGACGATGTTGCGGAGGAGACAGTTGATTTGACGTCATCACATGAGGAACCTCAGAGCACGTAGGGCAATGGGCAGGAGGCCTTACCCACGTTGGGTATATCGATACAGGCATTCGTACCTGCACCTGAGTGATACAGACTGTCAGAAGGCTGCATTTCAGCAAATAAGTTGTAACTTGAGATCTGTGAGTTAGTAAATGCAGACCTGCATCTAGAAGTGTTAAGAGGACTGCTTTGTCAGTTGAAGTGAAGGTTACATCTGCACTTTGATTCTATACATGTGGATCGTTCCAGGTTACAACTGTGGATGTATGCGCCATTTCTCAACTTGCAATACTTATCTGCATTCGGCAGGTGACTGATGCACTATATACCAGGAGGAATGACTACACAAAGTTCCCCATGACCACCCAGGCAATGTGTGAAAGGGTTGTGGGTCTCCAGGATTGCTGGCTTCCCAAAGGTACAGGACTGCATTGATTGTACCCACATTGCTTTGCGAGCACCTTTGGAGGATTCCGAGATGTTCAGGAACAGAAAAGGCTTCCACTCCATTAATGTGCAGCTCATGTGTGATGACATGCATCGCACCATGTCAGTTGATACAAGATACCCTGGGAGCACCTTATGATGCGTTCATCCTATGCGAGAGCATTATATCTGTCATGTTTCAGCAACAGCCAGAAGGGCAGAGCTGGCTACTGGGAGACCAAGGGTACGGCCTCGCCACCTGGCTCATGATGCTCCTATGCATAACCCGGACAGAAACTAACCGGGAACACAACATTTCGCACATTGCAACGCGCAGCATAATAGAGAGGACCATTGACATCTTGAAACTGCGTTTCCAGTGCCTGGACCATTCTGGAGGCTACTTGCAATACTCTCCTGAGATTGTCGGTCAGTTCACTGTTGTGTGCTGCATGCTGCATAACTTAGCCATCATGAGGCAGCAGCAACTGGTAGTAGAAGACCCACCTGAGGTAAGAGTGGCTGATGAGGAGGAGGAGGAGGAAGCCATGCAACTAACTGAACCCGGAGCACGACGGCGGAGGATGGAGGGCCATCGTGCCCCTTTAACAATTGTTCGAGCCTTGCGTCAGCAACTCATCCGTGAATGCTTTGCTGCCTGAAGGCTCAGCGGCAACTATGCCACGTGGACCATCTTTACTGTTTGGACCTGTTCTGTAATGTTGTGTTGCGTTAATGGAACAAATGGAAATTGTTATGTCTATGATGTGCTTATGAATGACTCCACGAGGCAATGTGTTGTACTCAAACTGTAGTGACCTTGGTCCTTTATTCCAAACTCCAGTGCTGTATCAGCATGGTGTGTGCAGCCTTTTATACAGGGCCCTGCCACCAGGGGAGGAAACCCCCCCCTCCCCCCTCCCCGGTCTCCACCAGTTGCGCCCTCTCGTGGTGCCAGCATGTATGTACACAGTGTAAACTTTCTTGATAGTACATCAGGTAAACAAATCTCCATCTTATGCAATCACAGTGATTGCACAGAGTACATTCATAGTCTGCATGTACAACAGAAATGATTCTTGTTTACTTCAAACAGTTACGTAAATAATGGAAATGATTCTTTAGTTCAAAAAGTTGTTAATAATGGAACAAATAATATAAATGGTTAGAAACATAGAAAATAGGTGCAGGAGTCGGCTATTCGACCCTTTGAGCCCGCACCACCATTCAATAAGATCATGGCTAATCATTCACCTGAGTACCACTTTCCTGCTTTCTCTCCATACCCCTTGATCCCTTTAGCCGTAAGGGCCATATCTAACTCCCTCTTGAATATATCCAATGAACTGGCATCAACAACTTTCTGCGGTAGGGAATTCCACAGGTTAACAACTCTGAGTGAAGAGGTTTCTCCTCATCTCGGTCCTAAATGGCTTACCCCTTATCCTTAGACTGTATCCCCTGGTTCTGGACTTCCCCAACATTGGGAACATTCTGCATCTAACCTGTCCAGTCCCGACAGAATTTTATGTTTCTATGAGATCCCCCTCGTCCTTCTAAACTTCAGTGAATACAGGCCCAGTCGATCCTCATATGTCAGTCCTGCCATCCCGGGAATCAATCTGGTGAACCTTCACCGCACTGCCTCAATAGCAAGAATGTCCTTCCTCCGATTAGGAGACCAAAACTGAACACAATACTCCAGGTGAGGCCTCACCAAGACCCTGTACAACTACAGTAAGACCTCCCTGCTCCTATACTCAAATCCCCTAGCTATGAAGGCCAACATACCATTTGCCGCCTTCACCGCCTGCTGTACCTGCATGCCAACTTTCAATGACTGATGTACCATGATACCCAGGTCTCGTTGCACCTCCCTTTTTCCTAACCTGCCGCCATTCAGATAATATTCTGCCTTTGTGATTTTACCACCACAATGGATAACCTCACATTTATCCACATTATACTGCATCTGCCACTTGTTTGCCCACTCAGCTAACGTGTCCAATTCACCCTGCAGCCTTTTAGCATCCTCCTCACAGCTCACACCGCCACCCAGCTTCGTGTCATCTGCAAACTTGGAGATATTGCACTCAATTCCCTCATCCAAATCATTAATGTATATTGTAAATAGTTGGGGTCCCAACACTGAGTCCTGCGGTACTCTACTAGTCACTGCCTGCCATTCTGAAAAGGACCCGTTTATCCCAACTCTCTACTTCCTGTCTGCCAACCAGTTCTCTATCCACGTCAGTACATTACCCCCAATACCATGTGCTTTAATTTTGCAAACCAATCTCTTGTGTGGAACCTTGTCAAAAGCCTTTTGTAAGTCCAAATAAACCATATCCACTGGTTCTCCCTTGACAACTCTACTAGTTATATCCTCAAAAAAAAATTCCAGAAAATTTGTCAAGCATGATTTCCCTTTCATAAATCCATGCTGACTTGGACCGATCCTGTCACTGCTTTCCAAATGTGTTGCTACTTCATCTTTAATAATTGATTCCAACATTTTCCCCACTACTGATGTCAGGCTAACAGGTCTGTAATTCCCTGTTTTCTCTCCCTCCTTTTTTAAAAAGTGGGGTTACATTAGCTACCCTCCAGTCCATAGGAACTGATCCAGAATCAATAAGCTGTTGGAAAATGATCACCAATGCATCCACTATTTGTAGGCCCATTTCCTTAAGTACTCTGGGATGCAGACTCTCAGGCCCCGGGCATTTATCGACCTTCAATCCCATCAATTTCTCTAACACAATTTCCTGCCAATAAGGATTTCCTTCAGTTCCTCTTCTCACTCGACCCTTGGTCCCATGGTATTTCCAGAAGGTTATTTGTGTCTTCACGACCAAAATATTTGTTCAACTGGTCTGCCATTTCTTTGTTCCCAATTATAAATGCACCTGAATCTGACTGCAAGGGACATGAGTTTGTCTTCACTAATCTTTTTCTCTTCACATATCTATAGAAGCTTTTGCAGTCAGTTTTTATGTTCCCAGCAAGCTTCCTCTCATACTCTATTTTCCCTCTCCTAATTAAACACTTTGTCCTCCTCTGCTGAATTCTAAATTTCTCCCAGTACTCAGGTTTGCTGCTTTTTCTGGCCAATTTATATTCCTCTTTCTTGGATTTAACATTATCCTTAATTTCCCTTGTTAGCCATGGTTGAGCCACCTTCCCCATTTTATTTTTACTCCAGACAGGGATGTACAATTGTTGAAGTTCATCCATGTGATCTTTAAATGTTTGCCATTGCCTATCCACAGTCAACCATTTAAGTATCACTCGCCAGTCTATTCTCGCCAATTCACGACTCATACCATCGAAGTTACCTTTCCTTAAGTTCAGGACCCTAGTCTCTGAATTAACTGTGTCACTCTCCATCTTAATAAAGAATTATACCATATTATGGTCACTCTTCACCAAGGGGCCTCGCACAACAAGATTGCTAATTAGTCCTTTCTCATTACACATCACCCAGTCTAGGATGGCCAGCCCTCTAGTTGGTTCCTCGACATATTGGTCTAGAAAACCATCCCGAATACACTCCAGGAAATCCTCCTCCACCGTATTGCTACCAGTTTGGTTAGCCCAATCTATATGTAGATTAAAGTCGCCCATGATAACTGCTGTCCCTTTATTGCACGCATCCCTAATTTCTTGTTTGATGCTATTTGGTGGTCTGTACACAACTCCCACTCGCGTTTTCTGCCCTTTGGTATTCCGCAGCTGAACCCATACAGATTCCAAATCATCCTTCCTTCCTTATTATTGCGTTAGTTTCCTCTTTATTTTTTATTTTATTCAAAATATATTTCGAATATATTTTATTCGAAAGTTTAACAAACATTTGTTTGTTCTTAACATTAATAAAAATATTCTTATATCAGACTTTAAAGTTTTCTGTTAAGATCACTTACAAACTTGTAAATTTACATAACTTACTATTCTCAAATTAAAAGTTTTTTGTAACAACAATAATAACAGCAGCAAAGAAAGACTGCACCCATCTCTCCTCCACTTTCTTTTAAGACCGCCCGTTGCGCTTGGTCTTGTTGACTCCACCCTTGCCCGTAGGCGTTGCAGCATTTCTCGGGTTGCTACCAAGCTTATTCTTTCGAACATCTCTGGTAATGCGCACTTCTTGAGGGGGGGGGGGGGGGTGGTGGGTAGGCCATAAAGTGGAGGGCATAGCTTGGGCCTCTTTTGGGGATTGGTGTGGGAGTTGATTCTGTCAATGGGCGCAGGTTCTAGGCGTATTCCCTTATTGCAGCAGCTAACTCCGACATTCCCTCCCTTGTGCCCTGACTGTGTCAACTACCTGCAACATCCCCTCTCTCATGTTCATTGACGGCACATCAGCTACCTGCGACATTCTGTCCCTCGTGCACCAACATTGTTTTGGATGACTGCGACAATCCCTCCCTCATGTTCCCGGACAGTATTCCCATTTCTCATGAGTGTGTTGTTACTTCTCCTGACGGTCCCGATACCTCATCACCCACCCCATTGATGGGTGTCCAGGAGTGATCGGGTAAGGTCAATGCTCTCTGTCCTCATTGCCATCATCTGAACCACATCTGTTCGATCCTGCACCTCAGGAAACCGCTGTCGAGCTCTCCTTCCCCATCTCATCCTGGGTGTGGCTTGCTGCACCCCACTGGAATTCCCAGCCTCGGATGGTGGGAAACGATAGCATGTCCCACCAACACTCAAACTACTTGGGGAAGGGGCTGGCACCTCAATAGATGGCACCTGCACCTCCTCCAGAATGAGTACAACAGTGGGGGATTTATCTATCTCCTCACCCTCACCCCCATGCTCTTGGTCTGGAAGGTGGGATGGGAAGATGTTCTCTTCTTCAGCCTCGTCTGCGTCTGAATAATCTTCTGCATCGTCAGAGTTGTCCTTCAGTTCTGCAAAATATAACAGAACAGGCAAATGGTTAGCAGCAGAGGAGGGGGCAGGGTGGGTGGCATGAGAAGCCTCACACAGCGCAGGCAGCAGGCTCATTTGAAGGACCACGATGAATGATGACACATTGCATCAACCGAAGCGTAGCTGACGAACTGAAGCATGGCTAGCCTGCGCAGTACTTAACATTTCGGAAAGCCAGACTGGAATTTGCAGGACTTACCCTCTTCCTCGAGTGTGGGCTAGCTTGTGCAGTGGTGGTTGCTTTTCTCCAGGCAGGACCCATCAAAGCAGCGACCCTCTCTTCCAAGGGTGTCAGTGGATGCAAATTTGCCAGGCCGACTCCTGTTCGACTTCTTTCGTTTGTTGTTTGCCACCTTCCTCTGCAAAGATGAAAACACAACTTTTTAGAGAGGGTGTCTTTCTGCTGGATGGGACAAATACAGCTGGTCACATTTACAATTGTAATTCCATTGAATAAATGAAAATATTACTTGCTTAGAAACCTAGAAAATAGGTGCAGGAGTAAGCCATTCGGCCCTTTGAGCCTGCACCACCATTCAATATGATGATGGCTGATCATGCAACTTTAGTACCCCATTCCTGCTTTCTCTCCATACCCCTTGATCCCTTTAGCCGTAAGGGCCACATCTAACTCCCTTTTGAATATATCTAACGAACTGGCCTCAATAACTTTTTGTGGTATAGAATTCCACAGGTTCACAATTCTCTGAGAGAAGTTGTTTCTCCTCATCTCGGTCCTAAATGGTTTACCCCTTATCCTTAGACTGTGACCCCTGGTTCTGGACTTCCCCAACATCGAGAACATTCTTCCTGCATCTAACCAGTCCAATCCTGTCAGAATTTTATATATTTCTATGAGATCCCCTCTCATTCTTCTAAACTCGAGTGAATGTAAGCCGAGTCGATCCAGTCTTTCTTCATATGTCAGTCCTGCCATCCCGCGAATCAGCTTGGTGAACCTTCGCTGCACTCCCTCAATAGCAAGAATGTCTTTCCTCAGATTAGGAGACCAAAACTTGACACAATATTGAAGGTGAGGCCTCACCAAGGCCCTGTACAACTGCAGTAAAACTTCCCTGCTCCTGTACTCAAATCCTCTTGCTATGAAGGCCAACATGCCATTTGCCGCCTTCACCGCCTGTTGTACCTGCATGCCAACTTTCAATGACTGATGTACCATCACACCCAGGTCTCGTTGGCCTCCCCTTTTCCTAATCTGTCACCATTCAGATATTCTGCCTTCCTGTTTTTACCACCAAAGTGGATAACCTCACATTTATCTACATTGGGCAAATGCATGGCAGATGCAGTATAATCACCTAAACCTGTCCAAGTCACCCTGCAGCCTCTTAGCATCCTCCTCACAGCTCACGCTGCCACCCAGCTGTGTCATCTGAAAACTTGGAGATATTACATTCAATTCCTTGGTCTAAATCATTAATGTATATTGTAAATAGCTGGGGTCCCAGCACTGAACCTTGCGGTACCCCACTAGTCACTGCCTGCCATTCTGAAAAGGACCTGTTTATTCCTACTCTTTGCTTCCTGGTCTGCCAACCAGTTTTCTATCCATGTTAATACATTGCCCCCAATACCATGTGCTTTAATTTTGCACACCAATCTCTTGTGTGGGACCTTGTCAAAAACCTTTTGAAAGTTCAAATACACCACATCCACTGGTTCTCCCTTGTCCACTCTACTAGTTACATGCTCAAAAAATTCTAGAAGATTTGTCAAGCATGATTTCCCTTTCATAAATCCATGCTGACTGGGACCGGTCCTGTCACTGCTTTCCAAATGCGTTGCTATTACATCTTTAATAATTGATATCAACATTTTCCCCACTACCGATGTCAGGCTAACCGGTCTATAATTCCCTGTTTTCTCTCTCCCTCCTTTTTGACTTGACCAAGGTCCTGCCACTTCTTGCACTGGCCTCCAGACCTCGGGGTGGTCACCATAGCACAGTCACGTCTACAAGTTGGTTCCAGTGTTGTTTCTTTTCTTTTGATGGAACTTTTATGTGACTTCTGCTGGTGTCCAGCACGTGCCATCTGCCCTCGCAGTAACTAGTACCTCCACTTCATCCTGTAAGAAATTCTTGGTTCTTGTTCCGCGTTGCATCTTGTATTGCCGCTCCGATTTTCCAAGGAGAATTTAAGTGCTCTCACACAACTGACTCTTTAAAAATGGGCAAATGCAGACCGGGAGCTGCACTGGGCATGCATGCCCATAGGAATCACGTCAAAAACATTATATTTTTTTGCGCATGCTTAGAAGAGGCAGCATTGTTTTTTCGGCGCAGACATTTGGCTTCACCCCCCGAGGCTACAGGACAGGCGGCACGGCGCCAATTTCAAAAAATAGAACGGGGAAATTTGCTACTTTTTTTTAAATATAAGAATAGTTGGGGCCAAGAAAAACAGGCAGAACTCTGGTAATATGCCAAAAAATGGAATTGGGGAAAATTGAGCCCCCCAGGGTCCAATCTAAAAGACGGCATCTCTAAAGCCGCACGCATTTGTTGAATTTCAACCTATGGTTAAACTTGTTCTCTTGTGTGCTTTTTGTGTTCATGATTACACAATAAGTTTCAAGCTAGGATGTTTGCATCTATCTTATTTTATGATAAGGAGCAGTTGCAAGACCACATCCACACTTTGGCCAGAAATTGTGCCCAAGTTTCTCTTAATTTGAGAAATTGTTATGCTTATTTTAGCTCTTGCCACCTACACATTTTTTTTAAGTAGAACTTCAAGCCTTCGCTTTCTGTGCAGGTGAAAAGCAAGCCTGTCAGTTATTTATTTTATTTGAAAGCAATACTAGCTAAACTCATGACCAAGCAGTAAAGTCGTTCTTAATATTACTCCACCAAATAAAAGTTCAGTTAATTCATGCTGTTGTTATGCTACAATACAGCAGGTTTCTTTGGACTTTTAAAAGAATGAATCATTTCTATGCATTATTTTATACTGCTATTAAAATGCACATTTTGGTGGTGCTGGTACCAAAATAGTACAGTAAAACTGCTGTTGCAGGCCAATATCAACACGTGAGGTCAGCTCAGACATTTCACTTGACATGCTGGTGGTTTTTAAAATCAAAACTATAGCAATGCAATCGGATCTTAACAATTAAAAGGACTTCCTTGTCTTGGTTTTTCATAATCTGCCAATCAGTATGAGCCAAAAGTCTGTGATCAGTCCTTTATGCATGTTTGAGGACATCTGAATTTGATTCAATTCATTTGAGGAAGAATTTTTAGTGTTTACTGTAGGTATGGTTGTCTTCATTCTTTGAATGTAGATTATCCTCCATGAACAAAGCTCCCTCCTGCAATCTGTGCCAGAGCATTTGGAACTTTGCCTCACTGACTCAACTCCATCTCTGCTGTTGCCTTACCCAAAACACTGATACCAGAGCAAGACATTCTGTGCAGTGGGTCTATTGAGCTGCTGGAACCCTCATCCATGCCTTTGTTACTTCGACTTGACTATTTCAATGCTGGCCTCCCATCTTCTACTCTACATAGACTTGAGTTCATCCAAAACTCTTGCGCATGTTTCATAATTCGCACCAAGTCCTGTTCACCATCAGCCATGTTCCCAATTTTAATCGCTTCACTGTTGGTGGCTGTGCCTTCAACTGCCTAGGCCCTAAGTTCTGGAATTCCCTCCCTAAACCCCTCCGCCTCTACCTCTCTCCTTTAAGATGCTCTATAAAACCTACCTCTTTGACCAAGCTGTCCTAATATCTCCTTACGTGGCTTGTTGTATTTTGTTTGATAACCCTTCCGTGAAGTGCCTTAGGAAGTTTTAGTACGTTAAATGGGCTATATAATTGCATGTTGTTACCACACTCAAATGGCTAATGTATGGTGATTTTGAGACTGATGCCCTAATACCTATTTCAAACTTCCATCACAGCTTCCATGGCATGTTGTAAAATTTCAAATTTTATCTTGGTCTACACAAGTTGGAATTAAATTGTTTTTCCCACACTTGGGGGTTGAGTTTAGGCTTTTCTGCTGCCTCCCCCCACCACCCAACGCAGAAACCAGTCGAGAAGACCAGTTAAAATGAAGTGGGTGACTGCCCTGATTTGGCCGACTGCAATGTTAGATTACCGGTGGCAAGCACACCCGCCTGAAGCCGGTGGGTGCCTCTTTAAATATGCAGAGCAGGCTCGGATGATGCTTTGGGGCCCTGATCTGTTCTAATTTGAGACCCGATTGCGTAGCAGTGATGGCTTCCTCACCAGGCCAAACTGGCTGGGAACCAGAGTCAGGGCTAGAAGAGGCCCAGCAACACATGTCTTTCGTATATATTTTTTTTAATTTTATATATTGTGTTTAGTTTCCTCTTGGGCCAGGTAGAGCAGACAAGCCCAAATGGGTCCCAAAAGAACCCTCAACGGAACCATCCCCCACCCCCGACTGGAAGTTCGCTCCTGAAACACGTGTCTGGGATTATTTCCATGGGCCCCCAGTGATGGCCTCCTACTGCCCGATTTAAACACCAGTCGGGAAATTGGCAAGCGAAATGTTAACTAGGCCCAATCTTAAGATTGGCCGAGCTTGCCTGCTGCTGCTCCCAAGCAGGCACGTGGCTTATGGCCACATTCTCATCCAGCAGTTAAAATCGAGCGCTTGATGTCCAATTAGGTAGGAACGAGAAGGCCAGAGAGACGATCTGCTACAACCTTTCAGGATCCACCCAGATCATTTACAGTTTTTTTTTGTTTTGTACTTTTGATTTGAAGTAAAGTGTTGCTGCACAACCACTACTTTTTATTTAATTGTTTAGTTTGATGGAACAATCTTCAAATTGAGATCCAGTGTTGACCTCCCCCATAACTTAATCAGGTATAATGGTAAAGCCTCCTAATCTCCCCATCAATGCGTCTGTTATTATTTGGTATGCCATTTTTACTATAGTAGGCAACCTTGTGGTCTATTGAATTGGATTGGCAAATCAATGTGTTATGGACAGTTTTGTGCTGCGGAGCTTTTACTAATATATGTGCTTACTTAACTTTTCTGATAATTGATTCCACCACTGCCTTTCACTTTTATTTTAAAGAAACGGCGTGCTTCAAAGCTGAATGATGATCCTGAGGCCAACACCTCAGATCCTGAATTAAAAGGTGGAAAGAAACCACGAAAATTACAAACAGGTAAGAGCAAATATATCCAGATTTGCGTGCTGAGCCAGTCAGGAATGTGCCCCCTTTTGAGCTGAACTGCCAGCTAGACATCTGAACTGGCCTCCAGTGCTCAGTTTCCTACTGCTATTGGGTAGGAGATGGTCCCTATAAATTAAACATGAAGGTCTATCTGGTGGTTGGTATTGATAATTGAGAGGTGGAAGGAGAGAGAGGGAGGGAGGTGGAAGGAGAGAGAGGGAGGGAGGTGGAAGGAGAGAGAGGGAGGGAGGTGGAAGGAGAGAGAGGGAGGGAGGTGGAAGGAGAGAGAGGGAGGGAGGTGGAAGGAGAGAGAGGGAGGGAGGTGGAAGGAGAGAGAGGGAGGGAGGTGGAAGGAGAGAGAGGGAGGGAGGTGGAAGGAGAGAGAGGGAGGGAGGTGGAAGGAGAGAGAGGGAGGGAGGTGGAAGGAGAGAGAGGGAGGGAGGTGGAAGGAGAGAGAGGGAGGGAGGTGGAAGGAGAGAGAGGGAGGGAGGTGGAAGGAGAGAGAGGGAGGGAGGTGGAAGGAGAGAGAGGGAGGGAGGTGGAAGGAGAGAGAGGGAGGGAGGTGGAAGAGAGAGAGAGGGAGGGAGGTGGAAGGAGAGAGAGAGAGGGAGGGAGGTGGAAGGAGAGAGAGAGAGGGAGGGAGGTGGAAGGAGAGAGAGAGAGGGAGGGAGGTGGAAGGAGAGAGAGAGAGGGAGGGAGGTGGAAGGAGAGAGAGAGAGGGAGGGAGGTGGAAGGAGAGAGAGAGAGGGAGGGAGGTGGAAGGAGAGAGAGGGAGGGAGGTGGAAGGAGAGAGGGAGGGAGGTGAGGAGAGAGAGGGAGGGAGGTGGAAGGAGAGAGAGGGAGGGAGGTGGAAGGAGAGAGAGGGAGGGAGGTGGAAGGAGAGAGAGGGAGGGAGGTGGAAGGAGAGAGAGGAGGGAGGGAGGGAAGGAGAGAGAGGGAGGGAGGTGGAAGGAGAGAGAGGGAGGGAGGTGGAAGGAGAGAGAGGGAGGGAGGTGGAAGGAGAGAGAGGGAGGGAGGTGGAAGGAGAGAGAGGGAGGGAGGTGGAAGGAGAGAGAGGGAGGGAGGTGGAAGGAGAGAGAGGGAGGGAGGTGGAAGGAGAGAGAGGGAGGGAGGTGGAAGGGAGAGGGAGGGAGGTGGAAGGAGAGAGAGGGAGGGAGGTGGAAGGAGAGAGAGGGAGGGAGGTGGAAGGAGAGAGAGGGAGGGAGGTGGAAGGAGAGAGAGGGAGGGAGGTGGAAGGAGAGAGAGGGAGGGAGGTGGAAGGAGAGAGAGGAGGGAGGTGGAAGGAGAGAGAGGGAGGGAGGTGGAAGGAGAGAGAGGGAGGGAGGTGGAAGGAGAGAGAGGGAGGGAGGTGGAAGGAGAGAGGAGGGAGGTGGAAGGAGAGAGAGGAGGGAGGTGGAAGGAGGAGAGGGAGGGAGGTGGAAGGAGAGAGGGAGGGAGGAGGTGGAAGGAGAGAGAGGGAGGGAGGGAGGTGGAAGGAGAGAGAGGGAGGGAGGGAGGTGGAAGGAGAGAGAGGGAGGAGGAGGTGGAAGGAGAGAGAGGAGGGAGGTGGAAGGAGAGAGGGAGGGAGGGAGGTGGAAGGAGAGAGAGGGAGGAGGGAGGTGGAGGAGGAGAGAGGGAGGGAGGGAGGTGGAAGGAGAGAGAGGGAGGGAGGGAGGTGGAAGGAGAGAGAGGGAGGGAGGGAGGTGGAAGAAGAGAGGGAGGGAGGGAGGTGGAAGGAGAGAGAGGGAGGGAGGGAGGTGGAAGGAGAGAGAGGGAGGGAGGGAGGAGAGAGGGAGAGAGAGGGAGGGAGGGAGGTGGAAGGAGAGAGAGGGAGGGAGAGAGGGAGGGAGGGAGGTGGAAGGAGAGAGAGGGAGGGAGGGGAGTAGAGAGAGGGAGGGAGGGAGGTGGAAGGAGAGAGAGGGAGGGAGGGAGTGGAAGGAGAGAGAGGGAGGGAGGGAGGTGGAAGGAGAGAGAGGGAGGGAGGGAGGTGGAAGGAGAGAGAGGGAGGGAGGGAGGTGGAAGGAGAGAGGGGAGGGAGGGAGGTGGAAGGAGAGAGAGGGAGGGAGGGAGGTGGAAGGAGAGAGAGGGAGGGAGGGAGGTGGAAGGAGAGAGAGGGAGGGAGGGAGGTGGAAGGAGAGAGAGGGAGGGAGGGAGGTGGAAGGAGAGAGAGGGAGGGAGGGAGGTGGAAGGAGAGAGAGGGAGGAGGTGGAAGGAGAGAGAGGGAGGGAGGGAGGAGGTGGAAGGAGAGAGAGGGAGGGAGGGAGGAGGTGGAAGGAGAGAGAGGAGGGAGGGAGGGAGGTGGAAGGAGAGAGAGGGAGGGATGGGAGGGAGGTGGAAGGAGAGAGAGGGAGGGAGGGAGGGAGGTGGAAGGAGAGAGAGGGAGGGAGGGAGGTGGAAGGAGAGAGGAGGGAGGGAGGGTGGAAGGAGAGGGAGGGAGGGAGGAGGTGGAAGGAGAGGGAGGGAGGGGGAGGGAGGGGGGAAGGAGAGAGAGGGAGGGAGGGAGGTGGAGGAGAGGAGAGGGAGGGAGGGAGGTGGAAGGAGAGAGAGAGAGAGGGAGGGCGGGAGGTGGAAGGAGAGAGAGAGAGGGAGGGAGGGAGGTGGAAGGAGAGAGAGAGAGGGAGGGAGGGAGGTGAAGGAGAGAGAGAGGGAGGGAGGGAGGTGGAAGGAGAGAGAGGGAGGGAGGGAGGTAGGTGGAAGGAGAGAGAGGGAGGGAGGGAGGTAGGTGGAAGGAGAGAGAGGGAGGGAGGGAGGTAGGTGGAAGGGGAGGGAGGGAGGGAGGTAGGTGGAAGGAGAGGGAGGGAGGGAGGTGGAAGGGGAGAGAGGGAGAGAGGGAGGGGAGAGAGGGAGAGAGGGAGGTGGAAGGGGAGGGAGCGAAGAGGGTGGGTGGGAAGGAGGTGGAAGGGGAGGGAGCGAGTGAGGGGGGAAGAGGGTGGGTGGGAGGAGGTGAGGGGGGAAGAGGGTGGGTGGGAGGAGGTGAGGGAAGTGGGTGGGAGGGGGGGGAAGACAGACTGGGCTGGGGGGGAAGGGGGGCAGAGAGAGAGACTGGGGTAGTGTGGGGATAGGGTAAGAGGGATACTGGTGGGGGAGAAGGAAGAGTGAGAGGCTGGGAACGGGTGGGGGAAGAGGGGGAGACGGGGGCGTGGGGAGAGCGAGACTTGCGGGGTGGGGGCGGAGGGCTTGCGGGGTGGGGATAGAGAGAGTGTGCGGGGGGAGAGAGCGAAGAGATTTGCAGGGGGCGGGGCAGAGAGCGAGGGACTGAATTGGGAGTGGAAGAGAGACTGGGGTGGGGGCGGGGGGAGAGAGAGGCGGAGGCGGGGGGAGAGAGAGGCGGGGGCGGGGAGAGAGAGGCGGGAGCGGGCGGAGAGAGACAGACTGGGGTGGGGGCGGGGGCAGAGAGACTGGGGTGGGGGCAGGGGGGAGAGAACTGGGGCGGGGACGGGGGGAGAGAGAGAGGGACTGGGGGTGGGGGGAGAGAGAGAGAGACTGGGATGGCGGCGGGGGAGAGGAGAGACAGATGAGGGTGGTGAAGAGAAACTGGATGGGGTGGGGAGAAAGAGAGAGGCTGGGTTGGGGGGAGGTGTAGTGAAGAGAGCGCAAGAGACGGGGTGGTGGGAGAGAGAGAGGGATGGGGGTTGTAGGGAGAGGGGGACGGGGGAGGAGAGAGGGGGACGGGGGGGTGGGGGAGGAGAGGGGGACGGGGGAGGAGAGAGGGGGACGGGGGGGACGGGGGAGGAGAGAGGGGGACGGGGGGGGTGGGGGAGGAGAGAGGGGGACGGCGGGGGGAGAGGGGTGGGGGGAGAGACGGGAATGGGAGAGAGGGGGGAACGGGGTGGGGGAGAGGGTGCGAGAGGGGGGGAGAGAGAGTGAACTCCGAGAAGACTGATCATGTTCTTCCAACCCCACCCCCTTTACACTCACCACGTTCTCCCTCTCCGCCCCCTATACCTGATTGATTTTTCACAAAGCTTACTGCGTGTGTGACAAGTGACATCATTGGAGTAGATGAAATCCGGAAGTCACGACAATGTCACTATTCACTTAATCCCCAATTAACCTCTTAACAATCCGTGACCCACACCCACTGCCCCATTTATGGCATGTGGGGGCGAGTAAGGGCAGGAACTTGGGCTGGGATGGGGCCGGAACTTTGGATTGTGATGTGGGGGGGGCAGGGTCAGGAACTCTGGCTGGAGTGGGGGGGCGGGGCATCAGGAACTTGGGTTGGGGATGGGGCAGCAACTTGGCGGGGGGGTGGGCGAAATCTTAACCTGTGAGAGTGAGCTGGAGTTGGGAGTCAGAATGGCTCGAATTACAATTGCAAAATCGCCTATTACGTAGGCAGGACAGTTATAATGACATACTCCAGAGCAACTGCTGGGTGTCTGGTCCCGTTGGAGGGCAAATCAGTAATTGGGTCATGTGATCAAGAGGACCCAATCAGAGCATTTTACTGTTGCAAATAAACACATCCTTGTTATAATGCTAATTTCTTTGAAGTAAAAACCTATACATGTTCTATTAGCTTTAATTTGAAGTTTACAAGATAGCCTTCATCTTCTAACTGATTACTAGCAACATAATCCTGTAGCCGGAAACATAGGATTATATAGGATATACGGCACAGAAACAGGCTATTAGGCCTAACCAGTCCACGCCGATGTTTATGCTCCAATTGAGGCTCCTCCCATCTTCCCTCATCTAATTCTGTGAGCATAACCCTCTTCTCCCTCATATGCTGATCTAGCCTTCCCTTAAATGCATCTATACTATTTGCCTCAACTCTTTGTGATAGCGAGTTCCACATTCTCACCACTCTGAGCGAGGATGTTTCTTCTGACTTCCGTATTTGATTTCTTGGTGACTATCTTATATTGGCCTTCAGTAATGCTCTTCCCCACAAGTGGAAACACTCTCTCTCTCTCTCTCTCTCTCTACCTACTCTGTCAAAATCCTTCATAATTTTAAAGACCTCAATTAGATCACATAAGAACATAAGAAATAGGAGCCGGTGTAGGCCGTTTGGCCCCTCGAGCCTGCTCTGCCATTCAATGAGATCATGGCTGATCTGATCCTGGCCTCAACTCCACTTCTCGCCCGCTCCTCATAACCCTTAACTCCCTTATCATTCAAAAATCTATCTACACCTTAAATATATTCAATGACCCAGCCTCCACAGCCCTCTGGGGTAGAGAATTCCAAAGATTCATGGCCCTCTGAGAGAAGAAATTCCTCCTCATTTCTGTTTTAAATGTGCGACCCCTTATTCTGAAACTATGCCCCCTAGTTTGAGTACCCTATGAGGGGAAACATCTGCATTTAACCTGTCACGCATCCTGAGAGTATTATATGTTTCAATAAGATCACCTCTTATTCTTCTACCCTAACCCTAACTCCAACCTGCTCAACCTATCTTCACATCATAACCCCTTCATCTTAGGAATCAACTTCGTGTACCTTTTCTGAACTGCCTCCATTGCAAGTATATCCTTTCTTAAATAAGGAGACCAAAACTACGCAGTACTCCAGGTGTGTTCTTACCAACGTCCTGTACAGTTGGAGCAGGTCTTCCCTACTTTTATACTCCATCCTCCTTTACAATAAAGGCCAACATTCCATTTGCCTTCCTGATTACTTGCCGTACCTGCATGCTAACTTTTTGCGTTTCATGTACCCCCAGATCCCTCCGTAATACAGCATTTTGTAATTGCTCCACATTTAAATATAGTTTGCTTTTTTATTTTTCCTATCACAGTCGATAACCTCACACTTTCTTACATTATAGTCCATCTGCCAAATTTTTGCCCACTCACTGAGCCTATCTATATCCCTTTGTAGATTCTTTGCATCCTTCTCACACATTGCTTTCCCATCTATCTTTGTATCATCAGCAAATTTGGCTACGTTACACTCGGTCCCTTCATCCAAGTCATTAATATAAATTGTAAATAGTTGAGGCCCCAGCACTGATTCCCTGTGGCACCCCACTAGTTACAATTTGCTAACCTGAAAATAACCCATTTATCCCGACTCTGTTTTCTGTTACCTTGCCAATCCTCTATTCATGCTAATATATTGTCCCCAACCTGTGAGCTCTTATCTTCTGCAGTAACCTTTTATGTGGCACCTTATCGAATGCTTTTTGGAAATCCAAATACATGACATCTACTGGTTCCCCTTTATCCACTCTGCTTGTTACATTTTCAAAGAGCTCCAGCAAATTTGTCAAACATGATTTCCCTTTCATAAAAGCATGCTGACTCAAACATGATTTCCCTTTCATAAAAGCATGCTGACTCTGTTTGACTGCATTATGATTTTCTAAATGTGCAGCTACTAAATGATGGACTCCAGCATTTTCTCAATGACGGATGTTAGGCTAACTGGTCTATAGTTTCATGCTTTCTGTCTCCCTCCTTTCTTAGATAGGGGTGTTACATTTGCGGTTTTCCAGTCCGCTGGGACCGCTCCAGAATTCAGGGAATTTTGGTAGATTACAACCAATGCATCCACTATGTCTGCAGCCACTTCTTTTAAGACCCTAGGATGCAGGCCATCAGGTCCAGGGGACTTGGCCACCTTTAGTCCCATTAGTTTGCCTAGTACTTTATCTCTAGTGATAGTAATTGTTTTAAATTCCCCCCAATAGCTCCTTGATTATCAATTATCAGGATGTTTTTAGTGCCTTCTGCCGTGTTCAAAGTCTTTGCCATTTCCCTGTTTCTCATTATTACTTCTCCAGTCTCATGCTCTGAGGGACCAACGTTTACTTTAGCTACTCACTTCCTTTTTATATATCTGTAGAAGCTCTTACTGTCTGTTTCTATATTTCTTGCTAGTTTACTCATATGCTATCTTCTCTGTTTTTATTATTTTTTTAGTCGTCCTTTGCTGCTTTCAAAAAATTTCCCAATCCTCTCGCCTTCCACTGTTCTTCGCAACATTGTATGCCTCTGTTTTCAATTTTATACCATCCTTTACTTTAGTTAGCCAGGGATGGTTCATCCTTCTCTTAGTCTTTTTTTCTCACTGGAATAAATCTTTGCTGAGTATTATGAAATACCTCCTTAAATGTTTGCCAATGCTTTTCTAGTCTTGGCTTTTAATATATTTTCCCAGTCCACTTTAACCAACTCTGCCTTCATACCTTTGTAATTACCTTTATTTAAGTTCAGGACACTAGTTTGAGACCTAGCTTTCTCACCCTCAAACTGAATATGAAATTCTACCATACTATGATCCCTCTTCCCAAGAGGATCCTTCACTAATCCAGACTTGTTACACATTACCAGATCTAGAATAGTGTGTTCCCTGCTTGGTTCCACAACATATTGTTCCAAGAAACCATCCCGCATACACTCTATGGACTCTTCCTCAAGACTATCTTTGCCAATTTGATTTGTCCAATCAATATTGAGATTAAAATCGGCCATGTTTATTGCTGTACCTTTCTTACTAACCTCCATTATTTCTTGATTTATACTCTGTGCTACATTGTGGCTACTGTTTGGGGGCCTGTAGACCACTCCCACCAGTGACTTCTTTCCCTTATTATTTCTTATCTCCACTGAAACTGATTCTACATCTTGATCTTCTGAGCCAATATCATTTCTCACTACTGCACTGATCTCATCCCTTATTAAAAGCGCCCCACCTCCTTTTTCTTTCTGCCAATCCTTATGAAATGGCAAATACCCCATAATATTTTGTTCCCAGCCTTGGTCACCTTACAACCACATTTCTGTAATGGCAATCAGATAATATCTATTTGTGCCATCAACTCATCTATCTTGTTACGAATGCCTTGAGCGTTCAAATCTCGAGCTTTTAATTTTGTTTTGAGTATACGCTCTGTCCCTTCCTGTCACACTATGGCTATCATAACCCCTATCGCTACCCTGCACTGTTGCCTTCTCCTTTCTCTCTGACTTTTTAAATTTCCGCTTACCAGATCTTTCCTTCCTCCCCCCCACCCCACTATTTTGCTTAATGCCCTAGTTATTTGATTCGCCAGGACACTGGCCCCAGCCTGGTTCAAGTGAAGTCTGTCCTGACTGAACAGCTCCCTCCTATCCCAGTATTGGTGCCAGTGCCCCATGAATTAAAACCCATTCCTCCCACACCAATTTTCCCTTTTTTCCCCACAACTCAGCCTTTTTTCACGCGAAAATAGACCCAGCCTGTTAATCCTTTCCTGATAGGTGCACCCTCGCATTTTTGGTTTCATCCTTGTAAATCTTCTCTGCACCCTCACCAGTGCTCCTTTTTTTTTTAATATGGCGACCAGAATTGTACGCAGTACTCCAAGTGTGGTCTGACCAAGGTTTGATATAAGTTTAGCATAACTTCACTATTTTTCAATTTTATCCCTCTAGAAATAAACCCAAGTGCCCGATTTGCTTTTTTATGGCCTTGTTAACCTGTGTTGCTACTTTGTGAGTTATATATTTGTACTCCCAAGATCCCTTTGCTCCTCTACCCCACCCAGATTCTCACCCTCCAAGTAATGTGACCTCCCTATTCTTTGTATCAAAATGTAATACCTCTCATTTATCTGTGTTGAATTTTATTTGCCAATTATATGCCCATTCTGAAAATTTATTAATGTCTTCATTGCAGTCCTCTTCTGTATTAACTATTCCCCCAAATTTGGTGTCGTCTACAAATTTACAAATTGTGCTAGTTTCCAAAGTCTAAATCATTAATATAAATTGTGAACAACAGTGGTCCCAGTACTGATCCTTGTGGAACACCATTACTCACATTCTGCCATTATGAATAGCTACCCTTTACTCCTACACTCTGCTTTCTGTTTTGAAGCCAGCTAGCTATCCATTCTTCTACTTGTCCCTTGACTCCGCATTCTCTGACCTTACTCATTCGTCTATTATGTGGTACCCTATCAAAGGCCTTTTGAAAATCTAGATAAATTACATCTACTGCATTACCCTGGTTTATTCTCCAGACCTAGCAGTAATAACTTGAAGTGATGAAGCAACAAACAATTAGACCAACAGATTTATGCATGTTATGGTTAAGCACTTAGCATCCCTTTCAAAGCCGGAGTTGCTGGCCAAATGATTTTGTTAAATACTAGAAGTACAGAGGTAATTGGGATATTTTGCAAAATCTACTTGTAGTAAAGACAACCTATTTCTAAACATTTCACAGGCAAGTAAATCCCCTGGACCTGATGGTTTACATCCTAGGGTCTTAAGAGAAGTAGCGGTAGGGATTATGGATGCATTGGTTGTAATTTACCAAAATTCCTTGGATTCTGGGGAGGTCCCAGCAGGTTGGAAAACTGCAAATGTGACACCCCTATTTAAAAAAAGGAGGCAGACAAAAAGCAGGAAACTATAGACCAGTTAGCCTGTGGTTGGGAAAATGTTGGAGTCCATTATTAAAGAAGCAGTAGCAGGACATTTGGAAAAGCATGATTCAATCAAGCAGAGGCAGCATATGCTGCAGTGCAGTGGGACTTGGGGGTACTTTTGAAACACAAAAGGATAGTAGGTACAGCAAGTGATCAGGAAGGCCAATGGAATCTTGGCCTTTATTGCAAAGGGGATGAAGTATAAAAGCAGGAAAATCTTGCTACAGCTATACAAGGTATTGGTGAGGCCACACCTGGAATACTGCGTGCAGTTTTGGTTTCCATATTTACGAAAGGATATACTTGCTTTGGAGGCAATTCAGAGAAGGTTCACTAGGTTGATTCTGGAGATGAGGGGATTGACTTATGAAGAAAGATTGAGTAGGTTGGGCCTCTACTCATTGGAATTTAGAAGAATGAGAGGTGATCTTATCGAAATGTATAAGATTATGAGGGGGCTTGACAGGGTGGATGCAGAGAGGATGTTTCCACTGATGGGAGAGACTGGAACTAGAGGGCATGATCTTAGAATAAGGGGCCGCCCATTTAAAAGAGATGAGGAGAAATTTCTTCTGAGGGTTGTAAATGTGTGGAATTTGCTGCCTCAGAGCTGTGGAAGCTGGGAAATTGAATAAATTTAAATCAGAAATAGACAGTTTCTTAAACGATAAGGGGTTATGGGGAGCGGGCAGGGAAGTGGAGCTGAGTCCATGATCAGATCGGCCATGATCTTATTGAATGGTGGAGCAGGCTCGAGGGTCCGTATGGCCTACTCCTGATCCTATTTCTTACGTTCTTACATAAATGCGCAGTTAGATTCCTTTTTTTTTGAAGAAAAAACAATTGTATAACTGAAAGGAAGAATAGTGTACAGGAAGGGGCACGTCATGTAATGTGTGTTCTGTTAAAGCCAGAGCGCGCGCTATTGTCTGTTTGGGTCTCATTGTTATGACTCATTTTCTGCTAGGAATTGTGAGTAATGTTACTGAGTAAAAGTATTGACTATGTTGATATTCCTTGGCATGGTTTTCAGTGCTTGATGTCCTAGTAGACATGCTTTGCAAGTACTTTGTAACATTGTATATCTGGATGGAGAAAACAGTGATCTTTAAATGTGGATGGGGTTATATGTGTATATAGATATATATATTTATATGCGTAGAATGTAACTTTCCATGCATGAAGATGTATGTAATTTGGTTATTTACTCTTCAGTAAATTCTTCCATGTCCAAATTGAGTTGTGAAACTTGATGCAAATATTTTGTGTTCTGTCTTTGTGTAGTTTTATGGCAAATTTTGAACGTTTATGCACTTTTTCCAGCTGTGGAAACTCAAAAGCATTAATCATATTTACAAAATTAAATACTGAATATGAAGTACAAAGCTATTCTGAGACTCTCCATCCACACACACACATTAAACTGATGTAAATTCATGACATGCAATTTATTTGAGGTTCATGTTGAATTTAACGAGGTTTACATGCATTATAGTTCACTAGAGGTCAAATTGTACTTACAGATGCATTTGGGTATATGGTATAGGTACTTACAAGTACATGCAAAGAGGACCTTGCAAGTTTAAAAAGCCTACATTAGCCCAAGAGATCAATATTTTAACAAAAGGTTCTGTGGGTTTTCTGCACTCCATTGTGTGTAGCAATGCCATATAGGCAGTCATAGACAATTGTACATGAGGAATATAAGAAGTAAGAGTAGACATCTATAGAAATTCAGTATGACATACGCAGTCAGTGATTTAATGTGCAGAACTGTGTAGCATCCACAAAAGATTGCATTGCATAGTTCTAAGTTACGTTCCTGCAGAATGACAAACTGCCATCAGAAGCGAAGTGAGGTTTTAGGAAGTGCACGTTTCAGAATCTGTAGCTCCTTCTCACTGAAGAGGATTTCTTACGTTTTTTTTTCTTTCAACTCCAGTTTTTACAAAGATTGCTGAAAGAATAGAAGAATAATGTCCCTGGCAATTTCTAATATGCTGTGCTGATATTGAAGTTTTTAAAGTCTTGGCTAATGAAGAAACCAGCTGTATTATATTCTGTACGCTTTGATATGGCCTTTGAATGTTTTCTTCCTTTCATTCAGCAATCTATCTTTCACTTTTGTCTTGCATAATGGCTCAATTTTAGTTTGTATCAACTGTTACTGTCGCCTTTAAAACTCAATCTCCAGTTTTTTTTTGTTGAAGGCAAGACTCTGTTCTGCAAGGTGAGAAAAAGCAACAACAAAATAGCCAGGTTTTTTGCCAAAAATGCAAAAAAATGTTCTTTATCTCCTGAGTACGGCGTAATGTCTTTTTCTCCTTAGTAAGGAGTAATGTCCTTTTTCTCCTTCGTAAAGTGTAATGTCTTTTGTTTGTATAGCCAAGAAGCCGATAGAAAAAAAGAAATTGAAGAAAGCAGACACGGTTGAAATGGGCACTCAGACTTCTCCAACGGTCTCGACAGGTTTTGCGAGAAGGAAACCCCAAAGTAAATGTTAACTTTCAGAAAAAGAAACAACCTTATTACGATTGTCCTTTGCGGCTTTACTTTTTTTTTATTAAAGTACGATTCCTTAGAATGAAGTTGTTCTGAATATTGGTCTCATTGTTTAAAAAAAAAGGATTTCTATCATTTTTATATTGGATTTTATGTGTTGTGCTTTTTTGTGTTGCTGAAATAAAACGTTGAACATTAAAAGTTTAATTCTCTTTTTACACAGTGCAAACATTAGTTGGTATTTTTCTGCCATTTTTCAGTTTTCTGAATAAATGAACTAATGTACAATATCATGAAGTTCCAACATGTAAAATGGCAGGAAGTTAGGAGATGTTAAATTCCCTACTTTTTTTGAGGGTAAAGAGAAAGAAAGGAAGTCTTGTTCGATGGTAAATGGTATGGGCCCTCGTGCTTTGCATTAGAATAGTAGGTGCTCATGCTCATGATTTTCCAGGCTATCGGGCTATAATATAGGATGTCATGGGATGCCAGGTTGTTTTAGGTAGTGAAATCTAGAAGAATTAATCATCCTTTTATTATAGTTTGTAGTCTGGAGTTTACTTTGAACTTGTTTTTAAAAACAAAATGTAATATTGTAAACCTGACAAATTTGAATTGTTGTTACTTGAGCAGTGTGAATATTTAAGCATTTATTTTTCTCTTACTTTCTGATCACTTGAGAGTATGACTTAATTTTTAAGCTATTTCCAAAAAGCAGCAAGTTAAATGTTCTCAACAAAATAAAGAACCTTCCACTGAAAATTTTCTCCAGGCCAGACTACATTGTATATCTTATTTACTGATTGCCTTGCTTATTATGTTTAAGTGAAAATGGTGTTTTAAAAAAAGAACTTGACACTTTACATTGCACATTACCTGGAACAGGCTCCCAAGCTCTGAGTTACTGTGGCAGCATGGACACCGATTGCATTGTAGTAATTTGTTGAGATATGTGTATTCTGCGAACCTTTAAAAGCTGTAGAAGCCTGAGCACAAGGCGAGTGGCATTGCAACTTGGTGTCAATCTGTAAAGTATTTATAAAACAAGCTAGACTTTTATAGTGGCAGGAAATTAGAATGTAATTTTCATTTTTTTTTGCAAGTTGAGAGGTAAGCCCAGGGATTGAAAGTGTACTTCTAAAGAAGTATTGTTTCAGTGCTAGCAACTACAGACAAATTGTTTTTGAAATCACTAAAATCTTCAAAGCAGCACTGTTTCAGGGCTGAAGATTCATTGATAGCGATGGCATCCAATTTGCTCTGAATGTTCAGTATTACAGCCATTACTAACCTTGAGATGCTCTTTATTGCCTCTTGCTTCTCTACCCTGACAGGGACCATATTACTTTAAAAGGGATTGAACACCCAGTAGAGGAGAAAGTAAGAATGGTGCGGTACTCCCGAAAATGGAGATGTGGACGTGGGGTTAATCTTGGCTCTGCTCCTATAGGAAATTCTGTGAATTGCTCAAGACTTGGAGATCGAATGTTGATCTTATTGATGTTTTATTCACGCACACAGATTTTTTACAGTTTCTAATCTCTGTGCACAGGCGTGAAAATCTGTAGTGACATTTATTGTCACAGGAGGAGTACTCTTGTCGAGAGAGCTGATCTCTTCATACCTGCATTTTAAAACAAACAATCGTACTTAGTGGTTCACTATAACATTCTAATTTTGATAAGTTTAGTTTAAACGGCGACTCGTTAAAAGTTGTTTGCGGTTGTCTTGCCTGTTTGATATTTGCTTGTTGGCTCAAATGAAAATAACCAGAGCTCCACACTAAAGCTACCTTTTAGTGTCTTATCTGCTGCAGTCTCTGTTCATGGAAAGACTCAATGGAGGAAGATTTGCTTTGTGTTTTCAATGACCTGCCCCCAAAGAATCTGTTTACAATTTTGCTTTAAGTAGCACACAGGAAATCTCGTCCCCACCCACCCTCAACCCTCACCAGCTGGTGGTGCTGCATTGATGCAAAAGTGGATTGAGGCTGAAGCAAGTGAGTCACAAATGAAGTAACACGAGTTTGAGAAATTTTTGCTAGGATTATTCTGTTGCTTACCTTTCCTGCTCCACATGTGGATGAGGGAAGGGATGCTTGTAACTTGCACAAAATTTAGCAAGATGTGCTGATAAACTCATTAGTGCTTCAAATGTGAATTAATTATGATTGTCCTAGCATTCTCAGTTTATTTTGCTTAAGCCTCCTGTCCATTGTGTACTCTAGAATACATTGAATAAAATATTTTATATGCATATTCAAGATTTATAACCTGGTTATCCAGCTGTTTTTGGCCAGATGCAGTAGTGCACATATAGTGAGATTGTGATGGGATTCAGTATGTGGAGAAGCTATTAACAACTTGAGGCTGGAGTTTGGTAGAAAGTTTTATGTAATTAATTTGCATATGTATGTTCACAATTTGAATACTGCTGGTGACATCTTTGTGAGGGCACAAATCTTAAACCTAAAGCAGTGCAACAAACTCAACGTGTACTGTGTCAATATATAAAGAATGAATGCCCTCACCTTCAGCTATGGAAAAATTTAGATGATTACTGAATAGACTACTAGAACTTGAGTTGAAATCACTGGAGTATTAACTTAATACTTTGTCCTTTATACCACTGGCTGTTACACTCCACGTTTGTTTAAACGTTAATAAGAGTGTGGCAAGACATGCTCAACCAACAGCTCATCAATTTTGGGGACTGGGTGGAGAAAAGAGAAAATACTTCCTATTTCAGCAACATTCAATTCCTCTGGCAAGGCAGATGGTCTCCAGCCCAAGCACTTCAAATCTTCAGAATTCCAGACTTCCAATCTATAAACACCTAGCTTCTTATCATAACTGAGGTAAGCTCTTCTTGCACAATAGGTGCAGGACAGGCGTGAGGAGTTGAATAAGAAGATAAGAAATAGGAGTAGGCCCTTCGAGCCTACTCCGCCATTCAATAAGATTATGGCTGATCGTTGACCTCAACTCCACTTTCCCGCCCGATCTCCATATCTCTTGATTCCCCTAGAGTCAAAAATCTATCCATCTCCGCCTTGAATATATTCAGAGTCTCCGCATCCACAGCCCTCTGGGGCAGAGAATTCCAAAGCTTCTGCGTGAAGAAATTTCTCCATCTCTGTCTTAAATATCCTACCTCTTAACCTGAAACTGTGCCCCCTAGTTTTAGACACTCCAGGCAGGGGAAACAACCTCTCAGCATCTACCTTGTCAATCCCCTTCAGAATCTTGTATGTTTCAATTCTTCTAAACTCCAGAGAGTATAGGCCCATTCTACACAATCTTTCATCATAAGACAGTCCTCTCATCCCAGGAATCAATCTAGTGAGCCTCCATTGTACCGCCGCCAAGGCAAGTATATCCTTCCTTAAATAAGACCACCAAAACTGTCCAGTACTCCGTGTGAGCTCACCAAGGCCCTGTACAATTGTAGCAACACTTCCTTACTCTTATACTATAACCCCCTTGCAATAAAGGACAACATGCCACTTGCCTTCCCCCGAATGGCTTACCCCTATTCTAATGTTTCCTATATTAACTGGTATCATTTAAAAGTATTATTGTTCTTATCATCATTAAGAACGCTTTTTAACACAGACGGACCTTTTTTACTCCCGTTTCCTCCTTCCTCAGCCGCACCCCCCATGGCCATGAACCAACTATAGTTGAGTGTTTTTTTTAAATGATCACCTCCAAGTTCCCTGCCAGTGTCACTGAACCTGCTGGGTAAGGTTGCTCAGACTTACAAATTAGTTTCTGATTTGAAGCTATACTGATGAAAATCAACATTTTATTTTACTTCTGGACCCTTCCACTTTGTGTCAATAAGTTACCAGGTCGTGTTCTATTTTTAAAACAAATTAGATGGCTCACACAGGACAATTTTTCTCTTGAAAAGAAACTGGAGCTCAATCAAAAAGAATTGGAATTTGTGAAATGACAATAGATAGGAAATGTAACTTAAACCCTGATGCTTTAAGGGCAGTGAGTCAGTATAGCAAAGAAAGAATGCTGGTTTAATGAAGATATAAAAGAAAAATTGAATCATAATATTCCATTGAGAGCAGTTACCTGAAGTTTCTGGTGAGTCTCTGCTGCTGGCATAATTGGATGTCTCAACAGATGTAAAGCTAAAATAATTCTATTCTGCAGTACTATCGACTCTCAACCTAATGAACACCAGAAATGCAAGTGTAATTTGGCCAGAGTTAAAGGTTGTCTGATATAAGTATCCCATTTTCCATCTTGACTGACCAGATTGTGCAGAGAGCAGGGAATGGAATAGCAGCCTGCCATCTGCTAGATAGGGATCAAATAATAGGTTTCTGAGTCCCTAATTAAACAAAATTGCAGTCTCCCTGCCAACTCTGACCACACAGTATTAAATTTGGCCTGAGAAAACCTCCATTGGACCAGCCAATGACAGATGGTGGGCTGCTGCTGTTATGCCTTGGGAGAAAGTCAAGTGAAAGTCCAATGTCAGGTATAAAAAGTCAAATATAACTGCAGATGACAAAAGCAAATCCCCAAGAGATGACTGCAAGAGAGCAGCAAAAGATGAGAGTTTAAAAAAAAAACCTTCAGCTTATTTTCATATGACATACTTAAAAGGAAATAGAGAAGGGAGGTGAAATTTGTCAAAATGGGCGATAGCAAATCAACAGCCATTTTCCATAGATTTTTTAAAAAAAAAGTAAAACAGGCTGCCGATTAGCCAGCGCCTGTTTGCGTTACTGGAAAAAAATGAATTTCACCCCCAAGATGTTTAAAAAAAAATAATTACCTTCTCAAGATCTTTTAGGTTTTCGCAACAAGAGCTTGTCCTTTACCAAAGTTTCTTTTAACGGAATTTTTAAAAAAATCAATAGACCACATTGGTTTATGTTGTATCCCGATGTGTATTTACAGACAGGAAACAAAGAACTAAGGAGCATCCCGGCTCCTTCCGCTTCACAATAAGGTAAGTTTTAAAAAAAGAGTTGCAACTTAACTTTATACGAACAATGACGGACAGGTAAAGACCATTTGGTCCATCGAGCCTGACCCCCACAATTGTGATACCTTGTGTATCACCACATATACCCTCCACCTGACCCAAAACCATGTGATCTGGGAGAGGCAAAAAAACATTAAAAGATGGCAACCCCCAGTGATCCCTTTTAAGGAGCACTGCTTTGGCTGCTAACCACAGCATGCACACTGCTATCACACTCAATTGAATCTTGCAAAAGGGGCCTCAAAGAGACATCAGATTCCCACCACCCCCCCAGCCACCGCATTTGCGTGTGCAAAGGGCCTAATGCCTGTTTAAGGCCTACAGAGGAGCCTTAACCAAAATAAAGGCCAGCATACATTCAGCACAGAATTAGCTTGCATGCGTCGCCCACCATATTGGGCCCCTAGGTGTCTGTTTTATGCCTATATTAGGAACGCATAATAGAGGTGTGGCTTAAAGGATGTAGGTATAACGGGAAAATGTTAACGGAAATGTTGGCTTACACAATTTTAAACCATAAATTTTTAGTCAGGTGTATTTTCAGCTATGTGGTAAAATAATAGGTAAAATGCGCCATAATTTGCTGTCAAACTAAGCGAGGCTAATGGTGCTTGCCGTTATTTATTCGCAAATACTACAGCAACCTCAGGCAAGGGGCTGTTGTGAAGTTAAATGTGAAAATTCAAAAGTTGCTCTGCGAGTTGCGTTGCTCCGCCATTAACTTCATGAAAGCGACTTCTCTCTGTCTAGCCTCACCATTGAACTGCACGAAGTTTCTGTATTTGTGCGGTAGATACGAACTAAACTCACCACAGAAAATTCAGTCTTGTCCATTTCAGTCTAAGTACCTTTTTTAACAACTTGCTAAGTTTTAATTACTGCCAGTCAACCTTTCTGGCACTGAAAATTAATTCTTCAGTTTTGAATTATTAGAGATTTAAAAAATGCCCTCTCTTTTTCCTTTTCTTTTCTGACTTTTTCTTCTCCCAATTTTTCTTTCCCTCTCTTTCTGTACCTGATTTGACTTTGAATTCACCCACTCTAACTTGCACTTCCTTCTCAGTCCTTATGCTGTTAATTTCACAATCCTTCCATTTGATTGCTTAAGGAGATGCACAGTGCTTGCTCGGGCCCCAGATATCCTGTTTTCCTCGCTGTGACGTTACCAGCTCGCACTTTCAGCATCTTGCCACACAAACATTTGAAAAATTAAATATTCAAGGGCAAGTCTAACTAATGGCAGATGCAGTTAAGATGCCCTGGCACAGCAAATTATGGTCCAATGTGTTAAATAGATCACTACAGTTACAACCAATCTGACTAAAACAAATGTACCTTTCGTATAAATATCTTGGTCCATTATTCATGATAGAAAGGTAAATTCTTGTTCAGAGATCAGCAAATTTAATTTTGTTTACATGAAGATTTGTGGGGGGTGGGGGGGGGATTATTTTGGTCTGCAAAAGGTGCAGAAGAAACCAGTGATGAGGTATATTTCTGAACTTAAAAATGGCCGGAATCATGCATTGCAATAACCAAAATGCCAGCCAGAATCCCATATAATAAACCTGGAACACCTATTCAGTCCCCATTAGGCAGTAGCCTCGAGTGTAGCTTATGTTTTCATTTCTGGCAGAAATCGGTTACTGCAGCACAATAGTTCACCTCCTGTTTTTGTTTTTAACTGGTCGATTGACGTTGAAGTTGCCATAGGTTTTTTTTTTAAAAGCTTCCTGGACCCTCTAGCCCTGTCTAGCTCTGATCATTTGAGGATAGTTTAATAGAATTTTTTTTATTGATTGAATGCATGCTTATCAACCATGCATTCTCATTTATTATTGCCTGAATGACATGTTGACTGAATCCTCTTTTTTTCTGTCACAAATCTAGCCATGTGTTGTGCACGAACCATTTGGCTGGATTGAAGACTTGAAAAAGCAGTTATGTAGTGTTCTGTCGACAGAGATAATTTACTAGGAAGAATATTGATGAAATTACATCTTGATAGTGCAGTTCGAAAGCAGGGTGAAAAATTATGTGACCTTGAGTCTGATAGCATTGACTACATTCTCATATGCTGGAATCCAGGCTCTCTCTTGTCAGATACATCACTTTATATTGTTTTATCTCTTGATGGCAGAGAGTGGAGGATAAATGGAGTGCCAAGGTTCAGTCACTCTTTACTCTTTTAACAGAAATGGACTGTGCTGAGTGACCTTTTCGGTTCAATCGAATTGGACTGACTGAGAAGATGCAATAATTAAATCCTCCAGGGACTGTGTGAACATTTCTAGACCATGTCCAAAAATGACAGGCTCAATTTTTTTCCAGTTTATTCAAGAAACAGCTATTAAGTGTGTAGTATCCCTTTTACGTTGGCCTACACAGGCTTTTTTTTTAAGGTCGTACAGTGCAATTCCTATGAGCACACTTTCAGTTATATCTCAATTGTATCATGTTCAAAATCATATTTTTTAAATGTTCAGTTCACATTTTAAGTTTGCAATTAAAATCTTCTGATTCCATTATGGAAACTGATTATTTGGGTTAGATTCCTCCCACTGTGTATAAATGTGGGGAAACATCCAGTCTTTTGTCACTGAGGCAGATTACATATTTGACAAGGAGCTCAATTTCTTCACCACCACCACCCCCCCCCCCCCCTAAAATGACACTAATATTTCCAATGAAAATGTAACAGAAATGCAACATGCTTATTTTCTTGCCATTTTATTTTGGCAATTCCCTCCCATTTTCTTCTGTGTTGTGCCCTTGCTGAAATCGGGCCCCAAGTCTGCCGGTTGCTGTCCACTACCTCAACAACAACCTGCATTTATATAGCACCTTTAACAAAGTAAAACTTTCCAAGGTGCTTCACAGGATCTTTATTAAACAAAATTTGACTCCAAGCCACATCAGGAGATATTAGGACAGGTGATCAAAAACTTGGTCAAAGTGGTGGGTTTTAAGGAGCTTCTTAAAGGAGAAGGGGCAGAGGTTCAGGGAGGGAATTCCAGAGCTTGGAGACAAGGCAGCTATTGGTGGAGTGATTAAAATCAAGGATGCGCAAGAGGCCAGAATTGGAGGGGCACAGAGATATCTCATGGTTGTAGGGCTGAAAGAGATTACCAGGAGGCGCGAGGCCATGGAGGGATTGGAAACTGGGGTGAGAATTTTTAAATCGTGTCATTACAGGTCCAGGAGCCAATGTAGGTTAGTGAGCACAGAGGTGATGAGTGAATGGGACTTGGTGCGAGTTAGGATGCAGCCAGCAGAGTTTTGGATGAGCTCAAGTTTATGGAGGGTGGATAATGGAAACCACACCCAAATGACCATTATTCATGTAAAAATCTGAACCAATTAATGCCAAATTATGGCCATGGTGGTCAGGTGACACAGCTGAGGCTGATACTATCCTCGCCCTATATCTACACACAGCAGGGGAAACAGAACAGTGATCAGGAGTGTGGACCATGGCTGATTTATCGTTCAGTAACCCAGCTGCCAAGGGCAACTGCAAAACACTTACTTCCATCTTAGTTGAGATCAGCTATTGACCCCAAGATGTCATCTACTCACTGGATAAACTTGGTAAATCATTGGAGTAACTAGATTGTATTTGTACTGCAAAACCAAAAATCCTTCTAACGAAAGGTCATCAATCTGAAATGTTAACTCTTTCTCTCTCCACAGATGCTGCCTGATCTGCGGAGTATTTCCAGCATTTTCTGTTTTTTATAACCCTTCTTTCCTCGTATGTAAATGCATTGATAGAACAGAATCAAAGGTTTTCCCCCTGATAATTCCATCAATGAAATATGATGTAAATGCAAAGTAAATGTTTTCCAGTTCCACATTTGATTTAATCTTTTTTTTGGACTTCAGGCTCACTTGTGATGTGTTTTCCTAATGTAATGCAGCAAGGCCAGCCCTGTCACCATATATGGTGCAATTTTTTGACTCGAGGGGAACATCTAATGTAAGAAAGTTGACCCTTATTCTTGAGCTCTCTTAAAGTAGGCAGGAGAGAGGTAAATGCCACAACAAGCCATCAGTTTGTATCAGTGTCAGGAGCCAAAATCCATTACTGTTGGCACAGACAGCATTTTCTCTCTTGTGTTAAGAAAATGATGCCCATTGTATTACACCCAAAGCCATAACTGATCACTGTTCTGTCTCCCTAAAGTGTTATAGCATTTCTTTCTTTCCTTGAGCATTTTGTGTCAGGGGTATTAGTTGGTAAAATGCACTCTACTCCCATGTGCGAGATGTTCATAACATTTCTTGAAGCCCAGTAAAAGTTTTATTATTTTAGCTAACTAAATCTATTAATAATTCATTCTTAATAGCACTACAGTGGCTAAAGAAACCATGGTTCTATTAATCTCCTTGAAGATATGCCCCATCTTACCTGACTGACCAGCTCTCCCCTCCTCTCGTTTTAGAGATAGGGAACCTAACTTCTTCCATCTTGAAGGGTTCAATCTGATGGTATTTCAACCCATTATATCTTTGTATAAGTTTACTCTTCAGAGACTTTACTTTCAGAAGTGGAAACGCTGTCACCTTTGATGGCAGATTTAGAACCTTGATGTCCTTTCTTGTGATGTAATCTAAATTGCTATATTATCTGCAGGAGTTGTTAGACAAAGGACTTAACCCAGCAACGTTGGATCATATGAATCAGTCATAGCTGCAGTTCATTTGTCTGTGAATGGGAATATTTGGGATTTATGTCACTTAATAAAGAACTTGGCAAATAAAGACTCCAGTTAGGCTCTTGGTCCCAGCATGTTTCATAAGTGGATGTACACCCTACTTCAGGCCTATAAATAATTGATCTAATGCAGCTGTCTTGGAAATGACTACTTTTCCCTTCGCTCTGGTCTTGGCCAGAAGAGCTCGTGAGCTGCATCAACTAGTCATGAAATCACCTTCACCAATACATTAGGATATGACCCTTGCTTGCATCCCAAACCTTTGTCTAATGTGGTCTCAGAATGTAATCTAATTGCAGCAGTCAGTGGTCCCTCTTTCTAACCAATACCTTTTATATATCTGAAGGACTATACCTGTGCTCAGGTAACAGAGATTTACCTGTATTTTAAACTAGTATTATTTGTCATACTAGTAATGAGGTAATTCAAATATTGAAATTAATTTCCTGTACAGGTTGAGTGCAGTTGTGGCCATTATGACACATGCGTAAGGTAAAAGCCCTACCCAGCAGGGAAGAACCAAATTCACTCTCCAATATTTCTTTTTTTACATGGTATTTTTTTTTTGCATATGCTTTCTAACCAAGTCAGTTCTACAATAGATATTTTGTCCAACAATTGGTATTTGAAAGATAGCCAGACCCTCGGGCTAAACTACACAAGTACAGTGGCCATAATTGATGGGGAAGTCATGCAAAAGAGGCAAAACGGGCCACTTTGGATAGTTTCAAATGTATATTCACAGTTAACATGTACAGTGTGCTAGAAGGCTGCAAATAAAATGAAGACAGTATTTGCACATATGAGCACAACGTGTTGTGGACATAAGTGAATTTCTAAAGGAACACTGCACAGGTAAATTTGCCTAAATGCATTTCTGCACAGTAGTGGAAAAATGTGTCTAATAGTATTTATAATTACCGTACCATAACTGTTTTGCATCGATTTGAATGCTGAATGTTTTAAATTAGAATTGTAATAATGGTAAGTAATAGCCAAATATTTCTCAAATCACAGTAAATTTTGAATAACAAAAAAAAAGACAATAATGTTGACTCGTATTTTGTCACTGCAGCAGCAATTTTATCACAGGGCTGAAGATCTTGAGCTGTTGGATTGATCCTTTTGTTGTTAAGAAAATGTGCATTTTGAGAGAACTAAATACAGACTGAGATGCAAGCAAAAGGATGGATGAGCTATGGATTGATGCATTCAGACCCCAGGGGAACCTACTGATACTCGTCTGAAACAGCAGATAAGAAAGACAAGCGTGTGTCATCCGCAAAGCAGTGTGAGGAGAGGGTTTAACCTTTTGAAAACTGCAGGATAATTTCTTAAGCAAAAAAAATAAATGGTTTGCAATATTTGGTTTAGTCAGAACAGAAATTGTGAATTAAGAAAGATACTACAGCCTCATGCATTCACTAATCTTTACAAAATTCATCAGTAGCAATGCACAGAAAATCCATTCAGCAGCTGCTATATGATAGAAAACATGTATACTTTGAAAGCTGCAAAGGAAATTAAGTATAGAGGGGATTAATGGACTCAAGATGAACAGACTGGGGGCTTTATATGATATGCAGAAAGTGATCCCTGAAGGTCAGTATGCAAAGGGTATTTAAGACATTAGTTTACATTAAGTAATACCAGGTGTTTATTCCGAAAGATGGATTTTTTTTGTGTGCGCGTGTTCATTGAAGTAAGGGACGTTGATACTGTTGAGATGGAACATTTTTTTTGCAGTTTGCATCCAGTGATGCAAGGTGCACACATACAGATCAAGCACGACTTCGGTTAACTGCAATATCGAGTCTCCCTTTAGAATTGTCCAACAATTCTAAGCTCAAAAGAGCCGTGCCCTTCCCCCTCACATAGAGACACATGAGCGCAGAGTGATGTGATCTGTCCATTCGCAAAACTCCCTATCCTTGTAGCATCTTGAAGAAAATTAGCATATTTGTGCCATATACTTTGGCAGTAAGTCTGCAGTACTCAGTACTGGTCTGAGACTGCCAGAGCTCAATGTGTAGCTGTCAAATACAGGACCTCCATCCTTTCTGCCTGAGCTATTTTTTAATTGAACTCCCACAGGTGACAACACAATACAGCATGCCATGGAGCCCGCTGGTCTTTGTCTCTGCAGTGTAGCGTTGGCTTTCTTTCACATTAGGTTGGTGCATCCATTGCTTTATGATATTACCCTCAGCAAGGTGAGGGATACCAGTACTGGGGAAGGACACACTTTGCCCACCTATGGGATAATTTTAGCATTGCTCCCAGGTTAGGAAGAACAGGGGCATAATGCAGCGTAAAGCTCCCTTTCCCCTTTTCGGCATATACCTTAATCTCAGTCTCCGAAAGACATTGCATACTACACCAGGGTAATACTTCCATTTCCCACTCCAGCTATCTTTGGGATCTATTTGACAATTAGTGCAAAATTATTAATCATTCTGTGCAGACAACTCACAATTAATGGAAGTGTGAGAGTGAGGGAGCACATGTGATTGACCCTTAATGCCCTGTGAAGTAGCCCACTCAGTTTCTAAGCTCAATCACCACAAGGATTGGACAAGCAGTTTAAGCGGCCTGTCATCACCTTGAGGGAACTAGGGGTGGGAAATAAATGTGATCTCGTGGGGGAAAATGTGGGGGATCACCCACATCCCCAGAACAAATTTAAAACAAAATCCTGGGCTGGATTCTGCATTGAAATCCAGTACCTAAAGTGAAAGAGTAGTGTTCTAATCTACTGCACAACCAAACTCCTATTGATTTTTCTTAATATTTTGATTTAAAGAATAAATTATGACATTGTGAGAACTGATTTACAAGAATGATTGGATCTACTGCGTGAAGATGCTGAATGGATCAGTGCAACTAAATACATCTTTTAAAAATCAACAAAGGATCTTCAAGAAAATTGGCTAGAAATTCCACATCGCTAAAAGCCTGCCAGTACCACTGTAGCCTGGTGTTAATGGCCGCCAAAATTGATGGCAGTGGCAGGACTGTGGTGCTGTGCTAAACTTACCGTGCAATGCCGTTCTTATGGCGTTAGTCCCAACAGCAGGCCCCAATGTAGCATAGCCGTAGAATCAAAGCACCAAGAGCAGTCTTCCCTTAAAGCAAGGCTGTCATTTCAGAAAGCAGTTCTGAAATGGGGGAAAAAATTCAATTTTTAGGCCTTGCAGCTCAGCTTCCTGGAAAAAAATTAACATTCAAGAGAATTCCCAAATGGGAATCTTAAGCTCTTAAAGCTGAATTCCCTTCCGCACCTCAAAAAATGGGAGAAGTGCTTCAGAACTAGCACAAATGACTCAAAAAGCCAGGGAAGGGGAACCCAGGGTCTCGTATGCAGCACTCTAGCTTTGTGCAGAGGGTCAACACTGCAAGAGAGATCCTCTACCCATAGGGACTAGGACGCCTTTCAGAACGAAGGACACGGGACCACATCACCGATGCTGTCATTGTCAGCAGTGTCACCCCCCCCCCCCCCCCCCCCCCACTACCTGGCTCCTGTGCCCAAAAATGCTTCATGACTTCAGATCACTGGTTAAGGTCAGTGAATGCATCTAGAAAAGCCATCTCCTGCCAATGCACCACTAGCCTCACACACTGCTCAATCCATGACTCCAACCTCCCTCCCTCCCCCCCACCCCTGCCCAATCACTCACCTAGCTAAACAAACACGAGGCACACATCCCATTCTTAGTTTCACCTCACCCTCTTGGAGAAGATGGTGCTGGCCGTTCTTGGCATAGGCATGACTGAGCTTTTGGCCAATGATGGGGCTGGAAGGATATGCTATCCTTCTCGCATGCTCTTACTTTCCCATCCTCCCCTCACCGCAACTCCATCTTTGTGCCTTCCTCATTTCAAACACCCAAGAAATGCAGCCTTTCTGGCCAGTAGTTGACCAAAAAGACAGGAGAGGAGAGTGAAGTAGAAGAAGCAGCAGCGTCACTTCATTTGTCACTCCCAGCCACCAGCTCCTCAAAGTCGACCAGCAAAGACCATTTGCAGTGTCCCCCACTGAAAGTCAGCAGCCTTCCACCAGCCACTGGGGTAGCACTCCATGGCATCAGTAGAATAGGCAAAGGCACACACAAGACAGTCATCAAGAGAATGCATAATGGTGATTAGCTGATTTCCTGATGTCATATTGGATGGATAGATGTATAAAGTTGGATTGGAAAGTTTGCTTTGTGGCTTTTATTTCAGCATTGTGGCCAAGATGGTCAATAATAGAGAGAAGGTAAGGTGTGGGACTAATGTTGAAAGAGGAATTGAGGTTGTGGTCCCTGATACCAAAGGTAGTTGATTCCAGCCCGGATCTCTGAGCCAGAAAATGGCTGTCTGCGATGCATCCTTACTTCAGCTTCCTCCTCTTCTGCTTCTTCCCCTTTTGCGCCTTCCTCTTCCCTCTGCGAACCGATGCTGCAAATCTGAAATAAAAGCATAAATGCTGGAAATACTCAGCAGGTCAGGTAACATCTTGATCTGAGATGTGAACTTTGTTTCTCTATGAACACTGCCTGACCTGAGTATTTCCAGCATTTTCTGTCTTCCCAGAGGCCTTCCTTTTCCATCTGAGGCTTTGCAAGCATCCAACTGAACTCCTGCACACTTTTTTTAAAAAAAACATTTAACACGTATTGCACCAAGCCAATAAAATAAAATCTAGTCCAAAAGCTTAAATGCAAACTTACCTGAAAGTTGTGTGTGTCCCTTTAAGAAGTGTTGATAACGTCTCTAACAGTCTGCTGCACTCTCGCTTTTCAGAGCAAGCTTAGGACCCAGTGCTAAACTAAGGTCCAAGTTTGCAGAGAGTGGCGTTAAGTCGGCGTTGCGCTAAGGCCCTCACCAAAATGGTGGCCGCTGTGCCCCGTGCCAGAGAAGGGCATTAGAGTGGCAGTTGCCATTTTTTGTCAGGATTGCGATGCTAACTCGTGGCCTTAATGTAGGGAATTTCTGGATCAGTCATTTTTGTAATTTAAAAAAAATAAAATGCTTTGGCTAACATTCACCTTATCAAAATGATAATTAAAAAGAAACATGTCTAAATGCTTTGGTAAGTAGAGCTCTAAAAATATTGGATTATCAAATCCCGCTATCAAGCACTCCTATCAAAAAAGTCGTACTGTTCTCTTTATGGAATTTAATTTAAAATAAATGCTTTAATGACTGAGTTAAAATAGCACTGACAGGAATTTAGCATGAACTCATTAACTACTGTACTAAAAATAAGCATAGAGCAAATTAAGCCCCCTACATGTCTGCAATCTTTGAAAATAGTCTAACATCCTCATTAAGCATTCTGAACCAAAATATATTGTAATAGAAGGGTTCTGCACAAACTTTCTTCCATTTAGTAAAAGTTAGAATATGTATTTTAACAGCTACTGATCACAATGGTGGCTGGTAGCAGTTTTTACCATCATCGTATTCATAAAAGATGAGTTTGATAGTGGTAACAGCAGAAAACCATCCAACCATGAATCGTCTGAAATAATGCTGGCTTCACAGTTTACAATGACCTAAGTTGTCTGTTAATTATTATAACAGATGAAACGTTTGTGAAACTAGTTGTGTATGAGCAAAGCTGGTGTGATAAAGGTTTTTCGAAAATGGAGAACATTCCAATTCCATTATTTCCTGCACGTAACAATACTCTTCTGAACTGGCTCAGTGGTAGCTCTCTTCCTCTCTGAGTTAGAAGTTTGTGGGTTCAAATTGCACTCCAGAGATTTTGAGCACAAACTCTAGGCTGACACTCTAGTGCTGCATTGTTGGAGGTGCTGTATTTTGCCTTCTCAGGTGGGGGTAACAAATCTTATGGCACTATTTCAAAGAAGAGCAGGGAAGTTCTACCCTGTCCTGGCCAGTATTTATCCTTCAACCAACATCATTACATAAAAATCAGATTATCTGGTCATTATCACATTGCTGTTTGCAAGACCTTGCTGTGTGTAATTTGGCTGCTGCGATTCTTACATTACAACAGTGACTATACTTCAAAAGTACTTCCATTAGCTGTAAAGCACTTTGGGTTGTAAAAGGCGCTATATAAATGCAAGTCTTTCTTTTCTTGTATCATTAAACTAGCTGCAACCTGGGTATTGACATTTACTCCGTTTGTACACTAGAATAATCGTATCTGTACCAAACCTTAAAACTTCCAAAGAGCAGAAAATGAGTTTCTCCTTTTGAGCAATACACTTAACTGCTGTTGATATAATGTACTTATTAATTCTGTTCATTGACACAATCATTAGAACAAAGTATCCTCGTGCGTGTACTGTTCTATGTTTTCTATCCATTGGTGAACTCTGAACACATAATAAATCAAGGAGCTAATTGTTAAATCACCTTAAGGAGCAGAGTTGCTACCTCAGGTGTGAACACTGCAAGTGTGTGTAATAAATCTATGCAGAGCATGATTTATATTGTATCAAATTTTCTCCATGTTCATAGCATTTTTTTTTGGGGGGGTGGGGTGGTTGATAAAAAGGCAGCGAGGTAGAGGCCTCTTTTCTTGTCAATGCCATTAGCTGTCATAACAAATCAGTCTCTGCTTGCCATAATTTTTTGCTTTGCCACTGTGAGGTCTTATTAAACCAATGAATGTTGTAATGTTTGGACAGTGACTTATACAATGTATTAAAATGTAGCTGGAAAAATGCATCATATTAGTTTCTGCAGCAACTTCCCTTTTAAAATAAACAAGTATATTTACAAGCAGTTTAAATTGAATTATCAGCACCAAACTTATCCATGATTCCTTTATTAACCCTTAATTATAATTGTACCATCATGTCCGTAAAACAATCGCATTCTCCTTCAATATGATCTGCTGTTTGCTGTGTTGGTTTTTTACCCCCAAGAAACGTTTCCTTTACTTATACCATTTCTATTTTTCTCTATCCATAATAATGGTTTCTTTATCTCTGTCTCAGGTTTCCATTGGAATACTCAGCATCCTATTCACTGCTGAGCTGTGCCTATTTCCTCCACCGTAATATCACTCACCTCAGTCCATTTCCTGCTGGAACCCTAATTTATGCCTTTGTCACCTCCAGACTGAACTATTCCAGTGCTTTCCTGACCAGCTTTCCATTCTCCACCCTCCATACAGTTCAGCTCATCCAAAACTCTGCTCTCCATTTCCTGTCCTGCACAGCCATCACTGGTATCCTACTGACATACATTGACACCCAGTCCCCTAACACCTCCAGATTAAATCTTCATCTTTGTGTTTAAATCCTTACACAGCCACGCCCCGCCCTTTCTCTGTAACCTCCTCTGGCCCTACTAGGGAGGATGATGTATTAAACCCCTGAGGGGTTGTCTTATGACGAAAGGTTGAGTTGGTTGGGCCTATACTCATTGTGGTTTAGAAGAATGAGAAGTGATCTTATTGAAATGTATAAGATTATGAGGGGGCTTGACAGGGTAGATGCAGAGAGGATGTCTCCCCTTGTGGAAGAATCTAGAACTGGAAACATAGTTTCAGAATAAGGGGTCGCCCATTTAAAACTGAGGAATTTCTGTAGAATTCTCTACCCCAGAGAGCTGTGGAGGCTAGGTCAATGAATATATTTAAAGGACGCGTTTATTTGTACTATAAAAATGGCCGCCCTTTGACTCTGGTCCCCTTGGAGGATAAGCCACACCCTGAAGTTTCTCTGGAATGTGTAACTGGAACCACCTATCCCAAGTTTTCACTGACTTCGCAAATTGTAACTCGATCCACTTTGACTTCCAGAAGCCAGAGGGTAGATCTTCCCAGAAGCCACCAAGTGCCAGCCAAAGTCCCTCACCCCAGCGCAAGTGCTGCCTCCCCCCAGCCGAAGTCCATACTTTTGCCAGTGCAAGTGCATGACCTTAACCCCTGTCCCCCCCATCCCACCATAGGTGGGGCAATGTGTACGGATTGTTAACAGGTTTATTGAGTATGAAGTGAATAGTGACAGTGTAATGACTGGATTTCATCCACTCCAACGATGTCCCTTGTCGGGGATTGTAAGAATGTGATCCGTCTTCCCTGAGTTTCCCCTCTCCCCTCCGATCTCCTCCACCCGTGTCTCTCTCTACCCCCTCCACTCTCTCTCTCTCTCTCCACTCCACTCCACTCCACTCCACTCTACTCTCTCTCTCTCTCTCTCTCTCTTACTCTCTCTCTCTCTCTCTTTCTCTCTCTCTCTCTCCTCCCCTCCAGTCTCTCTCTCTCTCTCTCTCTCTCTCCCCCCCCCCCACCCCCAGTCTCTCTCTCTCTCTCTCTCTCACACCCCCAGTCTCTTTCTCTCTACCCCCTCCAGGCTCTCTCTCTGCCACATCCCCACCCCCCCCCCCCAAGTCTCTCTCTCCCCACCCACGCGTTCTCTCTTTCCCTTCACCCACCCCCAGTCTCTCTCTCGCCCCCCCCCCCCCCCCCCTCAGCCGCCCGCTGGGTCGGGGCCACTCATTGTTCGAGTTGGGGCCCCTCATTTTTCGGGTCGGGGCTGCTCGGTCGGGAGCTCAGCGGGCAATGTGGTCAGAATGATTCAGGTTCGGGGTCACACTTCTGGTCCGGCACTTCTGGTTTGGGCAGGAGGCATCAGGGACGGAGTCTCGGCAGACGCATGCATAGAAGGACAGAAAAAACACAGTACAATTAGTCAGTCCCATAATTAAAGTGAAGATAGACAGATCTTTGAATGATAAAGGGGTCGAGGGTTATGGGGAGTGGGCAGGGAAGTGGAGCTGAGCCCAGGATCAGATCAGCCATGATCTTATTAAATAGCGGAGCAGGCTCGAGGGGCCAAATGGCCTACTCCTGCTCCTATTTCTTATGTTCTTATGTACTGCGCAACGTGAACTCTCGACGACTCTGGCTTCTTGTGCAGTCCCCACCTTCGCCCCACCATTGGTGGCTGTGCTTTCAGCAGCCGAGGCCCATTCTCTGAAATTCCCTGCCTCAGCCCGATGCCTCTCCATCTATACTCCCTTCCTCCTTTACACTCCTTTAAAACTCACCTCTCTGACCAAGCTTTTAGTTGTCCCTCTTGGGTCCATTTTATTTTGTCCAATTATGCCTCTGTAAAATGGCTTGGGATGTTTCTCTGTATTCAAGGTGTGCTATAAATGTAAATTGTTGTTGAAGTCGATTTATTTCTCACTCCATCTTCGGTTAAATCATTTCTCAGGTTACTCCCAGATCTTCAGTAACAGTGCCTCCGATCCTTAATCTTTTCAAAACATTTCAAGCAAACCACATAAAACTCAAGTCTTTAATCACTATTCTGTTATCTATCTTTTCCACACATAACATTTATGCTTCAGTAATATATCTGTGATCCTCATGTTAATGTAAATATTTAAGTTTATAGTAATACAGGTTCCTGTTAATTTTATTTTTAACACATCACCTCTCTCATCACAGCTCTGTATCTTCTGATTTTATTTTTTTGATTCCCCACATCATGCTTCTCTTTCCCCCCCCCCCCACCCAGGCCTGGTTTTTAGTTTAAATATCTCCCAATGGGAGTGAAATGGATTTCTCTCTTGCTTACCCATGTACATTTAGGTTTGACCCTTCTCAGCCCAAGTATTCAGCAAAACTCACTCTAAATCCAAACCTTAACATGAACAGATTTGCACATGCCAATTATCAGGCCATGTTATATACTGCCACATGGCTTGCAACAGCAATCTTTTCCATCCCGATTCCATCAGAACAGAATTCACATTTCCTCCTGTTCCTCTTGATGTGCCCTACAAATACAGGCACAGCCTGAAAAATCGTAGGCACTGCAAATACTGACAGTCAGCTGAGCTAAAGACAGATTTATATCTATTTGTTGTTCCTTCATTTTACTAACTCCTGTTCTGGTGAGAACATACTTTTTTGTTTATATTGCCTCCCTACCCAGTTACACATGTTTCTTAGCATGGGCATTTAATCGGGTCTTCACAACCATTAACAAGCTTGTAACAGTTTTTAACCTAAAAGAACACATTTTTAGGTTAAAAATATTTCATCAGCCACACAGTAATGCGTGTGCCAATTGTTGGATATGTCAGTGTTTCGTTAATTATCACATGCCCCATAGGGGTTTGTTGATTTTTTGTTTTGCTTTTTGATGCCGATTGTCTTTGTATGGTTGGGTAACAGTTACCTTGGGAAGGTTAATGCAGATATTGAGTTTAAAAAAAAAAAAATTTAAAAAATGCTGTTCTGCAGTTGGGGGAGAGGCAATGACCCTTGGTGAGGGCAGTGGTGTCCTGGGGACAACAGTGGAATGTGTCAGATGAGGTCACAGTCGGTTCTGATTAGGATCAGCTGTTTTCTAGTTGCATATTTATTCTGTGGGATTGAATAATTTCACAGCCCAGCGACGCTATAATTCACTGCGGTGCTTCACCACTTAATTCTTTGATCCACTAGGTCTGGCCCAGAGTATATTCAAAAAGCATAAAGGGACGGTCTGCCCTTCGGTATAGCACTGATTTCTGCGCTGTTGAGTGGTGGGATTATGGGGGTCTTCCTTTTATTTCCCCACTGACAAGGCACTGATTTGTTAGCTTAACCGTCTGGGAGGTGGCACTGAACTGAGGCAAGTATTTAGGATTAGGGGTGGAAGAATGGTGAGGCCAAAAGCAGGCGATAAGTTAACATGTGCTGCTCTATGTATCTCCAGTGGCCACTTCAGAATGCCATTAGCAGATGCTAAGGATGGGCAAAATTTTTGGATACTAACTAGCCCACAGGGATGATGTTTGTTTTAAAAAAAAATGCAGCGAAATTAAATGAAAGCATGCTCTGCTACTTCCCCCAACTGGTCTTGGTTTATGTGCAAGTTGGTTATTCAACCACAACAACAACCTGCATTTATATAGCACACTTAATGTAATAAGATGTCCCAAACGCTTCACAGGAGCGCTATCAAACAAAATTAGACACTGAGCTACCTAAGGAGCTAGTAGGACAGGTGACCAAAGGCTTGGTCAAAGTATTAGGTTTTAAGGAGCATCTTAAAGAAGGAAAGAGAGAGATAGAGATGCGGAGAAATTTAGGGAGGGAATTCCAGAGCTTTAGGGCCGAGGATACGGAAGGCACGGCCGCCAATGGTGGAGCGATGAAAATCAGGGATGCACACGAAGACGGAATTGGAGGTGTGCAGAAGATCTTGGAGGGTTGTAAGGCTGGAGAAGGTTACTGTGATAGGGAAGAGTGAAGCCATGGAGGGTATTGAAAACAAGAATGAGAATTTTTAAATTGTGTTGCTGGATCAGGAGCTAAGGTCGGTCAGTGAGCCCAGGGTGATGGGTGATCAGGACTTGGTGCGAATTGGGATATGTGCAGCAGAATTTTGGATGAGCTCAAGTTCACAGTGGGCTCAAGGTAAGAGACTGGCCAGGACCATGGACAATATCATCGCTGAGCTTGAACCTGCCCTCATCCGACATTCACAGGTGTGCAATTATCAATGAATCAATGAACAGACCATGAGGACAAATCTTGACTGATTTTTGTGTCCCCTTATCTCTAGATCACCATGAGCTAAGCCAAAACAAATGGCAAGTCAGACCTGGGACCTTTGTGGTCAGTATAGTCCAATATGATGCTATATGGGGCATTTACTGCCTCAGGCATTAGGGCTAAAGGCTGGGAATCTCCTTGGAGCTGCTCTCGCTCCAACACCCTAACTTTGCCAGAAGTGCAGTGGAAGCCCCATTTACTGCACTTAAACATCTCTGCTGTACATCTGCTGGAGTTACAACAGTGTAGCAGGAGCAGCTACGACGAAATTCCCAGATTTAGACTGCTGTATTTTAAAATATGACGGGATTCAACCATGAAATAAATACCATAAATTATGCAGTGAAGGTAACAGCAGTACTATTGTCGTTAACGAGTTGATTCTTCAGCTGTTCTCTCACGTATCTGTTCTATTTATTTCAACTGAAATAATGTTCCTCAGTAGAGGGGGAGAGTTGATTAAATTTCTAACACAAATGACTGAAAACTATATTAATGATTTTTGCAAACTGTACTTCTAACCAGGATAAGAGTGTCATCTATCGCACTGGCACTCCTGAACAGAATGACTTGCTTGCCACCTCATCATACTTTTCACCCACCAGTGCCTGTAATGACACTCTTATCCTAGTATTAACATACAGAATATCACCCATTACTGTGCATTACTGACTTCAGTCAGGCAAAGGACTCATTACTCTCTTGCGCCTGCTAGATTTTTTTATGTATTCATGTAAAATCTTCCATTACACGTTGTGACTGACTCCATACAGTATATTTATTTATTGCTGGAGTGACCAACGCACAGTAACACCTAGCTCATACTGACTTTTTCTAGCTTGGCCACGTCTCGCTTAACATCTAGATCGGAGCCAGATTCGAGTTTCCACGGATTCCTGATGGAGCCTCTCACTGATGCACCAGCAGTTGCTGTCAGCAAAGTAGCTTTCTGGTGAGAGAAGAACCTCAAAATGGTGGGTCCCCATGAGCTGAGGAACATCAGGTGTTGTGAGGGGGAGAAGGTTTTCCTTTTTCCCAATTTTCTGCTCTTGTGTCAGCTGGAAGTGCTGACTCATGCTGGAGTTTATTTACACAGGTCCCCTCCAGTATCATGCTCAACTAGCCATGCTTCATTTGTAAGCCAGGACAATGATTGTTGAGAGGTTATTCAACTGTGGAGGCAGTCGCAGTCACAGCCACAATCCTATCCTCATTTAGTATTTGCGTGTGCACAATGTCGGCCTCCTTTTACGGTAAGTGGAATGATTATGCTCCCACAAGAAGATTCGTTTCATAGATAAAATCAGGATTAAGTTTGTTGAGATAATTGAAAATATTTTTATCATTCAACATAACATATGAGCAGTGGAGAATAATTCACTTTTAGGGTAGAAGAAACACTGTGACTGGTAGTAGTTGTGTATGTTTATGCACTAAACCTGAATTTGAATCCAGCCTAGGTAATTGTTCTGTGAGTGTGATAGTTTTTTTTATTTATTTATTCATTCATGGGATGTGAATGTCGCTGGCAAGGCCAGCATTTATTGCCCTTGAGATGGTGAGCCATCTTCTTGTACTGCTGTTCTTTGTCGTAGTTTGATACAACTGGCTGGCTTGCTGGGCCATTACAGAGGGCAATTAAGAGTCAACCCCATTGCTGTGGGTCTGGAGTCACATACAGGCCATACCAGGTAAGGACGGCCGATTTCCTTCCTTAAAGGATATTAGTGAACGATATGGGTTTTTAACGACAATCCGATAGTTTTATGATCATCATTATTAACGCTAGTTTTTTATTCCAGGGTTATTTAATTAGCTGAATTTAAATTCCCCAGCTGCCGTGGTTGGATTTAAACTCATGTCTCTGGATCTTTAGTCTAGGCCTCTGGATTACTAGGCAAGTAACTTAACCGCTATGCTATACCGTTCCTGGTAATGTGTCGTGGTTATGGTACTGAGCAAGTAATGTTATGAGTTCAAATCTCATCATGACAAGTTTAAAAAAACCTGGTTGTTTTTTCATTCATTCTTGGGATGTGGGTGGCATTTGCAAGGCAGTATTTATTGGCAATCACTGAGGGCATTAGCAATCAACCATGTAGTGTGGGACTAGATCAGGTTGGAGGAGCAAATTCCCTTGAAGAATAGAAAAGAAATGACTGCAAGAACTGCTGATTTCCCATAAATTCCCAACTGATTCAATAATGTCCTTCAGGGAAATAAATTTGCTCTGGTCTCCTGGCTACTCTAATCCCACACTGCGTGGTTTTACTCTTAGGGGGAGAAATTCTTTTGGTTTGTGCCACCTGTTAGCATCAGGAGATGGCGTTAAAATAGTGTTGAGAGCTTTAACGCCACCTTATGCCAGTTCCAGTTCCGCACACTGTCGGTGTTGCCCATAGAGTTACCACTGAACGTGATCACCGGGGACTTTGCCAACATGGAGATCGTGAAGTCAGTGAGTGTGCAATGCTCACTTGATGCCCACTCTCCCAGCTTCGTTATAGCCAATGAACCTACCCGCTGGAGAAAATGACAACAGCTTCAGGTGGCGCGCAGCAGCAGGAAGCCGGCTCCAGTGACACTATTTAAAGGGATCATCACCAATCACTCGTACGTGACAGGTTTTTGAAGTTTGAGTGGCTGTGTGCTACTTCCTGCTATTGGAAGTGTTTTCTTTATTCATTTCAAAGTTCTTTGGTATCAGGGTGTTGTGGCAAGTACAAATCTCCATAATTATTTCTGAAAAGCTCCAAACTATAACACTTGCTAAAAGTCATGGGGGCTGTACTGGCAGTGAACCTTGCCCTCCAAGATTTACAGCAGAGGAAGCGGAGGCAGCCAAACAATTGGCCTCTCAGATGGGCTGTCAGTGATTGGCTTATCAGATTCTGATTCGCATGAATGAAACCCCAGATCCCCGTCATACAATCTCTGTCTCATACCATATCCTCCTGGGCATAAAGGTGAAATATGAGAGACAACAAAATATTCCTAACCCAATTAATAATTTTATCTACAAACATATCACACGCATCACATGAATTCTAATAACTAATGACTGTTGTGCCTGCCATAGTTGAATAACTATCACTGTATGCAAAGTGTGAGATGTGAGTGTTTGTAGGCAGAGATTGTTGGTAGGTGAGTGCTGGGGGTGTGTTGCATTCAGCAGTGTGTGAAGCTTGTGGTATAGATGGTGGTATGTAGCATTTGTTGAAACCTTCACTCACCCTGACCACTCGTGTGAGCTCGTTAAACTTCTTCCTGCACTGGGTGTGGGACCTGGGGATCACAGTGCTGCTGGTGATGTGGTGTGCCACCTCCCTCCACATAGTCCGGCAGACTTGTGGCAAAGACCTCCTGCCAGTTGGTGGGTACAAGACTGCCCCAACCTTCTCCCCACCGCTAAAACCATTGCCTCCAAAACTTCATCAGAAAACCTCCGAGCTCTCTCCCTGGGATGGCGATCTGCCATCAGGATTTGTAAATAAGTGCTCCTTCTCCTTGTCCTTCTTATGCTTGTTGAGGCAGCTGCACACCCAACAGTGCTGCAGCATCAATGAACCTTCCCCTTAAACAGTGAAAAAAAGCCTTTGGCAATCACTATTTGCATTTAGACTGTCCCCGATATTGCTCCATATTGTCTGTTTAATGCCAATGAGCTTGTGTTTTTAGGCAAGAATCATGACTGCAATCATTTTAATGAGGAGTGAGGATGAATTTTGCGTGCAGACTAGACGATTTTTCAACTGGCGCTACTTAACCATTTTTAATCTAAACACTGCCCATTTCTTGGCTATTAGGAATTTCTAGCCCTTTACTGCCCTTTAAAGTGACCCAGTAAACCGTCCAGTTGTAAAACAATTGCAATGAGAGAAGATCCACTGCCATGTTCAGGGTAGGGGTGGGCAATAAATGCAAACTTGCCCATATCTTCAGAACAAATTTTTAAAATGGAGCAGTCTTCTCCCCATGGAATTAAATGAAACAAAGACACCCGGTGTGCTGCGGTTCCATCATGCATGATCTGCAGGATGCACTGCAGCAACTTATCAACATTAATTTGACTGCCCCGCCATCCTGACAACCTCTACTACCAGGCAGAACAAAATCACTAATGTTGTGGGAACACCATCACTTCCAAGTTCTCCTCCAAGTCACACAACATTGTGACATGTATCCTGTTCCTTCATTGTCAGCATCCTGGAATTCTCTATTGAACACCATTGTGGGAACACCCTCACCACAAGGACTGCAGCGGTTCAAAGACCAGGCCCACAACATCTTCTCGGCATAACCAGGAATGGGCAATAAATGCTGCCTTGGCACCATTGCCCGTAGCCCGGGAATAAATATATATAAAAACTTAAATTCAACTCAGCGTCCACAGCTACTAGGCAAATAATACATCCTTAAACTTTGCGGTCCCAGGCAAAATGTAAAAAGGGAACAAGGTAAATTTTAAAAAGTTGTTCAGTAGTTGGCATTGTTCTGATATGCTGGTGTAGACACATTAGTCAGGATAATGGAGGAGATCTGCATTGCGTCGGGCTTAATGCTGTGGTCGGCTGGTGTCTCACCATTCTTTTCACCCCCCAGTGCTTGTAATGACACTTATCCCAGTAAGAAACAGTTTCCACATGCATTAACATGTAGAATGTGTTAACATTTTGCATTCCTCACTTGATCAGCAAGAAATAGGCAAAATTTTAAAAAATCATCTAAACTGATGCAGTTTTTGATAGTGAATTCCACTTACAATATAAGAACATAAGAACATAAGAAATAGGAACAGGAATAGGTCATACGGCCCCTTGAGCCTGCTCTGCCATTCAATAAAATCATGGCCGATCTGATCATGGACTCAGCTCCACTTCCCTGCCTGCTCCCCATAACCCCTTATTCCCTTATCGTTTAAGAAACACTCTATTTCTGTTTTAAATTTATTCAATGTCCCAGCTTCCACAGCTCTCCGAGAAATTCCATAGATTTACAACCCTCAGAGAAGAAATTTCTCCTCATCTCTGTTTTAATTGGGCGGCCCCTTATTCTAAGATCATGCCCTCTAGTTCTAGTCTCCCCCATCAGTGGAAACATCCTCTCTGCATCCACCTTGTCAAGGCCCGTCATAATCTTATACGTTTTGATAAGATCACCTCTCATTCTTCTAAATTCTAATGAGTAGAGGCCCAACTTACTCAACCTTTCTTCATAAGTCAACCCCCTCATACCCAGAATCAATGTAGTGAACCTCTGATCTGCCTCCAAAGTAAGTATATACTTTCATAAATATGGAAACCAAAACTGCACACAGTATTCCAGGTGTGGCCTCACCAATACTCTGTATAACTGTAGCAAGACTTCCCTGCTTTTATACTTCATCCCCTTTGCAATAAAGGCCAAAATACCATTGGCCTTCCTGATCACTTGCTGTACCTGCATACTATCCTTTTGTGTTTCATGCACAAATATCCCAAGATCCTGCTGTACTGTGGCACTTTGCAATCTTTCTCCATTTAAATAATAACTTGCTCTTTGATTTTTTTCTGCCAAAGTGCATGACCTCACACTTTCCAACATTATACTCCATCTGCCAAATTCTTGCTCACTCACTTAGCCTGTCTATGTCCGCTTGCAGATTTTTTGTGTCCTCCTCACACATTGCTTTTCCTCCCATCTTTGTATTGTCAGCAAACTTGGCTACGTTACACTCAGTCCCTTCTTCCAAGTCGTTTATATAAATTATAAATAGTTGGGGTCCCAGCACTGATCCCTGCGGCACCCCACTAGTTACTGGTTGCCAACCAGAGAATGAACCATTTATCCCGACTATCTGTTCTCTGCTAGTTAGCCAATCCTCTATCCATGCTAATATATTACCCCCAACCCTGTGAACTTTTATCTTGTGCAGTAAACTTTTATGTGGCACCTTATCAAATGCCTTCTGGAAGTCCAAATACACCACATCCGCTGGTGCCCCTTTATCCAACCTGTTTGTTACATCCTCAAAGAACTCCAGCAAATTTGTCAAACATGACTTCCCCTTCATAAATCCATGCTGGCTCTGTCTGACCGAATTTTGCTTTTTCAAATGTCCTGCTACTGCTTCTTTAATAATGGACTCCAACATCTTCCCAAACACAGATGTTAGGCTAACGTAGTTTCCTGCTTTTTGCCTGCCTCCTTTTTTAAATAGGGACATTACATTTGCAGTTTTCCAATCTGCTGGGACCTCCCCAGAATCCAGGGAATTTTGGTAAATTAAATCAATGCATCCACAATCCCTGTGCTACTTCTCTTAAAACCCTAGGATGCAAGCCATCAGGTCCAGGGGATTTATCTGCCTTTGATCCCATTATCTTACTGAGTACCACCTCCTTAGTGAATGTGATTGTGTTAAGTTCCTACCCCCCCATAGCCCCTAGACTATCCACTATCGAATATTGTTAGTGTCCTCTACCGTAAAGACTGATACAAAATATTTGTTCAGAGTTTCTGCCACCTCCATTGTTATATATGTGGACGTATTTACTCTGTACAGCCACCAGAGAGCTCATCCACTGGAGTCCCAAGGAATCCCATAATCCCGTGGGAGCATATGTATTTATGGAAGCTTCACAAGTTGGTGAGGCACTCTGGAGACCTGCAAAAAAAAGACTACGGTCACACTTTACTTTGAGCTCACAGTGTTCAGTCTGACTCTTTCGCCATACACAACATCCATGTTCCCCATTACTAATTCCCCGGTCTCATCCTCTAAGAGACCAACATTTACTTTAGCCACCCTTTTCCTTTTTATATACCTATAGAAACTCTTGCTATCTGTTTTTATATTTTGCGCTAGTTTACTTTCATAGTCTATCTTCCCTTTCTTAATCATTTTTTTAGTCGTTCTTTGCTGGCTTTTAAAAGCTTCCCAGTCTTCTGTCCTCCCAGTAGCTTTGGCCACTTTGTATGCCCTTGTTTTTAATTGGATACCGTCCTTTATTTCTTTAGTTAGCCACGGATGGCTATATTTTCTCTTGCACCTTTTCCTCGTCACTGGAATTTATTTTTCTTGAGAGTTAGGAAATATCTCCTTAAATGTACACAAGTGTTCATCAACCGTCCTACACTTTAATCTATTTTCCCAGTCCACTTTACCCAACTCTGCCCTCATACCTTCATAGACTCCTTTATTTAAGCTTAGTACGCTGGTTAGAGATCTAACTTTCTCACCCTCCATCTGAATTTGAAATTCAATCAGGCTATGATCACTCATTCAGAGGGGATCCTTTACTAGGAGATTGTTTATTAATCCTGTCTCATTACACATGACCAGATCTAAGATAGCCTGCCCCCTGGTTGGTTCTGTTACATACTGTTCAAGGAACCCGTCCCTTACATGCTCTATGAACTCCTCCTCAAGGCTACCCTGACCAATTTGATTTGTCCAATCAGTATGGAGGTTAAAATCACCCATGATTATTGCTGTTCCCTTTTTACAAGCCCCCACTATTTCCTGGTTTATGCTCCGACCAACAGAGTTGCTACTGTTAGGGGGCCTATAGACTATGCCCACCAATTTGATTCTGCAAAATGATTGACACTAATCTATGACAAAAATGAAAATATTTCATCTAATAATTTAACAATAAAATGTTCTTGTAATATGTGAATAAGGTTCTTATTTAACAACGTTGTGGTCACAGGCTCCATGACGACATGCAGGCCATGATCCTTACTAAGGGATCCATCACAGACCCAATCCATGTCCAGACCGGGGTCAAACAGGGCTGTGTCATTGTCCCAACCCTCTTCTCAATCTTCCTCGCTGCCATGTTCCACTTCACAGTCAACAAGCTCCCCGCTGGAGTGGAACTAAACTACAGAACCAGTGGGAACTTGTTCAACCTTCGCCGTCTCCAAGCCAGGTCCAACACCACCCCAACCTCTGTCGTAGAGCCACAGTACACGGACTATGCCTGCGTCTGCGCACATTCAGAGGCTGAACTCCAGGACATAGTTGACGTATTTACTGAAGCGTACGAAAGCATAGGCCTTACGCTAAACATCAGTCAGACAAAGGGCCTCCACCAGCCTGTCCTCACCGCACAGCACTGCCCCCCAGTCATCAGGACCCATGGCGCGGCCCTGGATAATGTGTACCACTTCCCTTGTCTCGGGAGCTTCCTATCAACAAGAGCAGGCATTGACAACGAGATCCAACATCGCCTCCAATGCGCCACTGCAGCCTTGGGCTGCCTGAGGAAAAGAAGACCCGGCCCTCAAAACTGCCACCAAGCTCATGGTCTACAAGGCTGTAGTAATACCCACCCTCCTGTATGGCTCAGAAACATGGACCATGTACAGTAAACACCTCAAATCGCTGGAGAAATACCACCAACGATGTCTGTGCAAGATCCGACAAATCCCCTGGGAGGACAGATGCACCAACGTTAGCGTCCTCATCCAGGCCAACATCCCCAGCATTGAAGCACTGACCACACTTGATCAGCTCCGCTGGGCAGCCCACATAGTTCACATGCCAGACACGTGACCCCCAAAGCAAGCGCACTACTCGGAACTCCTTCACGTCAAACAAGCCAAAGGTGGGCAGCGGAAACGTTACAAGGACACCCTCAAAACCTCCCTGATAAAGTGCAACATCCCCACTGACACCTGGGAGTCCCTGGCCCAAGACTGCCCTAAGTGGAGGAAGTGCATCCGGGAGGGTGCTGAGCACCTCGACTCTCGTTGTCGAGAGCATGCAGAAATCAAGCGCAGGCAGCGAAGGAGCGTGCGGCAAACCAGTCCCACCCACCCCTTCCCTCAACGACTATCTGTCCCACCTGTGACAGAGACTGTGTTTCGCATATTGGACTGTACAACCTAAGAACTCGTTAAGATTGGAAGCAAATCTTCCTCGACTCTGAGGGACTGCCTATGATGATGATGATGATGATGGTCACAGGCTTGAACCAACTCAACGGATGAGCCAAGTCTGCTGGTACTACCTACGATTTTCTTTTACCAATAATAATCAAGCTTACTAAGTGAAACCATCTGAAAGTCAGGGGTGCAAGCGAAGAATGGCATTCTTAATATTGCACCACAGGGAGCTTAAGCCTAGCAATCTATAGCAACCATTTCAAACTAAAGTCATGGAGAAAGCAAAACAGGAAAGAAAAATTATTTAAAAAATATACTTTTTTTTTTAGAATTCTGATGAGCCACTGGTTTCCAAATGCTGCATGGTGAGGTAATGAAACTTTAACCTTTCCATCACCTGCAGTGAACTTTGTAGGAACAGGAAAATGCATTCAGCCAAAGAGGTTCATGCCCTTTCAGGGATCAACCCTATTTCCACAACTTTCTCACCATGTCAATCCCTTCTCTCCCCGAGAACATAATTAATTGCATCCTGCCTCTGCTGTTTGCTGCAATAGCCTTCAGCATCAGCTGTGGCTCAGTGGGTAACACATTCGCCTGAATCAGAAGGTTGGTGGTTCAAGCCCCGCTCCAGGGATTTGAGCACATAAATCTAGGCTGACACTCTAGTGTAGTGCTGTGGGAGTGCTGCATTGTCGGAGGTGCCGTCTTTCGGATGATACATTAGACCGAGGCCCCGTCAGCTCTCGCAGGTGGACATAAAAGATCCCATGGCACTATTTCAAAGAAGTGCAGGCGAGTAATCCCCGGTGTCCTGGCCAATATTTATCCCTCAATTAGCATAACAAAACAGATTATCTGGTCATTATCATGTTGGTGTTTGTGGGAGCTTGCTCTGTGCAAATTGGCTGCCACACATTACAATAGTGACTACACTCCAAAGGTACTGCATTGGTTGTACAGCACTTTGAGATGTCCGGTGGTCGTGAAAGGCACTATATAAATGCAAGTCTTTCTTTCTTTCACTGGTAACTTCAACTTTGATTCTATTGTCCAGTAGATGAAAAACATATGGAAATGCACAGGAAAAAGACTAACTGCTCCATCAAGCTTCTCCTGTTCCAATATGGTGTAACTTCTACACATCCCTCTCTCCCACAGGTACTCCTGGTGCACTCCCGTCAGAGTTATGACAAGACTACATCAGAAGCCCCACGCATTTTCAGTCCTATTTCACCCCTACGTGCATTATAATATTTTACAAATAATAATGACACAGACATCAAAAGGTGTTTTACATTTGATAATCACCTACTTTGATTGTTGCATACTCAATTGATGTGACTCTCAATCATCATCCTTGTGCCAACATGAAAGATTAATCAGCATATAAATCAGAAAGGTCCCAAGTTTGAGCACTAATCTGTGCTGAGTTTGCTGATCAAAGCCAAGGTATTGGAGAGGCCTTTTGGTTACGAGAAGGGAAACCGTGCCTGGTTCCTGTTCCTAAGTTCTAGGTAACAAATCACTTCTGGAACTGCTTTTGTGTGGATGCTGGGTGAGGTCAGGACAAAATGCAACTGTGACAAAATCTTCCCAGTATTCACTGTCAAGGGTCACACATGAACACTGGGAAGATAGCAAAAGCAACCTCCTATAGAACTACACTCCAGTGAAGCAGTCAACACCTTCATTTAGAGGAGTCGAGAAAACAGGAAAAGAAAATGGTCTAAACTTTATGCTTGTGTAGATCTGGGGTGAAGAAAGTGAGGAGGTCAAGAACTGATCACACAAATTTTGTAGGAGTTTCACACATCAAAAAAAAAATTGGAAATTAATGAAGCTAAATGAATGGTTCAACTAGGTTCTGCTATACCATGTAACAGCTGTAATGCTGAATATGTATTTCTGTCAGAAAATTGGACATTTCCAATTCAAAATAATGTAAATTTTTGAAATTCATAGAAGGGAACAAATATAAAAATACAGGATAAGCTAAATCAATATTTGAAAACCCATGAAATCAAGCAAGCCAGAGACAGGGTTTGAAAAGACAAAGCCTCCAGGAACAAAATTGAATATCTGGAGCCTTTATTGACTGTGCTTCTCAATATATCTCCCAGTATTGGAAGCAAATATGAAGTCTAAGCAAATCACAACTTTAAAATAGTAGAGATAAATATTTTTGAAAAACTCATCAGGGGATGGTGCTAATGAGGTGCTGGAGCATTATCACGGGGCGAGGTGAGTGCCAAATCTTGCTCCCACCCACCCACACCCGCAGTGTCGCCGCTAACAGTTATCACCGGAAGCCTCAACACCAGGCGGATCGTGACATCCAGATCTGCAAAATTGATTGCCACCACCTGCCTGGAAGAAGCAGCGACGGGGAACTGGCGTGAAGGATCAGGAAGCCAGCTCCAGCGACGTTAGTTAAAGGGATCATCGGTGATGAGTCGCGGCTGTAGGTTAGTGGAGTTTCAGTGCTTTCTTGTCAGTTTCACATAGTGCAACACTCTCCTTCCATGATTTCAAGGTTATTTAGAATGAGGAGTGCTGTGGCCACCAAAAAGTAGGTACATTTATACTTTAAAAAAATCAAACTGCTACACTTCGTTACATTACTGGGGGCTGTACTGGCAGTCGACCTCGCCCATTCAGGATCTATGGTGGAGGGAGCAGAGGCAACGAGAAAGACTGAAAGTAGCAGGCCAGGTGGATAAGGTGGTTAAAAAGGCATATGGAATGTTTGCCTTTATTGGCCAAGGCATAGATTATAAGAGCAGGGAGGTTATGCTTAAATTGTATAATACTTTGGTTAGGCCACAGCTGGAGTACTGCGTGCAGTTCTGGTCGCCATATTATAGGAAGGACATAATTGCACCAGAGAGGGTGCAGAGGAGATTTACTAGGATGCTGCCTGGAATCTTAGTTATGAGGATAGATTGAATAAGCTGAGTTTGTTCTCATTGGAATAGAGGAGGTTGAGAGGAGACCTCATCGAGGTGTACAAAATATTGAGGGGCCTGGACATAGTGGATAGTAAGGATCTATTTCCATTGGTGGAGGGGTCTATTACAAGGGGCCGTAGTTTTAAGGTGGTTGGTGGAAGGTTTAGAGGAGATTTGGGGGTAGGAAGGGGGCTTCTTTAAGCAGAGGGTTGTGGGGATCTGGAACTCGCTGCCTGAAAGAGTGGTGAATGCAGAAACCCTCACCACTTTTTTAAGAGATGGTTGGATGGGCACTTAAAGTGCCATAACCTGCAGGGTTACGGACCTAGAGCTGGTAATTGGAATTAGACTAGATGACCTTTTGTTGGTCGGCGCAGATATAATGGTAAGTACTGCAAGGAATAGAATATGGCCAGGGTGATCTCCTAGAAACATAGAAACATAGAAAATAGGTGCAGGAGTAGGCCATTCAACCCTTCAAGCCTGCACCACCATTCAATAAGATCATGGCTGATCATTCACCTCAGTACCCCTTTCCTGCTTTTTCTCCATACCCCTTGATCCCTTTAGCTGTAAGGGCCATATTTAACTCCCTCTTGAATATATCCAATGAACCGGCATCAACAACTCTCTGCAGTAGGGAATTCCACAGGTTAACAACTCTCTGAGTGAAGAAGTTTCTCCTCATCTCAGTCTAAATGGCTTACCCCTTATCCTTAGATTGTGTCCCCTGGTTCTGGACTTCCCCCAACATTGGGAATATTCTTCCTGCATCTAACCTGTCCAGTCCTGTCTGAATTTTATATGTTTCTATGAGATTCCCTCTCATCCTTCTAAACTCCAGTGAATAAAGGCCCAGTCGATCCAGTCTCTACTCATATGTCAGTCCTGCCATCCCGGGAATCAGTCTGGTGAACCTTCGCTGCACTCCCTCAATAGCAAGAATGCCCTTCCTCAGATTAGGAGACCAAAACTGAACGCAATATTCCAGGTGAGGCTGGACTAGTTTCAATCGCCTGGATGGGTCAGAGAGGAGTTTTACCAGATTTTTTTCCCTAAATTGGCCTGGGTTTTTGTCTGGTTTTTGCCTCTCCCAGGAGATCACATGGCTCCTTTTGGGGTGGAATGTAGATGTTTTTAGTATAAGGAGTGTTGCAGTTATGTAGGGCAGACTGGTTGGGCTGGATGCTCTTTGCCTTCCCCTCATTGTTCATGGGTTTGTATGTAACCTTTAGGGCTGCTGATGAAGGGCCATGCGGCTCTTTGTCTGCCGGTGCAGACGCGATGGGCCGAAATGGCTTCCTTCTATACTGCAAATTTCTATGTTTCTATGTGACCAGAGGGAGGAGGAGGGCCATCTGACAGTGATTTGACAGTGGTCCTGCCTCCGATCACGCAAAATCCAGGCCATAGTGTGGAGCCCAAAGCTGCACATAATACCCCAACTGTGGTCTTAGTTATGCTTTATATACATTCACCATCTCCCCTTTTATATTCGTGCCATAAAATACCATATTTCATTAATGTTTACATAGCCTTAACCTCTGGGGATGCTGCCTTTAATATTTTGTAAATCTGAAGCCCTAAATCCCTCTGCTCTTCCACATCACCCAACGCTCCCCCAGTCAAAGTAGAATTATAACTTTTTTCCCCCTCATATTTACTGACATTGAGTTCCATCTGCCACATTGTTGCACATTCCACTGTCTTATCAATATCCCCTTGCAGCTTCCTTAGGTCCTCAGAATTATTTACTATGCTTCCTATTTTAGTATCATCTGCAAATTTGGACACCACTCTCTCTAACATTATTTCCAAAGCATTGTTGTCCACAATGAACAGCAGCAGTCCCAGAAAGGAACCTTGTGGGACACCACTACCCACTTCCAATCAGTCTGAGAAACTGCCCTTAACTTTTTCTTTCTTCTAGACAGTCTTTAAACCAGTTTGCTACTCCTTTCCTAATTCCATGCCCTTCAATCTTCTTCAATAGTCTCCTGTGTCGCACCTTGTCAAAACATTTCTGAAAGTCCATGTACACTACATCCACTGCCTTTCCCCCCTACAACATATTTGACATCTTCTCAAAGAACTCTAGCATAATCTTTCTTTCTGAAACCCATGTTTTCTTCTTCTAATTATTTTCGCTCATCTATATATTTTGTAATTTCACTCTTAATTAAAGGCGCTAACATTTTCCCTACCACAGATGTTAAACTAACTCGCTTGCAATTACCTGGGTTAGCTTAGTCTCCCTTTTTGAAAATGGGTATTACGTTGGTGATGCTCGCGTTCTCTGCACAGATTTACTGTATGACATGCGGAAATTACCCCGCGCTTCATCCAACAGGTTATAAAGTTCAGACTTGAGACTTATAAGAAATTACACAATTCACATGAGATCAGCCTTTAACCTTTTATTCATGAAGACAGATTCAAAACCCCTAACCACTATTCGAGCAGTACACCAATAATGTGTAGGTATGGTTCCTCCCCCTCAACGGTAAAAATTGGACAATTTAAAAAAAAACAGAACTGCATTACAGCCCGCAAAAAGAGCTGGGCAGGAAAGGGTTAATTCATACATTGCAGCCCAACCATCAGATAGCATGAGAGACAATGATACAGGATATCTGCCATCGATCTAAATCACCAGACAATGGCAGCAGAAGAGAGGCATTCATCATCAGCACCAGAAGAGAGATGTTCACACTTTCAAGGTTTCCTGTCTGAAAAGATACAGGAACATTCACATATTAATTTACCTTAAGGGGTTACATTGCTAAAAAAAAAGTGTACCATGGACCGTGGCTCCAGAAAGGCTGATATCAGGGTAGGCCTAGACAATGGACGGGACCCTGAGCCATTTACTAGAAACCAACAATTAAGTCACCTTGGGAAGGTTACTTTGTAAAGGACCTCACCCTACAGACAGACAGTGGCCAAAGTAATCATGGACAATGACCCTAAATGAGAGACAATTAGCCATCAAGAGTTCACATTTGATGTTGCCATCGTGTTAAATCTGTTTCAAGATTGCAGGTTGGGTTTTGGTATAAAGAAGACCCATTTTTCGAAGGCAAAGAGCAGCACAAGAACAGAATTGAAACAGCAACAGAAGCCAGCCAGTCTTCGGGACACAAGCTGCAACCAAGAAAAGGGCCTACAGTCAATCTCAGAAGACAGGCGAGGAATTGGTGATTTTATGTTTTGTTCCAGCCAAATCATAGAAGGATTTTGTGTGTGGGCGTGGGTAACTTTATGTGTAACAGTCAAATCGTGGACGGATTTAACTGTGTCAAGTTGTGCCAATGCAAATGTCCTTTTTGTAGGGGTTTGTATTCTGGGTTTGTTAGTCCCACATAGATCGTAGTGATTTATATTGGGGAGGTAGCTGTGTATATGTTCAATAAAACAAACAAACCTTGTTTGAGCCAAAAGCCTGTGCCGTGTGTAATTTTGTACTTATAAATCCTGAAGTCAAAGAACTGTGTAATGAGGGACTAGGCATTTAGAAACCCTTACAAATGTTACCAGAAATCATACATACAACCACCCGCAGATGATCAGTCCGGCATTAATTGTAGATCTTCCTTCCCGAAATGACTGGCCAGGTCACCTCCTTCCCTGACTGCAGCAGGTCCTCTCAAAGTTGAGATGACAGGCCAAATACCTCATTCCAACTGCAGCAGTTCTTAATAGGTGAGATGATAATTCTCAGATCACACCCTCCAGCTGCAGCAATAATATATTTTGACCAGCTTCTTTTATACAGGTTTCCTTGCCTTTCTTAGTAAAGCAATAATCCAGGATCATGGAAAGCTTTCTTTTAATGTCAGATTCGAATTGTGTGAGTTGTGAAATTTTCTCACACAACACACCCTGCGTTTGTTGCCTTTATCAAAGCTCGTGTTGTCCAATCACTCATAAAAAGTTTGCAGAAATGGGCAATAATCCATCTGGCCAAACTTCACATGTTACCTTGAGTCCTGTTCTTCAGAATTTCTCAGGATTGACTTCTTCCCTGTAAACACAAGCGTTGTGTTTTTACACCCTTGGCCTCTTCATTGTAGAAACGGGGGCCGAAATTCAGTAGCGCAAGAAAGCTGGCGCACCGATGATTTTTTTCTGTCATCATCATAGGCAGTCCCTCGAACCGAGGATGACTTGCTTCCACGAAAGTTCACAGGTGTTTCAATGATGGACCTAAAATTCCAGGTCCGAACTAAATTTTGAAGGGTGGAAGATGCCTGTGCTTGGATTTTTTTAACGTGTGGTGACTGTTGCACACCAGTCACCACACGGGCTTGACAGAGCTAGGTCTTGGTCCAGTACCAAGGATTAACCAAGACGACTGGAGACCTGCTCTGATGCACGGACCTAGTGCGCACACATATCTCAGTGTGGGCTGGCCCGTGCTGCCCCTGGGCCCTCGCCTCTTCTAGATTCATACATCCAGAGTAACCAAATACTCTCTTTCCCTCTCCCCCCCCACTCCTCCCCAAATGCTAAATCTAATTGGTTACAGGCTTTCACTTCCACCCATTTGTCTAGAAGGCCATTACAAGTGTTGACCATTTACTGTGTGAAGAACAGCATCAAAGGAGGCCATTTGTCCCATCATGCCTGTGTTGGCTCTTTCTCCATAGCCCTGCAAATTTTTCCTTTTCAAGTAAATATCCAATCCCCTTTTCAAAGTTATTATTGAATCTGCTTTCACCAACCTTTCAGGTGGGGTATTCCAGATCACAACAACTCTGTGTTAAAAAAAAAAAAAAAAAAAAAAGTTTTCATCTCATCTTTGGCTTTTTTGCCAATTATCTTAAATCGGTGTCCTCTGTTTACTGATTTTTCTACCAGTGGAAATGGTTTCTCCTTATTTGCGGTATCAAAACCTTTCATGATTTCGAATGCCTGTAAATCTCCCTTAACCTTCTCTGTACTTACCGCACCGATCCATGATGTGGTTGGAAGAGGGATTTTCAGGACTTTGAAATGTTTTCAAAGTCCCACAGTAAATCTGTCATAGTGGGGGATGGGACATAGACTGGAAGGCAGGCTGAGGGGCTGAATATGGGTCAGACCGGAACTCCGCCCCTGTCACTCAGTGGTGGAGTCGTGGTGACATCATAGCGTGTGTGCGCCACCACGCTCTCTCCCCTCCATTAAAGGGGAGAGAATCTGTCAATTTAGATCTTCGGCCACTGGGCCACCAGGGAGGGCTTCGGCCGGACCAGAAATGCACCAAAGAGGGGGTGCCAGGCTGCCCATTGGCGGCCCGGTCGAACCCAGGAGCACTATTTTGCCGGCTGATCGAGAAGTCGGCCTGCAAAAAGTAATACAAGGCGGCCGCGGCAGTGGGCCCTCCCCTTGAAGGGGGCCGTACTCACTGGGGATATGGTGCACTGACACAAAAAGCTGTCGGGGGCACCGCACGGCGGGGGATCGATTTTTTGACCGGAATTTCGGTCGGTGCATTTTTAAGGTAAGGAAAGCGGCGGTGTGCATTCTGATGACGCACTCGTGGTGGTCATCAGACTCGGGCGGTATCGGGTCCAGCCCGAAAAATCCCCTAACTGAATTTGGGTCGGTCAGTTCAGCCAGTTGACCGCAAAGCGGCGGCCACAGGATTCCGACGCATGCTGCCGCTAACGGACAGTCACGGATCTTTCTGAGACCCTGAATTTTGGCCCCCAGACATCTAGAGATTTTCTTGAAATAAAAGAGGTTTTGTTTATCTCTCGTTATCTTGACCACCCCCTGCAGTTACGACTATTGTTCCGTCTCGGCCAATTGGAACACAGCCTTTGAACTTACAAAGCAGTTTACAAGCTTCCAACAACTTTGTTTACAAGTTTACACACCTGTTCCAACAAATGCCTGCTAGCCTTTATTTATTTCAAAAAACCTTTTGCTTAGCAGAGCATTTTTAATATATACCAAAATTAAGAATTAATTTCTGTATATTCTTTACTTAAAGCTAGCCTGCTCCTTTTCAAGGCATTCTCTAGCTCTTAAAGCTGAACTTCCCTCTGCAAAACAATTCCTTTAACACGAGACAGTCTGCAGTTCTGAAAGCTGAGCTGCTTTCTGCAAAAAAAACATTAAAAAATCTTTCACAACTAGCCAGTCTAAAGCTCTTAAAGCTGAACTTCCTGCTGCACATAAAAATGATAAAAGTGCTTCAGCGCTAACACAAATGGCTCAACAGGCCAAGGAAAGGGTACCTAGGGCCTCGGACACAGCAGTCTAGCTTTATGCAGAGGGTCAACATTGGAAGACAGGTCCTCTACCCACAGCGGGCCAGGAGGCCCTCCAGAAAGAAGGATGTGGGACCAGATTGCTAAGATGGTCACTGTCATCAGCGTCACCCCACAGGACCTGGCTCGAGTGTCCTAAGAAGTTTCATGACCTGAGACACTGAATGTATCTTCAAAAGCCACTGTAACACTAACCAAAGACACTGCTCAATGCGTGACCCATACCTCCCCAATCACTCTCTTACCAACAATCTGTACCAAATATGAGGCACACCTCCCATTCCGAGCTTAACCTAACCCCCTTGAAGGAGATGGTGCTGGCCATTCTTGTCAGGGGCATGGCTGAGCCCTTGGCCAGCATCAGGGCTGAAAGAATACAAGATGCCGGTATCCTCATACGTTATCCTCCTTCTCACATCCTACTTGACCTCATCCCAAAATCTCTTCTGATGTACAAACTGCATATGGTATAAGCATGCACCTTTTGCTTTACCCCCCCTCCCCTCACCACAACTCTACCCTTATACCTTCCTCATTTCATGCACCCAAGAAATCCAGCCTGCCCAGCCAGTGGGTGGGGAGGGGAGGAGGACGAGGAGCAGAAGGAGGAGGAGGAGAACCATCACTCGATTTCAAACTCGCAGCCACCAGCTCCTCGAGGTCGTCCTTCAAGGCCATCTGCACTGTTCCCCTGAAAGTCAGCAGCCTTCCAGTAATCATGCTGCAGCTACTGGGGTAGCACTGCATGACATCAGTAGGATAGGCAAAGGCACACACAAGACACTCGCGAAGGGAATGCAGAAGGGTGATTAGTTGATTTTATTAATGTAATATTTGATGCATATATGTATAAAGTTGGATTAGAGAGTTTGCTTTGTGGTGCTTTTATTTTAGCATTGTGGCCAAGAGGATGTTATGATGGTCAGTAACAGAAGGTAACAGGGAAGGTAAGGTGTGGGACAAATGTTGAAGGGGGAATTGGGGTTCTGTTCATTGGTACCACAGGAAGATGATTCGATCCCGGATATCCTGGCCAGAAAGAGGCTGTCTGGGTTGCCTCCTTCCTTCTGCTTCCTCCTCCCTCTGCGAGCAGCTTGTCCCATTTGCTGCTTCTGTTCCATCTCCATGTGATGTGCAGCCCAAGGGAGACTGCTACTAGAGCCTCCAGGACTGTGAGCAAGTGGTGTTCTCAGAGGCCTTCCTTTAACAGCCAAAGCTTTGCAAATGTCCAGCAGTACTCCCTACACTCCCTGCATACTTTAACAACTTTTAAAAATGTTTTGCACCAAGCTACTACTCCAATAAAATGTAAAGAAACCAGTCCAAATGCAAAAATCTAAACTTACCAGAAAGTTGGGTATGTCCCTTTAAGAAGCGCTGTATGCACGTTCTTCTGTGCTTGGTTTGGAGAGCGCGGTATCAAGAGTGTGTCGTCAAAAGTCACAGATCGTGTGTCAATTCAGGCGTTGCACACTGACTGACATCACAATCTGTAACATCTAATTGTGGGTAGTGAGCGCAGCTTACCGCAGCGCTACAGACCTGCCCAAATGATCAGCCACCACCTTCCATGCTGGAGGCGGGCGCAAGCGAGACAGCCACCATTTTTTCTGCAAGGCTGGTGCTAAATCTCCCAATTTCATAGCTACTACCTTTAATCTATATCAGGTTATTTGACTTAATGGGACCGAGCCTTTCACTTTGTGCTGACATTCCTACCTCAGAGGTGGAAAGAGAAGGGTTTAAACCCCACACCAGACAATCAAGACAATTGGAGACCGGAACTCTGGCTTTGAATTCTGGATTGACATCCAGCGGGCTATCTGTGTCCGGTACAAATGGGTGGACCCCACCCCCCCCTTCATCATATGGGTTGTGAGAGCCGAGAAAACCCTCCTGCTAAAGAGGAATAACCACCCTATCAGCTGATATAAAGATATGTATAGCCCTGGAAGGAGCTTTCAGGTCATGGCCTGTCAGACTGTTAATCAGCCTGTAAAGCCTGTAAACTACATCACTTTATTCTCCAAAGGAAAAGTAAGAAAGTATGAAAGCAACACTCTGTTTAAGGCAGATTCATAATATATTGCCTCAAGTTGTATCCAGTAGATTCGAAAATCTTGACCTTCTTAATTAATGCAGCACTGATGGGATTCATCAAAGTAAGGCATTCTTTGGATAACAAGCAAAGCGTTTTCTGACATGCTAAGTAATGTCCAGTCAGTGAACTCTGAACCAGTTGTTCTTATCAACAACAATAAGTTGCATTAATGTAGGAAAACGTCTCAAGCCACTTCAGACGACCAAATAAGGAGATATTAGGACAAATGACTAAAAGCTTGGTCAATGAGGTAAGTTTTAAGGAGGATCTTAAAGGAGGAGAGGTGGAGAGAATGAAAAGTTTAGGGAGGGAATTCCAGAGCTTAAGGCCTGATGGCTGAAGTCATGGCCAGCTATTGTGGGGCGTAGGGAACGGGGGATGCACCAGTCGAGAGTTGGAGGAAAGCAGAGTTCATGGAGAGTTGTAGGGCTGGAGGAAGTTACAGAGGTAGGGAGGGGAAAGGCCATGGAAGGATTTGAACACAAGGATGAGAATTTTTAAATTGAGGTATTGGTGGACTGGGAGCCATTGTAGATCATAGTGATTAGACGGTAAGTTAAATGGCAGCTTTTTGAATTTTAGTTGAAGAAGATATGGACTTGGCCCAAATTTTAGTACCTGATTTTAAGACTCGCTAATAAGTCTAATCCTGCAGCACTGATGAATTGCTTTCTCAGTTCTCTTTGACATTGAGAGAGAAATGAGATAAAGGTGTCTATTATCTCTGGTTTTACGTGTTTTGGTATTGGATCCATTTGTTAAGTGCAATCTAAATTGATTATACTCAACATTCGATAATGATGTTTTCATGTCAATGTTGCACTTTGTAGGTAATCTGAGAAGTGCTCTCAATTCCCTACATTGGTTAGTGGAGTAATTCTCTCACATGCTGGAGTATGACGATTAGTATGAGTTAAATCAGGAGGAGTCTAAAACACTCCTTGCCAACAAATACTGTATAAGAGATTCCTTGGCAGATTTTTATTATTTAGTTCGGCACGGACACGATGGGCCAAATGGCCTCCTTCTGTGTCGTAATTTTCTATGATTCACAAATTGAACTAAATACAGCGCTTTTTAAAAGGGATGAGATAGCAGAGACATTACTACACATATTTAATAATTCATTAGAAAAAGTTGTAGTGCCAGAGGACTGGCAGATAGCTAACATAATACCAATATTTAAGAAGGGAGATAGAACATGTCCGGGGAACTATAGACCAGTCAGCTTTACATCGGTGGTAGGAAAAATAATGGAATCCCTACTAAAGGAGAAAATAAAAGAACATGTAGAAACCAAAAATATAATAATGAATAGTCAGCATGGATTTCAAAAGGGAAAGTCTTCCTTGACCAACCTCATAGAATTTTTTGAAGAGGTAACAGAGAGAATAGACCAGGGTAATGTAGTAGATGTAATTTATCTAGATTTTCAAAAGGCTTTCAATAAGGTACTACATAATAGACTAACGAATAAGGTCAGAGAATGCAGAGTCAGGGGACAAGTAGCAGAATGGTTGGTTAGCTGCCTATTCACAGTGGCAGAAGGTGGGTAGTGATGTTCCACAAGGATCAGTGCTGGGACCACTGTTGTTCATAATTTATATTAACAATTTAGACTTGGAATCAATAACACAATTTCTAAATTTGCAGTGACAGCAAATTGGTGGGGATGTTTCTAACTGAGGAGGGCTGCAACAAATTAAAGGAAGATATTAATAAATTTGGAGAATGGGCATATAATTGGCAAATGCAATTCAACACAGATAAATGTGAAATATTACATTTTGGTAGAAAGAATAAGGAGTTCACTTATTAGTTGGAGTGGGGCAAAGGGATCGCGGACTACAAGTACACAAATCATTAAATGTAGCGACACAGATTAACAAGGCCATAAAAAAGCAAATCAGGTGCTAGGGTTTATTTCTCGAGGGATAGAGTTGAAAAGTAGTGAAGTTGTATCGAACCTTGGTTAGACCACACTTGAGGTACTGCATACTGTTCTGGTTGTCATATTATAAAAAGGATGTCGAGGCAGAGAAGATTTACCAAGGATGATACCAGAAATGCGAGCTATACCTATCAGGAAAGGGTGATCAGGCTGGTCTTTTTGCTTGAAAAACGAAGGCTGAGGGGTGAACTAATAGAGGTCTTTAAAATTATGAAAGGTTTTGATAGAGTAGATACAGGGAGAGCGTTTCCACTTGTGGGGAAGAGCATAACTAGAAGCCATCAATATAAGATACTCAACAAGAAATCAAGTAGGGAATTCAGAAGAAACTTCTTTACCCAGAGAGTGGTGAGAATGTGGAACTCGCTACCGCACAGTGGTTGAAGCGAATAGTATAGATGCATTTAAGGGGAGGCTAGACAAGCATATGAGGGAGAAGGGAATAGAGGGTTATACTGATAGAATTAGATGAGGAAAGACGGGAGAAGGCTCGAGTGGAGCATATACGCCGACATGGACTGGCTGGGCCGAATGGCCTGTTTCTGTGCCGTTTCTCCTATGTAATCCTATGTAATCCTATGAATCCTGTTTCATGCAATAAATTGGAATTAACAAATTAACTGAGTAGAAACAAACTTGAAAATAATAAAAGAAAAACAATAATAGCAGTACTCATGATTATGCCAATAACTAATTAAGAATGGATAAAAGATGGGTAGGTAGGGATTAGGGTTAAGATCACATTGCTAACTCTCCTGTGTTGTCTGGGACTCTCAAGGAATGGAAGGTTAATCACCTGGATACTGCTGCTGGCAATCCAGGAGAAAAGTAGAACTCACACTTTACACCACAGTTTACACCTGCTCACGGGTGGCCTCCTAGTTATTGGAACAACTTGCACAACGCCTACTGGTGTGAAACCGCTAGCACAGATACTCAACTACAGGGGTCCCAACCTTAAAAACAAAACCCCACAATAATATCTTCAAACTGCGGGCAAGCGTCACCAGATCAAATATCACCGGAGCAAATGTCACATGTACCCTGTGGTCTGCGCTATTAGACGGCATAAACCTCTTTAAAATCTAAAAATTAGACCAGTCGTTTATGGGTCTAGTTAAGTTATGCAAAATGTATGAAATTGTTAATAGTTTAGATCTTGCCTAAGTCTAAAAATGTACACTTCCATCTTTCCTAAATATGACTACGAAAATTGTATTTTCTTCATAAATAAGAAATACTATCTATATTTAATTCAATTTGGAAAATAATTATGCTTATCTACTTTTCTGATTAGATGAAGCCTCAAGAAAATAATTCCTTTTCCAACCATCCTTTGTTCACTATCAGGTCCAATTCATAAGTGTAACTTCAATTACCTGAACGAACAGCTAAGAGATAATTGACTGCAAGATGTCCTCAATTTTTGATTGAAGACAGCTGAGTTTGATTGAGGATACCTTAATAATGATACTCTGATGAATGGTTAAAAAAGTTCCACTCTAACTTGTCAGGAATAACTTTCATTCCACTTTATTGCGCTTACTCTTTTCAACCATGGTCATGTCCTGCACTACTCACAGCTCTTTATCCAGGCTTTGCAATTTATAAAAAGAACGTACTTTAGCATAATCATATTCTAAACTCCCCCAGTATTCCCACATCTCGCAGCCCCATTCCCAGTATTTCCACTCCTGAAGCCACCTTATAGAATCATAGAAATTTACAGCACAGAAGGCTATTCAGTCCATCGTGTCTGTGCTGATCGAGAAAGAGCTATCCAGCCCAATCCCACTTTCCAGTTCTTGGTCTGTAGCCTTGTAGGTTACGGCACTTCAAAGTGCACATCCAAGTACTTGTTAAATGTGGTGAGGGTTTCTGCCTCTCCCACCCTTTCAGGCAGAGTTCCAGACCACCCTCCAGGTGAAAAAATTCTCCTCAACTCCCCTCTAATCCTTCTACCAATTACTTCAAATCTATGTCCCTTCTCTATATTTAAATCTCTGACCCTTACACCTACATCCCAGCACCTCTGCCAGACCCTGTAACCCTTCACCCACCTTTACCACATCCCATACACCATTCCCAGACCCGGGATACCCACACATATAACCCAATCTTCCACCCAGAAACACCTTCCCCATCTCTCCCTTGCAAATTCTGACAGACACAGGACCCCACGATAATCCCAAATTCCGATGCTCTCTTTCCCATTCCCATATGTTATACCGATAGTTCCAAAAATTATTCCATTCCTTTCCCCTCACTATTCTCTCTTAATAACTGCACTAACATTTTCCTTCTTGTTCGTGCCTCATCACAAGTCTGCTTTGCACTCATTGCTACCAAAATCTCTGAAACCCTAATTATCCTATTCCTTTATTTTCAACCTGTCACTCAAAACCCAACTCTCATTTTACCAGTCGCTCAGCACCTACCTCTCCCCTACTCACCACCATGAAACTCTCTCCAGCCTTACACTTCCAAGCTCTGGTGCCTTTGTACTTCTGCCACCAGCTTTGGATCTGAGCCAGCACACTCTTCTTCCTACTGCTCACTCCTCACTCCAAAACTTCTGGTTGTGCTGCCTTTTTTTTCATTTACCTGATTACATCGAGTGACATGAAGTCTACAGCACAGAAGCAGGCCATTCGGCCCAACTGGTCTATGCTGGCGTTTATGCTCCACATGTGCTCCCCACCCCCCCCACCCCTGCTTTATCTGATCCGATCAGCACACCCTTCGATTGTTCTCCCTTTTTAAAGAGTCCTCATTCTGTTGCTTTAACTGTTCCCTTTTATTGCCTTTTTTAAATTTGTGTTTTTAAAAGATCTGTTACACGGTCTTATTTGTTGCCCCTATTATTTCAAACAAATGTTTTGTTTTTTTCTTTCTCTGCTTTTGTGAAAGGTTTGGGGCAGGATTTTCGGCATTTCGTGATTTCGCCCATTTCCAGGTGCAATTCGTGGCAGAGCCAAAAATTTAGTGCCGGGTTAACGTTAGCGCCAGAGTGAGCAACTTTCATCAAATAAAAGTTCATGAGGAGCATTAGCGTTAGCTCCAGCATTGCACCAGACACTTTGTGTACCAGAGCCGAAAAATCTGGCACTAAAAAAAAACGGCCGTTCTGCGCATGCGCAATTTTTTTTTATTCTTCCCGCGGTTCTGGTCTGGTCTCCTGTCGCAAACGTTAATGCAGCATGCATGCTCATTACAACCAGGGCTGAATCAGCCATTTTACATTTGGATTTTGATGATGGAGGACGACGTTTCCAGACAGCGTGCCAAGCGATTCAGCCACGAAGCTAACGAAGCTCTAATGGGGGCTGTGGAAAGAAAATGGCAGGAGTTGCATCTTAGGGGTAGATCTAGATCACTGCCATCTATATTTCAAAGGATTTGGAGGGAAATCGCTGAGGAGGTCTCTGTCTCAGACACTGTGGTCAGGACTGGCACACAGTGCCGAAAGAAGTTTAATGATCTGATAAGGGTTGTCAGAGTGAGTACAATTTTAATTCATGCACACCTTCATTACTTCAATTATATAAATCTGGTACACTATTTGTTCTCATGTTGTTGGTGCCTCTCAGCACTCTGCGAGTTGCCTCCTAAGATGCATGACACATAGGTAGTCATAGTGTGGCACCCTATTTGCCATGAATGATCTTTACACATTATTAAGATTGCTTTCTGAGGTCTCATAAGATGTCTCCACACTTTGATGTCCTCATGATGAACCACGTGCAACTTCCAAGGCCATTAAACAGAGGACTGTATTACATTCAGACAGTATGGTATAAGTGCTTTGGTGGCTATCTGTGACACAAGAGCAGATGGACTCTCTTGTAACCATTCCCACTTTCATCTTTGCAGGCAAAGAAGTCACATAATTGGCTTGAGCAGGTGCGGACAGGTGGCGGTCCAACTTAGACCCTGCCACTCACTGACATTGAGGACAGAGTGACAGGCAGCATCGACGTCACAGGTCAGGTAGCTGCCACTGGGGGTGCTGACCCCATTAGGATACTGAAGGTAAGTCCTGCACACTCCCTGGGATAGGTTGGGGCAATGTCCTGCAGTGTCTGTGGACTAGGGTTGGGGCAATATCCTTCAGTGCTTCTGGACTAGGGTTAGGACAATGTCCAGCATGCCTCTGGACTGGATATAATGGAGTAGCGGCAGTCCTTGAAATGAGTCTGTGCTATACGACTCTCCTCGTGTCACCCTGCTACCTCCCCTGCTGCTAACCACTCGTCTGCTGCTTTCTACTTCCAGATGACCAGCCACAGGCGCAGCAATCCTCAAGGGACCACTCCACGTCAGGCCATTGTCTGGAGGAGGAGGAAGAGGAGGATACAGATGAGCCGACTCTGGTGCAGCAGCATCAATCCACCCCTGTACCACCTGGGCATTCAGTCCTCTGGGGACGGTGCCATTCTTGGGTTTCGACGAATCTGGGGTTCCTCGGACCAGTGGCATGCGGCAATGCAGTGCTGAGGTTGAATCCTGCAGGCCATCTCTCCGGAGGGCGAGTCGGCAAATTTGGTCTGCTGACAAACAGGCAGACATGGAACTGAACATGGTGGGAATGTCCAGGGAGAGCATCCAGGTCAGCCATCAGCTCCTTGATGTCTTGGGTAGGATGCCGGCTAGCATTGACAGTAGGGTCACAGATTGTCAGTGCGAGCTGTGATACCAGTGAGGTCATACTTGCCCACATGAGGCTGGTGGCCTCCAGCAGTGACACCGGAGTCCCAGAGAGTGTAGCGCGAACCCTTGTGGAATATGGCGCATCACAGCCACAAGCTCTGCTTCAGCTTGGGCCGGTGATGCAGTCCATGCCTGCCGCCATACTCTCTGCGTTCCACACCCAAACCACCTGCGACTGGTGACGCTGATGAAGAGGCTAGCCAGTCAGAAGCTGGGACTTCCATGCCACGAGCTGTTCCAGTGTGCCCCTAGATAGCGTCTGCATTGTCTCTCCCCCCAACACAGCAGCCCTCTGGCAGCCTTGCTGCACGCCATCTTGGTGACACTTTGGGTAGGAGCAGCAGGCAAGGGAGGGTGATTCTGGGAACGGGGGCAAAAGACAGTGGGAAAAAATAGTGGGGCAGGATTTGATGTTGTTGATGCTGGATGCATCGTATGTTTTATGTTACAGTATTATATTACACTGGATTATGTTTTGTTGATAATGTTGTTGAATAATCACACTGCTGGATGCCACTAATTTTATTTTATTGTATTTAAGTCTCACAATAAAGGTTACAAAGTGTAGAATGTTACAATATTTAATAACATTTTTTGTTCATCTTAATCATTCCTGTGTAGTGTCTCATTTGCAGAATAAGAGGAATAATAGTCAACATGGTGGGATAGAGTGGGCAGGCAACGGTCAAACTTCACTCTTCACTCTTCAAGCAAAGCATTCAATTATGAACTGCCGATATAAGGCTTTTGCTGTGGCAAAATCCCCAAGATGCCTCCCCTGTGGTTGTTGTAGTGGTGGTGGCATGTGTTCCTCGCCAGGCTCCGCTTCCTCATCTTCCCCCTCCTCCTCTTCCCCCACTTTCTCCTGAGGTGGTTCTGCAGTCTCCATTGGCAATTCCTGTCCCCTCATGATGGCTAAGTTGTGTAACATGCAGCACACCACAATGAACTCAGAGACCTGCTGAGAGGAATATTGCAGCAGAGTGTCCAGGCATCGGAAGTGCTGCTTGAGCACTCCAATTGTCTGTTCGACGATGTTGCATGGCTCTCATTATAGCGATGCTCGACTTCTGCCTGAGCGTTCCGGAGGGGGGCCATGAGCCAGGTGGCAAGGCCGTAACCTTTGTCTCCGAGCATCCAGCTCTGGCCTTGTGGTTGACACTGGAACATGTGTGAGACACTGCTCTCACACAAGATGAAAGCATCATGGATGCTCCCTGGATATTGGCATTAACTGCCATGGTGCGCTGAGTATGGTCGCAGACGATCTGTACATTCATGGCGTGGAATCACTTTTGGTTTCAGAAAACCTCTGCATTCTGTAAAGGTGCTCGCAGGGCAATGTGTGTACAGTCAAGGACACCCTGAACCTTGGGGAAGCCAAAAAATCGTCCAAAATCTACGGCCCTCTCACTTTTGGTCTCCTTGGTCTTTGGGAAGTTTATGAAGTCCATCCTGCATGCGTACAGTGCAGTAGTCACCTGGCGAATGCGGCAATGTGTAGTGTGCTGCGAGATGGAGCATATGTCCCCCATTGATGCCTGAAAGGAGCCGGAGACATAAAAGGCAGGTGCCATAGCCACCTTCACCTCAACGGACAGTGCAGTCCTGTTGCTGCTGATAGGCTGTGGGTCTGCTTCTGTGAGCTGTCATATCTCTGTGACCATCTCTTTTCGGAAGCACAGCCTTCTAACACACTGTCCCTCAGAGAGCTGGAGGTATGAACGATGTAAGGCCTCTTCCCCATACGTCTGCGACTTCTTCGATTAAATTGCAAATGATCAACAATAAGCCTTCTTCCACCTTGAAGCAGTATGAATATAGCAGCCAGGATTATTGGCCCCCGAATAACATGGCCTCCATCTTTTAAAATGTCCTTAAATGTCCTTTATAAAACAAACAAGAAACTCCACATAAACTTCACAATCAAAAATATGCAGTAATGCAACGTTCGTCTCCTAATGCTTTTAATCACTCATAGCTGTGACTTTCTCCTCTGATTTCAACATGGCGCCGTTAGCACCTGGTGCGCCCTGGGTCTGTCTGTTTTTTCTGGGTGGGTTCCCGGGTGGACGCTAAATTGGCCGAAATGCTCTAAAGTTCCGCCCAGGACACTATGCATGATGATTTACTTCATCCAACCGGTCAAAACAGTGGTGGGGCGGTAAGTTTTAGTGCCGCCGCAAACCCATTGCCGAAAGTTCCGCCCGGGCGCAAAATCTTGTGCGCCTCATTTCACGGCCCAAAAAAAATCATTTTTGTTCCCCATCGAGACGCTAAATGGGGCACAAATCAGCCGAAAATCCAGCCCTTGGTCTTTTTTGGGGGTTTCATTCCCCACTGTCTGTCTTTATTCAACACCACTACTGTTTATTATCTCCACCCCCCAAACCAAAGTTTACAGGGCAGAAATTGCCCACCGCCGGAAACAAAGCGCACCCACCTTTCTCGATGTGTTCTGACCGCCACAATGCGTGTGCTTGTCTGTGGTTGCTTGTGACGGCCTAACCGTCGAAATTCAGCACTTCGGGGATTTTTTTTAGAGTGGGGCGAAAGTGGCCTCATCATGGGGGCGGAAATGGGGGCAGGGCGGAGTACACGAGGCTGTCAGTCGTCAGCACCCTGCTGATGACGTCATCGCGCTGGCGCGTCACAGCATCTCTCCCCTTCAGTTAAAGGGGAAGGCCGCTGCGAACTCTGCAGCCACTTTAGTGGCAAACACTGGGCCACCAGGGAGGGTTTCGGCCAGGCCAGTGGCCCGGTACCCAAGAGGGGGTGCCAGGCTGCTTGTTGGCAATCCGACCAAACCCGTGGCCATAATTATCGGCCCAATCTGGCAGTCGGCTGACAAAAAAAAAAGATGGCATTGCCAGCAGCGACACCTCCCCTTTAAGGGCAGCCACACCGCCATGCCACAGAGAGTATACCGACAGCAAAAGTTGTCGGGGACACCGATCGGCGGGGGGTCGCTCCCGCAGGGCAATTGCGAGAAACATGGCAATTTCCCGGGGAGAAATTTTGGGAAGACGTCTCTGCCGGTCGGTAAGGGGTTGGTGCATGCACTCCACGGCGGGAAAATAGGCGGAGCAGTCCCGGACACCGCTCAAAACCTGAGGAAGGGCAATTTTCAAAATCACTCTGTGGAGGCTTGACGGCCCTTCTGCACCGACCTGTGATGGTCGCTTTCAGGCGGCCAGAGGGCTTAAAGAAAAGGGCAATTTCGGCCCCTACGTTTTCCACTCTGTACATCCCAACCACGCACGACAAAAGTACCTCATAATATTCACTACCCCATTACCTTCTCCACCCCTGCACTACTCACTTCATCAACCTCTTTTACTACTATAACCCCAGTTCCAATTCAAACCCCTAAAAAAATCCTCAACACTTTTCTAACCAATGTTCACGGCCCCATCGACACACCCACCTAATCCTACTGAAATTCCTCTTATATCCTCAGGAACCAAATATCCAGGTCGAACAATATTGTCTCACCTACCCTATCCTGGTTGTCAGACAGGAAACAAAGAGTAGGAGTAAATGGATACTTTTCAGAATGGCAGGCAGTGACTAGTGGGGTACCACAAGGTTCTGTGCTGGGGCCCCAGCTGTTTACACTGTACATTAATGATTTAGACGAGGGGATTAAATGTAGTATCTCCAAATTTGCGGATGACACTAAGTTGGGTGGCAGTGTGAGCTGCGAGGAGGATGCTATGAGGCTGCAGAGCGACTTGGATAGGTTAGGTGAGTGGGCAAATGCATGGCAGATGAAGTATAATGTGGATAAATGTGAGGTTATCCACTTTGGTGGTAAAAACAGAGAGACAGACTATTATCTGAATGGTGACAGATTAGGAAAAGGGGAGGTGCAACGAGACCTGGGTGTCATGGTACATCAGTCATTGAATATTGGCATGTAGGTACAGCAGGCGGTTAAGAAAGCAAATGGCATGTTGACCTTCATAGCGAGGGGATTTGAGTACAGGGGCAGGGAGGTGTTGCGACAGTTGTACAGGGCCTTGGTGAGGCCACACCTGGAGTATTGTGTACAGTTTTGGTCTCCTAATGTGAGGAAGGACATTCTTGCTATTGAGGGAGTGCAGCGAAGATTCACCAGACTGATTCCCGGGATGGCAGGACTGACCTATCAAGAAAGACAGGAGCAACTGGGCTTGTATTCACTGGAGTTCAGAAGAATGAGAGGGGACCTCATAGAAACGTTTAAAATTATGATGGGTTCAGACAGGCTAGATGCAGGAAGAATGTTCCCAATGTTGGGGAAGTCCAGAACCAGAGGTCACAATCTAAGGATAAGGGGTAAGCCATTTAGGACCGAGATGAGGAGAAACTTCTTCACCCAGAGAGTGGTGAACCTGTGGAATTCTCTGCCACAGAAAGTAGTTGAGGCCAACTCACTAAATATATTCAAAAAGGAGTTAGATGAAGTCCTTACTACTAGGGGGATCAAGGGGGAAAGCAGGAATGGGGTACTAAAGTTGCATGTTCAGCCATGAACTCATTGAATGGCGGTGCAGGCTAGAAGGGCTGAATGGCCTACTCCTGCACCTATTTTCCATGTTTCTATGTTTTCTATGTTTCTAAATCAATGCCATAACAGTCGACTTACTTATAAAATAACATGGGATAGACTTTGCATTGGTGTCCAGATTACCCAGAAATGGGGGCTATTTCCGCCGTTAGCGATTATATATTTTTTCGTGATTGCCGGAATATCGCCATTTTAAAACCCGCTAGTTTCCACTTTTTAATTTGGGCGTTAGCCGTAGTGATGTGAAATGGGCGTTGTTGTGTATGGAGAAAGAATCAGACTGAACACTGTGAACTCAAAGTAAAGTATGACCGTAGTATTTTATTGCAGGTCTCCAGAGTGCCTCTCCAACCTGTGAAGCCTCCTTAAATACCTGTGCTCCCAAGGGATTATGGGATCCCTTGAGACTTCAGCAGATGAGCCGCCTGGTGGCTGTGCAGAGTTAATACAAGTTTACATATATAATAGGCGTTAGCGATTTATTCCATCGTGCAAGGCTGGCTTCCATAGCAATGGTCTTTTCCCGCATTTCGGGAGGTCAGTGGTCATCTGCACATGCGCAGATGAGAGTGAGAAAGGAGCGAGAGAGAGAGAGAGAGGAGGTGATTGAGGAAGCTTGTGTATGTGGTTGGTGTATTATTGTTATTATTAGTTGATTTGAAGAAAATGGGGAATATTCAATTAGTTGAAGATGTTAATATGTGAAGAGGAGGATGTGGCCAAAGTGGGTGAGGTATGAGAGGAGATGGGTGCATGAGGATGCCAATGCTGCCCTGGTCTCCGAGGTGGAGAGTCGATGGGCGCAATTGACCTGGGGATGTCGTGGGAAACCTCAGATTTTCTTGTTGGGATGCATCTCCAGAAGTGCAGGAACCACCACGAAAATGCTCCTCCATGACCCTGGCTAAATCTGCAGCCCTGGCGTTATTAATATATGGCCATCTGAAAATAACAGTCAGGAAAAGATCAGCTGGTCCATCAAGCCTGCCCCACACCACACGTGCAGCAGGAACGACGAGATCGGGGCGAAGGAGCTGTGAGCGACTGTGGAGGGATATGATTGGGGCCCAGGGGAGGTGTGAGTTCGGGGCCAGGGGCCCAGGGGCAGCAAGGGCCAGCCCACACTGTGATATGTGTGCACACTGGATCTGTGCAGCAGAGCTGGTCTCCAGTTGTCTTGAGTAATCCTTGCCGCTGGACCAAGACCTAGCTCTGTCAAGCCTATTTGGTGACTGGTGTGCAAAGGCCATTAAAAAAAATCCACGCACAGGCATCTTCCACCCTTGAGGATGTAGTTTGGGTTCTTCTTTCGAAACATCTGTGAACTCATCCTTTTTTTTGGTGTGGAAGCAAGTCATCCTCGTTTCGAGGGACTGCCTATGACGATGACTGGAGATTCTACTCCCTCTCTCCTCTGCTCCCTGTCTGTCCCTTTTCCTCCCTATCTCAATTCCTCTTCATTTATCTCATTCTCCCTTTCCTTCTGTTTCTTTTTCTGTCTGTGTGTGGGTTTCTCTTTGTTTCACTCTCATACTGTTTGATGTCTCTCTCCTTGTGTATGTCTGTCCCTCTCACCCTCTTTCTCTCAGCCTGTCTTAGCCAGCGTCTCTCAGCTGGTCTCTCCCCTTCTCCCACCTGGACTTTCTTCTCCCCTCAGCCACCATCTTTTTGCCAGCCCTCCCCTGTCTCCTTCTCTCTCTCTCTCTCTCTCTCTCTCTCTCTCTCGCTCTCAGTCTTTCTCTCTCATCTAAAAATAAGCTCTTGACTATTGTTTTTCTGTCAAAAATTAACACAAAAATGTTCTAATGTTCAGTGTCTAGCTTGTTGGGAAGTTGTTTGGAAAAGCAAATTCATATTTACTGCTCTAGCCTGAGGGAAGACTCTCTTGGAGTTGTTGTGCACACTGGCTTGATAAAATAATGCAGATGCATGCTGGGATAATGCTTCACAAGCTCAGACTGTGACATGTCAGAAATTGTAGTCCTGAAGTCTTTTCAACTGACAACGTGATAATTATGGGAAGAATATCAACACTTTACAGAGAGGCTCTGAATACGAATGTTGATGGGGGAACTCAAATGAGTGGACAATTTTAAATTTAATCATGATATTGTGTAATATGTTTTTTTTTTATGTCTTTATTAGGTTAAAAACCTAATTTTCAATACCAGATATTGAAAAATCCAAAGAATGTTCAGAATCTTATCAGTAATTTGATTAGATCCCCTTTTTCTTTCTCTTACCGGTTCATTTTGCTGACTGCATATAAGAGAATTTTTGTTTTCATGCGTGTTCAGTACAATGGTTCAGCCGCTCTTCAGGTATTTCTTCTTGCGCTCAGTGTAAGGGACCATTTCTACAAGCAACTTCATGCAAGCCCATGCTTCCTGTAAATTGAAAAATCACCTTATGTGCAAATGAATCTGATAGATAGAGTGGGAGGTGAACAAAAACCCTGCTTGCAATCAATAGTCTACATTGCAAACACAAGGACACATTTCAACTTGTCGCCTGGGTGTAAAATTAGTGTTGTGGGTTGGATGCTTATTATAGAAACAACCCCGATATTCATTTCCAATGATGTTCATGTAAATGCAGTGGTAACTATAACAGGCGACCAATCGCTGAGCCAGTTTTACGTCAAAAATCCCCCCGCCCACCCCTCCCACGAACTCTGAACCTTTCTGACTGATGAACAAGTAACACTTTGGCGTGTTGTATATCACAGGCTATGAATCCAGCTTATTAAGAAATTCGCAGAAACAAATGTAAAAACAGATCAGAGTTTCTCACTTAAATATGTGACAGGACAATAAAATGTCTTGAAGTCCTTATTGACCTGGGTCTGTATCGCCAGAGCACAGCAAACAGCAGAAAATTGGATGGGTCTGTACACCTGTCCAGGAAATCTCCCGATTTTGTTCTATTTAACTGAAGGGAAGGAACACCGGGTGGATTGAGGCGTGTGCTCTGAACCGTCCAATTTTCTGATATTTGCTGCACACAGCCAATCCAGGAAAATCTCCCCTTAGGGTCTTTGTGCTCTGAAACCACAGAGATTCCTGACCCTTCGTGCTTCGTGCCTCCATATTGGTAGATTTCTAGCTGGAGTTTGCCCAACTTTGATTCATGCATTTCCTATGTACTTGGTTCAAACCTGCTACTTTATTTGTTTTTGAATATAACATTTCAACCAATGAAAAAGTATGCCACCCAATGCGTGACACAGGAAATGTGACAGGCAGGTAGTGTGTGGAGCAAACTCATCACCAGTACCACGATATCACCTGTCATCCCTATTCTGACTCTGTGACCGTAATTTTAATCAGGAGATGGGTAATGAGCGGGGTTGCTAGAAAGCTGTCAGGAAACCCCAGAGAACAGGGCCTGATTAACCTTTCGAAGCTCTGTTTCCCACCCGCAGTCAGCCAGATGGAGAGGCTGGCTGGCTGCAGGCAGGTGGGCCTGTGGCACTAGGCTGCACAGAGGAGGGAGGAAGGCAAAGGGAGGGGGGGGAGTGGGGGGATCAGGGCCAGAGGATGATCGGGTTGCGGGGGGGGGGGGTTGAATTGGGGCCGGAGGTGCATCGGGGCCAGAGGGAAGAGGCCAGGAAGGCAATTGGGGGCCGGAGTGGGGAGGTCAGTGCTGGAGCAGGCTATCGGAGGCCTCGGGGGCAGTTGGGGGGTGGGGGGGGGGGAGGGGTTGAGGTAGAGATGTTGGATCCAGTAGGTAAGTGTAAAGCCACTTACCTCCTGAATCCAGCAGTCCTGCCCTCCCTTTAGCTGCCACGTTTCCCTGGGCCTGGGAAACCCGACTATCCACAGTTAAGTTTGTAATGATGGATCACCATGAGGCACACCAATCTCAATATAATATTTTAAAATTGGCGCCGTGCCTCCTGGCAGCAGGTTGGCTGGCTGCCCCCCATCCCACCTCCGTTAAAAATGGAAGTGGACGGGTTTGGGGTCAGGATTCAGTTTTTTTAACTCTGGAATTTCATCCCTATCCACTCCGAAAGATGGGAATATGGTCTATTACACATCAGGAATACCTTGTTAAACTGGCCATTCTTAATTTATGAGCCTAAACGATAATTGTTAGGTTTCATCAGGCAATGTGACCATGGGAGAAGTGGGGCGGGCGAGGGGGAGCGGAGTGGAGATCACAGCCGAACCTAGCAGTCGAACTTTGTGGTTAAAATTCCTCCCTGTGAATTTTTTTCCCTTGCAAAACAATTTTCAAGTCCATGCAACCCTTTTAATGGAGTAAGTCTTCATGAAAACAAAATCATTTGGCAAATCTTTTGCTGGTTTGTTTGCAAACACATAATGCAAAGTTATAAATCAGATATGCATTGTTGTGTGACCAGCATGTGATATGATATATAGCTTTTCTCCCTCCACAAACAATAAATGGTTTTGTAAACACTTTTTCATGAAGATGTTGTCCCTTTGACTGAACTGGCGACTCCTGAAATACATTTCCCCAGTATAATTGAAACAAGCTTGGCCTCTTAGTTTAGGCTTGGCCTTTTAAAAAAAAAAGTACAATCTCAGTTCCACACACAAGTTGATCCCTGCACAATGCGATACAAATTCAAGTTCTCAACGTCCCCAAATCTCAGCTCCATGAATTGTACAGATATCCACACGTATAATTGTGATTTTTGAGGGGAAAGAAAATATTTTATTAAGGATATAACATGTACAGGACAGCTGCTGTGGCTAGGTAGGTTAATGCACCACATAGTATAATATTGAGCCACATAGGTAGGTTTGATCCCTGGTCTATTCTGACTTTAGATGGGGAGTTGGCGATGACACTGCAATTGGGCTTAGCATCCCTGGAGTGTGGTGGGGGAAATGAGCTAGGAAAGTAATTCCTGATAGCAATTCCTGATAGTAGTGACTCCCACTGGAAAAGGTATGAAGTTCGACTACCTATAAACCTAGGTTCAGCTGTGATCTCCACTCCGCTCCCCCCACCGCCCGCCTCACTTCTCCCATGGTCACATTGCCTGATGAAACCCAACATTTACTGTTTACGCTCATACGTTAAGAATGGCCTGTTTAGCAAGGTATTCCTGATGTGCAAGACACCATGGGGCCAAATTTGGCCCTCTGGTTTTTTCCGCGCACCTCCGAGGCCCCCGCCGACATTTTACCTCAGAAGCAGCGCCGAAAAAAATCCGTGCGATCATGGCTGATTCTCAGGCCATCTGTGGAGCTGGCATGGCGTACAATAAAGAGAGGGGGGCGGAGCTAGGTCCGTGCTGGTCGCGCAGAGCCGGCAGGGGGGGCGGGGCCTGATCTGAGTAACTGTGTGAGTGCCGACAGCACACGTATGCGTGTTGCAACGTTTGAGCATGCTCTGTGGGGCATTAACATTGGCAATTGGCCATTTTTAAAGGGAGAACCTCTCATTGAGTTTTGGATACCTGCTTGATGTTTTGAAAGCTATAGGAGTGCTGTTTGGAGTACTCTGCAAGAAATCAGCTGCTAAAACTCCACAAGGAGTGCTGCATAGGTTAGAATCATTCATTGCTGCAAGCAAAACAAGGACTTTGTGTTTTTAAAAATCACTGAGTGTGAATTCAATAGAGCAATGCAACACTGTGCTCCAAGAACGAAGAATTTCATGCATCAAGAAGTGGAGGTACTAGTGAATGTAATCGAGGAAAGATGGTAGGAACTGGATACAAGCAACAGAGGTCGCGCAAAAGTGCCACCCAAAGAAATTAATAAACACTGGAACAAACTTGCAGAAGATTTCTGCACAGTGGTGAATACCACGAGAAATGACAGGGCCTTGGTCAAGCAGTTAGTGTAAGTACTATTTTCATTTGTCAATGGAATTGCATCTGTAAATGTGACCATCTGTATATGTCCCACCCAGCAGAAAGACACCCTCTCTAACAAGTTATGTTTTCATCTATGCAGAAGAAATTGGTCCACAACAAAAGGGAAAGAACTCGAACAGGAGGAGGCCCGCCAAATCTGCACCCACTGCCACCCTTGGAACAGAGGGTCGCTGCTTTGATAGGTCCTGCCTGGAAAAAAGCAATCAGTACTGCACAAGCTGGGCCCACACGCAAGGGAGAGGGTAAGTACTGAAAATTACTCGCGGCCCTTCAAATCAACCTGCTGCCTGGCCTGCTATGTGTGAGCTTACTCATGTCACCCATCTTGCTAACCATTTGACTGTTCTGTTATAATTTGCAGAACCTGATGTCAATCCTGAAGATACAGAAGAAGATTCAGGCGCGGGCGAGCCAGACCAACTTTGTAGGGGGGAGGGGGTGGCCATGGAGAGGTATGAAGGGGTGAATCTTGAACTTGCGTTGCCAAGCACTTCCATGATTTCTGATTCGTCATTTCCTGGTTTGAGCGTGGCCCAGTCCCTGCATAGTGGTTTAGGGTCCGGTTCGACATTCCATGGTTTCAGCTCGTTCCAGTCACTGTATAGTGGTTGAGAGTCCGGTTCGACATTCTGTGGTTTCAGCTCATCCCAGTCCCTGCATAGTGGTTGAGAGTCCGGTTCAACATTCTGTGGTTTCAGCTCATCCCAGTCCCTGCATAGTGGTTTAAGGTTTGGTCCGACATTGGATGCTTTCGAAAGTCCAGAGGTTGCGGGGTTCAGTGCTGCTGGAATGCAGTATGGATCATTCAGTGCCCCATTATCCCAGCCTGTGCACCCCAGTGTTGCTGGAATGCAGTATGGAACAATCATTGCCCCACCATCCGAGGTTCCGAGTCTCAGTGCTGCTGGAATGCAGTATGGATCATTCAGTGCTCCATTATCCCAGCCTGCGCCTCCCAGTGCTGCTGGAATGCAGTATGGAACACCCAGGGGCCCATTGTCCGAGGTTCTGGGTCCCAGTGCTGCATGGAATGCAGCATGGAACAACCAGGGCTCCACCATCCCAGCCTGTGACTCCCAGTGCTGGTGGAATGCAGCCCGTAACACCCATGGCCACACCTTCCCAGCCTGCGCCTCACACTGGAGGGATTCTGCTCGACAGACTCAGGGTGAGGCCAAGGAGAAATGTACCACGCTGTCCTGAGCTGGAGGGTGCAACAGATGTGGTTCAGGTGATGGCATTGCGTATGAAGACCAATGAGCTTACCCAATCACTCGTGAACACAGCCAGTGGGGTGGGTGATGAAGTAACGACACTGACGGCAGAAATAGCAATGCTGTCACGGGACATGAGGGAGGACATTTCAAAGGCAGCGGGAAGGACGGCACAGGCTACCAGGGAGGAAATTTCAGAGGCAGCGGAAACTATGGCACAGGCAATCAGGGAGGGAATGTCACAGGCAACCGAAACGACGGCATAGGCCATCAGGGAGGTAGCTGCTGCAATAAGGGAACACAGCCAGGCCAATCCACTGCCACTCCCATGGCAATCTCCACACTAGTCTCTGTAGAGACCCAAGCCGTAACCCCTGGCTCTACCACCACCCCACCATGAAGCAGTGCACATTCACCGAGATGTGGATCTGAGATGGGTGCAGCCTTTCTTTGCTATGTTGTTTTTGTTGTTGTTGATTTTACTCTTGTAACTGTTTTCAAATGTAAATTATTTTGTAAGTGATGTAACTTTACAAGACGATAAGTGACCTTAAAGTTTTTAAGTGATCTTAGAGTGTAAGTGTTTTTCTAATGGAAATTGTTTTGTAAGTTTTGTAACTTTACAACTTATAAGTGATCTTAGGGTTTTTAAGTGATCGTAGAGTGTAAATGTTCTCACATTTTGTAAGTTATTTAATTTCACACCTAAAAAGTGATCTTGAAGTTTAAGTGATTTTAGAGTGTAAGATTTTTCACATTGAAATTGTTTTGTAACTTTTGTAACTTTACAAGTTTATAAGTGATATTAAAGTTTTTAAGTGATCCTAAAGAGTCATATTAAAGTACAGTTTGATAAAAAATGTATTTTATTACACTAAAGTGAAGTACATTCTAAAATTTTCAATAAAATATTTTTTACTGAAACTGAATCATGTTTCATTAACACAACACACAGCCCAGCACTTCTCACTCCCAAACAAGGTAAGAAACCCAAAGGTCTTTTGTTCTCTCCCCCTCCCCCCTTCAGTCATGTGACTTCTCTATCCTTCCTCATCAGCAGCCTCCCAGTTCAGCCTTCTCCCTCCCCCCCCACAGCCTGCAGAGTTCTTTCTCCGTTTCTCTCCCCACCAACCCCCCGCCCCCCCCACAGCCTGCAGCGTTCTCCCGATTCTTGCCCTGGCCGAAGGGCTTGCCAGTGTCCTGCACCTTGCCCTGGCCGAACGGACTCCAGCACGGCCAGCCTTCAGTTTAAGATCGGATTTGATGCAGTACTTTTATTTGTTACTTTAATTATTTACTTCTTTATTTTTTATCGAATTGTTATTACTGCTTGTGCTTTGTTTGGTGCTTGGTGGTACTTAAGCCGATTCCTTAACTGTAAGTAAGGTCTTTCTGTGTGGACAAAAGTGGCCAGAAGTTAGTTTAGTACAACTTTTTTCTGGCCAAATTGGCATAAATTGTCTGGGAATGCCCCCTTTTGAAAAAAAAACTGACCTAACAAAAAACCTAACTAACTCACTTATACTGGCGCAAATTAAATGGTCATATTTGCTACTAAAAAGATACACCAGAAAAATCAAGTTACACCAAAAAAAACAGTGCAACTCATGGGGAAATTTGGGCCCCATATTCCCATTTCTAGAAGTGGATAGGGAAGAAATTCCAGGAAGGCGGTTGGGTAGTGGGGAGGGGGGGGGAGAGGTTCCACCTGTTTTCTGGCATAACTCAAGTGGGAGACCAATGGTATCCCCAAGGAAATTATGTGAGCAACTGAAAATGGCTGGAGTTACAGTGCGATACCAGTGCAACCATTGTGGAATTTCAGAGACACTTTCTTCTCCTGTACTTAGCGTAAGTGACTGTTGTTATCAAGAGTGTTATGTATTGTCCAGGTACATTAAATGTATAAGTATAATGGTGCGCCACAGAGGGCGGGCGCTGTGGTGGGAGGTCTGGAAGTACCTGCAAGACAGAGTATAAAAAGCTGCCCACCACACCTGAGAGGCACTCTGGAGTTACACAATAAAGACTAAGGTCACAGCAGTTACTACAACACCAGACCGTGTGGAGTCAGTGATTTGAGTGCTACATACATCACATTGGCGACGAGGACACGGACGAGCTTCAAGCAACCATGGCTACTCTGGGCTCGCTAAAGGATTTTACAGTGGGTAATGATTGGGAGGCCTTTACGGAAAGGCTCGAGTACTACTTTATAGCTGAAGGAGGACACGAACGCACAGAGAGAGAAGCGTAAGGCGATATTGCTGTCCAGTTGTGGCGATGAGGCTTACTGTCTCGTCAGGGATTTGCTGGCACCCGCGAGCGCCAAAGACAAGTCATATGAGGAGCTGATTGAACTCATTCGTGACCAACTGAAACCGAAGGAGAGCATCCTCACGGCCAGGCACAAATTCTACCACCACTGCAGACCTGAGGGCCAGGATGTCACCAAATATGCTGCGGACATCAGGAGACTCGCGGCGCCGTGTGATTTTGGCGCACACCTTGACGAGGCGTTGCGAGACGTTTTTGTTATGGGAATTGGCCATGAGGGTCTCCTTCACAAGCCACTATCCACTGAACCTACAGTCACCCTGAAGCAAGCCATCACCATCAGCAGGGCATTTATGACCTCGACTTGCAGCACCAAGCAGATGATCCCCCACACAGTCTCGAACCCGGCAGGCACTGTCCACAGGATAGCGCCCATCACGGACAAAACTGTAGAACGTGGCTCTGCCCGGGGCAGAGTGCACGGACCTCGGGGTCCTAGAACTCAGAGTCCGCCGAGGAAGGCTAATCGAGTGGCACCATGCTGGCGCTGCGGAGGAAGCCATGGGGCTCACCGGTGCAGGTTTGCGGAGTATACGTGCAATACCTGCCACACGAAAGGACACCTTCAGCGTATGTGCAAAAGAAACCTGACTCACTGTGTAGCTGAGGAGATGGTAGAGGGTCCACCATCCAGCGAGGAGCAGGCAGAAGAAGATGAGGCGTTTGGACTGTATACTTGTACCGACGATTCGGCCCCAGTGGTTTTGGAAGTCAAGATTAACGGAGTCCCAGTGAGTATGGAAGTGGACACTGGATCGGGTCAGTCGCTGATGAGTCAGGAAACTTTTGATAAACTGTGGATCAACCCTGCTGCACAACCCAAGCTGGTCCTGGTCACAGCGAAGCTGTGCACCTACACCAAGGAACTGATACCTGTTCTTGGCAGAGTGGATGTGCAGGTATCTCACGGGGGCGAGACACACGGTTTACCTTTGTGGATCATTGCAGGCGATGGGCCGACATTACTCAGCAGGAGGTGGATGGGGAAGGTCCATGGGAGCTGGGAAGACTTCATTCCTCCAAAGACTGCTGCCCTCGGGTTCCCAAAGAGCGGCGCCGACCGAGCTGGAGGAGAAAGAAGGGCTTCGACGGGCTGCTCTAGCAGGCACCGTCGGCCCGCAGGCAGAGGCCGGCTCCGAAGGATGCGGCAGTGTGGGGACTGGTGCGTTGTGGCTCCCGGGTGCGGTTGAAGTGTGGTGGGTCCCGAGAGAGAGTCGAGAGCGAACTGGTAGGCAGCAGCAGGCTAGAGTTCAGCAGGGAAACCAACCTCACAAAAGGGTCCGGAGAAGGAAAGCTGTTCATCAGCAGTCTAAATCTCGAGACAGACGAGCAGGCCCTGGAAGAAGTGCTCTCCAGGTACGGGCAGATCTCCAAGGTGCGAGTGATCACGGACACCCAAGCGTCCCGCGGTTTCAGCTTCAGCACAAATGTTCATGGCCGTTTTTTTTTGCTGACACCTAATCCTTCTTTAAACTCAACCCCATCCACAACTGCACGAAGAGAGTAACATGTCATTGCCAGAAGCCTCTGAATTCTCCATCTCTTGGAAGTGCAGACGGCATCCTCAGCGCTTGCAAAACAGATGTAGAGCAGAAACGGGATTCACATTTTTCTTCTCAAACTCGCTCAGCAGTGCAGTCAAGCCACTCACATCCTCAATTGGTTCAGTAATTGCAGGAAGCTCCTCCTCCTCTACGTCTCTTTTGGCTTGGAACCTCCTTTTCTGTAATCGGCTGCAACTGTTGGCAGAGTTGTTTCTAGGTAAAGGGGCACAGCGAGCTCAAGATGGTGGCGAGCCTCGTGGCAGCAGAAGTCCGCAGAGAAAGGCAAGCAGAGCAACTAAAATGGCAGCGCCCAGTGGAAGCCTCATTGGAACAACAAGATGGCGTCTTAAAAGGGAAATGTACTCGGGAGTCTTAAAAGGGCCTTACACCGTTGGCGGTCCCCACAAAGAGACTTTTGTAAGGTAAGAGTGAGTCTAAATGAGTAATGTGATTTGTGTGATGATGTGATTTAAGACAGGAGTTAATATTTTGATGCTGAAATGATTACTGTGTTTAAAATGGGTGATTTCCGAAAAGAGTTAATACCATGAGGTACAAGTAAAAGGGTTAATGGAGGTACAAGTAAAAAGGTTAATCACTTGCAGCCACCTCACTTGCAGCCATCCTAAATGTCCCTTGCATGATGTAGGTGTACTGACTGTATAAAGGCAGAAGTACAGCCCACAATGCTGTACCCAGCAGCAATTGGTCGCAGACCAATGGAATGCTGTTAGGAAAGTTGCAAAAGGAGAATGAAGGTTTTCTATATTAAAGCAAATGTTATAGAAACATAGAAACATAGAAAATAGGTGCAGGAGTAGGCCATTCGGCCCTTCGAGCTTACACTGCCATTCAATGAGTTCATGGCTGAACATGCAACTTCAGTACCCCTTTCCTGCTTTCTCGCCATACCCCTTGATTCCCCTAGTAGTAAGGACTACATCTAACTCCTTTTTGAATATATTTAGTGAATTGGCCTCAACAACTTTCTGTGGTAGAGAATTCCACAGGTTCACCACTCTCTGGGTGAAGAAGTTTCTCCTCATCTCGGTCCTAAATGGCTTACCCCTTATCCTTAGACTGTGAACCCTGGTTCTGGACTTCCCCAACATCGGGAACATTCTTCCTGCATCTAACCTGTCCAATCCCGTCAGAATTTTAAACGTTTCTATGTGATACCCTCTTTTAGAAACGATAATCCGGAACAAAATTAACAGTCACTTGACAGACAAGTGTGGATTAATTAAGGAAATCCAGCACAGATTTGTTAAAGGCAAATCATGTTTAACTAACTTGATTGAGTTTTTTGATGAGGTAACAGAGAGGGTTGATTAGCGCAGGGTGATCCTTGATGTGTGCAAGGTGACCTCTGGCGTTTGTGATCTGACAAAGAATTGGAAAGATTGGCTACGATTTAAAAAAAACAGAGAGGGTTGATGAGGGCAATGTGGTTGATGTGATGTACTTGGATTTCCAAAAGGCGTTTGATAAAGTGCCACAACAGACTTGCCAGCAAAGTTGAAGCCCATGGAATAAAAGGGACAGTGGCAGCATGGATACAAAATTGACTCAATGACAGACAGTAGTAGGAACGGTTGCTTTTCGGACTGAAGAACGGTATACAGTGGTGTTCCCCAGAGGTCGGTACTAGGACCACTGCTTTTCTTGATATATATTATGACTTAGCCTTGGGTGTACAGGGCTCAATTTCAAAATTTGCTGATGACACAAAACTTGGAAGTATAGTGAACAGTGAGGAGGATAGTGATAGACTTCAAGAGGGCATAGACAAGCTGGTGGAATGGGCGGACATGTGGCCCATGAAATTTAATGCGGAAAAGTGCAAAGTAATACATTTTGATAGGAAGAATGAGGAGAGGCAATATAAACTAAAGGGTACAATTCTAAAGGGGGTGCAGGAACAGAGAGACCTGGGGGTATATGTGCACAAATCGTTGAAGGTGGCGGGGCAGGTTGAGAAAGCGGTTAAAAAAGCTTCATAAATAGAGGCATGAAGTACAAAAGCAAGGAAGTTACGATGAACCTGGTTCGGCTTCAACTGGAGTATTGTGTCCAATTCTGGGCACCGCACTTTAGGAAGGACGTGAAGGCCTTAGAGAGGGTGCAGAAAAGATTTACAAGAATGGTTCCATGGATGAGGGACTTCAGTTACGTGGATAGACTGGAGAAGCTGGGGTTGTTCTCCTTACAGCAGAGAAGGTTGAGAGGAGATTTGATAGAGGTGTTCAAAATCATGAGAGGTCTAGTCAGAGTAGATAAGAAAAAATGTTCCCATTGGTAGAAGGGTCGAGAACCAGATGACGCAGATTTAAGATGATTGGCAGAAGAACCAAAGGTGACACGAGGAAAAACATTTTTATGCAGCGAGTGAGTAGGATCTGGAATGCACTGCCTGAAAGGGTGGTGGAGGCACATTCAATTGTAGTTTTCAAAAAGGAATTGGATAAGTACCTGAAGGAAAAACTTTTGCAGGTCTACAGGGAAAGGGTGGGAAATGGGACAACCTGAAGTGCTCTGGTAGAGAGCCAGCATGGGCTCAATGGGCCGAATGGCCTCCTTCTGTGCTGTAACCATTCTATGATTCTATTTAATGATTCTCGGGATGGAGATCTTATAGTGTCTTGGTCAATATTCCTTCCATAAAGGACCAAACTAACTACCAAATAAATGATTCATCTGATTGCTGCTTGTGGGATTTTGCTATGTGCAAAATCACTTCTGCATTTGCCTAAAATAACTGTGGACTGTACTTCAAAATAATGCATTGTATGTGAAATACTTTGGGACGTTTCTGAGATGTGATAAGGCGCGATATAAATGCACGTTTTTACAAACGGCACTTCGTATATCCCAATAACCAACTACAAATTCATACTTCACAAACTAGCAGTAATTCCATCATGATTATTATTAAGCATCTTTCAACTGAACTAGAATGCAATGAACTTGTGACATCAGCTGTTCCGTTAGTCTTGGGTGGCGGGGATAGCGCAAAATAGGCGCTAGCACATTGGCAATCTGTTCTACAGTCCGTCACGTTTTCTTTTCCATGTTAGGAAATCAGGCGGAGCGTAACCTGGGCTACTGGTGCTCTGTTGCTCATTTTGTGTGACCGCCAAAGAGAAACTTCATCCCCGTGAAGAGTAGACAGCTAGGTGCTGCCTCCTAGTGGCAGAAGGAAAGAAAGTGTTAGAGGGAGAGGAAATTCAGCCCACTTTTATGCATCTTCCAGCAGTTCAACTATAGATTGTCATTGTCAGACACCTACGAAAGGTTGCTTGCCATTTAGAGCAGGGATGATGTGTGGCTGGAGACTTACCACTGGGAAACCAGAGAAAAAGTATGAAAGATTTAAAACAAATAAGCTACATGCCAGCGGTGTACCACAGTCCTCGGCAGAGTCTGGAGTGGAGTTTGGATGTAAAGAGCACTTGTCTATTTGCACTGGTGAGATCGCAGATGGCAATAGCTATCCCAACATGAAATTGAGGGATCAAATTTGTAATCATTAAGTTTTAAAAAGAAACAGGTTTTGGGGGTAAATGTGCAAAAATATAGCCTGTGACTATGAAGGAGTAAAGGGAGTCAACATCCTAATAAAGGTTTTGAATACGTCTGCTTTAGGTTGCATGCAATTAAACTTAAGTTGACCAAGTCAGCTGGTTTTAAATACTGTCTGCTATAATCATGATCAAAGTATATCACCATGTATGGTGCAGTCTACATTAGGAATCAAGTGTGCAAGCGACAGCATCTACAATCAATGTAGTAAATAAAGAGAGGCAATAGCATCTTCTGTTGGAGAGAAGTAGTATTGCAGCCTCCTGGCAGACATCAGCAACCCAAGGCTCTCTTGCTGTCTCATTTGTTTCTGTGTCCATCCGCACCTTCAGTGTGTCAGCTCCCTCTCAGTACTGATGACATTCTGTCAAGTGCTCCTGCACTGGGTTCATTCACCTGTGAAAACGTTATTTCACCAGGAGAGAAAATTAACAGCAGCTTTTTTTTCCTTCACTGATCATTGCTTGTGTCCTTTTTGAACTTAATTTTTGCCAGAAGTCATTGTAATTTGGTGACTATTTGTCACTGTCACTCTCGACGTGTTCTACTGCTGTGGAATGTTCCGCCTTCATGACAAGAGTTTGACATTCAGAAGCGGGGCGGCTGAGTAATGAGAATTGAATGAAAGACCAGGATTGTCTCTTTTCCCCATTTATGCTTTTTTGTTCTTGAACTTAGATTATCAATTAATCTAATTTTAAAAATGTATTATTTCATGCGATTATTTGAAAAGAAATGGTGTACCTTGTACTACAATTCTAAATCACTCAGCTTAGTTCCAAAATGAGAGATTGAACCATCCATTAAAATCTGGCTTATAAAACTGGAAAGGACAAAACTCTACAATCATCGATATCATGAATGATATATTAAAACAAAGTATTAATAGACTATCTATTAAATTTGTTTGGTTGGTATTTATATTGAATTGGTGTTAGATAATTTGTTGTTTTTTGTATATTAACAATGAAGTAAAAAAAATGTGAAAATGCTTCTTAACAAATTGTACTCTTCGTTCTTTAATTTCTAAAGTCAATAATTAGATAATTATAAGGTGTGTACTTATCTGGAATTTAGCACAAGAAAATGAGATTCATCGTGTGATAAATTCTAGCAGGTTTTACATAGATAAACTCCCTACTTTCTGAGTTCTTTACTGTTAGATATTTGCACTTTATTAAAATATGATTTTTGTTGCCTCTGATTGTCAGGATAGCAGCAATTACACATCCGAGAAGAAATGACACAAGGCCAATTTTAGAGGAATTCAAAATATAGGCGGAAACAGAGTCTTGTCAGAATTTTCATAGCAACAAGCTATAGATTGTCTCGACACTGTTTGTTACCTATGGAACAGTTTGAAACACTGCAATGGTGTAAGTGATGAGGGGCTCTGTTGCTTCCATCATTTTAGTTAGCTCCAAATTGACTTATTTGGGCATGAATTTGTGTTCCTTCCCACAGAGATTCCTGATCACAGTGTACCTTTAAAGCGCATGAGTCAATCTGATTAGCTTTTCCATCAACATTACCCTCCCTTCCCCCAACCAACAATGGAGTCGTCTGTTACTGTGAGGTGCTCCATCCAGTGGGCGTACTGAGAACTGACGGGGCTGACTAAACAATGACAGGTGTATTTATTTATTACAAACATTTATACGTTATATCCTATTTAAGCTTGAAATCCTTTTTTTTTGCAATGGATTCCTGCCTAGGGGCAGCCTAGTAAACACAGTACAGGAAGCAAAGGAAATGCAACTCAAATCAGCATGGCACAGCCTTTAACATTCAACATGCCTTTGTTCAAAACTGCTGCTATTTCATAATGCCCGAGCTTTTGACCAGAGAGCTATGTCACAGAGCAAATGAAAACTCTAAAGATGAGCAAAATTTATGGTGGACCCGCTCAATTAATCATAAGTTTCCCATTGGGCTACCTTTAAATGAGTTTTTATTTTATTTATTTACAGAATGCAGCAAGGAGGTGACTGGGTGTTGGGGTGATGTGTGAGCAAACTACCCTTTCCTTTCACTTTTAGAAACTGACTACAGATCCAGCCTAGATAAAGGAAGGAAGTTTTTTTCCTGATGCAGAACATGATAGTGTGCTGTGTTCAAATTGTCCTTTTACCTCTAAGATGTAGGCTTAGCCTAAAGAGAAAGTATAAAGGTGTCTCTTATTAAGAGCATTAAGAATCCTAACTTGGGGTTGCCTAAATGTGTTGATGCAGTAAGCAACAGTACTGGCACACACCTGATAAGAGTATCCTATCCCAGTTTTGATCTGGTTAAAATCTTGAAAACCAGTACAGATCCAGTAAGAGTACCTGTAATACTACTATAGATATCAGAAGAGTACCTCCAATATCAGTGTACATAGTACAAATCTGGGCAACATTTCCAATAGCAGTACAGACTTGGTAAAAGTATCACTTACATCATTGCAGATCTGATTAAAATGTCAAATACCAATACAGATCTGGTAAGAGTATTCTCAAAGCTAGTGTAGGTACAGATCAAGTAAGAGTATTTCTGATGCTTGGTAAGCATACAGATCTAGTACTAGCATACATCTGGTAAAATTATCTCCAGTACTATTATTAGAAACAAAGAAACATAGAAATTTACAGCGCAGAAGAAGGCCATTTCAGCCCACATGTCCACGCCGGCCGACAAAGAGCCACACGGCCCTTGGTCAGCAGCCCTGAAGGTTACACATAAACCTATGAACAATGACAGAAAGGAAAAGAGTACCCAGCCCAACCAGTCCGCCTCACACAACTGCGACACCCCTTATACTGAATCATTCTACACTCCACCCCAACTGGAGCCATGTGATCTCCTGGGAGAGGCAGAAAACCAGATAAAAACCCAGGCCAATTTAGGGAGAAAAAAATCTGGGAAAGTTCCTCTCCGACCCATCCAGGCGATCGAAACTAGTCCAGAAGATCACCCTGGCCATATTCGAGTCCCTGCAGTACTTACCATTATATCTGCGCCGGCCAACAGAAGATCATCCAGTCTAACCACAATTACCAGCTCTAGATCCGTAACTATGCAGGTTATGGCACTTTAAGTGCCCATCCAACCATCTCTTAAAAGTGGTGAGCGTTTCTGCATCCATCACTCTTCCAGGCAGCGAGTTCCAGATCCCCATAACCCTCTACGTAAAGAAGCCCCTTCTCAAATCTCCTCTAAACCTTCCACCAACCACCTTAAAACAAGGTCCCTTCGTAATAGACCCCTCCACCAATGGAAATAGGCCCTTACTATCCACTATGCCCAGGCCCCTCAATATTTTGTACATCTCAATGAGGTCTCCTCTCAACCTCCTCTGTTCCAATGAGAATTACTCGGCCTATCCCGTTCTCCCTTCTTAAACATGGGTACTACATTAGTAGTTTTCCAATCCTCCGGCACCAAGCCCAAATCCAAAGAGGACTGGAAAATAATGGTCAAGGCCTCTGCTATTTCCTCTTTTACTTCGCTCAACAGCCTGGGATACATTTCATCCGGGCCTGGAGACTTATCTACTTTCAAAGCTGCTAAACCGCTTAATACTTCCTCTCTCACTATATTTATTTCATCCAAACTATCACCCTCCTCCTCGATATCAGTATCTGCATTGCCCCTTTCCTTTGTGAAAACAGATGCAAAGTATTCGTTAAGAACCTTACCAACATCTTCTGCCTCCTCACAAAGATTACCCTCATGGTCTCTAATAGGCCCTACTCTTTCTTTAGTTTCCCTCTTACTCTTAATATATTTATAAAACATCTTAGGGTTTTCCTTAATTTTACTGACCAAGAATTTCTCATGCTCTCTCTTAGCATTCCTAATATCCTTTTTAATTTTGCCTCTTAACTTTCTATATTCTTCAAAAGATTCTATACTATTTAGCCGGTGGCATATGACATAAGCGTCCCTTTTTTCTTTATTCTCCCCTGTAAGTCCCTAGATGTTCAGGGGGCTCTCGAATTATTATTCCCAATATTTTTCTTTAAGGGCGCATGTTTGGTCTGAGCATTCCGGATCTCCTCCTTGAATGCCTCCCACTATTCCAACACTGATTTACCCACAAGTAGGTGTTTCCAGTCCACCATGGCCAAATCACTCCTTAACTTAGCAAAATTAGCTTTTCCCCAATTCGGAACTTTTATTCCAGGCCTAGCCTTGTCCTTATCCATAACCAACTTGAATCTGACTGAATTATGGTCACTGGCACCCAAGTGCTCTCCCACTAATACCCCTTCAACCTGCCCAGCTTCATTCCCCAAAACCAAATCCAAGACCGCCCCCTCTCGTGTTGGGCTTGCTACATACTGACTAAAAAAGTTCTCTTGAATGCATTTCAAGAATTCTGCACCCTCTATACCCTTCACACTAAATTTGTCCCAATCAATATTTGGATAGCTAAAATCCCCTACAATTACTACCCAATTGTATTTGGACTTCACAGCAATTTGCCCACATATTTGTTCCTCGATCTCCCTCCCAATGTTTGGAGGTCAATAACATATGCCCAGCAGTGTGATCGCCCCTTTTTATTTTTCAATTCAACCCATATGGCCTCATTTGATGATCCCTTTAACATATCACCCCTCCTCACTGCTGTAATAGTTTCTTTAATCAGTACCGCAACAGCCACACCCCACCTTTTTACTCCCCTCTCTATCTTATCTAAAAATCTTATAACCAGGAATATTGATCTGCCAAACCTGCCCCTCTTTCAGCCATGTTTCTGTAATGGCAATATTGTCATACTCGCAAGTATCTACCTGTGCTCTTAGCTCATCCGCCTTATTCGCTAAATTCGCATTAAAGTATATCCCATTTAGCACAGGAAGACCTCCTTGCTTACTACTTACTAAGCCTTGTTTCCTCTGTCTTACAGATTCACTTTCTAGATTCTTACTATCCAATTTCTGCTTTACTTCCTTCCCTATTGAACTTGTTCTCAGGTTCCCATCCAAGCTAGTTTAAACTCTCCCCAACAGCACGAGCAAAACTCCCCGCGAGGATATTGGTCCCGGCGCTGTTGAGGTGCAACCTGTTCAGTTTGTACAGGTCCCATCTCCCCCAGAAGCAGTCCCAATATCTCAAGAATTTAAAGCCCTCCCTCCTACACCAACTTTCCAGTCACGTATTCATCCCCTCTATCCTTCCATTCTTTTACTCATTAGCACGTGGCACCGGTAGTAACCTGGAGATTACTACCTTGAGGTCTTACCCTTTAATTTTCTTCTGAGCTCCCTGAATTCTGCCTGTAGGACCTCATCCCTCTTTTTATGTATGTCATTGGTCCCGATATGGACCAGGACCTCTAGTAGTTTACTCTCCCCCCCAGAATGCCCTGCATCCGCTCTGTGACATCCTTGACCCTGGCACCAGGGAGGCACCAAACCATTCGGGAGTCACGTCAACGGCCGCAGAAACGCCTGTCTGTTCCCCTAACTATAGAATCCCCTATCACTAGACCTCTTTTATTCTTCGTCCCTCCGTCCTGTGCAACTGAGTCACTCGTTGCACCTAGGAATTGGCTCTGGCTGCACTCCCCAGAGGCACCATCAACTTCACCGATACTCAAAAGAGAATATCGGTTGGAGAGCGAGATGAACTCACCGGGGAACTCCTGCATTACCTGCCTAGCATTCTTACTTCGTCTCGTGGTCACCCACTTCCCCTCTGCGTGTACGCCTTTAAGCTGCGGGGTGACCACCCCCTGAAACGTGCTATCCAGGTAGCTCTCAGCCTCGCGGATGCACCGTATTGATTCCAGCCGCTGCTCCACCTCTGAAACGCGGAGCTCGAGTAGTTGAAGCTAGAGCCACCTCCTGCACACATGGTTGTCTAGGCCACTTCAGATCTGGTACGAGAATCTCTAATGCTGGTATAGATCTGTTACAGTATCTCCAATAACATTGCATTTACCTTGCCAAAGCATTGGTTGACAACGGGTTTTGCCTGGTATCTCCGTTGAACTTCAGATGACCAGGCGCGCTCCAACCAGTGGATGAAAGGGATGTGGGAGGCACACTGACTGTTGGTGTCCCTGCGCAAAGCCAATTGTGAAAGAACTGAACACCATGAAAAATATGTACCCGACTTGGATGCTAAATATATGTAAAGAAACAACTGGTTTTAAACAACACTGAATGTTGATCAGTTGGGATGAGAATGCTTTGAAGACAGGAGCAGAAAGCATTGAGTGACATGCCATAGACCCCTGGTGGAGTTCTGAGAGATGCTTTGTTCTCATTCCAATCTGCCGCCACATAAAAACCCCAAACAATTCCGTCAATTTTAGTTTGTCTCTGGGTGGCAGAATAACAGCTTCAAAACATAAAACAACTTATGGATCTCAACCTATGAAGATTTGTCTCACTATCAGTGAAAGAACAGGCAAAATGAGCAGACGCAAGTGCAAAATCTAAAGAAAAAATTCTATACAGTATTAAAAAAAAATCTGATGCTCATGTAGCAAATTCACGTTGATTTTTGCATCTTTTATCAATAAGGGAGCAACTTATAAATTTATCAGCTTTTGGATGAAGTGATGCCACTTGACGACAGCCACTATTACCCATGGGTTCCTTCACACGTGATAAGATAATTGCAGCTGGTAAATCATAGGATCAGTTCCTACGAAAAAGGCCCTTTTGGCCAATTTGGTCTCGACCTTCCAGAATGCTAAACCTCACCAAGCTTCCTGCTTCAGCAACTTGCTGCTTCTTAAATGATTCCTGTGCCCTGATCTCAGTGAATCCAGTGACCATCCTGTTACTGCCTCGGTAGAAAATCAACAATTAAGCCGATAATTGGAAGTCAAGTCGTTCTACAGTTTTCAAACAAAAGTATGGGCCCAGAAATTGCGGCCTCTCTGGGTGTGTACGATGCGCACACGCACCCGAAGAGGCCCCACAGATTTCGGGTTTAGGCGCACAAAGCGTATGCACCGAAATCCGACACAATGCGAACTGCCAAAATTTCTTTTGACAGATCGTGCGTCTCCACGGGAAAAGGGTCTTCACGGGCAGAGATTTGGACTATTTCCCCAACTCTTGCCCATCGAATGTCCTTAAAACTCTTATGCCTGGTAAAAGCAGCGTAAGGCCTGCTTTTACCAGCGTAAGAGTTAAAAGATAGAAAATTAAATGTTAACACTAACTTTTATATTAAAAATCCTGTCCATTAAGGTAAGTTTATTTATAAACATTTTGAAAACATTTTCAAAAAAATACATTTTTTCCAAAAACATTCAATTTTAATTCATTTTAAATTTGTGATGTATTTTTTTATTTATTGTGTTGTGTTTCTGTGTTTTTGGGGTATTCTCATTGATATTAATGGGAACTCATACAAACGGAACTCACCATTATTATCAAAGAGAATATTACATTGTGATTGGTGGTCCAGGCCCACGTGATCTCAAGTTATGCCCATGTTCCTGGGATGCGTGGGCCTCTGTGCTGATCTGCACATCTAGGCCTTGGACCCGAAGTGTTCGTTCCTCCAGGACCACCAGGTACTTGCGTAAAAAAAAATTGGGGTTAAAGTCCCACTCCAGAGACTTGAGCACATAATTAAGGTTGACACTTCAGTGCAGCGCTGAGGGAGTGTTGCAATGTCGGAGGTGCTGTCTTTCATATGAGACTTTAAACCAAGGTTTTTTGTGCCCTCTCGGGTAGATGTAAAATATCCCATGGTACTAATTAAAGAAGAGTAGGGGAGTTCTCGCAGTGTCCTGGCCAATATTCATCCCTCAACCTACATCATTAAAAACACAGATTATCTCATAGCTGGTCGCAGGACCTTTCGAGATACGACAAAAGTTTGAGTGCCGTGTTTCCCTACTTTACAACAGTGACTATACTTCAAAAGTACTTCATTGGTTGTAAAGTGCTTTGGGACATCCTGAGGTCAAGAAAAATACTATATATATATATATTATATATGCACACGCATAAGTTCTTTTTTTTTCTTTCACAGAGGCCTAACTAGTGACATGCTTAAACATTGCAAAGGAACATAACAGAGTGGTATTTACAAACAAAAGGATTGTTAGCAAGGCATCGATGAATTAAACCAATACAAAAGCAAAATACTGCGGATGCTGGAAATCTGGAATAAAAACAGAAATTGCTGGAAATACTCAGCAGGTCAGGCAACATCTGTGGAGAGAGAAACAGAGTTAATGTTTTAGGTCGATGACCCTTCGTCAGAACTGAACAAAGTTAGAGATGTAACAGATTATTAAGCAAGTGTAGGAGCAGGGAAAGAGGGGATGGATTTAATATGGGCGGGTTTTCCCTTGCTGTCGTGATCCATCACATTGGTCAAGCTTTTGGAAGAGATGCCTCTTTATCTTCAGAAACCTACATGGCTATCTTTTACTAAAAGCTGCCTAAGTACTTTTGGCAACAGGCTATCAAAATCTGTTGACGGGTATAGTAAATGGATTAAGAAGGGAGATAATTTTTGCATATTATGGGAATCAAGGGATATGGGGATCGGGTGGGAAAGTGGAGTTGAGATAGAAGATCAGCCATGATCTCATTGAATAGCGGATCTGATTCGAGGTTTACTTCTGCTCCTAATACTTATATTCTTATGTAACCTGCTCAGCTAATTCTTCCCAACCAACTTGCATAGTGCGACCTAAAGGTGTAATGTCAGACTGAACAGCATCAAACAAATTTTTAGTTTTCTGAGGTGCTCCATCTGTGTTTGGAGTAGAGATGGTGTGGTGTGGTGTGGTGTGGTGTGGTGTGGTGTGGTGTGGTGTGGTGTGGTGTGGTGTGGTGTGGTGTGGTGTGGTGTGGTGTGGTGTGGTGTGGTGTGGTGTGGTGTGGTGTGGTGTGGTGTGAATTCTCTTGATTGATGTGTTCCTCTACTTTTCATGAGTAAACAACGTAGGCATCATTCTTAGTAAGGTGCTCTTGCATCCCATAAGTGAGGTTTCATTCTTCAAGGTTTTTTTTTAATCAAGGCCTTGTATTTATATAGTGCCTTTAACATAGTAAAACTTCCAAAGGCACTTCATGGGAGTGCTTTAAGACAAAACAAATAAATTTAACACCGAGCCACATAAGACGCAATTACGGCAAATGAACAAAAGCTTGATCAAAGAGGTTGGTTTAAAGAGCATCTTAAAGAAGGAAAGAGAGGTAGAGAGATGGAGAGGTTTAGGGAGGGAGTTCCAGAGCTTAGGGCCCAGGCAGCTGAAGGCACGGCCATCAATGGTTGAGCTGTTATAATCAGGGATGCTCAAGAGGCCAGAATTTGAGGAGCGCAGACATCTCGGGGGCTTCTGAGGCTGATGGAGATTACAGAGATAGGGAGCACTCATTGCTAAGCTGCTCTGCCTGTCCATGTTGGTATTGATTGCATTAAATCTGTGTTTCAAGGAAGAATGGCCTCAAAATCGCAACACCTTAGTGCTGGATCATTTAAAATACAACATTGGCATCGATCCCCATGGTTCTCAGTCAGTGCTTTCATGGTTAAAGAGTAATCTAAAATATTATTTTGCCACAGCAGCATGAATAAATGTTTCTTGCTGACCCAGAGACAGACCGTGGTTAGTATCCTAGGCTGCCGCGCAAAACGCGATGATGTCATCAGCATGCGCGGCGACCTCTCACCGCCCCACACCAACCCCTTACTGCCCTTTGGGGGAAATTGCCCTGCTGGCATGGGTGGATGTCAACACCACCTTCGCGAGTCGCGAAGCTTGCGGACGTCCGCTCTCGGGGCGGTGATTAAAGGGGAGGGCGCCAGTGTGCCAGGCCGCCGTCTTTGTTTTGTCGGCCGGCTCTTGGGTCGGCTCGACGATGGTGGCCCGAGCGTGGTCTGGGCCGCCATCGTGCAGCCCAGCACTCTGTCTTGTGTGCCAGGCTGGCAGGCCTGGTCGCACGCTGCCCTGGTGGCCCATTGGTGGAGAATGCGCAGAGGCACTCCCCTTTAATCAAAGGGGAGGGTGTTGAAGCACGTCAGCGTTACGTGGAGCATCTGTATAGCCCTGAACATTTCGCTCCAGTCGCACCCCGGTTACCGCCCCCAAAGGAAGTGGAGCGCGGGAGATTGCACTCTACTTCTTTTCAAGGGCGGTATGGGCAATTCCGCTTCAGGGACGGGACTTCCGCGCTGGGTGCTCAAAGTTCCGGACCCGGAAAGTTACCGCCCTCAATCGGGGCGCAGGGCAATTCCCCCCTACCCCTCTTGGATTTTCACATGGGTTTAAGGTAGAAATTGAAATTTCATGGACTTGAAAAATAATTTCTTTAAGTTTAAATGTAATTTTTTTTTATCATAACGAAGAAATTTCACACTCCACAAATATAAAAATTAGTTATTCAGGCTCAGAATGTGGTTAACACCCCAGTTTTCAAACACGCTTAACATTTAATGGGGTATTTAACAGTGATATTACCACAGAAAAGTCCACATTTTCATCAGTTTCACTGATTTCACTGATTGCCAGCTATTGCGGGGTGGGGGCTGTCCACAGTGCAGCCAACGTCGGACCAGGGAACGACTGACTGCAACTTCAGGACTTCCGCGCTGAGCTGTGCATGAGCTAAATCCTGAAGTTGCGGTCAGTTTCAGAGGAGTAATCGCTGACAGTTCACCGTTATTACCCACCGCAAAATCCAAGCCATTAAAGCAGACAAAAAACTCAAGAAAGATAAAGATACAGATGGAAGAAAATAAAGATAAAAAGACATAGGTAAATAAAGAGGATGGGAGTCAGATAAGCTAGTAAATATGCAGGAAATGAAAGCATTCTATTGATCAGTTGGGTGGCTGACTCCTGTTGTGTTCATACTCTATTTCTTGGTTACATGAACTCTCACTAGACAGGCATTAGAACCCTGCGGCGGCTATTCACGCCTGCTGTAAACATGATGGTTTTGGACATCATTTTGAGAGTTACTCTAAAGGACACAGTTAGTTACACTACTCCTGTTTCAGTTAGTCTATTTATTTACGTACACAACATAATTTGGCGATGAGGATGAATCAAATTAAACTCCCTACCGAAACCCAAAACCATGTTGTATACTTTCCAAACCAAGCTACTGAGCAAGATGCACAGCCAGAGGTTTTGTTTACTCGGTAAGGAACGTATACATCTTGTGCATAGAAACATAGCCCATTTAGCTAAGTCCAAGCTCATATTGTCCAAAGCACTGGCTTAGAAACTCCCAAGTGTGCTCAGAGGCATTGTTGAGTTTAACAAGCTAAAACTGTCATGTATGTATATGCTGCTTGTAGCCACCAGATGGTGTCATTGTTGGAGGCCACTGAGCAGCATGCACATGGTGCTGCTCTGGTATAAAAGGCCAGCCATTTTGTGAGTCAGGCACTTTGGGCCTAAATAAAGCAGAAGTAAAGTTGTTCCTTGCTTAGTTAAACAGTACTCAGTTGCATACTTAACATTTGGCGACAAGATTACAAGAACCTTTGTTTGCAAAATGAGCAAGATTGGATTTTTAGAGCGAGAAGATTGGGCAGACTTTATGAGCCGTTTGAACCAGTACTTCGTGGCCAACAAAATGAAAGGGGTCGACGATGCAGATCGGTGCCGGGCCGTGTTCCTCACTGTGTGCGGTTCAAAGATCCAAGGTCTGATAAAGAATCTACTCATGCCTAGTGATCCAACAGAGAAAATATACGAGGAGTTGTGTACATTGGTACGGGAGCACCTCAAGCCAGGCGAAGGCATCATCATCTTGAGATACAGATTTTATACACACGTTCGATCAGAGGGCCAGAGTGCGGAGGAATTCGTTGCCGACCTGAGACGTCTAGCGGGACCGTGCATGTTCGGGACGGTGATGGCAGACATGCTGCGGGACTTCTTTGTTATCGGTATCAACCACGAGGTGATCCTGCGCAAACTTCTGGCGGTGGAGGAGTTGGATTTAAAAAGGGCCATCCAGATCACTCAATCATGTATGACGACGGACAGGAGTCTAAAGCAAATAGCGGTGAAGAACCGAACCTCGGCAAATACTGTAAATGCGATTAATTCGGCGTTCGGCAGAACGGCAGACGGCAGGGCCTATCTGTCTGCGTTCGCGAATGATTCGCCGTTTGGCAGAGCGGCTCATGGCAGGGCCTATCCGGCTGCGTTCGCGAAACCTGTGGCCGCCCAAAGTCTGCCAGTAGGAATGTATCCGACTTCTCCGTGTTGGCGTTGTGGGGGATATCAGCAGCACCAGCAGTGCCGATTTAAGCAATATAGTTGCAAAGGCTGTCCGAGAGTGGGGCAACTCCAGTGCAAGTATCCGCAGATGAGCAAGTGAGCTGCGACACACCAGGATGAGAGTCAGATGAGCGCGGATCCGGATACGCAATCTGAGATGCCAGAGGAGGAAGTGTATGGACTGTACTCTTTCATAACCAAGAGTAAACCAATTTTGATTAATGTGAGGTTTAACGGGATACCGGTATCGATGGAACTGGACACAGGGGCGAGTCAATCGATCATGAACGAAAGGGCATTTAATAAGCTGTGGGAAACTAAGACTGTGAGGCCCAGGCTGAGCCCTGTTAACGTCAAGCTGTGCATGTATCCCAAAGCGAGGGGATTTGAGTTTCATAGCGAGGGAATTTGAGTTCATAGCGAGGGGATTTGAGTACAGGGGTAGGGAGATGTTGCTACAGTTGTACAGGGCCTTGGTGAGGCCACACCTGGAGTATTGTGTACAGTTTTGGTCTCCTAACTTGAGGAAGGACGTTCTTGCTATTGAGGGAGTGCAGCGAAGGTTCACCAGACTGATTCCCGGGATGGCAGGACTGACATATCAAGAAAGATTGGATCAACTGGGCTTATATTCACTGGAGTTCAGAAGAATGAGAGGGTACCTCATAGAAACGTTTAAAATTATGATGGGTTCAGACAGGTTAGATGCGGGAAGAATGTTCCCAATGTTGGGGAAGTCCAGAACCAGGGGTCACAGTCTAAGGATAAGGGGTAAGCCATTTAGGACCGAGATGAGGAGGAATTTCTTCACCCAGAGAGTGGTGAACCTGTAGAATTCTCTACCACAGAAAGTTGTTGAGGCCAATTCACTAAATATATTCAAAAAGGAGTTAGATGAAGTCCTTACTACTAGGGGGATCAAGGGGTATGGCGAGAAAGCAGGAATGGGGTACTGAAGTTACATGTTCAGCCATGAACTCATTGAATGGCGGTGCAGGCTAGAGGGGCCGAATGGCCTACTCCTGCACCTATTTTCTATGTTTCTATGTCTATGTAACTGATAAAGGTGAATGGCAGAGCACAAATTAATGTGTCGTATAACGGTGCGGTTCACGAGTTACCGCTGTGGATTGTTCCAGGCAATGGCCCAATGCTACTCGGCAGGAGCTGGTTGGAGAAAATCAGATGCGACTGGAACGACATGAAGGCATTATCGTCGGAGGACGATATATGTGCCAAGTATTGAGCAAGTTCCTCTCGCTGTTCGAACCGGGTATCAGCAACTTCACGGGAGCCAAGGTGCAGATCCACGTGGACTCAGATGCAAGACCCGTCCATCATAAAGCTTGGTCAATGCCGTATATGATGAGGGAGAAGGTCGAAATTGAACTGGACAGACTCCAGCGTGAAGGGATCATATCACCGATCAAATTTAATGAATGGGCCAGCCCCATTGTTCCTGTGCTGAAAAGTGATGGCACAGTCAGAATCTGTGGAGACTACAAGGCTACGATCAACAGGATTTCGAAACAAGATCAGTACTCGTTACCGAAGGCTGATGACTTGTTTGCGACGCTAGCCGGAGGGAAGTCGTTCACCAAACTGGATTTGACGTCGGCCGAAATGATGCAGGAGTTGATCGAGACGTCGAAGAGACCTACGTGCATTAAAATGCACAAAGGACTGTTTATTTACCACAGGTGTCCGTTTGGAATTCGCTCGGCTGCAGCAATATTCCAGAGGAATATGGAAAGTCTACTGAAGCCCATTCCCAGAACCGTAGTGATCCAAGATGCCATTCTGATCACCGGTCGTGACTCCAAGGAATATCTGAACAACCTGGAAGAGGTTCTACTGCATTTGGACAAAGTGGGACTCAGACTTAAACACTCGAAGCGCATCTTCATGGCATCGGAGGTCGAATTCCTCGGGAGGAAAATCGCCACTGATGGCATCAGACCTACTCACGTGAAAACCAAAGCCATCAAGAATGCACCCAGCCACAGAACGTGATGGAGCTGCGCTCGTTCCTGGGTCTACTCAACTACTTTGGTAACTTCCTACCTAAATTGAGTACTTGAACCACTTCACATGCTATTGAGAAAAGCAGCAACTGGGTGTGGGACGCATCGCAAGACAGAGTTTTCGAGAAAGCCACCAATCTGCTTTGCTCGAACAAACTGCTGGTACATTATGACCCATGTAAACGTTTAGTTTTGGCCTGTGATGCATCGTCATATGGAATTGGTTGCGTGTTACAACAAGCCAATGAGTCGGAGAAACTTCAATCTGTCGCGTATGATACGTCCTTACTACACAGTATAAATGCATACGAGGCCCATGCTTGAGAGAAGATCAGTCTGTGACCTGTGCTTTATTCCTTAGCACTCAAGTGATGAAGGTGGGTGGAGCTTCCCCTTTTATACCTGAAGGTCCAGGTTAGGAGTGTCTCCCACCTAGTGGTCAGTGTTCTCACGGTGTACAACTTAGGTCAGTTTATACATGGGTTACAATGCTGGTTGAATACATGACATCACCTCCCCCCCCAAAGTCTTATTGGGATCACAGGTTGAGTCTCTCTGGTGGTTTACGCTCCCTTGTAGAGCGCCTGAGTTGGGGCTCCGGTTGTTGGGCGCTGGCCTGAGTGTCTGCTGTTTGCAGTGCCTCAGGCCTGTCCGGACTGCCCACAGTGACTGGGCTCTCCTCCCTTTGGTCCCGGTGTTCGGTCACCTGTGGTGGAGTGAACTCTATATCGTGTTCTTCCTCTGCTTCTTCTATGGGGTTGCTGAACCTCTTTTTTGTTTGATCCACATGTTTGCGGCAGATTTGTCCATTGGTAAGTTTAACTACCAGAATCCTATTTCCCTCTTTGGCAACCACAGTGCCTGCGAGCTATTTGGGCCCTGCAGCGTAGTTGAGGACAAAAACAGGATCATTTACATCAATACATCGCGCCCTCGCATTCCTGTCATGGTAGTGATATTGTGACTGGCGTCTCGACAATTTCTTTCATGGTTGGGTGTATAAGGGATAATCGGGTTTTGAGCATCCTTTTCATTAGTAACTCTGCGGGTGGAACCCCTGTGGGCGAGTGTGGTCGGGATCTATAGGCCAACAGGAGGCGTGATAAGCGGGTTTGTAGGGAACCCCCTTGGATTCTGAGCATCCCCTGTTTGATTATCTGCACTGCTCGTTCTGCCTGGCTGTTTGAGGCCGGCTTGAACGGTGCTGTTCTAACATGGTTAATTCCATTGCCTGCCATGAAGTCCTGGAATTCAGTGCTTGTGAAGCACGGGCCATTGTCGCTGACCAAGATGTCCGGTAGACCGTGGGCGGCGAACATTGCCCGTAGACTTTCTACCGTGGGAGAGGATGTGCTTGAATTTAAAATGTCACACTCGATTCATTTGGAGTAGGCGTCTACTACAACCAAAAACATTTTCCCCATGAAAGGACTTGCGTAGTCCACATGGATGCGTGACCAAGGCTTGGCGGGCCATGGCCAGGGGCTAAGGGGGGCTTCCCTGGGCGCATGGCCCAGCTGGGCACATGTGTTGCACCTGCGAACACAAAGTTCCAGATCTGCGTCTATCCCTGGCCACCAAACGTATGACCTGGCAATTGCCTTCATCGTGACAATGCCCGGGTGCCCATTGTGGAGTTCTCTGATGAACACCTCTCTGCCCATCTGGGGCATGACTACATGGTTTCCCCACAGTAGGCAATCGGCCTGAATCGAGAGTTCATCCTTGCGTCTGTGAAATGGTTTAAATTTCTCAGGGCATGCCCTGTACGTGGCTGCCCAGTCCCCATTCAGGACACATTTCTTGACTAGAGACAATAGCGGGTCTCTATTTGTCCAGACTTTAATCTGACGGGCTGTCACGGGTGAGCCTTCGCTTTCGAAAGCTTCAACAGCCATGACCATCTCAGCACCATGCTCGGAAGCCCCCTCAGTGGTGGCGAGTGGGAGCCTGTTGAGTGCATCGGCGCAGTTTTCGGTGCCCGGTCTGTGCCGAATTGTGTAGTCATAGGCAGCTAACGTGAGTGCCCACCTCTGTATGTGGGCTGATGCGTTTGCATTTATGGCCTTGTTGTCGGCCAAAAGGGACGTTAGGGGTTTGTGATCTGTCTCCAGCTCAAATTTCCTGCCAAACAGGTACTGGTGCATTTTCTTTACCGCATATACATATGCGAGCTCCTCCTTTTCTACCATCCCGTAGCCCCTTTCTGCCTGGGACAGACTCCTGGAGGCATAAGCTACCGGCTGTAACTGACCCTTGGCATTGACATGCTGCAACACACACCCGACACCATAGGACGACGCATCGCACGTTAACACAACTTTCTTACATGGGTCATATAGCGTTAACAGATTGTTGGAACATAACAAATTGCGTGCTCTATTAAAAGCCCTTTCCTGGCTGTCCCCCCAGACCCATTCGCGACCTTTGCGTAGGAGCACGTGTAGCGGCTCTAGCAGTGTGCTCAATTTGGGAAGAAAGTTACCAAAATAGTTCAGGAGCCCCAGGAACGAACGCAGCTCCGTCGTGTTACGGGGTCTGGGTGCTCTCTGGATCGCTTCCGTCTTGGATGCAGTAGGGCTGATCCCGTCTGCTGCTACCCTCATCCCCAGGAATTCTACCCCTGGAGCTAGGAAGACGCACTTCGCCTTTTTCAGTCGCAGACCTACCTGGTCCAGTCTGCGTAGCACCTCCTCCAGGTTGTGGAGGTGTTCTTCAGTATCGTAACCCGTAATATGGATGTCATCCTGAAAAACCACCGTCCCTGGAAACGACTTGAGGAGGCTTTCCATATATCGTTGGAAGATCGCGGCGGCCGAGCGAATCCCGAATGGACATCTGTTGTACTCAAACAACCCCTTGTGTGTCGTCATGGTGGCCAGCTTCTTCAACTCACTCGCTCGCTCCTGGGTCATGTAAGCTGAGGTTAGGTCCAATTTTGAAAAAAGTTTGCCACCGGATAGCGTCGCAAAGTGGTCCTCTGCTCTCGGTGGCGGGTACTGGTCTTGGAGTGACACCCGATTGATGGTGGCCTTGTAATCGCCACATATCCTGACCGACCCATCCGCCTTGAGCACCGGCACAACCGGGCTCGCCCAGTCACTGAATTCGACTGGCGAGATGATGCCTTCCCTCAGCAGGCGATCCAATTCGCCTTCTATCTTTTCCCGCATCACATACGGCACCGCTCTGGCCTTGTGGTGTACTGGTCTGGCGTCCGGGTTGTATGAACTGTATACATGCTCCACATGAACTTCCAGCGATTTCCCCCAGTGTCCATTTCTGCAATTTCTGCAGGTATTTTGCTCATCTCTGCAAACTCCGGCTGAATGTATGCCTCCACGCCGCCAGCATGAGTTGCGATTTGAAACAAAAGGTCCCTTGTCAGTCGTTTGTCCCTGACTGCCCCTGGTATTGTCCTTGAGTGCACCATTAACAGGTGTTGATGGCCCCATTACTGGCCGCATTGTCCCTTGCAATGGCGTGAATCGCTGTTCAGCTTGCCATTGTCTCTGTCGAACTCCCCCTCTGGGTTCGACTACATGTTGGGGCATGCCTGACTGCCCTTGTCTGCCTGAAGAACTGTGTGCTGCTTTAGCAATGTTGAATCTCTGTCTCAACCATTCCTTAACACAGTACCTCTCGTCCGTTCTGCTAGTGGCCATGCTCGCGTGGTTTAAATCCCAGTTTCTTGTCGCCATTGATACGTCCTTACTACACAGTATAAATGCACACGAGGCCCATGCTTGAGAGAAGGTCAGTCTGTGACCTGTCCTTTATTCCTTAGCACTCAAGTGATGAAGGTGGGTGGAGCTTCCCCTTTTATACCTGAAGGTCCAGGTTAGGAGTGTCTCCCACCTAGTGGTCAGTGTTCTCACGGTGTACAACTTAGGTCAGTTTATACATGGGTTACAATGCTGGTTGAATACATGACAGCGTATGCATCCAAACGTTTGTCTAAAGCAGAAAGAGCCTACAGTATGGCAGAAAAAGAAGCATTAGTGTGTGTGTACGGTGTTAAAAAGATGCATCAATACCTGTTCGGTCTGAGGTTTGAATTAGAGACTGATCACAAGCCGCTCATTTCATTGTTTTCTGAGAGCAAAGGTATCAATACCAATGCTTCATCCCGCACCCAAAGGTGGGCATTGACACTATCTGCCTATGAGACCTGGCACAAAGAATTGTACCGATTCTTTGAGCTGGTTGCCATTGCCCACATCGGAGGTGGAAACGCCACAACCAGCAGATTTAATGTTAATCATGGATGCTTTTGAGAGTGAAAGTACCCCTGTTACAGCTCAACAAGTTAAGACCTGGATCAGCCAGGACGAATATTATCGATGGTAAAGGGTTGCATCCTCTAAGGGGATTGGTCTGCCATACCTAAGCAAATGTATGAGGAGGCCAAACCATACATTTGTCGCAAGGACAAACTGTCTATTCAAGCAAATTGCATATTGTGGGGCAATTGAGTTGTAATGCCTAAGAAAGTGAAAGAGAAGTTTGTGCGTGAGTTACACAGCACACATCCTGGTATAGTGATGATGAATGCCATCGCCATGTCCCACGTTTGGTGGCCAGGAATTGATTCTGAGCTGGAAGCATGCGTGCATCAGTGCAACACCTGCATGCAGCTCAGCAAAGCACCAGCGGAATCGCCGCTGAATCTGTGGTCATGGCCATCCAAACCTTGGTCCAGGGTTCATGTAGATTTTGCAGGTCCCTTCCTGGGCAAGATGTTTTTAGTTGTGGGATGCTTATTCGAAGTGGATAGAATGCATTATCATGTCATCCAGTACGTCCACGGCAACCATAGAGAATCTCAATGTCATGTTCGTGACACATGGTCTGCCTGATATAGTGGTGAGCGACAATGGGTCATGCTTCACCAGTCAGGAGTTTCAGGAGTTTGTAAAACTTAACGGCATAAAACATGTAAGGTCAGCCCCGTTCGAGCCTGCGTCCAACGGGCAAGCAGAATGTGCAGTACAAATTATCAAGCAAAGCATGAGGAGAGTAACCCAAGGGTCACTGCAGACCCGCTTGTCTTGTCCTGTAACTCTTGCTGAGTTACAGGACAAGACCCCACACACTCACAGGGGTCTCGCCTGCTGAACTCATGGTGAAAGGAGGTCTTAAGGCCAAGTTATCTCTTGTACACCCAGATTTATGTAATCATGTTGAATACAGAAGACAGGGTCAACAAGGGTACCATGATCGCGCAACTGTGTCGCGCGAGATTTCTGTTAATTATCCTGTTTGTGTGTTGAATTATGGTCAGGGTCCCAAATGAATCGCTGGTATGGGCATGGCCAAGGAAGGAAATAGAGTATTTGTTATTAAGCTCAAGAATGGGCAAACTTGCAGGAAACACATGGATCAAACAAAGCTGAGGCACACAGACGAGCCAGAGCAGTCGGACAAAGAAACCGTCGACGACCAGCCAACCTACCAGCAGCCTTAAGTGGACTCAAGGGTCATCAGTGAACCCGGAATTTCCATCACGGATTTGTTCAATAAAAATGGACTTGCAATTCCTGACATGGCCACTGCCACCCCCAACAAGTCAGCCATCCAACCACCAGCCACAACAGTCTCTGCACATTCACCCAAGGCCGGAATCGAACTGAGACGGTCAACCCGGGAGCATAAAGCACCGGACCGTCTCAACCTGTGAAAGACTGTGATAAGATCTCAGAGGAGGGTGTTGTCATGTATGTACATGCTGTTTGTAGCCACCAGATGGTGTCATTGTTGGAGGCCACTGAGCAGCACGCACATGGTGCTGCTCAGGTATAAAAGGCCAGCCATTTTGTGAGTCAGGCATTTTGGGCCTAAATAAAGCAGAAGCAAGGTTGTACATTGTTTCGTTAAACAGTACTCAGTTTGAACCTTTATTGCATACTTAACACTTGAACGTAACCAGTACACACTACTCGTAAGCTTTCCACTGCGTGTGCAGCTTTCCGTTGCTTGTTGAGCTAGGGCCACCTTACCTGCCAGAGTATTGGATCGCAGGGTTATCTGGAACTGAGTGGAAAGAAACCCAGCTCCAGCAATAGGTCTACTCCAGGTACCATCAATGAGCCAATCTGCCTGATCAATTATTAAGAGCAATACGGAATACAATACAACAAAATTCTCATCCTTGTTTTCAAATCCCTAAATGGCCTTGCCCCTCCCTATCACTGTAATCTCCTCCAGTCCCACAACCCCTGAGATGTCTGTGCTCATCTAATTCTGCCCTCTTGAACATCCCTGATTATAATCACTCAACCATTGGTGGCCGTGCTGTCTGTTGCCTCGGCCCTAAGCTCTGGAATTCCCTGCCTAAACCTTTCCGCCTCTCTTTCCTCCTTGAAGACGCTCCTTAAAACTTACCTCCTTGACCAATTTTGGTCACCTGCCCTAATTTCTCCTTATGCAGCTCGGTGTCTAATTTTTAATCTCATAATACTCCTGTGAAGCATCTCGGGACGTTTCACGATGTTAAAGGTGCTATATAAATAGCACAAGTTGTTATTGTTGTTGATGTGCTTAACTCAGCTATCAGATAACCAAGGCTGCCACAAAGCCTCCAGTCTCTTATCACCAAGCATGTCATCTTTAAAGTCAATTCAACCCTAACGAGATCCTGCTTACCTCCCATCTCCTTCACTCCACTGAAGGAAGGAGAGATAAGGAAATAAAGAAATGTGCGACCTAAAATTGATTTGAATTCCGCGAAAACTGAGTATGTTGGAGAGAAGCTCCACCACAACTGGCGCTGGTCCAACTTGTTAAGTCATATGAAGAGCGCAAGATCGATTGTATTACTTGGCAAAGCCTTGCTCCACAGAGGATGGAATGCTCCTGATGCTGATTAAAAACAAGCTGGTTATTATCATTCCTCAATCATAATATTATAGCTGTTGAAGAAAGCTATTTGATCTTAGCTTCAGTAGAACATTCCATTTTGTTGGGAACTGTTAATAAAATTGATACAGAAAAAGGAATTGCTACACTGTAGTAGTCAGGTACATGCTGACTGGCTGCCTTTGCTGTCTGGCAGTGTACCGTTTACACAGTGTTGTAACTGCTTCATTAGGGGTGCATCCGGGTTTTTCTTATGTATTGGCCTCAACATCCACACAAGTGTACGTATCCATGAAAAATCAACGAGGAAAATCCACCAACAGCTACCACTGACCTCGTTCTTATAGGCCATGCTTATCTATAAAATCCTGCAATGGTTAATATATTTGAGGTTTACCATTAGATGTTGACTTGCCATCTTGTTTGGTTGACGAATCAGTAAGTCGCATCTGCAAGTGTCTTTCACAGTCAGTTCCTTGGTGAAATCTTAAATCAGTAAAAGGCCATAGCCTCATTGCCGATTCATCTGAAACCCTTCATTTCAAGCCACGTATGCATTCTCAAATAGGTACATACGGAAAGTATATGGAGACACATATATTGTTAAGAGAGGTGTTGTAAGATGATCATGGAACAAACATTCTGAAAAATGATTTCTACTTATCAACCGATTCTAGAGATCAAATTCTGCCTTTATTTATACAAGAATTTTTTGAAAACTCTTTCATGTTTCTCCTTTCTTCCTTTGAGGGAATTGGTTCCTGAATGGCCTTGGATTCTAGAGGCACGGACAGCCTTCAGGAACCTTGCCCGAGTAACCATTTTTCATAAGTGAACTTAGACGGGGAGCATCAGCAGACTATTCCAGCATGAAGCGCATCGCAACTGAACTCAATCATGTCCTTTTATTGATGAGCTGGAGTCCAAGCTGCAGACACTGCGAACATCAGGGAGGGGGAGAGTTACCTGAACACTGTGTTCCAGGGGGTAGTCACACCCCTTAGGTTAACTAACTCAGATTTGGCTAGTGGTCAAGGACAGGAGGGTATGACTACGAGTGAGGAAGGTATGGGGATTCAGGAGGTAGTAATGGAGGAGCCTCCGCCTTTGCTCTTGTCCAACACATTCAAGGCTCTTGTTCCCTGTGTGGAAGAGAGCGGGACTGCAGGGAGGATGAGCAAACTGACCACAGCACCGTGGTAGAGGGAGTCATTCAAGCGGGGGGAGTAAAAAGAAACATTGTAGTAGATGGGGACAGTATCATTAGGGGGATAGATATAGTTCTCTGCAGCCGTGAGCGTGAGTCCCGAAAACTGTGTTGCCTGCCCGGTGCCAGGGTTAAGGACATCTCCTCAGGGCTAGAGAGGAATGTATAGTGGGAGGGAGTAGGCCCAGGTAGACGTTGCTACCCAGGTAGACATCATGGTCTACATGGGTAGCAACGACATAGATAGGACAGACAAGAAGGTTCTGCTAAGGGATTATGAGCAGCTGGAGGCCAAACTAAAAAGCAGAACCACAAAGGTAATAATCTCTGGATTACTACTCGAGCCACGAGCAAATTTACATAGGTTAAATAAGAACAGAGAGCTAAACTCATGGCTCAAAGACTGGTGTGCAAGAAATGGGTTGTGGTTCCTGGGGCACTGGCACCAGTACTGGGCTAAGAGGGAGCTGTTCTGTCGGGACGGACTCCACTTGCAACGGGCTGGGACTTGGGTCCTGGTGAACCAAATAACTAGGGCTGCAGAGAGAGTTTTAAACTAATTAGTGGGGTGGGGGGGAGGAGGACGGGGGAGTATTCAGATGAGCAGAAACCTAAAAGCTCAAAGAACAAGGTGAAGGCAATAGAGCAGAGTAGCATTTGGGGAAACGAAAACCAGAGCGCCAGGAAGGGACAGAATCTATAAACATAAAGAGTATATCAGAAACTGGGGCCATAGCAGGAGAAAATGGTAAGAAAACATATTTAAAAGTTCTTTATCTGAATGCCGCAGCATTCGTAACAAATTAGATGAGCTGTCGGCACAAATAGTTACAAATGGGTATGATCTGGTAGCCATAACAGAGACATGGTTGCAAGTTGACCAAGACTGGGAACTAAACATTCAGGGGCACTTGACAATTTGGCAGGAAAGACAGAAAGGAAAAGGAGGTGAGGTAGCTCTGTTGATAAAGGATGGAATCACTGCAATAGTGAGAACGGATATTGGCTCAAATGATCAGGATGTTGAAACAGTTTGGGTGGAGATAAGGAATAATAAGGCGAAAAAGTCACTGGTGGGCATAGTCTATAGGCTCCTTAACAGTAGCAATCCTGTTGGTCGGAGTATAAGCCAAGAAATAGTGGGGGCATGTAAAAAATAGCAATAATCATGGGTGATTTTAACTTCCATATTGATTGGAGAAATCCAATTGGTCATGGTAGCCTTGAGGAAGAGTTCATAGAGTGCATAAGGGACGGGTTCCTTGAGCAGCATATAACATAGAAACATAGAAACATAGAAAATAGGTGCAGGAGTAGGCCATTCGGCCCTTCGAGCCTGCACCGCCATTCAATGAGTTCATGGCTGAACTTCAGTACCCCATTCCTGCTTTCTCGCCATACCCCTTGATCCCCCTAGTAGTAAGGACTACATCTAACTATTTTTTGAATATATTTAGTGAATTGGCCTCAACAACTTTCTGTGGTAGAGAATTCCACAGGTTCACCACTCTCTGGGTGAAGAAGTTTCTCCTCATCTCGGTCCTAAATGGCTTACCCCTTATCCTTAGACTGTGACCCCTGGTTCTGGACTTCTCCAACATTGGGAACATTCTTCCTGCATCTAACCTGTCTAAACCCATCAGAATTTTAAACGTTTCTATGAGATCCCCTCTCATTCTTCTGAACACCAGTGTATACAAGCCCAGTTGATCCAGTCTTTCTTGATATGTCAGTCCTGATATCCCGGGAATCAGTCTAGTGAACCTTCGCTGCACTCCCTCAATAGCAAGAATGTCCTTCCTCAAGTTAGGAGACCAAAACTGTACACAATACTCCAGGTGTGGCCTCACCAAAGCCCTGTATAACTGTAGCAACACCTCCCTGCCCCTGTACTCAAATCCCCTCGCTATGAAGGCCAACATGCCATTTGCTTTCTTAACCGCCTGCTGTACCTGTATGCCAACCTTCAATGACTGATGTACCATGACACCCAGGTCTCGTTGCACCTCCCCTTGTCCTAATCTGTCACCATTCAGATAATAGTCTGTCTCTCTGTTTTTACCACCAAAGTGGTTACCCTCACATTTATTCACATTATACTTCATCTGCCATGCATTTGCCCACTCACCTAACCTATCCAAGTCACTCTGCAGCATCATAGCATCCTCCTCGCAGCTCACACTGCCACCCAACTTAGTGTCATCCGCAAATTTGGAGATACTACATTTAATCCCCTCGTCTAAATCATTAATGTACAATGTAAACAGCTGGGGTCCCAGCATAGAACCTTGCGGTACCCCACTAGTCACTGCCTGCCATTCTGAAAAGTACCCATTTACTCCTACTCTTTGCTTCCTGTCTGACAACCAGTTCTCAATCCACGTCAGCACACTACCCCCAATCCCATGTGCTTTAACTTTGCACATTAGTCTCTTGTGTGAGACCTTGTCGAAAGCCTTCTGAAAGTCCAAATACACCACATCAACTGGTTCTCCCTTATCCACTCTAACGGAACCAACCAGGGGGTAGGCTATCTTAGATCTGATCCTGTGTAATGAGACAGTATTAATAAACAATCTCCTAGTAAAGGATCCCCTTGGAATGAGTGACCATAGCATGGTTGAATTTCAAATTCAGATGGAGGGCGAGAAAGTTGGATCTCAAACCAGCGTTCTAAGCTTAAATAAAGGAGACTACAAAGCTATGAGGGCAGAGTTGGCTAAAGTTGACTAGGAAAATAGATTAAAGTGTAGGACAGTTGATGAATAGTGGCGTACATTTAAGGAGATATTTCATAATTGTCAAGAAAAATATATTCCAGTGAGGACGAAAAGGTATAAAAGAAAAGTTAGCCATCCATGGCTAACTAAAGAAATAAAGGATGGTATCCAATGAAAAACAAGGGCATACAAAGTGGCCAAAACTAGTGGGGGGACAGAAGGTTGGGAAGTTTTTAAAAGCCAGCAAAGAATGACTGAAAAAATGATTAAGAAAGGGAAGATAGAGTATGAAAGTAAACTAGCACAAAATATAAAAACAGATAGCAAGAGTTTTTGCAGGTATATAAAAAGGAAAAAAGTGCTAAAGTAAATGTTGGTTCCTTAGAGGACGAGACTGGGGAATTAGTGATGGGGAACATGGAGATAGCAGAAACTCTGAACAAATATTTTGCATCAGTCTTTACAGTAGAGGACACCAAAAATATCCCAACAGTGGATAGTCAAGGGGCTATAGCGGGGGAGGAACTCAACACAATCACAATCACTAAGGAGGTGGTACTCAGTAAGATAATGGGACTAAAGGTGGATAAATCCCTTGGACCTGATGGCTTGCATCCTAGGTGTTATGTCTTCAGATGCTCTGATAATGACTCCACAAGACAATGTGTTGTACTTGAACTGTAGTGACCATAATCCATTTAATGCAACTCCAGAGTGAGGATCACACATGGTGGCCTGCTTTTTATATCCAGCCTGGCACACCTGTACATGTCTCCCACTGCAGTGCCCTCTGGTGGCACACCTTGTAATAGTACAAGCAGTAACAATGTAGAATACATGACATCACTCTCCCCCAAGTCCTTAGTGCAAATCACCTCTGCATTGACTGTGCTCTGGGCTTAGCTCTATCTCGTTGACCCTTGGAGGGTCGTTTCCATCTTGGATGAGTAGGTGGTGTTTCATTGGCAGTAGAGGTGCTGGTGGTTTCTGTTTGTGCATTCATGACCACTCCATTCTCTTCCCCCCCCCTCCCCCCCCCCACCCCACGTACAGATTGTGCAGTTGGCTCATTACATTCATATACATTCAAAAAAAATGATTTGCATTTACAGTATTACATTCGTGGTACTGTAGAGAGCCAAGTACATTTGAATGGTGATGTACATACTTGGAATATACTTGGAGTCAGTGCTGAGGTCAGCCCCGGTGCGTGAGGACAAACTAGTGCCAGAACTGCTGGATGGTGTCCAGGTAGTCTGGTGGTGGAGCGGTGCCCAGTGCTGACAGTGGGAACCCGGTTGGCTCAAGTTGCCTGCTCTTGGGGCTTTTGCCGTTGCTCCTAGCTTTGGGCAGGTTCACAGATGCCTGTGACCTCCCTGTCTTCTCCTTGCACCCCGGGTCGCTGCTACTCCCTGAGGAGCAATCGTCTAGCAGTGCGTAGGAAACTGCTGACTCGCTTGCCTGGTCGTTATTTGGTTTGGGATCCTGGCTGGTCCCATTTGGGGGAACCGTTGCGGATGACCCTTCGTTCCCGGATATGGCTTTGGTGGCGATAGGGTCTGGGGGCTGCGCCTTAGCGTGGTTTGCTCTTTCAGACTCGTGGCAGTTGGTGCCATCGGGTGCCTGGGAGGTGGAGCCAATCGGGGACAGGGTATTGATACCGGTGCCGTTGCCCTCCTGAGATCGCTTGCTCTGCAGCTTGTATATTTTAGCTGCTTGTGGTCACACTCCGTGGTGCATCACTCTGGTCCCAGGGATGCAGGCTGCAGCGTTGGGTAGCTCACTGGACCTGTGTGCTCCTGATGGGTGTTTGTCCGCTGCATTGACTGTATGCAGTTGAAATCCTACATCGCACAACGTTTCATTACTTATTGTAAATAATCTGTAGCTCTGATCGCAATCGCGTGACTTTTCTTTGCTTATTGCATGTACACAACTCTGATCATCAATTACATATTTTACATCTAACTCACAGTTGCTATTAAATTGATTGAGAGTGTGGAACTGTCCCTTTAAGTGTGGTGATTTGCAGGCCTCATTTAAGAGAGCCTTGCTCTCTTTACCCCAATCCTCTTCTTCGCTTAGTGCCACGTGTTGCTCCATCAGCGCTGCACCTCGTGGTCTGGTCGCCACCATCGTTTTCTTCAGCGCCTCACCTCGTGATTTGGGCGCCATCTTTATTCCATCCACGATGTCAACTGCTGTGATCCTCTTCTCCCCGGGTTCTGCCACCGAGGCTGGGAAGTCGCCTCTGGATCCGAGTTTCTTCCTCTGGAGTCCTGCCACTGGAGCTCGGAAGGTGCATTCGGGTCATCTCAGCTGGATCATCTCCACGCAGTCGTGCTGGGCGGTCTGTGCCTTGGGTGCTGTGCTGGTTTTCTCTCTGGTGCCGGGTTCACCCTCAGATGGGGGCTTGCTTTGCCTCCGGGTGCAGGGGACATCGATTGCTGGAGAGGTGAAATCTTCCGAGCTCCAATGGATCTTCTCCATCCACCTTCTTCCGAGTATCACCTGCAACAATCCACAGAGGTGACTTGTGCACTGCGCCGTCATGGAGTACCTTTACATCCGCACTACCAACGACTGGGATAAGTTAATTGGTGTAGGTGCGCAGCTTTGCCTGAACCGGGACCAACTTGGGTCGTTCAGCCTGATTGTCCCATAGCCTCTCAAAGCTTTTTGATTCATTACTGACTGGCTCGCCCCCATGTCCACTTCCATGAAGACTAGAACGCCATTTATCTTGACTTCCATCCTCAACGGAGAACATTCAGTGGTGTCGGTAAACATACCTCATCGTGGGGTTGAGCTGCCTCTCTGACTATTGCTTCATAATCCGCGCTGGATTCATGGCCATCTGCAGACTCTTCATCAACACAGTGAGTCATATTTCTTTTACACATTTGCTGGAGGTGGCCTTTTGTGCTGCAACCTTTACACACTGTCTTTAAAATGGCACTGGTGAGCCCTGTGATTCTCTCCGCAAGACCAGCATGGTGCTACTCACTTAGCCCCCCTCGGTGGACTCTGAGTTAAGGGAGTCGGGGGCCTGTTCTCTCTCCCCTGAGAGGGTTCGCGTTCTACAGTGCAGCCTCTAAAAGGCACCATTCTGTGCACAGTACTTGCCGGGTTTGAGTCCTGAGGATGAGTCATCCGCCTAGAGCTGCAGGTTGAGGTCATGAATGCTTGGCTCACGGATTTGGCCTACTGCAGTGTGACTATCGTATCTGCAGATAGTAGCTTATGAAGAAGGCCCTCATGGCCGATTCCAATGACAAAGATATCCCGCAGCGCTTCAGTGAGGTGGTCGTCGAAATCACACGGTGCCGCCAGCCTCCTGAGGTCTGCAGCATATTTCGCGATTTCCTGGCATTCAGGCCGTCATTGAGTATAAAACCAGTGTCTGTCTGTGAGGATGCTCTCTTTGGGATTGAGTTGTTCTTGGATCAGCGCTACAAGCTCCTCGTATATCTTGGTGATTGTCTTCGCTGCTGCCAACAAGTCCCTGACGAGGTCATTGACAGTGGGCCCACAACTGGTTAGCAGGATGGCTCTGCGCTTATCAGCCAGTGTGGCCGGATTGTCGCCTGCCAGGTCATTTGCTGTGAAGAAACGGTCGAGTCTCTCCACAAAGGCGTCCCAATCATCACCATCGGCGAACTGCTGCAACTAACCAAAGTTAGCCATTTTCGCATGAAGGTCCGTAATCTCGTCGCCAATTGTTATGTCTTCAGATGCTCTGATAATGACTCCACGAGACAATGTGTTGTACTTGAACTGCAGTGACTTTAGTCCATTTAATGTAACTCCAGAGTGAGGATCACACATGGTGGCCTGCCTTTTATACTCGGCCTGGCACACCGGTGCAGGTAATCAAAAGTCTCCCACTGCAGTGTCCTCTGGTGGCACACCTTGTAATAGTACAAGCAGTAACCATGTAAAACACAAGGGTCTTCAGAGAAATAGCGGCAGGGATAGTGGGTGCATTGGTTGCAATTTACCAACATTCCCTGGATTCTGGGGAGGTCCCAGCAGATTGGAAAACTGCAAATGTAACATGGCTATTGAAAAAAAGGATGCAGACAAAAAGCAGGAAACTATAGAGCAGTTAGCCCAACATCTGTGGTTGGGAAAATGTTGGAGTCCATTATTAAAGAAGCAGTAGCAGGACATTTGGAAAAGCATAATTTAGTCAGGCAGAGTCAGCATGGATTTATGAAGGGGAAGTCATGTTTGACAAGTTTGCTGGAATTCTTTGAGGATGTAATGAACAGGGTGGATAAAGGGGAATCGGTGGATGTGGTGTACTTGGACTTCCAGAAGGCATTTGACAAGGTGCCACATAAAAGGTTACTGCAGAAGATAAAAGTTCACGGGGTTGGGGATAATATATTAGCATGGATAGAGGATTGGCTAACTAACTAGTGGGGATCAATGCTGGGACCCCAACTATTTACTATCTATATTAACGACTTGGATGAAGGGACCAAGTGTAACATAACCAAGTTTGCTGACAATACAAAACCTGCAAAAGGACATAGACAGGCTAAGTGAGTGTGCAAAAATTTGGCAGATGAGTATAATGTTGGAAAGTTTGAGGTTATGCATTTTAGCAGAAAAAAATCGAAGAGCGAGTTATGATTTAAATGGAGAAAAATTGCATAGTGCTGCAGTACAACGGGACCTGAGCGTCCTGGTGCATGAAACACAAAAAGTTAGTCTGCAGGTACAGCAAGTAATCAGGAAGGCAAATAGAATGTTGGCCTTTATTGCAAGGGGGGTAGAGTATAAAAGCAGAGAAGTCCCACTGCAACTGCACAGGGTATTGGTGAAACCACACCTAGAGTACTGCGTACAGTTTTGGTTTCCATATTTAAGAAAGGATATACTTCCTTTCGAGGCAGTTCAGAGAAGGTTCACTAGCTTGATTCCGGGGATGAGGGTTGACTTATGAGGAAAGATTGAGTATGTTGGGCCTCTAGTCAATGGAATTCAAAAGAATAAGAGATGATCTTATCGAAACATAGAAGATTATGAGAGGGCTCGACAAGGTGGATGCAGAGAGGATGTTTCCACTGATGGGGGAGACTAGAGCTCGAAGGCATAATCTTAGAATAAAGGGCCGCCAATTTAAAATAGAGATGAGGTATTTCTTCTCTCAGAGGGTTGTGGATCTGTGGAATTTGCTGCCTCAGAGAGCTGTGGAAGTTGGGTCATTGAATAAATTTAAGACAGAGCTAGACAGTTTCTTAACCGATAAGGGAATAAGGGGTTATGGGGAGCGGGCAGGGAAATGGACCTGAGTCCATGATTGGATCAGCCATGATCGTATTAAATGGCGGAGCAGGCTCGAGGGGCCGTATGGCCTACTCCTGCTCCTATTTCGTATGTTGTTATGTTTATGATGTGCAGTTTCCGCCAGGGGTCACTGGAAAGGAGTGCTTATTTCCCCTCTCCTTTTCCCAGAGTAATGTGATGATTTTGCAGTCCACACTGCCGCTCTGGCTCAGATTAGCTCACTCTGTATAAGCGGGGGACTGAGCCTGGGATTCTCTTGTCCTGTATGGCTCAGTTCCACATGGAGTGCTGCATTTAATCCATCAGTAGATTTTTAATACAGTTCCAGTACTATCAATAAAAAAAAAGGGGGGGCTGTGGTGATGGGGGGAGCAATTCTACTTGCCCCCAAAATAGGTGGCAAATTCGTGGAGCAATGATTTGGGGCACCTGAGACCTGAGGCAAATTTGGCATTAGGCCGAATGGAAGTGACGAGCTGCAGGAACTAAACAGGCATCGCAATACAGCTGTCGGGGCTTGACAGGTTTTGGTCAACTCCGAAGCTGAGCTTGCCTGCAGGTAGAGCCTGGAGTGGAGGCGGAGGTGAATCTGACGGGGGCAAGCCTGGACCCGCAGCGCTCCGCAATATTTTTGCGGAGCCAGGAGGAACACTCTCACTCATTCTGGCTCCACAAAAGAATATCACTTTGAAAAAGTGTCGTAGCTTTTTATTGAGCAGCCTCCAACGGACTCTTTAAAAATGAAAATAAATACTTACCTTTATTTCACAACCTCAGGAGGTCTGAAAGCACTTTACAGCAATGAAGTACAGTTACTCTTGTAATACAGGAATTACGGCAGCCAATTTGTGCACAGCAAGCTCCCACACAGCAAAGTGATGATGACCAGATAATTTGTTTTTGCTTTGTTGATTGAGGGATAAATATTGGCCAAGACACTGGGGATAATCCCCTGCTATTCTTCAAAATAGTGCCATGGGATCTTTTACATCCACCTGAGAGAGCAGACATGGGCTTGGTTTAATGTTTCATCTGAAAGACAGCACCTCTGACAGTGCAGCATTCCCTCAGTATTCCATTGGCATGTCAGCCTAGTTTTTTTACACTCAAGTCTTTAGAGTGGAATTTGAATCCACAACCTTCTGATTCAGAGGTAAGAGTGCTACCCACTGAGCCACGGCAGCCACTGATAGCTAAGGGTCACTAGTTAGGCTGAAGACCAGATACAACTAGGCTTTGCCCATTTGTATTTGAACTTTACACCAAGGCGCAGGATCTCGCTTTGCTTAGTAAGCCAGCTGGTCGCTCATTTACAAGTCTTTCTGAATATGGCACCAGGTCGGAGCTTGGGCTTCAGTGGGGCAGTCAAGATATCTGCTTCTCCTGCCCCCCGCAACCGATTTTCAATTCATGGCCGCCCATTTTTCAGGCATAAAACAGGCGGTCGTGAGCTGATTTTCTCCCCCATAATACGACGGAAAGTTACGAGTCTATCGTGGTTCTCATGAGCAGAGAGAAGTCTCAGAGCACTGTACAAGGCAGTGGACAAAGATTAAATACCAAACAAGAGGGAGGGGAGGGGGGGAGAAGTAGGATTTGTGGGGTGAGGGCGTGGGTGTGGGGAAAGTGGAAAAATGGTCCTTAAGTCTAAAGGCAAAGGAAGAAGGTGAGGCCAGAGGTGTTGAAGGAGAAACTTCCAAAGGGTTATGGAAGGAGCAGCCGCTGATGGTGCAGCTGAGGGGAGGCGAGAACGAGGAGACGTCAGAGAAGCTGAGGGTTCATGCAGTAACATATACCTGCAGGAGATCGCTGAGGTAGGGCGAGGTGAGGCCGTGGGAGTATTTGAGGGGGAGGACAAGGATCCTAAAACCAATTCTCTGGGGAGCCAGCGGAGCTTGGTGAGGAGAAGGCTGGGGAGTGTACAAGCTTTGGTGTGTTTGAGGACATGAGCCTTGGCAATTTGTATGATTTGTAATTGATCCACATGGTGAGGAGAACATTGGAGGTAAACATTAAGGTAACAAAGGCATTAAATTCCAGTGATTCACTGGCATCAATAGATTTCTGTGATTCAGGATTTGGGAATTACTGTTTTATCCTCCTATGTGCAAAACACTGACCCCACCTGAACCTCCCACCTTCTCCCCAGATGTTGATGGCCTGAGGCCTGGTGCAGTGTCAAGCCATATAAACCAGGGAGATCCAGGTTCAATTCCTTCTCTGTGCAGATTCAGCTGATCTCAACCATGACAGTTGTCCTCAGCACCCTTTGGGCAAGGAAGGGGAAAAGTCGACCACGGTTCCCACTCCTGACTCCTGTCCTGAATTCCCGCTGGAAATTGTGTGAGTGGACAGCAGGCGTGGACACGATTGAGCTCAACTGGGGTGACCTCCATGGGAAAACCGCCTAAAAACACTCAATAGTCTAAACTTAGACATGAAGAATAGACACTTGAGCAAGGTGCTGAAAGGCTGCGTGTGTGAAAGGAGTGGGTGTCCACAGCACAACCTGTGTCGGAGCAGTGAATGACAGACTTCACGATTTCAGCATTAGCCTGCGCATGCGCTAAATCCTGAAGTTGCGGTCAGTTTCAAAGGTGAAATGACGGTGAACGCTGCCAGTTTGTCGTCATCAGGACCGCAAGCTTTGGGCCCTTATTTTATGGATGGTTAAGAATCCCAGCATACCTATAAATTAACACAGCATTGCTGCACGTGGCAGCCAGCTGACAAGTGAGAATAATATGCATGTATATTATTTTCATTTTTCTTATTTCCAACTTATGACTCCACTGGGCAGTGAAAACATTGCTCATTCCTACAGAATGAATAAAAAGCGGTTCACATTTATAGGTAAGGGCATATAAGGTATGGCTTATTATGGAAGGAAATTTCACGATTGCAACTATATTCCGATGTCTGGCAAGCTCGCCATCTAATTGGAGTCCTGTATATTTCACATAGGTGCATAGGCCTGTCACCTAATTGAACAACTACTCTCAGGAGACTGTCTACAGCATGTCTCAGGCTTTACCCAAAATGTCTGCCTCTTTCTGTGAGCGCAGATATCAATCACATCCCTGATCATTAGCACACGCGACGCAACTTTAATATATCATTACAATAGAGCTTTCCTCTGTCTGAGTTTTTGTGTGGGCAGTCGTGAGATTTTTTAAGAACCGATTGAGGCTGTTAAAAGATTTCAATTAATTTTCGTCATCAGTGTTCGAGTCATGATCCCAGTCTGTGCCCCAACCCAGTCCTACTCTCGGACTTGACTAAAGGTGGCTTCACGGGATTCACATTCATTTAAAAGCAATAGCAAACAAAGAATGATTGTAGGACTGCATGGGCCCCAAACTGATCAGATGAAACTTCCTACATCCTGCACATACGATACCTGGCCACCAAGTGACGAGAAGTTTACATTGTACACACACAGCTTCTGTTATGTCGCTTCCCTTATACCCCAGCACTGAGCTGATAAACTTCCATGCTCAATCAATAGATCACCGTGTTACAGAATGTTCTAACCTCCTGCTCTGCCAATGATTCATCCCCCTATCACAGTAAGTCCCAGTTAAAGATCAATACCAGCAAACTTTTCATGTTTTTTTACTATGTATACTGTTATCAAACAGATTGAGGATTTGTGTAGACTGCATTACCCACAAAATACATTATTGAGTCAGATTTCATAACTCTCTCTATCTGTGCCATGAGTTACATAGACTGACTTACTTGCTGCACCCCATATATATTTCCACATAGAGCCATAGAATCATAGAAATTTACAGCACAGAAGGAAGCCATTTGACCCAGCACATCTGTGCTGGTCGAAAAATAGTTATCCAGCCCAATCCCACTTTCCAGCTCTTGGTGGTTGCTGACCTGCATTGGCTCTGTTATGTCTTGAATAAAGAGTCAGACTAGATCCTGCAAGCTCAAAGTAAGGTGTGACCGTACTCCCTTATTACAGATCTCAGAGTGCCTCTCCAGCCTGTGAAGCCTCCTTATATACAGGTGCTTCCAAGGGATTGTGAGATCCCTTGGGACTCCAGGGGGCGAGCCCTCTGGTGGTTGGACATGGTATTTACAGGTTTACATACATAACAGGCACCCGGTTAAACAACGCCTCAATTTCAAAAATCTCATCCTTGTTTTCAAATCCCTCCATGGCCTCACCCCTCCCTATCTCTATAATCTCCTCCAGCCCCGCAATGCCCTGAGATTACTGCGATCCTCGAATTCTGCCCTCTTGAGCATCCCTGATTACAATCGCTCAACCATTGGTAGCCGTTCCTTCTGTTGCCTAGGTCCTAAGCTCTGGAACTCCCTCCCTAAATCTCTCCGCCTCTCTATCTCTCTTTCCTCTTTGAAGACGCGCCTTAAAACCTATCTCTTTGACCAAGCTTTTGGTCACCTGCCCTAATTTCTCCTGATGCGGCTCAGTGTCAAGTTTGTTGTCATAATACTCCTGTAAAGCATCTTGGGATGTTTTACGATGTTAAAGGTGCTATATAAATACAAGTAGTTGCTGTTGTTGCTCCCTGGTTATTGACCCCTCTGCTTGGGGAAATAGGTCCTTCCTATTCAATCTATCTCGACCCTCATAATTTTATGCATCTCAATCAAGTCTTTAACAGCGTAAGACTTTTAAAGTGCAGTAAAATACATTTAAAAATATAATTTAAACATTTAAAATCCTGTTAAATAAGATAAGTTTATTTTTAGACCCTTTAAAATATGTGAATTTATTTTTCAAAAAATTACATTTTTATTCTAAATAATTAATTAAATTCCATTTTTATTAACTTGAAATATGTGCTGTTTTTCAAAAGTTATTTTCAGTGTTTCTATGGGCCCAAGTTTCGGGTGGAGTTGCTCCTAGTTTTTTGGAGCAACTAGTTTAGTTTGGAGTATGTTAGAAATTGCAATTCTCGGATATTAGTTAGCTCCAGTTCTAGTGAGTTAGTTTAGGTTTGCTTTAGGTAAGGTACTTTTTTTTCAAAAGGGGGTGTGTCCAGCCACTCAGGCTTGTTTTGCAAGTTTCGGCAGTGAAAACTTACTACAAACTAACTTAGGATGGAGTAAGTGTCCACTTTTGTAAGTTCTGAAAAACTTTACCTAGAGTTAAGTTTAGTGCAGGCACAGCCAGAGACGGCAGGTGGGAAGCATTAAACACAAAGGACACATCAATATCACAACAGCGGGGGAAAGGGAAGTTAGAGGATTTTCCATAAACACCTTCACAACAACATTAAAGAAGCAAAATACATTTAAAGCACTGGGTACTAAACAAAGCAATACATTTAAAGCACCAAGCACTAAACGAAGCACAAAAAGTAATAAGCAATTAATTAATAAAAAATAGAAGGAACCCTGCACCTAAAGCACCAAGATCAAAGTAATAAGTAATCAATCAATAAAAAATAGAAGTCCTACCTTTATGTGAAGATAAGGTGTCTCGGTCAGTGTCTCTCTCTGTAGTGTCTCTCTCTCTCTCTGTATCTGACAGTGAGGGGTGGGGGGGGGGTGGCGGGTGCGGTGTGTGTGTGGTGTGTGTCTATGTGTGTGTATGTGTGGGAGTGGGGGGGGGATGTGGGAGGGGTGGGGTGTGTGTGTGTGTGGGGGGGGGGTTGGGAGGGTGTGTGTGTGTGTGGGGAGGGTGGGAGGGGTTATGTGTGTGTGGGGGGGGTGGGAGGGGTGTGTGTGTGTGTGGGGGGGGGGGTGGTGGGAGGGGGTGTGTGTGTGTGTGGGTGTGTGTGGGGGTGGATGGGAGGGGATATGTGTGTGTTGGGGGGGTGAGAGGGGGGTGTGTGTGTGTGGGGGGGGTGTGGGAGGGTGTTTGTGTGTGGGTGTGTGTGTGTGTGGGGGGAGTGGGAAGGGGTGTGTGTGTGTGTGTGTGTGTGGGCGGGTGTGTGGGGGTGGGGGGGTGTGTGGGGGTGGGGGGGTGGGGGGAGTGTGTGTGTGTGGGGGGGGCATGTGGGGGTGTGTGTGGGGGGTGTGGGGGGGGGAGAGGCTGGAAGGAGGCACACCTGCTCTCTCCTCCGTCCCTTCGATCATTGAGTGCCCCCCAACCCATGCTCCTCCATCCCTTGCCACGCTCCCGCCTCCATCCCTGTTGCCACGCTCCCCCCTCCCCATCTCGGTATCCACACCACCCCCCCCCTCCCGGTATCCACGCCCCCTCTCCCGGTATCCACGCTCTCCCGAGCCATTGCGCATGCGCGCATGCTCCAGCGCGCCTGCGCAACGCTGCCGGCTCTGAGAAGAAGGCATGATCCCTAGCCCTGCCCCCTGCAGGCAGGCTCCTCCCCAGGGAGACTATGCTGCGCCACACCACTCCACGCCATGGTCCAGGAGGACCGGAGAATTGCTGCAGAATATTCCACGCACCTTCGAGCCCAGGCTGGTCACGTAAGTCTCGGAGGTGCGCCGTTTTCACCAGATGCCGAAACTTGGACCCTATGTTTTTGGGGGTATTCCCATTCATACTTATAGTGGTTCCGTACATACGGAATTGCCATAAGTATGAATGGGGATCCCCAACTCTGATAGGTTGGGCTGGCCCATGTGATCCCATTGTTGCGTAGGAAATCCTTATGCCCCTGGGATATGTGTGCATCTACGAAGGCCTTGGCGTAGTGGGCCAGGACCAAAAGTCTACGAACCTCTGGGACCACCAGGTACTTTCATAGAAATTTTTGTGGTTGGAGGCATTTGTCCGAGGGAAGCCTCCGACCGCAATTTCTGGGCCCACATCTTTCCTGTAATGTGGTGACCAGAACTGCATGCAATACTCCAGCTGTGGCCTAACTAGTGGTTTACACAGTTCAAGCATAACCTCCCTGCTCTTGTGTTCTATGCCTCGGCTCATAAAGGCAAGTATTCCGTATGATTTCTTAACCACCTTATCTATCTAGCCTGCTACTTTCAGGGATCTGTGGACATGCACTCCCAGGTCCCTTTGTTCCTCGATACTTCTCAGTGCCCTACCATTTATTGTGTATTCTCTTGCCTTGATAGCCATCTCTAAATACATTAGCTCACACTTTTCCAGATTGAATTCCATTTGCCACTGTTCTGCCCACCTAACCAGTCCATTAATATCTTCCTGCAGTCTACAGCTTTCTTCCTCACTATCAACCGCATGGCCAATTAATGTCATCTGGAAACTTCTTAATCATGCCCACCTACATTGAAGTCTAAATCATTGATGTATACCATAAAAAGCAAGGGACCTAATACTGAGCCATGCGGAACTCTCCTGGAAACATGCCTTCCAGTCACAAAAACACCCGGCAACCATTAACCTTTGCTTCCTGCCACTGGGCCAATTTTGGATACAACTTGCCACTTTCCCTTGAATCCATGGGCTTTTACTTTTCTGACCAATCCCAAGGACTTTTATTTTTCTGACCATATTTATGTTCCTTGACCATGGATTCCTTTTATAATGCTTTCTGATAATCCGCAATCTCTGCTATAACATCATCATCATCATCATAGGCAGCCCCTCCAAATCGAGGAAGACTTGTTTCCACTCTAAAAGTGAGTTCTCAGGTGACTGTACTGTCCAATATGGGAATTACAGCCTCTGTCACAGGTGGGACAGGCAGTCGTTGAAGGAAAGGGTAGGTGGGGAGTCTGGTTTGCCGCTATAACAAACATTGTTCAGGCTCCCTATTATATATGTAAACTTGCATTTACTCTGTACAGCCACCAGAGGGCTCATCCCCGAGAGTCCCAAGGGATCCCATAATACCTTGGGGGCACAGGTATTTAAGGAGGCTTCACAGGTTGGAGAGGCACTCTCGAAACCTGTAATAAAAGTCTACGGTCACACTTTACTTTGAGCTCACAATGTTCAGTCTGAATCTTTGTCTATACACTACAACTGGTGACGAGGTACATATAGCGAACCCAAATATGCAGAGCACAGTGGGCATCTGGGGGAAATTCTTGGAGGGAGATGATTGGGAAATTTTTGTGGAGCGACTCGACCAATACTTCGTGGCAAACGAGCTAGATGGGGAAGAGAGCGCTGCCAAACGAAGGGCGATCCTCCTCACCGTCTGTGGAGCACCAACGTATGGCCTCATGAAGAATCTGCTCACTCCAGCGAAACCCACCGAGAAATCATACGACGATTTGTGCACACTGGTCCGAGAGCATTTGAACCCGTAGGAAAGCGTTCTGATGGCGAGGTACCGGTTCTACACCTACAAAAGGTCTGAAGGCCAGGAAGTGGCGAGTTATGTCGCCGAGCTAAGATGCCTTGCAGGACATTGTGAATTTGAAGGACATATGGAGCACATGCTCAGAGACTTTTTCGTACTTGGCATTGGCCACGAAACCATACTTCGCAAACTTTTGACTGTAGAGACCCCAGCCTTGAGTAAGGCCGCAGCGATAGCCCAGGCGTTCATTGCCACCAGTGACAATACGAAGCAAATCTCTCAGCACACAAGTGCTGCTACAAGTACTGTGAACAAAGTGATGCTGTTTTCGAATCGTAACGTACAGGGCAGGTCACACTTACCTGCAGTTACACGTCCACAGATGTCTCAGAGTCCACCGTCAAAGGTGATGAGTGCAAGGCCATTAACACCTTATTGAAGCTGCTGGGGTGATCATCGTTTCCATTCATGCCGATTCAAAGAGTACGTTTACAAGAGCTATGGAACAGTGGGACACCTCCAACGAGTTTGCAGGCGAGCTGCAAAGCCTGTTAAACCTGCAAACCACCATGTTGCAGAGAAGGACAGATCCACAGAGGATCACGATGAACCAGAGCCTCAGATTGAGGAGGCAGAGGTACATGGGGTGCACACATTCACCATTAATTGTCCCCCGCTAATGCTGAATGTTGAGCTAAATGGACTGCCGGTGTCAGTGGAGCTGGACATGGGCACGAGCCAGTTCATCATGGGCAAAAGGACTTTCAAAAAATTGTGGTGCAGCAAGGCCGCAAGGCCAGTCTTAACTCCAGTTCGCACGAAACTAAGAACTGACACAAAAGAACTGATTCCTGTAATCGGCAGTGCTACCATAAAGGTCTCCTACGGTGGAGTACTACTCTGGGTGGTACCGGGCGATGGTCCTACACTGCTCGGCAGGAGATAGCTGGGAAAGATACGCTGGAACTGGGATGACGTCCGAGCGCTATCGCCCGCTGACGACACTTGGTGTGCCCAGGTCTTAAACAAATGTCCTTCGCTGTTCAAACCAGGCATCGGGAAATTACAAGGAGCAAAAGTGCAGACCCACGTAATTCCAGGGGAGCGACCCATCCATCACAAGGCGAGAGCAGTACCGTACATGATGAGAGAAAGGGTAGAGATCGAGGTAGACTGGCTGCAAAGAGAGGGCATCATTTCCCTGATCGAGTTCAACGAGTGGGCCAGTCCTATCATTCCAGTCCTCAAGGGAGATGGCACCGTCAGAATCTGTGGCGATTACAAAGTAACTATCAATCGTTTCTCCATGCAGGACCAATACCCACTATCAAAGGCCGACGACCTCTTTGCAACGCTGGCGGGAGGAAAGACGTTCGCAAAACTGGATCTGACTTCAGCCTACATGACGCAGGAACTGGAGGAATCATCGAAGTTCCTCACCTGCATCAACATGCACAAAGGTCTTTTTGTTTATAACGGATGCCCGTTTGGAATCCAATTGGCGGCAGCGATATTCCAGAGAAACATGAAAAGCTTACTGAAGTCGGTCCTGCACACCGTGGTCTTCCAGGATGACATCTTGGTCATAGGTCGGAACATAGTTGAGCAACTGTAGAATCTGGAGGAGGTTATTGTTGACTCAACCGCGTGGGGCTCAGGTTAAATCACTCGAAGTGTGTTTTTCTGGTGTCTGAAGTGGAGTTCCTGGGAAAGAGGATTGCGGTGGACGGTATCAGGCCCACCAACGCGAAGACAGAGGCAATTTAGAACGCACTGACGCCACAGAATGTGATGGAGCTGCGGTCGTTTCTGGGACTCCTGAACTACTTTGGTAACTTCTTACCGATCTCAGCACACTGTTAGAACCACTTCACACCTTACTACGAAAAGGAGACGAATGGGGTTGGAGCAAAAGCCAAGAAAATGCCTTTGTAAAAGTGAGAAAATGGTTCTGCTCAAACAAATTGCTTGTATTGTATGATCCATGTAAGCATTTGGTACTAGCATGTGATGCGTCGTAATATGGCCTGGGGTGTGTATTGCAATAAGCTAATGATTTTGGGAAACTGCAAACGGTTGCTTATGCATCCAAGAGTCTGTCTAAGGCTGAGAGAGCCTACAGCATGATTGAGAAAGAAGCGTTAGCGTATGTCTATGGGGTAAAGAAAATGCATCAATACCTGTTTGGGCTAAAATTCGAATTGGAAACTGACCAGAAGCCACTTATATCCTTCTTCTCCGAGAGTAAAGGGATAAATACCAATGCATCGGCTCACATCCAGAGATGGGCGCTCACGTCGTCCGCATACAGCTACGCTATCCGCCACAGGCCAGGCATAGAAAACTGCGCCGATGCTCTCAGTAGGCTGCCGTTGCCCACCACAGGGGTGGAAATGGCGCAGCCCACAGATCTAGCCATGGTTATAGAACCATTTGAGAGTGAGCAATCACCCTTCACTGCCCGGCAGATCAAAACCTGGACAAGCCAGGACCCCTTATTATCTCTAGTCAAAAGCTGTGTGCTTCATGGGAGCGGGTCCAGTGTCCTTGTAGAAATGCAGAAAGAGATAAAGCCGTTCTAGCGATGCAAAGATGAAATGTCTGTACAGGCAGACTGCCTTCTGTGGGGTAATCGAGTAGTGCTCCCCAAGAAGGGCAGAGACACTTTCATCAGTGATCTCCACAGTACCCACTCAGGCATCGTAATGATGAAAGCGATAGCCAGATCCCACCTGTGGTGGCCCGGTATCGATGTGGATTAGAGTCCTCCGCTCACAGATGTAATACATGCTCGCAGTTAAGCAATGCACCCAGGGAGGCGCCGCTAAGTTTATGGTCTTGGCCCTTCAAACCGTAGTCTAGGGTACACGTCGACTATGCAGGTTCGTTCTTGGGTAAAATGTTCCTTGTGGTTGTAGATGCGTACTCCAAGTAGATTGAATGTGAGATAATGTCGGCTAGCACGTCCGTTGCCACCACTGAAAGCCTGCGGGCCATGTTTGCCACACACGGCCTACCCGATGTCCTGGTGAGCGACAACGGGCCATGTTTTACCAGTGCTCAGTTCAAAGAATTCATGACCCGTAACGTGATCAAATATGTCACATCTGCCCTGTTTAAACCAGCGTCCAATGGTAGGCAGAGAGAGCAGTGCAAACCATCAAGCAAAGCTTGAAGAGGTTAACTGAAGGCTAACTGCAGACTCGCCTATCCCGAGTCCTGCTTAGCTACCGCACAAGACCCCACTCGCTCATTGGGATCCCACCTGCTGAATTGCTCATGAAAAGAGCACTTAAGACAAGGCTCTCGTTAGTTCACCCTGATCTACAACAAAGTGCATCCCATGATAGCGCAAATGTGTCACGCGAGATTGAAATCAATGACCCTGTATTTGTATTAAATTATGGACAAGGTCCCAAGTGGCTTCCCGGCACTGTCGTGGCCATAGAGGGGAGCAGGGTGTTTCGGGTCAAACTTTCAAATGGATTAATTCACCGGAAACACTTGGATCAAATCAAACTCAGATTCATGGTCTATCCTGAGCAACCCACCTTGGACCCTACTTTTTTTGATCCCCCAACATACACATCAGTGGCAACTGGCACCACGGTTGACCACGAAGCAGAACCCATCATCCACAGCAGGCCAGCAGGGCCCAGCACACCAGGCAGCTTAGCAAGGCCAGCTGCACAGCAGCCCAGCGAGGGCCCAACAAATGATTCAACAACACCAGCTTTCACACCAAGATGATCAACCAGGGCAAGAAGGGCCCCAGATCGACTCACATTGTAAATAGTTACACTATTGACTTTGGTTGGGGGCAGGGGGAGTGTTGTTATATATTTACACTTTACTCTGTACAGCCACCAGAGGGCTCATCCCCTGGAGTCCCAAGGGATCCTATAATCCCTTGGGAGCACAGGTATTTAAGGAGGCTTCACAGGTTGGAGAGGCACTCTGGAGACCTGCAATAAAAGACTACGGTCACACTTCACATTGTGCTCACAGTGTTCAGTCTGACTCTTTCTCCATACACTACACTCCCCTTTTCTGACTGTAAAATCTTGAAAGTATTTCCTTCAAAAGGCAACCCCTCTCCCGTTCTTCAATCTACTCTTTGTATAACATAGAAACATAGAAATCTACAGCGCAGAAGGAGGCCTTTTCAGCCCATCGTGTCTGCGCCAGCCAACAAGAAGTTATCCAGTCTAATCCTACTTACCAGCTCTAGGTTCGTAACCCTGCAGGTTTCGGCACTTTAAGTGCCTATCCAAGCACCTTTTAAATGTGGTGAGGGTTTCTGTATCCACCCTTCCAGACAGTGAGTTCCAGACCCCGACAACCCGCCGCATGAAGAAGCATCCCCTCAAATCCCCTCTGAACCTTCCACCAACCGCCTTAAAACTATGCCCCCTCATAATTGACTCCTCCACCAAGGGAAGTTGGCCCCTGCTATCCAATATATCCAGGCCCCATAAAATTTTGTACATCTCAATGAGGTCTCCTCTCAACCTCCTCTGTTCCAATGAGAACAGATCCAGCCTATCCAATCTGTCCTCATAGCTAAGGCTCTCCAATCCAGGCAGCATCCTAGTAAATCTCCTCTGCACCCTCTCTAGTGCAATCACATCCTTCCTATAATACGGCGACCAGAACTGCACGCAGTACTCCAGCTGTGGCCTAACCAGAGTATTATACAATTTAAGCATAACCTCCCTGCTCTTGTATTCTATACCTCGGCCACCAAAGGCAAGCATTCCGTATGCCTTTTTAACCACCTTATCCACCTGGCCTGCTACTTTCAGGGATCTGTGGACAAGCACTCCAAGGTCCCTTTATTCATCCACACTTTTAAGTGGCCTACCGCTTAATGTGTATATCCTTTCCTTATTAGCCCTCCAAAAGTGCATTACCTCACACTTATCCAAATTAAATTCCATTTGCCACTGCTCTGCCTACTTGGCCAGTAGATTGATATCCTCCTGCAGTCCATGACTTTCCTCTTCATTATCAACCACACAGCCAATTTTAGTGTGATCGGCAAATTTCTTAATCATATTCCCTGTATTCAAATCTAGATCATTGATGTATACTATAAAAAGCAAGGGTCCCAGTACTGAGCCCTGCAGAACCCCACTGGAAACATCCTTCCAGTCACAAAAACATCCATCAATCATTACCCTTTGCTTCCTACCTCTAAGCCAATTTTGGATCCAATTTGCCACTTTGCCCTGGATCCCATGGGCTTTAACCTTTATGACCAGTCTACCATGTGTGACCTTATCAAAAGTTTTGCTAAACTCCATATTCACTACATCGTAAGCACTACCCTCATCGACCCTCCTGGTTACCTCCTCAAAAAATTCAATCAGATTAGTCAAACACGATCTTCCCTTAATAAAGCCGTACAGACTGCCCCTAATTAATCCTTGCCTTTCTAAATGTAGATTCGTCCTGTCTTTCAGGATTTTTTCCAATAATTTTCCCACCACTGAGGTTAGGCTGACAGGCCTGTAATTACTCGGCTTATCCCTTTCTCCCTTCTTAAACAAGGGTACCACATTAGTAGTCCTCCAGTTCTCCGGCACCATGCCCAAATCGAAAGAGGACTGGAAAATGATGGTCAAGGCCTCTGCTATTTCCTCTTTTACTTCGCTCAACAGCCTGGGATGCATTTCATCTGGGCCTGGGGACTTATCTACTTTCAAAGTTGCTAAACCTCTTACTATCTCCTCTCTCACTATGTTTATTTTATCCAGAATTTCACACTCCTCCTCGATAGCAGTATCAGCATTGCCCCTTTCCTTTGTGAAAACAGATGCAAATTATTCCTTAAGAACCATACCAACATCTTCTCCCTCCACAAAAATATTACTCTCATGGTCTCTAATAAGCCCTACACTTTCCTTAGTTATCCTCTTGCTCTTAATATATTTATATTTGGGTTTTCTTAATTTTACTAGCCAAGAATTTTTCATACTCCATCTTAGCATTCCTAATATCCTTTTTAATTTTACCTCTTAACTTGCTATATTCCTCCAAAGATTCTACAGCATTTAGCCGTCGGTATATGACATAAGCTTCCCTTTTTTTCTTTATACTCCCCTGTAAGTCCCTAGGCATCCAGGGGCTCTAGAATTGTTTTCCTACCCTTTTTCTTTAAGGGCACATGTTTGGCCTGAGTCTTCCGGATTTCCTCCTTGAATACTTCGAACTGTTCCGACACTGATTAACCTACAAGTAACTGTTTCCAGTCCACTGTGGCCAAATCCCCCTCAACTTAGCAAAGTTAGCTTTTCCCCAATTTGGGACTTTTATTCCTGGTCTATCCTTGTCCTTATCCATAACTAACTTGAATCTGACTGAATTAGGGTCACTGGCACCCAAGTGCTCTCCCACCAATACCCCTTCCACCTGCTGTAAGGTGTTCGTTTTCCACTCTACTTTAATTCATGGACCTCGGAAATTACAGGAAGAACTCCACATAACGCAAAATTTAAGCTTAAACCCAACTGTTAGTTTATTACACAAAAAACAACTAAAAATTACAGAACAAAATCTCTTAGAGACATACAATCACCCATCCAGCCAATTGCTGCTGTTGTTGATTGTAGGCTTGTGGAGCTGGTGAAGATGTTGGGTCCCAGCTGCCTGCTTCATGGTCGTTGTTCCTTTGACCTACTCTACTGCGGTGTTTCTTCAACCTGTTGTTCCTCTCTGATGTCTCCCTTCTCGTTCTGAACTGTTGTTCTCAGCTCTTACATATATATAACCGTTTGATTACACACATCTCCTGCTGGGCTGCTTTTCAGTTAATGCATCTGCATGAGTCTTGATGGCTGTGATGATGGGTCTAGATCTGTTTGGAGGGCCACAATTTGCACACGGAATTGACAGGATAAAATATAACTCCTTATCTTTTGTGCCCCGTTATCCAAAAATGTACGCCTTGTGGGATCCTTCGTTGACCTCGGTTTTTGCAGACTTGTAGTCTCCATAGGGAACTGGTTTTTCCCTGCGGCCAATTAATCCAGGGACTCTTCTGCTTGATTGTATCAAAACCCTTTGTCTCGATGTTTAATCGGGTCTCGCTCCTGAGCACAGAAAATGCATTAATCAGTTATGAGACATCACCTGCCCCAGGCTGGTACTCTTTTCTCCCGCCCAACAGTCCCAAAGGTTTTCTTTTAAACCTTTTTAATCCATGGCCTCTTGCTGTGCCTCAACCGTGAAATGTTTAAAAGCTTACACTGCCCAGCTTCATTCCCCAAAATTAAATCCAAAACCACCCCCTTTCATGTTGGACTGGTTACATACTGACTAAAAAAGTTCTCTTGAATGCATTTTAAGAATTCCGCACCCTTTATACCCTTCACACTATATTTGTCCCAATCAATATTCGGATAGTTAAAATCCCCTATTACTACCCTATGGTTTTTGGACTTCACAGCAATTTGCCTACATATTTGCTCCTCTATCTCCCTCCCACTATTTGGAGGTCTATAATACATGCCCAGCAGTGTGATTGCCCCTTTTTATTTTTCAATTCGACCCATATGGCCTCTTTTGATGATCCCTTTAACATATCATCCTTCCTCACCGCTGTAATAGTTTCTTTAATCAATACCGCGACAACCCCTCTTTTTTACCCCACCTCTCTGTCTTATCTAAAAATCCTGTAACTAGGCATATTGAGCTGTCAAACGTGCCCCTCTTTCAGCCATGTCTCTGTAATGGCTATAATGTCATACTCCCAAGTGTCTACCTGTGCTCTTAGCTCATCCACCGTATTCTAGAACAAGAGGTCACAGTCTCAGGATACGGGGTAGGAGATTTAGGAATGAGATGAGGAGAAATTTCTTCACTCAGAGGGTGGTGAACCTGTGGAATTCTCTACCACAGAAGGCTGTGGAGACCAAGTCACTGAATATACTTAAGAAGGAGATAGATTTCTAGACACAAAAGGCATCAAGGGGTATGGGGAGAAAGCGGAAATATGGTGTTGAGATAGAGGATCAGCCATGATCATATTGAATGGCGGTGCAGGCTAAAAGGGCTGAATGGCCGACTACTATTCCTATTTTCGATGTTTCTATGTTATTCGCTATACTCCTTGCATTAAAGAATATACCATTTAGCACAGGAAGACCTCCTTGATTACTACTTACTAACCCTTGTTTCCTCTGTCTTACAGATTCACTTTCTAAATTCTTGCTAAGTTCGTTAAAAATAGTCGAACCAGAGATCCCGGACTGTGTTCACATTGGGACGTCCATAAGTTCTAAACTCCTATTGCTATGAATGAGAAAATAAAATGTAAAATTACATATTTATGTTAAAAACCCTGCCCACTCAGGTAATGTTACTTTAAACCACAATTACATTTTTTTTTAGAAATCGGCAAATTTTTTTTTCAAAAATGTTTCTATCAACTTTAATTCCTATAATGTATTTATGTGAGGTGTATTTTTTGATTAGGGTTTTTAACATAAATATGTATTTTTACATTTTATTTTGATATGTTTTTGGTGTTTTAAAACTCTTATGCTGGTAAAAGTAGGCTATGCACCTGCTTTTACCAGTCGCAAGAGTTTTAAGGATATTCGCGGGGCAAGAGACGGTCAAATAGCCCGATCTCCGCCGTGGGTATGTCCTTCTCCCCGAGAAGCGTGTGATCTGGCAAGCCAGAAACTTGACAGATCGGAAAAGCTGGTTTTCAGCGTATGCGCATTCAGAGCCGAAAACCGGCTTTTGCAATGCCTTCCCGGGTCTGTTCACATTCCGTAGGGACCCGGGGAGGCCGGGATATCGGGGCCAATGGTTCAGGTCGATAACCCTAGATTAAGCAGCGGCTTCTCAGATAACCCTTTCTATTAGCAAACCATGATACTGACTTGCCAATATGAAAAACCTGTATGGTTTAGATGGTTCAGTACACTGGCATGCCAATGCACTCTGCAACACACATGTAAGTTGCCGGTTTGTTGCTCACGGTTCCACGGCATGGTGATTTTTGATCTTATCGTGCCGTTCGGCAGTGGCACAATGTGTGGGTAACATTCTCTCCCAGCCAAAGCTTGGGAAAATAGGCGGGTGAGTCACTCAGGATTGTTCATCGCAAGCCTTAGCTGCTGAAGCAGAGACATGGGCCGAGGACTGGGCACAAGTTTCTCACCTTATTTCTCTCTCCATACCCACTGAAGGTGGAATGGTATGTGAAGTGAAGGCTGAAAAATATAAAGAAAGATAAAAGATCAAGGAAAAGGAAGAACTAGCATTTACACAGCATGTTTCATGACTTCAAGACATCCTAATGCAGTTTACAGCAATGAAGTAATTTTGAAGTGTAGTCATTACTGTAATGTAGGAAACGAAAAAGAGAAGCAGAAAATAGGCCATTTGACCCCTCGAGCCTGCACCACCATTCAATATGATCATGGCTGATCATTTTCTCTCCATACCCCTTGATCCCTTTAGCCGTAAGGGCTACATCTAACTCCCTTTTAAGTATATCTAATGAACTGGCCTCAACAACTTTCTGTGGTAGAGAATTCCACAGGTTCACAATTCTCTGAGTGAAGAAGTTTCTCCTCATCTTGGTCCTAAATGGCTTACCCCTTACCCTTAGACTGTGACCCCTGGTTCTGGACTTCCCCAACATCGGGAACATTCTTCCTGCATCTAACCTGTCCAATCCTGTCAAAATTGTATGTGTTTCTATGAGATCCCCTCTCATTCTTCTAAATTCCAGTGAATATAAGCTTAGTCGATCCAGTCTTTCTTCATATGTCAGTTCTGCCAGACTGGGAATCAGTCTGGTGAACCTTCACTAAACTTCCTCAATATCAAGAATGTCCTTCCTCAGATTAGGAGACCAAAACTTTACACAATATTCCAGGTGTGGCCTCACCAAGGCCCTGTTCACATGCAGTAAGACATCCCTGCTCCTATACGCAAATCCTCTCGCTAGGAAAGCCAACATGCCATTTGCCTTCTTCACCGCCTGCTGTACCTGCATGCCAACTTTCAATGACTGATGTACCATGACACCCAGGTCTCATTGTTCCTAATCTGTCACCATTCAGATAATATTCTGCCTTCCTGTTTTTGCCACCAAAGTGGATAACGTCACATTTATCTACATTATACTGCATCCGCCATGCATTTGCTCCTCACCGAACCTGTCCAAGTCACTCTGCAGCCTCTTAGCATCCTCCTCACAGCTCACACTGCCACCCAGCTTCGTGTCATCTGCAAACGTGGAGATATTACATTCAATTCTTTATTCTAAATCATTAATGTATATTGTAAATAGCTGGGGTCCCAGCACTGAACCTTGCGGTACCCCACTAGTTACTGCCTGCCATTCTGAAAAGGACCCATTTATTACATAGAAACATAGAAACATAGAAAATAGGTGCAGGAGTAGGCCATTCGGCCCTTTGAGCCTGCACCACCATTCAATAAGATCATGGCTGATCATTCCCTCAGTACCCCTTATTCCCACTCTTTGCTTCCTGTCTGCCAACCAGTTCTCTATCCACGTCATTACCCCCAATACCATGAGCTTTAATTTTGCACACTAATTAGGCAGATTAGGAAATGGCGGGGTGCTACGAGACCTCGGTGTCATGGGACATCAGTCATTGAAAGTTGACATGCAGGTACAGCAGGCGGTGAAGAAGGCAAGTGGTATGTTGGCCTTCATAACTATGCGATTTGAGTGTAGAAGCAGGGAGTCTTACTACAGTTGTACAGGGACTTGGTGAGGTCTCACCTGGAATATTGTGTTCAGTTTTGGTCTCCAATCTAAGGAAGGACGTTCTTGCTATTGAGGGAGTGCAGCGAAGGTTCACCAGACTGATTCCCGGGATGGCAGGACTGACTGATATATGAGGAGAAACTGGATCGACTGGGCCTGTATTCACTGGAGTTTAGAAGGATGAGAGAGGATCTCACAGAAACATATAAAATTCTGACGGGATGGGACAGGTTAGATGCAGGAAGAACGTTCCCGATGTTGGGGAAGTCCAGAACCAGGAGACACAGACTAAGGATAAGGGATATGCCATTTAGGACTGAGATGAGGAGAAACTTCTTCACTCAGAACATAAGAACATAAGAATATAATAATTAGGAACTGGAGTAGGCCATCTAGCCCCTCGAGCCTGCTCCGCCATTCTACAAAATCATGGCTGATCTGGCCGTGGACTCAGCTCCACTTACCCGCCCGCTCCCCGTGACCCTCAATTCCCTTATTGGTTTAAAATCTATCTATCTGTGATTTGAATACATTCAATGAACTAGCCTCAACTGCTTCCTTGGGCAGAGAATTCCACAGATTCACAACCATCTGGGAGAAGAAATTCCTTCTCAACTCGGTTTTAAATTGGCTCCCCCGTATTTTGAGGCTGTGCCCCCTAGTTCTAGTCTCCCCGACCAGTGGAAACAACCTCTCTGCCTCGATCTTGTCTATCCCTTTCATTATTTTAAATGTTTCTATAAGATCACCCCTCATCCTTCTGAACTTCAACGAGTAAAGACCCAGTCTACTCAATCTATCATCATAAGGAAACCCCCTCATCTCCGGAATTAGCTTAGTGAATCATCTCTGTATCCTCTCCAAAGCTAGTACGTCCTTCCTTAAGTAAGGTGACCAAAACTGCACGCAGTACTCCAGGTGTGGCCTCACCAATACCCTGTACAGTTGCAGCAGGACCTCCATGCTTTTGTACTCCATCCCTCTCGCAATGAAGGCCAACATTCCATTCGCCTTCCTGATTACCTGCTGCACCTGCAAACTAACTTTTTGGGATTCATGCACAAGGACCCCCAGGTCCCTCTGCACCGCAGCATGTTGTAATTTCTCCCCATTCAAATAATATTCCCTTTCACTGTTTTTTTTCCAAGGTGGATGACCTCACATTTTCCTACATTGTATACCATCTGCCAAACCTTAGCCCATTCGCTTAATCTATCTAAATCGCTTTGCAACCTCTCTGTGTCCTCTACACAGCCCGCTTTCCCACTAATCTTTGTGTCATCTGCAAATTTTGTCACACTACACTCTGTCCCCTCTTCCAGGTCATCTGTGCATATTGTAAACAGTTGTGGTCTCAGCACCGATCCCTGTGGCACACCACTAACCACCGATTTCCAACCCAAAAAGGACCCATTTATCCCGACTCTCTGCTTTCTGTTAGCCAGCCAATTCTCGATCCATGCTAATACATTTCCTCTGACTCCGCATACCTTTATCTTCTGCAGTAACCTTTTGTGCGGCACCTTATCGAATGCCTTTTGGAAATCTAAATACACCACATCCATCGGTACACCTCTATCCACCATGCTCGTGATATCCTCAAAGAATTCCAGTAAATTAGTTAAACATGATTTCCCCTTCATGAATCCATGTTGCGTCTGTTTGATTGCACTATTCCTATCTAGATGTCCTGCTATTTCTTCCTTAATGATAGCTTCAAGCATTTTCCCCACTACAGATGTTAAACTAACCGGCCTATAGTTACCTACCTTTTGTCTGCCCCCTTTTTTAAACAGAGGCGTTACATTAGCTGCTTTCCAATCCGCTGGTACCTCCCCAGAATCCAGAGAATTTTGGTAGATTATAACAAATGCATCTGCTATAACTTCCGCCATCTCTTTTAATACCCTGAGATGCATTTCATCAGGACCAGGGGACTTGTCTAACTTGAGTCCCATTAGCCTGTCCAGCACTACCCCCCCTAGTGTTAGTGATTATCTCAAGGTCCTCCCTTCCCACATTCCCGTGACCAGCAATTTTTGGCATGGTTTTTGTGTCTTCCATTGTGAAGACCGAAGCAAAATAATTGTTTAAGGTCTCAGCCGTTTTCACATTTCCCATTATTAAATCCCCCTTCTCATCTTCTAAGGGACCAACATTTACTTTAGTCACTCTTTTCCATTTTATATATCGGTAAAAGCTTTTACAATCTGTTTTTATGTTTTGCACAAGTTTACTTTCGTAATCTATCTTTCCTTTCTTTATTGCTTTCTTAGTCATTCTTTGCTGTCGTTTAAAATTTTCCCAATATTCTAGTTTCCCACTAACCTTGGCCACCACATTGGTTTTTAATTTGATACTCTCCTTTATTTCCTTGGTTATCCACGGCTGGTTATCCCTTCTTTTACCGCCCTTCTTTTTCACTGGAATATATTTTTGTTGAGCACTATGAAAGAGCTCCTTAAAAGTCCTCCACTGTTCCTCAATTGTGCCACCGTTTAGTCTGTGTTTCCAGTCTACTTTAGCCAACTCTGCCCTCAGCCCGCTGTAGTCCCCTTTGTTTAAGCATAGTACGCTCGTTTGAGACACTACTTCCTCACCCTCAATCTGTATTACAAATTCAACCATACTGAGATCACTCATTCCGAGAGGATCTTTTAGAAACATTGAAACATAGAAAATAGGTGCAGGAGTAGGCCATTCGGTCCTTCTAGCCTGCACCGCCATTCAATGAGTTCATGGCTGAACATGCAACTTCAGTACCCCATTCCTGCTTTCTCACCATACCCCTTGATTCCCCTAGTAGTAAGGACTTCATCTAACTCCTTTTTGAATATATTTAGTGAATTGGCCTCAACAACTTTCTGTGGTAGAGAATTCCACAGGTTCACCACTCTCTGGGTGAAGAAATTCCTCCTCATCTCGGCCCTAAATGGCTTCCCCCTTATCCTTAGACTGTGTCCCCTGGTTCTGGACTTCCCCAACATTGGGAACATTCTTCCTGCATCTAACCTGTCTAACCCCATCAGAATTTTAAACGTTTCTATGAGGTCCCCTCCCATTCTTCTGAACTCCAGTGAATACAAGCCAAGTTGATCCAGTCTTTCTTGATAGGTCAGTCCCGCCATCCCGGGAATCAGTCTGGTGAACCTTCGCTGCACGCCCTCAATAGCAAGAATGTCCTTCCTCAGGTTAGGAGACCAAAACTGTACACAGTACTCCAGGTGTGGCCTCACCAAGGCCCTGTACAACTGTAGCAACACCTCCCTGCCCTTGTACTCAAATCCCCTCGCTATGAAGGCCAACATGCCATTTGCTTTCTTAACCGCCTGCTGTACCTGCATGCTAACCTTCAATGACTGATGTACCATGACACCCAGGTCTCTTTGCACCAAAGTGGATAACCTCACATTTATCCACATTATACTTCATCTGCCATGCATTTGCCCACTCACCTAACCTATCCAAGTCACTCTGCAGCCTCATAGCATCCTCCTCGCAGCTCACACTGCCACCCAACTTAGTGTCATCCGCAAATTTGGAGATACTACATTTAATCCCCTCGTCTAAATCATTAATGTACAGTGTAAACAGCTGGGGCCCCAGCACAGAACCTTGCGGTACCCCACTAGTCACTGCCTGCCATTCTGAAAAGTCCCCATTTACTCCTACTCTTTGCTTCCTGTCTGACAACCAGTTCTCAATCCCTGTCAGCACACTACCCCCAATCACATGTGCTTTAACTTTGCACATTAATCTCTTGTGTGGGACCTTGTCGAAAGCCTTCGGAAAGTCCAAATATACCACATCAACTGGTTCTCCCTTGTCCACTCTACTGGAAACATCCTCAAAAAATTCCAGAAGATTTGTCAAACATGATTTCCCTTTCACAAATCCATGCTGACTTGGACCTATCATATCACCTCTTTCCAAATGCACTGCTATGACATCCTTAATAATTGATTCCATCATTTTACCCACTACCGATGTCAGGCTGACCGGTCTATAATTCCCTGTTTTCTCTCTCCCTCCTTTTTTAAAAAGTGGGGTTACATTGGCTACCCTCCACTCCATTGGAACCGGTTCTGGGGGAGGTGGAACCAGTACAAACCGGACGGTCTGCACCTGGGAAGGACTGGAACCAATGTCTTAGGGGGAGTGTTTGCTAGTGCTGTTGGGGAGGATTTAAACTAATATGGCAGGGGGATGGGAACCAATGCAAGGAGACAGAGGGAAACAAAAAGGAGGCAAAAGCAAAAGACAGAAAGGAGATGAGGAAAAGTGGAGGGCAGAGAAACCCAAGGCAAAGCACAAAGTGGGCCACTGTACAGCAAAATTCTAAAAGGACAAAGGGTGTTAAAAAACAAGCCTGAAGGCTTTGTGTCTTAATGCAAGGAGTATCTGCAATAAGGTGGATGAATTAACTGTGCAAATAGATGTTAACAAATATGATGTGATTGGGATTACGGAGACGTGGCTCCAGGATGATCAGGGCTGGGAACTCAACATCCAGGGGTATTCAACATTCAGGAAAGATAGAATAAAAGGAAAAGTAGGTGGGGTAGCATTGCTGGTTAAGGAGCAAATTAAGGCAATAGTTCGGAAGGACATTAGCTTGGATGATGTGGAATCTATATGGCTAGAGCTGCAGAATACCAAAGGGCAAAAAACGTTAGTGGGAGTTGTGTACAGACCTCCAAACAGTAGTAGTGATGTTGGGGAGGGCATCAAACATGAAATTAGGGGTGCATGCAATAAAGGTGCAGCAGTTATAATGGGTGACTTTAATATGCACATAGATTGGGTTAACCAAACTGGAAGCAATACGGTGGAGGAGGATTTCCTGGAGTGCATAAGGGATGGTTTTTTAGACCAATATGTCAAGGAACCAACTAGGGGGGAGGCCATCTTAGACTGGGTGTTGTGTAATGAGAGAGGATTAATTAGCAATCTCGTTGTGCGAGGCCCCTTGGGGAAGAGTGACCATAATATGGTGGAATTCTGCATTAGGATGGAGAATGAAACAGTTAATTCAGAGACCATGGTCCAGAACTTAAAGAAGGGTAACTTTGAAGGTATGAGGCGTGAATTGGCTAGGATAGATTGGCGAATGATACTGAAGGGGTTGACTGTGGATGGGCAATGGCAGACATTTAGAGACCACATGGATGAACTACAACAATTGTACATTCCTGTCTGGCGTAAAAATAAAAAAGGGAAGGTGGCTCAACCGTGGCTATCAAGGGAAATCAGGGATAGTATTAAAGCCAAGAAAGTGGCATACAAATTGGCCAGAAATAGCAGCGAACCCGGGGACTGGGAGAAATTTAGAACTCAGCAGAGGAGGACAAAGGGTTTGATTCCGGCAGGGAAAATGGAGTACGAGAAGAAGCTTGCAGGGAACATTAAGGCGGATTGCAAAAGTTTCTATAGGTATGTAAAGAGAAAAAGGTTAGTAAAGACAAACGTTGGTCCCCTGCAGTCAGAATCAGGGGAAGTCATAACGGGGAACAAAGAAATGGCAGACCAATTGAACAAGTACTTTGGTTCGGTATTCACTAAGGAGGATACAAACAACCTTCCGGATATAAAAGGGGTCAGAGGGTCTAGTAAGGAGGGGGAACTGAGGGAAATCTTTATTAGTCGGGAAATTGTGTTGGGGAAATTGATGGGATTGAAGGCCGATAAATCCCCAGGGCCTGATGGACTGCATCCCAGAGTACTTAAGGAGGTGGCCTTGGAAATAGCGGATGCATTGACAGTCATTTTCCAACATTCCATTGACTCTGGATCAGTTCCTATCGAGTGGAGGGTAGCCAATGTAACCCCACTTTTTAAAAAAGGAGGGAGAGAGAAAACAGGGAATTATAGACCGGTCAGCCTGACCTCAGTAGTGGGTAAAATGATGGAATCGATTATTGAGGATGTCATAGCAGCGCATTTGGAAAATGGTGACATGATAGGTCCAAGTCAGCATGGATTTGTGAAAGGGAAATCATGCTTGACAAATCTTCTGGAAGTTTTTGAGGATGTTTCCAGTAAAGTAGACAAAGGAGAACCAGTTGATGTTGTATATTTGGACTTTCAGAAGGCTTTCGACAAGGTCCCACACAAGAGATTAATGTGCAAAGTTAAAGCACATGGGATTGGGGGTAGTGTGCTGATGTGGATTGAGAACTGGTTGTCAGACAGGAAGCAAAGAGTAGGAGTAAATGGGTACTTTTCAGAATGGCAGGCAGTGACTAGTGGGGTACCGCAGGTTCTGTGCTGGGGCCCCAACTGTTTACATTGTACATTAATGATTTAGATGAGGGGATTAAATGTAGTATCTCCAAATTTGCAGATGACACTAAGTTGCGTGGCAGTGTGAGCTGCGAGGAGGATGCTATGAGGCTGCAGAGTGACTTGGATAGGTTAGGTGAGTGGGCAAATGCATGGCAGATGAAGTATAATGTGGATAAATGTGAGGTTATCCGCTTTGGTGGTAAAAACAGAGAGACAGAGTATTATCTGAATGGTGACAGATTAGGAAAAGGGAAGGTGCAACGAGACCTGGGTGTCATGGTACATCAGTCATTGAAGGTTGGCATGCAGGTACAGCAGGCGGTTAAGAAAGCAAATGGCATGTTGGCCTTCATAGCGAGGGGATTTGAGTACAGGGGCAGGGAGGTGTTGCTACAGTTGTACAGGGCCTTGGTGAGGCCACACCTGGAGTATTGTGTACAGTTTTGGTCTCCTAACTTGAGGAAGGACATTCTTGCTATTGAGGGCGTGCAGCGAAGATTCACCAGACTGATTCCCGGGATGGTGGGACTGACCTATCAAGAAAGACTGGATCAACTGGGCTTGTATTCACTGGAGTTCAGAAGAATGAGAGGGGACCTCATAGAAATGTTTAAAATTCTGACGGGTTTAGACAGGTTAGATGCAGAAAGAATGTTCCCAATGTTGGGGAAGTCCAGAACCAGGGGTCACAGTCTGAGGATAAGGGGTAAGCCATTTAGGACCGAGATGAGGAGAAACTTCTTCACCCAGAGAGTGGTGAACCTGTGGAATTCTCGACCACAGAAAGTAGTTGAGGCCAATTCACTAAATATATTCAAAAGGGAGTTAGATGAAGTCCTTACTACTCGGGGGATCAAGGGGTATGGCGAGAAAGCAGGAAGCGGGTACTGAAGTTTCATGTTCAGCCATGAACTCATTGAATGGCGGTGCAGGCTAGAAGGGCTGAATGGCCTGCTCTTGCACCTATTTTCTATGTTTCTATGTTTCTATCTCTAATCTCCACCCACAATGATTCAACATTTTGTTCAATATCGTCTCTCACAACTGCCCTGATATCATCCTTTATTAACAGAGCTACCCCACCTCCTTTCCCTTCTTGTCTATCTTTCCGAATTGTCAGATACCACTGTATGTTTAATTCCCAGTCTTGGCCCCCCCTGCAACCACGTTTCTGTAATGGCCACCAAATCATACCCATTTGTAATGATTTGTGCCGTCAACTCATTTACGTTATTTCGAATGCTGCGTGCGTTTAGGTAGAGTGTTTTAAAATAGTTTTTAAACCATGATTTTTAGTTTTGACCCCTCCTGCAGCCCCTTTATATTCATACATATTGTCCCTTTCTATCACCTTGTGGTTTACACTTACCCCAGTGTTACTCTGCTCTGTTGCCTCCTGCCTACTGCATTCTTTCTTGGGGTCCTGTTCATCTGCGCTCTCACCCACTCTAACTAGCTCAGAGCCATCTCCTGGGTTCCGAATACTCCTTGTACTCTTTTGCCAGAGAATTCTTAACCTGTGGAATTCTCTACCACAGAGAGTTGTTGATGCCAGTTCATTGGATATGTTCAAGAGGGAGTTAGGTATGGCCCTTACGGCTAAAGGGATCAAGGGGTATGGCGAGAAAGCAGGAAAGGGGTACTGAGGTGAATGATCAGTCATGATCTTATTGAATGGTGGTGCAGGCTCTAAGGGCCGAATGGCCTACTCCTGCACCTATTTTCTATGTTTCTATGTTGAGTTCCCAGCCTTGGTTACCCTGGAGCTATATCTCCGTAATCCCAATTACATCATATCCGTTAACAGCTATCTGCGCAGTTAATTCATCTACCTTATTATGAATTCTCCTCGCATTGAGACACAGAGCCTTCAGGCTTGTTGTTTTTACACTCTTTGTCCTTTTAGAATTATGTTGTAATGAGGCCCTTTTTGATTTTTGCCTTTGATTTCTCTGCCCTCCACTTTTCCTTATCTGCTTTCTGCCTTTTGCTTCTGCCCCCATTTTACTTCCCTCTGTCTCCCTGCATAGATTCCCATCCCCCTGCCATATTAGTTTAAACCCTCCCCAACAGCACTAGAAAACACTTCCCCTCGGTCATTGGTTCCAGTCCTGCCAGGTGCAGACCGTCCGGTTTGTACTGGTCCCCACCTCCCCGAGAACCGGTTCCAATGTCCCAGGAATTTGAATCCTTCCCTCTTCCACCATTCCTCAAGCCACGTATTCATCTTAACTATTCTGCTATTTCTCCTCTGACTAGCACGTGGCACTGGTAGCAATCCTGAGATTACTACGTTTGAAGCAGCCAATTTGTGCATAGCTAGGTTCGACAAGCAGCAATGAGCAGATCATCTGTTTTTGTGATGTTGGTTGAGGGATAAATATTGACCAGGACACTGGCGAGAACTCCCCTGCTCTTCTTCGGAAAAATAGCCCCATTTATATCCAGCTGAGAGGACTGATGTATCATCCAAATGTCCGCACCTCCGACAGTGCAGCACTCCCTCAACACCACACAGGAGTATCAACCTAGATTTTGTACTCAATTCTCTGGCATGGGAATTGACCCATAGCTTTCTGACCCAGAGGCCACTGAGCCACAGCTGACACAATAAATTGAAGCATGAAGGGAAGAAGAGAAGGGGAGGGGAGGGGGGATGCTGGCAGAACACCAGTATAAAAATAGCTGTCTTGGATTGTTGTGGAGTCCATTTTTTAATTAAGTACCCAGCAATGCAGGCCCAGTTCTACTAAGAAACTTGTGAACAGTGGGAAGCAAGTAGTGCAGCTGGCTCCAGAAACACTTAACCTGGTCCAAGTGCAGATTTTTAATATACCAAATCATTTCCTATTCACTGCCATTGCATAGAGCTTCTGATCCAGGCACAACACTTGAATATATAATCCTGATTCAAACATACAATTTTCCTCAATTATTCATATTTTCAATGCTGAGCACACTGAATATCATTAGCACATTGCCTAATTTCACCCTTAGTGCAGCATGTTAGAAGCCTGCGCTTTCTCACATTAACACCTTCTTGTAACAGGATGGAATTATGATCTAAGTCAATATGTGATCTTATCGGTCTTATCCTCCCAATTGCACCAGGGTGGAGCGGAATAAAATAAGGCTTTTCAGAACTTTGTGATATAAAGCTGGAAGTGTGTGTCTCATCCCCAGGGGCCTAGCAAGCAGTGCAGCCTTGATGTGGGTTTTACATAGACCTACAATTTGGGCCTGCCAAAGGCAAACGCTGCATAAATCCATATGCTCATTTCAGAATGTGCATTATTACTTGTTAACTCCTGTTCTTTGAAAAACAAAACTTGTAATAATGACCTTCTGGCAGCATATGATGGTGCAATCCTCCATTCACTTATGTCATGAGGCATTATAATAGCCTTTCACTGATGTCAGATTGCAGTTCTACTCACTTGAGTTCTCTAATAGTTCGGATACCAGGCCTTCACTAAAGCCGCTCTTGTTAAATCTTTCGACACAAAGCGTGACGCCATCTGGCGCACGTGCAAGTGAGGAAATATGCAGGAAAGGAAAGAGAATTTTCCAGCACAGATTTTCAGTATCAAAAGGTTTGGCAAGAATACAAAAAAAATGCGAGCTGTCGGGTGTCGAGATATGAAAAATTGTTCGCAACAGACAATCAATGTTACACAGGTAAGAAGGGCTCATATGTTCAACCTGACCTTTAGGAATAGTGAGAGAAAATTGCAGGGCTACGGGGAATGAACAGGGGAGTGGGACTAATTGGAAAGCTCTTTCAAAGAGCCAGCACATATTCAATGGGCCAAATGGCATCCTTCTGTGCTGTATGATTCTATAATCCTTTGATCTCAGCGCAAGGTGTGGAGTGTAGAGGCAGGATTCAGTGTGCCAGTAGATGCTAATTCAGAGGTACGGCTCTCGTCCTGGCCACAGTTGTTTTAGATATTTTTTGACCTCAAAACTGGATGACGCTTGAGTCTATATGGCAGCCACGGCATGACTGGCCAGCGAGGGTTGTGATTATATTTACTATGAATTTTCTGCTCTGCAAGAGTGTGGATTTTGTGCTCTTGAAGCTAGGGATGTTAACGCAGAGTCGGCATTGAGCAATTTTACAGTAGTTCATCATCATAGGTGGTCCCTCATATTGAGGATAACTTGCTTCCACGCCAAAAAGGGATGAGTTCACAGTTGTTTCAATGAAGGACCTAATATTCCAGATCCTGAACTGCATGTTGAAGGATGGAAGATGCCTGTGCGTGGATTTTTTTAACGTGGGATGGCCGTTGCACCCCAGCCACCACACGGGCTTGACAGAGCTAGGTCTTGGTCCAGTGGCAAGGATTAACCAAGACGACTGGAGACCAGCTCTGCTGTATGGACCTAGTGCGCACATATATTGCAGTGTGGGCTGGCTCATGCTGCCCCTGGGCCCTCGCCTCTTCTGGACACCGAACTCACGCCACTCCTGGGCCCCGATCGCGTCGCTCCACAATCACTCGCCACTCCTGCGCCCCATACTTGCTGCTCCTGCTGTATCTGCCACCTGCCCATGCTCCAATCATAGTAGTTACGGCATGTTTAAACGCAGAGTAAAACTCTCTCCCCAGTGTGCCTGTTTCAACCTCAGAAAAGCATCCCTAATACAGCATTTGTCCATTTCCCACAACAACCATCCTGTAGTTTATCTGAGTGAGACTGCTGGTGTTTGGGACCCATGTCCACGATGAACTGGATTCCGATCAATTTCAAATACAACACATACAGCAGATAAAGGAGACTTTTATTCCATCAATCTGGGCTGGAACTGGACCCAAGTTCTGCAGGTGACAGACCAGTGCCCAGCCCATTCCACAACCAATTCCCATTGATTGAAGAGGGGATGTCAGTTTTCTTCACTGTCTGAGATACGAAACACCAGGCTGCTATCCAGGGCTTAGTTGAGAAATAGTTAGCACTATCACACGAGGCAAGTTAAGAATAAAAAGAGTTCTTTGACATTTCAGCCACTTGTATAGGTCACTTTGGGCCTGCTTTCACACGTAATTAGTAGTATGGGAACAATTTTAATCTAACTTGGCTGGTGGCTAACTGTTGGTTAGGCCACTCAAGGCCTGGTAAAACTAGGCGGAGCCTGCACGGTGCAAGCTCCACCCATTTAGGATAATAGGAACAGGAGTAGGTCCTTCAACCCCTCGGGCCTGTTCCACCATTCAATGAGATCATGGCTGATCTGTGACCTAACTCCATATACCTGCCTTTGGCCCATATCCATTTGTACCTGAATTTTTCACTGGGATCCTACAACTTGACTTACATAATAAAGAAGCTGTTTCATGTGGGCAGGGTGCTCGCCTGGTTACAGGATCATCTGTAAATGGCACCAGGTAGACCTTGGGCGTCAATGGGTTGGCAGAAGTGCCCCTCTCACTGCCCTGCTCCACTGCCCCACCGACTTTCCCCACCAGGTTGCCTGACAGCCATGATTTGAATTTCTCCACAAAGTTTGAAAAGAACATAAGATTACAACCATTACATTTCCAATGAAAGCAAAGAGCTGAGTATCCTGTCAGCTCATTTGCTACTGTATTAGAAATGTCACCACCAAGTGCAGGCTGATGAGCAGATCTCTGACCACGAGGAGAAATACATAGCAGTCTCTGTTTAGCCAACTTGTAAGCCATGCAATTGGATTATGGTTGCCTGCTGTTGCTGCTCTCAGAAGGGGCTTCCAATATTACACCACTTGCTGTGGTGTGACTAGAGCATTACATTGAACTGAAGTTAACAAAAAGAACTTGCATTTATATAGTGCCTGTCATCACCTCAGGACATCCCAAAGCACTTTACAGCCAATGAAATACATTTGAAGGGTAGTCACTGTTGTGATGCAGGAAACGCGGCAGCCAATTTGCACACAGCAAGCTCCCACAAATAGGAATGAGATAATGACTAAATCATCTCTTTTAGTGATGTTGGTTGAGGGACAAATATTGCTCAGGACACCGGGGAGAACTCTCCTGCTCTTCTTCAAAATAGTACCATGGGATCTCTTACATCCACCTGAGAAGGCAGATGGGGCCTCGATTTAACGTCTCATCCAAAAGACAGTACCTCCATCTTTCATGATTATAATGTGCACACAATACATTATTGGATGGTGCTTAAGTTTTGTCAAAAAATAATATATACAGTTTTAAATTCCTTAAGTAACACGATATAAATCCAATAAGGAAGTCAGGAGAAATTTCGTAGAGAGTGGTAAGAATGTGGAACTCGCTACCACATGGAATGGTTGAGGTGAACAGCATAGATGCATTTCAGGGGAAGCTGGATAAATACATGAGGGAGAAAGGAATAGAAGGATATGGTGATAGGGTGAGATAAAGTAAGGTGGAGCATAAACATCTGGGGCTGTTGGGCCGAATGACCCGGTTCTGTGCTGTAAATTTCACATCATTCTATGTCAAGATTTACATTTTGATTTAATTTGGATTAATAAATTGCAAGCCAACAGACTAAGTCCTCATAGTTCACAGATACAGGCTCGTTCACGATGTCGGGCATAGACATCAAGTTTACAATTTGTGCCTTCATTCCTTCAATGGGCACCACAGCAAACTGTTTAGCGGAGGACCGCTGAGAAAGCAGCCCAGGATCTTTCTTGTAGTGCAGTCCATCAGGCCACACAGCATTTCCACAAACTCCGAGCTCTGGGAGCACGATGCGGCTCGTAATTACTGATACCAAAACAGGGCTGAGTGCAGCCACTAGAAGATGCCATCTCACAGCAGATCATCAGATTGTTACTCAACTGTGGACAGCATCGTAAATTAGACTTGTAGCTCAATGCCTGACAGAAATAGGTCCGTCTGATAGTTATGGGGAGAAATGATGGTACTCCAGGGGGCATGGAAAGGGGGGGAGGGGGGGGGTGAGGGGAGGCAGTGGCACTGTCAATTTTTTTACCCTGGCACCCTGGTGCCTCTGATCTTTCTGAGAATTCCGGGCACGCGTGCTTCATTACCGAGAGACACCAGGGACTTGTTTTTTGCAAGATTAATGAGCGCCATGGAAATTCTCCGGCGCATCTTGATAATTAAGTCTTTGTTTATCAAAAAACAAGTTATATTAGGAGCAGAAAATTCGCAGTAATTATTCATAATCCTAACAATTCAAGTGTAGCTACCTCATTTGCCTGTGTAATGCTGCTTTTTAATTTCTTGCATACATTTGCATATTAATTTTGTCCGTCGGCTGTGGCAGTTTTTTGACAGCTTCTCTGTGCTTTTTTTTCCTCCTCGTTTTTGCAGGAGTGCGACTCAGCTGGGTGGCATTTTGACTGGGTGTAATGATAAATTATGAATTTTCTAATTTGCTGCATAATCATTTAACTCCTTCTGTCCCTAATTGGGAAGATGGCATGGGAGCACTTTTTTGTTTTACATTATAAAAAAAAAGAATTACAATGCACGGCTATTCACCAGTATAGACGCAATAGTAGATAACACAGCAGCAGTTCAGTGGCCACTGCACAATCAAAAGGTTCAGGCATATCATCCCGACGCAAGAACAAAACTCAAGTGCTTTAACATCATCTGAACCTAGAGATTGTGTTGCAGTCTTTAACTCCCTTTCAGTCTTCTATTTCAGTACTTTCTAAAATATTGCAAACCCCTTATAATGATGACTTCCTTAGGAGCCATACAAAGAACATTTTATAAAAAGGTTGCTTTTTATGGGTTCCTCTATTAATCAAGGGGCCATAAAGAATGCACATTATGAGGCTGCAATGAGGGATTCATATGGTCTATTTTACATACTAAATCATTCTTTTGGGAGTGCGGGGTGAGGGGGGGGTGTGGTTCACAGCAATTAAATTGTTCTTAGTGGTAGTATTAATAGAAAGGACTGAGCAGGGATTGTCTGTCAACTGTAGGCATGGTGTGATCAAACAACATGATGCCGTGCTACCACCAAAGAACTTGATACTGTGTCATTTGACACTCATTATAGATTTTTTGCAATGCCTTATTCACTGACTTTGTGTATATTCAGGTATTCACCCACATTGAGTAGGATTAGTTCATTAAGCAAACATCGTGTTAAAAAGACATAATCATTGCAACTATAAATGCCTGCAACATTCTTAAGTGCTCATTTCCTTCATTTGATTTGAGAAAAAAAATCAATTCTGAAGTTGAAACAAAAATGAAAATAGCATTTTGAAGCATATAATATTCTGTCTCTTCTTTCTGCCTGTGCCTTACTCTTTATACATCTGTGCCCATTCTCCACGCTCATTACAAGACTCCACTGGGCAGGCCACATAGTTCACATGCCAGACACAAGACTCCCTAAGCAAGCGCTCTACTCGGAACAAGAGTGAGTTAGATATGGCCCTTATGGATTGGGGGATCAAGGGGTATGGAGAGAATGCAGGAAAGGGGTACTGAGGGAATGATCAGCCATGATCTTATTGAATGGTGGTGCAGGCTCGAAGGGCCGAATGGCCTACTCCTGCAACTATTTTCTATATTTCTATGTTTCTAACTCCTTCACGGCAAGCGAGCCAAAGGTGGGCAGTGGAAACATTACAAGGACACCCTGAAAGCCTCCCTGATAAGGTGCAACATCCCCACTGACACCTGGGAGATCCTGGCAAAAGACCGCTCTAAGTGGAGGAAGTGCATCCGGGAGGGTGCTGAGCACTTCGAGTCGCGTCACAGAGAGCATGCAGAAATCAGCAAACCAGTCCCAGCCACCCCTTCCCTCAATGACTATCTGCCTGTGACAGAGACTCTGGTTCTTGTATTGACTGTACAGTTTTTATGTCTCAAATAAAGCAATGTGATTGAGTACTGTGGACTTGAGTAAGTGTGAACTTCGTCTCTTTATTCTGACTCCAGAGTGCTCACACAGCATAGGAGGCCTGCTTATATACAGTGCTCCCAAGGAATGCTGAGTTCCCTTGGGACTCCAACAGGTGCACCCTCTGGTGGCGGTAGAATGCTGGTTACAAGGTGTTGCATATATAACATCACTCCCCGCAAAGTCAATAGTACATTTATTTACAGGGTGAGACGATCTGGGGCTTTCCGCCCCCTAGTCTCAGTACAAACACAGGTGCAGGTGAGTTGGTTGGGCCTTCGTTGGGCTGCTGCGCAGCTGGCCTTGCTGGGCTGCTGGGGATGATGGGTTCAGCTTCGTGGTCAACCGTGATGTCGGTTGCCACTAGTGTGTGTATCGGAGGGTCAAAGTTGGTGGTGTCTTCTTCAGGTTGCTCGTGGCTGTCTGTGAATCGCAGTTTGGTTTGGTCCAAATGCTTTCTGTAAGTTAGTCCATTTGCAAGCTTGACCTCAAACACCATACTCTCTTCTTTGGCTACGACAGTGCCAGCAAGCCTTTCGGGACAAGATCCGTAGTTAAGTCCAAATACAGGGTCATTGACTTCAATATCGCATGACAAATTTGCACGACCATGATACATGCTTTGTTGAGGCAGCCTGCCCGTGACATGATCATGGAGATCAGGGTGGACTAAAGAGAGTCTTGTTTTGAGTGCCCTTTTCATGAGCGGTTCGGCAGTGGGAACCCTGGTGAGCGAGTGGAGTCTTGTGCGGTAGCTGAGCAGGACTTGGGACAGGCGGATCTGCAGGGAGCCTTCCGACACGTGTTTCAATCTTTGCTTGATGGTTTGGACTAGCCATTCTGCCTGGTTGTTAGAAGCGGGCTTGCACGGGGCAGATGTAGAAACATAGAAACATAGAAAATAGGTGTAAGCCATTCGGCCCTTCGAGCCTGCACCACCATTCAATAAGATCATGGCTGATCCTTCCCTCAGTACCCCTTTCCTGCTTTTTCTCTATAGCCCTTGATCCCTTTAGTCGTAAGGGCCATATCTAAATCCCTCTTGAATATATCCAATGAACTAGCATCAACAACTCTCTGCGATAGGGAATTCCACAGGTTAATGAAGAAGTTTCTCCTCATCTCAGTCCTAAATGGCCTACCCCTTATCCTAAGACTGTGTCCCCTGGTTCTGGACTTCCCCATCATCGGGAACATTCTTCCCGCATCTAACCTATCCAGTCCCGTCAGAATCTTGTAAGTTTCTATGAGATCCCCTCTCATCCTTCTAAACTCCAGTGAATAAAGGCCCAGTTGATCCAGTCTCTCCTCATATGCCAGTCCCGTCATCCCGTGAATCAGTCTGGTGAACCTTCGCTGCACTCCCTCAATAGCAAGAACGTCCTTCCTCAGATTAGGAGAACAAAACTAACACAATATTCCTCACCAAGGCCCTGTACAACTGCAGTAAGACTTCCCTGCTCCTGTACTCAAAGCCCCAAGCTATGAAGGCCAGCATACCATTTGCCTTTGTCACTGCCTGCTGTACCTGCATGCCAACTTTCAATGACTGATCAACCATGACACCCAGGTCTCGTTGCACCTCCCCCTTTTCCTAATCTGCCGCCATTCAGATAATATTCTGCCTTCGTGTTTTTGCCCCCAAAGTGGATAACCTCACATTTATCCACATTATACTGCATCTGCCATGCATTTGCCCACTCACCTAACCTGTCCAAGTCACCCTGCAGCCTTTTAGCATCCTCCTCACAGCTCACACCACCACCCAGCTTAGTGTCATCTGCAAAGTTGGAGATATTACACTCAATTCCTTCATCTAAATCATTAATGTATATTGTAAAGAACTGGGGTCCCAGCACTGAGCCCTGCGGCAATCCAGAGTCACTGCCTGCCATTCTGAAAAGGATCCGTTTATCCCGACTCTCTGCTTCCTGTCTGCCAACCAGTTCTCTATCCACATCAATACATTACCCCCAATACCATGTGCATTGATTTTGCACACCAATCTCTTGTGTGGGACCTTGTTAAAAACTTTTTGAAAGTCCAAATACACCACACCCACTGGTTCTCCCCTGCCCACTCTACTAGTTACATCCTTAAAAAATTCCAGAAGATTTGTCAAGCATGATTTCCCTTTCATAAATCCATGCTGACTTGGAGCGATCCTGTCACTGCTTTCCAAATGCGCTGCTAGTTCATCTTTAATAATTGATTCCAACATTTTCCCCACTACTGATGTCAGGCTAACCGATCAATAATTACCTGTTTTCTCTCTCCCTCCTTTTTTAAACAATGGTGTTACATTAGCTACCATCCAGTCCATAGGAACTGATCTAGAGTCAATAGACTGTTGGAAAATGATCACCAATGCATCCACTATTTCTATAGCCACTTCCTTAAGTACTCTGAAATGCAGACTATCAGGCCCGGGGATTTATCGGCCTTCAATCCCATCAATTTTCCAAACACAATTTCCCGCTTTATAAGGATATCCTTCAGTTCCTCCTTCTCTCTAGTATTTTCGGAAGGTTACTTGTGTCTTCCTTCATGAAAACGGAACCAAAGTATTTGTTTAACTGGTCCACCATTTCTTTGTTCCCCATTATAAATTCACCTGAATCCGACTGCAAGGGACCTACGTTTGTTTTCACTCATCTTTTTCTCTTCACATATCTATAGAAGCTTTTGCAGTCAGTTTTTATGTTCCCAGCCAGCTTCCTCTCATACTCTATTTTCCCCCTGCTAATTAAACCCTTTGTTCTCCTCTGCTGTATTACAAAATTCTCTTAGTCCTCAGGTTTGCTGCTTTTATGGCCAATTTATATGCCTCTTCCTTGAATTTAACATTATCCTTAATTTCCCTTGTTAGCCACGGTTGAGCCACCTTCCCCATTTTATTTTTACTCCAGACAAGGATGTACAATTGTTCAAGTTCATCCATGTGATCTTTAAATGTTTGCCATTGCCTATCCACCATCAACCCTTTAAGTATCACTCACCAGTCTATTCTAACCAATTCATGTCTCATACCATTGAAGTTACCTTTCCCCAAGTTCAGGACCCTCGTCTCTTAATTAACTGTGTCACTCTCCATCTTGTAAAGAATTCTACCATATTATGGTCACTCTTCCCCAAGGGGCCTTGCACAACATAAGAACATAATAAGAACATAAGAATTAGGAACAGGAGTAGGCCACCTAGCCCCTCGAGCCTGCTCCGCCATTCAATAAGATCATGGCTGATCTGGCCGTGGACTCAGCTCCACTTACCCGCCCTCTCCCCGTAACCCTTAATTCCCTTATTGGTTAAAAATCTATCTATCTGTGACTTGAATACATTCAATGAGCTAGCCTCAACTGCTTCCTTGGGCAGAAAATTCCACAGATTCACAACTCTCTGAGAGAAGATTGCTAATTAGTCCTTTCTCATTACACATCACCCAGTCTAGGGTGGCCAGCCCTCTAGTTGGTTCCTCGACATATTTCTGGAAAACTATCCCTAATAGACTCCAGGAAATCCTTCTCCACCGCATTGCTACCAGTTTGGTTAGCCCAGTCAATATGTAGATTAAAGTCGCCCATGATAACTGCTGTACCTTTATTGCATATATCCCTAATTTCTTGTTTGATGCTGTCCCCATCCTCATTACTACTGTTTGGTGGTCTGTACACAACTCCCACTAGTGTTTTCTGCCCTTTGGTATTCTGTAGCTCCACCCATACCGATTCCACATCATCCAAGCTAATGTCCTTCCTTACTATTGCATTAACTTCCTCTTTAGCCAGCAACACCACCCGACCTCCTTTTCCTTTCTGTCTATCCTTCCTAAATGTTGAATACCGCTGGATGTCGAGTTCCCAGCCTTGGTCACCCTGGAGCCATGTCGTCATGATGCCAATTACATCATATCTGTTAATAGCTATCTGCGCAGTTAATTCGTCCACCTTATTCCGAATACTCCTCGCATTGAGGCACAGAGCCTTCATGGTTGTCTTTTTAACACCCTTTGCATCTTTAGGATTTTGCTGTAATTTGGCCCTTTTTGCTTTTTGCTTTGAGTATCTCGGCCTTCCACTTTTACTTTTCTTCTTTCTATATTTTGCTTCTGCCTCCATTGTACTTCCCTCTGTCTCCCTGCATAGGTTCCCATCCCCCTGCCATATTAGCTTAACCCCTCCTCACAGACATTGGTTCTGGTCCTGCCCAGGTGCAGACCGTCCGCTTTGTACTGATCCCACCTCCCCCAGAATCGGTTCCAATGTCCCAGAAATTTGAATCCCTCCCTTCTGCACCACTCCTCACCTTATTCACCTTAGCTATCCTGCAATTCCTACTCTGATGAGCACTTGGCTCTGGTCGCAATCCTGAGATTACTACTTTTGAGGTCCTACTTTTTAATTTAGCTCCTAGCTCCCTCAATTCGTAGAACCTCATCCCGTTTTTGACTTGCTTGATCCCATTGCGGGTCATGAATTCTTTGAATTCGCGCTGGTGAAGCACAGCCCATTGTCGCTGACAAGGACATCAGGCAGGTCGTGCATGGCAAACATGCCTCGTAGGCTTTTGTTGGTGGCAGTGGATGTGCTTTCAGACATTATTACACATTCAATCCATTTTAAATAAGCATCCACAACAACCAAAGTCATTTTGCTAGAAACAGGCCAGCGAAGTCAATGTGGATCCGAGACCACGGTTTGGAGGTCCATGACCACAAACTTAGCGGTGCCTCCCTGGGTACAATGCTCAGTTGAGAGTAAGTGTTACATTGGCGCACGCAAGACTCCAAATCTGTGTTGATGCCGGGCCACCACACATGGTATCTGGCTGTAGCTTTCATCCTTACTATGCCTGGGTGGGTACTATGTAGGACGCCTATGAACGTTTCCCTGCCTTTCTTAGGCAAAACCATGCAATTACCCCATAAAGGACAGTCCGCCTGTATGGACCTTTCATCTTTGCGCTGCTGGAACGGCTTAATCTCTTCATGCATCTCCACTGGGACACTGGACCAGTTCCCATGGAGGACACAATTTTTTACAAGGGACAGTAAAGGATCCTGGCTGGTCCAGGTCCTGATCGGGCGGGTCATAACGGGTGACTTTTCATTTTCAACTGCATCCATCATGAAGAGCAAGTCTGCAGGCTGTGCCATTTCCACCCCGGTGGTGGACAATGGTAGTCGACTGAGAGCATCAGCGCAGTTCTCTGTGCTGGCCTGTGACAAATGACATAGTTATATGCAGACAGCGTGAGCGCCCATCTTTGGATGTGAACAGAGGCATTGGTATTAATACCTTTGCTCTCAGAGAATAGCGATATGAGCAGCTTATGGTCAGTTTCTAACTTGAACTTTAGCCCAAACAGATACTGGTGCATTTTTTTCACCCCGTAAATGCATGCCAGAGCTTCTTTTTCAATTATGTTGTAGGCCCTATCGGCCTTGGACAAACTCCTGGACGCATAAGCAACCGTTTGCAATGTTCCCGATTCGTTGGCTTGTTGTAACACACACCCGACCCTGTACGAAGACGCATCGCAAGCTAGCAGTTTGTTAGAACATAACAGATTTCTGGCTTTCTCAAAAGCAGTCTCTTGTGATTTCCCCCATACCCAGTTATCTCCCTTGTGTAGCAACACGTGTAGGGGTTCTAGCAAGGTGCTTAACCCAGGTAGGAAATTACCAAAATAATTGAGGAGTCCGAGGAACGACCACAGCTCCGTCTCGTTCTGTGGTCTCGGTGCGTTCTTGATGGCCTCCGTCTTGACGTCGGTGGGTCTGATGCCGTCTGCCGCAATTCTTCTCCCTAAGAACTAGATCTCTGGCGCCAGGAAAACACACTTCGAGCGTTTCCACCTGAGTCCCACATGATCTAGCTGAATTAGGCCCTCTTCCAGGTTCTGCAAGTGTTCGGCGGTGTCTCGACCTGTGATCAATATGTCATCCTGGAAAACCATGATGCGTGGAACTGGCTTTAGCAGACTCTCCATGTTCCTTTGAAAAATAGCCTCGGCCGATCGAATCACAAACGGGCATCTATTGTAGATGAACAGACCTTTGTGCGTGTTGATGCAGGTGAGGCCTTTTGAAGATTCCACCAGCTCCTGCATCAGGTATGCCGAGGTCAGGTCCAACTTGGTGAACGTTTTTCCTCCTGCCAGCGTCGCAAATAGGTCGTCTGCCTTGGGTAGCGGGTACTGGTCCTGCAATGAAAAACGGTGAATCGTTACTTTATAGTCCCCACAAATTCTGACCGTGCCATCGCCCTTGAGAACCGAAATAATCGGACTGGCCCACTCATTGAACTCAACCGGCACGATGATGCCCTCTCGTTGCAGCCTTTCCAGCTTGATCTCCATTTTCTCTCGCATCATGTATGGCACCGCATGTGCTTTGTGGTGGATGGGTCGTGTACCGGGAGCCAAGTGGATCTGCACCTTCGCCCCAGAGAAATTTCCGATGCCTGGCTCAAACAACGACAGGAACTTGCTCAAAACCTGGGCACATGAGATGTCGTTGAAGGACGAAAGCGCTCGGATGTCGTCCCAGTTCCAGCGGATTTTTCCCAGCCAGCTTCTGCCAAACAGTGTCGGGCCATATCCTGGTACAATCAATCGTGGTAGTTTGTACACCGCTCCATCATAGGAGATTTTTACTGCTGCACTGCCAATTACAGGGATCAGCTCTTTAGTGTAAGTTCTCAGCTTGGTATGAATATGGCTCAGCTTGGGCCTTTGTGCCTTGTTGCACCACTGCCTCTCGAAGGCCTTTTTGCTCATGATAGACTGACTCGCACCCGTGTCCAATTCCATGGATACTGGAATTTCGTTCAGTTGAACTTTTAACATGATCAGTGGACATTTCGTGGTGAAGGTGTGTACCCCATATACTTCTGCTTCCTCGGTTCGAGTCTCTAGTTCAGTTTGATCCGCCATGGATTGGTTTTCCTCTGCAACGTGGTGGTGGTGGTTTTCAGGGTTTGCAGCTCGTCTGTACATTCGCTGGAGGTGTCCCATTGTTCCACATCCTTTTCACACATAGTGTTTGAAGCGGCATTGATGGGCTCGATGATCACCTCCGCAGCGCCAACAAGGTGTTAATTACCTCGCATTCACACTTGATGGCGGAATCTGAGTCATCTGAGGTCGTGCAGCTGCAGGCGTGTACGTTCTACCATATGCATTCTTGCCTGAAAACGACGTTACTTTGTGTACAGTAACTTTGTGTCCTGATGCATCTTTATGCTGCGAAATTTGTTTGGTGTTATCGCTGGTGGACATAAATGCCTGGGCTATCGTTATGGCTTTGCTCAGGTTCGGTGTTTCAACAGTCAATAGTTTGCAAAGGATTACCTCATGGCCAATGCCAAGCACAAAAAATTCTCTTAGTATTTGTTCCAGGAATCAATCGAATTTGCAATGTCCTGCAAGGCGTTTTAGTTCGGCAACGTAGCTCGGCACTTGCTGGCCTTCAGACCACTGACACATATAAAATTGATACCTTGCCATCAGAATGCTCTCCTTCAGATTTAGGTGCTCCCGGACCAGTGTACACAGTTCTTCATACGATTCGGTTGTTGGTTTCACCGGAGCAAGAAGATTCTTACTGAGGCCATAGGTTGTTGCCCCGCAGATGGTGAGGAGGATCGCCCTTCATTTGGCAGCGTTCTCATTCCCTTCCAGCTCATTGGCCACGAAGTATTGGTCGAGTCGCTCCATGAAGGCTTCCCAATCATCACCTTCTGTGAATTTCTCCAGGATACCAACAGATCTCTGCATTTTCGCGTGATAGTTCGTTATCTATTATTCGTCGCCAGTTGTTATGTCTCAAATAAAGCAATGTGACTGAGTACTGTGGACTTGAGTAAGTGTGACATTAGTCTCTTTATTCTGACTCCAGAGTGCTGGCACAGCATGGGAGGCCTGCTTATATGCAGTGCTCCCAAGGGATGGCGATAGAATGCTCCTGGTGGTAGAATGCTGATTATAAGGTGTTGCACACATAACATCAGCCACCTAAGAACTTATGTTAAGAGTGGAAGGAAGTCTTCCTCGATTCCGAGGAACTGCCTATGATGATGATGACAAGTCTCTCAGTTCTAGCATGCTAGGGTTGATAGAAACATAGAAACATTGAAATTAGGTGCAGGAGTAGGCCATTCGGCCCTTCGAGCCTGCACCGCCATTCAATAAGATCATGGCTGATCATTCAACCTCAGTATCCCTTTCCTGCTTTCTCTCCATACCCCTTGATCCCTTTGGCCGTAAGGGCCATATCTAACTCCCTCTTGAATATATCTAACGAACTGGCCTCAACAACTTTCTGCGGTAGAGAATTCCACAGGTTAACCACTCTCTGAGTGAAGAGGTTTCTCCTCATCTCGGTCCTAAATGGCTTACCCCTTATTCTTAGACTGTGACCCCTGGTTCTGGAACTCCCCAGCAACGGGAACATTCTTCCTGCATCTAACCTGTCCAATCAGAATTTTATATGTTTCTATGAGATCCTCTCTCATTCTTCTAAACTCCAGTGGATACAAGCCCAGTTGATCCAGTCTCTCCTCATATGTCAGTCCTGCCTTCCCAGGAATCAATCTGGTGACCCTTGGCTGTACTCCCTCAATAGCAAGAACGTCCTTCCTCAGATTAGGGGAGCAAAACTGAACACAATATGCTAGGTGTGGCCTCACCAAGGCTCTGTACAACTGCAGTAAGACCTCCCTGCTCCTATACTCAAATCTTCTGGCTATGAAGGCCAACATGCCATTTGCCTTCTTCACCACCTGCTGTACCTGCATGCCAAACTTCAATGATTGATGGACCATGACACCCAGGTCTCGGTGCACCTCCCCTTTTCCGAATCTGTCACAATTCAGATAATATTCTGTCTTCCTGTTTTTGCCACTAAAGTGGATACCCTCACATTTTTCCACATTATACTGCATCTGCCATGCATTTGCCCACTCACCTAACCTATCCAAGTCAACCTGCAGTCTCTTAGCATCCTCCTTGCAGCTCACACTGCCACCCAGCTTAGTGTCATCTGCAAACTTGGAGATATTACACTCAATTCCTTCATCTAAATCATTGACGCATATTGTAAACAGCTGGGGTCCCAGCAATGAACCCTGCGACACCCCACTGTTTACTGCCTGCCATTCTGAAAAGGACCCGTTTATTCCGACTCTCTGCTTCCTGTCTGCCAACCAGTTCTCTATCCACGTCAATACATTACCCCCAATACCATGTGCTTTAATTTTGCACACTAATCTCTTGTGTGGGACCTTGTCAAAAGCCTTTTGAAAGTCCAAATACACCACATCCACGGGTTCTCCCTTATCCACTCTACTAGTTACATCCTCAAAAAATTCTAGATGATTTGTCTAGCAGGATTTCCCTTTCATAAATCCATGCTAACTTGGACCGATTCTGTCACCGCTTTCCAAATGCGCTGCTATTTCATCTTTCATAATTGATTCCAATATTTTCCACACCACTGATATCAGTCCAACCGGTCTATAATTACCCATTTTCTCTTTCCCTCCTTTTTTAAAAAGTGGTGTTACATTAGTTACCCTCCAGTCCATAGGAACTGATCCAGAGTCAATAGACTGTTGGAAAATGATCACCAATGCATTCACTATTTCTAGGGACACTTCATTAAGTACTCTGGGATGCAGCCTATCAGGCCCTGGGGATTTATTGGCCTTCAATCCCATCAATTTCCCTAACACAATTTCCTGATGAATAAGGATTTCCTTCAGTTTCTTCTTTTCGCTAGACCCTCAAACCCCTAGTATTTCTGGAAGGTTATTTGTGTCTTCCTTAGTGAAGACAGAGCCAAAGTATTTGTTCAATTGGTGGGGAGGCCTATAAAAGGCCCAGCGTCGTTCCTCAGGCCAGCGGGGAGTTCAAGCAGCGTCGAAGAGGCAGCGTGGGGAGTCCTATAAAAAGCCCAGCATCGTTCCTGAGGCCAGCGGGGAGTTTGAGCAGTGTCAAAGAGGTCAGCTGGTGCAGCTGCAGCAGGGTGAGAAGGCAAAAAAGTAGAAAGAAATCGAAAGGTGACGTCACAGCCAAAGGGATAAGTGATTGGCTGGTGATTGGTGAGTAGTTTTTCTTTTTCTTTTCTTAATCAGTAAGTAACCTTTTAGCATTGTTGTTGCCAAATTAAGTTAATCTAAGGGTTAAGTCATGGCAGGAGATCTCGGATACGTGTTAAACTACTCCTGTAATATGTTGGTAGTCAGGGATGCTTCCAGTGTCCCTGACGATTACATGTGCGGGAAGTGCATGACAGACTGCGTTGCGGCACTGGAGCTACGGGTGGATTTACTCTGGAGCATCCACAATGCCGAGAATGACGTGAATAGCATGTTTAGTGAGTTGGCCACACCGCAGGTAAAGGGTACACAGCCAGATAGGTTATGCGTGACCAACAGGAAGAGCAGTGGAAGGAAGGTAGTGCAGGGGTCCCGTGCGGTCATCCCCCTGCAAAACAGATACACCGCTTTGGGTACTGTTGAGGGGGATGACTCATCAGAGGAGAGCAGCAGCAGCCAAGTTTATGGCACCATGGGTGGCTCTGCTGCACAGGAGGGCAGGAAAATGAGTGGAAGGCTATAGTGATAGAGGATTCTATTGTAAGAGGAATAGATAGATGTTCGCAACCGAGACTCCAGGATGGTATGTTGCCTCCCTGGTGCAAGGGTCAAGAATGTCTCGGAGCGGGTGCAGGACATTTTGAAGAGGGAGGGTGAACAGCCAGTTGTCGTGGTGCATAGGGGTACCGACGATATAGGTAAAAAATGGAATGAGGTCCTACAAGACGAATTTAGGGAGCTAGGAGCTAAATTAAAAGGTAGGACCTCAAAAGTAGTAATCTCAGGATTGGTACCGGTGCCATGTGCTAGTCAGAGCAGGAATCGCAGGATAGCTCAGATGAATATGTGGCTTGAGGAGTGGTGCAGAAGGGAAGGATTCAAATTCCTGGGACATTGGAACCGGTTCTGGGGGAGGTGGGACCAGTACAAACCGGACGGTCTGCACCTGGGCAGTTCCGGAACCAATGTCCCAGGGGGAATGTTTGCTAATGCTGTTGGGGAGTGGTTGAATTAATATAGCAGGGGAATAGGAACATATGCAGGGAGACAGAGGGAAGTAGAATGGGGGCAGAAACAAAAGATAGAAAGAAGAAAAAGTGGAGGGCAGAGAAACCCAAGTCAAAAAGCAAAAAGGGTCACATTACAGCAAAATTCTAAGGGGGCAAAGGGTGTTAATAAGACAAGCCTGAAGGCTCTGTGCCTCAATGCGAGGAGTATTCGGAATAAGGTGGACGAATTAACTGCACAGATCGCAATTAACGGGTATGATGTAATTAGCATCACGGAGACATGACTCCAGGGTGACCAAGGCTGGGAACTCAACATACAGTGGTATTCAACATTTAGGAAGGACAGACCGAAAGGAAAAGGAGGTGGGGTGTTGTTGCTGGTTAAAGAGGAAATTAACGTAATAAGAAGGAAGGACATTAGCTTGGATGATGTGGAATCGGTATGGGTGGAGCTACGGAATACCAAAGGGCAAAAAACGCTAGTGGGAGTTGTGTACAGACCACCAAACATTAGTAGTGAGGTTGGGGACAGCATCAAACAAGAAATTAGGAATGGGTGCAATAAAGGTTCAGCAGTTATCATGGGCGACTTTAATCTAAATATTGATTGGGCTAACCAAACTGGTAGCAATGCGGTGGAGGAGGATTTCCTGGAGTGTATTAGGGATGGTTTCCTAGACCAATATGTCGAGGAACCAACTGGAGGGCTGGCCATCCTAAACTGGGTGATGTGCAATAAGGAAGGACTAACTAGCAATCTTGTTGTGCGAGGCCCCTTGGGGAAGAGTGACCATAATATGGTAGAATTCTTTCTTAAGATGGAGAGTGACACAGTTAATTCAGAGACTAGGATCTTGAACTTAAGGAAAGGTAACTTTGATGGTATGAGATGTGAATTGGCTAGAATAGACTGGCGAGTGATACTTAAAGGCTTGATGGTGGATGGACAATGGCAAACATTTAAAGATTACATGGATGAAATTCAACAATTGTACATCCCTGTCTGGAGTAAAAATAAAATGGGGAAGGTGGCTCAACCGTGGCTAACAAGGGAAATTAAGAATAGTGTTAAAGCCAAGGAAGAGGCATATAAATTGGCCAGAAAAAGCAGCAAACCTGAGGACTGGGAGAATTTTGTAATGCAGCAGAGGAGGACAAAGGGTTTAATTAGGAGGGGGAAAATAGAGTATGAGAGGAAGCTTGCTGGCAGCATAAAAACTGACAACAAAATCTTCTATAGATATGTGAAGAGAAAAAGATTAGTGAAAACAAACATAGGTCCATTGCAGTCAGATTCAGGTGAATTTATAATGGGGAACAGAAATAGTGGACCAGTTAAACAAATACTTTGGTTCTGTCTTCACGAAGGAAGACACGACTAACCTTCCGGAACTACTAGGGGACCGAGGGTCTAGTGGGAAAGAGGACCTGAAGGAAATCCTTATTAGGCGGGAAATTGTGTTAGGGAAATTAATGGAATTGAAGGCTGATAAATCCCCGGGGCCTGATAGTCTGCATCCCAGAGTACTTAAGGAAGTGGCCCTAGAAATAGTGGATGCATTGGTGATCATTTTCCAACAGTCTATCGACTCCGGATCGGTTCCTATGGACTGGAGGGTAGCGAATGTAACACCACTTTTTAAGAAAGGATGGAGAGAGAAAATGGGTCCTGATGAAATGCATCCCAGGGTATTAAAAGAGATGGCAGAAGTTATAGCAGATGCATTCGTTATAATCTATCAAAATTCTCTGGACTCTGGGGAGGTATCATCGGATTGGAAAGCAGCTAATGTAACGCTTCTGTTTGAAAAAGGGGGCAGTCAAAAGGCAGGTAACTATAGGCCGTTTAGTTTAACATCTGTAGTGGAGAAAATGCTTGAAGCTATCATTAAGGAAGAAATAGCGGGACATCTAGATAGGAATAGTGCAATCAAGCAAACGCAACATGGATTCATGAAGGGGAAATCATGTTTAACTAATTTACTGGAATTCTTTGAGGATATAACGAGCATGGTGGATAGATGTGTACCGATGGATGTGGTGTATTTAGATTTCCAAAAGGCATTCGATAAGGTGCCACACAAAAGGATACTGCAGAAGATAAAGGTACGCGGAGTCAGAGGAAATGTATTAGCATGGATCGAGAATTGGCTGGCTAACAGAAAGCAGAGAGTCGGGATAAACGGGTCCTTTTTGGGTTGGAAATCGGTGGTTAGTGGTGTGCCACAGGGATCGGTGCTGGGACCACAACTGTTTACAATATACATAGATGACCTGGAAGAGGGGACAGAGTGTAGTGTGACAAAATTTGCAGATGGCACAAAGATTAGTGGGAAAGCGGGTTGTGTAGAGGACACAGAGAGACTGCAAAGAGATTTAGATAGGTTAAGCGAATGGGCTAAGGTTTGGCAGATGGAATACAATGTCGGAAAATGTGAGGTCATCCACCTTGGGAAAAAAAACAGTAAAAGGGAATATTATTTGAATGGGGAGAAATTACAACATGCTGCGGTGCAGAGGGACCTGGGGGTCCTTGTGCATGAATCCCAAAAAGTTAGTTTGCAGGTGCAGCAGGTAATCAGGAAGGCGAATGGAATGTTGGCCTTCATTGCGAGAGGGATGGAGTACAAAAACAGGGAGGTCCTGCTGCAACTGTACAGGGTATTGGTGAGGCTGCACCTGGAGTACTGCGTGCAGTTTTGGTCACCTTACTAAAGGAAGGATATACTAGCTTTGGAGGGGGTACCGAGACGGTTCACTAGGCTGATTCCGGAGATGAAAGGATTACCTTATGATGATCGATTGAGTAGACTGGGTCTTTACTCGTTGGAATTAGAAGGATGAGGGGAGATCTTATAGAAACATTTAAAATAATGAAAGGGATAGACAAGATAGAGGCAGAGAGGTTCTTTCCACTGGTCGGGGAGACTAGAACTAGGGGGCACAGCCTCAAAATACGGGGGATCTAATTTAAAACCGAGTTGAGAAGGAATTTCTTCTCCCAGAGGGTTGTGAATCTGTGAAATTCTCTGCCCAGGGAAGCAGTTGATGCTAGCTCATTGAATGTATTCAAATCACAGATAGATAGATTTTTAACCAATAAGGAAATTAAGGGTTATGGGGAGCGGGCGGGTAAGTGGAGCTGAGTCCACGGCCAGATCAGCCATGATCTTGTTGAGTGGCGGAGCAGGCTCGAGGGGCTGGATGGCCTACGCCTGTTCCTAATTCTTATGTTCTTATAGACCGGTTAGCCTGACATCAGTGGTGGGAAAAATATTGGAATCAATTATTAAAGATGAAATAGCAGCACATTTGGAAAGCAGTGATGGGATCGGTCCAAGTCAGCATGAAGTTATGAAAGGGAAATCATGCTTGACAAATCTTCTAGAATTTTTTGAGGATCTAACTCATAGAGTGGACAAGGGAGAACCAGTGGATGTGGTGTATTTGGACTTTCAAAAGGCTTTTGACAAGGTCCCACACAAGGGATTGCTGTGCAAAATTAAAACACATGGTACTGAGGGTAATGTACTGGCGTGGATAGAGAACTCGTTGGCAGACAGGAAGCAGAGAGTCGGGATAAACAGGTCCTTTTCAGAATGGCAGGCAGTGACCAGTGGGCTGCCGTAGGGCTCAGTGCTGGGACCCCAGCTATTTACACTATACATTAATAATTTGGATGAGGGAATTGAGTGTAATATCTCCAAGTTTGCAGATGACAATAAGTTGGGTGGCGGTGTGAGCTGTGATGAGGACGCTAAAAGGCTGCAGATTGACTTAGACAGGTTAGGTGAGTGGGACAACGCATAGCAGATGCAGTATAATGTGGATAAATGTGAGGTTATACACTTTGGTGGCAAAAACATGAAGGCCGAATATTATCTGAATGGCAGCAGATTAGGAAAAGGGGAGGTGCAACGAGACCTGGGTGTCATGGTGCATCAGTCATTGAAAGTTGGCATGCAGGTACAGCAGGCGATGAAGAAGGCAAATGTATGTTGGCCTTCATAGTTAGGGGATTTGAGTATGGGAGCAGGGAGGTCTTACTGCAGTTGTACAAGACCTTAGTGAAGCCTCACCTGGGATATTGTGTTAGTTTTGTTCTCCTAATCTGAGGAAAGATGTTCTTGCTATTGAGGGAGTGCAGCGAAGGTTCACCAGACTGATTCCCGGGATGGCAGGACTGACATATGAGTAGAGACTGGATCGACGGTGCCTGTATTCACTGGAGTTTCGAAGGATGAGAGGGGATCTCATAGAAACATATAAAATTCTGATGGGACTGGACAGGTTAGATGCGGGAAGAATGTTCCCGATGTTGGGGAAGTCCAGGACCAGGGCACATGATCTAAGGATAAGTGGTAAACCATTTAGGACTGAGATGAGGAGAAACTTCTTCACTCAGAGATTTGTTAACCTGTGGAATTCCCTACCGCAGAGTTGTTGATGCCACTTCATTGGATACATTCAAGAGGGAGTTAGATATGGCCCTTATGGCTAAGGGGATCAAGGGGTATGGAGAGAAAGCAGGAAAGGGGTACTGAGGTGAATGATCAGCCATGATCTTATTGAATGGTGGTGCAGGCTCGAAGGGCCGCATGGCCTACTCCTGCACCTATTTTCTATGTTTCTATGTTGGTCTGCCATTTCTTTGTTCCCCATTATAAATTCACCTGATTCTGTCTGCAAAGGACCTACGTTGTTCTTCACTAACCTTTTTTTCTTCACAAATCTATATTGCTATTGATATCTTGGCGATGGTTGAGAACTGGCGCAAAACTATCCAGAGGTGCAGTGCACTAATAGTATAACGGGCCAAAGAGGAACCCAATGTGGAGGCACCATGTGTAGCCAGTGGGCAAGCATCAGAGAAACCCAGCATGACATGAACACTATGCTGCTTAAGGTGGGCACAAGAATGTTTGCCCTCACTGCGGCATAAAAAGGAAAGATTGAGGTGACCTTCAGATCTACTTAAAGTGCCATGTCTTTAGTGCCATTTGGATATAGATTGCAGTAGATGGCACCACTGTGCCACTGCCTTGCAGGTGAATTGAAGCCCATCCAGGCAGAACTCATCAGACAAGTTTGGATGAATGGTCTTCTCCCAGTGGGTTAGTGGGTGGTCGGTAGGAAATGGCAGTCCACCGGCCTCATGCGCCAAAACATCAGTTATCTGGCTTGCATCAGTTGCTCCTCTTCTTCCTCATGAAAACATCAAAATGATGGGATTCCTCTCGAGAAATCCGTTTCCAGAATTTCCAGAACTGAGACAAAATATGGCAGTGGCAGAATCCATGGCACAAAGCCCCCTACCTGCAACAAAAGGAACACATGAAACTATGCAAAAGTAATTACTTCCAAATCTGCTTTTTGCAATCCTGTCGGACACCAGTCATACATGGGTATTATTATTAACCCATTTGGAACTATTGTAAATGGTGAAAAAGCATGCGAACATCGAAATGACCCTTTTACATATTACAATGAAGCCCCAGCCTGCTTCTGGGCAATCTAAATTGCTGTTGGAAACGTGTCAGATGCAAAATGGGCGGGGATCCAGAGGTACTGATCTCTGCCCTTTTTTTTTTGCTATGTGCCTGCTTCTTCAGGGAGACATTGTGGAGACAAAATATTGCTCCTTTCTCTCCCATAAGGATTCTGACTGTTTCATATATTCCACCTCAGGAATTTATATGAATGAGAGCTGCCAATTTTGTAAAGAAACAAATAGTGTGCTGTGCACTATCGCCTCCCTCGACCTCTCTATTCTACCTGGGGAGGAACCCATTGTGACATCATGCTCATATTGCCATGATGTCTTCAAAAAGTTTGGCTGAAGCTAATCATCGCCTCGGCTAAGTTGCGTTCGGTACTTACCAGTGTTTAGATGAATAAATGGTTTGGGCTCAGTTCCTGGCCCAATTACAAACATTTCAAAATGATAACTTTTACATTTAAAGTGGCATTGTTTCATTATATAAGTTAGAAGCACTGTATTCAGCAAAAGGTTCGCCAATGCCTGTGCATGCGTTTGATCTCCCATACTGCACCATTGTATTCATGTAAAATCTCTTGCATTGTATTACGGTACTGATGTGGTCTTGTTGCGACCATGTTTGAACTTTATTTTTGCTTCGGTTTAACTTATTAAAACCAGCTTTCTCATGGATCAGATTAGTGTTTGTTGTGTCAATTCTAGTATTTCTGATTGGTATCAGTTGTTTCTTATTGATACAAAGCAATGCTTTCTTTCTGACTTGTTCCAATTATATTTCATAAAAACAATCAACAAATACTAAGAAAGGCATTTTCAGCTCTTTATCAGCTAACTTGAGAGTTTTCCCATTCTGGGTTCCAGCCGCTGTGCCATACGCCTCCTCCTCACTCCTGTGACTCCCTCTCATTCCTGGGCCTTTCTTCAAACTCCACGTCCCCTCTGTGGCCTCCCAGTCTCCAACTGGCCCTTATCTTGCCTATCACTTGCCCCCTGCTCCCACTACAAGCTTCAGCCTTGCCTGCCATTCTCTCCTTGGGCCTCCGACTCTCTGACTCGATCCATGCCTGCTGCTCGTTTTCCACTCTGGCCTCTGCATCTGTGTAAACACACGGAGATTTGCTTCTCCTCATACTTGGCTTAGAAACAATAACTATGAGCGATGTACTAGTATAATACAATTTTAGAACCTTTCATGCCTTCATTGTTAATGTATTACCATCATATATAACCCTTCATGATGGATTATTATAATGCTAAAAAATTCTCTTAAGTTAGACACAGCATTATTTATGCACATATGTGTGTGTGTCTGTGTATAAAACTCCTTTAGATATTGTGCGAGTAGAGCAACAAGATGAAGTATTTAATTGATCTGATTTAACCGAGTAGACAGAAATACAATAAAAATACAGAAAATACAGTCAGTTCCTCTTAGGAATCAGCAGAGGTCCTCTGTACCACCACCCTCCAAATAACTTTACTCTTTACATTCACGTTATTGCTATAGCCTTTATTCTAAATTGCTCTTAAAACTTGCTCTCAAGTGGAGTTACATGGATAACTATGCAGCTTGAGCAAGGTATTTAGCACAGACCCAAATATAGATCCATGGCAGTGCATGGATATCGGGTTTAATTTCACCAGCTTTGTCACCTGATAGCTTTTACAATTTTTTTTCCTTAATTCAAGGATTAGATTGCAGATTGTTGTTGTGCTTATTGATGTAAAATACCAAACTCGACATTGATTGGCCAATCACACCCTCGTTCACTCACTCACTCCATAAAAATAGCTGGTTTAGTAAATAAAATGACTCTATGAAGCCAGATAGGGATGTATTCTGCCGAGTTTGAGGTTAAGAAAACATTTTTGAAGTAGTGCTAAGAAGCTTTAAACTGCAGGTCAGGGTAAGTGCAAAGAGCATAGGTCCATTCCTCAGCACAGGCTTTATCTCCTTTATTGAGCACAAAATTACTTAAATCTCTTTGAAGTTTTCCTAGGCCCGAAGCTCTGGAATTCCCTCCCTAAACCTCTCCGCCTCTCTACCTCTCTTTCTTCCTTTAAGATGCTCCTTAAAATCTACCTCTTTGACCAAGCCTGTCCTAATACCTCATTATTTGTCTCGGTTTCCAATTTTGTTTGATAACGCCTCTGTGAAGCACCTTGGGACATTTTATTACGTTAAAGGCGCTATATAATTGGACATTGTTGTTATTGTTGCTGAAGTAAAGGTATTGGGGGAGAAATTCGGTCGTGTCTCAGTTGGGGCGGTGACCTGGGCGGAGCAGTAAATTTTGCGGCGGAAAATGGTTTACGTCTGCCACTGCAAAATTCCTCAGCTGGGCCCAGAGTTTGGAGCAGGGCGCTAAGGGAGGCATTGCACACCTCTTTTAGGGCGTTAGGCTGGCCGAGCAAGGGAAAATCCCGAGCTCAACAGCCGGCCTCAGAGCGCCATAACAGAGGCTTGGGGAGGAAAAAAAATCTGAATAATTCCCACCAAAAATATTCCCAATCCATTACTCACATCACCACCACATAAATCGCAAAAGAAAATTAAAAAAAACAATCAGGCTTACCTGAGGTCGATATTATTTACCTCACTGTGGCCACTACAGTTTGGAATGCCAGCTTTCACAGGCGGTCCCAACATGGCGGGCAGCAATTAAAAATCGAGCCGGTGTCACAACGAAGGGCGTTGCACACCGGTTCGCCCCTCCCGGGCGATACTGCTCCACCCCCCCCCCCCCATTGATACTGGCACCAAATGTCCCGGCGGGGTGCTGGAAGCTGCTCGCCCAGGCGCAAGTGCTTTCCACTGCCAAATGCCGCCCCACCGGAACGCTAAGAGGGATGGCAGAAGACCGAAAATCTAGCGCAATAGTGAGTTACAGCTGTGGAGAAATGGAATACAATCCTTTTCATACTGAGTAACAGTATTAAAGTAGAACGCAGAAATTGGACAGAAGTCTTTTTCATGACCCTAACCATGTTCCAAAGCCCATGCTTCAGAAGACCATTTAAAAAACCATGAACGCCCTGTAAGATTTTGATCACAGGTCACACACAGATTACCCAAAGGGTCTTAGGAGTTGTAGGGCATTTTATTAAAGAACTGCAGTTTTAAGCACAATCAGATACTACATGCGATTGAGATAAATATAGTAGACATACAACCCAGGACAGATGAGAGAGATCTACGGCCCCAGAACAGATCGCAATGACCAGATGGATGGACGGTGAGGCAGAACGGTGGTCTCGGATTGGTGGATCCCTGCAGCCTGCGGCAGGCGGCACTTCTGTTCGGTCGTCCCTCGAGCTGTTGGGAGTGTTAGGTCGTTGGCCAGCATCGATTCAGCTACGAGGCTTAAACTTGACCAAGGTGTTAGGCTATTAGCCAGCATGTGTGCACCTCAGGGAAGCCTTCACCCCTAACCGTTCTTATACCTTATTTCGATGGGCTGGTGGATACCTGTTGTCAATCATTTTTACCCATCCCATGGTCCAATTACAAGGGAGAGGGTACCACTGACAGTTCCCTCCCATCTTGCTGAGGTCAGTTGCTTTCTTATCTCTGTGCTAAGAGGTCTTGTTACATTTCTAAGGGCACTTTGCTTATCTTAACGACTCTGTGCTGTCTTCCTTTATCAGTTTAAGTTTTTCTAAGAACACTTTGTTTATCATACTGGCTCCGTGTTGTCTCTCTTATCAGTTTAGGTATGTCTGCCGGGAGGCTTGTCCTTGTGATGACCTGAGGCCTCTGTGCTTAACTGATGTGGCTGGAATTCCTCCAGCCAGTTCTCAACTGCAGAGTTTCCTTTGCGTTTAAAGTTTTCTTACATTTCCCTACTTTTGAGATTTAAAGATTCCCTACAGTGCCTGAACTCTGAGGGCAGTTTTCATATTGCAAAGTGATGTCCAATAGGACCAATACAGAGGCTGTGTGTGTGAGTGTGAGAGAGAGAAAGTGTGGGAAATCATCTTCCTAATATTAGTTCTCAGTTGTGCAAGCTAAATTAAAACTTCAGTTCTCAGCGACAAGAGTGTTTTACTATTTTGTGTCATCTGATCTTGAATAACCTGCTTTAGGTCTGTCATGTGGTTATTAATATAAGTGAATAAAAACATGTAAACCAACCAAAGGAGCGAACCTGAGTGTGAGCACAGCTAGGGGCGGCGTTCGAACCCAGCAGGGGGCGGAAGTCGAGCCCAGCAAGGAGTGGGGCAGCATTTAACAACAGAGAGGTTGTGGCCCGGGAGCAGCACGGCATTTAACAACAGAGAGGTTGTGGCTCAGGAGTGGGGCAGCATTTAACAACAGAGAGGTTGTGGCTCAGGAGTGGGGCAGCATTTAACAACAGAGAGGTTGTGGCTCAGGAGCAGTGCAGCATTGAACAACGGAGGGACCGTGGCCTAGGAGCGGTGCAGCATTTAACAACGGAGGGACCGTGGCCTAGGAGCGGTGCAGCATTTAACAACGGAGGGACCGTGGCCTAGGAGCGGTGCAGCATTGAACAGCCCAGGAGCGGTGCTGCATTTAACAGCAGTGAGGTCAGGGCTCAGGGGAGGCGCAACAGAGCTTGGTCGTCTTGGTTAATCCTTGCCACTGGACCAAGACCTAGCTCTGTCAAGCCTGTGTGGTGGCTGATGTGCAACGATCACCACACATTAAAAAAAATCCACACACAGGCATCTTCCACCCTTTAAGATGTAACTCTTTGTAACACCTGTGAGCCCATCTTTTTTTGGTGTGAAGAGCGTTGAGGGACTGAGGAGTAATAGTAGAGCACAGTGAGAGCGGAGCTGGAATAATGACAGGAACCCGAGACCAAAACAAAATTCAGGATATCTGGTTACTGATTAGTTGAGGCAGGACAGCAGAGCACATCTGGAGAGCAGAGCATTTAAGCTCAGCGGGAATCCGACAGCAGTGGCTTTGCAGCAGAGCACGTCAGGAGAGTGGATACAAAAACAACAAAAAACAAGAAGTGACATCTCAGGACAGCAGGTAGGTGATTGGTTGGTGAGTATCACTGCTGTATTTTCTTTTCTCTAAGTTAGGCAGAGAGGTATACTAAAACCTACCTTAGTTAATAATCTAATCAATAGAGGCATCGCAGGGCAGCTCAGTCCCATGGAATGCACATCCTGTGCCATGTGGGATGTCCTGGATGCTTTTCATGGCCTGGACGACCACGTGTGCAGTAAGTGTTGCCAGCTAGAGCAGCTCAAGCTCTAGGTTCTGGAGCTTGAGTGGCGACTGGGGTCATTGCAGTGCATCCACGAGGTGGAGGACTTCGTGGATAGCACGTTTCACGGGGTGGTCGGTGTCATGTATTCTACTGTCACTGTAACCCATGTATAAACTGATCTAAGTTGTACACTGTGAGAACATTGACCACTAGGTGGTGAACTTGTGGGAGACACTCCTAACCTGGACTATCAGGTATAAAAGGGGAAGCTCCACCCACCTTCATCACTTCAGTGCTGGCCAATAAAGATTACTGGTCACAGAGTGACCTTCTCTCAAATATGGGCCTCGTGTGCATTTATACTGTATAGTAAGGGCATATTATTGGCGACAAGAAACTCGGATTTAAACCACGCGAGCATGGCCACTAGCAGCACAGACAGGAGGTACTGCGTTGATGATGATTGGGATGATTTTATTGAGAGACTACAGCAAAGTTTCGTCACCAAGGGATGGTTGGGACAGGATTCGGTCGACAGACGCAGGGCTCATCTCCTGACTGTTTGTCGATCCAGGACGTACTCCCTGATGAAGGACCTTCTAGTGCCAGAGAAGCCGGCGGACAAGATTTTTTATGAGCTCAGTAAGTTGATCGGGGAACACTTTAAACCGGCGAGCAGCATGCACATGGCGAGACACTGGTTTTACACGCACCGGCGGCGAGAAGGGCAAAGCGTTCCAGACTTCGTGGCAGACCTCCGGCGACTGGTGAGCCTATGTAAGTTCCCAGATGCATGCAGAGCGGAGATGCTGCGAGACTTTTTTATTGAGGGCATCGGACACACTGGGGTTTTCAAGAAACTGATTGAGACCAAAGACTTGACCCTGGAAATGGCAGCTTTGAAGGCCGAGACATTTATCTCAGGGGAGGAAGAGACCAGAATGATGTTTGACAAAAGTCTTGGCTTAAATGCAGCAAATGGACAGGGAGTCAACATTGTTAACATGGGACACAGTTCTCCAGGCAGGCAGGGGCAATCGGACATGCCCGATCATGTAGTCGAACTCAAAGGGGGAATCCAACAAAGACAATGGCTAGCTGAACGGCGATTCATGCCATCGCAGGGGACAATGTGGCCAGTAATGGGGTTATCAACACCTGTTAATGGTGTGCTTAAGGACAATTACAGAGACAGTCAGAGACGATCGACTGGTAATGGACCGTTTGTTTCCAACAACGGCTCATGTTGGAAGTGTTCTACAATGTCAGCAGTCACTTGGCACGTATGTGCAGGAAGCCTGCAGCCAGGTTGATGTACAAGGAGGATGGGCCCGATGTAAGCCCTACGAGGCCAAACGAACACTGGGGGAAATCGCTGGAAACTGAAGTTCAGCGAGTTCATGTGGAGCACATATATAGTTCATACACCAGGATGCCACCGATAATGATGAAAGTGCTCCTCAATGGTATCCCAGTATCAATGGAGCTAGACACGGGGGCCAGCCAGTCTCTGATGAGTATCAAACAGTTCAACAGGTTGTGGGCATCCAAGGCCAGGAGGCCAAAATTATTGCCGATTGACGCACAGCTACGGACATATACAAAGGAGATCATTCCGGTGCTAGGCAGCGCCACGGTAGCCGTGACCCACAAAGATTCGGAGAACAGATTGCCACTCTGGATTGTCCCGGGGGACGGTCCCGCACTAGTGGGGAGGAGTTGGCTTGCTGTCTTGAAGTGGAAATGGGTCGATGACAATGCAATTTCTACTGTGGTGCGAGTATCATGAGCACAGGTCCTGGACAAGTTTGACTCATTATTTGAACCTGGCATTGGCACTTTCATGGGGACCAAGGTAATGATTCACATAAACTCGGACGCCAGACCAGTACACCACAAGGCCAGAACGGTGCCGTACGTGATGCGGGAAAAGATAGAAGGCGAATTGGATCGCCTGCTGAGGGAAGGCATCACCTCGCCAGTCGAATTCAGTGACTGGGCGAGCCCGGTTGTGCCGGTGCTCAAGGCGGATGGGTCGGTCAGGATATGTGGTGATTACAAGGCCACCATCAATTGTGTGTCATTCCAAGACCAGTACCCGCTACCGAGAGTGGAGGACCTCTTTGCGACGCTATCCGGTGGCAAACTTTTTTCAAAATTGGACCTGACCTCAGCTTACATGACCCAGGAGCTGGCGAGTGAGTCGAAGAAGCTGACCACCATCACGACACACAAGGGATTGTTTGAGTACAACAGATGTCCGTTCGGGATTCGCTCGGTCGCCACGATCTTCCAACGAAATATGGAAAGCCTCCGCAAGTCGATTCCAAGGACGGTGTTTTTCAAGACGACATCCTCATCATGGGTTGTGATACTGAAGAACACCTCCACAACCTAGAGGAGGTGCTACGCAGACTGGACTGGGTAGGGCTGCGACTGAAAAAGGCGAAGTGCGTCTTCCGAGCTCCAGAGGTAGAATTCCTGGGCTGAGGGTAGCAGCAGACTGGATCAGACCTACTGCGTCCAAAACGGAAGCGATCCAGAGAGCACCCAGACCCCGTAACATAGCAGATCTGTGTTCGTTCCTGGGGCTCCTGAACAATTTTGGTAACTTTCTTCCCAAATTGAGCATGCTGTTAGAGCCGCTACACGTGCTCCTACGCAAAGGTCGCAATTGGGTCTGGGGGGACAGCCAGGAAAGAGCTTTTGATAGAGCACGCAATTTGTTATGTTCCAACAATCTGTTGACGCTATAGGACCCATGTAAGAAACTTGTTTTAACGTGCGATGCGTCGTCCTGTGGTGTTGGGTGTGTGTTGCAGCATGTTAATGCCAAGAGTCAGTTACAGCTGGTAGCTTATGCCTCCAGAAGTCTGTCCCAGGCAGAAAGGGGCTACGGCATGATAGAAAAGGAAGCGCTTGCATGTGTATATGCTGTAAAAAAAATGCACCAGTACCTGTTTGGCAGGAAATTTGAGCTGGAGACAGATCACAAACCTCTAACGTTCCTTTTGGCCGACAACAAGGCCATAAATGCAAATACATCGGCCCGCATACAGAGGTGGGCACTCACGTTAGCCGCCTATGACTATACTATTCGGCACAGACCGGGCACTGAAAACTGCGCCGATGCACTCAGCAGGCTCCCACTAGCCACCACCGAGGGGGCAGCCGAGCATGCTGCTGAGATGGTCATGGCTGTTGAAGCTTTCGGAAGCGAAGGCTCACCCGTGACAGCCCATCAGATCAAAGTCTGGACTAATAGAGACCCGCTACTGTCTTTAGTCAAGAAATGTGTCCTGAATGGGGACTGGGCAGCCACGTATGGGGCATGCCCTGAGGAATTTAAACCATTTCACAGGCGCAAGGATGAACTCTCGATTCAGGCCGATTGCCTACTATGGGGAAACCGAGTAGTCATGCCCCAGATGGACAGAGAGGTGTTCATCAGAGAACTCCACAATGAGCACCCGGGCATTGTCATGATGAAGGCAATTGCCAGGTTACACGTTTGGTGGCCAGGGATAGATGCAGACCTGGAACTTTGTGTTCGCAGGTGCAACACATGTGCCCAGCTGGGCAATGTGCCCAGGGAAGCCCCCTTAGCCCCTGGTCCTGGCCCGCCAAGCCATGGTCACGCATCCATGTGGACTACGCAAGTCCTTTCATGGGGAAAATGTTTTTGGTTGTAGTAGATGCCTACTCCAAATGGATCGAGTGTGACATTCTCAATTCAAGCACATCCTCTGCCACAGTAGAAAGTCTACGGGCAATGTTCGCCGCCCATGGTCTACCGGATGTCTTGGTCAGCGACAATGGCCCGTGCTTTACAAGCATTGAATTCCAGGACTTCATGGCAGGAAATGGTATCAACCATGTCAGAACGGCACCGTTCAAGCCGGCCTCAAACGGCCAGGCGGAACGAGCAGTGCAAATAATCAAACAGGGGATGCTCAGAATCCAAGGGGGTTCCCTACAAAACCACTTATCACGCCTCCTGTTGGCCAATAGATCCCGACCACACTCGCTCACAGGGGTTCCACCCGCAGAGCTGCTAATGAAAAGGACACTCAAAACCAGGTTATCCCTTATACACCCCACCATGAAAGAAATTGTTGAAAGCAGGCGCCAGTCACAATGTGCCTACCATGACAGGAATACGAGGGCGTGATGTATTGATGATCAATGACCCTGTCTTTGTCCTCAACTACGCTGCAGCGCCCAAATGGCTCGCAGGCACTGTGATTTCCAAAGAGGGGAATAGGATTCTGGTAGTTAAACTTACCAATGGGCAAATTTGCCGCAAACACGTGGATCAAACAAAAAGGAGGTTCAGCAAGCCCATAGAAGAAGCAGAGGAAGAACACGATGTAGAGTTCACTCCACCACAGGTGACCGAACACCAGAACCAAGTGGAGGAGAGCCCAGTCACTGTGGGCAGTCCGGACAGGCCTGAGGCACCACAAACAGCAGACACTCAAGCCAGCGCCCAACAACCGCAGCCCCAACTCAGACGCTCTACAAGGGAGCGTAAACCACCAGAGAGACTTAACCTGTGATCCCAATAAGACTTTGGGGGAGAGGTGATGTCATGTATTCAACTGTCATTGTAATCCATGTATAAACTGACCTAAGTGGTACACTGTGAGAACATCAACCACTAGGTGGTGAACTTGTGGGAGACACTCCTAACCTGGACTTTCAGGTATAAAAGAGGACGCTCCATCCACCTTCATCACTTCAGTGCTGGCTAATAAAAGTTACTCGTCACAGACTGACCTTCTCTCAAATATGGGCCTCGTGTGCATTTATACTGTATAGTAAGGACATATTATTCAGCTTAACAGTGTGTCGGCAGAGAGGTAATGGTGACCGCCGAACAGACAAGGAGGACCACGCAGGTAGGGCAGGAGTCCCCAGAGTGCATCTCACTCAGTAACCATTTTTCAGTTCTGGATACTGGTGAGGGAGATGGTCTCTCTGGGTTTGCAGCCTGAGTCAAGTCCACGACCCCATGGGTGGCTTAGTTGCATAGAAGGGGTGGAAGAAGAATGGAAGAGCAATAGTGGTCGGGGATTCGATAGTTAGGAGAACAGACAGATGTTTCTGCGGCCGCAGACATGACTCCAGGATGGTATGATGCCTCCCTGGTGCCAGGGTCAAGGATGTCATTGAACGGCTGCAGTACATTCTGATGGAGGCGGGTGAACTGCCAGAGATTGTGGTCCATATCAGTACCAACGATATAGATAGAAAGAGGGATGAATTCCTGAAGGCAGATTTTAGGGAACAAGGAAAGAGAATAAAAAGCAGGACCTCAAAGGTAATAATCTCCAAATTACTTCTTGTGCCACAGGGTTTTCAGACGGGATCAAGAGGAGGATAAAAAAGGAGGGGGTTTGTATTATTGATTAAAGAAATAATTACAGCTGTGAAGAGGGATGATATGTTAGAAGGATCATCAAATGAGGCCATATGGGTTGAACTGAAGAACAAAAAAGGGACAATCACACTGCTGGGGGTGTACTATAGACCCCCAAACAGTCAGAGGGAGATAGAAGAGCAAATATTGAGGCACATTTCTGAGAAATGTAAAAACAATAGGGCAGTGATAGTAGGGGATTTCACCTACCCTAAAATTAACTGGGATAGATTTAATGTGAAGAGTACTGACGAAGAAGAATTCTTAAAATGCATTCAGAAGAACTTTTTTAGCCAGTATGTAACATGCACAACAAGGGAGCGGGGTGTTCTGGGCTTGGTTTTGGGGAATGAAGAGGGGCAGGTGGAAGATATATCAGTGGGAGAGCATTTTGGTGCTAGTGATCATAATTCAGTTAAATTTAGGGTAGTTATGGCTAGTTAAAGTTATGGCTAGTTAAATGATAGTTAAAGGATTGACGGTGGAGAGGCAATGGCAGGCATTTAAATATCTCATGGATGAACTTCGACAATTGTACATCCCTGTCTGGAGTAAAAATAAAACAGGGAAGGTGGCTCAACTGTGGCTAACAAGGGAAAATAGGGATAGTGTTAAATCCAAGGACGAGGCATTTAAATTGGCAAGAAAAAGCAGCAAACCTGAGGACTGGGAGAAATTTAGAATCCAGCAGAGGAGGACAAAGTGTTTAATTAGGAGGGGGAAAATAGAGTATGAGAGGAAGCTTGCTGGGAACATAAAAACTGACTGCAAAAGCTTCTATAGATATGTGAAGAGAAAAAGATTAGTGAAGACAAACGTAGGTCCCTTGCAGTCAGAATCAGGTGAATTTATAATGGGGAACAAAGAAATGGCAGACCAATTGAACAAATACTTTGGTTCTGTCTTCACGAAGGAAGACACGAATAACCTTCCGGAAATACGAGGGGACAAAGGATCTAGCGAGAAGGAGGAACTGAAGGAAATCCTTCTAGTCAGGAAATTGTGTTAGGGAAATTGATGGGATTGAAACATAGAAACATAGAAACATAGAAAATAGATGCAGGAGTAGGCCATTCGACCCTTGCAGCCTGCACCACCATTCAATAAGATCATGGCTGATCAATCCCTCAGTACCCCTTTCCTGCTTTCCCTCCATACCCCTTGATCTCTTTAGCCGTAAGGGATATATCTAACCCCCCTCTTGAATATATCCAATGAACTGACATCAACAACTCTCTGCGGTAGGGAATTCCACAGGTTAACAACTCTCTGAGTGAAGAAGTTCCTCCTCATCTCAGTCCTAAATGGCCTACCCCTTATCCGAAGACTGTGTCCCCTGGTTCTGGACAACATCGGGAACATTCTTCCCGCAACTAACCTGTCCAGTCCTGTCAGAATCATTTATGTTTCTATGAGATCCCCTCTCATCCTTCTGTATAAAGGCCCAGTGTATAAAGGCCCAGTTGATCCATTGTATAAAGACTCAGTTGATCCAGTCACTCCTCATATATCAGCCCAGCCATCCCGGCAATCAGTCTGGTGAACCCTCACTGCACTCCCTCAATAGCAAGAACATCCTTCCTCAGATTAGGAGACCAAAACGGAACACAATATTCCAGGTGAGGTCTCACCAAGGCCCTGTACAACTGCATTAAGACCTCCCTGCTCCTATACTCAAATCCTCTAGCTATAAAGGCCAACGTGCCAAATTGCCTTTTTCACCGCCTGCTGTACCTGCATGCCAACTTTCAATGAGTGATGTACCATGACACCCAGGTCTCGTTGCACCTCCCCGTTTCCTAATCTGCCGCCATTCAGATAATATTCTGCCTTCACGTTTTTGCCACCAAAGTGGATAATCTCACATTTATCCACATTATACTTCATCTGCCATGCATTTGCCCACTCACCTAACCTGTCCAAGTCACCCTGCAGCCTCTTAGCGTCCTCGTCACAGCTCAAACCGCCACCCAGCTTATTGTCATCTGCAAACTTGGAGATATTGCACTCAATTCCTCCATCTCAATCATTAATGTATATTGTAAATAGCTGGGGTCCCAACACTGAGCCCTGCGGGACTCCACTAGTCACTGCCTGCCAGTCTGAAAAGGACCCGTTTATCCTGACTCTCTGCTTCCTGTCTGCCAACCAGTTCTCTATCCACATCAGTAGATTACCCTCAATACCATGTGCTTTGATTTTGCACACCAATCTCTTGTGTGGGACCTTGTCAAAAGCCTTTTGAAAGTCAAAATACACCACATCCACTGGTTCTCCCTTGTCCACTCTACTAGTTACATCCTCAAAAAATTCCAGAAGATTTTTCAAGCATGATTTCCCTTTCATAAAACCATGCTGACTTGGACCGATCCTGTCACTGCTTTCCAAATGCGCTGCGATTTCATCTTTAATAATTAATTCCAACATTTCCCCCACTACTGATGTCAGGCTAACTGGTCTATAATTACCCGTTTTCTCCCTCACTCCTTTTTTAAAAAGTGCTGGTATATTAGCTACCCTCCAGTCCATAGGAACTGATCCCGAGTCGATAGACTGTTGGAAAATGATCACCAATGCATCCACTATTTCTATGGCCACTTCCTTAAGTACTCTGAGATGCAGACTATCAGGCCCCAGGGATTTATCGGTCTTCAATCCCATCAATTTCCCTAACACAATTTCCTGCATAATAAGGGTGCCCTTCAGTTCCTCCTTCTCACTAGACCCTCGGTCTCCTAGTACTTCCAGAAGGTTATTTGTTTTTTCCTTTGTGAAGACAGAACCAAATTATTTGTTCAACTGGTCTGCCATTTCTTTGTTCCCCATTATAAATTCACCTGAATCTGACTTCAAGGGCCCTATATTTGTCTTCACTAATCTTTTTCTCTTCACATATCGATAGAAACTTTTGCAGTCAGTTTTTATGTTCCCGGCAAGCTTCCTCTCATAATCTATTTTCCCCCTCCTAATTAAACCCTTTGTCCTCCTCTGCTGAATTCTAAATTTCTCCCAGTCCTCAGGTTTGTTACTTTTTCTGGTCACTTTATATGCCTCTTCCTTGGATTTAACACTATCCTTAATTTTCCTTGTTAGCCACGGTTGAGCCACCTTCCCTGTTTTAATTTTACTGAAGGCCGATAAATCCCCAGGGCCTGATAGACTGCATCCCAGAGTACTTAAAAAAGTGCCCCTAGAAATAGTGGATGCATTGGTGATCATTTTCCAACAGTCTATCGACTCGGGATCAGTTCCTATGGACTGGAGGGTAGCTAATATACCAGCACTTTTTAAAAAAGGAGTGAGAGAGAAAATGGGTAATTATAGACCAGTTAGCCTGACATCAGTAGTGGGGAAAATGTTGGAATTAATTATTAAAGATGAAATCACAGCGCATTTGGAAAGCAGTGACAGGATCGGTCCAAGTCAGCATGGTTTTATGAAAGGGAAATCATGCTTGACAAATTTTCTGGAATTTTTTGAGGATGTAACTAGTAGAGTGGACAAGGGAGAACCAGTGGATGTGGTATATTTGGACTTTCAAATGGCTTTTGACAAGGTCCCACACAAGAGATTGGTGTGCAAAATCAAAGCACGTGGTATTGGGGGTAATGTACTGATGTTGGTAGAGAACTGGTTGGCAGACAGGAAGCAGAGAGTCGGGATAAACGGGTCCTTTTCAGACTGGCAGGCAGTGACTAGTGGGGTTCCGCAGGGCTCAGTGTTGGGACCCCAGCTATTTACAATATACATTAATAATTTGGATGAGGGAATTGAGTGCAATATCTCCAAGTTTGCAGATGACAATAAGTTGGGTGGCGGTGTGAGCTGTGAGGAGGACGCAAAGAGACTTGGACAGGTTAGGTGAGTTGGGCAAATGCATGGTAGATGCAGTATAATGTGGATAAATGTGAAATTATCCACTTTGGTGGCAAAAACGTGAAGGCAGAATATTATCTGAATGGCGGCAGATTAGGAAAAGGGGAGGTGCAACGAGACCTGGGTGTCATGGTACATCACTCATTGAAAGTTGGCATGCAGGTACAGCAGGCGGTAAAGAAGGCAAATGGCATGTTGGCCTTTATAGCTAGAGGATTTGAGTATCGGAGCAGGGAGATCTTACTGCAGTTGTACAGGGACTTGGTGAGACCTCACCTGGAATATTATGTTCAGTTTTGGTCTCCTATTGAGTGAGTGCAGCGAAGGTTCACCAGACTGATTCCCGGGATTGTAGGACTGACATATGAGCAGAGACTGGATCGACTGGCCCTGTATTCACTGTTGTTTAGAGGAATGAGAGGGGATCTCATAGAAACATATAAAATTCTGACGGGACGGGACAGATTAGATGCAGGAAGAATGTTCTCGATATTGGGGAAGTCCAGAACCAGGGGTCACAGTCTAAGGATAAGGGGTAAGCCATTTTGGACCGAGATGAGGAGAAACTTCTTCACTCAGAGATTTGTGAACCTTTGGAATTCTCTACCCCAGAGAGTTGTTGATGCCAGTTCGTCAGATATATTCAAGAGGGAGTTAGATATAGGGATGAAGGGGTGTGGAGAGAAAGCAGGAAAGGGGTACTGAGGTGAATGATCAGCCATGATTTTATTGAATGGTGGTGCAGGCTTGAAGGGCCGAATGGCTTATTCCTGCACCTATTTTCTATGTTTCTATGTTTCTATGTTTCTCGGACAAAGATAGATCAGGAATAAAAGTTCTCAATTGGGGAAAAAGCCAATTTTACTAAGCTGGGATGTGATTTTTCCAAAGTGTTGTGTATGCAATATTTAACTCCAAGAGGTATGACCTTGGCTTGCTTTATTAAGCCCCAAAGTGACTAATATACAAAATGGCTGGCCTTTTATACTTGGGCTGCGCACACGTTCCTGCAGCCCTATGGCCTCCAACAATGACGCCATCTCGTGGCTAGTGATCCCAAAAGTACATACATGACAATACCCGGCTCTGAGATATTAACACAGTCTTTTACAAATTGAGATGGTCCGGTGTTTTACGCTCCCGTGTTGACTGTCTCAGTTCAACTCCAGCCTTGGGTGAGTGTTCAGAGTCTGTTGTGACTGGTGGCTGGGTGGCTGACCTGGTGGGAGTAGCAAAGGCCATGTCAGGGATTGAAAGTCCATTTTCATTGAATATGTCAGTGATTGAAAGTCCTGATTAACTGATGGCCACTGAGTCCTCTGATGACTGGGGGTAGGTTGGTTGGTCGTCGATTGTCTCTTCCTCCAACTGTTCCGGTTCGTCTGTGTGCCGCAGCTTTGTCTGATCCATATGTTTCCTGCATGTTTGCCCATTTTTGAGCTTGACAATAAATACTCTGTTGCCCTCCTTGGCCATGACAGTAGCTGCGATCCATTTGGGACCCTGACCATAATCCAGAACATATACAGGATCATTTGCAGAAATATCGCGTGACACAGCTGCGCTATCATGATACCTTTGCTGACTTTGTCTTCTATATTCAACATGATTATTCAAGTCAGAGTATACAAGAGATAGCTTGGTCTTAAGACCTCTTTTCATCATTAGTTCAGCAGGCGAGACCCCGGTAAGCATGTGTGGTCTTGTCCTGTAACTAAGCAATATGCATGACAGGCGGGTCTGCTATGACGCTTGGGTTACTCGTTTCAACTCTGCTTTATGATTTGGACAGCACGTTCTGTTGGCCATTGGATGCAGGTTTGAACGGTGCTGACCTGACATGTTTGATACCATTGAGTTTCATGAACTCTTGAAACTCCTGACTGGTGAAGAACGATCTGTTGTCGCTAACAACGATGTCAGGCAGACCATGTGTCGCGAACATGACACTGAGATTCTCAATGGTAGCTGTGGATGTGCTGGATGACATGATCATACACTCTATCCACTTTGAATATGCATCCACCACAACTAAAAACATCTTCCCCAGGAAGGGACCTGTAAAGTCTATGTGGATCCTGGACCATGGTTTGGACGGCCTTGGCCACAGACTCAGTGGTGATTCGGCTGGTGCTTTGCTGAGCTGCATGCAAGTGTTGCACTGATGCACACATAATTCAAGCTCAGAGTCAATTCCCGGACACCATACATGAGACCTGGTGATGGCTTTCATCATTACAATGCCGGGATGTGTGCTACATAGCTCACGTACAAATTTCTCTCTCCCTTTCTTGGGCATAACAACCCGATTGCCCCACAGTATACAATCTGACTGAATAGACAGTTCGTCCTTGCGACGAATGTAAAGTTTGGTCTCCTCGCACATTTGCTTGGGTATGGCCGACCAATCACTTTTGAGGATGCAACTCTTCACCACCAATAAAATCGGGTCCTGGCTGGTACAGGTCTTAACTTCTTGAGCCGTGACAGGGGTTCCTTCACTCTCAAAAGCATCCATAACTAACAATTGGTCCGCCTGTTGTGGCGTTTCCACCTCCGGTGTGGGCAACGGCAGATGGATCAAAGCATCGGCACAATTTTCGGTGCCAGGTCTATGGCGAATGACATAATCATAAGCGGATAATGTCAGTACTCACCTCTGGATGCAAGATGAAGCATTAGTATTGATACCTTTGTTTTCAGAGAACAGTGAAATGAGCGGCTTGTGATCTGTCTCCAGTTCAAACCGAAGACCAAATAGGTACTGATGCATCTTTTTAACCCCATACACATGGGCGAGTGCTTCTTTCACTAACATGCTGTAGGCTCTTTCCGCTTTAGATAAACTTTTTGAAGCATACGTGACTGGTTGAAGTTTACAAGCTCATTAGCTTGTTGGAGTACGCAACCAATTCCATATGATGAAGCATCACAGGCCAATACTAAACGTTTACATGGGTCATAATGTACCAGCAGCTTGTTAGAGCAAAGCAGATTAGTGGCTTTCACAAAAGCTCTGTCTTGAGACACACCCCACACCCAGTTGTCGCCTTTTCTTAGCAGCATGTGCAGTGGTTCTAATAAGGTGCTCAATTTAGGTAGGAAGTGACCGAAGTAGTTGAGTAGACCCAGGAATGAATGCAGCTCCATCTCATTCTGCTACTTGGGTGCATTCTTGACGGCCTTGGTTTTCGCGTCCGTGGGCCTGCTGCCGTCAGCAGCAATTTTCCTTCCCTGGAATTCGACCTCTGGTGCTATGAAGACGTACTTCGAGCGTTTCAGTCTGAGTCCCACTTTGTCCCGACGATGTAGAGCCTCTTCCAGGTTGTTCAGATGTTCCTCGGAGTCACGACCTGTGATCAGGATGTAATCTTGGAACACGATGGTTCTGGGAACGGACTTCAGTAGACTCTCCATGTTCCTCTGATATATTGCTGCAGCCGAGTGAATTCCAAAAGGGCACCTCTGATAAATAAACAGTTCTTTATGCGTGTTAATGCACGTAAGTCTCTTCGACGTGTCGACCAGCTCCTGTGTCATATAGGTCGATGTCAAGTCCAGTTTTGTGAACGACTTCCTCCGGCTAGCATTGCAAACAAGTCATCAGCCTTCGGTAATGGGTACTGATCCTGTTTCGAAACCCTTTTGATCGTAGCCTTGTAGTCTCCACAGATTCTGACTGTGCCATCACTTTTCAGCACAGGAACAATGGGGCTGGCCCATTCATTAAATTCAACCAGTGATATGATCCCGTCATGCTGGAGTCTGTCCAGTTCGATTTCGACCTTCTCCCTCATCATATACGGAACTGCCCGAGCCTTGTGATGGACGGGTCATGCATCCGAGTCCACGTGGCTCCCATGAGTCCTTAGGTGACTGAACAGTCCAATATGAGAACCACAGTCTCTGTCACAGGTGGGACAAATAGTCGTTGAGGAAAGGGGTGGGTGGGACTGGTTTGCCGCACGCTCTTTCCATTGCCTGCGCTTGATTTCTGCATGCTCTTGGCGACGAGACTCGAGGAGCTCAGTGCCCTCCCAGATGTACTTCCTCCACTTAGGGCGGTCTTTGACTGGGACCCCCAGGTATCAATGGGGATGTCGCACTTCATCAGGGAGGCTTTGAGGGTGTCCTTGTAATGTTTCCGCTGCCCACCTTTGGTTCGTTTACCGTGAAGGAGTTCCGAGTAGAGCGTTGCTTTGGAAACTCGTGTCTGGCATGCGAGCGACATGGCTTGCCCAGCAGAGCTGATCAGTGCTTCAATGTTGGGGATAGAATCATAGAAACATAGAAAATAGGTGCAGGAGTAGGTCATTCGAGCCTGCCCACCATTCAATATGATCATGGCTGATCATGCAACTTCAGTACCCCATTCCTGCTTTCTTTCCATACCCCTTGATCTCTTTAGCCATAAGGATCACATCTAACTTCCTTTTGAATATATCTAACGAACTGGCCTCAACAACTTTCTGTGGTAGAGAATTCCACAGGTTCACAATTCTCTGAGTGAAGAAGTTTCTCCTCATCTCGGTCCTAAATGGCTTACCCCTTATTCTTAAACTGTGACCCCTGGTTCTGGACTTCCCCAACATCGGAAACATTCTTCCTGCATCTAACCTGTCCAATCCCATCAGAATTTTATATGTTTCTATCAGAACCTCTCTCATTCTTCCAAATTCCAGTGAATATAAGCCTTGTCGATCCAGTCTTTCTTCATATGTCAGTCCTGCTAACCCGGGAATCAGTCTGGTGAACCGTCGCTGCACTCCCTCAATAGCAAGAATGTGCTTCCTCAGATTAAACTGTACACAATATTCAAGGTGTGGCCTCACCAAGGCCCTGTACAATTGCGGTAAGACCTCCTTGCTCCTATATTCAAATCCTCTTGCTATGAAGGCCAACATCTCATTTGACTTCTTCTTGCCTGCTGTACCTGCATGCTAAATTTCAATGACTGATGTACCATGACACCCAGGTCTCGTTGCACCTCCCCTTTTCCTAATCTGTCACCATTCAGATGATATTGTTGGTGGCAGTCTCCAGCATTCTCTTTAAGGACCATTGGTTATGCTGCATGTAAACTTAGTTAATTGGTGCTGCTGTGTTCAGGGCAGCCCAATTTTGGGAAAGGGTTTTGAAGGCCTGTTTAGTGCGCTGGCCCTGGATACTTATACTTCATCAATATGGCGGGCACTGTACTTCCGGGGTGGAATGTGCACTCGCACGCGCCTGGCGTATTGGACGCTTAGGCAGCCATTTTATGCCTTTAAAACGGGTACAGCATCAACACATTTCTAGGCCAAAGATATTCGAGGATATAATTCCTCCTGTGAGCTATCTTTTACTTCCTGTCTGAGCTATTTTAACACAGTCCTTAGTCCATTTAAAATAAATGAGTCAGTGAAGGCTTTATAACAGCGCAGCCAGGAAGTTAATGCAAACATGTTAACCATGCAGCAAAAATTGTGGCCAAAGGGAATTTATAGAATCAAAAATTCATTGAAAATTACAGCACAGAAAGAGGCCATTAGGCCCTTTGAAAAAGCAGTTGTGCTTAGTTCCCCCCACCCTGATTTTTGTCCGTAACCCTGTAAGTTCCTTATCCTCAAGGACCTGTCCAACTCACTTTTAAAATTATTTATAAAGTAGGCTTCCACCACCTTTTCAGGTCGAGCGTTCCAGATCCAGAAAACTCTCTGAGTGAAAACATTTTTTCTCATCTCCCCTCTGGATCTTTTGCCAATGATTTTAAATCCGTGACTTCTGGTCATTGACCCACTCGCCAAAGGGAATAGTTTTTCTCTATCTATCAAAGTCTCTCATCATTTTGTTAACCTTAATAAGGTCACTTCTTAGCCTTCTCTGCTCAAAGGAGAACAGTCTTATCTTTTCCAACCTCTCCTCATAACTGAAGTTCCTCATCCTTGGTAACATCTGTGCCTTTTAAGAACATAAGAACATAACAAATAGGAGCAGGAGTAGGCCTCTCGAGCTTGCTCCGCTATTCAACGAGATCATGGCTGATCTCCTACCTTCACTTTCCTGCACTTCCCCAAATCTCTTGATTCCCTTAATAGCCAAAAATCTATCAAACTCTATCAAATGACTGAGCCTCCACAGCCCTCTGAGGTAGAGAATTCCAAAGATTCACCACCCTCTGAGTGAAGAAATTTCCTCTCAACTCAGTCCTAAATGGCCGACCTCTTATTCTGAGACGGTGACGCCTGGTTCTAGATTCCTGCCTTTACATCTTTCCTGAAGTGTGGTGAGCAGATTTGTCCATAATACTCCAGCTGAGGCCTAACCAGTGGTTTATAAATTTCTAACACGATCTCTTGGCTTTTATAATCTATTCCTCTATTTATAAACCCGAGTAACCCATATGCTTTCGTAACCACCTTAACAACTTGCCTTTAAGGATTTGTGTATATGGACACCAAAGTCCCTCTGCTCATCTACACTTTTCAAAATCATGCCATTTATAGATTTCTGTCTTTCAATATTAGTCCTCCCAAAGTGCATCACTTCACACTTCTCCATAGTGAATATCTGCCATGCTTCGGTCCATTTCACCATCCAGTCTATGTCATCCTGAAGCTTATAAGTATCCTCATCACTATCTACTATTTTACCAAGTTTAATTTCACCTGCAAACTTTATAATGCTGCTCCTTACACCCGAGGCGAGGTTGTTTATAAAAATTGAAAAATGTAATTGACACAAAACTGTTGCTTGGGGAACAGCACTGCAAATCACCACCCAGGCAGAAAAATATCCATCCACCACCTTCCTCTGCTGCCTGCCACTGAGCCAATTTCGTATCCATACTTTCCCCTTTATTCCAGAGGCTTTCATCTTCTTTATAAGCTATCTGTGTGGTACTTTGCTGGATGCCTTCCTAAAGTCCATATATAAAACATCTAATGCACTACCTTGGTCAACCTTTTCAGTTACCTCAACAAAGAATTCAATCAAATTAGTCAGACACATCTTGCCTTCAACAAATCCATGCTGGCTCTCTTTGATTACTCATGCCTTTCCAAATGAAAGTTTATTTTGTCCTTGATAGTTTCCAATAATTTCCCCACCACTGATGTTGGGCTGACTGGCCTGCAGTTTCATGGTTTATCCATCTCCTCTTTCTTGAATAATGGTATAACATTAGCTAATGAGGATTGAAAGATTGTGACCAATGCATTTGCTATTTCTACCAGCAATTACATCTGGATGGGTGACTTGCCAACTTTCAGTAATTATAGGGAAGGTTTTCCAATCAGTGCTCCTAATGCACATGGAGATTGTATATCAGGAAACTATGCACCCCCAGCCAGTGATATTCCATCTATTAAAATTAATGGATGGAATATCATGGGCTGGGGGGCTTCACAATTTTTAGATATAGTGTGTGCTGACACAAGGATTTTTCCCTTACATTTTTAGATGTATTAAACTATGTTGATCATTTCGCTCTTCTAAAGTCAGTCCTAACTGTTACTGACTCAAATTGCTCTTGAACCACTGTTGGAAAATGTGTGAAAATAACAGGGGCACCTTCTGTTATTCAATGACCTAAACCAGTGCTTCCTCTAGACAGACTCAGTGACACAATGTGGGAGGAATCATGGGCGTGAACTACACTATACCTCCTCATATTGTACCAATGGATAGCTCTATATTTTACTTTCTTAATCTCCTTCTTATTATGAATATACTCCAGTTTATACTCTCTTTCAGTTACTTTCCCATCCTATTTAATAACTGACAAATCAGTTATTCTAATAAGAGACAAACAAGTCTATTTTATTGCTGGAAAAGTTGATTCCAAACCTCTGAATGTATATGCTGCATATGGAACAAGTCAGGGGCAGGATTAAGTCAGAGGCGATTACATCGTGAAGCAATTCCAATGGATTATAAATGATAAGAACATAAGAATTAGGAACAGGAGTAAGCTATCTAGCCCCTCGAGCCTGCTCCACCACTCAACAAGATCATGGCTGATCTGGCCATGGACTCAGCTCCACTTACCCGCCCGCTCCCATAACCCTTAATTCCCTTATTGGTTAAAAATCTATCTATCTGTAATTTGAATACATTCAATGAGCTAGCCTCAACTGCTTCCCTGGGCAGAGAATTCCACAGATTCACAACCCTCTGGGAGAAGAGATTCCTTCTCAACTCGGTTTTAAATTGGCTCCCCCGTATTTTGAGGCTGTGCCCCCTAGTTCTAGTCTCCCCGACCAGTGGAAACAACCTCTCTGCCTCTATCTTGTCTATCCCTTTCATTATTTTAAATGTTTCGATAAGATCTCCCTCATCCTTCTGAACTCCAACGAGTAAAGACCCAGTCTACTCAATCGATCATCATAAGGTAACCCCCTCATTTCCGGAATCAGCCTAGTGAATCATCTCTGTACCCCCTCCAAAGCTAGTATATCCTTCCTGAAGTAAGGTGACCAAAACTGCACGCAGTACTCCAGGTGCAGCCTCACCAATACCCTGTACAGTTACAGCAGGACCTCCCTGCTTTTGTACTCCATCCCTCTCGCAATGAAGGCCAACAATCCATTCGCCTTCCTGATTACCTGCTGCACCTGCAAACTAACTTTTTGGGATTCATGCACAAGGACCCCCAGGTCCCTCTGCACCTCCGCATGTTGTAATTTCTCCCCATTCAAATAATATTCCCTTTTACTGTTTTTTTTTCCAAGGTGGATGACCTCACACTTTCCGACATTGTATTCCATCTGGCAAATCTGAACTGTAAAAGTGTGCAAATGTCTCCGAGCTCACTGTGAATCATCTGTTGCTTATACAACTTATCGATTTTGTTATGTATGTTAACTGGGTTTTACCTGCCACCAGAGGGCGCGACTGTCGGAGTTCTAATGGTCACTGGCAGACACGTGCAAGCCGTGTATATAATGTTGGCAGCCACGTTGAATTATCACTTTGAGAATAAATAAACTGGAGTACGGTCATGTCTGAACTAGCTCACCATACTTAGCCTCGTGGAGGTATTCGATACTTAACAATTGGCAATGAGTTAAAAATACGAACTTTCATGCAACCATGTCTGTTGGAATTTTGGAGAGGTTCGTGGAAGGGGAAGACTGGGATGATTTCACTGATCGCTTCTGTAGCGTATGTAGGCACCTTTAGTAATGACTCCATGAGGCTGGGTATGATACATAAACTGTGTAGACCTGTAGTCCTTTATTTGCAGCTCCTCAGTAAGGACAACAAGCTGTGAGTTCCTTTTTATACTGGGTTACCTGCTGCGTGCAGCAGCACCCTCTCGTGTACATGTAAGGTGTGTACAGTATAAGGGTACATTCAGTGTGGCATAACAGTATGACAGACATCACTCAGTAAACAGGCATGCATGCACAACAATACTCCCCCCTGAGCATTTTTCATATCCTTATTGTCATGACCAGGGGAGGTGATCAGTGGTGGGCTATGGGAGGTTGTGGTGAGGGTTGTGTGGTTGCCAGGTGTGACCCCTGTGCTTGAGGCTGGCCTCGTACGTTTCCCCTCCCTCACACACAGACCATGTGGGTGTTACTGTTCTGAGATCCTCCAGGGGGGTAGCCACGGCAGCAGTGCGTGGTGTGTATACACTGTGATGTGGGTAGTTGTGGGGTGGTGGGCAGGGCCACAAGACTGGGTGGGCTCCTTGTCCATCAATGGGATGAGGGTCAGGTCATCCCATGGTTTGCCAGGGAAGTTGGAGGGTATTGGCCTCATGCTCCTGGTGTTGGTCCTGTTGGCGAGGGGTTGTAGAGCTGATCTGGTGCAGGTTGCCATTGGTGGTGGCTCGGCTGCCCATTGACCACTGTCCCTGTAGTGGGTCTGCTCACACTGGCTGTGTGTGTCCTGTAAGGGGCATCACATTCGTTCTAAAGGTCCAGGCAACATGGTCAGGTAGCCTGCTGGACCTGGGGTCTCCCACAGGGGGATTCCATTGGCATCAGCATGGTCCCTGTAGGACCCAATGTCTTTTGGCAGTGTCCTACCGGTATACATGACACCTTGGCTCTGATCACACATAGTCGAGCCTGCATTATACATTCTAGCATTTGCATCACTTTTGGGTGTCCTGGTTTCAACAGACATGGTTACATTAAGCATTTCACATTTGTTAAGTGTAACAAACTTGTTCTTAACCTTACTGACACCTGCATTCATCTCATTAGTCACATTAGTTAAACCAGCATCACAATTCATTGTTGCATTGCATACATTTTCATACTTGCACCCTTTAATCGCATCTTTAGCTTTAAAGTCCGTGTACTCAAATAGTTGAAACTTCCCCTTTAAATTTATTTGGTTACTGGTCTCCTTTAAGAGAGCCTTCAAATCCGATTAGCCGCTCGGTGTCACGTGATGCTCCTCCATCCTCACTCGTGGCATGGCGGAGGCCATTTTGATTACAGGTTCTGCTGCTTGTGGTGCTGCAGCCATTTTCTGGTCTTGCTGCAGGTCGGCTGTGTTGCTCTTTCCTTCCACAGGTTCGACCCTGGACGTCGGGAATCCATTTCTTTCATCGATGTTCACCTCTTGGAGTGCTGCCTCGGCCTGGAAAGTGGAGTTTGGATCCTCGGTCTTGGAGATTTGGCCGGGATGCTGTGGGCAGTTGAGCTGGACAGTGGAACCTCTGGATGCTGTAATGGATCCATGTTCGAGGTCGATTGCCGGAGCCCAGAGGCCTGGGAGCAGCTTCGCTTGGTCATGCTGCTGTTGTGGTCAATTGGCGGGATTCATCCAAAGTTCTTCAAAGGTCGCTTGACTCATCACAGATGGCTCGCCCCTGTGTCACTCTCCATAGAAACTGGGACACCGTCGACGTCTACTTTCATCGCCCACGGAGAACTTTCGGTGGAGCAGGTATGAGTTCCATACTCTTCTTCCAGAGGTTGAGCAACTTCACTTTCCTCTGTGTCGGAGCCCCGGTGATCAGCCAACTCATCAGAGATGCGTGAGTAAAGTTTTTTCTGCACATCATTTGAAGGTGCCTGATATGTCCTTATTACACAGTATAAATGCACACGAGGCCCATGCTTGAGAGAAGGTCAGTCTGTGACCTGTCCTTTATTCCTTAGCACTCAAGTGATGAAGGTGGGTGGAGCTTCCCCTTTTATACCTGAAGGTCCAGGTTAGCAGTGTCTCCCACCTAGTGGTCAGTGTTCTCACGGTGTACAACTTAGGTCAGTTTATACATGGGTTACAATGCTGGTTGAATACATGACATCACCTCCCCCCCCCAAAGTCTTATTGGGATCACAGGTTGAGTCTCTCTGGTGGTTTATGCTCCCTTGTAGAGCGCCTGAGTTGGGGCTCCGGTTGTTGGGCACTGGCCTGAGTGTCTGCTGTTTGCGGTGCCTCAGGCCTGTCCGGACTGCCCAGTGACTGGGCTCTCCTCCCTTTGGTTCCGGTGTTCGGTCACCTGTGGTGGAGTGAACTCTATATTGTGTTCTTCCTCTGCTTCTTCTATGGGGTTGCTGAACCTCCTTTTTGTTTGATCCACATGTTTGCGGCAGATTTGTCCATTGGTAAGTTTAACTACCAGAATCCTATTTCCCTCTTTGGCAACCACAGTGCCTGCGAGCCATTTGGACCCTGCAGCGTAGTTGAGGACAAAAACAGGATCATTTACATCAATACATCGCGCCCTCGCATTCCTGTCATGGTAGTCATATTGTGACTGGCGCCTGCTCTCGACAATTTCTTTCATGGTGGGGTGTATAAGGGAAAATCGGGTTTTGAGCGTCCTTTTCATTAGTAGCTCTGCGGGTGGAACCCCTGTGAGCGAGTGTGGTCGGGATCTATAGGCCAACAGGAGGCGTGATAAGCGGGTTTGTAGGGAACCCCCTTGGAATCTGAGCATCCCCTGTTTGATTATCTGCACTGCTCGTTCTGCCTGGCCGTTTGATGCCGGCTTGAACGGTGCCGTTCTAACATGGTTAATTCCATTGCCTGCCATGAAGTCCTGGAATTCAGTGCTTGTGAAGCACGGGCCATTGTCACTGACCAAGATGTCCGGTGGACCGTGGGCGGCGAACATTGCCCGTAGACTTTCTACCGTGGCAGAGGATGTGCTTGAATTTAAAATGTCACACTCGATCCATTTGGAGTAGGCGTCTACTACAACCAAAAACATTTTCCCCATGAAAGGACCTGCGTAGTCCACATGGATGCGTGACCAAGGCTTGGCGGGCCATGGCCAGGGGCTAAGGGGGGCTTCCCTGGGCGCATGGTCCAGCTGGGCACACGTGTTGCACCTGCGAACACAAAGTTCCAGATCTGCGTCTATCCCTGGCCACCAAACGAGTGACCTGGCAATTGCCTTCATCGTGACAAAGCCCAGGTGCCCATTGTGGAGTTCTCTGATGAACACCACTCTGCCCATTTGGGGCATGACTACGCGGTTTCCCCACAGTAGGCAATCGGCCTGAATCGAGAGTTCATCCTTGCGCCTGTGAAATGGTTTAAATTTCTCAGGGCATGCCCTGTACGTGGCTGCCCAGTCCCCATTCAGGACATATTTCTTGACTAGAGACAATAGCGGGTCTCTATTTGTCCAGACTTTAATCTGACGGGCTGTCACGGGTGAGCCTTCGCTTCCGAAAGCTTCAACAGCCATGACCATCTCAGCACCATGCTCGGTAGCCCCCTCAGTGGTGGCTAGTGGGAGCCTGCTGAGTGCATCGGCGCAGTTTTCAGTGCCCGGTCTGTGCCAAATTGTGTAGTCATAGGCAGCTAACGTGAGTGCCCACCTCTGTATGCGGGCCGATGCGTTTGCATTTATGGCCTTGTTGTCGGCCAAAAGGGACGTTAGGGGTTTGTGATCTGTCTCCAGCTCAAATTTCCTGCCAAACAGGTACTGGTGCATTTTCTTTACCGCATATACATATGCGAGCGCCTCCTTTTCTATCATCCCGTAGCCCCTTTCTGCCTGGGACAGACTCCTGGAGGCATAAGCTACCGGCTGTAACTGACCCTTGGCATTGACATGCTGCAACACACACCCGACACCATAGGACGACGCATCGCACGTTAACACAAGTTTCTTACATGGGTCATATAGCATTAACAGATTGTTGGAACATAACAAATTGCGTGCTCTATTAAAAGCCCTTTCCTGGCTGTCCCCCCAGACCCATTCGCGACCTTTGCGTAGGAGCATGTGTAGCGGCTCTAGCAGCGTGCTCAATTTGGGAAGAAAGTCACCAAAATAGTTCAGGAGCCCCAGGAACGAATGCAGTTCCGTCGTGTTACAGGGTCTGGGTGTTCTCTGGATCGCTTCCATCTTGGATGCAGTAGGGCTGATCCCGTCTGCTGCTACCCTCATCCCCAGGAATTCTACCTCTGGAGCTAGGAAGACGCACTTCGCCTTTTTCAGTCGCAGACCTACCCGGTCCAGTCTGCGTAGCACCTCCTCCAGGTTGTGGAAGTGTTCTTCAGTATCGTAACCCGTAATGAGGATGTCGTCCTGAAAAACCACCGTCCCTGGAATCGACTTGAGGAGGCTTTCCATATTTCGTTGGAAGATAGCGGCGGTCGAGCGAATCCCGAACGGACATCTGTTGTACTCAAACAACCCCTTGTGTGTCGTGATGGTGGTCAGCTTTTGCGACTCACTCGCCAGCTCCTGGGTCATGTAAGCTGAGGTCAGGTCCAATTTTGAAAAAAGTTTGCCACCGGATAGCGTAGCAAAGAGGTCCTCCGCTCTCGGTAGCGGGTACTGGTCTTGGAGTGACACCCGATTGATGGTGGCCTTGTAATCGCCACAAATCCTGACCGACCCATCCGCCTTGAGCACTGGCACAATCGGGCTCGCCCAGTCACTTAATTCGACTGGCGAGATGATGCCTTCCCTCAATAGGCGGTCCAATTCGCCTTCTATCTTTTCCCGCATCACGTACGGCACCGCTCTGGCCTTGTGGTGTACTGGTCTAGCGTCTGGGTTTATGCGAATCACTACCTTGGCCCCCATGAAAGTGCCACTGCCGGGTTGAAATAATGAGTCAAATTTGTCCAGGACCTGTGAGCATGATACTCGCTCCACAGAGGAAATTGTATTGACATCGCCCCATTTCCAGTTCATGACAGCAAGCCAACTCCTCCCCAGTAGTGCGGGACCGTCCCCTGGGACAATCCAGAGTGGCAACCTGTTCTCCAAATCTTTGTGGGTCACGACTACCATGGCGCTGCCTAGCACCGGAATGATCTGCTTTGTGTAAGTCCGTAGCTGTGCGTCAATCGGCGATAATTTTGGCCTCCTGGCCTTGGATGCCCACAACTTTTCGAACTGTTTGATACCCATCAGGGACTGGCTGGCACCCGTGTCTAACTCCATTGCTACTGGGATGCCATTGAGGAGCACTTTCATCATTATCGGTGGCGTCCTGGTGTATGAACTGTATACGTGCTCCACATGAACTCGCTGAACTTCAGCTTCCAGCGATTTTCCCCAGTGTCCATTTCTGCAATTTCTGCAGGTATTTTGCTCATCTCTGCAAACTTCGGCTGAATGTATGCCTCCAAGCCTCCAGCATGAGTTGCGGTTTGAAACAAAAGGTCCCTTGCCAGTCGATCGTCCCTGACTGCCCCTGTTATTGTCCTTGAGTGCATCATTAACAGGTGTTGATGGCCCCATTACTGGCCGCATTGTCCCTTGCAATGGTGTGAATTGCTGTTCAGCTTGCCATTGTCTCTGTCGAACTCCCCCTCTGGGTTCGACTACATGTTGGGGCATGCCTGACTGCCCTTGTCTGCCTGGAGAACTGTGTGCTGCTTTAACAATGTTGAATCTCTGTCCCAACCATTCCTAAACACAATACCTCTCGTCTGTTCTGCTAGTGGCCATGCTCTCGTGGTTTAAATCCCAGTTTCTTGTCGCCATTGATATGTCCTTACTACACAGTATAAATGCACACGAGGCCCATGCTTGAGAGAAGGTCAGTCTGTGACCTGTCCTTTATTCCTTAGCACTCAAGTGATGAAGGTGGGTGGAGCTTCCCCTTTTATACCTGAAGGTCCAGGTTAGGAGTGTCTCCTACCTAGTGGTCAGTGTTCTCACGGTGTACAACTTAGGTCAGTTTATACATGGGTTACAATGCTGGTTGAATACATGACAGTGCCTTTTCTCTTTGCATGCATAGTCTTTGTAGCGGCACTGGTGGGCCCTGTGGTTTCCTCCACAGCGCCAGCACAGGGCTAGCAGGTTTGTCCCATGTGGCGGACTCCGGGTTGCGGGACTCGGTGGAGCGTTTCTGCCCTTAGAAGTATCAATGCGGTGCACTGCTCTCATCAGTTTAGAGTCCCTTAGTGCTTCATTTAGGTGGTCGCCAAAGTCAAGTGTTCCAATCTTTCTACAAAAGCATCCCAATCTTCCCCATCGGTAAATTGCTGAAAGGTGCTGAGATTCGACATGCTGAGTGTGTGGTTCGTAACCTTGTATTCCCGTCGCCAGTTGTAGTGTATGTAGGCACCTTTAGTAATGACTCCATGAGGCAGGGTATGATACTTAAACTGTGTAGACCTGTAGTCCTTTATTTGCAGCTCCTGAGTAAGGACAACAAGCTGTGAGTTCCTTTTTATACTGGGCAGGTAAGCCTTAGGTCTCCAGCAGCAGCACCCTCTGGTGTACATGTAAGTTGTGTACAGTATAAGGGTACATTCAGTGTGGCATAACAGTGTTACAGACATCACACAGTAAACAGGCATGCATACACAACAGCCTCGACCAGTACTTCATAGCCAACGGATTGGAAGGAACCGATAACACAATTAAGCGCAGGGCAGTTCTCCTCACCGTTTGTGGGTCAAAAATTTATGGCCTTATCAAGAAACTATTCTCACCGACTCGACCAATGGATAAGACTTACAATGAATTGTGTACGCTAGTTTGGAACAACTTTAAACCGAAGGAAAGCATCATCATGGCGAGGTGTCGTTTCTATATGCACAATCGCTTCGAGGGCCAGGACGTGGCAGAATTTGTTGTGACCTGAGACGTCTCGCTGGGCCGTGCAACTTCGGAGCTGCGTTGGAGGAAATGCTGCGGGACTTTTTGGTGCTTGGCATTGGCCACGAGGTCATCCTTCGAAAGCTACTGGTTGCTGAATCGTTACAGAATCTTTTCAGAATGGCAGGCAGTGACTAGTGGGGTGCAGCAGGGCTCAGTGCTGGGAGTCAAACTCTTTACAATATACATTAATGATTTAGATGAAGGAATTGAGTCTAATATCTCCAAGTTTGCAGATGACACTAAGTTGGGTGGCGGTGTGAGCTGTGAGGAGGATGCTAAGAGACTGCAGGGTGACTTGGGCAGGTTAGGTGAGTGGGTAAATGCATGGCAGATGCAGTATAATGTGGATAAATGTGAGGTTATCCACTGTGGGGGCAAAAACACGAAGACAGAATATTATCTGAATGGCGGCAGATTAGGAAAAGGGGAGGTGCAACGAGACCTGGGTGTCATGGTTCATCAGTCACTGAAAGTTGGCATGCAGGTACAGCAGGTGGTGAAGAAGGCAAATGGTATGTTGGCCTTCATAGCTAGGGGATTTGAGTATAGGAGCAGGGAGGTCTTACTGCAGTTGTACAGGGCCTTGATGAGACTTCACCTGGAATATTGTGTTGAGTTTTGGTCTCCTAATCTGAGGAAGGACGTACTTGCTATTGAGGGAGTACAACGAAGGTTCATCAGACTGATTCCAGAGATGGCTGGACTGACATATGAGGAGAGACTGGATCAATGGGCCTTTATACGCTGGAGTTTAAAAGGATGAGAGGGGATCTCATAGAAACGTATAAGATTCTGACGGGACTGGACAGGTTAGATGCGGGAAGAATGTTCCCGATGTTGGGTAAGTCCAGAACCAGGGGACACAGTCTTACGATAAGGGGTCGGCCATTTAGGACCGAGATGAGGAGAAACTTCTTCACTTAGAGAGTTGTTAACCTGTGGAATTCCCTGCCGCAGAGAGTTGTTGATGCCAGTTCATTGGATATATTCAAAAGGGAATTAGATATGACCCTTACGGCTAAAGGACTCATGGGGTATGGCGAGAAACAGGAAAGGGGTACTGAGGGAAAGATCAGCCATGGTCTTATTGAATGGTGATGCAGGCTCGAAGGGCCAAATGGGCTACTTCTGCACCTATTTTCTATGTTTCTATGTTTCTAGGCCTCAGCAGGGCCATTACGATCGCCTAGGCATGCATGTCCACGGACGAAAACTCGAAACAGATATCTTCCCAGCATCGAAACTCACCAGCAATACTGTGCATAAAATAATATCGTCGGCAGGCAGAGCTGCACATGGCAGGGCCTACTCCCGTCTTCGTACGACCTGTAACTGCTCAAAGTCCGCCATCGGGGGTGAATCTAATCTCGCCTTGTTGGCATTATGGGGGCAATCATTGGGCCCATCAATGCTGATTCAAGCAATACGTGTGCAAAGGCTGTGCAACAATGGGGCTTCAGCGAATGTGTCCGCAACTGAGCAAGCTGCGAGACTCCACGTGACTGAGGATGATCGATCCAGCGTGGATCAAGCGGCACAGGCAACTCAACCGGAGCTACAGGCTGAAGAAGTGTATGAGGTACATTCTTTTACCAAAAATCCTCCGATAATGCTGGAAGTTAAATTAAATGGGGTTCCAGTATCCATGGAATTGGACACGGGTGTGAGTCAGTCAATAATGAGCCAGAGGGCTTCCGAAAAGCTGTGGGACACTAAGGCAAAAAGACCTAAACTGAGCCCAATCAATGCGAAGCTCGTACCTACACCAAAGAGCTTATACCAGTCATTGGCAGTGCAGCAGTAAAGGTATCGTACGATGGAGCTGTGCATGATTTATCGTTGTGGCTCAACGCTATTCGACAGGAGTTGGCTTGAGAAAATTTTAAATGGAACTGGAACGATATTAAAGCCTTATCATCAGTGGATGACGCTTCATGTGCTCAAGTGCTTAGCAAGTTTCCCTCATTGATCAAACCAGGCATCGGCAACTTCACGGGAGCCAAGGTGCAGATCCACCTAGGTCCGGATGCAAGACCCATCCATCACAAGGCTCGGGCGGTTCCGTACATGATGAGGGAGAAGGTTGAGATCGAACTGGAGAGACTTCAATGGGAAGGAATCATATCACCAGTCGAGTTCAGCGAATGGGCCAGTCCAATTGTCCCGGTGTTGAAAAGTGATGGCAAGGTAACGATCAACCGAGTCTCGACCAGGATCAGTACCCTTTACCCAAAGTTGACGACCTGTTTGCAACACTGGGGGGGGGGGCAACTCGTTCACCAAATTGGACCTGACCTCCGCTTACATAACACAGGAGCTGGTCGATTCTTCGAACAAACTGACCTGCATCAACACGCACAAAGGACCGTTTATATACCACAGATGCCCTTTCGGAATTCGCTCGGTGGCAGCCATATTTCACAGAAACATGGAGAGTTTGCTGAAGTCCGTCCCAAGAACCGTCATGTTCCAAGATGATATCCTGATCACCGGTCGTGACTTCACCGAACACCTATACAAACTGGAAGAGGTTTTGCGTCGTCTGGACAGAGTGGGACTCAGGTTAAAACGATCCAAGAGCGTTTTCATGGCACCAGAAGTCGAATTCCTTGGGAGAAAGATTGCAGCAGATGGCATCAGGCCTACAGACTCGAAGACAGAGGCTGTCAAGAATGCAACAAGACCCCAGAGTGTGACGGAGCTGCGTTCGTTCCTGGGTCTTCTCAACTGTTTCGATAACTTTCTACCGAACTAGAGGCCTTGCACATGTTGCTGAGAAAGGATAACGACTGGGTTTGGGGCAAATCTCAAGACAGAGCCTTTGAGAAGGCCAGGAACCTGCTATGTTTCAATAAATTACTGGTACACTATGACCCATGTAAGCGGTTAGTGCTGGCCTATGACTCTTCATCATATGGGGTTGATTGTGTGCTCAAGCAAGCCAATGTATGAGGCAAACTCCAACTAGTTGTATACTCATCCAGGAGTCTGTCTAAGGCTGAAAGAGCCAATAGTATGGTCGAGAAAAAGGCTTTAGCATGCGTATATGGGGTTAGGAAAATGCACCAATACTTGTTTGGGCTTCAGTTTGAGCTTGAAAAAGACCACAAGCCGCTCATTTCATTGTTTTCTGAGAGCAAAGGGTATAAACAACAATGCCTCATCCCGCATCCAAAGATGGTCAGTGACATTATTCGCTTATGATTATGTCACCCGTCACAGACCAGTCACTGAAAACTGTGCTGATGCGCTTAGCCGGCTACCATTGCCCACAACCGGGGTGGAAATGCTGCAGCCCGCAGACTTGCTGCTGGTCATGGATGCCTTCGATAGCGAGGGGTCACCCGTCATGACTCGCCAAATTAGGACCCGGACCAGCCAGGGTTCTGTACTGTCAAGCGTAAAGGTGTGTCCTAAATGGAAATTGGTCTGCCATTCCCAGGGAAATACGGGATGAAATTAAACCTTATAGCCTCTGCAAAGATGAATTGTCTATTCAGTCCGATTGTCTGTTATGGGGTAATTGTGTTGTTATGCCAAAAAAAGGCAGGGAAACTTTTGTGTGAGATTTACACAGTACCCACCCAGGCATTGTCATGATGAAGGCCATTGCCAGGTCTCACGTTTGGTGGCCCGTCATTGACTCGGACTTGGAGTCATGCGTGCATCAGTGCAACACTTGCATGCAACTGAGTAACGCACCTGTGGAGGCTCCGCTGAGTCTGTGGTCATGGCCATCCAAACCGCGGTCAAGGATCCACATAGATTTTGCCAGCCCCTTTCTCGGCAAAATGTTTTTAGTGGTAGTGGGTGCCTATTCCAAATGGATTGAATGCGTAATCATGTCATCCAGAACGTTCACAGCCGCTATTGAAAGCCTCCGGGCCATGTTCGCCACCCATGGCCTGCCCGACATCCTTGTCAGCGACAACGGACCGTTTCACCAGTTCAGAGTTCCACGAGTTTATGACCTGTAATGGCATCAAGCATGTCAGGTCTGCCCCTTTCAAACCCGTGTCTAATGGTCAAGCGGAGCTGGCTGTCCAAACCTAAAATGCATGACTCACGGCTCCCTACAGACCCGCTTGTCCCGCATTCTGCTGAGTTACCGGACGAGACCCCACTCGCTCACCGGGATTCCTCCTGCCGAGCTGAAGAGAGGCCTCAAAACCAGTTCTTTCTTGTACACCCGGATCTCAGTGATCACGTCGAAACCAGAAGGCAACGGCAGCAATGGTCCCATGATCACGCGGCCGTATCGCGTGACATTGCTGTTCATGACCCTGTGTTTGTCCTGAATTATGGTCATGGTCCAAAGTGGGTTGCTGGCACGGTTTTGGCCAAGGAGGGGAACAGGGTGTTTGTAGTCAAACTGTTAAATGGCCAAACGAGCAAGAGGCACATCGACCAAACCAAACTGCGATTCACAGACAACCCAGAACAAATTGAAGATGACATCATCATCGACCAACCAACACACATCCAACCATCAGTTGACCCTTGTGTCATTCACGAAGACGAACCTACCATCCCCGACAGTCCTGTCAGACCGACTGCTCTGCAATGCAGCAATGGTCCTACTAACTCACCCAAGCTTGGGTTCAAACTGAGAAAATCAACCAGGGAGCGGAAAACCCCAGACCGTCTCAACTTGTAAATACAACCTGTACCAAGGACTTTGGGAGGAATGATGTAATGTACCTGCCATCGGAGGGCGCGACTGTCGGAGTCCTACTAGTCACTGGCAGACACGTGCAAGGTGTGTATATAATGTTGGCAGCCATGTTGACTCCTCACTTTGAGAATAAATAAACTGGAGTAAGGTCATGCCTGAACTAACTCACCATACTTAGCCCCGTGGAGTTATTCGATACGGAACAGATTTGGTGGATTGGGTCGATGGTAAAATGAAGGCGTGGTTTCCTTTGGATCTCTTTGCAAATTATTGTTTTCTTTACTCCCATGGAATTCCACTAATCCCAAGCTTGCAAATAAATGTCAAACAGGAAAAGAAAATTGATTCAGCATTTGAAGTCTGTATTGAGTTGCAGATGACACCAGAAGCTTCTCAAACAGGTTTCATATATACATTGCCCATTACGTAAAGGTAGTCTCAGAGTGTTTTACGATGGGTGGTGGTGGGGAAGGGCGGGGGGAACAGTGGGTGTTAAGAGACAATTGAAAGAACTTATGGGAAACTGAATAAACGGTTGAAAAGGGAGCGCGGAAATGAGGTGAAGCAGTTCGGATGTGACTTCCAGAGGTTAGTGTTATAGCAGCTGAAAGACTAACTTTTGACAGGGGAGCAGGGAATAAACATTAATCCAGAGTTAGAGAAACAGTGTGTGTGGGTTGGGACACAGGGTTGGAGAAATAAGTGCCAGAGAGGATGGAATAAGTTGATAGAGGGATTTGTATACAATCTTAAAATGAATTTTCTGGGGTACAGGGAGGGAGCTGGTAGACCTTGGTGAGTATAGGTAATGATTACATATTGGTTAAGCCAGGGTGACTTTGACTGTCAACCCTACTCATGTCATTAAGAGATTGAGAAGGAATCTTACATGATTTAATTGAGGCCGATCATTGATAATTATATTGCAGTAGATTGTTTACAAACTATTTCCTACATGTAAAAGGGAATTGCCTGTCATTAATAGGAAGAAAGCAACAGTAGGCCATTCGGCCCCTCGAACCTGTTCCACCATTCAATTGGATCCTGGCTGATCTGTATCTCATCCCCATTTGCCTGCCTTTGATTCATATCACTTGATACCCTTACCTAACAAAAGAACGTTTCAATTGACCTAGTATCCACAGTCTTTTGGGGGAGAGAGTTCCAGATTTCCCCCACCTTTTTGTGTGTGATTGCACTCCTGAGGGGCTGACTCTGATTTTAAGATTGTACCCAATTTTGTTCCAGATTCCCCCACCAGAGGTAATAGATTCTCTTCTCAAATCCTTTCATTATTCAAAACAGCTCAATTAGACTACAGCTCAGTCTTCTAAACTCAAGAAAATAAAAGCTGAGTTTAAGTACTGTCCTCATAATTTAACCCTCGAACCCAGTATAGTTCTCATGAATCTGCACAGCACCCCTCCAAGGTCAATTATATATGTTCTGAGGTTTGATGGGCTAAACTAAATGCAGTCCTGCAGATGGAATCTGAGCAAGGCTCTGTACAACTGAAACATAACATCTTCCCCTTTGTATTCAAGGCTTCTTGCGATAAAGGCCAATGTTCCATTAGCCTTTTTTATTGCATTTTGTTACTGCCCACTGGCCTTTAGTGATTTGTGTACATGAGCATGCAAATCTCTTTGCTCCTCTGCAGTTCCTAGTTTCTCACTATTTAGGACATACTCTGATTTGTCTTTCTATGATCAGCAGTGGATGACCACACACTTCCCCACCTCAAACTCCACAGTTTTGCCCACTCACTTAACCTGTCTATGTCCATAAATGGTTATAATTTCCTGCTCGCATCTGCATTGTTTTCTGCACCTTTCAACTTAGTGTCATATGCAAACATGGTAATACAACTCTCTATTCCTTCATCCAAGTCATTGATAAATATGGTGAAAAGCTGAAGCCCCAGTACAGATCGCTAGGGAACATCACTAACCATCTGTAACAGCTGGTTTTCACTATTTCTGCATTTATACTGGGGGATTGGATTTTCCCTATGTTGCTGCCTCTATTCATGTCCCGGAGGAGCGGTAATGGCGGCGGGGATGGTTTCCGGGCGAGCGGCCAGCTCCCTGAGCCCCACCGGGGAATTAGTTGCCGGTTTTGCGAGGGCGCTGAACAGCACTGCCCGGGAGCATCGAGCCGGCCTGCAACAACGCCGGTTTCGACTGAGCAATGAAATTTGTTATACACTCACCCTATAGTGCCCCGTAGTGCACTGTGGTGGGACTCCCTGGAAAACCAGGCGGTCAGAGCTGTCCCGGCAGCTGTGAGTGATGGAATTGATGAATGAGGTAAGTTTGATTGTTTTGTTTTGTTGTATTTTTGCGAAGTAGCTTATTGTGGGGTGCTTAAGGTATTGGGAATGTTTGTTGTGTTTTTATGTGCGATTTTCCCCCACAGATGCTTCTCTTAGGGCACTCCGAGGCCCTTTAGCAACGGATTTTCAGCTGCTCAGCCGGCATTGCGCCTAAAAAGAAGTGTGCAACGCCTCCCTTAGCGTTCCACCCCACACTCGGGGCCCAGCTGATAAATTTTGCTAACTGAGGTGCAAACTGTTCCCGGGCGAAAACGATACCGTCCCGCCGCCATTACCGCCCTGAAATAACCAGAACCGAAAATCCAACCCTGTAACTCCAACTCTGCTGGCCAAGTGAGTGATCCATGCACACTTGGTCATACGCATGTGCAGAGCCAATCGCCCAACAGTTACATTTGACAAGAACATGAGAATGCGATGGGAGTAATTTCAACTCCTAAACATTTAGTTATTCGAGCTTGGCTTAAGAAAATTCTGGAAGGTCATGGGATCCCGCAAGGGACCTCATTAAACCTGGTTTGACATCACATTGGTGTTACACTCTTTGCGGTGTCAAATCTAAGTGGTGTAGGACACCTCCTCCAGGGAATCTCACCTGGCATCTCTATGGATTCAGGTTAGGCCCTAAATCCAAGTGTCAGCTGTGACTCAGTTGGTCATAAGGTTGTGGATTCAAGTCCCACTCCAGAGACTCGAGCACATAATCTAGGCTACACTCCAGTACAGCACTGAGAGAGTCATACACTGTCGGAGGTGCTGTCTTTTGAATGAGATGTTAAACCGAGGTCCTGTCTGCCCTCTCAAATGGACGTAAAAACTCACTATTTCAAAGAAGAGCAATGGATTTGTCCCTACTCTCCTGGTGAATACATATCCCTCAATCAACATCACTATAAGAGATTATCTGGTCATTATCACATTGCTGTTTGTGGGTCCTTGCTGCGTGCAAATTGACTGCCACGTTTCCCAATTATGGGGACGGTAGCATAGTGATTATATTCCTAGGCTAGTATTCCAGAGGCCTGGAATAATGATCCGGAGACCTGCATTCAAACCCACCACAGCAGCAAGAGAATTGAAATTCAGTTAATTAAATACATTTGGAATAAAAAAGCTAGTAACAGTAATGGTGACCATGAAACTATTGAATTGTTGTAAAAACCCATCTGATTCGCTAATGTCCTTTAGGGAAGGAATACTGCCACCCTTATTTGGTCTTGCCTATATGTGACCCCAGACCCACAGCAATGTTCTTGACTCTGAACTGCCCTCCGAAGTCCATCAACAGCCAACTCAGTTGTAGCAAAGTGCTATGAAAAACAAAGGTAAGAATAAAACTGGAAGAACCAGCTGGCATCGATCTAGGCATCGGCTTCGGACACAACAACGGCACACCCAGCTCAGCCAACCCTGCAAAGTCCTCCTCGTTAACGTCTGGCGACTTGTGCCCATATTGGGAGCGCTGTCCCACAAGCAACAGCCTGACACAGTCATACTGACAGGATCATACTTTTCAGCCAATTTCCCCGACTCCTCCATTACCATCCCTGGGTATGTCCTGTCCCACTGGCATGACGGACCCACCAGGGGTGGTGGCACAGTGGTATACAACCGGGCAAGAGTGGCCCTGGCAGACCTCAACATTGACTCTGGATCGCACAAAGTCTCATGGCTTCAGGTCAAGCATGGCCAAGGAAACCTCCTGCTGATTATCACATACTGTCCTCCATCAGTTGATGAATCAGTACTCCGCCATGTTGGACACCACTTGGAAGAAACATAGAAACAGAGAAATTTACAGCGCAGAAGGAGGCCATTTCAGCCCATCGTGTCTGCGCCGGCCGACAAAGAGCTGCATGGCCCTTTGTCAGCAGCCCTAAAGGTTACATATAAACCTATTAACAATAACAGAAAGTCAAAGAGCACCAACCAGTCCGCCCCACACCACTGCAACATCCCTGATATTAAAACATCTACACTCCACCCCAACTGGAGCCATGTGATCTCCTGGGAGAGGCAAAAAACAAATAAAAACCCAGGACAATTTAGGGAGAAAAAAATCTGGGAAAATTCCTCTCCGACCCATCTAGGCAATCGAAACTAGTTCAGGAGATCACCCTGGCCGTGTTCTATTCCCTGCAGTACTTACCATTATATCTGCGCCGACCAACAAAAGATCATCCAGTCTAATCCCAATTACCAGCTCTAGGTCTGTAACCCTGCAGGTTACGGCACTTTAAGTGCCCATCCAACAAAGAACTAAAAGTAGCAAGGGCACTGAACATACTCTGGGTAAGACCACTACTGACTGAGCTGGCCAAGTCCTGAAGGACATGGCTGTCAGACTGGCCGGGTTGCAGGTGTTGAAAGAACCAACATGAGGGAAAAACCTACTTGACCTCGTCCTCACAAATCAACATGTCACAGATGCATTTGTCCATGAGGGTAGCAGTGACCACCATACAGTCCTTGTGGAGACGATGTTCCATCTTCACAGCCTTGTGGAGACGAAGTCCCGTCTTCACACTGAGGGCATCCTCCATCATGTTATTCAGAACAGATCTAGCAGCTCAAAACTGGGCATCCATGAGATGCTGTGGGCCATCAGCAGCAACAGAATTATATTGCACCACATTCTGTAACCCCATGGCCCGGCATATCCCTCACTCTACCATTACCATCAAGTCAGGGGACCAACCCTGGTTCATTGAGAAGTGCTGAATATCATGCCAGGAGCAACAGCAGGCATACCTGAAACTGGGCTTTCAACCTGGGGAAGCTACGACACAGGACTACATGCATACTAAACAGAGGAAGCAGCATGTTATAGACAGGGCTAAGCGATCCCACAATCAACGGATCAGATTAAAGCTCTGCAGTCCTGCCACATCAGTCGTTAATGGTAGTGGACCATTAAACATTTAACGGGAGGAGGAGACTCCATAAATATTCTCATCCTCAATGATGGTGGAGCCCAGCACGCAAATACAAAAGGCAAGGTTGAAGCGACCATCTTCAGCCAGAAGTGCCATCTTGGCCTCCTCCTGAGGTCCCCAACATCACAGAAGCAGTCTTCAGCCAATTCGATTCACTCCACGTGATATCAAGAAACGGCAGAGCGCACTACATACAACAAAGGCTATGGGCCTGACAACATCCCGTCTGTCGTGCTGAAGACTTGTGCTCCAGAACTAGCCACATCTCTAGCCAAGCTGTTCCACTACAGCTACAGCACTGGCATCTACCCGACAATGTGGAAAACTGCCCAGGTATGTCCTGTCAACAAATAGCAGGACAAATCCAATCCGGCCAATTACCGCCCCATTAGTCTACTGTCAATCATCAGCAAAGTGATGAAAGGTATCGTCAACAGTGTTATCAAGCGGCACTTGCTCACCAATAACCTCCTCACTGCTGTCCAGTTTGGGTTTCGCTAGGACCACACAGCTCCAGGCCTCATTACAGCCTTGGTCCAAAAATGAACAAAAGAGCTGAATTCCAGAGGTGAGGTGAGAGTAACTGTCCTTGACATCGAGGCAGAATTTGACCGAGTGTGGAATCAAAGAGCCCGTGTAAAATTGAAGTCAATGGGAATCAGAGGGGAACCACCCCACTGGCTGGAGTCATACCTAGCACAAAGGAAGATGGTTGTGGTTCTTCCAATCATCTCAGTTCCAGGACATCACTGCAGGCAGTGTTTTCGGTCTAACCATTATCAGCTGCTTCTTCAATGACCTTCCCTCCATCATAAGGTCAGAAGTGGGGATGGTCACTGTTGATTGCCGTGTTCAGTCCCATTTGTAACTCCTCAGATAACAAAGCAGTCATGCCCTCATGCAGCAAGACCTGGACGACATTCAGGCTTGGGCTGATAAGTGGCAAGTAACATTCGCGCCACACAAGTGCCAGGCAATGACTATCTCCAACAAACGAGAGTCTAACTACTGCTCCTTAACATTCAATGACATTACCATCACCGAATCCCCAACCATCAACATCCTAGGGGGTCACCATTGACCAGAAACTTAACTGGACTAGCCACATAAGTACAAGAGCAGATCAGAGGCTGGGTATTCTGTGGCAAGTATCTCACCTCCTGACTCCCAAAGCCTTTCCACCATCTATAAGGCACAAGTCAGGTGTGTGATGGAATACTCTCCACTTGCCTGGATGAGTGCGGCTCTAAACACTCAAGAAACTTGACACCATCCAGAACAAAGCAGCCCACTTGATTGGCACTCCATCCATGACCTTAAACATTCACTCCTCCATCACTGACGCATCGTGGCTGCAGTGTGTACCATCTACAAGATGCACTGCATCAACTCACCAAGTCTTCTTCAGCAGGACCTCCCAAACCTGCAACCTCTGCCACCTAGATCATCATCATAGGCAGTCCCTCGAAATCGAGGAAAACTTGTTTCCACTCTAAAAGTGAGTTCTTAGGTGGCTGAACAGTCCATTACAGGAATTACAGTCTCTGTCACAGGTGGGACAGACAATCGCTGAAGGAAAGGGTGGGTGGGACTGGTTTGCTGCACGCTCCTTCCGCTGCTTGCGCTTATTTTCTGCAGGCTCTCGGTGATGAGACTCGAGGTGCTCAGCGCCCTCTCGGATGCACTTCCTCCACTTCGGGCCGTCTTTGGCCAGGGATTCCCAGGTGTCAGTGGGGATGTTGCATTTTATCAAGGAGGCTTTGAGGGTGTCCTTGAAACGTTTCCTCTGCCCACCTTGGGCTTGCGTGCTGTGTAGGAGTTCCGAGTAGAGCGCTTGCTTTGGGATTCTTGTGTCAGGCATACGAACAATGTGGCCCACCCAACAGAGCTCATGGAGAGTGGTCAGTGTTTCGCTGCTGGGGATGTTGGCCTGATCGAGGACGCTAACGTTGGTGCATCTGTCCTCCCAGGGGATTTGCAGGATCTTGCAGAGACATCGTTGGTAGGACAAGGGCAGCAGGCACATGGGAGCATCAACACCTGCAAGTTCACTCCAAGTTACACATCATCCTGACTTGGAAATTTATTGCTATTCCTTCACCATCGCTGGGTCAAAATCCTGGAACTTCTACCCTAACAGCACTGTGGGAGTACCTTCACCTCAAGGACTGCAGTGGTTCAAGAAGGCAGCTCACCACCACCTTCTCAAGGGAAATTAGGGATGGGCAAAAATTGCTGGCCTTGCCAGTGATGCCCACGTCCGAGGAAGAATATAAAAAATAGACAGCAATGACTACACTTTAAAAGTACTTAATTGGCTGTATAGCACATTGGGACGTCCTGAGGTCATGAAGGACACTATATAAAGCATATTGTTTCCTTTACACTACAGTTTTAGTGTCAGTACAAAGTGGAAATGCTTCATAAGCAATGACAAATTTAAAATTAGTCTATTCAGATTACTGTAGGTCAAAATCTTGGTAAACACATAAGTCATTTGGATCAGCTTAGATTAGGATTCCTATAAACAGTGATTAACGATAACTAATTTGTAAACCTTTGCAGCATAGCCCATTTAATCATTTACTCAGCAATTCAATCTCACCACAAAAACATTAAAAAAAAACACCTAACAAAACCCTGGATTTTACACAGAAGTGATTAGACTTCCAGCATATGCTGCTGTCTCCGGGTAGAACTTGGCAGTGGATTGACTGTATTAATTAAATGTGGTGAGCATTAGAAATGGAGAAGTGGAAACAGCTTTTCCTTAGGTGTGGAATTTTTAGCCTGGAAGTGAATGGGAAATGCTCCGGTATAATTGTAAAAACTAGTATTTAGATCAGATGTGGATTTATGTCAAAGCCTAGTGAGTACCTTGGACAAAGCAGTACCTTTTGGCTCCAATATTTTATGATTTAGATTTTCTCCAAGTTGTTTGGATACGCTCTTGCCATGTCCCATTCCCAAACCAACAGGATTCTGGTGTGTCTCCAGTGTGATTTTTTCAACTTGCTGCTGAATTAGTGTTGCCAACCCGCCAGGATCGTCCTGGAGTCTCCAGGAATTGAAGATTAATCTCGAGGACAAACCAAGTGAAAAATCACTGGCGTTAAAAAAAAAATTATTTCAATACTTTTGTTTATTAGTTATAATAATGTGGGAGCTGCGAAAGAAAAGGCTGTTTGACTGACAGTGAATAATCATCCAATCGAGTAACAAAAACAAATGCTTGGATTTATATAGCGTCTTTCACAGCCATCGGAAGTCTCAAAGCGCTTTACAGCCAATGAAGTACTTTTGGAGTGTAGTCACTGTTGTAATGTAGGAAACGCAGCAGCCAATTTGCCCAAAGGCGAGCTCCCACAAACAGCAATATGATAATGACCAGATAATCTGTTTTTGTTATGTTGATTGAGGGATAAATGTTAGCCCTGACACTGGGGATAACTCCCCTGCTCTCCTTTGAAATAGTGCCACAGGATCTTTTACATCCACCTGAGAGAGTGGACGGGGCCTTGGTTTAATGTCTCATCCAAAAAACGGCATCCTCCAACAGTACAATACTCCCTCAGCACTGCAGTGACATCTTAGATTTATGTGGTTAAGTCCCTGGAGTGGGACTTGAACCCACTTTTCTGATGTCAGGGCAAGTGTGCTACCCACTGAGCCACAGCTGACAACGTAAAATATTTCCTCCTTGTTGGGGAATTGAACAGGCGAGGATACTGCCCACTATACTAACAAAGAGTCCGTTTGTTTTCCAATTAGCGTGGGAAGGTGGGGCGCTGTGAGAATGGACATGTTGCACGATCAATGTTGGGAGTGTGGGAGATGGGGAGTTGGAGGGAGGAAGTCTTGCGATGAAACCTTCAAGAATGCATCCAGCCAGAGTTGGCAATCCTCTGCTGAATGATGTGTATTAGTGGCCAACCCTCGGGGTTTTTTTTTTCCACCATTGTTTTTCCGGAAGGGCTTTACCAACAATCAGCAAAAGTCCAGACTAAAAGCAGGAATCCACTGTGTGAGGAACTGCAAGGAGAATCAATGCTGTTATACTCCATGGCTCAACGCTAGCAAGTTAAACTGCTGTTCCACTGGAATCACTTTGAATAAAAGTTTAAAATATGATATTTGGGGGATGTGAAGCATACTGAATTCTTCACAGATGTAGCACCAGAGTGAGCAATGTCAGTAAGCATTGTTACAAATGTATTTTCTAAGTAGTGCTCACATCACTTATTTTCTCAAAGAATCAGCTTAACGTATTTTGTAGCACTGTGACCTTAGCATTAGAAAGTTGTGGCTTCAAACCCCCTCCATAACTTTAACGCATAATCTATGCTGATACTTCAGTGCAGTCCTGGGAGTGTGGCATCGTCATCCATCAGGTGAGATGTCTACCTAGTCAGGTGAGCATTAAAGGTCCTCTCATATTATTGCAAAAAAGAGCAGGGAGATGTTCTGGCCATCTTCTCTCAACCACCACCATTCAAAACAAACTAATTAACCAGCTATTCAGTTCATTGCTATTTGTAAGGTCTCGCTGTGTGCTAAATGACTGCTATGTTTGCCTATAAAACAATAGTCACTGCACTTCAAAGTAACTCATGTGAAACACTCTGCAAAGTTCCTGTGAGTTGTTATTAAGGTGCCTTATAATTTCAAGTCTGCTTTTAACATCCTTCAAATATCAGATGAGATTCTTCATTTAATGATAAACAGCATATTGAGTGTTTTTCTTCTCTAATTACTGTCTCTTTAATACAATTGCATCCTAAGACAGAACACATTTCAAAGCTGTTTGTGGATTTTTAATTATGAAGCAAAGTTTTTTTCTATTAAAAGAGGAATTTCACCCCCAATCAATCTTTGAATAGTATGATGCAAACCAGGTTCTTGTCTTTGTACATCACATGAGGGGGCGGTTCTGGACTTAGTTTTGGGGAATGAAGAGGGGCAGGTGGAAGGGGTGGAAGCGGGAGGGCATTTTGATGCTAGTGATCATAATTCAGTAAGATTTAGGACAGTTATGGAAAAGGACAAAGGGGGACAAGGAATAAAAGTTCTCAAGCCAATTTTGCTGAGCTGAGATGGGATTTGGCCAAAGTGGACTGGAAACAGCTACTTGATGGTAAATCAGTGTCAGAGCAGTGGAAGGCATTCAAGGAGGAGATCCTGAAGGTACAGAGCAAGTATGTTGCCTTAAAAAAAGGTGGAGCTAACAAATCTAGAGCCCCCTGGATGTCAAGGGACATACAGGGTAAGATACAGAAAAAAGGGTCGCTTATGACAGATACCGGGAACTCAACACTGCAGAAAGTCTAAAGGAGTATAAGAAGTGCAGGGATGCAATTAAAAAAGAGAGAGCATGAAAGAATGATGGCAAGTAAAATCAGAGAAAGCACAAAGATGTTTTATAAATACATGAAGAGCAAGAGGATAACTAGAGGAAAAGTGTGGCCTATTAGAGAAAATAAAGGAAATCTGTGAATAGAGGCGTAAGATGTGGGTAGGATTCTTTATGAACACTTTGCATCCGTTTTCACAAAAGAGAGGGGCGATGCAGACTTTGCAATGAGGGAGGAGGAGTGTGAAATATTAGATGAAATAAACATAGTGAGAGAGGAGGTATTAAGGGGTTTAGCAGCTTTGAAAGTGGATAAGTCCCCAGCCCAGATGAAATATATCCCAGGCTGTTAAGAGAAGCAAAAGAGGAAATAGCAGAGGCTTTGACCACCATTTTCCAGTGCTCTCTGGCTTCAGTTATGGTGCCAGAGGACTGGAGGACTGCTAATGTGTTATCTTTGTTTAAGAAGGGAGAAAGGGACAGACCGAGTAATTACAGGCCAGACAGCCTAACCTCAGTGGTGGGAGAATTATTGGAAAAAATTCTGCAGGACAGGATAAACCTTCATTTAGAAAGACACGCATTAATCAAGGACAGTCAGCATGGATTGTTAAAGGAAGGTCGTGTCTGACTAACTTAGAAACATAGAGCATAGAAACATGAAATTTACAGTGCAGAAGGAGGCCATTCTGGCCCATCGTGTTCACGCCGTTCAACAAAGAGCCGCACGGCCCTTGGTCAGCAGCCCTGAAGGTTACACATAAACCTATGAACAATGACGGAAAGGCAAAGAGCACCCAGCCCAACCAGTCCGCCTCACACAACTGTGACATCCCTTATACTGAAACATTCTACACTCCACCCCAACTGGAGCCATGTGATCTCCTGGGAGAGGCAAAAACCAGATAAAAACCCAGGCCAATTTAGGGAGAAAAAGTCTGGGAAAATTCCTCTCCGACCCATCCAGGCGATCGAAACTAGTCCAGGAGATCACCCTGGCCGTATTTGATTCCTTGCAGTACTTACCATTATATTTGCACCGGTCAACAAAAGGTCATCCAGTTTAATCCCAACTTGATTGAATTTTCTGAGGAGGTAACAAGGAGGGTGGATGAGGGTAGTGCATACGATGTAGTGTATATGGATTTTAGCAAAGCTATTGATAAGGTCCCACATGGCAGACTGGTCACGAAAGTAAAAGCCCATGGGATCCAGCGCAAAGTGGCAAGTTGGATCCAAAATTGGCTCAGAGGCAGGGAGCAAAAGGTAATGGTTGATGGGTGTTTTTGTGACTGGAAGGATGTTTCCAGTGGGGTTCTGCAGGGCTCAGTACTAGGTCCCTTGCTTTTTATGGGATATGTCAATGATCTAGACTTGAATATAGGGGGTATGATTAAAAAGTTTGCTGATGATACTAAAATCGGCTGTGTGGTTGATAATGAAGAAGAAAGCTGCGGACTGCAGGAAGATATCAATGGACTGGTCAGGTAGACAGAATAGTGGTAAATGGAATTTAATCTGGAGAAGTGTGAGTTAATGCATTTGGGGAGGGCTAACAAGGAAAGGGACTACACATTAAACGGTAGGACACTGAGAAGTGTAGAGGAACAAAGGGACCTTGGAGTGCATGTCCACAGATCCCTGAAACATAGAAACATGGAGAATAGGAGCAGGAGTAGGCCATTCGGCCCTTCGAGCCTGCACCATCATTCAATAAGATCATGGCTGATCATTCCCTCAGTACCCCATTCCTGCTTTCTCTCCATACCCCTTGATCCCTTTAGCTCTAAGGGGCATATCTAACTCCCTCTTGAATATATCCAACGAACTGGCATCAACAACTCTCTGCGGTAGAGAATTCCACAGGTTAATAACTCTCTGAGTGAAGAAGTTTCTCCTCATCTCAGCCCTAAATGAGTTACCCCTTATCCTTAGACTGTGTCCCCTGGTTCTGGACTTCCCCAACATCGGGAACATTCTTCTTGCACCTAACCTGTCCAGTCCAGTCAGAATTTTATATGTTTCTATGAGATTCCCTCTCATCCTTCTAAACTCCAGTGAATACAGGCCCAGTCAATCCAGTCTCTCCTCATATGTCAGTCCTGCCATCCCGGGAATCAGTCTGGTGAGCTGCACTCCCTCAATAGCAAGAACGTCCTTCCTCAGATTAGGAGACCAAAACTGAACACAATATTCCAGGTGAGGCCTCACCAAGGCCCTGTACAACTACAGTAAGACCTCTCTGCTCATTTACTCAAATCCCCTAGTTATGAATGCCAACATACCATTTGCCTTCTTCACCGCCTGCTGTACCTGCATGCCAACTTTCAATGACTGATGTACCATGACACCCAGGTCTCGTTGCACCTCCCCTTTTCCTAATCTGCCGCCATTCAGATAATATTCTGCCTTCGTGTTTTTGCCACCAAAGTGGATAACCTCACATTTATCCACACTATACTGCATCTGCCATGATTTGCCCACTCACCTAGCCTGTCCACGTCACCCTGCAGCATCTTAGCATCTTCCTCACAGCTCACACCGCCACCCAGCTTAGTGGCATCTGCAAACTTGGAGATATTACACTCAATTCCTTCATCTAAATCATTGATGTATATTGTAAATAGCTGGGGTCCCAGCACTGAGCCCTGCGGCACCCCACTAGTCACTGCCTGCCATTCTGAAAAGGACCCATTTTTCCCGACTCTCTGCTTCCTGTCTGCCAACCAGTTCTCTCTCCACGTCAGTACATTACCCCAATACCATGTACTTTAATTTTGCACACCAATCTCTTGTGTGGAAGGTAGCTGGCCATGTAGATCAGTTGGTTAAAAAGACATACGGAATGCTTGCCTTTATTAGCCGATGCATAAAAGACAAGAGTAGGGAGATTATACTTGAACTGTATAAAACTCTGGTTAGGCCACAGCTGGAATACTGTGTGCAGTTCTGGTCACCGCATTACAGGAAGGATGTGATTGCAATGAAGATGGTACAGAGGAGATTTACGAGGATGTTGCTGGGAGTGGAGAATCTTAGTAATGAGGACAAATTGGATAGGCTGGGTTTGTTTTCCTTGGCACAGAGGAGGCGGAGGGGAGATCTCATTGAGGTGTATAAAATTATGAAGGGCCTAGATATAGTGGATAACAAGGGCCTATTTCCCTTTGCAGAGGGGTCAACAACCAGGGGGCATAAATTTAAAGTAATTGGTAGACGGTTTAGGGGGGATTTGAGGGGAAATTTCTTCCCCTCAGACGGTTGTGGGGGTCTGGAACTCACTGCCTGAAAGGTTAATCAAGGCAGAAACCTTCACCACATTTAAAAGGTACTTGGATGTGCACTTGTAGGGCCCAAGTTTCGAGCCGCGCCTAGAACGGCTCAGTCCCGACCTGTACGCCCGTTTTCCGCGCCACAAAGTGCGCCTAAAAAAAACCTCCAGATTCTCCAGCTCCCTGCAGGTCATTTGCTGCTCGGCGCAGCGCAGCACGAGCTGTAGGGGGCGGAGCCAGGTTCCTGCGCTGAAAACAGTGCCGGGACCTCTGCACATGTGCGCTACAGTGGGTGCGCATGTGCAGTAGCTCCAGGCGCCCAAAACTGTGTGGGAGAGGCCGAAGCATGCAGCCCCTAGCCCTGGCCGAATGGCCTCACTGGGGCTGCGTGAATAAGGCTCCTCCCACGGCCAGCTCCTGCTTCCTCCCGACCCGACTCGACTCCCGCTTCCCGCCCCCCGCCTCCAGACCGGACCCGACAACAACCCGACTCCCGCTTCCGCCCCCCGCCCCTGGACCGGACCCGACCCCGACACCGACCCGACTCCCGCTTCCCCCCCAGCCCCCCCCCCGCCTCCGGACCGGACCCGACACCGACACTGACCCGACCTGACCTCCCTCTCCCTTCCTCCCCCCGACCCGAACCGAACCGACCTCCCTCCCACCACCCCCCCGACCCCGACCCATGATCCCGACCCGACCCAACGCCACCTACCTGTAAATCTGGTGCTGGGGACGGGCCCTGCCCAAAGTCTTGGGCCCTGCCCGAAGTCTCGGGCCCAGCCGGGCCGGCCCGTTCAGCCTCCCTCCCCCTTCTCCTTTCCCCCCCCATCTCCTTTCCCCCCCATCTCCTTTCTCCCCCCCATCTCCTTTCCCCCCCCATCTCCTTCCCTCCCCATCTCCTTTCCCCCCCTTTTTCCTCCTCCTTCCCCCTTCTCCTCCTCCCCCCTCCCCCTTCTCCCCCCCTCCCCCTTCTCCCCCTTCTCCCCCATCCCTCCCCATTCCCTCCCTCTGCTCCCCCCCTCTCTCCCTCTACCCCCCTCCTCCCCCTCCCCTCGCTGTCAGAAACACAGACACTGACAGACAGAGAATGAGAGACACACACAGACAGCCAGACAGAGAGATAGAGACACTGACAGAGACACACTGGGGGGGGAGGGGGGCATCCCAGCACGCTGTTGGAGGGCTCCCGGTGCTGCAGTCGGTAAGTAGAAAATGTTTTATTATTGATTTAAAAAAAAAAAATTATTTCTTATTAATTTATTTTGATTGATTTATTGGTTGATTTATTGATGTTTTTATCATTTATTATTGATGATGGCTCTTTATTTGTAAAACTGAAGTGTTTAATGTTTGTAAACTTCCCTTTAAACACCCCCACCCCCATTCCCTATGCCTGATTTGTAACCTACGCCTGATTTTCTAAAGTGTAGACAAGGTTTTTTCGAGCGTACAAAAATCTTCACTTACTCCATTCTAAGTTAGTTTGGAGTAAGTTTTCACTGATGAAACTTTGAAAACAGGCGTAAGTGGCCGGACACGCCCCCTTTTGAAAAAAAAATTCTGTTCCAAAGTGAAACTGTTCTAACTGACTAGAACTGGAGCAAACTAAATGGCGAGAATTCCGATTTCTAAGATACTCCGTTCTACACCAGTTGCTCCTAAAAATCAGGAGCAAATCATGGCGAAACTTGGGGCCGTAGTGGTGTAACCTGCAGGGTTACAAACCTAGAGCTGGAAAGTGGGATTAGGCTGGATAGCCTCTTGTTGGTTGGCACGGGCATGAAGGGCCGAAATGGACTCCTTTTGTGCTGTAAACTTCTATGATTCTGTGAAGTCTGCCTTTAACATCTTTCAAATATTCGGTGAGATTCTTTATTTAACGTTAAACAGCATATTGAGTGTTTTTCTTCTTAATTACTGTCTTGTTAATACAATCGTGTCCTAAGACATTACACATTTCAAAGCTGTTTTTAATTATGAAGAAAAGTTTGTTCTATTAAAAGAGGAATTTCATCCAACCAATTTTTGAATAGTATGATGCAAACCAATTTTTTTTCTTTGTATGTCACATGAATGTATGTCACATACAGTGTCATCTGTGGCTTTGTGGGTAGCATTCTCTACTGGGAGGGCTAGGAGTGAGCAGGTGCTGCTGATTACTGCTGGAGTTGGAGTGAGTTTGTAAAAGGTTGGTGGTGAGATTTTATTTCTTCACATTTTCGGGCCTTTTTTGACCTATAAACATCAGCCAGATGGCTGCTTAGGGGCCTGGAGTGCTGGGCCACTCAGAAGACAATGCTCCCAGTATGAATTTAATCAGGTGAGAGAATGTCTTGAGAAGGGAGAATAAAAGGCTCAAAGATTTGGGCCGGGACTCCAGGAGGTTTGTAAAAGAAAACACGGTGGTGGTTCACTGTCTGGATAAGGAGATGTGAGCTTGGGACATCATCCAGGCAGTACATGAGGACTGCGGTGAGAGAAGTTTCTTTGCTTGCCGACCAAAGCCGAATGTTGGATACAAAGTGGCGGTCAGTGGTCGAGAGGAGTTGGAAAGACTTTTACTGAGCCTGAAGGTTGGTGAGAAGTACTTGTATTCCGAAGAGGTGGCAGTTTCATTCTTAAACCTGCTATGTTGAGGACGATGTGCTGATAAAAAAGTTGGAGTTGTGGGACATTAAACTTTGCTCAATAATACAGAGGAGATACTATCCTGGTACGCGGGTAGCCAATGGAACCCGTTATGTAAAAGTGCAATTCCCAGAGGGCGTGAAGTCATTACCCTACAGCATGAAATTCGAGACAATAGGTTCTGCATGCTAACCAGGTGAAGGTTTGCTATTACTGTCTTGGACACGACCATTTAATAAGAAGCTGTCCAGACCTGTACTGTTATAACTGTGGCAAGTCTGGACTCATCGCTCAGAACTGCAAGGCAGAGAGCTGTGGGCTTTTTCGCAAAGGCCTTCCCGCTGTGAGTGTGAGGCAGAAGGAAGCTCCTTGAGCGATGAGGAGATGAGAGAAGGAGCAGGAGGTGTGAGTGGAGTGGCCAGAAGAACGGAGCAGGCCGAGGACACAGCCAACGAACGGAATGAGGAAAGAGCGCAAGAAGAGGCTGAAAATTGCGGAGCAGAAAACAGAATGGGAATGGTGGAAAACACACCAAGTATGGTGGAAAAGGACAGAGTCAGCATAGGATATCACTGGTCAGGGACAGAGTCGAGCCATAATATGGGGTGGAGATTATGTGTAAGTACTTCAAAGAGAGTCGGGGAGTTGTATATCTTGGGGAGCATGAGGGGCAGGAGCAGGAGAGGGTGCAAGAGGAGCCTTAAAGGGGCAGCAGGACTGGAGCAGGGAGACAAAGATGCCAAAAGCGAGCAAGATAGGTGGAGACGTGCCATTGTCCCAGAGAGAGAAGAAACGGGGAGCAAGGGTCAGCGGTGGAGGTGAGGCCGAAGGAGAAACCATGTTAGCAGGAAGACTCTCTAAGGGAGATTCTCTATCTGATGGGGAAAAGGGACAGAAGAGCTCGAGAGTGAGGAGTCAGAGGGGGATGGAGACATGGAGTTGGGGGTGGGGGGGCATCATGTGGAAAGGGAAAGGTTAGTGAGGGGCAGAAGGAGGGAGAAGGGGCAGTTCCGTGGTCTAAATTTAATGTAAGGAAGAGGCTGAAACTACAGGAAGAGTTCAAACAGGAGGTGACAAAGAGCCGGAGACTGCAGGAGAAAGCAACAGCTGCCCAAAAGGTTAGGAAGGAGCATGAGAGGAGTGAAGGGCCAGAGATTAAAGGATGATGGGGGGGATTATCAGACACACTTTTTTTATTAGGAGTAATGATTTCATTCGTCTCAATTAATGTGAACAGATTGAGGGGGCAGAAGAAATTGCAGCAGTTGTTGCAGTGTTTTAAAGGCACTGACCTGTTTTGTCTGCAAGAAACCTTTTGGGATGAGGATATCCTAGAAAGAGTTCAGAAGGTTTGGAAGGGAGAAGTGTTTGCAAGTTGCGCAAATAATAACTGTAGAGGGGTGGCTGTTTTAGTGAGTTCATCCATAAAAGAGAACGTTGCATTGGTGGACAAGGACACTGAGGGGAGATTTTTACAGCTAAAGGTACAAAAGGATGAATTGAATTGTGATCTCTTTAACATCTATGCGCCGAATGACCATTGCAAGCATCATGAGGTGGTTATTCACAGAAGTGGCAGAGGCGGAAAACCCTTGTATAGTGGGGGATTTTAATGTATTTTTATCTCGAATGGACATTTCAGCCCAGATGACCTTTAAGGATAATAACTCCAGAGAGATGATTGTAAAAATGATGACAAATTTAAATTTGAGAGACTTATGGAGGGATCGGAACCCCTTAAAAAGGGAGTTCTCCAGAAAGAGGTTGTGTGAGTGATGTTTTAAAACAGAGCCAAATAGATTTTGTGTTAATATGGGAAGGGTTAAGGTCTGAGGTGATGGAGATTTATTATAAAAAAGTACTTTTTAGTGACCACTCGGCTTTGTTTCTTAAAATTAAGAACAGCAGAGTTAAAATTGGTCCAGGGGTATGAATTTTAAACAATCAGTACCTGAAAGAAATTGTTTTTAAAGAAGTGATTTTAAATATAATAAAGAATGCTCGGAAGGAACCTTTATTCTTGAAAGAAAAAAAGAGTTTGGAGGGACAATTTCAAATATGAGTTTAAAGTTTTTTCAGTAGGTTATGGGAAAGAAAAAGCAACAGCTAACAGGCGTCAAGAAGAGAATATAAACAGAAGGTTTACAGATATCTGTAAAGCAGTTGACGGAGGGGATAAGGGAGCAGAGACTAAGTGGAAGGTTTTAAAGGAAGAGTGGGAATTATTGCAAGCTGAAAAATACAAGGGGGCCATTCTCTCTGCAAAGGCTAAAGATGTATTGGAGGGAGAAAGATGCACTAGATATTTTCTACAGCAAGAGAAGTTGCAATAAAGGTTTTCATTAATTGGAGAGTTGAAGATTGGGGAAAAGATCATTATAATGAAAGTGGGGAGATTATGGAGGCGGCTAGTAGCTTTTATCAAGAGTTATATACAAAAGAAGACATTTCAAAATTGGCGATGGAGAAGGTTAGTGCTTATATTGAAGAGGGTTTAAAGGAGGGTGAGAAAAGCATATGTGACAAAGAAGTAGGATTAGCGGAAATAAAAGTAGCAATATGTGGAATGAAGGGGGGAAAAACCCAGGGTCCAATGGACTAAGTGCAGAATTTTATGAAGAATTTTTAGAGATTTTAAGTCCATTGGTCTTAGAGGTTTTTAAGGAGATTAAAACTGAGGGAAGCCTGGCCCTATCTATGAGGAGAGGTATCATAAGCTTAGCTTATAAAAATAAAGGGGATAGAAGGGATTAGAAGAATTGGAGGCCCATCACATTATTAAATGTGGATTATAAGATCTTGGAGAGGGTTATAGCAAATCGTAGAACGAGGTGATGCCACAGATAGTTTTGTCCTCTCAGTCGTATGGAGTCATAGGCCGGAACATCACTGACTCTGTAGTCTCAATCCGAGGTGCGATAGAACTCATGGAAGAGAGTGGGAGGAAAGCCTATGTGCTAAAGATGGATCAAGAGAAAGCTTTTGATAGAGTCTCTCATGAGTTTTTATTGATGGTTTTGGAAGCATTTGGTTTTGGGAAAAATGTCATTGAGTGGATAAGAATTTTTTATTCAAACACATTTAGCTGTGTTAAATGTAATGGTTTTTTTATCCAAGTATTTTCCAATACAGAGATCAGTGAGACAGGGTTGTCTCCAGTCCCCATTGTTGTACACATTGGTAGCAGAACCATTAGGTTACATAATGTGAAAGGAACAAGGTTTAGTTCCGGGCAGGTGTCGGTGATACACCAATATGCAGATGACACGACCTTAACGTTGGGAGATGGGAAGTCAGTGAGGAAAGCTATGGGAGTAGTGGAGGAGTATTGTAGAGCTTCAGGAGCCAGAGTAAATTATAGCAAGTCCCAATGCCTGGTTGTGGGAAGGAGTTGGGGGAATGGTTGGAGGAAAGCCCTTTTAAGGTGGTGGAGGTTTTAGAAGTACTGGGGGGGTGGGGGCATATGGGGTGCAAAAAGGATAGGGATGAAGTGGATCAACTAAATTGGGAATCGAAGGTTATGAACATTAAAAAGATTTTGGGAAGATGGGAAAGAAGGTGGTTGAAAGTGCAAGGAAGAGCGACAGTGTTGTCAGCTCTCCTGCTATCTAAACTATGGTACTTATTGATGGTAGAGGATATTCCTGAGTGGGCGGAAAAGTCTATCCGAGAGGCTTGTGTAAAGTTTTTATGGGAAGGGAAACCAGCCTTGGTTACTTATAATACTATCATTGGACAGCAAAATCAGGGAGGACTCAATTTCCGAGATATTGATTTGAAGATCCTTGCGGCACCCCACTAGTTACTGGTTGTCAACCAGAGAATGAACCATTTATCCTGACTCTCTGTTCTCTGTTACTTAACCAATCCTCTATTCATGCTAATATATTACCCCCAGCTCTATGAACTTTTATCTTGTGCAGTAACCTTTTATATGGCACCTTGTCAAAAGCCTTCTGGAAATCCAAATACACCACATCCACTGGTTCCCCTTTTTCCACCCTGTCCGTTACATCTTCAAACTACTCCAGCAAATTTGTCAAACATGACTTCCCCTTCATAAATCCATGCTGACTCTGCCTGAACGAATTTTGCTTTGCCAAATGTCCTGCTATTGTTTCTTTAATAATGGACTCCACCACAGATGTTGGGCTAACTGGTCCATAGTTTCCTGCTTTTTGTCTGCCTCCTTTTTAAAATTGGGGCGTTACATTTGAAGAGTGGTAAATGGTAAAGTTTGATTAATACAGTTGAAAATGGGTATATCACAAAAAATATGCATTTTAAATCACAGTGTCTATCCACAATCTGTCAGTATCCCAATTTTAAATTACTGAAATGATTTTTAAAAAGTATACAAAACTATTTTTGAGTTAGATTGGCAGTTGTGAGTTCCTTTGTAAATATCTTTTAAAAATCATTCAAAGCCTTTCACAATATACCTATTAGTGTCCTTCCACCCAAAGGTTCCAGTTATGTTTTTGGTTTCTCCTCGAAGGTCTGCAAACGAGCGCAATTAGCGGAAACTCCCAATGGCGATTAATTCGCTCTATTCTGGCCAGCTTTGTTGAGGCTGGGGAAAGGGTGGGGGGATGGACCTGCTTTGAGCTCAATGTTTTTAAAACTAGCGCTGAATGCAATTTGCGTTTAATTCTGCGATTTTTTGTGCGGTGTTATCGGGTGAATTGCACCGAAAGAATCGAGCGGAAACCCCCAGGCCACTAAGAACAGTCCTTTATAGACCCACAAAGTTCCAACAATAAACCGCGAAATGAGAAATACAAGAACAAATAGGACTGACTAGCCTGGGCTTTGAGGGTCAGACTGCCAATGATTGCGAGCCGCATTTAAAGCTAGGCCTGCACATTGGAGACCTCTGACATAAAGTACAAGGGGTTAAATTAACAAAAATGGGGCACTTTTGCAACGGGACTCATTTAAGAAGCGTAAGGGCAATCTCAAGACATCAGCTGTCTTTCTTTTTGACATTTTCACAAGTTGCTGTGCTCATCAAGGTGAGCACTGTCAGGCATGTGTAACAAAACTAAAACTTGCACTTTCAGCATCCATTTGGCAAACGAGCCAAAGGTGGGCAGTGGAAACGTTACAAGGACACCCTTTAAGCCTCCGTGATAGAGTGCGACATCCCCACTGACCCTGAGAGTCTCTGGCCAAAGACCTAAGTGGAGGAAGTGCATCCGGGAGGCCACTGCGCTCCTCAAGTCTCAACGCCGAGAGCGTGCAGAAATCAAGCACAGGCATCGGAAAGAGCTTGCGGAAACCCAGTCCCACCCACCCCTTCCCTCAACGACTATCTGTCCCACCTGTGACAGAGTCTGTGGCTCTCGTATTTGTTATGTATGCAATAAAGGTCCAAACTGAGTACTGTTTAACTAAGCAAGGTACAACCTTGGCTTTGCTTTATTTAGGCCCAAAGTGCCTGACTCTCAAAATGGCTGGCCTTTTATACCTGAGCAGCACCATGTGCGTGCTGCTCAATGGCCTCCAACAATGATGCCATCTGGTTGCTACAAATAGAATGTACACGCATGACAATACCCCCCTCTGAGATCTTATCACAGGTTTAGACGGTCCGGTGTTTTGCGCTCTTGGGTTGACCGTCTCAGTTCGATTCCAGCCTTGGGTGAGTGTGCGGTGTCTATTGTGGCTGGTGGCTGGATGACTGACTTGTTGGGGGTGGCAGTGGCCATGTCAGGAATTGCAAGTCCATTTTTATTGAACAGGTCTGTGATGGAAATTCCGGGTTCACTGATGACCCTTGAGCCCTCTGAAGACTGCTGGTAGGTTGGTTGGTCATCAATGGTTTCTTCATCATACAGTTCTGGCTCATCTGTGTGCCTCAGCTTTGTCTGATCCATGTGATTCCTGCAAGTTTGCCCATTCTTGAGCTTAATAACAAATACTCTGTTGTCCTCCTTGGCCATGACCGTACCAGCGATCTATTTGGGAGCCTGACCATAGTTCAACACATATACAGGATCATTAACAGAAATCTCGCCTGACAAAGTTGCGCGATCGTGGTACCCTTGTTGACTTTGTCTTCTGTATTCAACATGATTATTTAAATTCGGCTGTACCAGAGATAGCTTGGTCTTAAAACCTCCTTTCATCATGAGTTCAGCAGGCGAGACCCCTGTAACTATGTGGGGGCTTGTCCTGCAACTCAGCAGTATGCAGGACAAGCGGGTCTGCAGTGACCCTTAGGTTACTCTCCTCGTGCTTTGCTTGATAATTTGTACTGCACATTCAGCTTGCCCATTGGACGCAGGCTTGAACAGTGGTGACCTTACATGTTTTATGCCATTAAGTTTCACGAACTCCTGAAACTCCTGACTGGTGAAGCAAGACCCATTGTCACTCACCACTGTGTCAGGCATGACATTGAGATTCTCTATGATTGCCTTGGATGTGCTGGATGACATGATCGATCCACTTCGAAGAAGCATCCACCACCACTAAAAACATCTTGCCCAGGAAGGGACCTGCAAAATCTACATGGATCCTGGACCAAGGTTTGGATGGCCACGACCAAAGACTCAGCGGCGATTCCGCTGGTGCTTTGCTGAGCTGCATGCAAATGTTGCACTGATGCATGTATGCTTCCAGCTCAGAATCAATTCCTGGCCACCATACATGGGACCTGGCGATGGCCTTCATCATCACTATACCAGGATGTGTGCTGTGTAACTCATGCACGAACTTCTCTCTCCCTTTCGTGAGCATTACAATGCGATTGCCCCACAATATGCAATCTGCTTGAATAGACAGTTCGTCCTTGCGACAAATGTACAGTTTGGCCTCCTCGCACATTTGCTTAAGTAAGGCAGACCAATCCCCTTTGAGGATGCAACCCTTTACCACCGATAAAATCGGGTCCTGGCTGGTCCAGGTCTTAACTTGTTGAGTCGTGACAGAGGTTCCTTCACTCTCAAAAGCATCCATGATTAACATTAGATCCGCTGGTTGTGGCGTTTCCACCTCTGGTGTGGGCAACAGGAACTGGCTCAAAGCATTGGCACAATTCTCTGTGCCAGGTCTGTGGCGAATGACATAATCATAGGCAGATAATGTCAGCACCTAGCTTTGGATGCGGGATGAAGCATTGGAATTGATACCTTTGCTCTTGGAAAACAATTAAATGAGCGGCTTGTGATCGGTCTCTAATTCGAACCTCAGACCGAACAGGTATTGATGCATCTTTTTAACACCGTACAGATATGCCAAAGCTTCTTTTCCTACTATGCTGTAGGCTCTTTTCGCTTTTGGATGCATAAGCGATAGGCTGAAGTTTCCCCGACTCATTGGCTTGTTGGAGGACGCAACCAATTCCATATGACGATGCGTCACAGGCCAAAACTAAACGTTTACATGGGTCATAATGTACCAGCAGCTTGTTCGAGCAAAGCAGATTGGTGGCTTTCTCGAAAGCTCTGTCTTGTGATGCGCCCCACACCCAGTTGTCGCCTTTTCTCAATAGCATGTGCAGTGGTTCTAGTAAGGTGCTCAAGTTAGGTAGGAAGTTACCAAAGTAGTTGAGTAGACCCAGGAACGAACACAGCTCTGTCACATTCTGCGGCTTGGGTGCATTCTTGATGGCTTTGGTTTTCACGTGAGTAGGTCTGATGCCATCAGCGGCGATTTTCCTCCCGAGGAATTCGACCTCCGGTGCCATGAAGACGCACTTCGAGCGTTTCAGTCTGAGTCCCACTCAATCCAAACGCAGTAGAACCTCTTCCAGGTTGTTCAGATGTTCCTTGGAGTCACGACCAGTGATCAGGATGTCATTTTGGAACATGACGGTTCTGGGAACAGACTTCAATAGACTTTCCATATATCTCTGTAATATTGCTGCAGCCGAGTGAATTCCAAAAGGGCACCTGTGGTAAATGAACAGTCCTTTGTGCGTGTTAATGCACCTAAGTCTCTTCGACGTCTCGACCAACTCCTGTGTCATATAGGCCGACGTCAAATCCAGTTTTGTGAATGACTTCCCTCCGGCTAGCATCGCAATCAAGTCATCAGTCTTCGGTAACAAGTACTGATCTTGTTTCGAAACCCTGTTGATCGTAGCCTTGTGGTCTCCACAGATTCTGACTGTGCCATCACTTTTCAGCACAGGAACAATGGGGCTGGCCCATTCATTAAATTCGACCGGTGATATGATCCCTTCACGCTGGAGTCTGTCCAGTTCGATTTCTACCTTCTCCCTCATCATATACGACACTGCCCGAGCTTTATGATGGATGGGTCTTGCATCTGAGTCCACGTGGATCTGCACCTTGGCTCCCGTGAAGTTGCCAATACCCAGTTCAAACAGCAAGGGGAACTTGCTCAATACTTGGGCACATGTATCTTCCTCCAATGACAATGACTTTATGTCGTTCCTGTTGCATCTGATTTTCTCCAATCAGCTCCTGCCGAGCAGCGTTGGGCCATTGCCTGGAACCACACCTTGATATGACACATTAATTTGTGCACTGCCAATTACCTTTATCAGTTCTTTGGTGTACGTGCATAGCTTGGCATTAACAGGACTCAGCCTGGGCTTCACAGTCTTAGTATCCCACAGCTTATTAAATGTCCTCTCGTTCATTATCGATTGACGCCTCCGTGTCCAGTTCCATCGATACCGGTATCCCGTTAATCTTCACATGAGTCAAAATTTGTTTACTCTTGGTTATGAAGGAGTACAGTCCATACACTTCCTCCTCTGGCATCTCAGATTGCGTATACAGATCCGCGCTAGTCTGATTCTCATCCTCCACGTGGTGTGTCGCAGCACGCTTGCTCATCTGCGGACACTTGCGCTGGAGATGCCCCACTCTCAGACAGCCTTTGCAACTATATTGCTATACTGCTGGTGCCAATGATTTCCCCCACAACGCCAACACGAAGAAGTCGGATACATTCCTGCTGGTGGACTTTGGGCAGCCACAGGTTTCGCGAATACAGCCGGATAGGCCCTGCCTTGTGCCATTCTGCCGAACGCCGAATCAATAGCATTTACAGTACTTGCCAAGGTTCGGTTCTTCACCGCTATTTGCTTTAGACTCCTGTCCAATGTCATACATGATTGAGCGATCTGGATGGCCCTTTTTAAATCCAACTCCTCCACCGCCAGGAGTTTGCGCAGGATCACCTCGTGGTCCCGCAGCATGTCTGCCAACACTGTCCCAAACTTGCACGGTCCCGCTAGACGTCTCAGGTTGGCAACGAATTTCGCTGTGCTCTGGCCCTCTGATCGAAAGTGTGTATACAACCTGTATCTCGAGATGATGATGCCGTCGTCTGGCTTGAGGTGCTCCCGTACCAATGTACACAACTCTTTGTATGTTTTCTCTGTTGGATCACTAGGCATAAGTAGATTCTTTACCATACTGTAGATCTTTGAAATGCATAGAGTGAGGAACACGGCCCAGCGCCGATCTGCATCGTCGACCCCCTTCATTTCATTTGCCACGAAGTACTGGTTCAAATGGCTCACAAAGTCTGCCCAATCTTCTTGGCACAAAGTCTGCAAATCCAATTGTGCTCATTTTGCAAACAAATGTTCTTGTATTCTTGTTGCCAAATGTTATGTATGCAATAAAGGTTCAAACTGAGTACTGTTTAACTTAGCAAGGTACAACCTTGACTCTGCTTTATTTAGGCCCAAAGTGCCTGACTCTCAAAATGGCTGGCCTTTTATACCTGAGCAGCACCATGTGCGTGCTGCTCAGTGGCCTCCAACAATGACGCCATCTGATGGCTACAAACAAAATGTACATACATGATAGTATTGGACTGTTCAGCCACCAAAGAACTCACTTCAGGAGTAGAAGCAAGTCTTCCTCGATTCCGAGGGACTGCCGATGAAGGTGATGATGGTTTGAAATTGCACTGCGTGATGTTAGTCACAAACTGTGTGAAATTCCCATTTCTGCTTTTAACAAAGATTTTAACCAGCTTACATAGAATTTCATAGAATTTACAGCACAGAAACAGTCCATTCGTCCCAACTGGAGCCAGAATTTATGCTCCACACGAGCCTCCTCCCACCCTATTGCGTCTAACCTTAGCTGCATATCTCCCTGTGCCTTTTTCCCTCATATACTTATCCAGCTTCCCCTTGAATGTATCTATGCTTTTTTTTAAATGGCCTTTCTTAAAGTAATGCAGGGAGGGAATTCATACATACCCTTTAACACGTTTGCACAATTTCAACGCCACCATTTGAACAAATGCCTGAATCTTTTTTTTATTTCCTGAGCTACATCACACATATGGGAAGCTATTTTCTTTACATAAAATGACTCACTCCCGCTCGGTCCACAATATGTGGTACAAAAAACACAAATAAGAACAATGATGCATAAATGGAGATCATTAAATAGGAGGCTCTTACCCTTCTGCCTGGTTAACCTCCAATTAACAGCAATGCCCTCAGCTGGGAAATCTGACATGCAGAGATCTTGAGTTTTTCGATTCAGACCGCTGAAAGGGTTAAAGAAAGCCAAGAGGAGGAGGAAAAAAAAAAGTTGAAGATTTTTCTGTGTGGTTCTTTTTGTCAGTAGTTGATCATTTACATCAACTTGACATTCCGAGGGTTTACGCTGGCACTGGTAATTGTATTCTTTCAGTGGTTCTGCATTGTCAACCATGGAAATGGAATCTCATCATCCCTGACCAATTTTTAATGTACAAAATTATTTGGCTGAGGTTCACAGGGAGGCGCAATTCAAATCAGGTGCACAGTACATGTTTTTTCCAAATCCCCCTTCCAGAGGTTTGATTGATTTTTCTTGTATCTCATGCCGGCGAACAGAAGCCTGTAGTTGTTATTTGTGTTAAACCATTTGGACTGTAGATATTGCCTTTCGTGAACATTTTGCAGTACACATAGTCATAGATAAAGAAATTCAACAAAAAAAAAGAAAATTAACTGTTTCGATGCTGAGTTATTGCTTTCTCGCAAGGCACAGCGGCCTGGGATTGGGAGGACTGTGCTCCTGGCTCCTCCACAGAATGTTTTTTTTAAAATTAAACAGAAACAAATTTTAATCACTTACCTGGAGTTAACGGCTGTAGGGTGCCGCTGAAGTACCCTGGACGGAGTAGGCCCGAAGCCTGCCCCGTTCATCGGCAACAAATTTCTTAATGGAGGCCTTCCACGGGCGAAAGGCCTCTAATTTACATATTAAAGGGACCTGACGACTGTTTTAGGTGTCTGCCGGGAACATTAAAAAAGGGCCGAACATAATTAGCAGCAGATTGATCTCAAGCCACCCCACTGCTAAATTAGTACACTTTGTGCCCGTTTTACACATGAAAAACCGGCTCAACGCATACCAATTTCTACCCAGTATCTGGAATGTTCATTTATATTATGCACTCAGAATAATCTATAATCTACTTGTTTTAAAATAGCCTTGCAACACTGCTTCTTCCAGTCATCTGATCAATACTCTTGCCCTCAGGAATATGTCACTGCCTGAAAGGGTGGTAGAGACAGAAACTCTCATCACATTTAAAAAATACTTGGATGTGCACTTGAAGTGTCGTAACCTACAGGGATAAGGACCAAAAGCTGGAAAGTGGGATTAGGCTGGATAGCTCTTTGTCAGGCGGCACAGACACGATGGGCCGAATGGCCTCCTTCTGTGCCTTAAACTTCAATAATTCAATGATCTATGATTGTGTGCAGCTTGCAATCACTGATGTAGCAAAATAAATCCTTTCCTTCGATATTTTTGCCATTGAGAGATCAATCCACTGCAGTAAGTCAATGGGTATATGGTTGTTTAAGTGTCACATAGTTATGGTTGAATACTGTATGAAGTGCACTGTAAGAGTTAGAACAGTTTGGCATAAAAAGTAGTAGGCCACAGGCTTATATCCACACTTGCCCCCATGTAGTAGGCACATCATGGAGAGGCACTGAATGGAGGAGAGCTACTTGACAGAGGATGGGCAGCATATTAACTGGATGGGAATAGTATTTTTTGAATTGGAGCAAATAAAGAGGAGGGAATTAATAATAAAAACAAACTACGAGAGTCTGGATTTTCCTTGCCCAAACTATCCATTTTGGGGTAATTTTGCAGTGTTAAAAAGAGCGGGCTGTCTTACTGCCGGAATCCCACCCCAGCAAATGGTCATCAGACGTTTTCTCTCAGAAAACTGCCGTTCACTTAAAACTTACCATCCATCTTGAGCACGCAAATGGGTGTGCACGTCCAAGCTGTCCCCACAGTTAGTGCCCCTAACCTGACGCCAGGAAACAACAACACTATAAATGTAGCAATAGGAGCAACACTCTGGTACCCGTGAGGCAGATACTGCTTTGAGGAGGCCATTGTGGAAAAACTTTATTGGATGTTTCTGGAGATGTATCTCCACAGTGATTTTTGGTTGTTCAGGAGCCTCACTAAGATGTCTTCAGCTTTTTACAGTGTATAGTGGGTGAAGTTAAAATTTAACAGTAGAGAGGTGGCTTTTGCCCATGAGAACCCCTCTGTTTCACAAAGAGGAGGATGAAGATATGAAAGAGGCGTGTTTGGATGAATGTAGAGTGAGGCATCAAAGAAGTTGCTTGTTTCCAACATGCCAATACCCACTCCAGAGGGTTTATTGGCCGCAGAGGTCTTGCCTTGAGGCAATGTGGTAGAAAGCTGTGCTTCCTCCTGGAGGCTATTGGAGAATGGTGTCATCTGCTGGCTGAAGAATTGTGGCCCACCTCATCATGGAACACAGCCTTGTCAGTAGCTCTTAAAGTAACCACAGCCATGAATGTTTATGCCAGGCAGCCACAGGTGACCTCGGTCACATAAGCCAATCTGCAGTGCACCATTGTATCTGTTATGTATGCATTCTTGTATTGTTATATGATGTCTGTAACACTGAATGTATCTTACATTGTACACACCTTACCTGTACACCAGAGGGTGCTGCTGCTGGAGACCTAAGGGTTACCAGCAACTGCAGGTAACCCAGTATAAAAGGGACCTCACAGCTTGGTGTCCTGACTCGAGGAGTTGCAAATAAAGGACTACAGTCTACACAGTTTAAGTACCATACCCTGCCTCGTGGAGTCATTACCAAAGGTGCCTGCATACACAATAGTATCAAGAAGGCGATGGATGCTCTTTTAAGACAAGTCTCAATTTATAACTTGCTCTGTGGTCAAACAATGAAAATGGTCATTCATTGAATAGCAGGATTACCCCAGAGTGAAATCAATGGAACTTGTGTTGTATTGAAAGCCCCATATGAGAACCCTTTAAATGTTCTCAACAGAAAGGGGCATCATTCTACCAATGTGCAGCTAGTGTATGATGCCAATAATATGACCTTGAACTTGGATGCTTGTTACCCAGCAATATTTGGCACTTTAACAATCAACTATATCAGTGTTGAAGAGACAGAATCACCTTTGATTGGACGCTGAGGATACCACCTGCGGATGATGGTATCTCTCCAGCATCCAGGCTCTGCAGCAGAGAATAGGTATATTGAGGTGTTAAGCTCCATCTGAATTATTATTATTAAGTAAGCAATTGAAGTCCCAATTCAGATGCCTTGCTAGGTCAGGAAGATCCCAGCAGATTTCAAGAATTCCCAATGCCTGCTGCCTTTGCACAAGCTATTCAACTCAGAAAGGGTTAGTCCTGTCAGGTGATGGTGAGGAGAATGAAGAGATGGCTGATCATGCGGAGGTTGGCCAGTAAAGATTCATCATAGCTTTCATACTTCACCATGAACCATTGAGGAAGCCCCCAGTAGCCACGCGACGATAATCACTATTGTCCAATGCAAGAAATCTTTCAGGAATGTGTCACTCGCTTGTTATATCACATAAAGAACAAGGAGTCACTTACTATGGGATGTTGCCTACACCTGGGGGAAGAAATTCGGGGTGTTTGCGGCTGCGGTTAGAGCCCCCAGGGACCCTAACAGGGCGCAAATGAATTTTTGCCCGGGCGTGGCGCCACTACTGATGCCCGCAGTAGCTTTGTAGGGTGGCAGGCCGATCATGGGGCAATAATTAAAGGGTAGGTGGGGAATGTAAAAAAAAAATGGCCATCTTGCTCCTCGATTGTGGGGTCCATGCTGCGATCTTGCAGCCCGGCACTCTGCTTGTGTGCCAGGCTGCTGTCACGGTACCCCGCTCCCTGGTGGTCCAGGGTTGGCCCCATTTCCCTCATGCAGAGTCAGCAGCTTGGCCCTTGTGATATAGTCACAGAGCCCAACACACACAGCTTCCTAACATGGCAGGCTGCTCTCTCGGAAGTCTCCGGAATCTGCCTGGTTCTGTTGAATCATTAACTGTGCAATTGCAGTACACAATACGTCCACATCCACAGTGTGGAGCTACAAACATTACAAGCTTACAGTCATTACAGCCCTCCATAGAAACATAGAAACATAGAAAATAGGTGCAGGAGTAGGCCATTCGGCCCTTCGAGCCTGCACCGCCATTCAATGAGTTCATGGCTGAACATGCAACTTTAGTACCTCATTCCTGCTTTCTCGCCATACCCCTTGATCCCCCTAGTAGTAAGGACTACGTCTAACTCCTTTTTGAATATATTTAGTGAATTGGCCTCAACAACTTCCTGTGGTAGAGAATTCCACAGGTTCACCACTCTCTGGGTGAAGAAGTTTCTCCTCAACTCGGTCCTAAATGGCTTACCCCTTATCCTTAGACTGTGAACCCTGGTTCTGAACTTCCCCAACATTGGGAACATTCTTCCTGCATCTAACCTGTCTAAACCCGTCAGAATTTTAAACGTTTCTATGAGATCCCCTCTCATTCTTCTGAACTCCAGTGAATACAAGCCCAGTTGATCCAATCTTTCTTGCTATGTCAGTCGCGCCATCCCGGGAATCAGTCTGGTGAACCTTCGCTGCACTCCCTCAATAGCAAGAACGTACTTCCTCAAGTTAGGAGACCAAAACTGTACACAATACTCCAGGTGTGGCCTCACCAAGGCCCTGTACAACTGTAGTAACACCTCTCTGCCCCTATACTCAAATCCCTTCGCTATGAAGGCCAACATGCCATTTGCTTTCTTAACCGCCTGCTGTACCTGCATGCCAACCTTCAATGACTGATGTACCATGACACCCAGGTCTTGTTGCACCTCCCCTTTTCCTAATCTGTCACCATTCAGATAATAGTCTGTCTCTCTGTTTTTACCACCAAAGTGGATAACCTCACATTTATCCACATTATACTTCATCTGCCATGCATTTGCCCACTCACCTTACCTATCCAAGTCACTCTGCAGCCTCATAGCATCCTCCTCGCAGCTCACACTGCCACCCAACTTAGTGTCATCCGCAAATTTGGAGAAACTACATTTAATCCCCTCATCTAAATCATTAATATACAATGTAAACAGCTGGGGCCCCAGCACAGAACCTTGCGGTACCCCACTAGTCACTGCCTGCCATTCTGAAAAGTACCCATTTACTCCTACTCTTTGCTTCCTGTCTGCCAACCAGTTTTCAATCCATGTCAGCACACTACCCCCAATCCCATGTGCTTTAACTTTGCACACTAATCTCTTGTGTGGGACTTTGTCGAAAGCCTTCTGAAAGTCCAAGTACACCACATCAACTGGTTCTCCCTTGTCCACTCTACTGGAAACATCCTCAAAAAATTCCAGAAGATTTGTCAAGCATGATTTCCCTTTCACAAATCCATGCTGACTTGGACCTATCATGTCACCTCTTTCCAAATGCACTGCTATGACATCCTTAATAATTGATTCCATCAATTTCCCCACGACTGATGTCAGGCTGACCGGTCAATAATTCCCTGTTTTCTCTCTCCCTCCTTTTTTAAAAAGTGGGGTTACATTGGCTACCCTCCACTCCATAGGAACTGATCCAGAATCTGTAGAATGTTGGAAAATGACTGTCAATGCATCCACTATTTCCAAGGCCACCTCCTTAAGTACTCTGGGATGCAGACCATCAGGCCCTGGGGATTTATCGGCCTTCAATCCCATCAGTTTCCCCAACACAATTTCCTGACTATTAAGGATTTCCCTCAGTTCCTCCTTCTTAGTGGACCCTCTGACCCCTTTTATATCCGGAAGGTTGTTTGTGTCCTCCTTAGTGAATATCGAACCAAAGTACTTGTTCAATTGGTCTGCCATTTCTTTGTTCCCAGTTATGACTTCCCCTGATTCTGACTGCAGGGGACCTACGTTTGTCTTTACTAACCTTTTTCTCTTTACATATCTATAGAAGCTTTTGCAGTCCGTTTTAATGTTCCCTGCAAGCTTCCTCTCGTACTCTATTTTCCCTGCCCTAATCAAACCCTTTGTCCTCCTCTGCTGAGTTCTAAATTTCTCCCAGTCCCCGGGTTCACTGCTATTTCTGGCCAATTTGTATGCCACTTCCTTGGCTTTAATACTATCCCTGATTTCCCTTGATAGCCACGGTTGAGCCACCTTCCCTTTTTTATTTTTACGCCAGACAGGGATGTACAATTGTTGTAGTTCATCCATGCGGTCTCTAAATGTCTGCCATTGCCCATTCACTGTCAACCCCTTAATTATCATTCGCCAATCTATCCTAGTCAATTCATGGCTCATACCTTCAAAGTTACCCTTCTTTAAGTTCTGGACCATGGTCTCTGAATTAACTGTTTCATTCTCCATCCTAATGTAGAATTCCACCAGATTATGGTCACTCTTCCCCAAGGGGCCTCGCACAACGAGATTGCTAATTAATCCTCTCTCATTACACATCACCCAGTCTAAGATGGCCTCCCCCCTAGTTGGTTCCTTGATATATTGGTCTAGAAAACCATCCCTTATGCACTCCAGGAAATCCTCCTCCACTGTATTGTTTCCAGTTTGGTTAGCCCAATATATATGCACATTAAAGTCACCCATGATAACTGCTGCACCTTTATTGCATGCACCCCTAATTTCCTGTTTGATGCCCTCCCAACATCACTACTACTGTTTGGAGGTCTGTACAAAACTCTGACTAGCGTTTTCTGCCCCTTGGTATTCTGTAGCTCCAGCCATACCGATTCCACACCATCCAAGCTAATGTCTTTCCTTACAATTGCATTAATTTCCTCTTTAACCAGCAACGCCACCCCGCCTCCTTTTCCTTTCTGTCTATCCTTCCTAAATGTTTACTACCCTTGGATGTTGAGTTCCCAGCCTTGGTCACCCTGGAGCCATGTCTCCGTGATGCCAACCACATCGTATCCGTTTACTGCTATCTGCACAGTTAATTCGTCCACCTTATTCCGAATACTCCTCGCATTAAGGCACAGAGCCTTCAGGCTTGCCTTTTTAACCCACTTAGACCCTTTAGAATCTTGCTGCAAAGTTGCCCTTTTTGTTTTTTGCCTTTGGTTTCTCTGCCCTCCACTTTTACTCATCTCCTTTCTGTCTTTTGCTTCTGTCTCCATTTTGTTTCCCTCTGTCTCCCTGCATTCGTTCCCATCCCCCTGCCATATTAGTTTAACTCCTCCCCAACAGCACTAGCAAACACTCCCACGAGGACATTGGTTTCAGTCCTGCCGAGGTGCAGACCGTTCGGTTTGTACTGGTCCCACCTCCCCCAGAACCGGTTCCAATGTCCCAGGAATTTGAATCCCTCCCTGCTGAGGCACCACTGCTCAAGCCACGTATTCATCTGATCTATCCTGCGATTCCTACTCTGACTAGCACGCGGCACTGGTAGCAATCCTGAGTTTACTACTTTTGAGGTCCTACTTTTTAATTTCACTCCTAGCTCTTAAATTCGTCTCGTAGGACCTCATCCCATTTTTTACCTATAACGTTAGTACCAATGTGCACCATGACAACTGGTTGTTCGCCCTCCCTTTTCAGAATGCCCTGCATCCGCTCCGAGACATCCTTGACTCTTGCACCAGGGAGGCAACATACCATCCTGGAGTCTCGGTTGCGGCTGCAGAAACGCCTTTCTATTCCCCTTACAATTGAATCCCCTATTACTATTGCTCTCCCAATCTTTTTCCTGCCCTCCTGTACAGCAGAGCCAGCCACGGTGCCATGAACTTGGCTGCTGCTGCTTCCCCCTGATGAGTCATCCCCCTCAACAATACTCAAAGCGGTGCATCTGTTTTGCAAGGGGATGACTGCAGGGGATCCCTGCACTATCTTCCTTGCACTGCTCTTCCTGCTGGTCTTCCATTCCCTATCTGGCTGTGGACCCTTTACCTGCAGTAAGACCAATTCACTAAATGTGCTATTCACATCATTCTGAGCATCGTGGATGCTCCAGCGTGAATCCACCTTCAGCTCCAATTCTGCAACGCGGTCCGTCAGGAGCTGGAGGCGGAAACACTTCCCGCATACGTAGTCGTCAGGGACACCGGAAGTGTCCCTGAGTTCCCACATGGTACAGGAGGAGCATATCACGTGTCCGAGCTCTCCTGCCATGACTTAACCCTTAGATTAACTTAAATTGGCAACAACAATGCTAAAAGTTACTGACTGGTCTCGAAGAGAAAAAAGAAAAACTACTTACCAGTCACCAGCCAATCACTTACCCCCTTGGCTGTGACGTCACCTTTCTATTTCTTTCTACTTCTTTTTTGCCTTCCTCCTGTAGCTGCACAAGCCCCGCCTCTCGCCGACGCTGCCCGACTCCTTGTCTCACGACCTTTTGTAGGCCTCCACACACCCCGGACTGTCGCCTCTCGCCGACGCTGCCCGACTCCTTGTCTCGCGACCTTTTGTAGGCCTCCACACACCCCGGACTGTCGCCTCTCGCCGACGCTGTCCGACTCCTTGTCTCGCGACCTTTTGTAGGCCTCCACACACCCCGGACTGTCGCCTCTCGCCCACGCTGCCCAACTCCTTGTCTCGCGGCCTTTTGTAGGCCTCCACGCTCCCTTTTAATGAAGGGGGCGGGGACCCTGGCTACACAGCAGTGCTATGCATCTAAATGCGAGCGCTACAACCTTTGCGGAATCTTTCCACCCTGCTCCCGCCCCACTGCGGGCGGTAACCTGAATATAGGTCATGGGTGGGACTTCTGCGCCTGGCACAGGAGCTCCCGCCTTGCGGCTGTTACCGCTCAATTTCAGGGCCTTGGGGCTCGAACGTTATTTGCGTGGTGGGCCAAAAGAAAGGGTTTTTCGATCACCGGCTTCTTGCCCATTCTCAAAACATCAAGTTTACATTTTTGAAAATGGGCGTTACCGCGAGCGATGTCAAATGGGCGGTACCGTTAAATTTTTTTGACCTTCTGCCGTAAAGTAGCAACGGCATGGCAACGCTCGATTCCCACGATTCTGGAGGTCAAGGGTCACCATGACATGCACAGAAGAGGAGACAGAGAAAGAGGGAGCTCAGAGGGACTGAAGGCATGTCTGGGTGTGGTATGGCTGCTGTGGGAGGAAGGAGGGAGACTTTAGAGCTTCACAGCCAGTAGGCAAACAAAAATTAGCTGTTACCAGCCACATATTTGACCGAATTTGCTCTATAATGGAGAGAGAGGAGGAGGCATCACAGCACGCTGTGGAGACTGACGCTGGAGAGAACAGTGAGGTGGGAAAGGAGCACATTGGAGGCCGCAAAAGAGCCAGGTGTTTCTCGGACGAGTCAATGCTTCCCTCCTGCAGGAGGTGGAGTCACGCTGGGGTGATTTGAGACAGGGAGGGCGTGGGAAGCCCATCCCAAAGGCCTACCAGAAGATATGGACCGAGATAGCAGACATGGTCTCGTCGGCGACCAACGAGATGCGTGAGGGAAACCGATGCCGCAAACGATGGAATGACCTTGTGGGATCCTCAAGAGTAAGTATTACATTGATTTACATGTACTTATGTATTTATATAATTTGATTTGTAACAGTCATGAGTGACTATGAGCAGATGTAAGGTCTTGCACTTTTAGCGGGAATGTTTTACTCAAAGCCTGCGTTCACGGTGTACATCTTTAGGTAAAGAATGATAATAATCATAATAATCATGATTACATCTGTCGGTTATGTGTTATATCAGTGTCTGTGACAGTAACTAGTGATGATATCATGCAATGATCTCATGCCATGTTGTCCTGGTACCTTTTACAGAAGAAGCTATCGGCGATGAGATCCATGCAGAGGTGAATGGGTGGTGGGCCACCAGTCCCCAGCGACATCACAGAGATGAAGGAACAAGTGCTCGCACTCATGGGGAAGTACCCTGAAGTAATACCACGTGAGTAAAACTTACACCATTGCATGATGTAAAGTCAATAGATGCCAAAACATATATGATAGATGATTTCTAAAAGTGTCATATAAATAATGCTTGCCTCGTGAAAATCATTGCAATGCACAATGTGTTGATGGTCATGAAATGTGATGTCTGCGATAACTTTGAGAGCGGTGGTGCTTTTGTCGTGCATATGCTGTGTGTAGCGCTGGACTCGCCTTGTCACCCTAGCACCCGTTTCTCCTCTAATAACCTCATTTGTGTTTTGCAGCTCAGCCAGCAGCACGGCCCAAGGCGAGGCTAGAAGGTGGGGGCGTAGGGCAGGAGTCGGCGGATGATCCTACTACATCTGGTGCTAAGGAGCTCCGATTGTTGCTCATCAATCCGCTGGGACTGTTCTCGACGGATGAAAGCGCGGACTTCAAAGATCCTGCATCACCACTCTCCAGAAGCCATTCCACCCCAAGGCCATCTAGTGGTCCTCTGGTCATGCCTGCTTCCACTTTGGAGGTGATGGCCCCAAGCACCTCTCCACAGGGCACCCCATTTGTCCCCAGGATGGCACCGACCCCATGGAGGCCTCGTGGACGCGGCAGGTCTGTTCCACGAGCGCGACATGACAGCGGAGAGATGGTACAGTTGTTCAGGGGGACTGTAGACATTGGTGACCAGTTCATCGAGGCATTGGAGGGGCATATCCCGACACGTGGCCATCATGACCGAGTACTTTCCGTGCATGGCGGAGTCCCTGGATGTGATAGCTAGGAACACTGCTGCCACAGGCTCCCAGTGATCCCTGAGCACAGCACTCCACCTCTAGGTTCCAACCCACCACTGCGAACGACAGGTGACAGCAAGGACCACGATCCTGCTTCTGCATCAGAGAATGTTGCCCCCTCGGCACCCCCAATGAGGCAGCACCTGAGGAGCTCCTCGGCCAGGCGCCGTGGAGCGAGGAGGGGAAGGGATAGAGGTGGGGAGAAGAAGGAGAGGGTGGAATGAAAGTGAAGTCCTTGTGTGCAGGTGATTGCTGTGTTATATCTCCATCTGGGTGTATGCAATTTGTTGCGATGTATGGGGGCTGGGGACCACGTTCCTGCTTTGCCTTTGTATTCTGTGTTGGTGGACATGTTGAACAGGTGATTTATGTCAATGGTGGGAAAAGTTGGGTGTGGGCGGGGGTTGGGTGTTATTGGCTGTGATACTTATGATTTCGGACCAATGATGCTATTAAACTTTTGTTATTGAACATAATCTTGTTGCGCATTGTCTCAGATAGCTGGACCGCTACACACTGGTGATTCCTTACCGTGGAAGGATTGAGTACAACTTAACATCAATCAATGTAAACTTTAACTGGCACCAAGGTGATGGGCACCATTAATGTCTGAGCTGCACATACACAGCAGTGTGTCAGCGTTGTCACTCTCATCAGCGTTCTTTCAAGCAAATCTTTCCAATATCAGCTCCTCACGTAAACGTGGGATTTTAAAAATGCCAGCCACACCGCTGGCGTCCATCCTGGTTAGTTCCACTTTTTGTGGGTGGTTCTTTGAGCGGGCGATATTCTGGGCGATATGTGTGAAAGGTGGTGAAATTGACGGTGGGCGATCTCCATGGCTGCTTGTTTGGGTAAATATGTTCTTTACGAAAAAAACAGTCGCCGTGCGTTATTATTGAATCTCGAAATGAATTCCATGAGGAAAGTAACGCTGGGCAATAATATGGGCGTTGAAATCGCCCATTCTGCTGATTCCACCCCAAAAAAGTGGGCTGGTGGTAATATTTTTTCTCAGCATTAAACCCATTGGGAAAAGAACACTCGGCGATAAATCTCCGAAAAAAATCCGTTAGTTTCCATTTTGTGCCAAAATGGGCGCTATATTGGCGTTATATGTCATTTCAGCGGTAAAATGGGCGTTAAGTGGTGTTAAGCATGCAAACAAAGTGGGGGTTCTAGCCCTTGGTGTCCACTTTCTTATTAAAATGTGCTCCGAAACTTTTATTTCTATGTAGTACCCGCCCAGTGACAGAAAGATCATAGTTGGAACTTTTCCATTTGAGGCTTTAAAGACTGACAGTCTTCTTAATGAAGTTGCTGTCCTTGAAGGATCAGCTTCCGGCTGTACCACTGTTGTATTTGTAAGGGTTGTTGGGCCCTACTATAAATCTCCTGCGTGTGAGTGTGTGTGCGCACATGCCTGTTTGATATGTGGGATCCATTGTGGTTACTCATCTATTTATTAAGTTACATAGTGAGGGTATGATGAGTGCGTAGGTGTTGGGTGCTTCTAGCAATTTCTCAGGATATACCTCGGCCAACCTTGGGATGTCTTTAAATGGTTGGCGGCACCATGATGCTGGTTGGATTGTTGAGGTGGCACTGACTCTTCCCTCTCTATTTCCTACACGGGTCTCAAAGAGCCAATTATCTCTACCAATTACACCTTCACAGATTTGTGTGAAAACCTGGAGGTTCTTTCCACTGCTGGTGCCATGAATGCTACCCAACCATTACACTCTTTCTCTCTCTTCCAACAATTCCAGTATTTTGCGTCCTTTAGTTAGTTAAGACTAAATCTCATTTCCCTCCCTCCCCGCAGTGGCAAAGCAGAAAGGAGCGAGAACAGAAACATTGAAACATAGAAAATAGGTGCAGGAGTATGCCATTCGGCCCTTCGAGCTTGCACCATCATTCAATAAGATCATGGCTGATCATTCACCTCAGTACCCCTTTCCTGCTTTCTCTCCATACCCCTTGATCCCTTTAGCCATAAGGGCCATATCCAACTCCCTCTTGAATGTATCCAACGAACTGGCATCAATAACTCTCTGCGGTAGGGAATTCCACAGGATAACAACTCTCTGAGTGAAGAAGTTTCTCCTCCTCTCAATCCTAAATGGCTTACTCCTTATCCTTAGACTATGTCCCCTGGTTCTGGACTTTCCCAACATCGGGAACATTCTTCCTGCATCTAACCTGTCCAGTCCCGTCAGAATTTTATATGTTTCTATGAGATCCCATCTCATCCTTCTAAACTCCAGTGAATACAAACACAGTCGATCCAGTCTCTCCTCATATGTCAGTCCTGCCATCCCGGAAATCAGTCTGATGAACCTTCGCTGCACTCCCTCAATAGCAAAAATACCCTTCCTCAGATTAGGAGACCAAAACTGAACATAATATTCCAGGTGAGGCCTCACTAAGGCCCTGTACAACTGCAATACGATCTCCCTGCTCCTATACTCTAATCCCCTAGCTATGAAGGCCAACATATTATTTGCCTTCTTCAACGCCTGCTGTACCTGCATGCCAGCTTTCAATGACTGATGTACTATGACACCCAGGTCTTGTTGCACCTCCCCTTTTCCTAATCTGCCAGATTAGGAAATAATCAGATAATATTCTGCCTTCCTGTTTTTGCCACCAAAGTGGATAACCTCACATTTATCTACATTATACTGCTCTGCCATGCATTTGCCCACTCAACTTACCTGTCCAAGTCACCCTGCAGCCTCTTAGCATACTCCTCACAGCTCACACTGCCACCCAGTTTAGTGTCATCTGCAAACTTGGAGATATTACACTCAATTCCTTCATCTAAATCATTAATGTATATTGTAAATAGCTGGGGTCCCAGCACTGAGTCCCTCGGCACCCCACTAGTCATTGCCTGCCATTCTGAAAAGGACCCGTTTATCCCGACTCTCTGCTTCCTGTCTGCCAACCAGTTCTCTATCCACGTCAGTACATTACCCCAATACCATGTGCTTTAATTTTGCACACCAATTTCTCATGTGGGAACTTGTCAAAAGCCTTTTGAAAGTCCAAATACAACACTTCCACTGGTTCTCACTTGTCCACTCTACCAGTTCCATCCTCAAAAAATTCTAGAAGATTTGTCAAGCATGATTTCCCTTTCATAAATCCATGCTGACTTGGACTGATCCTGTCACTGCTTTCCAAATGCGCTGCTATTTCATCTTTAATAATTGATTCCAACATTTTCCCCACTACTGATGTCAGGCTAACCCGTCTATAATTACCAATTTTCTCTCTCCCTCCTTTCTTAAAAAGTGGTGTTACATTAGCTTTCATCCAGTCCATAGGAACTGATCCAGAGTCGATAGATTGTTTGAAAATGATCACCAATGCATCCACTATTTCTAGGGCCACTTCCTTAAGTACTCTGGGATGCAGCCTATCAGGCCCTGGGGATTTATCGGCCTTCAATCCCATCAATTTCCCTAACACAATTTCCCACCTAATAAGGATTTCCTTCAGTTCCTCCTTCTCACTAGACCCTCGGTCCCCTAGTATTTCTGGAACGTTATTTGAGTCTTCCTTCGTGAAGACAGAACCAAAGTATTTGTTCAACTGGTCCACTATTTCTTTGTTTCCAATTATAATTTCACCTGAATCTGACTGCAAGGGACCTACGCTTGTCTTCACTAATCTTTTTCTCTTCACATATCTATAGAAGCTTTTGCAGTCAGTTTTTATGTTTCCAGCAAGCTTCCTCTCATACTCTATTTTCCCCCTCCTAATTAAACCCTTTGTCCTCCTCTGCTGAATTATTAAAATTCTCCCAGTCCTCAGGTTTGCTGCTTTTTCTGGCCAATTTATATGCCTCTTCCTTGGATTTAACACTATCCTTAATTTCCCTTGTTAGCCACAGTTGAGCCACCTTCCCAGTTTTATTTTTACTCCAGACAGGGATGTACAATTGTTGAAGTTTATCCATGTGATCTTTAAATGTTTGCCATTGCCTATCCATCATCAACCCTTTCAGTATCATTCGCCAGTCTATTCTAGCCAATTCACACCTCATACCATTGAAGTTACCTTTCCTTAATTTCAGGACGCTAGTCTCTGAATTAACTGTGTCACTCTCCATCTTAATAAAGAATTCTACCATGTTATGGTCACTCTTTCCCAAAGGGCCTCACACAACAAGATTGCTAATTAGTCGTTTCTCATTACACATCACTCAGACTAGGATGGCCAGCTCCCTGGTTGGTTCCTCGGCATATTGGTCTAGAAAACCATCCCTAATACACTCCAGGAAATCCTTCTCTACTGCTTTGCTATCAGTTTGGTTAGCCCAGTCAATATGTAGATTAAAGTCGCCCATGATAACTGCTGTACCTTTATTGCACGCATCCCTAATTTCTTGTTTGATGCTGTCATCAACCTCACTACTACTGTTTGGTGGTCTGTACACAACTCCCACTAGCTTTTTCTGCCCTTTGGTATTCCGTAGCTCCACCCATACCGATTCCACATCATCCAAGCTAATGTCCTTCCTTACTGTTGCGTTAATTTCCTCTTTAACCAGCAACGCCACCCCACCTCCTTTTCCTTTCTGTCTATCCTTCCTGAATGTTGAATACCCTGGATGTTGAGTTCTGAGCCTTGGTCACCCTGGAGCCATGTCTCCGTGATGCCAATTACATCAATACCGCTGTAAACCCACTTGGCGAATGAAATGAAGCCCCCACTCCAGGAAATCGCTGTGGGTTCTCAGCGCTATCACATAGGGTGGGCAGAAGTCCAGCTCTGCCACTGAACTGCCAGCGAGAGAGGTACCTGCCCTCGATGTTTAGATAGAATTCTAGCTGCAATGCACTTGGACACTTTCATAGTTTGGATAGCATTTATAACATGCCTGAACTTTGCCCTCTGACTTATAACATCATGGAATTCTTCCAGTGGTACTTGTAACTCATTCCCACTCACATATTATTGTAGGTTGTTTTCATGTAAGGCGATCTGTTGGTACAGCGTGTTTGCCTCCAGCCGGAAAGATATAGGTTTGATTTTCACAGCTGAATTTCACCTAAATCTGCCGGCCTCAGCTGAATAAGCTTTTTCAGCTCAGAATTGATACACCAGAAGGATTGCAATGATACCCGGCGTGCTACATAAGGCAGTCAAAATCTAGAAATCAACTGGAAACAACAAAAAGAAAAATCACACGACAGTTTCATTATTTGGGATTTTTTACACACTTGCAGAACAAATTCTGAAATGGTATATAAAGTGCTTTTGTTTTTAGATGATCTAAATGCTCCTTATAGTGCTACTCAGGAAATACCCTGCTATTGCTGTCTTCTTTTAGACTGTACCAGTAAGCAATGCCTTTTTGAATAATACAGTTTTTGCATTGCCTGCAGTAATATTAGAATTACATAATATAGCAGAATGCAGAACAGGTAATATCACAATCTATTCCACCCCAGTTTATTTCTTGTTTATTTTATTGGTGAGATTAAGTACAGCTGAAATTTTGAAGATTTTTTTTTCTTCCCCTCCCCCTTTGCAGCCTCAAGAACCACACAGGAACTGTAACTGATAGGTCAGGCAACCAACTGTAACCCAGACCTTCAACTGTACTTCAATTGACTTAGTGATTGCACAAGAATGCTACGTTGACCAAGATCTCTGCCCCTCTCCTGGAAATTCTGGCTTTTGATTGATGCAGCTATGGCTTAGTTGGTAGCAACTTGCCTCCGAGTCAGAAGGTTCTGAGTCCCACTCTAGAGACTTGAGGACAAAATCTAGGCTGACACTGAAATGCAGTACAAAAGGGAGTGCCGCATTGTCACAGATGCCGTCTTTCAGATGAGACGTTATACCGAGGCCCCACCTGTTCTCTCAGGGCGATGTAAAAGATGGCAGTACTTTGAAGAAGAGCAGGGAGTTATCCCCAGTGTCCTGGTCAGCATTTATCCCTCAACCAATGCAGTGCAGTGGGACTCATAGTGTGCTGTGTAGACAGGGCCCGCGCCTTCATTAAGGGGGAGGGCCAAGCTGCCAACCCTGTGATGGAAGAGTGAGTCCTTACCTGGATCACCAGGAAGTGGCCTGCTGGATGTTAGAGCGTAGCACGGACCCTGTGATCCAACATTCAACAGGCCGTGACAGGTAAGTTGGCCATTTAAATTTTTTCAAAGCGCCACCTCCCCTTTAAATTTCACCCCGCGAGTGGCCTACAGCCCGGTGCGCACCCCTGAAGTTATCGCTGGCATCGCCCGACGCAGCCTCGGGGGCGCGACTGAATTTTTGCTCCAGGGCAAAAACGGGTCGCTGCGCACGGTGATGACATTGTCATCGTTGGCACAGCGGAGCGGGGTGCTACGGGTTATCGCTGCCTCTAAACTGCTGCGGATTTTTGTGGGAGTTGTTAGTGGTGCCGCGCCTGGGCAAAAAATCATTTCTGCCCCATTATCGCCCCGAGCGGGAGGCGCAAACATTCAAATTTCTCCCTCAATATTTATCCCTCAATCAACATAACAAAAGCAGATTACCTGGTCAATATTACATTGCAGTTTGTGGGAGCTTGCTGTACGCTAATTGGCTTTCCTGTTTCCTAATTAAGACAGTGACTACAATTCATTGGCTGTAAAGTGCTTTGGGATGTCCTGAGGCTGCTAAAAAATGCAAGTCTTTCTTTCTTTCCTGTACTTTGGACTGCTGCAGTGATTGATGAGGTGACTCTCTGGAATGTGGGAAATTTTAACCCACCAATAACTCTCTTAATCTTCCTTAAACCCGCTCTCTCAATACAAACATATGAAAATGACCTTCAGGGAAAGACCAGCTTGTCCATCAAGCCTGCCCAACACTCATTAGGGCCAGAGCAGCATGACCAGAGAATGCTTTGCACAACTGGGTGCCTAGAAGCACTCCATCAATGTGCAGTAAGGTGACCTGCAGTATTTTCTTCATTGAGATGACCCACTCCAGGCGTAGTCTCACTGCTTAGATATTACATGATGTAATGGACCGCTTGTACTCCATGTGCCCCAATGCTGCAGAGGAAGATGAAGCTGTTGTTTAGTGGAGGATTGTACAAACTCGAAATGGCTTAGCATAACCCCCTTGGGTTAAGACGATAGAGACATTTTGTGGAAAGTCTCGCTGTATGCTGCTTCAGAAGGAAACAATTGTATAGGTGTACAACTACTAACCGGCTGCCTGCACCGTCCCACCAATCTTCCATGGCTTCAGCAGAATGCCTCTATAGAAGCTCCATATGAAAATGACAGCCAGGAAAAGATCAGCTGTTCCATTAAAACCTGCCCCACCTGATTTGCTGTTCAGAGGGAATGATGCTCTCTTGTCTGCAATGCACTCTCCAGTTCTTGTCCTTCACAGCCATTGAGCTCAATTGTTGTTCTACAACAAGATTGATGGAAATAGGTGAGGGCTAGCATTTGAGGGATTTTTCCCAGGTAGCATCGGACATTTGGTTGAATACACCTGCTGGTATCACCCATTTAAAGTATAGGATAGGGGTGTAAAGTTCTGCATTCAAGTAATTGCTGTTAGGGGGAGATGGTGACATAGAAACATAGAAACATAGAAAATAGGTGTAGGAGTAGGCCATTCGTCCCTTCAAGCCTGCACCGTCATTCAATGAGTTCATGGCTGAACATGCAACTTCAATATCCCATTCCTGCTTTCTCGCCATACCCCTTCATCCCCCTAGTAGTAAGGACTACATCTAACTCCTTTTTGAATATTTTTAGTGAATTGGCCTCAACAACTTTCTGTGGTAGAGAATTCCACAGGTTCACCACTCTCTGGGTGAAGAAGTTTCTCCTCATCTCGGTCCTAAATGGCTTACCCCTTATCCTTAGACTGTGACCCCTGGTTCTGGATTTCCCCAACATTGGGAACATTCTTCCTGCATCTAACCTGTCTAAACCCGTCTGAATTTTAAACAATTCCATGAGATCCCCTCTCATTCTTCTGAACTCCAGTGAATAAAAGCCCAGTTGATCCAGTCTTTCTTGATATGTCAGTCGCGCCATCCCGGGAATCAGTCTGGTGAATCTTTGCTGCACTCCCTCAATAGCAAGAATGCCCTTCCTCAAGTTAGGAGACCAAAACTGAACACAATACTCCAGGTGTGGCCTCACCAAGGCCTTGTACAACTGTAGTAACACCTCCCTGCCCCTGTACTCAAATCCCTTCGCTATGAAGGCCAACATGCCATTTTCTTTCTTAACCGTCTGCTGTACCTGCATGCCAACCTTCAATGACTGATGTACCATGACACCCAGGTCTCGTTGCACCTCCCCTTTTCCTAATCTGTCACCATTCAGATAATAGTCTGTGTCTCTGTTTTTATCACCAAAGTGGATAACCTCACATTTATCCACATTATACTTCATCTGCCATGCATTTGCCCACTCACCTAACCTATACAAGTCACTCTCCAGCCTCATAGCATCCTCCTCGCAGCTCGCACTGCCACCCAACTTAGTGTCATCCGCAAATTTGGAGATACTACATTTAATCCCCTTGTCTAAATCATTAATGTACAATGTAAACAGCTGGGGCCCCAGCACAGAACCTTGCTGTACCCCACTAGTCACTGCCTGCCATTCTGAAAAGTACCCATTTACTCCTACTGTTTGCTTCCTGTCTGCCAACCAGTTCTCAATCCACGTCAGCACACTACCCCCAATCCCGTGTGCTTTAACTTTGCACATTAATCTCTTGTGTGGGACCTTGTCGAAAACCTTCTGAAAGTCCAAATACACCACATCAACTGGTCTCCCTTGTCCACTCTACCAGAAACATCCTCAAAAATTCCAGAAGATTTGTTAAGCATGATTTCCCTTTCACAAATCCATGCTGACTTGGACCTATCATGTCACCTCTTTCCAAATGCGTTGCTATGACATCCTTAAAAATTGATTCCATCATTTTACCCACTACCGATGTCAGGCTGACTCGTCTATAATTCCCTGTTTTCTCTCTCCCTCCTTTTTTAAAAGATGGGGTTACATTGGCTACCCTCCACTCCACAGGAACTGATCCAGAGTCTATGGAATGTTGGAAAATGATTGTCAATGCATCCGCTATTTCCAAGGCCACCTCCTTAAGTACTCTGGGATTTATCGGCCTTCAATCCCATCAATTTCCCCAACACAATTTCCCGACTAATAAGGATTTCCCTCAGTTCCTCCTTCTTTCTAGACCCTCTGACCCCTTTTATATCTGGAAGGTTGTTTGTGTCCTCCTTAGTGAATACCGCACCAAAGTACTTGTTCAATTGGTCTGCCATTTCTTTGTTCCCCGTTATGACTCCCCCTGATTCTGACTGCAGGGGACGTACGTTTGTCTTTACTAACCTTTTTCTCTTTACATATCTATAGAAGCTTTTGCAGTCCATTTTAATGTTCCCTGCAAGCTTCCTCTCGTACTCTATTTTCCCTGCCCTAATCAAACCCTTTGTCCTCCTCTGCTGAGTTCTAAATTTCGCCCAGTCCCCGGGTTCGTTGCTATTTCTGGCCAATTTGTATGCCACTTCCTTGACTTTAATACTATCCCTGATTTCCCTTGATAGCCACGGTTGAGCCACCTTCCCTTTTTTATTTTTATGCCAGACAGGAATGTACAATTGTTGTAGATCATCTATGCGGTCTCTAAATGTCTGCCATTGCCCATCCACTGTCAACCCCTTAAGTATCATTCGCCAATCTATCCTAGCCAATTCATGCCTCATACCTTCAAAGATACCCTTCTTTAAGTTCTGGACCATGGTCTCTGAATTAACTGTTTCATTCTCCATTCTAATGTAGAATTCCACCATATTATGGTCACTCTTCCCCAAGGGGCCTCGCACAATGAGATTGTTAATTAATCCTCTCTCATTACACAACACCCAGTCTAAGATGGCCTCCTCCCTAGTTGGTTCCTCGACATATTGGTCTAGAAAACCATCCCTTATGCACTCCAGGAAATACTCCTCCACTGTATTGCTTCCAGTTTGGTTAGCCCAATCTATATGCATATTAAAGTCACCCATGATAACTGCTGCATCTTTATTGCATGCACCCCTAATTTCCTGTTTGATGCCCTCCCCAACATCACTACTACTGGTTGGAGGTTTGTACACAAATCCCACTAACGTTTTTTGCCCTTTGGTGTTCTGCAGCTCTACCCATATAGATTCCACACATACTGGAAGATCCTGAATTAGTGACCTCCTTAACTGCAGATCACTGTGAAGAGTCACTGTAGCCAAGGAACAACATAGAAATATAGAAACAGAGAACACCGGTGCAGGAGTAGGCCATTCGACCCTTCGAGTCTGCACCACCATTCAATAAGATCATGGCTGATCATTCACCTCAGTACCCCTTTCCTGCTTTTTATCCATTCCCCTTGATCCCTTTAGCCATAAGGGCCATATCTAACTCCCTCTTGATTATATCTAATGAACTGGCCTCAACAACTCTCTGTTGTAGAGAATTCCACAGGTTAACAACTCTCTGAGTGAAGAAGTTTCTCCTCATCCCGGACCTAAATGGCTTACCCCTTATCCTTAGACTGTGACCCCTGGTTCTGGACTTCCCCAGTATCAGGAACATTCTTCCTGCCTCTGACCTGTCCAATCCCGTCAGAATTTTATATGTTTCTATGAGATCTCCTCTCATTCTTCTAAACTCCATCGAATACAGGCCCAGTCGATCCAGTCTCTTCTCGTCTCCTTATCTTGGCTATCGCCAGGTCATTGAACTTTTTCCAGCACTGGTTTTCAGTTTTGGGTGTGAGGGAGGTGGCACTCAATGCCACTGCCATCACAATTTTCCTTGACATGGGCACCCAGTAGCCTTTCTATCCTTTGCTGCATCTTATCCAGGAGCGACTGACAGTTGGTCTCGTTCAAATTGTGTGCCCTTCTATTTCGCCCTCTTGCAATGGCTCTGCTGTCTTCTTTGGGTGCTTCTAACAGATTCGCCACTTGACAATGTGCTTTAACAATCACCCAAAGACATACATGAGTCATCTGTTACAGGTACCCACCAATCAGCTCGCTGAGCCAAACACTCCCCTGCTGCTCTCCCAGACTGCTACTGCAATTTAAAGGCCACAATCCTGAATTTCAGGACCTACGAATACACTACTCCCATGTTACATGGGAGCTTCGCTACTGAACAGCCAATGGCCATTTAAATAAGCTGATCCTGCTATATATGGCAGCAGTAGGTGCTTAGGGCCGCAACGTTCGCATAAAAAGGCCTGTGGTATTTCAATGGACAAATATTTTAATCAAATTTAATGTGCCTTGGTGTCCAAATAAATGAATGCTATGTTGCACATTTCAAGCATTGAAGTGTTGGTGGTGTAATTATAGTTGTGCTATTGCAGCTACTGAAGAATGCATGTTATTTTAGTTTTGCTGTTAAAATACAGTACCATATTCTGCAGAAACAAAAATACTGAATACTGAGAAATAAGAGGTGACAGAATGTATTAGAATACCATAATTCTCCCACTGGCATTCAGGTCCAATAGATGGGATGACAATCTCAATCTCTCAGATTTTTGGAGTCCTGAAATGAAATGAAGCCTGGAACATTTCACTTCAGCTAGCATGGTAGAACAGAGTGCACAATGTCCTGCTCTAACAATGTACCTAACAGGTACCAAGGAAAGAAAGACTTGGATTTATATCGCGCCTTTCACGACCACCGGACGTCTCAAAATGCTTTACAGCCAATGAAGCACTTTTTGGAGTGTAGTCACTGTTGGAATGTAGGAAACGCAGCAGCCAATTTGTACACAAGCAAGCTCCCACAAACACCAATGTGATAATGACTAGAACATATGTTTTTTTATTATGTTGATTGCATGATAAATGTTGGCCAGGACACTGGGGATAGCTCCCGTGCTCTTCTTTGAAATAGTGCCATGGGAGCTTTTACATCCACTTGAGAGAGCAGACGGGGCCTCGGTTTAACGTCTCATCCGAAAGACGACACCTCCGACAGTGCAGCACTCCCTCAGCGTTGCACTGGGAGTGCTAACTTAGATTTATGTGCTCAAGTCCACACCTTCTGACTCAGAGGCGAGTGTGCTACCCACTGAGCCACAGCTGACACTGAAAAGAGGTTATGATTTCGTAGTGCAGGTATATTAAAAGGGGAAACAGAATTGTGTGTCCATGCATGCATAGGAGCGGGAGTAGGCCATTTAGTCCCTCGAGCCTGTTCCGCCATTCAATGAGATCATAGCTGATCTGTATCTTAACTCCATCGACCTGATTTGGGTCCGTAATCCTTAATTCCCTTGCCGAACAAAATTCTACCAATCTCAGTTTAAAATTTTTCAATTGACCTATTCTGAGCCACTTTTTGGGGTAGAGTGTTTCAGATTTCCACTACCCTTTGTGTAAAGAAGTGCTTTCTGACTTCACACCTGGATGGCCCATCTCTAAGTTTAAGGTTATGCTCTCTTGTTCTGGACAGTTTGGTGAATTCCATTGATATTACTATTCCACACCTCTTAAAATGGATGCTTATGCTTTGAGTATATTTTGTTCAACTGTAAACACTTTAGACATTATTGCATGGTCTTTTTTAATGCTTGGAGGAGGAGTCATAATTCACATCTTCCCCAAATTGGAGATGTGTAATGTCATTACGGCGATGTGTAATGGCTGTGCATGTGTGTATTTTACAGAAATGTATTAATAAAGAAACTACACACAGCCTGTAAGTTATAGAGCTTGGATTTTTGTTTGCTCTCTCTTTTTCCGATGCTCATATTTCAGCTATTGGTTGGATCCGCAGCGAGTGGCGGCCCCTGGATAACGTGGCCTGCGAGAGACCATCAGCGGCAGGTTAAGACCATAAAAGGAGTGGCGAGCGGTGGCTATGGGCAGCGTGGTGGCGTACCACTGCTAGGTACAGCGCGAGCTGGTGCAGGAGGGCGACGGCTGTGAAGAGGGATGTCATCAAGGTCCAGGTCGGTGATTGGAGCGTGGGCAGGTACATCATGAGCTGGCGAGAGAATGTCGAGGGATGTGATCGGAACCTGGGAGAGGCGTGAGTTCGGGGCCAGGTTGTCAAGCCCGTGTGATGGCTGGTGTGCAACGGTCACCACACGTTAAAAAAATCCTACACAGGCATCTTCCACCCTTCAAGATGTAGTTCGGGACCTGGAATATTAAGTCCTTTATTGAAACACCTGTGAACTCATCCCTTTTTGGCGTGGAAGCAAGTCTTCCTCATTTTGAGGGACTGCCTATGATGTACATATTAAAGAAAAGCATGTAGACTACTGTTATAACAATGTATACTGATCCCAGATCATTATTAGAGCAATATTACCACTATATTGGACAGTACAGTAAAGGAGGGGTCGGTTCCTGTGTAACCATAGAGAACCACTAATCATGGAGTTAAGTACTATGGCACTGCACTATTAGGTTCTATGGCTGTGGTATAGCTACACTGCAATTACTACCTTCTGACACTTGTGCATGCATAGGAAGATTAGACTGCAGATGGGAGGGAGTGGAAATGTCTGAAATGCAATTACTGATATTAAGTAATCTCTGTCACAGTCCATTGCCCTCTTTAACATAATATTTTGGACAGTATATTGGAATAAAGTGCCAAATATCAGCAGGTTTTTTTTTGGAGTGAGGGGCTAATTTTTTTCAGTGAGGAATTTGAGAGCTGGGGCAAAGGAAGACATTTCCACTTTAGGTACCCAAGTGTCAGCTTCGAGTATTCCCTATCTGGATATGATTGACCAGCTACTAAGTTCTCTTTCTAAAAATAGTGACAGAGGGAATTGAAGCTCTCTGAGTGAGACTGCTGATTTACTATCAAATTATCAGCAGTTAGATTCCGTGGGTGTCTTCTCTCAGCTGTCTCTCTTGTCAACCGTGGCTCAGTGGGTAGCACCCTCACCTCTGAATCAGAAGGTCATGGCTTCAAGTCCCACTCCAGAGACTTGAGCACATAAATCTAGGCCGAGACTCCATTGTAGTGCTGAGGGAGCACTGCACTGCCGGAAGTGCCGTCTTTCAGATGAGATGTTAAACCGAGACCCTGCCTGCTCTCTCAGGTGGATGCAAAAGATCCCATGGCACTATTTCGAAGTATCCCTGGTGTCCTATCAAATATTTATTCCTCAATCGACAACGCTAAAAAATAAACAATCTGTTCATTATCACATTGCTGCTTGTGGGATCTTGCGATGCGCAAATTCGCTGCTGCGTTTCCTACCGTACAACAGTGACTACACTTCAAATTTAGCTGTAAAGTGCATTGGGACGTCCGGTGGTCGTGAAAGGCACTATAAAAATGCTAATCTTTTTCTAAGGAACCGAATTGATATTATATAGAGATCTGACAGACAACAAACGGAAGGGATTTGAATCTCATCAGTACCCTCAGGTCCCTGTTTGCTAATTCACTGTACTACCTTGTAGATCACAAATGTTGACATTTTATCATTGAATGGGTCAATGTCCAACTCCGCTACACCTGCCTATTTCTTCTCTGAGATCTAATGCTTTCCAACTCCCTCTCCCTTCTGTCCGATGCGTATTTAAAGTCTCTCCCCTTTTTGGTTACTCTCTCAATCAGCCTTAAATAACCGACTGCCTTGGTGTATGTTGTTTTTATTTTTCTCTCCATGGTCACTTTTATGCTGCTTCCCTTCAGCTTTGATCTAATAGGGATCCTCTGGGAATATATAGAATATATATGAGTATCTTGGAAATATATCGCCGTTCCTTTATCGTCGCTGGGACAAAATTCTGGAACTCCCTCCCGAACAGCACTGTGGGAGTACCTTCACCACATGGACTGCAGCGGTTCAAGAAGGCAGCTCACCACCACCTTCCCAAGGGAAATTAGGGATGGGAAATAAATGGTGGCCTTGCCAGTGATGCCCGCATCCCAGCAATGAATAAAAAAAAATATGGCTTTCTTGACATCCTAAGCTACAGGGAAGGGAATAGACTGATTCCACATCCAATAAGAAAACCAAGATAGTCCTTCCAGCACAGCACTCCCTATATCACTGCTAGAGAGAGGATGAGAGCATGCTGAAAGACAGGGATATCAATAAAATAGGTGAGAAGGGTATTTGAAGTGATTAGGGAACAGGAAAGGTAGTGAGTCAAATCTGGCATTGGACAGGTGGGAATATGAGATTCTGAGGTAGAGCTATGAGGGGAAGGGGTAATTAGCAGGCATCAAATGGAAAGGGTTCCGGGAAAAAAGGAGATGGCAGTGGAATCTGGAGACATGGGGTTTAAGTTTCGGCCTGAGTTGCTCCTATTTTTTTGGAGCAACTAGCTTATAAATTGCAATTCTCGGCATTTAGTTTGCTCCAGTTCTGGTGAGTTAGAACAGTTTCATTTTAGAACAGATTTTTTTTTCCAAAAGGGGCGTGTCTGGCCACTTATGCCTGTTTTGCAAGTTTAGGCAGTGAAAACTTACTCCAAACTAACTTAGAATGGAGTCAGTGTAGATTTTTGAACGCTCAGAAAAATCTTGCCTGCACTTACAAATCAGGCGTAGGTTACAAATCAGGCATACGGAACGAGAGATGGGCGGGGTGGGGGGAAGCGACGTAATTTCATTTTACAAGCATTCAACAGTCTCACTTATACAAATAAAGAGCCATCCTGAATAAAAAACTATAAATAAAGCAAATAAAAAATACATTAATTTTCCTACCTGTGTGAATCAGCAGCAACATCAGCCTTCGAACTTCGGAGCATAAGGCAATTCGGCCAGGAGACAGGGGAGGCATATAAAGGAGGGAGAGCCAGCCAGCCAGCCAGCCAGCAAGTTTAAAAGTTAAATTTGTAATTCAAGTATGGGTGCTGTATTATCAACACCACGGATGATGCAATGGTTCGCCATCAATTCACTGCATTGGAGAAAATTGATTGGAGCTCACCGCACCAGGAACGTCATAGCCCGTAGGCTGATGGGCAGGAGACCTTACCCACGCTAGGCGCTCGTACCTGGACATGAACGAGGCTGATTGTGTCAAAAGGCTGTGTTTCCGCAGAGAAGTTGTCGTTGAGATCTGTGATATGCTGAGAGCAGATTTGCAGCCCGATGCAGCACTTGTTCTGGAAGTTTAGCAGCAAAAAGCAGCACTCACTGATTTCGGCAGGTGATTTCTTCAACAGTGCTGCTAAAAGCACTCCTTCGGGCACATAAAATCACCAAGATTCAATCCCAAGCGTTTCCACAGCTCCACAAAACAAATCAGCACTTTTCCTCATTTATCTTTAAAAATGGCCGAATGCCAATGTTTGTGTCTCACTGTGCACGCGGGCACGCTCCAGCGCGCGCGCACAGGGATGCCGGCACGACGTCGTCTTCTCGGGTGTAGCCCCGCCCCCTGCAGTCTCAGAATTGGTGCCCCGCTTTGGCCCCGCCCCTTGCAGATCGCGCCACGCTGCACAGAGCTGGACAGGAGCAGCAGGGAACCGGAGAATTGCTCCGTAAGTTTTTGACGCGCTTTTGAGCGTAGAAATCAGGCGTGGCTCGCGGGGTTGCGCCGTTCTAGGCGCAGCCCGAAACTTGACCTCATGGAGAGGCCAGACAGGGCAGATAATTTTGGAAACATGGAATGGGAAGAAGGAAAGATTTCAGGGGTGTTTGAGATCCACCACAGCAATGAGAGACAGTGCAGGAGATGATAATGATGAGAAGGAGAAGCAGCAGGGAAGACATTTCTTCCTCATAGACTATAATAATGATGATAATGGTGAAGAAGAGGATGATGATGACCAGGCCAGCAGAGCAATCCCTGGAGCATAATCCTATCCTATGTTTCTCAGCCCCCTGTGGCACATGCTTACTCACCCACAGACACCAACTCAGATGTCCAACAAATAAGATAGAACATGGAAGGGATGGTGGAGGCCCTGGAGCTGTTAGCCAGGAACACTGGTGGCAGAGGGCTCCCAGTGGTCCTGGAGCACGGCACTGCACCCCAAGGTGCCGCACCCACATTGCCAACCACACATGAGGGCCAGCAGCAACATCTTGGGACTGTCCTTGCCTGTATCCATCCAAGCAGCATTCCAGCCGTCATCCCCTCCCCGCCCTACCCAATGAAACATTACCTGAGGAGCTCCTCGGCCAGGCGGCTTTGAGTCAGGAGGGGAAGGGGAACGGGTAGAGGTGGGGAGGAGAAGAGGGGGAAGGGGTGGGGAAGGGTTGGTTTTTACAGATATACTGATGATTTCAGACAAATGTTCGGTTTAAATGTTTTTTATTTAACAAAACCTTGTTGCGCATTAGCTCAGATAGCTGCACCATTACACATTGGTGATTCCTTAACATCAAAGGGTATAATGACACTAAACTTCAATCAACTTAAACTTTAAATGTCACCAAGGTGATGCCCACCATTGATGTATCAACTGCACACCCAGCAGTGTGTCAGCATTGTAAATAACACCAACGTTCTTTCAGGCAAAGCGAACAGTGATGAGCTCCTGACATAAGGTTCTTGCAGTTATCATGCCACCACGGGCTCTTTCATGCGGTCTATAGGGGGGCAGGGGCCTGGCTTCAGCGTCAGCCTGATTGTCTGGGCCGGTGTCAGCGTCCACCTCCTCATCCTCCTCTTCCTCTCTCTGATAGGTGGACTGTCAGACTCATCAGGCAATTCTCGTCCCCTCCTGATAGCCAAGTTGTGCAGCATGGAGCACACCACCATTAATTGAGCTACCTGCTCAGGGTGGTATTGGAGGTCGCCTCCTGAGTGGTCCAGGCATCTAAGCGCAGCTTCAGCACTCCGATGGTTTTCTCCATGATATTGCAAGTGGCTCTGTGGCTCTCATTGTATCGCCTCTTGGCTTCGGTGTGGGTATCACGCAGGGGGGACATCAGCCAGATGGCGAGACCATATCCTTTGTCACCAAGCATCCAGCATTGACCTTGTGGCTGATTGTTAAACAAGTCAGATACAGTGCTCTCACGCAGGATGTGAGCATCATGGATGCTGCCCGAAAATTGAGCATTCACTGACAGTATAATTTGCTGATGGTCGACAACCAGTTGAACATTCAGGGAGTGGAATCCCTTGCAGTTCCTGAAAACCTCTGCATCCTGAAAAGGTGCCCGCATCACGATGTGCGTACAGTCTATTGCTCCCTGCAACCTTGGGGAAGTTTGCTATTCTGGAGAAGCCTAGAGCCCTCTCATTCTGTGCCTCCCTGGTCATCGGGAAGCTGATTAAGTCCCTCTTGCGTGCGTACAGGGCTTCAGTGACCTGTCTAATGCAGCAATGTGTGGCATGCTGAGAAAGTCTGCAAATATCACCATCTGTGGCCTGAAAAGAACCAGAGGCATAGAACGACAGTGCCGCTGTGACTTTGACCTCGACAGACAGTGCAGCACTGAGGGTGCTCGCAGGCTGCAGATCACCCCTTATCAGCTGGCATACCTCACTGATAACCTTTTTGTGGAATCGCAGTCTCCGAATGCAGGTGGTGTTGGGAAAGTCAAGGTAAGACTGGTTCTCCACGTACCACAGGGATCAGTGCTGGGACAGCAACTATTTACAATCTATATTAATGACTTGGAAGAGGGGACTGAGTGTAACATAGCCAAGTTTGCTGACGATACAAAGATGGGAGGAAAAGCAATGAGTGAGAAGGACACAAAAAATCTGCAAAAGGACATAGACAGGCTAAGTGAGTGGGCAAAAATTTGGCAGATGGAGTATAATGTTGGAAAGTGTGAGGTCATGCACTTTGGCAGAAAAAAATCAAAGAGCAAGTTATTACTTAAATGGAGAAAGATTGCAAAGTGAGGCAGTACAGTGGGATCTGGGGGTACTTGTGCATGAAACACAAAAGGATAGTATGCAAGTGATCAGGAAGGCTAATGGAATCTTGGCCTTTATTGCAAAGGGGATGGAGTATAAAAGCAGGGAAGTTTTACTACAGCTATACAGGGTATTGGTGAGGCCACACCTGGAATACTGCGTGTAGTTTTGGTTTCCATATTTAAGAAAGGATATACTTGCTTTGAAGGCAGTTCAAAGAAGGTTCACTCGGTTGATTCCGGGGATGTGGGGGTTGACTTATGAGGAAAGGATGAGTAGATTGGGCCTCTACTCATTGGAATTCAGAAGAATGAGAGGTGAACTTATCGAGACGTATAAGATTATGAGGGGGCTTGACAGGTTGGATGCAGAGAGAATGTTTCCACTGATGGGGGAGACTTGAACTAGAGGGCACGATCTTAGAATAAGGGGCCACCCATTTAAAACTGAGATGAGGAGAAATCTCTTCTCTCAGAGGGTTGTGATTTCGCTGCCTCAGAGAGCTGTGGAAGCTGGGACATTGAACAAATTTAAGACAGAAATATACAGTTTCTTAATCGATAAGGGGATAAGGGGTTATGGGGAGCGGGCAGGGAAGTGGAGCTGAGTCCACGATCAGATCAGGTATGATCTTATTGAATGGCGGAGCAGGCTTGAGGGCCATATGGCCTACTCCTGTTCATATTTCTTATGTTCTTATGTTCTTACTTGCAGGGGGTGTAATGTCTGGTCCTCCTCAGCAGTCTGGCACGTCTTACATTGGGCACATAATGCTGTGGAGCATACCTTCGGCGATCTCGAGTCTGCTGCATGTAATTGTTCATCAAGAGAGGGTGAGAAAGGACAGGCCCCATTGCAATAGCTCTCTGTTTTGCACTGTTTGGTCAAAAACCATAAAATGTCCTGACGAGGACACCTATTAAATTCCAATCGGTCGCTGTATGGTCAAGATGTTTGTAGAGATGTTCACATCAACTCCAACGACCTCCAGAGTACATCAGAACTACCCCGAGGTTGAAGCACAGCAGCCTTTTAAAGGATGCGACATGTGATGTAGAATATGGCGTCCATAACGCTGTGATTAGTTTTGTCTGGGTGGTTTTTTGGGCGAGCGATATTGTGGGCGATATGTGTGCGAGATGGTGAAATTGACGCTGGGCGATCTTATGGCCGCTAGTTTTGGTAATTATGCTCTTTACGACAAAAAAAAGTGGACGGGTGGTATTATTGAATCTCGGCGTTAAATCAGTGAGGAAATTAACGCTGGGCGATATTATGGGTGTTGATTTTTCCCATTCTGATGATTCCGCCCAAAAAAAGTGGGCGGGCGGTATTATTTTTTCCTGGCATTAAGCACATGGGGAAAGTAACGCTCGGCAATAAGTTTCCAAAAAATGGGCATCAGTTTCCATTTTGTGGCTAAGTGGGCGATGTCTGGGCTTTATACGTCATTTCAGCGGTAAAATGGGCGTTAAGTTAGCGTTAAGCATGCAAAAAAGTGGAGGTTCTAGCCCCATATCTCTCTATTCCTTATTAAATCAAAATGATTTCTGGTCTTTTATTGATTATCCATATTTACTACACCAAGTGGCAGTCTATTCTAATTACCCCTTAATTGGCAAGCATCCTTTATTGACATGTCTATGAAATCCAGAGGCAGGTTTTAGGGAGCCACTTGCACCAACATGTGATCTGAGGTACTTGTTCGAGCAAATCATATCAGGGATAGAAATCATTAGACCTCCATCTCTACGTTCTGAAGAGATGTGTTTCTAAAGTCGTGTTTCTAGAATTTGTCCAGCTGTCTACTACACTTCATGCCCTGACATGAGTCAAAGTAATCAACCCTGTTCAAGGGTTTCTCAAATCACCTCTTCCAGGCATGCAAAATGTCTTCCTCCAGATCTCCTTTTTTACTGTCCTTCTGCTTCACTGGTTCTAATCAAGTGATCTTTCTCCCTTGACCCTTTACAAATATAGAGTTTCTTCTTGTCTTTTTGCTTGTTCCATTACAGCTACCTCTTCATCAGGACCCTTTCCTGTCACGTTTCAAGTTCGTTCTGAATTCTTGCCACTCAGTTTAAGCGTTTTTTCTACCTTATTTTTCCCCATAGGTTCCATCATCTGTACCTTTGTTATGTTATTGTGCTATTTTTGTAATTGTGACTGTCATGATACTTATTACTTTAAGTGACATAGGGTCATTCGACATTACTTTGACGACTTATGGGTGAAAAATAATGCCGACAGGATTGCCAATGCTTGTGATTTTGTTGACACTGATTTTGCATTACTGTTTGATCGCGTAATTCGCAAGGAAAGAATTACGATCATTTCCTCTCCCTCACTTCTGCAAATTGTGTCTGTTTAAAAAAAAAATTGAGCAAAATCAATAAGTTGCTAATAAAACTGCGACTGTTCGGGAACCTGGAATCTTCTAAAGAAACCAAAATACCCGCGACACAACCTTTTTTCACTCATTGTTATGGTGGTAAAGGAATTTTTTTTTATTCGGTCCTGGGATGTGGTATAGGATGAAACAGAAGATTGCCATTACTGATCAAATGCTTCATTTAAAACAAATGATTGAAATTGTAGTCAAATTAATTTTCAGTGAGAGCACAGAGTTATTCCCAACAGATTCACCGCAAGAAATAGCCTGAATTCTCCCACTCTGCAGCGTTAAACACTATAGGTGGGAAATTCCTTGGAGCAGTTGCCACTCCGCCTTTCTTTGCTGGAAGTCTGGTAGAAACCCTGTTTTCATGGTGACAATGGAGTGGGCCAAGCTCTGAGGAAATTCCAAGCCTATATTATCCTTGTCCTGCAAGTTATGTTGTTATTTATTTGGGAAACTCCTGACTGAGATAGAGAGGATAAACTAATAGAACATGTGCCGGTGAAGGAATAAAAACACAGAGGCAGTAATCTTCTAAAAAGAATAGTATCTCTTCAATTTTATTTGACTCCACGCGCATTTAACGCAACACCATCTGTACTATAACACTCCAGCGCACAAACTAGTTAAACTGCAGAATCACCTGGGACATAACTGCACTCTTTTTTGTTAAAAAATACAGTATCAACTTTTTAAAGATTTATTTTCTCCCCTTTTGAGCCTCTCCCGGGCAATGTGCTGAGTTGAGTTTTCGCTCCTTCCCAAAGACCTCTGCACAATAGGAGGTGGTTTATAAGAGTATGTGCTGATTTATTTTCCAGTATGCTCTCCTCCCAAAGGTAAGAATCTCACCTTCAGTGCCATACCTCAGTGGTCAAGCCAAGACTCCAAACTCCCTAATAGTGAGAAAGAAGTGGAAGATTTTTCAAATCCAATCCTTTGCAGGCTTTAACAATGCTATGTAAATGCACAGCAAAGAAAGGCTCATTTTAGTTAAGTGTGCAGAGTAATGGTCATCTACAACTTGGCATGATACACATTACACAGTATGTGACTGATTGTACTGTTCTGTGTCCATTATCTATGAATAAACTTTTAGTAGAGAACAGTAGGAAGACACTTAAAGCTGCAGGGCATGCCATTTCGATCTTTTTTTCTCTTTCATAGCCATTAAGACAAAATCTGTCCTGAAAATAAAATTGAAATAAATTTGGTGCAGCTTTGAAGATATTGGGCTGATTTTCTTCCGTTTAGCACCCAGTTTGCCCCTATCGCTGGGGCATTACATAGCTGGTAAACCCCCTCCTGCTTGGTCTCCAACCCACTTGAGCTTGTTGTGCATTTCCAGTCACGGATCATGAAACAAGTGCGGTGATGCAAATTAAATTTAAGGAAGCTGGAAATTATGCCGTTCTGATCTTGCATCTATTTCTCCCCTGGAGAGAGCTCACATGTTGATAGCATCCATGTAAACTGGACATTCTCAGCTGCTGGGCAGTATCTAAAATCTACAGACACCTAAAGACACGTGCACCAACCTCGACTGTGCCTGGTCAATTGACTATTTTGGTGGTTCGGAGACCAAAATGTAAACTTTTATCAGTGTAATGGGGCTAAACAGTGTCCAGGCAGATTTAAGAACAGGGGAGTTACACATAGTTTTTGGCTCCCACCACCCCCTTAGCATAATGATGTACCATTGAGAATACTGCTCCTCGTGTGCTACTTGGATGAAAAGGAGAGCTGGTTAGAAATTTTTGGATGCCAGCGATGTGTGTCACCATTGCAGTAGTAGGTGCCCTTTCCCACTGTTACACTGCCAACCAAATATATTGGACACACAAATAATTCTGGACTTCAAAGAGCAGCAATGGCATAGGAGCCTTTAATTCACCAGAGGCAGAGCCAGAGCTGTGCAACATGCTGCAAGTGGACTTCTAGCCCATCTCCACATTGGGCATGGCAATGACATTAGAGGTGAAGGTGATACCACCTTGAATTCTTTGCCTCAGGTTCTTTCTACTGAGTCAGTAAATAGGGACATCAATAAAATCCTTAATCTCTCCCTTCCTGGTCATCCGTCCTGTATGGCCCCCATCTTCATGCCTTAAGCCCAAGAGGTGCAAACGTAAGCATATCTGGTGCAAAAATGGCTGAACGATCTATCCCCAGATCTGACAGGACATCATCAAGCACTAGGAGCAGGGAGGTCTTACTGCAGTTGTACAGGGCCTTGGTGAGGCCTCACCTGGAATATTGTGTTCAGTTTTAGTCTCCTAATCTGAGGAAGGACGTTTTTGCTATTGAGGGAGTGCAGCGAAGGTTCACCAGACTGATTCCCGGGATGGCCAGACTGACATATGAGGAGAGACTGGATCAACTGGGCCTTTATACATTGGAGTTTAGAAGGATGAGAGGGGATCTCATAGAAACATACAAGATTCTGACGGGATGGGACAGATTAGATGCGGGTAGATTGTTCCCGATGTTGGGGAAGTCCAGAACCAGGGGACACAGTCTTAGGATAAGGGGTAGGCCATTTAGGACTGAGATGAGGAGAAACTGCTCCACTCAGAGAGTTGTTAACCTGTGGAATTCCCTGCCGCAGAGAGTTGTTGATGCCAGTTCATTGGATATATTCAAGAGGGAGTTAGATATGGCCCTTACAGCTAAAGGGATCAAGGGGTATGGAGAGAAAGCAGGAAAGGGGTACTGAGGGAATGATCAGCCATAATCTTATTGAATGGTGGTGCAGGCTCGAAGGGCCGAATGGCCTACTCCTGCACCTATTTTCTATGTTTTCTATATTTTCTATCAGTCCTCACTCTCCTCTGCCAAAATCACCCACTACCCCAGGGACATCCTGGAGAACATCCTGGTGGGCTTCTTTCTCCACTGACAACCATTTCCTTAAACCCCTTTGTCCTGCCCCCCCACCCACATCTTCAATGACAAATGTGAACATAAGAACATAAGAAATAGGAACAGGAGTATGCCATACAGCCCCTCGAGCCTGCTCCGCCATTCAATAAGATCATGGCTGATCTGATCATGGACTCAGCTCCACTTCCCTGCCCGCTCCCCATAACCCCTTATCCCCGTATCGTTTAAGAAACTGTCTATTTCTGTCTTAAATTTATTCAATGTCCCAGCATCTATAAGTCTCTGAGGCAGCGAATTCCACAGATTTACAACCCTCTGAGAGAAAAATTGTCTCCTCATCTCAGTTTTAAATGGGCATTTAAGATCATGCCCTCTAGTTCTAGTCTCCCCCATCAGTGGAAATATCCTCCTTGCATCCACCTTGTCAAGCCCTTTCATAATCTTATACGTTTCGATAAGTTCACCTCTCATTCTTCTGAATTCCAATGATTAAAGGCCCAACATACTCAACCTTTCCTCATAAATCAACCCCCTCATCCCCTGAATCAACCTAGTGAACCTTCTCTGAACTGCCTCCAAAGCAAGTATATCCTTTCGTAAATATGGAAACCAAAACTGCACACAGTATTCCAGGTGTGGCCTCACCAATAACTTATATAGCTGTAGCAAGACTTCCCTGCTTTTATACTCCATCCCCTTTGCAATTAAGGCCAAGATTCCATTGGCCTTCCTGATCACTTTCTGTACCTGCATACTATCCTTTTGTGTTTCATGCACCAAGACCGCCAGGTCCCACTGTGCTGCAGCACTTTGCAATCTTTCTTCATTTAAATAATAACTTGCTCTTTGAATTTTTTCTGCCAAAGTGCATGACCTCACACTTTCCAACATTATACTTCATCTGCCAAATTTTTGCCCACTCACTTAGCCTGTCTATGTCCTTTTGCAGATTTTTTGTGTCCTCCTCACACATTGCTTTTCCTCCCATCTTTGTATCATCAGCAAACTTGGCTACGTTACACAAATGTGAGGAGTTCACATACTTCCGTGTCACCAAATTGAGACCTGCTGTTCAGCTGCCTGTGCTGCTTCCCTCCCTTGCTAAACCTATCCGCAGGGTTGCCTCCGTCAAGCCCTGAACCATTGTCTTTCTCCAGTTCCTGTCCTATCTCCCCCCATGCCCCATCTTATTTGTCATCTTGTACATGAGACCCACCTTCTGCTTCATGACTCTACTCCCACTAAACCACTGACCTCCAAACTTCCCTTCTGGCCCCAATACTAGCTGACATTATAAATGGTTCCCTCTTCTCAGGTACTGACGTGATCATCCCTTCTCAAAAAACTTATCCTCGACTGCTCTGTTCTTACAAACTACCACTCCATCTCCAAATTCCCTTTCCTCATCAAAGTCCATGAATGTGTTGTTGCCTCCCAAATCTGTGCGCATCTTTTCCGCAAATCTAAGTTCGAATCTCTCTAATCTGATTTCTGCACCTGCCACAGCACTGAAGTGGCCCCAATCAAAGTCCCAAATAAAATTCTCTAAGAGTGTGTCTGTGGTTCATTTTCCCTCCTCATCCTCCTCAACCTCTCTACAGTCTTTGACATGATTGACCAGATCATCTTCCTCTAATGCCTCTCCTCCATTATCCAACTCAGTGGGACTGTCCTCATTTGATCCACACTTACCTCTCCATCCTTAGGCAGAGCATGTCCATAAATGGCTTCCCTTCTCTTCCATTCATCAGGAGAGATGCTCATCAGGAGAGGCTACTGATTCGCTATCACCTGTTTTACGCTTTCGCACAAAGTCTGTTTCCTATTATTTGGATAATCAATGTTATAAAGACCCTCGCTCTTTGAAACTGATATAACTATGACACCTGTGATAAATAGACAGAGCACAAAGGAATTTAATGGTTTGATTTTTAAAAATGGATGAGATGTTCCTCATGTTCCTGTGGATGTTAAGAATCCCACTGAGCTAGTTCAGGGCGTTATCCTGTTGCTTTGCCCAACATTCCTCCCTTAACCAGGACCCCCAATCAAACAGATTAACTGACCGTTCGCCTCGTTTTTGTTAACAGGATGTTGCCGATGCAGAATGGCTACCGTGTTTGCTGACACAACCACAGTTGCTGTGCTTCAAAAGTTAGCAATTACACAAAGCAGTTGGACATGTTTCTGTAATAAGACATTATGTAAATGCAATTGTCTGATGTTTGAAGTTTGTGAATTTGTCTTAGCATGGTAATTGTAAGGGCCCGAAATTGGTCGATGCATATGGTCCGCCGATTTCTCGTTGGTACGCAGGCAGTGCATCGTTTCAAACCGCTGGCATACCGGCAAGATTGAAGAGAACAAAATTGGTCAAAATGTTTTCGCCGTTACGTCAGCGGTATGCCAGCGGTCTGCAGTGAGCGGTATGTAACCTTGTAGTCGATCCAGATCGACTTTCTCTTCGATGCACGGTGTGGCACTGAACTGTGGATGCGCATTTTTTTTTTTCCCCATTTGTTTTACAGAAGCGTTTCACCCACGATTTTGGGGGTCAGGGGTCACCCGCGCATGTGCAGTGACTTGAAGAGGATGAAGAGAGAGTGAGAAGGAGCAGCAGGCTAGTCGATGGGCAGTTACTTTAAAAACACATTGCAGAGTTAAAAAATATTCCTAACCACTAATAATTCTATAGTTTGAAGAATAAGAAGATATATTTTACAAAGCAAAAATCATAACAACAGACATATTATGGAAATGTTAAAAAAAAAATCAAAGCGCAGGAACATTGAAAAGGACGGGAGGTTGAGGATGCCCCCCTTTGACCAGACGGAGTTACCTGCCCTTCTCGAGCATATAACAGAGAGGTACTCCAAGCTAACGAAGGGTGGTCGTGGAACGCCGCCCCCAAAGGAATACAACAGGATACGGGACGAGGTCGGGGAGGCTGTGTCCTCCAAAAGTACCATGGTACGCACCGGGGAAAGGTGCTGTAAGAGGTGGAACGACCTGTTGAGGGTAGCAAGAGTAAGTAATGATTTTATTTATGCACCCCCCATGTGCCATGTACCATGTAAATATAGGTTCAGTGTCACATGGATGATGTTGTTTATCTTAACGTTACGGCGATGTATTCGTGTTTTCTGGCAATGACAAGAGGATCTACGCAGTATTTTTTTATCTGTGTATGTGTGTGTGTGTGTGTGTGTCTGTGTGTGTGTGTGTGACCCTATATATCTGCAATGGATTGAAGATTTTTGTTTTGATTTCTTTTACTTTCTGCAGAAGAAGACATCTGCACTAGCAGCCAATCAGCGGCATACAGGGGGAGGACCCACAACCCAGGAGCTCCTGACTGACATTGAGATCCGTGCCCTGTTCTTGGTTGGGGATAGCAACCGTGCCACCACCGGCATTGGAGCTGACCCACTCACACAGGATGGTAAGTTGAATACAATGCAGTCTATGTTGCGGTCCTCTCATGTCATATAATGTAACTGTAACTGTAATGTTGGCCTGATGTAATGTAATGTAAGTTTATTGTACTATAATGTTGGCCTGATGTAATGTAATGTAAGTTTATTGCACTGTAATGTTGGGCTCATGTAATGTACTGCAATGTTGGGGGCATGTAATGCAATGCATGTGTGTATTGTCTGTCAGTCTGCGATATGTAATGCGGTACTGCAGCAGTGGTGGACATTTATCTAAGACTGCAATAAGTCACTGTACTAAGTACTCATGTAACCCTGACCCCTCCCCTGGTGCCAAACATTTTTAAATGTTGCTTTGTAATTCCAGACTCGGACAATTCAGACCACACTGACACAGACGATAAGATCCACTGCCTCCACCTCTGGCATCACCCAACCCTCTCCCGACTTCACTACTTGCAGAGATGAGGAAGACGAAAATGAAGAGGAAGAAGAAGAGCCGCAGATCCTACAGCCAGTGGAGGTGGAGATAGAGGAAGATACACCAGCTCCACGTGGGACAGATGGAACATCCTCCATCACGGAGTCTGTATTCAAGGAATTCCCCCGTGGCTCCTCTGATTCTGCGGGACCAAGCTATGAGCAGCAAGGCACCCCCAGTGTTGCAGCGCCTTTGCCGAAGCGACGGAGGTTATTGCAGCAAAGTTCAATTGCTGTAAGCATGTGCGTCTGTCACAGGCCAGCGTCGACATAGATCGAGAGCTGCTCAAGGCCATGACGACGATAGCCGCAAACATTGCGGCTCTATCAGAGTGGCAGTCGGAGGATGTGTCGTGTCTGATCACCGAGATGGAGCGGACCACCGACGCCGTCGAAGCCATGTGGCAATCGACGGGATCGGGACATGGCACGGAACCCCCGGTGCCATCGTAGTCAGGTCGACAGCACCTGAGGTTGGGGAGCTGACATCATCTTCCAGCCCTGAAGCCGCGCCTTCCACATCGTGAGTTTCTCCTGAGGCCCCATTTATTGCGCCTGCAATGTCTGACCCCCAACTCGGGGTGCAGTGCTGCACGCTGGTTTGGTACCAGCATGGGGAGTTCCAGGCTCAGCGGCACTAGGAATGGGAAGGTTGGGAGTAAGAAAGGGGGGGAATATCCCAAGGGTGGTGTAGCACACAATCAAGGAACGGGGTGAGGTCGTGGCCGAGGCCAATAAAGGGTCTTTTTGTTGTAAAAGTTTATTAAAGTTGTAAAAGTTTTGGTAAAGTTGTTATTAAAGTTGTAAAAGTTTTGTTAAAGTTGTTACTAAAGTTGTTAAAGTTGTTAGAGTTGTTTTATAGTTATAAGTTTTACAAAGTTTAAAAATTGTATATTTTTGAGATTTTTACATAAACATTTGAATTTAATTTAAGCACTCTTGTACAGTGTCAAACTTTTGGGGTAACAGTCATCAGGGTAAGGCATCCTCTTCCTCATCAGTCTGTGACCTCCTCCATTACCCTTATAACTGCTCAATAAACCTTCTCACATTTGGTTCCTCCATTAGACAGATTGTCAGCAATACAGGCTGAGATAGTACAGGCCCCATTCTTTTTAAATATCCACAATATTTTTCAATGAAAAACATATAACTAAAATGCCTTCTATCTTAATAAGTTACTCAGTAACAATAAAAATACCTTTTCCACTCTAACTCGCACTGTAATATCACTGCTCACCTCAGAAATACAGAGGTGCTGCTTTAGCTGACAGTTCCCGATTTACAAAATGGCGGCTCCGTGCTCTCCGCCCACTCAACATTGCGTAAAACCACCTTTTTCAGGACCGTGTGCAGTTCTGGTGGTATGTCGATGGTCTGCGATGAAAATTTGATTTTTTGGGCGGTATACGGTGGTCCTGCATGGCGGACGGTGTGCATACCGTTCGGTGGTATGTCAATGATGAATATTCCCCCGAGCGGTATGTCGCTGGTATTGTCCAAAACCGCATTTTTGGGCGGTACGCGGGCGGTACGGGGGCGGTAGGGAGCGGTATGCCAACCAATTTCAGGCCCTACGCCTGTTACATACAGAGACTGTACGCATAGGGCCACTATTCCAGTAAGAGCGAATTTCAGAAAAAAATGTACTGATTGATCACTGGTAAATAACAAAGGTTTCTGTTTTGCTTATCAAAGGTTTGATTTCATTTTCTATTTTAAATCATTTATAAATGCACACAGTTTAGTCCAGCTATAAAAAAGGATACTATCTCTTTAATTGCAAATTAGGGTCCACCATTTGTATTTTCTAGACATTACTTCAGAGAGCCAGGAGCACCGAGACAAACCCATACATATGTTAAATTCTCATCAGTAATAAAGATTAAGTAGAAGTTAATGGCATCCAAGTCATGCTTGTGAAGTTAATCTCCTTTTGAAAATTTAAAATTAGATTTCGAGGATCGAAACAAACAGGGGGCGAGACTTTTTCGTAATATTTTAATCAAATTGTCATGACTGACTGCATACAATTAAGAATCCTGTCAGTCACTATTACCGGCCCTTTTGTTTGTCAGCTGTTTGGAATGACGGAGTGAGGTATCGTGGCTAGCGATTAAAATGTGACCTTTCTCAGCACCTGTTCCCTGACCCAGGGTCTGCCGCTGCCTGTCAGATGGCCATTTTTTGGCAGTGATGAGAGTGGGACAACGGTGCAGTCAAGCTGAAGACCCCCCAAAAAAGTAGCAGCTGCATTATGTCTCACAGTTGGGGTTTAATCTTCAAGTCCCAACCAGACTGTGTACACAGACTTTTTCCATTGAGTTTTCAAGCATCCTTTTCCCAATCAAAAGAAAAACTCATTGAACTTTGGATCAGATTATCATTAATCATAATTCATCTCAAAGACTTTTTGACTAAAAATCAAATGCCCGTCATTCAATTCCCATTGCACCAATACCTGTTAAGTAAATATTTTTGAGGGGAAGTTAAAAGCAATCCAACAGTTTATTGTTCACGCACTCATGTTAATCTTCAGGAGTGAATGGTAATCTCACTGCCAAGCAACGTTCTAATTCAGTGCAGTGAAATTAAAATGATGATCACTGCGATGAATTATAATGAGAGTTCACTATAGGCAAAGTAAAAATAATTACTGTCGTGAAATGTAAATGATATTCACTGCAGTGAAAGTACTTACATTAGTGAAACTAACACTTTAATCGCTGCAGTAAAAACAAAATTATTAACTGCAGAGAAATTGAAAAAAAAGACTATTTATCACTGCAAAATTAAAATGATTACAGTGAAAAGAAAGTGACACAGTAAATGATTACTTTAATGGTTTGAGCCATTGCATCCATTCAAGAACACAGTTAAATCCAATCAGAATGAGCTAAGTCTAATATTAACCTATTCATGGTGTAATGCTGCCTGTTTTTCACTGAAGGAGGTGCAATTTGCAAATGCCTCAGTTGTATTTGAGACAACTTTAATAAGGCAACAATGCAATGTGGGAACATCCTCCCTGCATCTATCTTGTCAAGCCCGGTAAGAATATTGTATGTTTCAATGAGATCTCATTCTTCTAAACGCTAGCGAATATAGATCTAGTCTACTCAATCTCTCCTCAAAGGACAATCCTCCCACTCCAGCAATCAGTCTGGTGAACCTTTATTGCACTCCCTCTACGGCAAGTATATCCTTCCTTAGGTAAGGAGACCAAAACTGTACACAATACGCCAGGTGCGGTCTCACCAGGGCCCTATATAATTGCAGAAAGACATATTTACTCTTATACTCAAATCCTCTTGTAATAAAGGCCAACATAATATTTGCTTTCTTAATTGCTTGCTGTACCTGCATGTTAACTTTCAGTGATTTGTGTACAAGGACACCCAGGTCCGTCTGAACACCAACATTTCCCAATCGCTCACCATTTAAAAAATAATCTGTTTTTCTATTGTTCCTACCAAAGTGGATAACTTCACATTTCTCCACATATATATTCCATTTGCCATGTTCTTGGTCACTTATTTAGCCTGAAGTCCCCTTGAAGTCTCTTTGCATCCTCCTCACAACATACATTCCCACTTAGTTTTGTATCAGCAGCAAACTTGGATATATGACATTTGGTCCCCTCATCCAAATCATTGATATAGATTGTGAATAGCTGAGGCCCAAGACCAATCCTTGCGGTACCCCACTAGTTACAGCCTGCCAACCAGAAAATGACCCGTTTATTCCTACTCTCTGTTTTCCATCCGGTAATCAATCCTCAATCCATGCTAGTATATTACCCCCAATCCCATGAGCCCTAATTTTGTTCAATAACCTCTTAGGTGGCACCTTATTGAATGCCTTCTGAAAATCCAAATACACCACATCCACTGGTTCCCCCTTATTTATTCTGCTAGTTAAAACCTCAAGAAATGCTAACAGATTTGTCAAACATGATTTCTCTTTCAGAAATCCATGTTGACTCTGCCCAATCCTATTATTATTTTCTAAGAGGTTGGGCACTCTGTGACGCGTGCCCTCTGACCTCTTGAAGCCTCACCATCATTTACAAAGCTCATGTCAGGAGTGTGAAGGAATGCACACCACTTGCTTGGATGGGTACAACAACACTCAGTAAGCTCAACACCATTCAAGGCAAAACAATTTGCTTGATTGGTGCCTCTGCCATTGGACTCAGTATCCACACCCTTCACCACTGGTGCACTATTGCTGCAGTATGTACAATCTACAGGATGCACTGCAGCAACTCACCAAAGCTAATTAGACAGCACCTACCTACTCTACAAACTCTACCACCAAGAAGAACAAGAGCAGTAATGTTGTGGAAACACCATCACCTTTAATTTCCCATGAATGTTCAGACTGTTGCTTAGATCTAGGCTTTGGGATCCAACTTACAAAAGGCTGTCCTGTCCAATTTGACAGTGCTGAAGAATTAGAAATAAGAAAGTCAACTTGAAGATACAGGGTTTCACTGCCCTCATTGCTGCCTAGAGGCCTGCTTCCATCCAGATCACGGGACAGGCTGTGGGGGTGCTCAGCAGCTGGAGCATGAATGGAGTAGGCATGGATCAGGTTGCTATCTCTCAGGACTATCTAGGCCATCCATTTCTAATGACAATAGATCTGCCAGAAAATGAGCAGGGTCAAGCAGCCCCCAGAGCAATGGATGTGACAGAACCTGTACCAGAGCCATTTCATTGCCTAGCACAAGGAGTTAAAGGGCCACCTCAATCATAAGAAGCTCCAGACAGCAGGTTCCTGGTCTTCCACTGCCACCTCCACATGTTCCTCCTCAATGCTCAGCCACCAAACATACTGATCCCTCTAGGGGAACACCGAGAAGGGGTTCTAGCAGACTTACACAATACAGTATCATCGAAGGGGCAGCACCAGAGCAAGGAAAACTGAACACATCGCTACCAATCATTTTGAAGAAAAGCAACTTTATTTCTATCTTGGCCACACAGTTTGTTTCTGCTCAATCAAAATAAGGCACAGGTGGGCAGGTCTGTCGGTGAATTAGGCAGTCAGGTAAATATCTCCTGGCATATTCCGCGTCATCATCATAGGCAATCCCTTGGAATCGAGGAAGACTTGCTTCTACGCTAAAAGTGACTAAACAGTCCAATACAGGAATTACAGTCTCTGTCACAGGTGAGACAGACAGTTGTTGAAGGAAGGGGTGGGTGGGACAGGTTTGCCACATGCTCTTTCCGCTGCCTGTGCTTGGTTTCTGCATGCTCTCGGCTACGAGACTCGAGGTGCTCAGTGCCCTCCCGGATGCACTTCCTCCACTTAGGGCGGTCTTTGGCCAGGGACTCCCAGATGTTGGTGGGGATGTTGCATTTTATCAAGGAGGCTTTGAGGGTGTCCTTGAACCGTTTCCTCTGCCCACCTTGGGCTCGCTTGCTGTGAAGGAGTTTCGAATAGAGCGCTTGCTTTGGGAATCTTGTGTCAGGCATGCGAACAATGTGGCCCGCCCAGCAGAACTGGTCGAGTGTGGTCAGTGCTTCGATGCTGGGGATGTTGGCCTGGTCGAGGACGCTAACGTTGATGCGTCTGTCCTCCAAGGGGATTTGCAGGATCTTGCGAAGACATCGTTGGTGGTATTTCTCCAGCAATTTGAGGTGTCAACTATATATGGTCCACGTCTCTGAGCCATACAGAAGGGCAGGTATCACTACGGCCCTGTAGACCATGAACTTGGTGGCAGATTTGAGGGCCTGATCTTCAAACACTCTTTTCCTCAGGCGGCCGAAGGCTGTGCTGGCGCACTGGAGGTGGTGTTGAATCTCGTCGTCTATGTCTGCCCTTGTTGATAATAGGCTCCCGAGGTATGGAAAGTGGTCCACGTTGTCCAGGGCTGTGCTGCGGATCTTGATGACTGGGGGGCAGTGCTGTGTGGCGGGGTCAGGCTGGTGGAGGACGTTTGTCTTACGGATGTTTAGTGTTCACGTAAAGCTGTTTCAGCAGCGATATCCTCAAGGTTATTGTCAGTGCTGTAAGCTGGTGCAGGCTATAGATAGGCCTCCTCTTCATCCTTCTTCATAAGGAAGCTTCTTTGGAAGACATAATTCTTGAAAATCCTGACAGAGTTGCACTACAAGGCCTCCCTGATCTGTCCAGGTATCTAAAGTGCTGTTTCAAGATGCCGCTAGTCTCCCTGTGATGACTCTGGTAGATGCATGGGCATCAGTAGAATCTATGTGCAGTTTATGACTGTGTTTCCCACAAGAGTGTAATTTCCCAGGGCTGCAGAAGTTGTCTCCCAGGGCCATCCTTCACATTTGGCGATTGTTTCAATGATTTGATATTGATTTTGGAATTCCAGTTTGAACAGATGTGTTTTTTCTGCCAGTGAGTGCTTATAGATGTTCTGCAAAGCCCAATCCCACAAATCAGCAGTCTCTAGCAATAGTACCACAAGCAGGAAACAGAGAATGCTTCAATGGAAGGGAAATTCACTGGACAGATCAATGCAGAGTGGCTTTGAGTAGCTGGTACTAAACCTGAGCTTGCCAGAAATGGTGAGCGGTATTGGGAGGATGAAAGAAGGTAAAAAATGAAAATACATTTTAAAAAGGGGCAATAACAAAATGTAAGTAGAAACAGTTTAATAAAGAATATTATGAAGCTACAGCACACATCAGTAGATTATACCATTTAGAAGAGTAAGCTTGGTGGTGTCATATCTCAGAGTGTAATGTCTCACAAGTCAGAGATCTGCAGGACAAAAAATAAATCATGATTGGCTCAAATCACCACTTACCTGTTAAATAACCTACAACAACAAAAATTTGCATTTATATAGCACTTTTAAGATAGTAAAACGTCCACGGTGCTTCAAACAAGCGTTATCGAACAAAATGTGACACCGAGCCACATAAGGAGATAGTAGGACAGGTAAGGTAGGTTTTAAGGAGCGTCTCAAAGGAGGAGAGAGGGGCAGAGAATTTAGGGAAGAAATTCCAGAGCTTAGGGCCCAGGCAACCAATCAAATATCCTGTTACTGCATGTTAATGAATCAAAGTTAGCAAAAAGAAACAATGAGGAGTGAGTATCCAGCAGAAAACGTAACAAATAAATCCTTCAGTATTTTGTCAAAGCTACCATTCATCAACCAGTAAATACCACAAAACCAAAAGCAAATTGCTCAAATAATTTTACTAAATTCTTTCAGCAAGTATATTTCAGACAACTAAAAATGTTAGTTTATGATGTAAGAAACATATAAAAGCTGAAATAGTTTCACACTAAAAGCTATCCAATATGTTGTCTTCATAGTACTGTATTGTTAATCCCTGCAATTATATTTTCTTCTAAACATCCATCCTTGTGTCAGATGCCTGTGTCTTGAGTTTTAATGCTTCCCTGACCATTAATTGCTTAGCTGGACTTTGCTGCCCATTTTTTCCCTCTCATTTCATCCAATTATTTAATTAAACTATTGCCTGTTTCCAATTATTTTCCAGTTATTTTTAGTCCTTTAGTCATTCATGTGACTCTTTTTTGTTTTGTGAACTCCAAATGTATTTTTTCTGAAAATTTAGCTTGTGCTTAATATCACAGTGCTTTCAATATATTATGCACGATGAGCACAGAGTGCAGCAGCATCAGAGCACAGGATATTGAGAGCAGAAGCTCTTAAAGGGCTGCTGCTTGTCCTTAAAATTGTCCTGCTACAGAAAAGAGGGTAAAATACTTGGAACAAGGCAACAATGCGTTCACTTGAACAGGCAGTCAGGGCCTTGTCTAATGGTTTAGCCGAAAGGCAGCACTTCAGACAATACAACACTCCTTCCTGCATTAAAGTGTCAGTGTAGAATATTGTCTTAAGTCTTGGAGTAGATTGTTATCACCGAAGCAAGTATCAGGTTGGCTCAGTGGTAATGCTCTTGCTAACATAGCCGTGCTTGTATTTTCCAAATACATAGGCATGCCGATGATATACCAGGCTACTCTGCTTTTCTACCATGACAGTATATTCCCCCTGACATTGTTACATGTGACGAGCAACAAACACTAAGCACTCTGCCACACTGCTGCACAAGTACTTGCATGTAGCATGTTCGCACACTCACATAAGCTGGCTGTTGGTCTGGACACTTGGGTGATACACTCCTTTCATTTTCCTTATTCAAACATATGCTTCTTTTCTATCTGTTTGTAATATAAAGCCACACATAACTCGTGCTGGTATATGCAGATCGAAGAGGAGTCCTCTACTCTTCAATTGCTGACTTCTTCCAAAGAGAATGCTCTTGAGTGTGCAGGCAATAAAAGAAGTGAGGGAGGATGAGGTCAGATGATTTCTCAAAGCTCATACCTAGCATCAACCTTTGTGTTTCATTCCTTATATGTTTGCTCACAGAGCAAGCGAAGGGGATGGTGAAGATCACATGCACAAGAAAATAAAAATAATGGCCTGTAAATGATTAGTTGGGGAACAGGAGGCAATTAAATTATCAAGTTTCCTCTGGTTGGAGAGTCTAGAACTTGGGTTCATAATCTCAGGAAAAGGGGACCACCATTTAGTTCTGAGATGAGGAGAAATTTTTTCACTCAGAGGGTTGTGAAGCTTTGAAATTCTCTATCCCAGAGTATTGTGGATGCACAGTCGTTGAGTATATTCAAGACTGAAATCCTTAGATTTTGAACACTATGGGAATCAAGGGATACGGGGATTAAGTGGTAAAGTGGAGTTGAGGTAGAAGATCAGCCATGATTTATTGAATGGCAGAGCAAGCTCGATGGTCTACTCCTGCTCCTATTTCTTATGTTCTTATAGAATCATAGACTCACAGAAATTTACAGCACAGAAGGAGACCATTTCAGCCCATCGTGTACGTGCCAGCTGACAAAGAGCTATCTAGCCTAATTCCACTTTCCAGCTATTGGTCTGTAGCCCTGTAGGTTACCGCACTTCAAGTGCACATCCAAGCACTTTTTTAATGTGTTAAGGGTTTATGCCTCTACCACCCTTATTCTTATGATGTTAGTCAAGCAGTTGGATAGTATTAGGAACAGCTTTAGAGTCAATGGTGGTATAGAATAAATGGAGTTGGGTGTTGTTGGGATACCTGTGGCAGCTGACCTCTTACTTTTGAAGGATGTGATGGAGAGTTAGCATTCTAAGTGATGGACAGAAGGGCACCAAGGTTGAAGATGACAGTATGGGATTGGGGGAAATCTGATTGAAAAGATGCAATTACAGTATTGGGAGTAATAGGAGTGAAACTTTGAGACATAAGGCTGCAGAGATAGACTATGGAAGAGAGGTGGTTAAGCGGAATGGAATGATAAACCGAGCTAAAGATAGACAAGGCTCAAGAAGGAAGATTATCAATATCGAGCCAGGGACACATTCACAATGTGTCATAGGTAACATTGGCCAGCATGGTCTTGGTGTTGTATGTGGGTCAGGCAATCAGATTGGAGAAACTTGGGCAGGCAATGGAGAGCGAAGAATGCACGTATATGGCATGGCAAAGGCCTTGAAGTCAAAGAACAAGTTATGTATGAGGTGCTAGTTTGAAAAAAATAGAGATATCAAGAATGAACTTTGTTAAAAAGAACGTAAAGTGCTGATGATGATGGTTTTATAATGGGGGATGGAGGACAATGCCAGTGAAAAGTGAACAATTCATGGCATTGGCAAGCTTGGTAATCCTTCGCCTGCTCCACGATGACATGCAGGCCGTGACCTTACCAACGAATCCATCACAGACACAATTCACGTTCGGACCAGGGTCAAGCAGGGCTGCGTCATCGCCCCAACCCTCTTCTCAATCTTCCTCGCTGCCATGGTCCACCTCACAGTCGACAAGCTCACCGCTGGAGTGGAACTAAATTACAGAACCAGTGGGAAGCTATTCAACCTTCGCCATCTCCAGGCCAGGTCCAAGACCACTCCAACCTCTGTCGTCAAGCTACAGTACGCAGACGATGCCTGCGTCTGTGCACACACAGAGGCTGAACTCCAGGACATAGTAGATATATTTACCAAAGTATATGAAAGCATGGGCTTTACACTAAACATCAGTAAGACAAAGGTCCTCCACCAGTCTATCCTCGCCGCACAGCACTGCCCCGCAGACATCAAGATCCACGGCGCAACCCTGGACACCGTGGACCACTTCCCTTATCTCGGGAGCCTCCTATCAACAAGAGCAGGCATTGATGACCAGATCCAACACCATTTCCAGTGCGCCAGTACAGCCTTTGGCCGCCTGAGGAAAAGAGTGTTTGAAGACCAGGCCTTCAAAACTGTCACCAAGCTCATGGTCTACAGGGCCGTAGTAATACCTGCCCTCCTGTATAGCTCAGAGACGTGGACCATATAGAGTAGGCACCTCAAGTCGCTGGAGAAATACCACCAGCGATGTCTCCGCAAGATCCGACAAATCCCCTGGGAGGACAGATGCAGCAACAGATGACCAGGCCAACATCCCCAGCATTGAAGCACTGATCACACTTGATCAGCTCCGCTGGGCAGGCCACACAGTTCGCATGCCAGACACGAGACTCCCAAAGCAAGCGCTCTACTCGGAACTCGTCCACGGCAAATGAGCCAAAGGTGGGGCAGAGGCAACATTACAAGGACACCCTCAAAGCCTCCCTGATAAAGTGCAACATCCCCACTGGCACCTGGAAGTCCCTGGCCAAAGACCGCCCTAAGTGGAGAAAGTGCATTGGGAGGGCGCTGAGCTCCTCGAGTATCATCGCCGAGAGCATGCAGAAACCAAGCGCAGGCAGCGGAAAGAGCGTGCGGCAAACCAGGCTCCCTGCCCACCCTTTCCCTCAACGACTATCTGTCCCACCTATGACAGGGACTGTGACTCTCGTATTGGACTGTAGAGCCACCTAAGAACTCATGCTAAGAGTGGAAGCAAGTCTTCCTCAATTCCAAGGGACTGCCTATGATGATGAAGGGAACAAAAAAAACAAAATACTCCCGATGCTGGAAATCTGAAACAAAAACAGATAAATGCTTGAAACACTTAGCAGGTCAGTCAGCATCCGTGGAAAAAGGAAAACAGTTAATGTTTCAGGTATATAACTGTTCAGAACTGGAAGGTATTATTAGAAGGATCAGAGCAAGGGAAGGTGTGGTGTGGCGAGGGCTGGGGGGGGAGGGCGGTGATGTGGAGGGGTCGGGTGGGGGGTGAGGTGGAGGGGTGGGGGACGGTCACATACACAAGAAAAGATAAAGAATGGTCTGTAAAATGATTAGGTGGAGAACAGGAGATGGTGAAATGGCGGAAGTGATAAAATAAGACAAAAGGGGACTAATAAGAAAAATTATTTAAATAAAAAAATGTTTACGAGACACAGAGAATGTGTGAATAGTTAAAGCAGGAAGGTCCAGTGGTCTAGGATTCTGGTGGAAGGAAACGGCAGGTTGACACCACTGTGGGAAGGGAACAACTGAGTCGGGAGCAGTTGGGTTACATGGGACTTAAGGGAGCAGGTGGTAGTTTTATGGAGAAGTGGAGTTTGATCAAATTTGAGGGAAAAGATGGGTTGATGCTGCAGAGAGGACAGGGGGCTGAGTTGGAAGGAAGGATAGGAGCAGGGCAAGTGGGGGATAGGTGAAGATGATGATACAGAGGGGATAAAGGCAGTAAAAAGGATTTCTTACATTCTGAAAACAAAGAAATTCATAAGTTCTAGGGGGAGAAATTCGCTTGTTTAGCGCCACCATTAGTGCCAGAGAGGGGCGCTAAGGGGCCGCTAAACACCTCCTGCCCGAGCGCCGCACTATGACGGCCTGCTGCGAACCTCACTGGAGGTTTAGCGGCGGCGCTATCATTTAGCGCTGCGCGCTCTAACTCTGAAGTCAAGAGTGTGCAACGCCCCCTTTGCGACTCGTTTCTGAAATTGATTGCTTTCGGCTGCCGTAGCACCTAGCTCTACTCCCGATGGGGCAGCAGACGGTGCACAGAGGATCCTGGGGCCATATCACAGGGAATGAAGAGGTAAGTGGTGAAAGTCAAATTTTTAACAATAATTTACCTCTCTTACCTGTGGAAGGCTGTTGGTAGCCTCCGTTCCATTTTTTTCAGGCTTCAGATGGTCGACCTCACCACCTATTTAGGCGCCAGGTTGCCGGTATCCTCGTGCCTCAAGTGTGAGCAGCGCTCCCGCGTTACCGCTCCGCGATGGGCCTTTAGCACCCCAAGAGGATTGCGCAAAGCTTCCCTTAGTGCTCCACTCCCCTCTTGGGGCGATACAATTAAATATGCCACTTTGAGGCGGTAGACTTCGCCCGGTGCTAAAGGTAGCGCACCAGCGTCACCGCCTCAAAGCGGGCGATAGCGAATTTCTAGCCATAGAAGTTTGAAGTTTATGTGACTGTTAAATACTTTTAGCATGGAGTTGCTCAGAGGGCTGGAGATATGAGTGAAGCCTGAGGTAAATATAACTGGACTATTGTGTGATTTGCTAATTTTTCCTCATTTTAGTTTAAAATGTTACATTTAAAGATGTATAGGAAACCATCATTGCTAATATTGGGCCGGATCTTGCTGTAAAAATAACGGCTGTGAATGTGCGTGGCATTAGTAATGTGCAAATCAGCCAGCAAGTTTGGGGAATTAAGAGATACACCATAAGTTGTGAATCTCCAGAACTCGCTCGTCGATTTCTGCCACTCTGCTGTTTGCTTCGCACATACAGCATCTCGTTCTTAGCCTCCCTGTTATTTTTAAGAACTTGCTGAACTTGCACATTTATTGGCCACTAAACTCACCACGTTAAGTCTAGTAATTAACAGCGTAAGTACCTTTTAATAACATGATAATTGTTACTGCAGTGCCAATTACCCTCTCTGGCTCAGAAACAGAACAATTTAAACTGTGGCGTCTCATTCCTTCAGGTGGTAAATTGTTGTTAGAGATTTTTTAAATTAAGAATTTAAATATTTTTATTTTATTTACTTTTCCTTTCTGTCTCTTTCTCTCTCTCTCTCTCTCTCTCAATTCAATCTTTTTTTCCCTCTCTATACCTGATTTGACTCTAATTCATGCTCCTTCTTGGTCCTTCCTCTGTTTATTTCTCAATCCTTAAATCTCATTGTTTTGGGAGATACACTGTTGGTCCTGCCATTGCTGAGGTCCTAGATGCCCTGTTTCCCTTGCCAGGCCATTATCAGCTTGCACTTCCAGCAAGTTACGGTGCAAAAATATTTTAGTTGAAGGGTGCAGGAAACCGTCTAACTAATGGCATATGTTGCGTGATGACTCGTTTCATCAAAATCCAACCGAATATATGGGAAGGAAGCAAACATTTTGACAGTTTGCAGGGAAGATATGTATAGTTACTGAAAAGTGAAATATGTTTGGCCATTGTTAATAGCTGTTCTCTTAAATTGGGAGAACTTTTAAACTGGGGAGATCTCAGACAATTTGGGTGAACAAACCATTCTGTTTGAAGCAAACATTAACTATGTTTGGCTACTGTCTGCACATTTACAGGCAATTATAAAATATTTAGTTATTTTGTTCTGGTATAATTGCCTTGTAATAACAACATGTTTGTCCCTTGGCATGAGGCAACTCGCAGGAAAGACCAAGAAAGAACAATAGAGGTTTCGCCAAGGCCTGTTACTGAACCTCTGGGGTGAAATTGCCCTTTTCGCGACACCCTTTGCACCTCCGGGAGGCGCTAACAGTGCAAAACACTGTTTGCCTGGCCTTTTGGAGGGGGGGGGGGGTGTGGGTGGGGGCAGAGAGAGGGGGTGCTACCAGCTCCTGGGAATTTTCCCGGGTGTTTGCGGAGCCTCTGTCGCAGCATTCCTGCAAGGCTAGCGTGAGCAGCTGTCAGCGTCAGCTTCGTTGGTTGCGAAGCTGGTTGACATCCGCTTGCGGGGAAAAAGTTAAAGGAGAGGTCGCCCATGCCCCCATGCCACCATATTGCTCGTTTTGCTGACTCTCGGGTCGGTTCTATTGGCTCCCCCCCTAGCGTGGGCCAGGCCACCATCGTGCAGCACGACACTCTGTTTTGGACGCAGGGCTGCGGGCCCAGTCCTATGCTGCCCTGGTTGTCCAGTGGAGGCCATCAGAGGCCTTGCAGAGTGCGCAGCGGCCCTCCCCTTTAAGCGAAGGGGAGGGATGTTGAAGCGAATCAGTGCTATGTGGCGCATCCATGTAGCGCTCCCGAATAAGCCCCGTTAGTGCTGCTGGTCACGCCCCTACAGGAAGTGGAGCGTGCGAGATTGCGCTCTACTTTCTTTGTGGGGCGGTAAGTCCAATTCAGCAGCCGAGGTGGGATTTCCGCACTGGGCACAGGAAGTACTGCCCCGAGCAGGTTACTGCCCCCAATCGGGACGCAGCGCAATTTCACCCCCTTAGTGTTTATATATGCATAAATGAATTAAGGGATAGGTGCAAAATTGTGTTTACCAGCATGCTACTCACTAAAAGATCAACAATCCATATACTGTTGAATCCCTTGAATCCTATGACCTTCTAAAAACATTCTAACTTCGAACCTATAATTGTAGTTAGAGGTATTTTCCCCTATATTAATGCCACCATCTCAATGCATAAGTGAGCAATTCTACTTTGCAGGAGGAGGAATCAAGAGAAGTGCACTCTTAATATGGAGGCAAGTATCTTCCTCTATCTTTTATAACATTATGATCATTTTATTATTCATCATTGGTAATATGAATTTGAGAAAGATGAACACATATAATGATGAAGAACCTGCAACAAGGTTTTTAATATTGAAAATGAGTGAGCAGCATAAAACAAATGGAATGAAAGTTGTCCCGGAGTATTAGAATAATCTGGTCGTTCTAGTGGTAAATAATGTACTTGAGAAGATTTTCAATTCTGTGCTGCAGTGTTTAAAATGTTGATGACCTGCATTGGAAAGCTGCAGTGAAACAGGCAGTGTACTTCCAGGCAACTCTCAGACTGTGAAGAATGGGAAATGATGCTTTTGTTTGTTCAAGGTTAGTATATATGTCCAGGCCTTCGTACAATTTTTCTATCACATTTCCTACTACACAACTATGGTTTATGATATCATGATGTGAAAAGAACAGATCACCAGTTCATCATGGACTTGTGTGTGTCCTGTCCCACTAAGTCCTTTATGCTGCCACTCTTAAGATCAGCAACAAAAATCAATTTCCTTCGATTCACTTACCTCATCAAGCATCACCTTTCCAGTATGACACCTGCGTTCAATGAAAAATAAAAGAATGTTTCACTCATTTTTACTTTTCAGTTAGTATATTTAGATAGCATAGAAATGGAGTAAATTGCAAAAGGAATTCTCATGAAATTGACCTTGGTGGTTGCGAACAGCACAAGAGGATTTAGATCAATTATCCAGGGGATCAACAGGAATGCCACAAATTTCCTGCAGTCTTATGTATGGTCTTGCGACCAGAGCGTAGAAAGTGATGGTTAATATTGTGTTTAAATTTTATATGCTGGGTAGAGGCAATGTGGGCTAATGCACTGTTTTCCATAATGTGAGCAAGGTTCAAATCCAAGGCTATGCTGACAGGGTGAAAGGCTCCTTTGGTGGCTGCAATACTATTCATAAATTGGTAATGCCACTCGTCAGTTAACAGAATAACCACACTTTTGATGTCCTGAAGTAGGAAAGCTGCTGTATTCTTGTGCTCTCTGCACAGTAGGGGACAGTAGCTTTTGCAGCATCTTGTTCTGGTCTTTGATTTGCCGGAGTGCAGTGCTATGCTCAAAAAGGCCATTTTATAGTTGAACTTCAATTTTAGATGGCCTTTCAGTAAGTGTGGGCTGGGGAGGGAAAGAATGAATTCTGTCCTTTTGAATTGACCCTGTTGCTAAGTACAGTGACCAGAGCAATTCTTCCCCTCTGATATTCAATCAAACAACTTTGCCTTCTTCAAAAAGTGTGGCACATCACTCTATATTTTACAAAAAGTGGGATGCGGGGTTGAATCTGCTATTGGTGACAGATCTACCTACTTTTTACCAGTCCTTGGAAGGTATCTGAGAATTGTGAGGTTTGGATATTGTTATGTATTGTCCAGGTACATTAAATGTATAAGTACAATGGTGCGCCACAGAGGGTGCTGTGGTGGGAGACCTGAAAGTACCTGCAAGACAGAGTATAAAAGGCTGCCCATCACACCTGAGAGGCACTCTGGAGTTACAGAATAAAGGACTAAGGTCACAGTAGTTATATCAACACCAGACCGTGTGGAGTCAGTGATTTGTGTGCTACATACACCATATTGGCAATGAGGAAGTGGAAGAACTCCACGCAAGCATGGCTACTCTGGGCTCGCTAAAGGATTTTACCATGGGCAATGATTGGGAGGCCTTTATGGAAAGGCTCGAGTACTACTTCACAGCAAACGACCTGACTGGGCACACGGACGCACTGAGAGAGAAGCGTAAGGCGATATTGCTTTCCAGTTGTGGCGATGAGGTTTACTGTCTCGCTGGCACCCGCGAGCGCCAGGGATAAGTCATGTGAGGAGCTGGTCGCACTCATTCATGACCAGTTGAACCAAAGGAGAGCATCCTCATAGCCAGATACAAATTCTACCATCACTGCAGACCTGAGGGCCAGGATGTCACCAAATATGCTGCGGACCTCAGGAGATTCGCGGCGCCGTGTGATTTTGGCGAACACCTTGACGAGGCGTTGCGGGACGTTTTTGTTATGGGGATTGGCCATGAGGGCTTCCTTCACAAGCTGCTAGCCACGGAACCCACAGTCACCCTGACAAAAGCCATCACCATCAGCCGGGCATATATGACCTCGACTTGCAGCACCAAACAAATGATCCACACAGTCTCGAACTCGACAGGCACTGTCCACAGGATAGCGCCCACCACGTACAAAACTGCAATATGTGGCTCTGCCCGGGGCAGAGAGCACGGACCTCGGGGTCCTAGAACTCAGAGTCCGCTGAGGGGGGCCAATCAAGCAGCACCATGCTGGCACTGCGGAGGAAGCCATGAGGCTCACTGGTGCAGGTTTGTGGAGTACACGTGTAATACCTGCCACCTGAAAGGCCACCTTCAGCATATGTGTAAAAGAAATCAGACTCACCATGTGGCTGAGGAGATGGTGGATGATCCACTGTTCAGCGAGGAGCAGGCAGAAGAAAATGAGGTGTTGGGACTGTGTACGTGTACCGACCATTCGCCCCCAGTGATAATGGAAGTAAAAATTAATGGAGTCCCAGTGAGTATGGCAGTGGATACGGGATCGGGTCCGTCGTTGATGAGTCAGAGAACTTTTGAGAAACTGTGGGGTAACCCGGCTGCACGACCCAAGCTGGTCCCGGTCACGGCAAAGCTGCGTACCTACACCAAGGAACTGATACCTGTTCTCGGCAGAGCGGATGTGCAGGTATCTCACGGCAGCGAGACGCACGGTTTACCTTTGTGGGTCATTGCAGGCGATGGGCCAACGCTCCTCGGCAGAAGATGGATGGGAAAGGTCCATGGGAGCTGGGAAGACTTCATTCCTCCACAGACTGCTGCTCCGCGGGTTCCCAAAGAGCAGCGCCGACCGAGCTGGAGCTGCAGCCTAAATCCACACACAGGCGACAACAGCCCAGAACTCCTGACCTCAAGCAATTCTGCAGCCTCAGCCTCCACAGACGAGCAGACCCTGGAAGAACAAGTTTGCAGGTGGGGGCTGATGGCTGGGGTGCGGGTCGGCGGGGCGCTGCGGGCGATGAGCGGGAGGCCCATCGAGGGCTGGCGGATCCGGGGGGCCCACGCAGAGGAAAAGCCGAGTGGCGGTAGCGGCTGCGATGGTGGCGGCCACGGCAGCCGCAGGAAGGGCAGCTACAGCGGCCGCAGGAGGGGCGGCAATTGCGGAGACAACGGTGGGAGCGGAGGCTGCGGCGGCGGCTGGCGTGACTCGGGAGAACGCGAGCTAGAGCGGTGGATGCGGCAGCAAGTACGGAGGGACTCACAGGGACTGTGACTGATCGATTCCAGGGAGCCACGTCTGCAAAGATGGGCTGCTCTGGGTCGTTTTTTTTCTCTTCCTTTCTTCCTTGTCCCTTCTGTTCTTTCTTCGCCAGCGAGCTCAAGATGGTGGTGAGCCTCGTGGGAGCTCTGCAGACAAAGGCCAGCAGAACGCCTAAGATTGCGGCGCCCAAGGGAAGCCTCATGGGAGCCACAAGATGGTGTCTTAAAAGGGAAATGCACCCGGGAGTCTTAAAAGGGTCTTACACCGTTGGTGGTCCCCACATAAAGATTTTTGTAAGGCAAGAGTGAGTCTAAATGAGCTATGTGAATGTAGGATGATGGATTTATGATAAGAATTAATATTTTAATACTGAATGGTTACTGTGTTTAAAATAATGGATATGAATTACAAATTACGATAAGAATTAATACCATGAGGTTCTAGTAAAAGGGATATGGATCCGTGTCTAACATTACCAACGGGCTAATGCGATTTTCGATTTAGGGGATTCATGCAATGGTTTAGCAGCTGCTAAGGCGACTACTTCATGAGAACAGTTGCGATACCCTGTCTCAGCGCAGTCCATAACCTCGGGCAAAAAGGGGCTGTGTACTGCCATCGTACCTCACCCAGAGGAGCTGGGATTAAATAACTGTTTAGTGGACCTGCAACCTTTTGACATAACATCTGTACCACATATTATATGTACCATACAAATGTACCGTCTCTGTATACCTGCTTTCTGTTGGAGGTTATGCTCGTGTACCTTATCACCCATGTAAGGACTGCAAATATCACATGCTTCTCCACATGGGGGAGAAGAAGGAAGTGGATGGTCATGGACTCACACTCACAAATCAACCAGGGCGAACAAGGCCGAAGTCACCGGCGATGGCTTTTGGAACTGAGAGGGGGGGGGAGTGAGATGTTACGTATTGTCCAGGTTATTAAATGTATAAGTACAATGGTGCGCCACAGAGGGCGCTGTGGTGGGAGACCTGAAAGTACCTGCAAGACAGAGTATAAAGGGCTGCCCACCACACCTGAGAGGCACTCTGGAGTTACAGAATAAAGGACTAAGGTCACAGCAGTTATATCAACACCATACTGTGTGGAGCCAGTGATTTGTGTGCTACATACACCACAGATCTCATCTTAGAATTGTGCTTCAGACAAGCTGAAAGCAGGGTTTCTTCATATGAGTTCTTTTGTATGAAACAGTCACCCATGTCTTTGAAGGTGGCAGAACAAGTACATAAAGCTGTTAAAAAAAAGCATATGGGCCCTGGACTTTATAAAGAGAGGCACAGATTACAAAAGTTATGTTAAATCTTTATAAATCACTGGTTCGGCCTCAGCTGAAGCATTATGTCCAATTCTAGAAAGGATGTCAATGCCTTGGAGAGCGTGCAGAGGGGATACACTAGAATGATATTAGTAATGACGAACTTTAGTTTTGTGGAGAAACAAGAGAAGCTGGGATTGTTGTTCTTAGAGCAGAGAAGGTTAATAGAGATGCTCAAAAAGATGAAGGATTTTGGTAGTATTGTGTTCCTAACACCGATGAGGCTGCACACATGGAGGTTATAGTAACAGTGACCTCAGTCTTTATTAAGACACTCCAGCGTGAGGAACAGGCCTTAGAGGCCGGCTTATATACAGTGCTCCCAAGGGAGGCTGGGATTCCGTGGGACTTCAGGGGATCCGCTCCCTGGTGACGGAACATGGAAGTGCATGCTTTACAGATGCACAACATCACTCCCCGCCAAAGTCAAAGTGAAAACTATTTACACGATGAGGCGGTCGGGAGCCTTTCTTTCCCTGGTGGATCGCAGGCACGGTGATAGCTAAAGAAGGGAGTAGGGTGTTTATAGTCAAACTAGACAATGGACAAATTTTCAGAAAGCACTTGGACCAAACGAGGCTGCAGTTCACAGACTGCCCTGAACAACTCACAGCAGACACCATCTTTTTCGAGCCCACAACACACACCCAAAGAATCAACGACACCACCCCGGACCAGGAAATTTAACCCATCACGCCCAACAGCCCAGCAAGACCAGGCCCACCCAGCAGCCTTGCAGGGCCAACAACACGCCAGCCCAGCGAGGGCACAGCTAACACACCAGAACAGACATTTGTACCGAGGTGGTCCACCAGGGAAAGAAAGGCTCCCGACCACCTCATCTTGTAAATAGTTTTCACTTTGACTTTGGTGGGGAGTGATGTTGTGTATCTGTAAAGCATGAACTCCCATGTTCCGCCACCAGGGAGCGCATCCCCTGAAGTCCCAAGGGATCCCAACATCCCTTGGGAGCACTGTATATAAACCGGCCCCGAAGGCCTGTTCCTCTCTCTGGAGTGTCTTAATAAAGACTGAGGTCACTGTTACTTTTCATGTGTCCTTTTCATGAGTAGCTCAGCCGGGGGCACTCCTGTGAGTGAGTAGGATCTCGTGCGGTAGCTGAGCAGTACTCGGGACAGGCGGGTTTGGAGTGAGCTTTCTGTGACTTGTTTCAGGCTCTGTTTGATTGTTTGTATTGCTCGCTCTGCTTGCCCATTGGAGGCTGGTTTAAACGGGGCCGAGGTGACATGTTTGATCCCATTGTGGGTCATAAATTCTTTAAATTTGGCACTGGTGAAATATGGCCTGTTGTCACTGACCAGTATGTCAGGCAGGCCGTGGGTGGCAAACATGTCCCTCAGGCTTTCAATGGTGACGGTGGCGGTGCTTCCTGACATTATTTCATATTCAATCCATTTTGAAAAAGCATCCACCACCACCAGGAACATTTTACCGAGAAACGGGCCCGCATAGTCGACATGGATCCTCGACCATGGTCTAGAGGGCAAGGACCACAAACGTAGTGCTGCCTTTCTGGGCGCGTTGCTCAACTGAGCACATACGTTGCATTGCTGTACACAGGACTCTAAGTCAGAGTCGATACAGGGCCACCACACGTGGGATCTGGCTATCACTTTCATCATTGCTATACCCGAGTGTGTGCTGTGGAGATCCGAGATGAACGTCTCCCTGCCCTTTTTGGGTAGCACTACGCGGTTACACCAGAACAGGCAGTCTGCCTGAATGGACAGCTCGTCATTACGCCGCTGGAACGGCTTGATTAGCTCTTGCATTTCAATGGGGATGCTGGCTCAGCTCCCATGCAGTACACAGTTTTTTACTAGGGACAGCAGAGGATCTTGGCTGGTTCAAGTCCTAGTCTGGCGGGCCGTGACAGGTGATTTATCATTTTCAAACGCTTCCATGACCATCAACAAGTCTGCGGGCTGCGCCACCATCAACAAATTTGCAGGCTGCGCCATTTCCACCCCCGTGGTAGCCGACTGAGAGCATCCGCACAGTTCTCGGTGCCTGGCCTGTGGCGGATGGTATAGTTATAAGCTGTTAGCGTGAGTGTCCACCTTAGTATTCATCTCCTTGTTTTCAGTGAATAAGGATATGAGGGGCTTGTGATTGGTTTCCAGCTCAAATTTGAGGCCAAACAGGTACTGATGCATTTTCTTTAACCCGAACACTCACGCTAATACCTCTTTCTCAATCATGCTGTAGATCCTCTCGGCCTTCGACAAGCTCCTGGAAGCATAGGCGACAGGTTGCAACTTCCCCACAACATTAGCTTGTTGTAATACACACCTGACCCCGTACGACGACGCATCACATGCTAGCACAAGTCTTTTACACGGGTCATACAATACAAGCAGCTTGTTGGAGCATAAACTGTTTCTGGCTTTCTCAAAAGCAATTACTTGTTTTTTTCCCCATACCCAGTTCTCACCTTTATGCAATAACACATGTAGGGCCCTAAGAGGGTACTTAACCACGGTAGGAAGTTACCAAAATAGTTGAGGAGTCCCAGGAATGACCGCAGCTCCGTGACGTTCTGTGGCCTGGGCGCGTTCCTGATAGCCTCTGTCTTGGCGTCTGTGGGCCGAATGCCGTCCACCGCAGTCTTTCTCCCCAAAAACTCCACTTCTGTTGCCATGAAGATGCATTTCGACCTCTTCAGCTGCAGCCCTACGCGATCCAGTCGCTGGAGGAACTCTTCCAGGTTTTGTAGGTGCTCGACGGTGTTCCGACCCGTGACCAATATGTCGTCCTGAAAAACCACCGTGCGTGATACCGACTTGAGTAGGCTCTCCATGTTTCTCTGGAAGATCGCTGTAGCCGACCGAATTCCAAACGGGCATCTGTTGTCGATGAACAGTCCCTTGTGCGTGTTGATACTGGTGGGGTCCTTTGAAGACTCCTCCAGCTCCTGCGTCATGTAGGCCGAAGTCAGGTCGAGCTTGGTGAACGTCTTGCCTCCTGCCAGTGTCTCAAATAGGTTGTCTGCCTTAGGTAGCGGGTATTGGTCCTGTAGCGAGAAACGATTAATAGTTACTTTATAATCACCGCAAATCCTGACCGTGCCATCACTTTCGAGTACTGAAACAATCGGGCTAGCCCACTCGCTGAATTTCACTGGGGAGATAATACCCTCACGTTGCAGCCTGTCCAGCTCAATTTTCACTCTCTCCCTCATCATGTGAGGTACCGCTCACGCCTTCTGGCGAATGGGTCGTGCCTCTGGGACCAAGTGGATCTGCACCTTCGCCCCGGAAAAGTTTCCAATGCCTGGCTCAAAAAGGGAAAGAAATTTGTTAAGAACCTGGGTACATGTGGCCTCATCAATATGTGATAGCGCTCGGATGTCATCCCAGTTTCAATGGATTTTGCCCAGCCAGCACCTTCCAAGCAGTGTGGGGCCATCGCTCGGGACACTCCAGTGTGGCAGTTCGTGCACCGTGCCCTCGTAGGTGACCTTGACCATGGCGCTGTCCAGGACAGTGATGAGCTCTTTGGTGTACGTTCTCAGTTTCCTGTGGATGGGGCTCAGGGCTGGTCTGAGTGCCTTTTTGCACCACAGTCTCTCAAACATCTTTTTACTCATGGTTGATTAGCTAGCTAGTTTCATGGCTATGGGTAAGCCATTCAATTTTATATTCAGCATTTTGGGTGGCCATTTCGTCGAAAATGTGTGCACCCCGTGTACTTTAGCATCTGCCTCCTCTCGCTGAGGCTCGAAATTGCTTTGATCCACCATGGACCGATCTTCCTCTGCCACGTGGTGGTTAACAGGTTTTGCAGAGCTTGCAGCTCGTCTGCAAGTTCGTTGGAGGCGCCCCATTGTTCCACAGCTGTTGCAAACATGCCCTTTGAAGCGGCATGAATAGGCTGAATGGAAGACTCCACAACGCCAACAAGGTGTGAATTGCCTTGCATTCATCCTTTGTTGCGGACTCTGAGTCATCTGGGTTACCTGAGGCCTGCTGGCAGTTGCAGACTCGTGGTTTCTGCCCTGTACATTTCTGTTCGCAAACACAGTTCCAGTTAATTTATGAACATTGCTAGCACTTGTGTGCTGAGAGATTTGTCTGGTGTGATCACTGGTGGGCATAAACGCCTGTGCTATCGCAATGGCCTTACTGAGGGTCGGTGTCTCTACAGTCAAAAGTTTTTGTAGGATGGTCTCGTGGCCAATGCCCAGTACAAAAAAGTCTCTGAGCAGCTGCTCCAGGTAGCCATCAAACTCACATTGTCCTGCAAGTCGCCTTAGCTCGGCGACTAAGCTCGCCACTTCCTGACCTTCAGATCGCTGGCACGTGTAGAACCGATACCTCACCATCAGCACGCTTTCCCTCGGGTTAAGATGCTCCCGAACCAGTGTACACAGCTCCTCATACAACTTATCTGTGGGTTTCACCAGAGCCAAAAGATTCTTCATGAGGCTGTAGGTCGGTGCCCCGCAGACCGCGAGGAGGACCAGTCTCCTTTTTGCAGCGCTTCCTTCTCCGTCCAGCTCATTGGCTACAAAGTACTGGTCTAGCCGTTTGATATAGACTTCCCAGTCTTCACCTTCAGAGAACTTCTCCAGGATGCCCACAGTTTGCTGCATGTTTGTGTTGGATTCGTATTCTCGTCGCCAGTTATTGTGTTCCTAACGCAGATGAGACTGCCACACAGGGAGGTTAAAGTAACAGTGACCTCAGTCTTTATTAAAACATTCCAGAGTGAGGAACATGCCTTAGGGGCTGGCTTATATACAGTGCTCCCAAGGGATGCTGGGATCCTTTGGGACTTCAGGGGATGCGCTCCCTGGTGGCGGAACATGGGAGTGCATGCTTTACAGATACACAACAGGTAGAGTAAATAAGGAGGAATTGTTTCAACTGAAAGGGGGGGTCGGTAGCCAGAGGACACAGATTTAAGGTAATTGGCAAAAAGAAAGAGAGGAGATGAGGTTAAATTTATTATGCAGCAAATTGCTGTGATCTGGAATGCACTGGCAGAAAGGGTGATGGAATAAGATTTAATAGTAACTGGATAGATTGGATTGGATAGATTTTTTTTTATTCGTTCATGCGATGTGGGCATCGCTGGCAAGGCCAGCATTTATTGTCCATCCCTAATTGCCCTTGAGAAGGTGGTGGTGAGCCGCCTTCTTGAACTGCTGCAGTCCTTGTGGTGAAGGTACTGCCACAGTGCTGTTAGGGAGGGAGTTCCAGGATTTTGACCCAGCGATGATGAAGGAACGGCGATATACTTCCAAATCAGAATGATGTGTGACTTGCAGGAGAACACGGTGGTGGTGGTGTTCCCATGCGCCTGCTGCTCTTGTCCTTTTAGGTGGTAGAGGTCCTGGGTTTGGTAGGTTCTGCTGAAGAAGCCTTGACGAGTTGCTACAATGCAACTTGTAGATGGTACACACTGCAGTCACGGTATGTCGGTAATTGAGGGAATGAATGTTTAATGTGGTGGATAGGGTACCAGTCAAGCAGGCTGCTTTGTCCTGAATGGTTTTGAGTTTCTTCTTTTGTTGGAGCTGCACTCATCCAGGTAAGTGGAGAGTATTCAATCACACTCTTGACTTGTGCTTTGTAGATGGTGGAAAGGCTTTGGGGTATCAGGAAGTGAGACACACGCCGCTGACCTGCTCTTGTTGCCACAGACTTTATGTGGCTGGTCCAGTTAAGTTTCTGGTCAATGGTGACCCCCAGGTTATTGATGGTGGGGGAGTCGGCGATGGTAATGCAATTGAATGTCAAGGGGCGGTGGTTAGACTCTTGCTTGTTGGAGATAGTCATTGCCTGGCACTTGTGTGCCGTGAATGTTACTTGCCACTTATCAGCCCAAGCCTGAATGTCATCCAGGTCTTGCTGCATGCGAGCATGAACTGCTCCATTATCTGAGGAATTGCGAATGGCACGGAACACTGTGCAGTCATCACTTCTGACCCTATGATGGAGGGAACGTCATTGATGAAACAGCTGAAGATGGTTGGGCCTAGGACACTGCCCTGAGGACCTCCTGCAGCGATGTCCTGGGGCTGAGATGAGTGGCCTCCGACAACTACAACCATCTTCCTTTGTGTTAGGTACGACTCCAGCCAATGGAGAGTTTTCCCCCTGATTCTCATTGACTTTTACTAGGGCTCCTTGATGTCACACTCAGTCAAATGCTTCCTTGATGTCAAGGGCAGTCACTCTCACCTCACCTCTGGAATTTAACTCTTTTGTTCATATTTGCACCAAGGCTCGCATGAGGTCTGGAGTTAAATGGTCATGGTGGTACCCAAATTGGGCATCGGTGGGATACTTGAAAAGGAAACATTTGCAGGGCTATAGGGAAAGAGTAGGAGAGTAGGATTGGATAGCTCCTTCATAGAGTCAACATATGCATTATCATCATCATCATCTTAGGCAGTCCCTCGGAATCGAGGAAGACTTGCTTCCACTCCTAAAGTGAGTCCTTTGGTAGCTGAACAGTCCAATACGAGAGCCACAGACCCTGTCATAGGTGGGACAGACATTCGTCGGGGGAAGGGGCGGGGTGAGACTGATTTGCCGCACGCTCCTTCCGCTGCCTGCGCCTGACCTCTTCACACTTGTGGCGGTGAGATTCGAAGAGCTCAATGCCTTCCTGGATGTACTTTCTCCACCTAGGGCAGTCTTCGGCCAGGGACTCCCAGGTGTCAGTGGTAATGTCGCACTTTACCAGGGAGGCTTTGATGGTGTCATTGTAAAGTTTTCGCTGCCCACCTTTGGCTCATTTGCCATGAAGGAGTTCCGCATAGAGCAATTGCTTAGGGAGCCTCGTGTCTGGCATGTGAACTATGTGGCCTGCCCAGCGAAGCTGATCGAGTGTGGTCAGTGCTTCAATGCTGGGGATGTGAGCCTGGGCGAGGACACTGATGATGGTGCGCCTGTCCTCCCAGGGGATTTGCAGGATCTTGCAGAGACACCGTTGGTGATATATCTCCAGCGACTTGAGGTGTCTTCTGTACATCGTCCATGCCTCTGAGCCATACAGGAGGGTGGATATTACTACAGCCCTGTAGACCATGAGCTTGGTGGTAGATTTGAGGGCCTGGTCTTCAAACACTCTTTCCCTCAGGCGGCCAAAGGCTGCACTGGTGCACTCGAGGCGATGTTGTATCTCCGCATCAATGTCTGCCTTTGTTGATAAAAGGCTGTCGAGGGTCGTGCCGTGAATCTTGATGACTGGGGGGCAGTGCTGTGCGGCGAGGACAGGCTGGTGGAGGATCTTTATCTTATGGATGTTTAGCATAAGGCCTATGCTTTCATATGCCTCGGTGAATAGATTGACTACATCCTGGAGTTCCGCCTCAGAATGTGCACAGACGCAGGTGACGTCCGCATACTGCAGCTCAACGACAGAGGTTGGGGTAATCTTAGACCTGGCCTGGAGGCGACGTAGGTTAAACAGCTTCCCACTCATTCTGTAATTTAGTTCCACTCTAGCAGGGAGCTTGTTGACTGTGAGGTGGAAGATGGCGGCCAGGAAGATTGAGAAGAGGGTTGGAACGATGACGCAGCCCTGTTTGACCCCGGTCCAGAAGCGGATTGGGTCTGTAATGGAACCACTGGTAAGGATCACGGCCTGCATGTCGTTGTGGAGCAGGCGAAGGATGTTGACAAACTTTTGAGGGCATCCAATACGAGAGAGGGCGCTCCATAAGCCCTCACGGTTGACAGTGTCAAAGGCCTTTGTAAGATCGAAGAAGGCCATATCTAAGGGCTGGTGCTGCTCCCTGCATTTTTCCTGCAGCTGTCGCGCTGCAAAGATCATGTCCGTTGTGCCCCTTAGGGGACGAAATCCGCACTGTGATTCCAGGAGGAACTCCTCGGCCACAGGGAGAAGGCGGCTCAGGAGAATTCTAGCGACAACATTCCCAGTGGCTGATAACAGGGAGATTCCTCTGTAGTTGCCGCAGTCGGACTTGTCCCCCTTTTTAAAGATGGTCACGATCACTGCCTCTCTGAGATCTCCCGTCATGCTCTCCTCCCTCCAAGTGAGCGAGATGAGGTCATATATCCGCGCCAACAGCACCTCTCCACCATACTTTAGCACCTCAGCAGGAATTCCATCCGCACCCGTAGCCTTGTTATTCTTGAGCTGTTTTATGGCTTTGCCTACCTCGTGCAACATTGGGGTTTCACCGAGGTGGTGGCGGGTCACATGCTGCGGGATGGAGTTGAGAACACTCGAGTCAAAAGCAGAGTCTCAATTGAGGAGATCTCCGAAGTGCTCCTTCCAGCGGGCCCTGACAGCCTCTGTGTCCTTGATGAGTTTGGACCACAGGTGGCCTTGAGTGCAACGAAGAATCCTCACATATCATTGCTGTCAGCCAGTTGTTGTATCTCCTGTGCTTTCTCCATCCACCACTTGTTCTTTAGGTCCCGGGTTTTTTGTTGGACCTTAGCCTTGAGCCGTGTGTAACGCTGCTTTGCAGCTCCCGAGTTGGATTGTTGCTTGACGCTTAGAAATGTTCTGCGCTTACAATCTATTAGTTCTTAGATTTCCTGATCATTTTCATCAAACCAGTCCTGGTATCTTCTGGTTGAGTAAGCAAGTGTCTCTTCACAGGCACTGGTTATAGAGACGTAGAGGGCAGACCAAGCGCTGTGGGCATTCAGCATCTCAAGGCACGCCAGATTAGCTGTGAGGCACTGGCTGTATCGGGCTCTCTTAGCTGGGTCTTTAAGTGCCCCGACATTAACTATTTTGCAGCACTGCTTCTGCTGTCCCCTGTGCTTTGGGGCTATGTTTATATTGATGATGGATCAGATTAGGCGATGGTCCGTCCAGCAGTCGTCAGCTCCTGTCATGGCGCGGGTGTTGCGCACATCCTTGCAATCCCTAGCTCGGACGATGACATAGTCGAACAGGTGCCAGTGTTTGGAGCGAGGGTGTTGCCATGATGCCTTGTATTTGTCCCTCTGGTGGAACAGGGTATTGGTGATGAGGAGGTCGTGTTCTCGGCATTTTGTCAGGAATAGGGTACCATTGAAGTTGGCTTTCCCTGCCCCCTCTCTGCCAATCACGCCTCCCCAGAGGGGTGTGTCTTTGCTGACCCTGGCGTTGAAGTCACCTAGGAGGATCAATTTGTCGCCCATGGGGACGCAAGACAGGGATGTCTCGAGGTTGGAATAAAATCCCTCTTTAGCCTCATCCGTTGCATCGAGTGTAGGGGGGACGCACTGATGACTGTGGCGCGTTGGTTCCGGGATAGGGTAAGGCGAAGAGTCATGAGGCGTTCGTTAATCCTGCAGGTGGTCGACCATCTTTGAGGTGGTCGACCAGCTCATTTTTGACGGCGAAGCCGACTCCATGAAGACGCCGTTCTTCCTCTGGTTTTTCTTTCCAGAAAAAGGTTTAACCTCCACCATGTTCCTTGAGCTGGCCTTCCCCTGCCCGCCGGGTCTCGCTTCGAGAGGCGATGTCAATGTCAAAGAGTCTAAGTTCCTGGGCAACTATGGCATTGCAGCATTCCGGCCTGTTGCTGTTGGAATTGTCCATGAAGGTCGTGATGCTCCAGGTCCCGAACTTCATATTAGCGAAGTGGAAGATGCCTGTGCGTGAGTTCTTTTAACGTGGAGTGGCCGCTGCACACCGGCAACCACATGGGCTTAGCTGAGCAGGATCTTGGTCCAGTGGCAAGGGGGTCCAAGACGACTGGAGACCAGGCACTGCTGTATAAGCCTAATTGCCTGCGGCGAGGTGTTGACCGCAAGCTCGGCACTGAGTAGCACCATTGATGGTAGGTGGCCCGAGGCTTGGTTGGGGGGCAGGCATTAGGAAGGTCAGCTGTCCGCTGGGGTCCCGAGGGATGCTTTGGAAAGTTTCCACCAAGGTAAAATATGTTCCCAAAGTTTTCCCAAGTTGTTTTAAAAGTTTAAGAGTTTAAAAGTATTTCCAAATTATTTTTTTAAAAGTTACACAGGTTGGAGGTTTAATAAATAGATTAAGAGTTGGTTAAAAGTTGATTAAAAAGAAGTCTAAAATGTAAATCAAATTGTTTAAAAGTTAGTGTTCACCACTAGCAACCTAGGGCAGGTACAGCCCGTTTTAGGCCAAGCCGACTGGTTGAGGTGACCCAGAGTGCGAGGTTGGGCCGGACCCTCTGGCCGAAGGGACCTGGAGTGCAAGGCTGGGTCAGGCCGGTTGGCTGAAGGGACCCAGAGCGCGTCGTTGGGCCTGACCGGCTGGCCGAAGGGACCCGGAGTGTGTCGTTGGGCCTGACCGGCTGGCCGAAGGGACCCGGAGTGTGTCATTGGGCCAGGCCGGCTGGCCGAAGGGACCCGGAGTGTGTCGTTGGGCCTGACCGGCTGGCCGAAGGGACCCGGAGTGTGTCATTGGGCCAGGCCGGCTGGCCGAAGGGACCTGGATTGCGACGTTGGGCCGGGCCGGCTGGAGTGCTGAATGTACTCCCACGATGTGCAAGTAGGTATGATAGGACAAATGACCTTCTCATTGCTGTAGGATTCTATGTCCTTTTGGATGCTTTCATTGTTTCCTGCAGTGAAGCATTTCTGCTTTTGGCTCATACCGCAGCACATCTTTCATGACACCACGGTTGAGAGCTGATGACAATATTTAGCTGCTTGGATGGGATATGTGACTGTGCAGCCCAAATTGTGCTCTGCTTGGTCTGAGCCCCAAAGTCCGGATCTTTTGTCTGGTAGATAGGATGCCAGTCTGAGTAACAATTTCCTGCTTGAGATCTTTCCAATTGGCGCAATTATGCAGCCAAATCCTGTGCTTGATATTGCTTTCAATATAATAATGGCTAATTGAATGCAGACCAAGTGGTCGTCAGATAGGCCAACAGGGGGGTTGTTAAGCGCTTCTGAGTGATCAGGGAAGTCAGTGAATGTTCGATCTAAGTAGCCATTACCTCTCGTTGGAGAGTGAGCCAGCTGGGAGAGACCATTAGCAACTGTGAAAGAGAATGCAGCATGGCTTGGTGGTTTAAATTTTGCTTTCTAGCCAATCCCCATGTTGGCAATTAAAATGACGGATCAAAAGAATGGTGCATCTATGAGTAGTCGGTCCAATTTTGTTGATGGTATTCAACAGATAGGCAAAAATGAAATCAGCAGCAGATGCTGCATTAAATAAATGTAGCCAAGGGACCCTCTCCTCATGAGATGTTTATGTCTGAAGGATGTTGATTTCAAATTTTGCCTGCAAGAGTTTCCAAGTTCATACTTAAAATATAAGGAACCTCTGTAAGCATCTATACCATGACTAAAACATATAAAAGCCAGAAAATGACACGATGGCATTTACAATCTGGTCCATTAAGAATGGTTCACAGACGGCTGATATTGAAATGCCAGGGGAGGCTGTAGGTTGGCCTGAATGCCATTCATGTTTGGAAGGTGACTTTATGAGCCATAAGCATAAGCAATTGCTGGTTTGCCAGCAGTCATATGGGTATCTTTTCCTCCATTCATTAGAGCAGGGATACAGAAAATCCGCTACCTTTAATCGTGACCATCCCTGATGGACCTGCATCTGTGTTTGGGTTCTCTATAGCTGTGGGCTCAGAGGTGGTCCCTACTGTCTCGATGAGATCTCTGCAGCTTGGAAGGAACAAGAGAGGAATAGTGACTATAAGAGAGAACAAAATGAAAGGTTGTGACAGTGAGAAGACAGCCAGTGACTAGTCGTAAGAGAAGAATTGCCCATCAGATCACATTTTATACACTATCCACAGTGCTAAAAAAAAATGGTCCGCCCCCAGTATGGGAGCAATATTTAGTCATGGATGGTTTTTGGCTTTATAATGACCTAAGAGTTGATGGAACAGGAAATTAGTGATGTGTGCAATAAAGGTACAGCAGTTATCATGGGTGACTTCAATCTACATATAGATTGGGCTAACCAAACTGGGAGCAATACGGTGGAGGAGGATTTCCTGGAGTGTATAAGGGATGGATTTCGAGACCAATATGTCGAGGAACCAACTAGAGAGCTGGCCATCCTAGACTGGGTGTTGTGTAATGAGAGAGGATTAGGATTAATTAGCAATCTTGTTGTGCGAGGCCCCTTGGGGAAGAGTGACCATAATATGATGGAATTCTTCATTAAGATGGAGAGTGACACAGTTAATTCAGAGACTAGGGTCCTGAACTTAAAGAAAGGTAACTTCGATGGTATGAGATGTGAATTGGCTAGGATAGACTGGCAAATGATACTTAAAGGGTTGATGGTGGATAGGCAATGGCAGACATTTAAAGATTACATGGATGAATTTTAACAATTGTACATCCCTGTCTGGCATAAAATTAAAACGGGGAAGGTGGCTCAACCGTGGCTAACAAGGGAAATTAGGGATAGTGTTAAATCCAAGGAAGAGGCATATAAATTGGTCAGAAAAAGCAGCAAACCTGAGGACTGAGAGAAATTTAGAATTCAGCAGAGGAGGACAAAGGGTTTAATTAGGAGGGAGAAAATAGAGTATGAGAGTAAGCTTGTAGGGAACATAAAAACTGACTGCAAAAGCTTCTATAGCAATGTGAAGAGAAAAAGATTAGTGAAGACAAATGGAGCTCCCTTGCAGTCAGAATCAGGTGAATTTATAATGGGGAATAAAGAAATGGCAGACCAATTGAACAAATAGTTTGGTTCTGTCTTCACTAAGGAAGACCCAAATAATCTTCTGGAAATATTAGGGGACCGAGGGTCTAGCAAGCAGGAGGAACTGAAGGAAATCCTTATTAGTCAGGAAATTGTGTTAGGGAAATTGATGAGCTTGAAGGCCCATAAATCCCCAGGGCCTGATAGTCTGCATCCCAGAGTACTTAAGGAAGTGGCCCTAGAAATACTGGATGCATTGGTGGTCATTTTCCAACATTCTATAGAGCTGGATCAGTTCCTATGGATTGGAGGGTAGCTAATGTAATGCCACTTTTTAAAAAAGGAGGGAGAGAGAAAACAGGAATTATAGACCAATTAGCCTGACTTCGGTAGTGGGGAAAATGTTGGAATCAATTATTAAAGGTGTAATAGCAGCGCATTTGGAAAGCTGTGACAGGATCGGTCCAAGTCAGCATGGATTTATGAAAGGGAAATCCTGCTTGACAAAACTTCTAGAATTTTTTGAGGATGTAACTAGTAGAGTGGACAAGGGAGAACCAGTGGTTGTGGTATATTTGGACTTTCAAAAGGCTTTTGACAAGGTCCCACACAAGAGATTAGTGTGCAAAATTAAAGCACATGGTATTGGGGGTAATGTATTGATGTGGATAGAGAACTGGTTGGCAGACAGGAAGCAAAGAGTTGGAGTAAACGGATCCTTTTCAGAATGGCAGGCAGTGATTACTGGGGTACCGCAAGGTTCAGTGCTGGGACCTCAGCTATTTACAATATACATTAATGATTTAGGCAAAGGAACTGAGTGTAATATCTCCAAGTTTGCAGATGACACTAAGCTGGGTGGCAGTGTGAGCTGTGAGGAGGATGCTAAGAGGCTGCAGGGTGACTTGGACAGGTTAGGTGAGTGGGTAAATGCAAGGCAGATGCAGTATAATATAAATGTGAGGTTATCCACTTTGGTGGCAAAAACAGGAAGGCAGAATATTATCTGAATGGTGACAGATTAGGAAAAGGGGAGGTGCAATCAGACCTAGATGTCATGGTACATCAATCATTGAAAGTTGGCATGCAGATACATTAGACGGTGAAGGAGGCAAATGGTATATTGGCCTTCATAGCGAGAGGATTTGAGTGTAGGAGCAGGGAGGTCTTACTGCAGTTGTACAGGGCCTTGGTGAGGCCACACCTGGAGTATTGTGTACAGTTTTGGTCTCCTAATCTGAGGAAGGACATTTTTGCTATTGAGGGAGTGCAGCGAAGGTTCACCAGACTGATTCCCAGGATGACAGGACTGACATATGAAGAAAGACTGGATAGACTAGGCTTATATTCACTGGAATTTAGAAGAATGAGAGGGGATCTCATAGAAACATATAAAATTCTGACGGGATTGGACAGCTTAGATGCAGGAAGAATGTTCCCAATGTTGGGGAATTCCAGAACCAGGAGTCAGAGTCTAAGGATAACGGGTAAACCATTTAGTACTGAGATGAGGAGAAACTTCTTCACTCAGAGAATTGTGAACCGGTGGAATTCTCTACCACAGAAAGTTGTTGAGGCCAGTTCGTTAAATAAATTCAAGAGGGAGTTAGACATGGCCCTTATGGCTAAAGGGATCAAGGGGTATGGAGAGAAAGCAGGAATGGGGTACTGAAGTTGCATGATCAGCCATGATCATATTGAATGGTGGTGCAGGCTTGAAGGGCTGAATGGCCTACTCCTGCACCTATTTTCTATGTTTCTATGAAATGTTTGGCACAAAAAATGAAACAGAGCTTCCTGGAAGCAGCTTTAGTAATAGAAGTGTCCCCTGATTTTAGAGGAGATTGTAAGGCCAAAAATATTGATAGATGTAGAGCTAAGTGTAGATTCATAAGAGGTGGCAGCTGTTGGTTATGCTTATGAGACATAAAAGATTGAAGTGACAAAAGCCCCATTATTTTGAGTGTAAAAATCTCACAATTTGAGTTGTAGGCATTGCGGGACTATGGGGCAGAATAAGGTCAGATCGCCAACCCTTTCTGCCTGCAATCTGAAACTTCATGGAGGGGTAGGGGGTGGGGGTAGGGGTGGAAATGGGCGTTTATGTGCCCATCTCCCCTTCCATTGTAACATAATTGAAAGAGACGGGTCTGAAGCAATGACATCACTGACGTGAAATCCTTTCAGTTTCATCTGTCTGGAGATCAACCTAAAGCGCAGAAACATAACTGGAACCCACAAAATCATTTCCAAACTGCAATTGACCTCAAAGCAACAGATTGGCGTTAGGAAAGGGGCAACATAGGATTATTGATGACATAGATGTTCAAAAGTATTTCCTCTATTGTCAGCCACAACGCCCCCTTCCCCCCGCCCTGATGGAGCAGCAAGGTACAGCTCCAAAATTCCTGGCCTATCCATGGGCCAAATGCTAAAAAAGTGCCATGAATGGTGCAACCACTTGTCCACTTTGTGCAGATGACCCTTTCCTTGGGATGTGGGCCTAGGACAACGGCTAGTTCAACTGACTGGCAGGTGGAAGTCCTGCCCTACTGATATTTTGGCAATAGAGTGGTCTGCCAGGAATTTCAGGGATAAGATTTTCATTGTTACATTAAAGGGCATGGAGGAGATCATGACATAGTGAGTCAGCCATTTGGACTGCAAGTGGACTGGAGGCTATGAGAACTGATATGAAGAAGGAACTGAGTGGGAGAGTGACCAGACCAGCAGAAATTCATTGAGTTAGCAGAAAATGATGAACCATAGCACAGATAGAGGGATTTATGAGGGAAAGAGTTAACCATAAATATAGATCGGAACGGGTTGACAACTCAATCAAGGAGATCACGATAAGGGTTACGAACATCATGAGGAGGACACTGATGTCTATCCTTCCGATTGTTATTATTAGGTGCTCCCCACGCGCTATTCCTGTCTCTATTCCATCCCTGATTCTCCAGTGGGGCAATGCAGCCATAGTTATCTGAACTGTGATGGGAGATCATGATAAAATCATATGATGATCACTTGTTTAGATGTGTTTATAACTTAGAATGGCAAAAGTTTTGGAATGTCCAAGGCACTAATGAATGAATCATCAAAGTATTCACAAGCAGAGTTCCAGAAATCTGGACACTTTGGAACAAGATTACCAGTGGAACATCCATGCCTCATTTTTCAATCCACACTCCGCCGGAATGAGGTTCTACACTGGGAGTAAAATGTAGCTACGAGTGCCAAATAGGACAGGGCTGTTTCATACAATCTGATTTGTTGCAGGGTATTCTCAACAGGTAGATATGAAACTATGGTCAGCAGAGCACAGCAGTAAGGAAACAGCACAGAAAGTAGGAATATAGGGCCCGAACTTGGTGAACCATTTCTCGGCGGTCCCCGGGTGGAACGTACCTTGCTGCCGCCCGCTGCAAGCTAGGGCCAGTCAGGAGCGACTTTCGCCGCGGTTGTGTCGACGCAGTGGTAACTGCAGGCAGCGGAAGTTGGTGAGCAGGAGCGGGTGGGAGTGGGCATGAGCGGGCAGCGGCAGCAGTGGGCATTAGGTGCAGGCCTCTCGACTCGGCAAAGATCGGAGGCCTGCACCTAACACCCACTGCTGCTGCTGCCCGCGCATGCTCATAAAAGCTGAGCACTCACTTGCACCTGACAGTTGGAGAGGGGTCCGTTTTGGAGAGAGAGATACAAATTGATCGTCAGCCATCCGTCCAGGAAAGCAATAATGAGTGCAAAATAAGCCAAGCCCAGAGCTCCCTGGTTTAATGATGAGGAGCTGGAGGAGCTTGTATGTGAGGTGGAGCGCTGGTATAAACACCTCACCCGGGATGGTCATGGCAAGCCTCCACCGCCCCAATATAGACGCATTTGGAGGGAGATTGGTGAGGCCGTGTCCTCAGTGGGAAACATTGTGCGGGATGGTTTCGGAAATGATGGAACAATGTGGCGGCGTCAGCAAGAGTGAGTAAACATTTATTGGACCACTCCTGTGCCACTCCAAAAGGTTACTGCACAAGATAAAAGTTCACGGGGTTAGGGGTAATATATTAGCATGGATAGAGGATTGGCTAACCAACAGAGAACAGAGAGTCGGGATAAATGGTTCATTATCTGGTTGGCAACCAGTAACTAGCGAGGTGAATAATCAGCCATGATCTTATTGATCTTATTGAATGGCGGTGCAGGCTCGAAGGGCCGAATGGCCTACTCCTGCACCTATTTTCTATGTTTCTATGTTTATAGTGGGGTGCCACAGGGATCAGTGCTGGGACCCCAACTATTAAATACTTGGAAGAAACATAGAAACATAGAAAATAGATGCAGGAGTAGGCCATTCGGCCCTTCGAGTCTGCACCGCCATTCAATGAGTTCATGGCTGAACATGTAACTTCAGTACCCCATTCCTGCTTTCTCGCCATACCCCTTGATCCCCCTAGTAGTAAGGACTACATCTAACTCCTTTTTGAATATATTTAGTGAATTGGCCTCAACAACTTTCTGTGGGAGAGAATTCCACAGGTTCACCACTCTCTGGGTGAAGAAGTTTCTCCTCATCTCGGTCCTAAATGGCTTACCCCTTATCCTTAGACCGTGACCCCTGGTTCTGAACTTCCCCAACATTGGGAACATTCTTCCTGCATCTAACCTGTCTAAACCCATCAGAATTTTAAACGTTTCTATGAGGTCCCCTCTCATTCTTCTGAACTCCAGTGAATACAAGCCCAGTTGATCCAGTCTTTCTTGATTGGTCAGTCCCGCCATCCCGGGAATCAGTCTGGTGAACCTTCGCTGCACTCCCTTAATAGCGAGAATGTCCTTCCTCAGGTTAGGAGACCAAAACTGTACACAATACTCCAGGTGTGGCCTCACCAAGGCCCTGTACAACTGTAGCAACACCTCCCTGCCCCTGTACTCAAATCCCCTCGCTATAAAGGCCAACATGCCATTTGCTTTCTTAACCGCCTGCTGTACCTGCATGCCAACCTTCAATGACTGATGTACCATGACAGCAGGGTCTCATTGCACCTCCCCTTTTCCTAATCTGTCACCATTCAGATAATAGTCTGTCTCTCTGTTTTTACCACAAAAGTGAATAAACTCACATTTATCCACATTATACTTCATCTGCCATGCATTTGCCCACTCACCTAACCTATCCAATCACTCTGCAGCCTCATAGCATCCTCCTCACAGCTCACACTGCCACCCAACTTATTGCCATCCGCAAATTTGGAGATACTACATTTAATCCCCTCGTCCAAATCATTAATGTACAATGTAAACAGTTGGGGCCCCAGCACAGAACCTTGCGGTACCCCACTAGTCACTGCCTGCCATTCTGAAAAGTACCTATTTACTCCTACTCTTTGCTTCCTGGCTGACAACCAGTTCTCAATCCATGTCAGCACACTACTCCCAATCCTGTGTGCTTTAACTTTGCACATTAATCTCTTGTGTGGGACCTTGTCGAAAGCCTTCTGAAAGTCCAAATATACCACATCAACTGGTTCTCCCTTGTCCACTCTACTGGAAACATCCTCAAAAAATTCCAGAAGATTATTCAAGCATGATTTCCCTTTCACAAATCCATGCTGAATTGGACCTATCATGTCACCTCTTTCCAAATGCGCTGCTATGACATCCTTAATAATTGATTCCATCATTTTACCCACTATCGATGTCAGGCTGACCGGTCTATAATTCCCTGTTTTCTCTCTCCATCCTTTTTTAAAAAGTGGGGTTACATTGGCTATCCTCCACTCGATAGCAACTGATTCAGAGTCAATGGAATGTTGGAAAATGATTGTCAATGCATCCGCTATTTCCAAGGCCACCTCCTTAAGTACTCTGGGATGCAGTCCATCAGGCCCTGGGGATTTATCGGCCTTCAATCCCATCAATTTCCCCAACACAATTTCCCGACTAATAAGGATTTCCCTCAGTTCCTCCCCCTTACTAGACCCTCTGACTCCTTTTATATCCGGAAGGTTGTTAGTGTCCTCCTTAGTGAATACCGAACCAAAGTACTTGTTCAATTGGTCCGCCATTTCTTTGTTCCCCGTTATGACTTCCCCTGATTCTGACTGCAGGGGACCTACGTTTGTCTTTACTAACCTTTTTCTCTTTACATATCTATAGAAACTTTTGCAATCTGTCTTAATGTTCCCTGCAAGCTTCTTCTCGTACTCCATTTTCCCTGCCCTAATCAAACCCTTTGTCCTCCTCTGCTGAGTTCTAAATTTTTCCCAGTCTCCGGGTTCGCTGCTATTTCTGGCCAATTTGTATGCCACTTCCTTGGCTTTAATACTATCCCTGATTTCCCTTGATAGCCACGGTTGAGCCACCTTCCCTATTTTATTTTTACGCCAGACAGGAATGTACAATTGTTGTAGTTCATCCATGCGGTCTCTAAATGTCTGCCATTGCCCATCCACAGTCAACCCCTTAAGTATCATTCGCCAATCTATCCTAGCCAATTCACGCCTCATACCTTCAAAGTTAGCCTTCTTCAAGTTCTGGACCATGGTCTCTGAATTAACTGTTTCATTCTCCATCCTAATGCAGAATTCCACCATATTATGGTCACTCTTCCCCAAGGGGCCTCGCACAACGAGATTGCTAATTAATCCTCTCTCATTACACAACACCCAGTCTAAGATGGCCTCCCCCCCTAGTTGGTTCCTCGACATATTGGTCTAGAAAACCATCCCTTATGCACTCCAGGAAATCCTCCTCCATCGTATTGCTTCCAGTTTGGTTAGCCCAATCTATGTGCATATTAAAGTCACCCATTATAACTGCTGCACCCTTATTGCATGCACCCCTAAGTTCCTGTTTGATGCCCTCCCCAACATCACTACTACTGTTTGGAGGTCTGTGCACAACTCCCACTAACTTTTTTTGCCCTTTGGTATTCTGCAGCTCTACCCATATAGATTCCACATCATGCAAGCTAATGTCCTTCCTAACTATTGCATTAATCTCCTCTTTAACCAGCAATGCTACCCCACCTCCTTTTCCTTTTATTCTATCCTTCCTGAATGTTGAATACCCCTGGATGGTGAGTTCCCAGCCATGATCATCCTGGAGCCACATCTCCGTAATCCCAATCTCATCATATTTGTTAACATCTATTTGCACAGTTAATTCATCCACTTTATTACGGATACTCCTTGCATTAAGACACAAAGCCTTCAGGCTTGTTTTTTTAACACCCTTTGTCCTTTTAGAATTTTGCTGTACAGTGGCCCCTTTTGTTCTTTGCCTTGGGTTTCTCTGCCCTTCACTTTTCCTCATCTCCTTTCTGTCTTTTGCTTTTGTCTCCTTTTTGTTTCCCTCTGTCTCCCTGCATTGGTTCCCATCCCCCTGCCATATTAGTTTAACTCCTCCCCAACAGCACTAGCAAGAAGGGACTGAGTGTAACGTAGCCAAGTTTGCTGATGATACAAAGATGGGAGGAAAAGCACTGTGTGAGGAGGACACAAACAATCTGCAAAAGGACGTAGACAGGCTAAGTGAGTGGGCAAAAATTTGGCAGATGGAGTACAATGTTGGAAAGTGTGAGGTCATGCAATTTGGCAGAAAAAAATCAAAGAGCAAGTTATTGTTTAAATGGAGAAAGATTGCAAAGTGCCGCAGTACAGCGGGACCTGGGGTACTTGTGCATGAACCACAAACGGATAGTATGCAGGTACAGCAAGTGATCAGAAAGGCCAATGGTATCTTGGCCTTTATTGCAAAGGGGATGGAGTATAAAAGCAGGAAAGTCTTGCTACAGCTATACAAGGTATTGGTAAGGCCACACCTGGAATACTGCGTGCAGTTTTGGCTTCCATATTTACGAAAGGATATACTTGCTTTGGAGGCAGTTCAGAGAAGGTTCATTAGATTGATTCCAGGGATGAGGGGGTTGACTTATGAGGAAGGGTTGAGTAGGTTGGGCCTCTACTCATTGGAATTCAGAAGAATGAGAGGTGATCTTATCGAAATGTATAAGATTATGAGGGGTTTGACAAGGTGGATGCAGAGAGGATGTTTCCACTGATGGGGGAGACTAGAACTAGAGGGCATAATCTTAGAATAAGGGGCTGCCCATTTAAAACTGAGATGAGGAGAAATTTCTTCTCTGAGGGTTGTAAATCTGTGGAATTCACTGCCTCAGAGAGCTGTGGAAGCTGGGACATTGAATAGACAGAAATAGACAGTTTCTTAAATGATAAGGGGCTAAGGGGTTATGGGGAGCGGGCGGGGAAGTGGAGCTGAGTCCATGATCAGATCAGCCATGATCTTATTGAATGGCGGAGTAGGCTCGAGAGGCCGTATGGCCTACTCCTGCTCCTATTTCTTATGTTCTTATGTTCTGTACCAATTGTGTCTGTGTGTGTCAGTTGTGTCTGTCTGTGTGTGTGAGTGTGTGTCTGTGAATGTGTGTGTGTGTGTGTGTATGTGTGTGAGTGTGTGTGTGTCTGTGTCTGTGTGTGTGAGTGTGTGATGTGAGTGTGAGTGTGTCTGTGTGTGTGATGTGAGTGTGTTTGTGTGAGTCTGTGTGTGTGAGTGTGTATGTATGTGAGTGTGTGTGTGTCTGTGTCTGTGTGTGTGAGTGTGTGATGTGAGTGTGAGTGTGTCTGTGTGTGTGATGTGAGTGTGTTTGTGTGAGTCTGTGTGTGTGAGTGTGAGTGCGTGTGAGTGTGTGTGTGTGAGTGTGTGTGTGTGAGTGTGTGTGTTTGAGTCTGCGCGTGTGTGTCTGCATGTGAGTGTGTGATGTGAGTGTGTGTGTGTATGTGTGTGAGTGTGTGTGTGATGTGAGTGTGTGTGTGTGAGTGTGTGTGTATGTGTGTGAGTGTGTGTGTGTGTGAGTGTGTGTGTGTCTAAGAGTGTGTGTGAGTGGGTGTGTGTGTGCATGTGTGAGTGTGTGTGTGCGTGAGTGTGTGTGTGTGAGTGTGTGTGTATGTGTGTGAGTGTGTGTGTGTGTGTGAGTGTGTGTGTGTCTAAGAGTGTGTGTGAGTGGGTGTGTGTGTGCATGTGTGTGTGTGTGTGTGCGTGAGTGTGTGTGCGTGAGTGTGTGCTGCATGAGCAAAAGAGGCAAAGGCTGCAACATTTCTTTCTGCAGAAGAAAAGAACATCCAAGGTATCAAGCCTGAGTGCCACAGGAGGGGGCTCAGCAGATGTCATTCGGTTGAGCAGCCGAGAGGGGCATGCATTTGCATTGGTGGGTGACCACAAAGACGGATGCAGATCCCGTGCTAAAGCATGGTAAGCTTATATTAAACTCCGGTCTGCGTCACGCTCATGTCATGAAAGGTCATGCAATGTTAAGTGAAATGCCTTTTAATGCACAGTGTGTCATCCATTAATGGTGTGCTCATGTAGCAATGGAACTTCTTGAAGTAAGAATGTCAAGTTAAATGGCTCATATGTCAGCTTGACTGTCATGTATGTAACCTTTAACAACACTGCAATACTGTATATACGTAAGAAATGCACACCTTGACCACAGGGGCTGAACTTGTGGGAGACATTCCTTACCTGGTCATCCAGGTACATAAAGGGAGGTCCCACGCAGGGTCATCACTTCTTGGTGAATAAAGGTTCAGGTCATGGAGTGACCTTGTCCATACAATGTGCGTCATGTGGATTTGTGGTATTGTGTAAGGACTTTACATTGGCGACGAGAAACGGGAATCAACGACCCACGAGAATGGCCACCGGCAGCATAGATGAATGGTACTATGTTGGTGAAGACTGGGACGATTTCATTGAGAGGCTCCAGCAGAGTTTTGTCACGAAGGACTGGCTGGGAGATGCAGCGGCCGACAAGCGAAGGGCTCATCTGCTGACCAGCTATGGACCAAAGACTTACGTGCTCATGAAAGACCTGCTAGCACCCGAGAAGCCGACGGACAAAACCTTTGAAGGGCTTAGCAAACTAATCGGTGAGCACCTCAAACGGCGAGCAGTGTACACATGGCCCGACACAGATTCTATACCCACTGACGTCGGGAAAAACAGAGCATACCGGATTTTCGTTGCGGACCTCCGGCGCTTGGCCAGCCTCTGTAAGTTCACAGACGCCTGCAGGGGGGTGATGCTAAGGGATTTCTTTACTGAGGGCATTGGTCATGCTGGGATTTTCAGAAAGCTAATTGAGACCAAGGACTTGACCTTGGAAGCGGCGGCGTTGATGGCCCAGACTTTTAAAGCGGGTGAGGAGGAAACCAATATAATATACGTGCGCAATTCTGCCTCCAGAATCAGGATCAGAGAGTCAATATCATAAACGTGACACAGAGCCCCGCAGGCAGGCAAGGGAAGTTCGACACACTGCAGGCAGCAATAGACCCAAGAGTAAGTCTCCAACAGAGACAATTGCAGGCTGAACGGACATTTACGCCCTGGGATGGGGCCATTGACATGCACTAACAGGGTGCTCAAGAGCAGTGAAAGGGACAATCAGCGAGGAATGCCTTGTAACAGCTCTTTTGTTCACAACAATGTGAATCTCAGTTCATGCTGGAGGTGTGGGGGCAGACATGCTGCCAGGACTTGCAGGTTTCAACAGTTCGTCTGCAGAAATTGTTACCTCAGTGGCCATTTAGCCAGAATGTTCATAAAGCCAGTAACTAGGCTAATATACGAGGAGGATGAACCAGATGAGGGGTCTGCGAGGCAGGATGACGCTTGGGCAAATCAATGGACGCTGAAGTTCAGCGGGTTCATGTGGCAAACATTCACAGCTCATATACCAAAACGCCACCCATGATGATGAAAGTCCTATTAAATGGCATCCCTGTATGCATGGAGCTGGACACGGGGGCCAGCCAGTCACTCATGAGTGTTCAACATTTCGAAAAGCTGTGGCCACTCAAAGCCAGCAGACCCAAACTAGAACGCATTGAGACGCAATTACGGACATACACCAAAGAAATCATTCCAGTGCTAGGCAGTGCAATGTTGGCAGTCACACACAATGGATCGGTGAACCGGCTGCCGCTCTGGATTGTCCCGGGCAATGGTCCCGCACTGTTGGGGAGGAGCTGGTTAGCTGAGATGAACTGGAAATGGGGGGATGTGCATGCCATGTCATCTGTGGAGCGAAGTTCATGCTCACAGGTCCTACAGCAATTTGAGTCACTATTTCAACCTGGTGTCGGGACGTTCAAAGATACCAAAGTAGTGATACGCATCACCCCGGACGACAGACCAGTGCACCACAAAGCCAGAGCTGTGCCGTATGTGATGCGGGAGAAAATTGAGAGCGAGTTGAACAGGTTGTTGAGAGAGGGCATCATCTCGCCCGTTGAATTTAGCGACTGGGCGAGCCCAATCATTCCTGTCCTAAAAGTGGATGGCTCGGTCAGGATCTGTGGCGACTACAAGGCCACTATCAACCGGGTGCCCCTACAAGATCAATACCCGCTCCCGAGAGCGGAGGACCTTTTTGCCACGCTGGCAGGCGGCAAGCTGTTCACCAAGTTGGACCTCACTTCAGCCTACATGACCCAAGAACTGGCCGACGAATCCAAACTACTGACCACCATCACCACGCACAAGGGACTGTTTGTTTACAACTGGTGTCCATTTGGCATTCAGTCAGCGGCAGCGATTTTTCAAAGAAACATGGAAAGCCTGCTTAAATCCATTCCCGGAACAATCGTATTTCAGGACGACATCCTCATCACCAGTCGTGACACAGAGGAACACCTCCACAACCTGGAAGCGGTGCTACGCCGACTGGACCGGGTAGACCTGCGACTCAAGAAGTCTAAGTGTGTGTTTTTGGCTCCCGAGGTCGAGTTTCTGGGCAGAAAGGTTGCTGCAGATGGGATTCGACCTACCGAATCCAAAACACAGGCGATTCGACGAGCGCCCAGGCCCTGCAACACATCAGAGTTGCGTTCATTTCTGGGACTCTTGAACTATTTTGGGAACTTTCTGCCAAAGTTAAGCACATTGTTGGAGCCGCTACACGTGCTCCTGTGTAAGGGTTGCGATTGGTTTTGGGGGGACTGTCAGGAACGGGCTTTCAATCGGGTGCGGAACCTACTGTGTTCAAATAAGTTGTTGATCCTGTGCGACCCCCATAAGAAATTGGTTCTGACATGTGATGCATCGTCCTATGGGGTTGGGTGCGTGTTGCAGCAGGGTAATGCTGAGGGCCAACTACAACCTGTGGCTTATGCCTCCAGGTCGCACTCAAGCTGAATGGGGATATGGGATGGTTGAGAAGGAAGCACTCGCATGTGTCTATGGGGTGAAAAAGATGCATCAGTACCTTTTTGGCAAAAGGTTCGAATTAGAAACGGACCACAAGCCGTTAACCTCCCTGCTGTCAGACAGCAAGGCTGTCAATGCCAATGCATCAGCTTGCATACAGCGATGGGCTTTCACGCTCACCGCGCATGACTACACCATACGGCACCGGCCCACCACTGAAAACTGTGCTGACGCGCTCAGCAGGCTTCCACTGGCCATCACTGAGGGGGCAGCAGAGCAAAGCACTGAGATGGTCATGGCTGTCGATGCCTTTGACAGCACAGGCTCCCCCATCATAGCCCGCCAGATCAAAATCTGGACCAACAGAGATCCCCTCCTATCCTTGATTAAGAAATGTGTCCTGACTGGGGACTGGGCGCCCGCACACGGAGCATGCCCTGAGGAGGTCAGACCGTTTCACAGACCGATGGATGAGCTCTCCATCCAAGCCGACTGCCTACTATGGGGCAGCCGGATAGTCAAGCCCCAGAGGGGCAGGGAAGCATTCATCAGGGAACTCCACAGCGAGCACCCAGGCATCGTGCTGATGAAGGCCATTGCCTGGTCACATATGTGGTGGCCGGGAATTGAATTAGACCTGGAACACTGTGTTCGCAGGTGCACAACGTGTGCCCAGCTAGGTAATGCCCCCAGGAAGGCCCCACTCAGCCCGTGGCCCTGGCCCACCAGGCCATGGTCATGTATTCATGTAAACTACGCGGGCGCGTTCATGGGAAAAATGTTTCTCATTGTGGTTGATGCGTACTCGAAATGGATCGAGTGCATCATTTTGAATTCGTGCACGACATCCACCATCGTGGAGAGTCTGCGCGCGGTCTTTGCGACCCAAGGCTTGCCGGACATCTTTGTTGGCGATAATGGCCCATGTTTCACAAGCTACCAATTCCGGGAGTTCATGTTGGGTAATGGCATTAACTATTTCAGGACAGCACCTTTCAAGCCGGCCTCCATTGGCCAGGCGGAACGTGCTGTCCAAATCATAAAACAAGGCATGCTCTGGATTCAAGGACCCTCCCTTCAATGCCGCCTATCGCATCTCCTGCTGGCTTATAGGTCCCGACCGCACTTGCTCACGGGGGTCCCGCCCGTGGAGCTACTCATGAAACGAACACTCAAAACTCGGCTGTCCCTCATTCATCCAGTCCTGTCCGACATTGTTGCGGGCAAGCACCAGTCCCAAAACGAGTACCGAAATTCAAGGGGGAGATGTATAGAAATTGATGACCCTGTATTTGTTCTTAATCACGCTTTGGGGCCCAACTGGCTTGAGGGGTATTGTAATAGACAAAAAGGGGAATAGGGTCTTAGTGGTTAAACTTAACAGTTGGCAGATATGCTGCAAGCATCTGGACCAAGTAAAAAAAAAAGTTCAGCTTGGACACTGAGGAACCTGAGGAAGATCATGAGATGGTATTCACACCACCGCCAGTGAACGAGCAACAAGAACATTCAGCAGCATGCACAGTCCCTGCGGTCAGCCCGGACAGGCCGGAATCACCACAGGTGACAGACATGCATACCAAGGCTCAACAACCAGAGCCCCAACTGTGGCGCTCCACGAGAGAGCGCAGACCATCCGAGAGACTTAACCTACGATCCCAATAAGATGTTGAGGGGGAGGTGATGTCATGTAAGTAACCTTTACGTAACAACACTGCAATACTGTATATACGTAAGAAATGCACACCTTGACCACAGGGGGTGAACTTGTGGGAGACACTCCTCACCTGGTCACCCAGGTATATAAAGGGAGGTCCCACTTCTTGGTCCTGTGAATAAAGGTTCAGGTCATGGAGTGACCTTGTCCATAGAATGTGCCTCGTGTGGATTTGTGGTATTGTGTGAGGACTTGACATTGACTATCCGCACCCCCCAGCTATACACTGAAATGTTGTCCTCTACTTGCAGATGTTGATTCGGACAGCACCGAGCAATGCACACCACCCACCTCTGGCACACAAAGGCCGAGTGTGACACCAAAGACTCCCACCCCAACGTTGTCACCAGCCCAACACACCAACTCCTTCCTCCATCCCCCTCCCAGATCACCCATATCCACCACACCCACCTCTGCCACCCAGAGTCACGAAGACCAGGAGGGAGAGGAGGGAGAAGTGCCAGTCTCGAACCACTAGAGGTCGAGGAGGTGGAAGAGGAGGACTCCAGCCTCCTGACATGTGTGCCACCTCTCCGGCCAACATCGGTGTCGGGGTCCGACCTCTTAGGATTCGAGTCGGACGAGGCAGGAACAAGTGCTGGGAGGCGCAGAGGCCGTGCCGGAAAATCCACCAAGCCGCAAGCTCCCAGGATGATGCAACAATCCGATGAGGATGGAGGGCAGCTCGCAGTAATTCAAGAAATGGTCCAGCTGTCGAGGACAAGTGTGGAACTAGGTCGAGATGTGCTGCAGACCATGGCTGGGATAGCTGCCAGCATCGCCACCTTTGCTCAGCAGCATACTGCCAGTGTGGAGCAGCTCATTAGTGCGGTGGAGCGCAACACCGACTCTGTTGAGGTGAAGAGGCAAGCGATGGCTTCTGGCCATGTCATGCAACCCCCTGAGCCCACACCCGATCCCGAGGAGCCGGAGATGCCGGCACCTTCAATCATGCCCCCTACCTCCTCTCCAAGACGAACACATCAGCAGCGCTCCGGCTGCCCTCCTGCACAACATAAGGAGCAGAGGCGGTGATGGGCAGGACCAGCTCGCCGTGGTGAAGGCAGACCCATGAAGCGGACGATGGGCCTCACATCGAAGGGGGGGTGGGGGTAGAAGAGAGATGGTGGTAGTGGGTCGAGGGTTGGATGTTGGTGGTGGATATGTTCTTTACTCCTTATTAAATTGTGGCTGTTGTTTCATATGGGTCGTTGTCAATGTGACTTGACTGGTCTCGGAACAACTGTACAGATGTTGGGTTCAATTCTTTGCACGTTCTGTCACTTTGGCATCTGCACTATTCAATACAGTCAAATTATTCACCCACTCTTGGTCAGTGTCTCATTTTTACATTATCTGTGGTGCGTTCTTAGAAAATTACAAATCCCCTTCAGGTGTACTGCTATATGAGGACTCTCTTGCCCTCCACATATGATGCGACTGTTTAATGGGTCCTGTCATCAGGCGATTGCGATATGACAAGTAAGGGTCATCAATGCAGGAAGGCTGCCATTCAATGAGGGACAGTTGCACTACTTGCAGGGCACACATTAAGGCTTGCACTTCAGTCCATTTTTTCTTAGGTCCACCATCGCGGAGACCCACCGCGGATATCACATGTTCCTCAGTGACTTTACAGTCCATTATATATCTTTTTCCGTCTTCTATGCTTGAGGTGATGGTGTTTTCATTATCAGATGCTGCAACCTGCCAGAGCATCACATGTTCTCATTTTCGCCTATTTACTCTGACAGAAGCTCATTTCATCTGTGCACTCACACTCTGTCAATAATTCTGTTCTGCCTGCAATGGTCTACAAACTCTCGTAGGGCATCTCCATTGAGCCTTTACCATTTCACGGAACTCATTGTCGCTTCTTCCACCACATCTTCCCTTCAACAGAGTACGTCTCATTGACGTGTCTGAACTCATTCTGTGCAGGTTAAGGTCGATCAGATCACTAATTCTGAGCCTCTGATAATGGTGCAGCATATGGGCGCTACCTGGGATGTACAGCGCTGCAGCACTCTGAGCGAATCTCCTGACCGCCCGATTCATTATCATCATCATAGGCAGTCCCTCGTATCGAGGATGACTTCCTTCCACATCAAAAAGGGATGAGTTCACAGATGTTTCAATAAAAGACCCAATATTCCAGGTCCCGAACTACACGTTGAAGGGTGGAAGATGCCTGTGCATGGATTTGTTTAACGTGTGGTGGCTGTTGCACACCAGCCACCACACGGGCTTGACAGAGCTAGGTCTTGGTCCAGTGGCAAGGATTAACCAAGATGACTGGAGACCAGATCTGCTGCATGAATCTAGTGCACACACATAGAAACATAGAAATTTACAGCGCAGGAGAAGGACATTTCGGCCTATCGTGTCCGCACCGGACGACAAAGAGCCGCACGGTCCTTGGTCAGCAACCCTATAGGTCACATATAAACCTATGAACAATGATGGAAAGGCAAAGGGCACCCAGCCCAACCAGTCCGCAACAACTGCGACACCCCTTATACTGAAACAATCTACACTCCACCCCAACCAGAGCCATATGATCTCGTGGGAGAGACAAAAAACAGATTAAAAACCCAGGCCAATTTACATATATTGCAGTGTGGGTGGCCCATGCTGCCCCAGGGCCCTCGCCTCTTCTCGGCCCTGAACTCACGCCTCTCCTGGGCCCCGATCACGTCGCTCCAAGATCACTCGCCGCTCCTTCGCCCGACCTCGCCGCTCCTGCTGTACCTGCCCATGCTCCAATCACCAACCTAGCTTCTGGTGACATCCAATCCAATCGCCCTCTTCAGCCGTCGCCCTGCTGTCCCAGCCAGCTCAGACCACCTTTTTTCCCAACGGTCCTTCTGGCGGGTGGGAAGGAGCACAATCTTAGAGGATCGTGCACGAGGAAAATCCCTGTTTTTGAGCCTCTGGCATGGGCGGGCGGCAGGAAGTTGTGCCGGCGGTACTTCACCGAGGAATCTCCTGTTGGGCGGGACTTGGGTGGCAGATGGGCGGTACCTGAAGAATCTCTTAAAAAAAAAAAAAATCCGGGCGGAACCTCGGCGGCTGTGGGTGGAACTCTGACCAAGTTCAGGCACATAGAAATGTACAGGAGCAGAAAAGGCCATTGCAATCTATCGATCTGATCCCAGTATCTAGAAATGTCAGGTCCCACGATAACCCTCTATCAAATTCTCTTAAATTTTCTGGTACAATCAGCCCCTACTGACTCTGTCGAATGTTCAGTTCAGACATTCACCACTGGCTGTGTAAAGTAGTTAAAACTGAACTGTCTTTTTAGCTTCCCTCTTCTAAGTTTGAGACCATGCTCTCCCATTGTAGAATCTGTGAGTGCGTTAAACCCATTGATGTTTATCTTGTCTATGGCCTTTTAATACATTTTAAAAGTTAGGATTTGGTGTTTGTAAAGTACCTGGGAGATTAGCTGTCTTATCAAGGATATGGGTAAATTGATTGGCCATTTCCTGGAAAGGGTCTTAAAAACCTACGGTCATAAATGCTAAGATGCAACTGCTTAGGACCTCGACTGCACACCCCATAAGCATATGAGGGTTAGGGGAGATCACTATATTTAAATTCCAATGGTAGGTACCTATGCTACTCGGGAGTGCATCTCTGGGGGTGGGGATGTGGCGAGACCCCCTTAGCAACATCGTAATAGTGGCTCCACTTGTCCCCTTTATAGGATTTTATCTGAATCTTCAGAGATCCTTGCCACATCTCCGGAATGGATCCCTAAGGTTGATCCCACGATCACCATTGGTGACGATGGTATGCTTTGTACTTATGGGTATGCCAGCTATCAATTCCTTCTCTGGTATTTCTCATACTGAGGGTGCAGCAACTCCCAGGCTACGAGTCACAGCCTCCACCCCCGTCCCTGCCCCTAGTCTCTTTTACACCAATGGCCTTGTTTGGAATGGGCATAAGTTCAATTCCACCTCCAAATCGCAGATTTTAGTGGAAAATGTACAGGCAAGTATAAAACAGGGAGCCCTCTTTTACACTCACATCTATTTGCTAAATCACAAAAGGAGGATAGTACAACAATATATTATTACAAGCCTTACTTTTGGTTTTGATGGAAGCTCCATTATAGTCAGAAGGTGATTCAGATCTCTATAGTTTAGAAATGGCTTTTGACATCCCTCTGCCTGCTATCTTAGAGGTGGTGTTAACCCATTTAAAATAAATAGACCAATACTTGTATTAAGATAGCGCACAGAGATCTGTCATACGAATGCATTTACTGTTCATTGTCTAATATCACAAATAGTCAGTTCCAGGCTCACAAGATGAACTCCAGATAAGAAATGTTACTTTGTCGGTCACCCTGAGTTAGCAATAATGAGATTTTTTGCTTTAATGCTATTTTAACCCATTCATATTCAAATTTTGCAAACTAGCTGAGGTACCAATTTCTTCCTGGCATATCTCAGAACCAGTAGCTCCATCTGATTTTCTGACAAATAGATTAAATTGTTCCTTGTAAGTGAGCCAAACTGAGATCCACATGACGCTGAGGCTGGTGTGAATGGCGGTACATCTTGAAAAAAGCCTGCACCGCTGTATCAAATCAAAACAGTGTTCGGTGCTTTGGTACACCAACGCTAAGTGGCAGACCTTTAAAGGCCTACAATTGGCCATCTTAACTTTGACGTATCGACACTAAGCGACAGTTCTTCAAAATCCTCCAATTGCCCCAGTTTGCGTTTATAAACAATTATTTTGCTCGATAATAAGGGTAATTTTCCTTTGTGAAGTAACACTGTAGCCTATAAACCATTCACACCACTGCAAATTTTTCTAACTGTTTGTCAACCTAATACTGGGGGTTAGGTGCTGCAAAAATCATACTGTTATTTTATACTGTTCAAAGGACCATGTTATTGTAAATATTTTAAATTATTTTTCATCATTATTACAGATTACTTTATATGGATCCCTGTTAAGAACACATCACTGATTATTGTGTAAAAACATGGGAGATCAGGAAACCCTTCATGCCCACATAATAAGTTACCTCTGTGTTAGAGGAGTGAGTTTCTGGAGCACATAATCTAAGCTGATGTTTCAGTGAAGTATTGAGGAAGTGCTGCATTGTCAGAGGACATATTAAACCTGAGACCCCATCTGCCTGTTCAGGTGGCTTTAAACGATCTGATGGAACTATTCACGATACAAGCAGTTCTCCCAATGTTTGGGCCAACATTCCTTCGTCAACCAACATCAGAATCAAAACAAAAAACAGATTCTTCTCATTTGTTGTTTTGGGGAATTTGTTGTAATGTTTAACTAACTAACCAGCAGAAAACAGAGTTGGGATAAATGGGTCATTTTCCGGTTAGCAAACAATGACTAGTGGGGTGCCGCAGGGATCGATGCTGGGGCCTCAACTATTTACAATCTATATTAATGACTTGGATGAAGGGACCGAGTTTAATGTAGCCAAGTTTGCTGATGATACAAAGATGGGTGGGAAAGCAAATTATGAGGAGGTCACAACAAATCTGCAAAGAGGTATAGACAGGCTAAGTGAGTGGGCAAAAATTTGACAGATGGAGTATAATGTGGGAAAATGTGAGGTTATCCTCTTTGGCAGAAAAAAATAGAAAAGCAAATTATAATTTAAATGGAGAAAAATTGCAAAGTGCTGTAGTACAGTGGGACCTGGATGTTTTTGTGCATGAAACACAAAGAGTTAGTATGCAGGTACAGCAAGTAATCAGGACAGCAAATGGAATGTTGGTCTTCATTGCAAGGGGGTTGGAGCATAAAAGCAGAGAAGTCCTGCCACAACTGTACAGGGTATTGGTTAGGCCACATTTAGAGTACTGTGTACAGTTTTGGTCTCCGTATATAAGGAAGGATATACTTGCATTGGAGGCTGTTCAGAGAAGGTTCACTAGGTTCATTCCGGAGAGGAGGGTGTTGACTTATGAAGATAGGTTGAGTAGGTTAGGCCTATACATATTGGAGTTCAGAAGAATGAGAGGTGATCTCATCGAAACATATAATATAATGAGAGGGCTCGACAAGGTGGATGCAGAGAGGATATTTCCACTCATAGGGGAAACTAAAACTAGGAGACATAATCTCAGAATAAGGGGCCGCCCATTTAAAACTGAAATGAGAAGAAAATTCTTCTCTCAGAGGGTTGTAAATCTATCGAATTCTCTGCCCCAGAGAGCTGTGAAGGCTGGGTCATTGAATATATTTAAGGTGGAGACAGATTGATTTTTGAGTGATAAAGTTATGAGGAGCCGGCAGGGAAGTGGAGCTGAGTCCATGATCAGATCAGCCATGGTCTTATTAAATAGCGGAGCAGGCTCGAGTGGTCAAATGCGCTACTCCTGCTCCTATTTTCTATGTTCTTATGTTCTTATGCTTACCTATGTAACAGTGACTGCAATTCAAAAAACAATTCATTGGCCGCGAAGTGCTTTGTGATGTCCTTAGATGCTATATAAATGCATCTTTTTCCTTCTTTATGTGTCCATATCTATCTACCAACTTAAAAGAACCCAGTTTGAAATTTATTTTCTTTCAATATTTTTGTTTAAGAAGAGTGCTGATATAGGAATCAAATCACAAAATTTAGATCTCTATTGGAATAGAATACTGCTTAATTACAGTAAGAGCTACTACCAGCCCAGCAGTACAAGTGCACTTCTGACAAGCACCTTAAATCTGCATCAACCATGAAAGGGTCTGATTCCATATCATGTGTGATGCAAACACAATCTCCATGACGACTGTGCCTGTGCTCAAGGAAGTGGTATTTATTGCAGTGCCGTTCTTAGGTATTATGGACAGCAAACTGCATTCAAATAATATGATAACGTGGCTCTTGCTATATGTGCCTGAAGCTGCCATGTCATTACCTGCATCAGGAAGCGATGTCTGCATTGACTAAAGAAAGTGTTGGAATATTTTTTTTTTTCCTGGAGTTATTTTCCTCTACAGATGTTTAGAAACTTTCTAGAATAGGTTTTCTGGCAATAGATTATTGCAATTCCCTGAGTCCTGATTGGAATATTGTTTTTTTTGGCACCTTGAGCATGAAAGTGCGATGCTGTGATCTTTTAATTGAGAATCGAAGCGAAGGCCAAGGCCAGGCCCACAGTGCAGGTAACTGCCAGCATTGACAAAAATGGGAGAAAAGAAGAGATAAATCAAATAGGAAAAATTAAGTGATACCACGCCTCGGTTTTAAAAGGTTGTAGGTGGGCGGGGAGATCAAAGGAAGTAAAGACATCAACAGATTTGTTGTCCGGGGAAAGATTGATTGGAAGTGGAAGATGCTACGATGAGTCTGTATTTCACAGAATCAGAGCATGTTACAGCATCGGAACTGGCCACACAGCCCATCGAGTCTGTGCCAGTAGTTTGCCCTACGAGTCATCGAATTTAATCCCACTCTCCTGCTCACTCCTGTACAATCTAATTTCAGTGACACCATGCATTAATGCAGTAACTTGCTATACTGCAGAGTGAGAGGAATTAACGTGCCACTGCGCAGATTGGCACAATGAGGGCTTGTGTCTATGATTCTCCGCACGGCGTGCTCCCAATCTTGGCCTGCGTCATCAGGGAGAGGAACCAAATGGAGGTTAGATTTCTCTGTATAGAAATATAGAAACAGAGCAACAGAGAAAATAGGCCATTCGGCCCTTCGAGCCTGCACCACCATTCAATATGATCATGGCTGATCATGCAACTTCAGTATCCCATTCTTGCTTTCTCTCCATATCCCTTGATCCCCTTAGCCGTAAGGGCCACATCTAACTCCCTTTTGAATATATTTAATGAACTGGCCTCAGTAACTTTCTGTAATAGAGAATTTCACAGGTTCACAATTCTCTGAGTGAAGAAGTTTCTCCTCATCTCGGTCCCGAATGGCTTACCCCTTATCCTTAGACTGTGTCCCCTGGTTCTGGACTTCCCTAACATCGGAAACATCCTTCCTGCATCTAACCTGTCCAATCCCGTCAGAATGTTATATGTTTCTATGAGATCCCCTCTCATTCTTCTAAATTCCAGTGAATATAAGCCTAGTCTATCCAGTCTTTCTTCATATGTCAGTCCTGCCGTCCCAGGGATCAGTCTGGTGAACCTTCGCTGCACTCCCTCAATAGCAAGAATGTTCTTCCTCAGATTAGGAGACCAAAATTGTACACAATATTCAAGATGTGGCCTCACCAAGGCCCTGTACAACTGCAGTAAGATCTCCCAGCTCCTATACACAATTCCTCTCGCTATGAAGGCCAACATGCCATTTGCCTTCTTCACCGCCTACTGTACCTGGCTCCAACTTTCAATGACTGATTTACCATAACACTCAGGTCTCATTGCACCTCCCCTTTTCCTAATCTGTCACCATTCAGATAATATTCTGCCTTTCTGTTTTTGCCACCAAAGTGGATAACCTCAGATTTATCTAAATTATATTGTATCTGTCAAGCATTAGCCCACTCACCTAACCTGTCCAAGTCACCCTGCAGCCTCTTAGCATCCTCCTCACAGCTCACACTGCCACCCAGCTTAGTGTTATCTGCAAACTTAGAAACATAGAAACATAGAAAATAGGTGCAGGAGCAGGCCATTCAGCCCTTCTAGCCTGCACCGCCATTCAATGAGTTCATGGCTGAACATGAAACTTCAGTACCCCCTTCCTGCTTTCTCGCCATAACCCTTGGAGATATTACATTCAATTCCTTTGTCTAAATCATTAATGGATATTGTAAATAGCTGGGGTCCCAGCACTGAACCTTGCGGTACACCAGTAGTCACTGCCTGCCATTCTGAAAAGGACCCGTTTATTCCTAATCTTTGCTTCCTGTCTGCCAACCAGTTCTCTATCCACGTCAATACATTACCCCCAATACCACGTGCTTTAATTTTTCACACTAATCTCTTGTGTGGGACCTGTCAAAAGCCTTTTGAAAGTCCAAATACACCACATCTGCTAGTTCTCCCTTGTTCACTCTACTAGTTACATCCTCAAAAAATTCTGGAAGATTTGTCAAGCATAATTTCTCTTTCATAAATCCATGCTGAATTGGACTGATCCTGTCACGGCTTTCCAATTGCACAGCTATTATATCTTTAATAATTGATTCCAACATTTTCTCCACTACTGATGTCAGGCTAACCGGTCTATAATTCCCTGTTTTCTCTCTTCCTCCTTTTTTAAAAAATGGGGTTACATTAGCTACCCTCCAATCCACAGGAACTGATCCAGAGTCAATAGACTGTTGGAAAATGATCACCAATGCATCCACTATTTCTAGGGCCACTTCCTTAAGTACTCTGGGATGCAGACTATCGGGTCCTGGGGATTTATCGGCCTTCAATCCCATCAATTTCCCTAACACAATTTCCTGACTAATAAGTATTTCCTTCAGTTCCCCCTTCTCGTTAGACCCTCAGTCCCCTAGTATTTCTGGAAGGTTATTTGTGTCTTCCTTAGTGAAGACAGAACCAAAGTATTTGTTCAATTGCTCCGCCATTTCTTTGTTCCCCATTATAAATTCACCTGAATCTGACTGCAAGGGACCTACATTTGTCTTCACTAATCTTTTTCTCTTCATATATCTATAGAAGCTTTTGCAGTCAGTTTTTATGTTCCCTGTAAGTTTACTCTCATACTCTATTTTCCCCCTCCTAATTAAACCCTTTGTCCTCCTCTGCTGAATTCTAAATTTCTCCCAGTCCTCAGGTTTGCTGCTTTTTCTGGCCAATTTATATGCCTCTTCCTTGGATTTAACACTATCCCTAATTTTCCTTGTTAGCCACAGTTGAGCCACCTTCTCCGTTTTATTTTTACACCAGATGGGGATGTACAATTGTTGAAGTTCATCCATGTGATCTTTAAATATCTGCCTTTGCCTAACACCATCAACCTTTTAAGTATCATTCACGTAGCCAATTCACGTCTCATACCATCAAAGTTACCTTTCTTTAAGTTCAGGACCCTAGTCCCTGAATTAACTGTGCCACTCTCCATCTTAATGAAGAATTCTACCATATTAAGGTCACTCTTCCCCAAAGGACCTCACACAACAAGATTGCTAATTAATCTTCTCTCATTACACAACAACCAGTTGGCCAGCTCTCTAGTTGGTCCCTCGACATATTGGTCTAGAAAACCATCCCATATACGCTCCAGAAAATCCTCCTCCACCATATTGCTATTAGTTTGGTTAGCCCAATCTATATGCAGATTAAAGTTGCCCATGATAACTGCTGTATCTTTATTGCACGCATCCCAATTTCCTGTTTGATGCCATCTCCAACCTCACTACTATTGTTTGGTGTCTGTACACAACTCCCAGCGTTGTCTGCCCTTTGGTGTTCTGCAGCTCTACCCATACAGATTCCACATCATCCAAGCTAATGTCCTTCCTTACTATTGCGTTACTCTCCTCTTTAACCAACAATGCTACCCCATCTCTATTGTGTTCCTAACACAGGTGAGACTGCACACAGGGATGTTAAAGTAACAGTGACCTCAGTCTTTATTAAGGCACTCCAGAGTGAGGAAGAGGCCTTATAGGAATAGGCTTATATACAGTGCTCCCAAGGAATGCTGGGATCCCTTGGGACTTCAGGGGATGCGCTCCCTGGTGGCGGAACATGGGAGTGCATGCTTTACAGATATACAACAACCTCCTTTTCCTTTCTGTCTATCCTTCCTGAATATTGAATACCTCTGGATATCAAGTTCCCAGCCTTGGTCACCCTGGAGCCATGTCTCCGTAATCCCAATTGCATCATATCCATTAACAGCTGTCTGAGCAGTTAATTCATTCCCCCTTATTACGAATGCTCCTCACATTGAGACACAGAGCCTTCAGGCTTGTTTTTTTTTAACACTCTTTGTCCTTTTAGAATTATGTTGTAATGTGGCCTTTTTGATTTTTGCCTTTGATTTCTCTGCCCTCCACTTTTACTTATCTCCTTTCTACCTTTTGCTTCTGCCCCCATTTTACTTCCCTCTGTCTCCCTGCATAGATTCCCATCCCCCTGCCATGTTAGTTTAAACCCTCCCCAACTGCACTTGCAAATACTCCCCCTAGGACATTGGTTCTGGTCCTGCCCAGGTGCAGACCGTCCGGTTTGTACTGGTCCCGCCTCCCCCAGAACCGGTTCCAATGTCTCAAGAATTTGAATCCCTCTCTTCTGCACCACTCCTCAAGCCACGTATTCATCTTAACTATCCTGCTATTTCTACTCTGACTAGCACGTGGCACTGGTAGCAATCCTGAGATTATGCAATAGAAGGGACAACGGGAAGGTGAGTGTCTCACGCATCACCTTCCAGATGATTTGAGAGTAACATTAGGTGGTCCTTGTGCATGAAACACAAAAAGTTAGTATGCAGGTACAGGAAGTGATCAGTAAGGCAAATGGAATGTTGGCCTTTATTGCAAGGGGGATGGAGTATAAAAGCAGAGAAGTCTTGCTACAACTGTACCAGGTATTGGTGAAGCCATCTCTAGAGTACTGCGTACAGTTTTGGCCTCCTTATTTAAGGTGGAATATACTTGCATTCATTGATTCCTGAGATGAAGGGGTTGACTTATGAAGAAAGGTTGAGTATGTTGGGCCTATTCTCATTGGAGTTTAGAAGAATGAGAGGTGATCTTATTGAAACATATAAGATAATGAGGGGACTCGACAAGGCAGATGCAGAGAAGATGTTTCCACTCATAGGGGAATCTAGAACTAGGGGGCAGAGTTTCAGAATAAGGGGCCGCCCATTTAAAACTGAGATGAGGAGGAATTTCTTCCCTCAGAGGGTTGTAAATCTGTGGAATTCTCTGCCCTAGAGAGCTGTGGAGGCTGGGTCATTGAATATATTTAAGGCAGAGATAGACAGATTTTTGAATGATAAGGGAATACAGGATTATGGGGAGCAGGCAGGGAAGTGGAGCTGAGTTCAGGATCAGATCTTATTGAATGGCGGAGCAGGCTTGAGGGGCCAAACGGCCTACTCCTGCTCCTATTTCCTATATTCTTGTGTTCTTAGCTTCTAACATTAGCGGAGTGCTTTGAGAAGGCTGCCTGTGCACGAAGGCAAGGAGGGAAAGGAGCCTAAAAAGTAAAAAAAAAATTAGTAAAGGAATCAAGGATGACATTAAAATATAAAAACAAATATCTAAATTCTATGGAACCAGTGCAAATTCAGTTTGTGACATATGGCATAAGCCCAAAACTAAATAAAATAGGAGGTTCTATCTTACATCCTAGTTTTAAAATTATGCATATCTCTAGATTTTTCTTTCTTTATTTTTTGAATTATTTTCCATTAAATACTTTTAAACAATAACCTATATTAAATTGCATTTATCTTTTTTCACAATATATGTTCTCTGCCAACTCATTCTTATTAGATTATAGCAATAATTTAATTATGAGGATTTACAATCAGTATAATCCTTGCAATAAAGAATCTTTCCCCCATGAAATCCAAAGGCTACAGTTCCTTTTTCCCTGCAATGGTTTCCCTTTCAGCCAGCTCCCGTTTTTTGAAAAATGGCTCTTCTTATCTCTGGCCTGCGTGTGTTCTGCAATATGCTTTCGATCAATCAGATTAGCATAGCTAAACTATGTGCAGGCTTGCTTTGCTGCCCAGGTGCAGCTACATTTGCATATAGAAGCACAGTCTGGTCCCCAGGGTCGAATACTGACTCTGGTGCTTGATGAGCACACAGAGCAGAGCACAGGATTGAAATTGGAATAAAAAATACAATGACTGGCCTGGAGAGGTTCAATTACACAGCCAGCAAATCCCCTGCAATCTATAGACCATATTTTAGAATGTTCTCCGGCAGTGAAGGATATCTATTGTTCTGTCATGTGCACTGATGATTGTTTTACATTGCAGCTTATATTAAATAACCTATTTCACATTTTTTTTTGCTAACTTTGTCACCCTGATCTTTGTCTCCTTATTCCCATTTCACTTCCCAAGATTTATCCTTCTGCTTCGAGTGTGATTTGGCTCTTCAATGACTTTTCACTATCAATGGATTTTTTAAAAACCTAATTAAAAATACAGTATAGAGAATTTACACTGCTTTATATATAACGCAATTTGAAATATAGTTTTTTATATTGTATCATTTCGGCTGCATTGTGTTGCCTACATTGCTAACAGAAACCTATAATTCTCATTGTAGCTATGAAGTGTTTTATGGATATTAATTTTCAATGTACTGCGCTGTACATGTGCAACTAATATATATTCATTCACCTAAAGCTGATATTCTCTTATCACAGAAGTTTACATGTCCTCCAACTCCCAAACATGGCAAGCCTTAAACCTCCATTTGTAAAAATAACGCTAATCCTCCCTATGACTTTCACCTTAAAATATAAAATAACAAGAGGATGTTTAAAGTCTTTTGGCCTCTTCCCAATCTTCTGCTCCACCAGAGGGTCAGAGGCTGATGATTTTGAGGTGTGTGCGTCTTTGCTTTTTCAGCTGAAGGACAGGCACCAAATGCAAACAGCCATGTCCAAGTGAAAGGAGGGAAAAGTTGGGTGCAGGGTGATTGATAGTGCGAATGGCCAATCACATGAGACATTGATCCAACTCTTAGCTTCAATCATTACAGTGAAAGTCGGGAAATTCGGCAAAGGAAAGGCAAACATTTTGTATGATTTGTTTGAAAGTGGCTGCAATTTTCTATTGAGACTGAATTCCACATGTATTTTTTTATCAAACAGACTTTCAGGACTACACAAATTAAAGAAACAATAAACATTATTGAATTACAGACAAAAAATGCTGACAACACTCAGTCAGTCAGGCAACAAGAAATGCTATTGAATGGTTAAATCAGGCAGCAGCTGACTACTTCACCCTGCTGCCACAGTCCACTGGAATCCATCAAGCTAAAGCTTTGTAAATACCCCATCAAATGCACATAAATATACTTATAGTTGTTTGGACAAGAAATGCCTCCAATCGAAAGTACTTTCTCTGATAACTAAAAACATAAATGGTGTGAAATTCATTATCGGCCCGTTTGGGAGTGGTAACTTTTGAAAGCTGGGAAACTTAGCACTGGGCACTACTGCTTCCCATCTTTCAAAAAGTTGGCTTTAGCACTCCAGGAAGGAAGTGGGACACTAAAGCAAGCGCTCCACTTCCTTCTTGGAGCGTTAATGATGCAAGCGGGATGAAGACCTCAGCAATGCTGCACAATGGGCCGTGCAGCGCTGCCGGGCACAAAGGGCCCTTCCCTCCCTTAAAGGGAAGGGCCATCGCTGAAGGCTCTGCAATTTAAAAGTCACCTACCTGGACTACCAAGGCCACTGTGATCCCATGCGATCAGTTTGGCACTCAAGCAGAGTGCCGGGTTGAATGATCGCGGGCACGAACCCGCGAAAAAATCGGAAACAACAAAAGTATGCTTTTTTTTAACTTACCTCGGCCACCTCACCTTTAATCATCGCCCCGGCAACGGCTGGCCACCCGAGCCACGCCTCCTGCAGCTGCCATTTTTTTCACCCTGTGCTGCTGCAGGGGGCGAAAGTTAATTTTGGAGCCAGGGAGCTAAGGGACGATGCGCATGGCGAACTCACGTCATGATCACCAGCCGCTAACTCTCCGTCCATTATGGCAGGAGTCGATATCAGCGGCGTGCCCGCTCGCAAAGGCACTCGTGCCCATGGGAGGCACCCAATTTCTCCCCCCAGGAGAAATTCTACATTTACCAACTCACAACAACTTGTTGGCGATAACAACAACTTATACAGTGGTCTTCAAATTCGGCGGGGTTTAATTGTGATCTTTTGCTGTAAGTTTGTTGCGAAATCAGCAGAACCCCAAGATAAATGGTGCAGACAGCTGTTTTCAGCTATTTCTCTGGAATTTCTGCCAGTCTCCCACCGAAGTTACAGTGGTGCAGTGGAAGATTGGGAGGAGATTTTTTGGCTGCAGTGGCAATATCTTTTAAGGTTGTCAAGCTCAAGCTGGCAATGGACAAGCAGGTTGAGTATGCTCCCTATTAATGGATATTCTAATGAAGGATCCAATTGTGATGATCAGCATCAAGTCAAAATGTTAACCCTTTTTTTGATGGACCTGCTATGTATTTCCAGCATCTTCTGTTTTATTTCTGATTTCCAATATTTTTCTTTTGATCGCCTCCATATTGATGGTCCAACAACAACCAGCTGTCATCATATTACATAAGAATATAACATAAGAACATTAGAATTAGGAACAGGAGTAGGCCATCTAGCCCCTCGAGCCTGCTCCGCCATTCAACAAGATCATGGCTGATCTGGCCGTGGACTCAGCTTAAGTAATCAGTGTCTTTCTTGGTCCTAAATGCTAATTGTGTTCTCCAATGGGAGCTTTAATACCAGCTGCATCATCAAGTTACCAACACAAATGGTCTGTGAGACTTAGTAAATATGACATTTCTGCGTGATGTGAGAAAGAGTTATGAAGATTGCAATACGCATGGGATGAGCACATGAGTGTTCTTCATCAGAGCAAATTTCTCCTATAAGTTTAAATAAATATATGTACTGAGTTGTGGTAGCTCAATCATTTGAGTGCCAGACTTTTACAATCTTAGCTTTGAAACCTGGCAGGATTCACTCAGCCTTTCAGACGTGACAATATCTCTTGGCTTTAAGAATGAGAATGAGAATCAGTAGTGCACCAAGTAGCCATCTCCTAATAGACCTCCATGGATAATCTATCTTGTTCGTTCTGTTTATATAGTCATACTGGAGAAGTTGTAAAGGCATAGAGAATTCCTTTGATCAGTTACTATCCTCATGTTAGTAACTGATGATAGTGAACTCTAGTGTGACACAATGGTTTTGCAATGTTGTCAAGGAGAAGCTGTCCAAATAGTTTATGTTTTTTGTATCCAGAATGAGAAAGGCCATCAGACTAATGGCTCACCCCTGTCTATCACCTGACTTCATGACCTTGCACAAGCCATCTCTTCCTCCAGACCCCGTGCAAGAGGCAAAAACCCAGACATCTGTACGCAGTTCAGGAGTCCTCCGTTAAAAGTTTTCTCCAACCCCACATGGATAGTTAGGCAATTGTAAGAAGGTCCCAGATCCATGCATTACTTTACAGAATAATTTACTCTTATCTTCCACATGGAATGATCAGCATGTTTTCCAGAAATCAACCTTTATGAAGGTGCCCTCAAAGGGATGTAAGGAATCGGTCTCCCTCACTTCCACTGTAATCCTGTTCCACAGGGAGTTGATCACTCTCTGTGCAAAGTAAAATTTCCAGACATCCAACTTAAGTCTCATTCTCTGCAGAAAGTACAAACCCAAGGCATCAAAGTCTGTTGTTATAACGCAATGATCTGAGACCTGAGATCCTCCATGTTGTTCTTTTCGCACGTTCTCCAGGGTTGAAATATCCTTCCTGTGGTGGGGGAGCCAAAACTGGCCACTGTACTCCAAATGAGGACGTAGCAAAGGCTTGTCGTCCTAATTTTGCAATGTATAGTTCTGGCAATGCAGCTGAGGACTGTTTGCTTTGGCTGCAGTTGCCTGGCACTGAGGTTGAACCTTGAGCGAGAAATCAATGGTCTCTCCCAAATCTTTCTCCCTCTCATTTACCTTTAACCAACACAGGATAGGAAGAACCTATTTCCCTTAGCAGAGGGGTCAACAACCAGGGGCATAGATTTAAAGTAATTGGTAGGAGGTTTGGAGGGGACTTGAGCGGAAATCTTTTCACTCAGAGGGTGGTAGGGGTCTGGAACTCACTGCCTGAAAGGGTGGTAGAGGCAGAAACCCTCATAGCATTTAAAAAATACTTGGATGTGCACTTGAAGTGCCGTAACCTACAGGGCTATGGACCAAGAGCTGGAAAGTGGGATTAGGCTGGATAGCTCTTTGTCGGCCAGCATGGACACGATGGGCCGAAATGGCCTCCTTTTGTGCTGTAAATGTCTTTAATTCTACAATTTGTGTTGTATTTCATGCCTTGTTGTAAGTAGCTATGTGCATAGACAGCAACAACAATCAATATATCAATAAAACGGATAAAGCAATATAAGGAAAAATAATTCTAAATTCCCAACTGACAATAATAGTTCTACCTATCTGCTTTATGATATTGCTTTATTTTTATTGGTGAATTAATTTTTGTTGTTGTTTGAACCTGATTTTTCTTTTGCATTTTAAGATTTTCATTTCAATTCTGTTTCTTTCAACAGTTTTAAACCAGCTATTGTTTTGCTTGCAGCAACTAGAGAATGGGAATTGTTTCGGATGTTCCAAAACAACAACACAAATATGCATTTATATGGTACCTTTAGCGTCCCAATGCGCTTCACAGGAGCATTATCAAACAGAATTTGACACCGAGCCACATAAGGAGATATTAGGACACGTGGCCAAATGTTTGGTCAAATAGGTAGGTTTTAAAGAGCATCTTAAAGGAGGAAAAAGACAGAGAGGTTTAGGGAAGGAATTCTAGAGCTTAGGGCCTAGGCAGCTGAAGGCAATTCTAAATTCCCATAATAAACAGGTGTTTGTACTATACTATCCCATTCAACTGGTGCAACAGGGTGGAAGGTGGGAGGATGTTTCCCCTGGCTGGAGAGTCTAGAACTCGGGCTCACAGTCTCCTGGGTTCAGCCATTTAGTACTGAGATGAGGAGAAATTTCTTCACTCAACTTTGGAATTCTCTACCTCAGAGGGCTGTGGGTGCTCAGTTACTGAGTATATTCAAGACAAAGATTGATAGATTTTTGGATACTAAGGAAATCAAGTGATATGGGGATAGGGAAGGAAAGTGGAGTTAAGGTAGCCTTAACTTATTGAATGGGCCAAATGGCCTACTCCTGCTTCTATTTCCCATGTTCTTATTTTCTTGTGTTCTCAACTTAGTGGAGGTGGATTTCTGTGGGGTTTATCTCACCATCTGGAATAACACCCCAGAGAAGCAATGTAGATGCTGTTAATGCAATTTCCCCATGGATTTTGTGGCTCCTCCATTGAAGTCATGGCCGATGAGCAGAAAACACCCGAGAAGATTCACCCCACTATTATCCTTATGTGGAGGTTCACTGCTGATCATCGCTGGCCCACCGGAAGTCTCCGACGGCTTCAGACTGACTGCTAAATTGGACCAAGAAAAGCTGAGACGTACAATTCAAAATTGATTGGGACAAAGGGAATTTAAATATGTAGCTCTTAAACTCAAAAAGAGCAGCTAATCAAACATTACATTCAAACTAAACACAATTGTTTTTTTTAAAATTACAAATTTAGATCATCTGAAATATCAACAGTAAGGCTGGAAGTACACAGCAGGTCAGTCAATATCTGTAAAGAGAACGGTATGGTTATAACATTTCAGGTGTGTAACCCTTCATCAGAACTGAAGCCCTGCCTTCTGATGAAGGGTTACACACACTGAAATGCCGCAACCTGTCATTTCTCTTTACAGAGGCTGACTGATAATGCACTGTAGTTCCAGCATTTTCTATTTTTACATGAGATGCTAGCATTTGACTTGAATGGCTTAGCCTCTCCGTCATGTCCTGGCGCAGACGTCAATCTATATTCTGGGGCCACTGTGTATCAAACAAGCTGGGCCATTTCTGTGAGTGAACCTGTTTTTTTTTACCTTGTTATGTGTAAAGACAGAGAGAAGTCAATTAATGCAATACATTACAGACGGAAGTGAAGCATTTTTACCGATTACATTGAGATCATAGAGCCGGATCAAACAAGAATTCAGCCTGTCGCCATTTTTAGCCCTGACCACATACAAAGCCATTACTTTGTTCCCTCTTACTGTTCACTACTAACATATTCAGAATAGGAAATCAACTCAGTCACATCATCAGAGTGTGTCAGGAAATAAAGAAACAAACAACAAACATGCTTCCTTTCCTCATCTCAGTAGTTTTTCCTGTGGCTTGTCTTTCATTTAAGGACAAATGTAATAAGAGATGTGACATTGTTTAATGAGTGACAATCAGTCAAATAAAATATTGGGATAAAATTATTAGAATTTTCTCTTAGACAGTGTCTCAACAGGGCTAATTCTATCATTCCCCCACAGAGGGGGCCGGGGTGCGGGGTGGGGGGGGGGAGTTTGAGTTTGAGATACTGGAAGTTGCAAGAATGCAGCCCATGATTTTCCACCATTCATTTTAATGGGGGTGCGGGAGTGGAATCATGGTGTGTGCACGCACGTGGCTTCCAGCTGAGAATGTGGGATCATAGATTTGCTTTTACCATGTACGCATGTTATAACACGATATCAGCAGATCTGTCCACAGATAGTTAAGATGAAGAGAATTTCTCTCGGTGCATTAGTGATGCTGTAGTTATAGATTCGGGGATCTGCAATTTCTGGAGTTTCTGAAGCTCTATCTACTGGCAGAAGGCACGTCAGGAGTGTGATGGAATGCTTTCTGCTTGTCTGGATGGGTGCAGCTCCAACAACACTCAAGATGCTCAACGCTATCCAAGACAGAGCAGTCCGCTTGATCGGCAACCCATCCACCACCTTAACCATTCACTCCCTCCTCCACCCGCGCACCATGGCTGCAGTGTGTACTGTCTACAGGAAGCACCGCAGCAACTCGCCAAGGCTTCTTCGATGGCACCTCCCTAAACCCACAGCCTCCACCACCTAAAAGGGCAGCAGGTGCGTGGGAACACAACCACCTCCAAGTCACACACCATCCTGACTTGGACATATATCGCCGTTGCATCATCGTCGCTGGGTCAAAATTCTGGAAACCCTGCCTACGAGCACTGTGGGAGTACTTTCACCACATGTGCTGCTCCGGTGAAGAAGGCTGCTCACCACCACCTTCTCATGAGCAATTAGGGATGGGCAATAAATGTCGGCATTGTGAGGCATACCTATATCCCCGGAATGAATTTTTTTACATTGTGCAGCTGTTGCCGTGATTGTGTGTCACAGAACGATGATGCCCAAATAAGGAGTGTGCTACATACAAAGCAATATTGTATAGATGATTAACTTTAAGATGCACTTCCTCCTGCATCTTTCTGTTGATTATATATTATTAGTTTAAACAGCAGACCTCATTTGCATGAACTGCCTATAATGGATTATGGAGTCCCATAGTATCTTGGTGTGTCCAATATATGAACTTGCATTGGAGGCAGTTCAGAGAAGGTTCACTAGGTTGATTCTTAAGATGAAGGGGTTGTCTTTTGAAGAAAGGTTGAGCAGGTTGGACCTACACTCATTGGAGTTTAGAAGAATGAGAGGTGATCTTATTGAAAAGTATAAGATTCTGAGGGGTCTTGACAGGGTAGATGCAGAGAGGATGTTTCTCCTCGTGGGGGTATCTAGAACTAGGATTCAGAATAAGGGGTCGCCCATTTAAAACGGAAATTAAGAATTTCTTCTTTCAGCGGGTCGTGAATCTTTGGAATTCTCTGCCCCAGAGAGCTGTGGAGGCTGGGTCATTGAATATATTTAAAGTGGAGATAGACAGATTTTTGAACGATAAGGGAGCTGAGGCCAAGATCAGATCAGCCATGATCTTATTGAATGGTGGTGCAGGCTCGAGGGACCAAATGGCCTACTCCTGCTCCTATTTCTTATGTTCTTATGTTCTTATGCCTAGATGAAGGGCGCAGTTCACTAAAGTGCCCTAGGTTAATTTTGTTCCATCATATTTTCTGACACAGTAATTCCTTCACGGATGGTCCCCTGCTGTAGTCACCAACACACATGGTTACACAGAATTATCCATAAAAGTGAACAGAAACAAGAAGGCTGTCAGAGCTAATCAGTTTGTTTTTGTCGTGAATCAATGTGCTTGATTTAAAAAGGAATGCTGATCATGTGACCCTCACTTCAAACTCCAAGGCACCAAGCACATTGGCCGTCCATCAAGCCTGGATGCTGCAGAGACAACCTGCCTTGCAATAGGTAATATATTCAAATGAAACAACCCAAAGAATATTTCTTACAGCTTTCTCCCAGCAACCTCTGATTCCCAAGCCGCAGCAAAAGTTTTGACACTTTGCAAGACTTTGCCCATGGAGATGAAATATTCTACCTGCTATCAATCTCAGTTGGAAAAGTGCAGATGCTCAGACAGAACTGTAACCCAACTCCAGTTGGCCTTCTGCACTTCACCGAAAATGGTTCAAATATTTATTTGACGAAATGTTTGCATTAACCCTCTGGATTAGTTTGCCGTGAAGATTTCCATCTTGACCCTGTCTGTCTCTAATTTATATTTTCATGAATTCTCCACAGCATGGTAGAGTGGAAAAGGGAGCAGCCACTAGTGTTGGTTGTTGGTTTGCCCCTAGTTTTCACCCGAACAAGAAAAAAAAGATCAGTCCAGCGTTCCCACTAACGCAGTTCTATATTTTTGATTGATACTTTTCAATTAAATTTCTCTCTTGCTCTGACAGTTGCAATGCTATTTTTCTCCCTGATAACACGCAACATTACAGGAACAACAGCACCGGTGACCCTGCTTAGCTATAGGAGTAAATAGCTTCCTTGTACAATGCGATTGTGGTGACAGCTTCTTGCTGGGGAAATCAGTTCTGTGAAGGGACAGGCCAATGATAAGCCATCTGGATTTGAAATTCTATTTCTCTGTATCAGAATTAGATCTGGACTTTATAAATCCTTGCTGCCATCTCATTGCCGCTTCTTATACGCAGCACGATTACAGTGTGACAACTCATAGTTACACTGGAACCCCTCTTGACAACAATTGGATTATTGCTTTCATGTTGCTCAACTATTAGCTATTAAAACTCTCTCGAAAAGCAGTGTTGGGTAAAAAGGAAATCTAGCATGCACTGACAGTAGCTGATCGAAACTTTTTTTGTATTGTTTTTATGTTTGATTTTATTTTTGCTTTTGTTGATGTAAAGGAGGTTCTGTCACCATGCAGTTCCCTTTAGCCAGGAGGCAAGATGGTCTGGGTCATGGACACCTCCGTGACTAAAGTCAACGCTGCTGTTTAGCTGGCCTATATCACTAAAAAAAAGACTTACATGTATGAAGCGCCTTTCATGACCTTAAGGACGTCTCAAAGGGCTTTACAGTCAATGAAGTACTTTAGAAGTGTCGTCACTGTTGTAATGTGAGAAATTAGATCTCGCCAATTTGAGACAGCAAGGTTCCACAAACAGCAATGCGATAATGACCAGATAATCAGTTTTTAGTATAATTGGTTGAAGGATAAATATTGGCCAGGACATCAAAGTAATACAATGGAATCTTCTCCGTCCACTGAGAGGGCTGATGGTACCCTGGTTTAATGTCTCATCTGAAAGACAATATCTCCGAAAGTGCAGCACTCCTTCAGTACTGTACTGATTTTGTGCTCAAATCCCTGGAGTGGGACTCTGAACCCACAACCTTCTGACCCAGAGATAAGAGTGCTACCCACCGAGCCACAGTTAATACATAGCAAGAATGCTTATAGCAGGATGAGAAGACAATATTGTTTCTTTCCTTTGGCCCAAAATGAAGCGATAATCCACCGGGCCAGTGGAAATCTGATGGAGCATGCTACCCACTCATTAGTACATTGTCCTGTCTTGTGCAATAATTTGAATTGCCAAATTGACTTTTCAATGAATAACAGCACCAACACGTTCTTGGCAGTTTAAGGTTGCAATTTCACACTGTAACGCCTGGTAAAATGAGTTCTGCTTGTTGGCTTTCATCGCATTGAGGTCTGACCGCAAGAATTTCCTCACCACAGACCAGTGCAAAAAGTAATCCACTATTTTGATCTGTTTTGCATGTGCTGGATTTACATCTGAAAAGCACTGATCGCATTCGGCTCTTCATGTGAGTGTTCTAACAATTACAGATATGTCGGGTTAAAATTGATTACAGGTGGTGGAGTGGGATGTGTTAAGCTGTTTGATTTAGCGGGTGTTGGTGATGGTGAAGGTTGTCTGTTCTGGGTTAAATGCCATCTTGACAGGATGAGCAGAAACATTGCCATAATCCATAAACATGGAATCATGTTTGATTCCATAAACAAAATGCTTCCAGGATACAATGAAACAACATCATGGGTTTATTTTTTCATATCATAAATAATATTCCTTTTTTTTGTGCAATTTCATGAACAAAGTACTCATTGTCCAGTGACAGAGCACCAGAATTATAAGTCAGACACAGGGATGGGACATTGTGGGAGTTAATTGTACTGCTATCACATTGTCTTCTCCCAACAGCTCATTTTCTCAAGCTCCCCGCTGATGAGTCCATTTGATGTGAATATAAAGTAATTACTGGTGGATTACTGTTTGTGACATCAGAGGATGAACACTTAACACGCCAGCATGTTATTCCTCTGTCTGCTATTTTACCGGGGATGATAGCCCATTTAAAACAAGTGGATTGAGGCCTCTGTTAAGATAACGGACATGGGAATGTCATACGAACACATTCAACATTCATCCACTGACATCGCCAATGGTAATTTTTAAGTTTAGGTGACCAGCGCTGTAGCTTAAAGTATAGTTTTCTTTATTCATTTCCCAGTATTCAAGTGCTGAGTGACACTAGAATGTAACTCATGCCAGCATCAGTCGGCAAACCAGTCATCATTGAATGGAAAACTGGAACGATAAAATCTTGTTTCAGGTGCTCTTATCATTCATATATTCTCTGCCTCAAGCCAGCAAAATTATAGCTTATTGTATTTTTCATCATGTTACGTATCGTCCTGTGGTAATATTAGAGGAGGAAGATGAGCTCAGAAGGCACTGGTTATGCAGAAGATGATATTTCTGAAAGAACAGACTAGGCTGACTGTGGCAATCAGCCACTGTTATCACGACAAATGTCAGTGCCTAATGTATGCAAACAAATACAATTGTTCTCACTGGAGAAGTCAACCATCTTTAAAACCCATCAATGGGGCTCCCACTGTCCAATGCCCTCACTGTCCATGCTGCACGTCCTCACATAAATTACTCCTCAGTCAAGTGATGAATCTACCTTTGCCGTTATAGAAACCCAAATATCATTAACTGCACCAACACACCTTCAGTCTTTCTTAGAACATCTCAGAAAGATTCTGATAGCACCTTCCCCCCCCCCCCCCCCTCTGTCATGTATCTCACACTACTGTACATAACTGTATCTTACCATGCTATACATGACTGTAACTGGATATGACCTGTAACCACAAGCTTACCTTACCGCCAGGGGTGCACTTGCAGGAGACACTGGATACCTGTTCTACACAGGTATATAAAGACAGGTCTCAGGCAAGTGTGGCATTCGAGAGCTGTGTGATAAAGGTGCAGGTCCGGAGTGACCTTGACTTCAGCATATGCTTCGTGTGAGTCTGTACTGCAGGGTCAGGACTTTACACCATCCCCCCACCCTGCCCCAGCCCACCGCCCACCCCCAAAGACGACAAATACTAGAAATGTAACACAAAAGTAGAAAATGTGAGAAACACTCAACAGGTCAGGCAACATCTGCGAAGAAAACAGGTATGTTAACTTTCCGGGTACAGATGGAATTAAGTGTTTGGATAAATTTGTTTGCAGTTGTGGATTTGATGTTGGTGTTTATATTTGTAGTGAAGTGAGGGTGAGACCCTTAACACTGGACTGAAGGCAGGCGATCATAGAAAGGATGGTAGTGATAAAGATTGCGTGACTATTGGTGCATTAGGAATGGGAAGGATGGTTCATATTAAGTGTTCCTAGCTGAGCCACTCTCAGGCAGCTAGGGGCAGTGGTGGTCAACGTCTTCATCCTCGTCATGCTCCTCTTCCTCCTGTACCTCATTATGCTCCTGCTCCTCCATCTGTTGCACATCTTGTTGCCCAGGTGGTAGCCTGCACCCTCATGATGGCAAAGTTATGGAGCATGCAGCAGGTGACCACAGATCGGGATTCCCACTGAGGGGCATCCTGCAAAGCTCCTTCAGAATGGTCCAGAGCGGAAGTGTTGCTTGAACATGCCGACTGTCTGCATGATGATGTTTATGGTTGGAAGCATGGCTCTACTTATAGGCCACCTTTGCAGCTGTGCCCAAGTTCCTAACAGGAATCATGAGCCAAATTTAGAGAGAATAGCCCTTGTCCCTCAGTAGCCAACCTGTAACCTAACAGCCTGGTTGGAATAAAGCTGGGACAGAGGACTGGCGCAGGATGAATGCATCATGACTGCTGTCAGGACACCGGTCACAGACCCGCATGATGCATTGCCTGTGGTCGCAAAGAAGCTGAACGTTGTGGGAGGAAATCCCTGCTTTTCAGAAAGATGCCAGGATGGCGTTGGGGAGCACGCGAGGCAATGTAGGTGCAGTCTATGGCACCTTGCACCCGGGGGGAAGCCTGCAATGTAGGCGAAGCTTGGCACTCTCTCGTCCTGTTTCACGCTGTCCGTGGGGAAGAGATGTAACTATTCCTCCTGGCGTAGAGAGCCTTGGTGATCTCCCTAATACAGCGGGAAACTATAAACTGCAAAATGTCACTGATGTCACCTGCTGCGGCCTGGAAGGAGCCTGTTGCATAACAGTTAAGGGCCCTGGTGACCATGACAGCCACAGGCAGTGCTACCGATGCCCTGGTACGAGGTTTAAGTGTGGTTGCAGCAGTTGACATAACTTCAGTGTTTTAGTAGTTTGGTTTTGGTTAAAAATTATAGCCTGATATTAAAATTATCAGAAATGCTCTAATTCTGGATAATGTAAACAAGAACTATACCAATTATGCATTTATCTCATTGCTGTTCATAGGACCTTGCTGTGTGCAAATTGGCATCTGGGTTTCCCTACAAAACAACGGTGACTACATCTCAAAACAAGCAATTGGTTGGATGTGAAGTGCTTTGGGACATCCCAAGGAGCTATATAAATACAAATTCTTTCTTTCTTTATTGACATTTTTCATAATGATCTTTGTTTTGGACTCTTAGATGAAATAAAAGTGGGAGGGAATTAACTCAGGAGTTTTCTTTTCTTGTCGTTTGCAATTTTATTGCAAAGATGTATATATTAAGGATTGCAAACAACAGCTATAGAGTCCTTTGTTTGTAGATGTCGAAACAAGCTAATCTGAGTGTATTATGATAGATAAACCCCTGAGATAATAAGCCGTTGCATGTTACTAAACTGACAATGCAGACTCGTGGCACAGAGGGTAATGTAAATGTAATTGTTTCTTCATCTTTAACTTTGAAAATCTGCGAAAACATTTGAGGTCATTAAATGTATTTAATATTCAAGCTTGCTGTTTCATTTTTATTGATAAGACACAACGGATCAAAATTCAGGGTCCCGATAAGGCCCGTTACTGACAGAATGCAGCAGCCAGATGATGGAATCGAAAGGCCGCCGATTTCTGGTTGAATGACCGTCGCCAGCCAAATTCAGCAGGGGTTTTTTTCTGGTGGTCCACACTTCTGCCCCAAGCGGCCATAAGTGCGTCATCAGTGCGCACACCGCCGGGACCACCCACCCCCATCGGACTTCAGGCCGAAAAATCTAATGCCCGCCAAGCGGTGCCCCTGACAGCTTTCTCTGTCGGTGCACCTTGTATTCTGTCTGTGAGCCCTGGCGGTGTGGCGGCCATTAAAGGCCATGGTCCACTGCCACAGCCGGCAGTTTTTTTTTTCTTTTTGTCGGCCGACATCCATGTCAACCGGTCTATTGTTCCGTCGGGTGCCAAGCAGCTGGCCCGGCCGAAACCCTCCCTGGTGGTCCAGTGTCCGATCGCGACTCATGGCCGATTCTCTCTCCTTTAAAGAAGGGGAGATACGTCACCACCCGCTCTGCCGCTGAGTGAAAGCGGTGGAGAACCCGTCCCGCCTCCACTTCCGCACCTCACCAGCACTTACCGCTGCACTTCCGCCCCCATTATGACCGACTTCCTGGAGCTTAAAAAAAAAGACGAAGAGCTGAATATCGATCAAAAGTCGACCTCATCCTACCCAGCGGTGAAAACACTTAAAAACCGGTAAATGTGGCAGGTTTCTGGCGGGCCTGAATTTCAGCCCCACCATGTCCTTTATTTCTGTTGGGGGCTATGTCTTTAATCCATCATGATACGCATCCATTCATGTAGGCATCTTATCCACGCATTCAAATATCAGAAGATCATCATCATAGGCAGTCCCTCGGAATCGAGGAAGACTTGCTTCCATCTTAACATAAGTTCTTAAGTGGCTGTACAGTCCAATATGAGAACCACAGTCCCTGCCCCAGGTGGGACAGATAGTCGTTGAGGGAAGGGGGGGGCGGGGGGGGGGGGGGTGGAACTGGATTGCTGCATGCTCTTTCCGCTGCCTGCGCTTGTTTTCTGCATGCTCTCGGCGACGAGACTCAAGGTGCTCAGCGTCCTCCCGGATGCACTTCCTCCACTTAGGGCGGTCTTTGGCCAGGGACTCCCAGGTGTCAGTGGGGATGTTGCACTTTATCAGGGAGGCTTTGAGGGTGTCCTTGTAACGTTTCCGCTGCCCACCTTCGGCTTGTTTGCCAGGAAGCAGTTCCGAGTGGAGCCCTTGCTTTGGGAGTCTCGTGTCTGGCATGCGAACAATGTGGCCTGCCCAGCGGAGCTGATCCATGCTTCATCAGTGCTTCAATGCTGGGGATGTTGGCCTGGTCGAGGACGCTAACGTTGGTGCATCTATCCTCCCAGGGGATTTTACGATCTTGCGGAGACATCGTTGGTGGTAGTTCTCCAGCGACTTGAGAAGATAACATACTAATGAGTCCTACAGAGTTGTTAAAATAATACAGGAAAACTTTAAAGCAGAAGCTTGTCCTTTTGGAAGGGAGTATTGGGAAACTGCGCAAATGCACCTTTTAATTTTCCATCCATTATGGATAGAAAGTCACTGATTGTGTGTGTGTGATTTCATGATATGTCCCATTAACCTTGATTGTCTGGTGACTCCAGGAAATTTCCATTTGAGGAGTTCACCCTGGACATCATTGAGTGCGAAAGTATCAAGGGATTGGGGATGGTGAAACAGAAGGCTTGCCCAAGTTCAGTACAATGATGGGTGCTGTTGGGGTAAATTGTACAATAGCAAAATTGCAGTGGGCTTGGCTGAATCATCTGCATGGCCATCTCCTGAACTGTTCCAGGAAGGTACCTGGCACTACCTATTGTTACTGAATCCCTGCAGCCACCTTCCACAGGAAAAGTACATAGAAGACATTTGTTAGAGGTTAACCGGCATTCACAATACCCCAACCCTAAGGGGTAGCACCAAGGGAAAAAACTCACACATATAGGGCCCAAATTTCGAGCCACGCCTAGAACGGCGCAGTCCCGACCTGGACGCCCGTTTTTCGCGCCACAAAGTGCGCCTAAAAAAAACCTCCATATTCTCCACCTCCCTGCAGGTCCTCTGGCCCTCGGCGCAGCGCAGCAGGAGCTGTAGGGGGCGGAGCCAGGTCCCTGTGCTGAAAACAGTGCTGAGACCTCTGCACATGCGCACTACAGTGGGCGCGCAAGTGCAGTCGCTCCAGGCACCCGAAACTGTGTGGGAGGGGCTGAAGCACGCAGCCCCTAGCCCTAGCCGAATGGCCTCACTGGGGCTGCGTGAATAAGGCTCCTCCCACGGCCAGCTCCTTCTTCCTCCCGACCCGACTCGACTCCCGCTTCCCGCCTCCGACCGGACCCGACCCGACCCGACTCCCGCTCCTGCTCCACCCCACCCCCCCCCCCCGACTGGACCCGACCCGACTCCCGCTCCCGCTCCCCCCCGCCCCCGCCCCCAGACTGGATCCGACCTGACCTCCCTCTCCCCGACCTGGCCTCCCTCTCCCTCCCTCCCTCCCCCCGACCCGAACCGAACCGACCTCCCTCCCTCCCACCACCCCCCCGACCCGACCCAACGGCACCTACCTGTAAATCTGGTGCTGGGGACGGGCCCTGCCCGAAGTCTCTGGCCCGGCCCATTCAGCCTCCCTTCCCCTTCTCCTTCCCCCCCCCCCAATCTCCTTCCCCCCATCTCCTTCCCCCCATCTCCTTCCCCCCCATCTCCTTCCCCCCCATCTCCTTCTCCCCCCCATCTCCTTCTCCCCCCCATCTCCTTCCCCCCCATCTCCTTCCCCCCCCCCATCTCCTTCCGCCCCCCCATCTCCTTTCCCCCATCTCCTTCCCCCATCTCCTTTCCCCCATCTCCTTTCCCCCATCTCCTTTCCCCCATCTCCTTTCTCCCCCTTCTCCCCCCCTTCCCCCCTTCTCCCCCCCTCCCCCTTCCAGAGATTAAAGATCAAATGCGTGCAGCCCAAGAGTTAAATAATAGAGGCATTTAAAATACTGTGTGCTTGTTTCATTTTCTTTGAAGCCATTTGTGCCATTTCTCCAGGGTTTCTGCTGCTCCTCTACTAAAGTTACAGCAAGAGATGGGGAAACACCTGTGGTAATTCTACCCCAGGATGTCAAACTTGGAGCTACCAGGTTTCAGCACACATCTAGTAATTCTCCTGGTTGAGAGATAGTTCCTCATACCTAGACATAAAGGGCTAAAAATTGGTCAAGGCTCCTTTCCCTAACCAGCAGCCCGTCAACACGAGGGCCCTAACTGGGAGCCGGCCCAAAATTGGACCTCAGGCTTCATTGTCATAATTTGGGCCAGCTGCCTCCACAGGCAGATCACCACTTTTCTAAACAACAACAAAAACTTGCATTTATATCGCGCCTTTAACGTAGTGAACCATATCCAGACGCTTCACAGGAGTATTACGACATTACAAAAATTGACACCACACTTCAGGAAAGACGTAAAGGCATTGAGAAAGGGCGCAGAGGATGTTTAGCAGGATGTTAGCAGAGCTGAGGGAGTTCAGTTAGGAGGAGAGGTTGGAAAAGTTAGGACTGTTCCCCTGGGAATAGAGAAGGTTAAGAGTGACCTAATAGAGGCTTTCAAGATGATGAGAGGTTTTGATAGAGTAAATAGAGAAAAAATATTCCGTCTGGTGAGTGGTTCAATATCCAGAGGTTATGGTTTCACAATCATTGGAAAAAGATCGAGAAGGGAGAGGAGGGAGAAAAAAAATCAGTCAGGGAGTTATTGGGATCTGGAACGTTCTGCCTAAAAAGGTGATAGAAGCTGGTTCCATCAATACATTTAAAAGTGAGTTGGACAGGTAGTTGAGGATGAGTGACCAACAGAGTTAGAGACAGAAGTGGGCTGCTTGCCTTGCTGGCAGCGGCCCAAAGGTGTCCTGGGGGAGGGGGGAGGTGGAGTGGAATTGGGGGGGAGCTGATGGTTAGGAGTACTCTGGAGTCAGGGGAACACTTCTGCTCCTCCTGACTCTACAGCATCGATTTCTGAATTATTTTAAAGAAAATAGTCTTACCTTTCGCCACTGAAGAATCCCAAGTGGAACAGGCCCCGCTCCTGCATCGTTCATCGCCAACCAAATTTCAGCAAGGGGACCGAAAACAGGTGATAGACCCCTCACTTACATATGTAAGGGGCCTAACACCTGTGTTAGGCAGCTACCAGAGGCGCCTGAAAAATGGGCCCGACTGATTTAGCAGTGGCCTGAACACACGTGGTAAGTTCTCCGTATCTGCCCCCTCGCTTTTTTGCCAATTACTTTAAATCTGTGTCTGCTGGTTACCAACCCTCCTTTCAGTGGCCGTTCCAATGCTAATTTTTCATTGTTATGCCTATAAAATGAATGCAACTATGTTGAATTTTCTCCCCCACGATAAGGAGCTGGACAATCCTGATATCATCGAGAGTTATGAAATAATCTTATTTTGGTGGAAAGATATAGCATTTCTGTGTGGGTTGTTCTGTTCTTATGAATTATACAATGACAAAAAGGATTACATTATGCGATGAATCGGTCGCGTATCTAGTATTCCAGTAATGTAACACAAAATTATTTCACTGGAAAGATTAAATAAAGTAGCTATACTTACTTAAACATGAATGAGTTTGTGTACAAGACATTGACGGGAATCTTAACCCCAAAGAATGGGTTGGTTGGAGTTGGGTGGGAGATTAAAGTTTTAAAAATCTGAATCCCGACCCCAACACCGCTTCCACCCTGTTCACTTCCGGTTTTAACGGAGGTGGGACAGGGGTGGGCGGGCAACCAACTTGCTCCCAGGAGGCGGGTTAGCAATTTAAATATGATATTATAAATAGTAAGAGAGTATTAAGAGGCGGGATGGGGTCTATTAGGGACAAAGAAGGTGATATATGCTTAGAGGCGCAGGGCAAGGCTAGAATACTTAATGAGTACTTTATATCGGTGTTTACTAAATAAAAGGATGATGACAAAATATCGGTAGAAGCGGAAATGGTAGAGGTAATGGATGGGGTGACAATTGATAGGCCGGATGTACTGGAAAGGTCGGATATGCTTCGAGTAGATAAGTCACCTGGTCCAGATAGCTTGCATCCCAGGTTGCTAAGTGAAGTGGGGGTGGAGATAGCGGAAGGGCTTGCCATAATCTTCCAATCTTCCCTAGATGCGGGCAAGATGCCAGAGGAATGGAAAGTGGCAAATGTGGCACCCTTGTTCAAGAATGGGTATAAGGATAATCCTAGAAACAGTGTAACATCAGTGGTGGGTAAGGTTTTAGAAACATTAATCAGGGGAAAAAATTAACAGGTCCTTGGAGAGGTTTAAGTTAATTAAGGAGAGGCAGCACGGATTTGTAAAAGGCAGATCGTGTTTGACTAATCTAATTGAATTCTTTGATGAAGTAACAGAGAAGGTTAATGAAGGGAATGCAGTGGATGGTGCCTATATTGATTTTAAGAAAATATTTACAAAGTATCACATAAAAGGCTGGTTAACAAAATTGTGGCTCATGGAATAGGAGGGCCAGTGTTAGCTAGGATAAGAAATAGGCGTAAGGATAGAAAACAGTGAGTTGTGGTAAAAAATGGTTGTTTTTCAGACTAGAGGATGGGAGTCAGTGGTGTTCCCCAAGGGTCAGTGCTAGGACCACTGTTTGTTTAATCTATATGTAAATGACTTGGAATAAGGAGAAGGCAATCGATCAGGGTAGCACTTGGGTAAATGAAAACCAGAGCGTGCCAGGAAGGGACAGAATGTATAAACGTAAAGGTGAATCAGAAAGTGGGGTCAAAGCAGGACAAAATGGTAAAAAAGCACATTTAAAAGCTCTTTATCTGAATGCATGTAACAGTTGACGGCACAAATAGATACAAATGGGTATGATCTGATAGCTATTCCAGAGACGTGGTTGCAAGGTGACCAGGACTGGGAACTAAATATTCAGGAACAATTCGGAAGGACAGACAGAAAGGAAAAGGAGGTGGGCGAGCACTGTTAATGAAGGATGAGATCAGTGCATTAGTAAGAAATGATATTGGCTCAGAAGATCAAAATATTGACACAGTTTGGGTGGAAATAAGGAATAATAAGGGGAAAAAGTTGCTGGTGAGCATATTCTATAGATCCCCTAACAGTAGCTACACTGTTGGATTGAATATAAATCAAGAAATAATGGAGGCTTGTAATAAACGAATGGCAATAATCATGGGCGATTTTAACCTTCATATTCATTGGACAAAGCAAATTGGCCAGGGTAACTTTGAAGAAGAAATCATTGAGTGTATCCGGGATAGTTTCCTTGAACAGTACATTGTGGACCCAACCAGGGAGCAGGCTATCTTAGATCTGGTATTATGTAATGAGACAGGACTAATAAATGATCTCCTAGTAAAGGATCCTCTAGGAATGAGTGACCATAACATGGTTGAATTTCAAATTCAGTTGGAGGGTGAGAAAGTTGATTCTCAAACCAATGTTTGATTCTCAAGCTAAATAAAGGAGATTGCAAAGGTATGAGGGCAGAGTTGGCTAAAGTGGACTGGGAAAATAGATTAAAGTATGGGACGGTTGATGAGCAGTGGCAGACATTTAAGGGGATATTTCATAACTCACAACAAAAATATATCCCAATGAGAAGGAAAGACTGCAAGAGAAGGGATAACTATTCGTGGCAAACTAAGCAAATAAGGGATGGTATCAAATTGGAAACAAGGGCATACAATGTGGCCAAGACCAGTGGGAGGCCAGAGGATTGGGAAACTTTTAAAAGCCAGCAAAGAATGATTAAAAAAATGATAGAGAGGGAAGATAGATTATGAAAGTAAACTAGCACGAAATATAAAAACAGATAGTAAGAGTTTCTACAGGTACATAAAAAGGAAAAGAGTGTCTAAAGTAAATGTTGGCCCCCTAGAGGATGAGACTGGGGAATTAATAATGGAGAACAGGGAAATGGCAGAGACTTTGAACAAATATTTTGTATCGGTCTTCACGGTAGAAGACATTAAAAACATCCCAATAGTGGATAATCAAGGGGCTATAGGGAGGGAGGAACTTAATACAATCAATATCACTAATGAAGTAGTACTCAGTAAAATAATGGGATTAAAGGCAGACAAGTCCCTTGGACCTGATGGCTTACCTACTAGGGTCTTTTGAGAGGTGGCTGCGGAGATAGTGGATGCATTGGTTGTAATTTATCAGAATTCCCTGGGATCTGGGGCAGCCCCAGCGGATTGGAAAATCGCAAATGTAACACCACTATTTAAAAAAGGAGGCAGACAAAAAGCAGGAAACTATAGATCAGTGAGCCTAACATCTGTCATTGGGAAAATGCTGGAGTCCATTATTAAGGAAGCAATAGCGGAGCATTTGGAAAAGCATAATTCAATCAAGCAGAGTCAGCATGGTTTTATGAAAGGGAAATCATGTTTGACAAATTTGCTGGAGTTCTTTGAGGATGTAACGAGCAGGGTGGATAATGGGGAACCAGTGGATGTGGTGTACTTGGATTTGCAGAAGACATGTGATAAGGTGCCACATAAAAGGTTACTGCATAAGATAAATGTTCATGGGGTTCGGGATAATATATTAGCATGGATAGAGGATTGGCTAACTAACAGAAAACAAAGAGTCGGGATAAATGGGTCATTTTCCGGTTGGTAAACAGTGACTAGTGGGGTGTCGCAGGGATCGGTGGTGGGTCCTCAACTATTTACAATCTATATTAATGATTTGGATGAAGGGACCGAGTGTAATGTAGCCAAGTTTGCTGATGATACAAAGATGGGTGGGAAAGCAAATTGTGAGGATACCAAAAATCTGCAAAGGGATATAGACAGGCTAAGTGAGTGGGCAAAAATTTGGCAGATGGAGTATAATGTGGCAAAATGTGAGGTTATCCTCTTTGGCAGGAAAAAATAGAAAAGCTAGATTATAATTTAAATGGAGAAAAATTGCAAATTGCTGCTGTACAGAGGGATCTGGGGGCTCTTGTGCATGAAACACAAAAAGTTAGGATGCAGGTACAGCAATTAATTAGGAAGGCAAATCGAATGTTGGCCTGTATTGCAAGAGGGATAGAATATAAAAGCAGAGAAGTCCTGCTACAACTGTACAGGGTATTGGTGAGGCCACACCTAGGCCCCAAGTTTTCACATGATTTGCTCCTGATTTTTAGGAGCAACTGGTAGAGAACGGAGTATCTTAGAAATCGGAATTCTCCACATTTAAGTTTTCTGCAGTTCTAGTCAGGTAGAACAGTTTCACTTTTGAACAGAATTTTTTTTTCAAAAGGGGGCGTGTCCGGCCACTGACGCCTGATTTGAAAGTTTCCACAGTGAAAACGTACTCCAAACTAACTTAGAATGGAGCAAGTGAAGATTTTTGTACGCTTGAAAAAACCTTGTCTACACATTAAAAAATCAGGCGCAGGTTACAAATTAGGCGTCCGGAACGAGGTGGGGGGGGGGAGGGGGGGCAGAAGGGAAGACATTAAATTCTACAATAAATCCTTAGTTATACTTATACAAATATTATACAAATAAATCCAACCTGAATAAAAATTTATAAGCAAAGAAAAGATTAAATAAACCATGTTCCTACCTGTGTGAAAGTGCTTCAGGCAGGCCTTTCAGGCAGCGGTTTGCTGTCGGGCCCGACCGACGGCAGGGGGAGAAAGCTGCAAGAAGCCTCAGTGCTGATCATGGAAGGGCAATGTGGTTTTATTAAAAAATGTTAAAAATTGAACAGCTACAAAGAATTTGAATAGTCTCAAACAAGTGCATGTGTCCCGTTTATCACAGTCTATCTTTAATTACAGAATGCACTCCCTCACACACAGAAATATCAAGAAAATTAAAATACAAGCCTTTGCAAGGGTTCAATAAACAAATTTTCACTTTTTCTGCAGCACTTTTTAAAATGGCCGAGTGCCAATGTTTACTTCAGACTGCGCGTGCGCGAACGCTCCAACGCACACACGCAGGGTTGCCGGCACCAAAAAAACTCATTTAAATTGTACCCGCCCCCTCCTACTTACAAAATCGGCGCGAGTGGTAGGCTCCGCCCCCTGTGCGCCGCGCCAAGCAGACATCGAGCTGCAAGGCGCTCGAGAATACCGCGTTTTTTTTCAGGCGCCGTTTTCAGCTCGGAGGGGCGCCCAGCTCGGAGGGGCGCCTGTTTTGCCGCGTGTGGAAACTTGGGGCCCTAGAATACTGCTTACAGTTTTGGTCTCCGTATTTAAGGAAGAGTATACTTGCATTGGAGGTTGTTGAGTATACTTGCATTGGAGGCTGTTCAGAGAAGATTCACTAGGTTGATTCTGGAGATGAGGGGATTGACTTATGAAGATAGGTTGAGTAGGTTGGGCCTATACTCATTGGAGAAGAATGAGAGCTGACCTTATTGAAACTTATAAGATAATGAGGGGGCTCGACAAGTTGGATGCAGAGAGGATATTGCCACTCATAGGGGAAACTAAAACTAGGGGACATAGTCTCAGAATAAAGGTACGCCCATTTAAAACTGAGATGAGGAGGAATTTCTTCTTTCAAAGGGCTGTAAATCTATGGAATTCTCTGCCCCAGAGAGCTGTGAAGGCTGGGTCATTGAATACATTAAAGGCAGAGAGAGACAGATTTTTGAGCGATAAGGGAATAAAGGGTTATGGGGAGCGGGCAAGGAACTGGAGCTGAGTCCATCATCAGATCAGCCATGACCATATTAAATGGCGGAGCAGGCTCAAGGGGCCAGGTGGCCTACTCCTGCTCCTATTTCTTATGTTCTTATATTGGAATACAGAGCAAGATTTCAAAATTTACCGATGATACCAAACTTGGAGGTGTGGCAAACAGTGAAGATGATGCCAATTAACTGCAACAGGACCTAGATAGGCTGGCAGAATGGGGCAGACAAGTGGCAGATGGAATTTAATACCGAGAAGTGTGAGGTGATGCATTTTGGCAGAAAGGATAGGGAGAGGCAATATAGACTTATGGCATAGTTCTGAAGAGTGTGCAGGGAAAGGGGGGCCTAGGTGTTCATGTGCATAGATCATTGAAGGTGTCAGGACATATTGAGAGAGTAGTTAGCAAAGCATATGGGATCCTGGGTTTGATAAGCAGAGGTATTGAATACAAAAGCAGGGAAGTTATGCTGAACCGTTATAAAGCTCTGGTTAGGCCACAACTAGAGTATTGGTCACCATACTTTAGGAGGATATGAAGATTCTTGAGAGGGTGCAGAGGAGAATTTCCAGAATGGTTCAAGGGTTGAAGTATTCTAGCGACATGGTTAGGTTGGAGAAGCTGGGGTTGTTCTCCTTGGAATAAAGGACGTTGAAGGAAGATTTGATTGAGGTATACAAGATTATGACGGCTTTGGATGAGGTAAATATAGAAAGGCTTTTCTCACTAGCTGATGGTACAAGAACTAGAGGGCACAGATTTAAGGTATTGGGCAAAAAATACAGGGGGGATTGTGAGGAAGAACTTTTTTACACAGCGAATGGTAATGACCTGGAACTCGCTGCCAATGAGGGGGTGGAAGCAGAGATGATCACTGATTTCAAAAGGAAATTGGATAGGCACTTGAGGGAAATAAACTTGCAGGGCAACGGGGATAGAGCGGGGGAATGGGACTGACTGGATTGCTCTACACAGAGCTGGCATGGAATCAATGGGCTGAATGGCCTCCTCCTGTGCCATAATGAGTCTATAGTGAGGCTGGAAGCCACGGATTTAACCTGCTATGCAGCTTTAACCGTGTTCTCAGGCCTCGAGACTCCCGGCAGTTACAGCAAGGCAAGGATAGTGTTGTGTCTTTAAGCACTCTAGCAATGACTCCACAATGTAAGGTATTGTACTTGAACTGTGGTGACCTTAGTCCATTTATTGCAGCTCCTGAATGAGGGTACAGCACGGTGATCTCCCTTTTATACCTAGTTACCTGTAGTGTACAGGTGACCCCTAGGTCCCACCAGTTGGTACAAGCGTAGTGTATAAAGTGTGAAGGTACATTCAGTAGTCTTATGTAACGTTCATTGAGTGTACAGGGAGTATATTTATATTATACATATACAACATCACTCTCCCCTAAGTCTTGTGCCACTGGCCTTTGCATTGTGTGCTCTGGCCCTAGACTTGAGTGCCCAAAGCCCTTGCACCTTGTCTATGCTTTGGCTTGGCTCTCTCCCTGTTGACCCCCAAGTCCTTATTGCCACAACATTGGGAAATGGTCAGCAGTGGACGGTTAGAGGCTGCAGTGGGGGTTGAGTGGGTTCTGGGTGTGATCCATGTGTGTCCATGGCTACATACGTCCATTTCTCCCCACCCCCACCCCATTCATAGACCATGTGTGTGGCTCAACACCTGCATGTGCATACATGTACAGAAGGAAAGAACAGAAAAAAACCCATAGGATTAATTACATCACTGTTTGGGTTCTGCAGTCGTGGAACAAGTACATTTTACAGGTAAGGTACATATGTGACATCAGAGTCTTGCCCCTGGGTTGTGTAGGTGCAGGTGGGTGAGGACGCTAGTTCCAGAGTGCCAGGACAGTGTCCAGGTTGTCTGATGGTGGCGCTGCGTGGATGTCCAGGTATCCCATGACACCGCGTGGATCATTGCTGGTGATGGTCCAACGCTGCGAGGAAGAAGATGGATGAAACAAATCCGTTGGAGCTGGGAGAACCTGGGCGGGCTCGGATTGCTCACTTGGCTGAGTCTCAAGGCCTTTGCCGTTGCCTAGTGGTGGGCAGATCCACAGGAATTTGTGGCCTCCCTGTCCTCCTTTGAGGGCTGTGGTGCCCCCCTGCTGCCCTTCAGTGATGGTCATCCCAGGTCCCATTGGGAAAGCTGGAAAGTGCTCGCCTCTTGCTCCCAGTACTGGCCCTGGTGTCCAGAGAGGTAGGGCCGATCGGGGGCAGGGTATCAATAGTGGTGCCTTTGCCGTCCGCTGATTGCTGGCCCTGCAGCTGGTATGCTCCCTCTGTGTGTGGCCATGCTCCCTGGGGCATCACATTGGTCCCGGAGGCGCAGGCTACATGATCGGGTAGCCCGCTGGGCCTGGGTGCTTCCGACAGGAGGTTGCCCTTGTTTTTGTTGGCGTACATGTAGAACCCGGCATCGCACATCATTACTTAATTTACAGTCATATTATATTGGTTCCGACCGCAATCGCCCGACTTAACATGGTTAGTTACATTTACATACTTGCATTTGTCAATTACATCAGTTACATGTGTATCAACGGCATCGCTGTATAAAGAGTGGAACTGTCCCTTTAATTGTGATGGGTTGCCGGTCTCCTTTAAGAGGGCCTTGCAATCTTTACCCCAATCTGGTTCACTGCTCGGCATCACGTGTTGCTCCCTCAACGCTGCCCCTCGTGGTCTGGCCACTGCCATCTTTACTTCAAGCGCTTCACGTCGTGGTGCGGGCGCCATCTTCTTTCTCTCCACGAGGTAGGCTGCAGTGATCCTTTTTTCCCCAGATTCTGCCACGGAAGCAGGGAAGTTGCCTTTTGCGCTGATTCTCTTCCTCTGGAGTCTTGCCACTGGAGCCTGGGAGGTGAGTTCTGGTCATTTCGGCAGGATCATCTCGCCGTTGGGTTGAGCGGTCTGTGTCGTCTCCATGCAGTCGAGTTGAGCGGTTGGTTTCTCAGGTGCTGTGCTGGATCCAAATTTGGGGCCGCGTAGGACGTCGATTGCTGGAGGCTGGAGGTTCTCCCAGCTCCAACGGATTTGTTTCATCCATCTTCTTCCTCGCAGCGTTGGACCATCACCAGCAATGATCCACATGGCATCATGGGATACCTGGACATCCACGCTGCCAACGACTGGGATGGTGTTGTTTGTGTAGGTGAGCAGCTTCACTTGGATCGGGATCATTTTAGGTTGCTCGATTGGATTGTCCCAGAGTTTCTCAAAGGCCACCTGATTCATCGGTGATTGGCTCGCCCTTGTGTCCATCTCCATCGTGACTGGAACATCGTTGATTTTGACTTCCATTTTCAGCGGAGAGCTCTCGGTGGAGCAGGTAAACACTCTGTACACCTCATCGTGGGGCTGAGCTGCCTCATGGACTCTCTCTTCATCGTCGCTGGAGTCCAGATGATTGGCCAACTCTTCATCAACTCGATGAGTACAACTTGCACATTCGCTGGAGGTGGCCCTTCGTGTTACAGCCTTTGCAAGTATAGTCTTTGTAGCGGCACTGGTGGGCCCTGTGATTTCCTCCACAGCGCCAGCATGGGGTTGTCCAGTTGGCCCCATTGGCGGACTCAGGGATGCGGGTCTCGGGGTTCTGTTCTCTCTACCCTGAGAGAGACTGCTAGCAGAGCCTTGCCTCTGAAAGGCGCAAGTCGGTTAATGTAACTTGCCGGGTTAGAGTCCTGAGGGTGAGTCATCCGCTTGGAATCGCAGGCCGAGACCATGAATGCCTGGCTCACATTAATTGCGTTCTGCAGCGTGACCATGGTGTCCGCAGAGAGCAGCCTGTAGAGAAGGCACTCGTGGCCGATTCCAATAACGGAAATATCCCGCAGCGCTTCGGTGAGGTGGTCGCCAAAATCACATGGTAGCCAATCGTGTGAGGTCTGCAGCATATTTTGCGATTTCTTGGCCTTCAGGCTGCCGGTGGGCGTAGAACCGGTGTCTGGCTGTGAGGATGCTCTCTTTAGGTTTGAGCTGTTCCTGTATCATCGTTACAAGCTCCGCATATGTTTTCGTTGCTGCCTTCTCTGGGGCTAGCAAGTCCCTGACGAGGCCATAGACGATGGACCCACAACTGCTGAGCAAGATAGCTCTGCGCTTATCAGCCAGTGAGGCCGGTGTGTCTCCCGCCAGGTTACTTGCAATGAAAAAGTGTTCGAGCCTTTCCACAAAGGCCTCCCAATCTTCCCTATCAGCGAATTGTTGAAACATGCCAAGGTTAGCCATTTTTCACATGGAAATTCATAACCTCGTCGCCAGTTGTTGTGTCTGTAAGCAATCTAGTAGTGATTCCACGAGGTAAGGTATTGTACTTGAACTGTGGTGACCTCAGTCCATTTATTACAGCTACTGAGTGAGGGTACAGTATGGTGAGCTCACTTTTATCCCTAGTTACCTGTCGTGTACAAGTGGCCCCTAGGTCTCCACCAGTTGCACCCTCTGGTGGTACAAGCATAGTATATACAATGTGAAGGTACATTCAGTAATCTTATGTAACTGTACATTAAGTGTACAGGGAGTATACTTATATTATACATACACAATAGATAACCTTGGGGAGCAATCCTTGTTGGCCAGGTGGAGCAGGAGAGCTTTCTCTTGGCCCCCCAAGCTCCCCCCACTATCAGCACCCCCCAAACAAATCCCCTCTTCCCTGGTCGGGGATCGGACACCTCCCCCCCTCCGGGTCAGGGATGGACCGGTCTCCAGAGTCAGAGATCGGACCCCCCTCGGGGTTGGGGATTGAACATCTGCTGGGGTCAGGGATCGGAGGATCTCTGGATCGGACCCTCGGGGGTCTGGGCTCGTACCTACCTGGGGCTGCAGCCTCTTTGCCAGCACTCCCCACCTGACTGGAAGCCAGCCTATCAAGCTGACTTCTGGGCGGGGAACCTGTCTGTGACATTGCACACTGTGGCGGTACGGGGAAACCCAAACTTCCAGGCTCACGCCCCCCCCTCTGCCCCAGGTGGGTCTAAATGTCAAAATTCCAGCCATTTTGTATGATTGTAACTTTCCATCACTGTATCTCTGCCCATCCGATCAATCATACACACAATTACAACAATTCTAAAGGACTAAAAATTTACTCTCTTAAATAAAAAGCCTACTTTGAGACCAGAACTTGTAACAGATTATCCAAAGACAATTGTTAAAAGGTATTAGAAAATTTCCATGCAGGTGCTGTGCCCAGAAATTAAATAATCAAGCAGTTAAAAAATGTTTACTGATGCATGTATGGTGCAAATATTAATAATGATGTCTAAGGCTAAGATGGAGATGATAAAAATGGAACAAAAACTATTTTTTTAATGTGAAATGGCTACTTAGCATTGCTGATCATTTGCCTTTTTGTCCTTTGCAGAACCATGGGCGCCACACTTGGGAAAAGTTGAGTTTAAGGGGGAACAAAATTGGCATGAAAATGATCTAACAACTCAATTTTCTAGATGGTCGCATACAGTTGAATATGTACTGAACTCATATTCAACCAAAGTAATTGGCAAATAGATTTTTTTTCCACAGCTTCAGGTGAGTGAATATGCAAAATGTTCCATTTTAGCAGCCTATTGATTCTGGACACTCTGCAGCTCACAGTCGTGATTCATGTGTGCTGGCCCATTATTGACTGACACGATCTGATGTTGCTATTTCTCAATAGTTCTCAGATGGCCAGACTGCCATTTTGTTGGTCATATAGAATCACAGAAGGTGATTTTAACCCCCCAAAACAGGTGGAGGTTGGGTCACGTGGGAAGTAAAAACATTTTAAATTTCAAACAGGCACGGTTTTTAATTGACACGGGATCATATCGTCCTAAACTGAGCAGTTGATGGATAAAGTGTAACATCCCCACCGGCATCTGGAAGTCCCTGGCCCAAGACTGCCCAAAGTGGAGGAAGAGCATCCGGGAGGGCGCTGAGCACCTCGAGTCTCGTTGCCGAGAGCATGCAGAAACTAAGCGCAGACAGCGGAAGGAGCGTGTGGCAAACCAGACTCCCCACCCACCCTTTCCTTCAACGACTGTCTGTCCCACCTGTGACAGAGACTGTAATTCCCACATTGGACTGTACAGTCACCTAAGAACTCACTTTTAGAGTGGAAGCAAGTCTTCCTCGATTTCGAGGGACTGCCTATGATGATGATGGTAGATATTGCAAATGTCAAAATGGGGGTTGGGGTTGGCAGAGGTAGGGGAGAGCGGAAGCTTGAAAAAGCTAGGAAGGGTTCAGCTAATCAGGGAAGTGGCTGACGAGATAGAGAATGAGGTTTGGGAAGTTGCAGGAAAAGTAAAAGAAAAAGATGCTTAAGAAGCAAGACAAAGGATAAGAACCAGAGAAGAGGTTGACGAGGTAGGATATCACCAAATTCAGCCAAGTAGAATTAAATAAGAATAAACAGAGTTTCTGGTGTGATATTATGTGATAGCCACACTGTTGGAACTGCCTACAATGGACAGGAATTCAAAGGGTTAAGCCTATCATTGTGTGTTTTTGACAAAACAAAGCAAGGACCCTGAAAAAAAAATCAATGATATCAATGCTGTTTGCAACCAGCTTAAAGCACCAGGTAAATCACCATATGCACTCATTGATTTCCCACGGCTGTGTGCTTCCAAATAGCATGAACATGCATGTGTGTTTTCTTTTGTTGAGCTTGGAATGCCTCGCAACAATGATTGACCCAACGTACATTTGTTGGTGGGATCATTGCGGACATTGAAATCTTTACAAGAATTTCTGAATGCTGCCTTATTAAACTGCAGTTATTTTTTTTTACAATATTTTTTTCTGAACTATCCCAAAAAACGATTACATAGCTATAACTGGATACTGATGATTAGGTTTGGAGGACAGCTGAACCCAACCTATCAGGATAGGATAAAAGCTGACTTGGTGTTGTACAATGCCCTTGCAAGCATGAAAAATGACTGCACTTTAAACTTGTTGCCTTAATATTGTTCTCCCTGACACTTATTTTTCAGGCACTGTCATTGCGAAAATGCTGGAGTCCATTATTAAGGAAGCATAATTCAATCAAGCAGAGTCTGCATGGTTTTATGAAAGGGAAATCATGTTTGACAAATTTGCTGGAGTTCTTTGAGGATGGAACGAGCAGGGTGGATAAGGGGGAACCAGTGGATGTGGTGCATTTGGATTTCCAGAAGGCATTCGATAAGGTGTCACATAAAAGGTTACTGCACAAGATAAAAGTTCATGTGGTTCGGGGTAATATATTAGCATGGATAGAGGATTGGCTAACGAACAAAAAACAGAGAGTCGGGATAAATGGGCCATTTTCCGGTTGGCAAACAATAACTAGTGGGGTACCGCAGGGATCAGTGCTGGGTCCTCAACTATTCACAATCTATATTAATGACTTGGATGAAGGGACTGAGTGTAATGTAGCCAAGTTTGCTGATGATACAAAGATGGGTGGGAAAGCAAATTGTGAGGAGGACACAAAAAATCTGCAAAGGGATATAGAAAGGCTAAGTGAGTGGGCAAAAAATTGGCAGATGGAGTATAATGTAGAAAAATGTGAGGTTATCCACTTTGACAGAAAAAATAGAAAAGCAAATTATAATTTAAATGGAGAAAAATTGCAAAGTGCTTCAGTACAGAGGGACCTGGGTGTCCTTGTGCATGAAACACAAAAGGTTAGTATGCAGGTACAGCAAGTGATCAGGAAGGCAAATGGAATGTTAGCCTTTACTGCAAGCGGGATATAGAGTATAAAAGCAGAGAAGTCCTGCTACAACTGTACAGGGTATTGGTGCGGCCACACCTAGAATACTGCATGCAGTTTTGGTCTCCGTATTTAAGGAAGGATATACTTGCATTGGAGGCTGTTCAGAGAAGATTCACTAGGTTGATTCCGGAGATGAGGGGGTTGACCTATGAAGATAGTTTAAGTAGGTTGGGTCTATATTCATTGGAGTTCAGAAGAATGAGAGGTGATCTTATCAAAACATTTAAGATAATGAGAGAGCTGGCTGCAGAGAGTATATTTCCACTCATAGGGGAAGCAAAAACTAGGGGGCATGGTCTCAGAATAAGGGACTGCCCATTTAAAACTGAGATGAGGAGGAATTTCTTCTCTCAGAGAGTTGTAAATCTATGGAATTCTCTGCCCCAGAGAGCTGTGGAGGCTGGGTCATTGAATATATTTAAGGTGGAGATAGACAGATTTTTGAGCGATAAGGGAATAGAGGGTTATGGGGAGCGAGCAGGGAAGTGGAACTGTGTCCATGATCAGATCAGCCATGACCTTATTAAATGGCAGAGCAGGCTAGTGGGGTCAAATGGCCTCCTCCTGCTCCTATTTCTTGTATTCTTGTGTGTTCTTGTGTACAAAGAGGAAAAGGGCATGAATACCAGGTACAGGTTTTCTGGGCTTCCTCAGATAGGTAGTTCTAGGCAGCAAACGTGGAATGTCCGTTGTGCTAAAGGTGCACGCACAGTGTGTTGTGATATCATTATAGACACTTTACACTGTCATACATTCTTATGACATCACTAACAAACGCACTCGCAAGATGGCTCTTAACAGAAAACTGTCATCATGTGACTTTGCCACATGACCCTTTTATTGTATTTACATTAGTAGTTGCAGTACATCAGCAGTCCACTAGGTGCAGCAGTAGTCCACTAGGGGGAACAATATTACATACATCACATCTTGAATCTCACTGGGAAAGTAGACACGAAGGAACAGGGCATCTTCTAGGTTGCAGGCAGACTGGAGCTTGAAGAGTATTCTTTAACCAGTTGAAATCAATGGAATTAAAAGCGGGTGGGTTCTACAAAAGGAGGGTGATCCACTCCACCAAATTAATGCCCAGGCAGCGAGCACAAAAATCCACCCTATTGTTGAAACCTAATTCTCAACATAATTTTTAATGATGTTCATAAAATGATTTACAAAATTACAAAATGTGCTCTTATGTGGAAAGATCCAAAAGGTTGTGATTAAAAGTCATCATTGAGGTTTGTTCCCTGTGCAACCTACTGATGGACAGAAGGAAAACAACTTCATGTGAGCAGAACAAAGGTTGGCCACAATATTCCAACTTGTAGATCCTAGGGCTAACATCACCCAATATATTTGTTCTGGTGACTGTTGCGTTGGCCCTAAAATTCCGGTCGAAGGCTTCCTTCGGACAAACACTTCCGAACAGAAATTTCTCTACGAATGTACCCGGTGGTCCCGGAGGCGTTTTGGATTCCGGTCGGGGGCCTTCTTTCCACATTCGCAGCGAGTCCATGTCTTCCAGATACGGACAGCGAAGCTGGAGTCACGTGGGCCTGAACCACCAATCACTGTGCAGTATTCTCATTGATAGTAATGGGAACTCCGATTTAGTTCCCATTACTATCAATGAGAATATCCCCCTAAAACATTCAAACACAACATAATAAATAAAAAAACACCACACATATTTAAAATTAATTGAAATTAAAGTTAATTACATTTTTTAGAAAAAAACATTTGTGGGATTTTTTTTAAATGTGTTTTAATAGGGTTTAAAATAAACTTACCTTAGTGGACAGAGTTTTTACTATAAAAATGTGTATTAAAATTTTATTTTTATATGTTTTAAAACTCTTATGCTAGTGAAAGTAAGCTATGCGCCTGCTTTCACCAGGTGTAAGAGTTTGAAGGACATTCGCTGGGCATAAGTTGGACAAATAGCGCAATCGCGCCTGCACGGGTGTCCTTCTCCCAGGGATGCGGAAGATCTAGCAAGACAGACTGGAAAAGCCGGGTTTCAGTGCATGCGCATTGCGCGTCAAAAACTGGCTTTTGCGAGGCCTCGCTGGATCCGTACGTATTCTGTCCAGACCCAGCAAGGCCGGAATTTCAGAGCCATTATGTTATGAAGCCGATATTCCAATAATTCTATATCACAGTCTCTCACCTATTCTCATTTCAGGCTAAATGATATGTGTTGTAATAATATTTATGCAGGTACTTCAAAGTATATATGCTGAATCACTTGCTTTTGCATACATTTATTGCAGTCATTATTTTCGGGTTGAAAACTCATACAGAGTTTTGTGCTGCATTCCTTCAGTTTACAAGTCATCATCATCATCATCATAGGCAGCCCCTCGGAATCGAGGAAGACTTGCTTCCACTCTTAAAATGAGTCCTTAGGTGGCTGAACAGTCCAATACAAGAATCACAGTCCCTGTCACAGGTAGGACAGACATTCGTTGAGGGAAAGGGAGGGTGCCTGCTCTTGATTTCTGCATGCTCTCAGCGATGAGACTCGAGGTGTTCAGTGCCCTCCCGGATGCACTTCCTCCACTTAGGGCGGTCTTTGGCCAGGGACTCCCAGGTGGCAGTGGGGATGCTGCACTTTATCAGGGAGGCTTTGAGGGCAAGTCCTTGCAACGGTTCCTCTGCCCACCTTTGGCTCTTTGCCATAAAGGAGTTCCGAGTAGAACGCTTGCTTTGGGAGTCTCGTGTCTGGCATGTGGACAATGTGGCCTGCCCAGCGGAGCTGATAGTCCAGTAACAATCAAGCAAATCCCTTCTTCTTATCTTCTCAGCTAATTCTTTCACATTTACAGCAATCCACTGTGGTTTCTTATTGGGAGCTCTCCACCCAGCATGAAAACATTGGGGGCTGAAATTGCCCTGTTTTGCGACTCCTGTTAGCGCCTCCGGTGGGTGTTAATGGGGCACAAAACTGTTTTTGTCCTGTTGGGTGGGGGTGGGGTGGGGGCACTACTGGTTCCTACTAGCTGATACGGTAGCTCCACGCCCCATTAGTAGTGCCCTGGACCACCGTGCAACCGGCAATGACACTATCGCCCTATGTTGCGACCCCTTGGCACCGCGCGGTGACCCCTCGCCACCCTGCGGCGGAAATTGGCCAACGCCCCGGGAAGCTGCCATGAGCCGTGTCAGCACTAGCCTCGCAGGTCACGAACCGGGCCGACATCTGCTCACGGGGCGGATGTTAAAGGGCAGATGGGGAGCCGACTCACTGGTCGACTTGTATTGCTCCTCCGTTGCGTGGTCCGAGCTGCCATCGTGATTTGTTTGTGTGCCGGGCTGTGGTCTCGGTACCATGCCGCCCTGGTGGCCCAGTGAAGGCCATCAGAGGCCATGCAGAGAGCGCAACGGCCCTCCCCTTTAATAGAAGGGGAGGAGCATTGAAATGCGTCAGCGCTACGTAGTAAAGCCATGTAGCGCTGGCGAATGTGCCCGAGTTGCTTCCCCGAACCCGTCGCAAGAGGAAGTGGAGCACGCGTCTTTGCGTTACACTTCGTGTGAGGGGCGTTAACCGCAATTTCGGGGTACTGGGGAATTTCGGTTCCCTGGTGTTGTTTATAAAGGCAAGTAAACTAAAAATGTGTAACAAAGTTCATGTAGAGAGATATGAGTCATTTTAACTTTTGTCTATAGTGTAAACAGGTCCTTATCAGATCGGCTGCCAATTATGCACTTCTCCTGATTTCCATTTACACTATTGACAATAAGTTAAAATTACCCTCTATAGTCTCTAATAAATGTGATTGGGAAGTGGAAGGTAATCTCAATGGAAGATTGCCGGGCAGGACCATGACCGATAAGAGGAACGTATCAAGTGACGTTCATAGCAGATGTCTCTCCACTTCCCGAGCTCATTCCCAAAGTGTGCAAGAGAAAAAGCTTAGTTTCATATATCAGAGGTTGGATCCACATATAGACATGCTTCAATATTGGTTCAACGAAATGGATAGGGATTGCAAAGTGTCTTCAATAATATGGAGACCAATTGTTTCCTCCATCTCAGCAGTCAATGTGATGTTTATATTTGCGTTTACGTTTGGTAACCATGCTACAGAAATTATATTATATATTGGGAGGGTATAGAGAAGAGCAACAAGTTTGTCTCATAATAATATAATAATGAGCTACAAATTTTTTTTAAAATTCATTCCGGGATATGGGCGTCACTGGGAAGGCCAGCATTTATTGCCCCTCCCTAACTGCCCTTGAGAAAATGGTGGTAAGCCGCCATCTTGAACTGCTGCAGTCCCTGTGGTGAAGGTACTCCCACAGTGCTGTTAGGGAGGGAGTTCCAGTACTTTAATCCAGCAATGATGAAAGAACAGCGATATATTTCCAAGTCAGGATGGTGTGTAACTTGGAGGGGAATCTGCAGGTGATGGTGCTCCCATGCATCTGCTGCCCGTGTCCTTCTAGTGGTAGAGGTTGAGGTTGCGGGTTTGGGAGGTCTACCGAAGAAGTCGTGGCGAGTTGCTGCAGTGCATCTTATAGATGGCACACACTGCAGCCACGGTACGCCGGTGATGGAGGGCGTGATTGTTGAAGGTGATGGATGGGGTGCCAATCAAGTAGGCTGCTTTGTCCTGGATGGTGTCGAGCTTCTTGAGTGTTGTTGGAGCTACATCATCCAGGTAATTGAGAATATTCCATCACATTCTTGACTTGTACATTGTAGATGGTGGAAAGGCTTTGGGGAGTCAGGAGGTGAGACACTCGCTGCAGAATACCCAGCCTCTGACCTGCTCTTGTTGCCACAGTAATTACGTGGCTGGTCCAGTTAAGCTTCTGGTCAATGGTGACTCCCAAGATGTTAATGGTGGGGTATTTGGTGATGGTAATGCTGTTGAATATCAAGGAGAGGTGATTAGACTCTAGCTTGTTGGAGATAGTCATTACCTAGCACTTGTGTGGTGCGAATGTTACTTGCCACTTATCAGCCCAAGCCTAAATGTTGTCCGGGTCATGCTGCATGCAGGCATGGACTGCTTCATTATCTGAGGAGTTGCGAATGGAACTGAACACTGTACAGTCATCAACGAACATCCCCACTTGTGACCTTATGATGGAGGGAAGGTCATTGATGAAGCAGCTGAAGATAGTTGGGAGTTGGACACTGCTCTGAGAAACTCCTGCAGCAATGTCCTGGGGCTGGGATGAGTGACCTCCAACACCCACAAGCATCTTCCTTTGTGCTTGGTATGACTCCAGCCAGTGGAGCATTTTCTCCCTGATTCCCATTGACTTCAGTTTTACTAGCGCTCCTTGATGCCACACTTGATCAAATGCTGCCGTGATATCATGAGCAGTCACTCTCACCTCACCTCTGGAATTCAGTTCTTTTGTCCATGTTTGGACCAAGGCTGAACTGAGGCCTGGAGCCAAGTGATCCTGGCTGAACCCAATCTGAACATCGGTGAGCAGGTAAGTGGTGAGTAAATACTGCTTGATAACATTGTCGACGACATCTTCCATCACTTTGCTGATGATTGAGAGTAGACTGATGGGGGCGGTAATTGGTCGGATTGGATTTGTCCTGATTTTTGTGGACAGGACATACCTGGGCAGTTTTCCACATTATCGGGTAGATGCCAGTATTGTCGCTGTACTGCAACAGCTTGGCTAGAGGCGCAGCTAGTTCTGGAGCACAAATCTTCAGCACGACAGCCGGGATGTTGTCAGGGCCCATATACTTTACTGTATCCAGTGCGCTCAGCCATTTCTTGATATCACGTCGAATGAATTGAATTGGCTGAAGACTGGCTTCTGTGATGGTGGGGATCTCAGGAGAAGGCCCATACGGACCATCCACTCGACACTTCTGGCTGAAGATGGTTACAAATGCTTCAGCCTTGTCTTTTGCACTTTGGTGCTGGACTCCGCCATTATTGAGGATGTGGCTATACATGGAGCCTCCTCCTGCCATTAGTTGTAGAATTGTCCACCACCATTCACGACTGGGTGTGGCAGGTTGCAGAGCTTAGATCTGATCCGTTGATTGTGGGATCACACTGCTCTGTTGATAGCATGCTGCTTCCACTGTTTAGCATGTTGCAGCTTCCCCAGGTTGGTACCTCATTTTTAGGTACACCTGGCGCTGCTCCTAACATGCTCTTCTGCACTCCTCATTGAACCAAGGTTGGTTCCCTGGCTTGATGGCAATGGTAGAGTGAGGGATATGCCGGGCCATGAAGTTACAGATTGTGGTGGAATACAATTCTGTTGCTGCTGGTGGCCCACAGTGCCTTATGGATGCCAATTTTTAAGCTGCTAGATCTGTTTTGAATCTATCCCATTTAGCATGTTGGTAGTGCCACCCAACATGATGGAAGGTATCGTCAGTGTGAATACGAGACTTCGTCTACAAGACTGTGCAGTGATCTCTGCAACCAATGTGGTCATGGACAAATGCATCTGTGACAGGTAGATTGGTGAGGACGAGGTCAAGTAGGTTTTTCCCTCGTGTTGGTTCTCTCACCACCTGCTGCAGGCCCAGCCTGGCAGCTATATCCTTCAGGACTCGGCCAGCTCGGTCATTAAAGAGGGTCATGCTGTACTGTTCTGAAAGGAGATTAAGAGGGGATTTCATCGAGGTATATAAAATATTAAATGGTATATATAAGATAAATTCAGAAATAAAAACAGAAAAAGCTGGAAATACGCAACAGGTCAGTCAGCTTCTGTGGCGAGAACAGATAAGTTGACATTTCAGGCAGGTCCCTTCTTCCGAACTAAAAAATAACAGATGAACAAGCATAGAAAAAGGGAAGGGGAGAACAAAACAGACAGACAGAGAAGTAGAATTGCTGAAATAATTGTTAGATGTAAAAGTTTATCCTAGCCAGGTAGTAGAAAGAAGCAGCAAAGAAATTAAAGATATAAAAGAAACAAAAGTGAGAGTCTCAGGGATAATTCAAGAAAAGGAGAGAGTCTGAAGATCAAGCCTGAAAATAAAGCAGAAATTGCTGGCAAAGTACAGTCGCTCGAAAAGCTTCGAAAAGAGAAAGAATAGGATAATGCCTGTTCAGAATATCATTTCAAAATACATCAGACTGGAAGGATCAGGTCAATTTAAATAACTAAAAAATAAAGTTTAAACAGATATTAGAAAAAAGTACTGAAAGGGAAATAACTCAGCAAGCAATGTAATCAAAATAAAGAGCGTGGTAGCATGAGATTCGAAAAGTCTTTCTCCCTCCTATAACCATTCAACCCTCAATAGAGTCACCTTGAGGCTTCCCTGAATGCATGGCATTGTCTGCTAATCTTGTAGCTGATGTGTGATTCCATCTTAAGGGTCGCCATTAAGGATGTATTTTTGAAGTTCCTCAGATATTGATGTCCAAAGTCTGCAAGTGAACACAGTATAATTTGTTCTACTAAAATCTGACTTTAATATCATCATTAAAATGAATACTTTACAGTTACATATGTTGGTGACAATTTCGAACATAACATTTCAATGATTTATATTTTAGTACCTTAGCACTTTAGCAACTGTTGTGCAAAATTAGATTCCAGATATTAATTTTTTACAGTTAAAAATTATAATGAATGCAACATAATTTAATACTAATTCAGTTTTCATTTCAGATATTGCTTTACTTATCACACTTCTCTACATTTGGAATAGAAAGGTTGTATTGATCACTTCTGTGTATTATGCCTGCTTTTCTTGGATAAGACAAGTTTTTGTTCACATTTCATTTGTTGGGTTATCTAGGTGTCTGGCACATGATATAGTCCATCACCATACTGAAGAGTCTCCAAATTAAGATGTTATGAAATCTGCACAGGTAGAGGTTCTGCTTGTTTGATCTGGAGTGCACACTCTCTCCCCATAGGGATATGTGCACAGTTTGGAGGAAGGTGAAGTACAGAGATGCCAAATGTGTTCTGGGGTAATGCTGTCTCCCTACCTAAAGCAATGCAACTTACCAGCATGCAGCACCAATGAGCTTCCCATTGCTTGTTCAGCTAAGACCACCTTATTCGTTAGAGCACTGACTTGCAGGGTTATCTGGACCCAATGGAAAGGACTGCACCCTCCAGTGATAGTCCCATTAATGAGCTAGCTGGTCAATCAACAACAGTGCTCTGGCGAACAGCAGACCTATCTTGATATTGGATCATCGAGTCTGCCACAGAAGGTTGACTTGGTTCCAATCTTCTATCATCTTGGAGTCAACCTGATCATAAAGAGACCAAACTTTCCTCCCTCGCTTAAGGAGTTTCGTCCCTAATTGGCGTCAAAATATGGCATTTTTAAACCTTGTCTAAGTGGGCCCAAACATCTACAGCCCTTCTGCTGCAGTACTGCTGTACCTTCCAGAGGGGATTTATGGGCAATTAGAATTCTCTCTTTGCTGAGGGGGTGAGGTAGAGCCTGGCACTGCCCACTGATGCAGTCAGACATCGGCCAGGATTCCTGGGCTGCTGGGGCAGGCAGGTACAGGATTTGTCACTCTTAGTGAAATGGCCACCTGCCAGGAGTTGTGTAAATAAAGGACCCGCTCCTGACCTGGCTAGCATTGGTGGAGTCAGCACCAGAGGACACAAACAGGCACATCAGCACTTATGCTGGGATGCAGCCCCCCTGAGATTTTCAGCACATCAGAACATAAGAACTAGCAGCAGGAGTAGGTAATTGTCTCGTTGAGCCTGCTCCACCATTCAATATCATGGCTGATCTTTGAATATAACTCCACCTTCCCACACTATCCCCATATCCCTTGATTCCCTTAGTATCCAAATATCTATCGATCTCAGTCTTGAATATACTCAACGACTGAGCATCCACAGCCATCTGGGGTAGACAATTCCAAGATGCTTAAACTGTGCTTTGGAAGAAGGTTAAAAGCATGACAGAGAATTGTGGTAACTCAAAAGCTGATCAAATCCGTGGTGCTAATAATTGACGGAGCTACAGATTTTTGATACTGTGTGGAATAGGTTGGATAATTTGAACTGTTTAGAAATCAACTAAAAAACACTTCTACTGAAAATCTTGGTGGAAATTCTCCTGACACCTTGACCAGTCATTTTCATAGACGTCCTGGTATCACTGATGACTGGTTTTACATATCTTTGTAATAAAAAGAAACTGAATGGAAAGATTTGTTTGCAGTGTTCATGCTTTCACATCTATCTGTTCACTTCTGTACAGTCAGTCAAGAAACAATATGAGTAAGACCTGAAAATATAAAGAGATCATCATATTTTTAGCTCAATATCAGAAAATTGTCTATTTAAGTAATTTACTTCCATTGCAGTGGTCGACAGTTATTGAGCAACCAAATCGTCATAACGATTTCCGACCAGAAAATCTTGCTTCTTTTCAGAACTGGCTGTAACCTGATAAAATGGCAACCAGGACACTTTAATTGTCTTCCCATCATCATAAATTTAAACCACAGTCATTTGGTGACAAATTTTGTATCTGATTTTCTACCATTATACTTACTTTTTTTGATAATGAGACAGTGCTCTGATGATCTTATAGTCACAATTCCTTGAAAATTCAGTGCATCCTAAAATAAAACATGGACATAGCTCAAGGAAAGAAAGCAGAAGGTAGCTATAAGGGAAAGTTGACTCAAATGGGATGCCGCAGAGGCTGATGTACATAATGACCTGAATCTCAATGCAGTACAGGTTGAGTGTCCTGAATCCGGCAACCTCAGTACGAAGGCCGATCCGGTTTTCGTGTTATTCCGGATTTTGGAACATCTTTCTGATGTTTGGGCCGTCCGGGCTGTCCGGGGCCCGTCGAGGAGGTGTTTGCGTCAGGTGGGATCCCACTGAGGAGGCTGTCGGGCGGGGCCCCGCTGAGGAGGCTGTCGGGCTGGGCCCGAGGAGGCTGTTGGGCGGTCTGGGCCCCGCAGAGGTGGTGTTTGGGCGGGGCCTTGCCAAGGAGGTTGTCGGGCCAGCGGGCCCCGCCAAGGATGTCATCGTTGGGCGGGGCACCGTCGAGGAGGAGTTTGCGCGGGCCGGCCCCGCCGAGGAGGTGTTCGTGCAGGCCGGCAAGGAGGCCCCGAGGTAAGGGCGCGAGGCAAGTGACGGCGAGGCCCCGAGGTCGGGCAGGGTCGCCCGGTCCGGATTCCGGAACATTTTACGGATTCCGGACGACCCTGCCACGAATTGTCCCGGGTTCTCAAACATTCCGGATTCCAGAACTCTGGATTTTGGATGCTGCTTCTGTATATCAATTCATAGATAGCGCCAAAGTAGGGGCGGTGGTTGGGGGGGGGTGGCGGGATTGTTAACTCTGGGGAGGCACCAAGATTTGTCAAAGAGAGCTTGATATAATACACAGCTAGAATCATCAGATTTTACAGCACAGAAGGAGGCCATTCGACCCATTGTACCTGTGCTGGCTCTCCGGAAGAGATGTTCACAGGGTTAGAAACATAGAAAAATAGAAAATAGGTGCAGGAGTAGGCCATTCGGCCCTTCGAGCCTGCACCGCCATTCAATGAGTTAATGGCTGAACATGGTTAGAAGTTCCACTTTTATCCCGACCGCCCATATCTGGGCGGTATTTCTGTCGGTAGTCAATGTTCAACTTTTAAGAACCGCCGGAATACTGCCCATATACAAAACCGCTAGTTTCAGCCTTTTTTGGGCGCAGTGGCGGTAGTGTTAGCGAGTGGGCGGTAGCGGTCTTTTTCCTCGTGTAAGGCTGGCGTCCATAACAATGGCTGTTCTGCGCATGCGCGATTTTCTTTTTTCTTTACTTAACTTTTTCCCGTGATTCAGGGGTCAGGGGCCACCTGCGCATGCGCAGAAGAGGAAGGGAGGGAGAGAGAGAGACAGAGAGAGCAAGAGGAGCTAGCCTGAGTAGGATTTTTGATGTTTGCAAGTGTATTTCGAATTTGAATTATAGTCTCAATGGATATTGAAGTTGAGGAAATGCAGGACATGGCTGAGGTAGCTGAGGTAGGTGAGGTAGGAGGGAGGAAGAGGGCCAAATGCTTTTCAGACGAGGTGCAAACTGCCTTGGTCTATGAGGTGGAGATGCGTTGGACCCAATTGACCCGGGGTGGGTGTGGGAAACCGCCCCCCAGAGTCTCGCAACGTCTATGGACAGTGATTGCGGAGGTGGTGTTGTCAGCCGTCCATGACTTTTGGGAGCCAAGCCAGTGCCGCAAATGCTGGAACAACCTCGTTGCATATGCGAGGGTAAGTAATAACTTTAATAACTTTAATCATGCACTGACTCATTATTTAAAATGTAAATCTGCCACATTGTAATAAGCTTGGTAAGCTGGGTAAACTTGGTGTCACACATTCTTTCCTATCCATTGCTTTTCTGTACTTAGATGTGTTCATCATGCATCAATTGCATCCGAACGGTATTAACATATAACATATAACATGTAACATTAATGGGACATTGATGAAAAGCAGTGGGGATGACTAATTGTGGACGTCTATCTGTGTGTTCCATACTAGTACCTGGGCAATTAGCTTGTACCATGCTCTTGGCATCTTTGCAGAAGAAGATATCTTCCAATTGCGACGGGCGTCGGCGCACGGGAGGAGGGCCCACAGAGTTGGCAGAACTGATGGACCTTGAGGAGTGAACTGCAGCCCTCGTAGGGGCACATAATCGCTTGGCCACCCGTGGTGGTGCAGATCCAGTTGTAGTGGCAGGTAAGTCATGTATAATCCCCGGGCCGTGCAGCGGTTGTGCAATTTAATATTATGTGAGTATAATGTATGAATGATGAAATGTAATGCAATGTAATGCTGGGATTATGAAATCTTACTATAATGCCATGCAGTTTCTATACATTCTGTTCATGTTCATTAAATGTAACGTCTCTCGGTGATGTCTAATGCGGTAATGTTGCTCCTTTACATATGCCTGTGCAACGTAAGCATTCTCATGTCACCTTGATCCTCTCCTTCCTTTCTACTAACCTCTCATATTATGTTTCTAGTTACCCAGGCGCATCGGAGACCTGATGAGCTTCCTGGAGCTTCACCCTTGCTGCTGCAAGTGGAACTCATCACTGGAGGGGAGACCACGGAGGAGGAGGATCGTGTTGACGACCCTCAAGCCAGTTCAAGCGCACAACATGTGGAAGAGGGGGAGTCGGAGCCTCAAGGGTCCATTCTACCTGCGGCCACCTCTTCCTCAGCCGAATCCAACTTTCCTGGATTCGGTTCCGAGGAAGTAGCGGGACCAAGCAGCGTGCAGCAGGGCACACCGAGTGTTCCAGCACCTACACCGAATCCGCGGAGGTTGATTCAGCGGGGCCGGCATGCTCGATGACAGGCAGATGTCGACCTGGACATGGTGGGACTGTCTAGGGCGAGCATCGACGTTGGGCGACAGCTCCTCCAGGCTATTGGTGGGTTAACCGGTAACATCGCCACGCTATCAGCATGTAATTCGGAGGACATGGCGCAGCTGATTGCGGTGATGCGGCGTAGCGCCGATTCCGTCGATGCCATGCGGTGAACGATGGAATCGGTATATGGCACTGCACCCCAAGGTGCCATGCCACCTATGCCGGCAGCACCTGAGAGTCAGGAGGAAATAATTGCTTCTGACTCTGAAGACGGGTCTTCGGAAACCGATTCTTGTCCAGAATCTCCACAAATGATGCTGCCACTGTCACCCCGCCCGCCACAGCAGCAGCGCTTGAGGTGCCTTGCTGCACGATGTCTTGGTGTCAACACGGATAGGGCCAGGGATAGTGGGAGTGGGAAAGGATGTGTAAAGGTCAGGGGGGTAAAGGCAGAGCGTACGGTGGCCGCAGGTAGAATTTTTGCCGGGTGGGGTTGTGGGTGTTATTGTTATTTGGATTGTTATTCTAAAATTGTTGACTGTTGGGGGGGAGGTGGGGGGGGGGGTTGGGGGTGTTTCTAGTTTTTAATGTTTAATGTTTTCAATGTTTGTTGCTGCTAATTGGTTGTTTTTTTAAAAAATTATGTTACATTTTTCCTTTAACAAGAATTATTTAATTATTTATTTCAAAATAAGGTTTTGTAATTTTCTTAAATTATAAAGAATGTTATTACACTTGACAATTCTTGTGCGTTGTCTCACTCACTTTTACAAACTGAAGGCTAACAATCCATACAATAGTTGCAAACAATGGCCAGGCAAGGATGAAACGTAACTAACACCAATCAAGCAAAGCGTTCATTTATGAGCTGCTGATGTAACATAGAAACATAGAAACATAGAAAATAGGTGCAGGAGTAGGCCATTCGGCCCTTCTAGCCTGCACCGCCATTCAATGAGTTCATGGCTGAACATTCAACTTCAGTACCCCATTCCTGCTTTCTCGCCATACCCCTTGATCCCCCTAGCAGTAAGGACCTCATCTAACTCCTTTTTGAATATATTTAGTGAATTGGCCTCAACAACTTTCTGTGGTAGAGAATTCCACAGGTTCACCACTCTCTGGGTGAAGAAGTTCCTCCGCATCTCGGTCCTAAATGGCTTACCCCTTATCCTTAGACTGTGACCCCTGGTTCTGGACTTCCCCAACATTGGGAACATTCTTCCTGCATCTAACCTGTCTAACCCCGTCAGAATTTTATATGTTTCTATGAGGTCCCCTCTCATTCTTCTGAACTCCAGTGAATACAAGCCCAGTTGATCCAGTCTTTCTTGATAGGTCAGTCCCGCCATCCCGGGAATCAGTCTGGTGAACCTTCGCTGCACTCCCTCAATAGCAAGAATGTCCTTCCTCAGGTTAGGAGACCAAAACTGTACACAATACTCCAGTTTTACAGTTGCATAACTACCCCCTGGGGCTGCTCCTGTGGTGTGTGGAGGTGGCATGGTTTCATTGCCAGGCTGCTTATCCTCCCCGCGGCCCTCATCCTCCTCTTCCTCCTCCTCCGTTCCTCTTCTGCCTCCTCTCTCTCCTGAGGTGGACCAGTAGTCCCATCTGGCAATTCCTGTCCCCTCTTGATAGTTAAGTTGTGCAACATGCAGCACACCACAATGAACTCTGACCTGCTCAGGGTGGTATTTAAAGCTGCCTCCAGAGTGGTGCAGACATCTAAAGCGCTGCTTCAGCACTCCCATTGTCGTTCCGACTATATTGCGTGTGGCTATATGGCTTTGATTGTAGTGATGCTCAGCATCTGTCTGGGGCTTACGGAGGGGAGTCAAGAGCCAGATGGCGAGGTCTTATCCTTTGTCACCCAGCGTCCAGCATTGAACTTGTGGCTGACTCTTAAAGAGGTCGGAGACAGTGCTCTCATCCAAGATGTGTGCATCATGAATGCTCCCTGGAAAATTGGCATTTATTGCCATGATTATTTGGTCAACAATGAGCTGCACGTTCAACGAGTGGAATCTCTTTCAGTTCTGGTATACCTCTGCCTCCTCTAAAGGTGCTCGCATTGCGATGTGGATACAGTCTATTACGCCTTGGACCTTGGGGAAGTTTGCTATTCTCAAAAAACCCAAAACTCTCTCACTCTGTGCCTCCCTGGTCATTGGGAAGTTTATAAAGTCAAACCTTCATGCACAAAGCACTTCTGTCACCTGCCAAATGCAGCAATGTATGGCGTGCTGAGAGATGTAGCAAATGTCGCCAGCTGATGCCTGAAAGGAGCCCAATGCATAGAAGGAAAGTGCCGCAGTCACCTTAATCTCAACGGGCAGTGCAGTCCTGATGGTGCTGGTAGGCTGCACGTCTCTCTTAAGCAGCTGGTATATCTCACTGATGACCTCTTTTCGGAAGCCCTTTGACGCACGTTGTATCGGACAGGTGCAGGTATGATTGCTGCTCCCTGTAAATGCGTTGGGGGTAAGGCATCCTCCTCCTCCTCAGCAGTCTGCCACCTCTTTAATTGGGCGCATAATGTTCTTCAATGAACCTTCTTCCATCTCTATTCTGCAGCATGTGAATAGTCAGCAATATTGGCTGAGAAATTACAGACCCCATTCCTTTAAATGTCCTAAACTGACTTCAAAATTCTTCAATTGTCCTTAAACAACCACAAATATATTCTAAATTGACCACAATGTGCTCAGATAATGTGTAAGATTTTCAAACACCCTTAAAATCCACTCACAAATTACTTTATTACTCCCAGCAACTTGAAGCAGCCTTTTCTTTAAGTTCATCTGATTTAAAACATGGCGCCCATTCTGCTACGTTAAGGTCAGCTTTTTCTGTGCGTTTTTTTAGGCCGGTAGTAATTTGACGGTATTTGGGCGAATTGCCGAATTTAGCATCGGACAGTAATTTGGGCGGTAATTACCACTTTTAGCATTATTTTGGGCAATGCACGAGAAATGACATAATATTTTAAGAAAAAAAATGCGTGGGTGGTTTCACTTACCACCGGCAGTTATTGACTGCCTAATTTAGTGCCGGCAGTATATGAGTGGTAAATTGGGCGGTAATTTCCATTTTTACACTCATTTGGGTGGTAAAGTGCTTCTCAGCGTTAAATGGGTGGTAAAATGGGTGGTAAATGGACACAATACTAATGAATTTCTAGCCTGAGTCTCTTTCCCCATTCTCTTTTAAACATTTATTTTTTTTAACTATTTATTTACTTCCCTCCTAAAAGCTCTTATGGATTCTGCTGCCACCACTGCTTCTGGTAGAGCATTCCATGTCCTTTTGTATGAAAAGCTCCTCCTAACCTCTTTGTCCTTTTGGTGATCTTAAATTTATGCTCTCTAGTTAACAAATCTGACTAGTGGAAATCATTTTTCCCCTCATAATTTTGTTTACCACTATCAGATCTCTTCCTACTTCACATTTTCTAATGAAAAAAACTTCAGTTTCTCTAATCTCACCTCAGAACAAAAGCCTCTCAACTCCTTAGGGATATATCCCCTGAGATGATCAATATGGATAAATGTGGTATCTGTACTATAATTTGGAGGTAAAAATTGAATGTACCAATAATCCAGGGGTGGGGTGGAACTTGCCATGGTAACAGTTAATAGAGACCAATGGTGTTAGTCTACTCATCACTCGCCAGGTCTAAATAATGTGAGGAGACAGCAAACAAAATAATCAGGATACTGGCAAATCAGTTGAATTCGAATCCTCAGAAATCATACCAAACTTGTATATTGATTTGATCAGGCCATACTTAGGCAGTTCTGGTCGTTGAGATACAAGGAGACTAGCCAGACCCTAAAGCTGATACTGAGGAGAGAAATTAGATTATAGGGATGAGCTATGAGGAATGATTTGATACGCTAGTGCTCTTCAGCTTTGAAAAGAGATATCTCGGAGGGGACCTTTTAAAACTATGTAAGAACATAAGAAATAGGAGCAGGAGTAGGCCATTTGGCACTTCGAGCCTGCTCCGCCATTTAATAAGATCATGGCTGATCTGATCTTTGGCTCAGTTCCACTTCCCTGCCCGCTCCCCATAACCCTTCACTCCGTTATCGCTCAAAAATCTGTCTATTGCCACCTTAAATATATTCAAGGACCCAGCCTCCACAGCTCTCTGGAGCAGAGAATTCCACAGATTTACGACCCTCTGAGAGAAAAAATTCCTCCTCATCTCAGTTCTAAATGGGCGGCCCCTTATTCTGCAATTGTGCCCTCTAGTTTTAGATTACCCCATGAGGGGAAACATCTTCTCTGCATCTACCTTGTCGAGCCCCCTCAATATCTTATATGTTTCAATAAGATCACCTTTCATTCTTCTAAACTCCAATGATTATTGGCCCAACCAGCTCAATCTTTCTTCATAAGTCAACCCCTTCTTCTCAGGAATCAACCGAGTGAACCTTCTCTGAACTGCCTCCAATGCAAGTATATCCTTTCTTAAATAAGGACCAAAATTGTATGCAGTACTCTCGGTGTGGCCTCATAAATACCCTGTACAGTTGTAGCAGGACTTCCCTGCTTTTATACTCCATCCCCCTTGCAATAAAGGCCTACCTACTATTTAGTACCCAGGATAGGAGAGAGTGATCCTGAAACAATATTTCTGATAGGCCAAGGGAGCGGGACAAGTGGGCCTAGGTTCAGGGTTGTGAGAGACAAGTTAGAGGTAGACATCAGGAAGTATTTGTGTTTTACACAGAAGGTGATTAACATATGAGCCCAGCCTTCTTCATTCAAACCTTTCTTGTGAATCTTAAAGGTGATGATTTAAAAATTCCCTATTTATGTGAGTTCATACAAGTTAAGAACGTAATAGGAGCAGGTGTAGGTGATATGGCCCATCGAGCCTCCTCCGCCATTCAATAATATCATGGCCGAACTTCTACCTCAACTCCACTTTCCCGCCCTAGCCCCATATCCCTTGATTGCCTTGGTGCCAAAAAATCTATCGATCTATTAATGCTTGTTCTGCTTAAAACTGAGTACTGATTCTGCCAGTGGCTTCATTCTACCAAACCCGTGCTTTATACGTGCAAGCCCTTACTGTATGTAAGCAAAGCTATATTTCTATTAACTGGACATGATCAGGAGAAACCCAAGATGGCTGGCAATGGTACGCTGTTTATCTTCTCATCCTGATCATGTTAAAATCTGTTCATCATTACCACAGCATTTTGCAGAGGGTGTTCTCAAATCAGAATCTAAATATGCAATATGATAAATAGAAGCTCTTAGGTTTTCTAGCAGCTTTACCTAAAATATATAGTTGCTATATAAGGAAGAAACAAACTGAAAGAAAATTGAAGAGTATATTTTTAGTAATTTGATCTAACTAATTTTGTTAATGAATAATTACATATTTTTATATATAACATTCATTTATTTAATAGTATCATGCTACAGAAACAACACAAGGATAGCTGGTAATCTCAGCAGGTCAGGCAGCATCTGTGGAGAGGAAACAGAGTTAACGTTTCGGGTCGATGACCCTTCTGTTTTTATTCCGGATTCCAGCTTCCGCGGTATTTTGCTTTTGCAAAGGCAGCTGGTCACAGCCTCAATTTATTACTGAACATGTTCCTTTTAGTAATTGCATTTTAAATAATCTTGTTAAAGTATCGTCAAATTTCAAATAAATGTAACTTTGCCTTCATTTAAAAATTTAATAACCTTAATGTTACCACATGTGGATTACGTTCAAGATCAAAAGATCCTGAAACTCAGTTTTGTAAAATTTTATTTAATAAAAAATGTGCATGATATCTATTTGACATCGTCCTCTGTCTGTTGCAGATACATCTGTCCATGACAGTATTTGTAGGAGTGACCACCGCACCAGCCTTGTGGAGACAAAGTACTGTCTTCACACTAAGGACACCCTTTATCGTGTTGTATGGCATTACCATTGTGCTAAATGGGATACATTCAGAACAGATCTAGCAGCTCAAAACTGGGCATCCATGAGGGCTGTGGGCCATCAGCAGCAGCAGAATTGTATTCCATCACAATCTGTAACCTCATAGCCCGGTATATCCCTCACTCAACCATTACCATCAAGCCAGGGGACCAACCCTGGTTCAATGAGGAATGGAGAAGAGCACACCAGGAGCAGCACCTGGCGTACCTAAAAATGAGGTGCCAACCTGGTGAAGCTAAAACAAAGGACTACATGCATGCTAATCAGTGGAAACAGCATGCTATAGGCAGAGCGATCCCACAATCAATGGTTCAGATCAAAGCTCTGCAGTCCCACCACACCCAGTCGTGAATGGTGGTGGAAAATGAGTTGCATTGCCATCACCAAACCCCCCACCATCAACATCCTGGGGGGTCACCACTGAGCAGAAGCATAACTGGACTAGCCACATAAATACTGTGGCTACAAGAGCAGGTCAGAGGCTGGGTATTCTGTGGTGAGTGACTCACCTCTTGACTTCCCAAAGCCGTTCTACCATCTACAAGGCACAAGTCAGGAGGGTGATGGAGTACTCTCCAATTGCCTGGATAAATCAACTCCAACAACACTGCAGTCCCCACACCACCGGCGTACCGTGACTGCAGTGTGTACCGTCTGTCATGTATTCAACCAGCATTGTAACCCATGTATAATCTGACCTAAGTTGTACACTGTGAGAACAATGACTACTAGGTGGGAGACACTCCTAACCTGGAGGAGGTGCTACGCAGACTGGACCGGGTAGGGCTGCGACTGAAAAAGGCGAAGTGCGTCTTCCTAGCTCCAGAGGTAGAATTCCTGGGGATGAGGGTAGCAGCAGACGGGATTAGCCCTACTGAGTCCAAGAAGCGATCCAGAGAGCACCCAGACCCCGTAACACGACAGAGCTGTGTTCGTTCGTGGGGCTCCTGAACTATTTTGGTAACTTTCTTCTCAAATTGAGCACGCTGCTAGAGCCGCTACACGTGCTCCTACGCAAAGGTCATGAATGGGTCTGGGGGGACAGCCAGGAAAGGGCTTTTAATAGAGCACGCAATTTGTTATGTTCCAACACTCTGTTAACACTATACGACCCATGTAAGAAACTTGTGTTAACGTGCGATGCGTCGTCCTATGGTGTCGGGTGTATGTTACAGCATGTCAATGTCAAGGGTCAGTTACAGCCGGTAGCTTATGCCTCCAGGAGTCTGTCCCAGGCAGAAAGGGGCTACGGGATGGTAGAAAAGGAGGAGCTCGCATATGCTGTAAAAAAAATGAACCAGTACCTGTTTGGCAGGAAATTTGAGCTGGAGACAGATCACAAACCCCTAACTTCCCTTTTGGCCGACAACAAGGCCATAAATGCAAAGACCCGCATACAGAGGTGGGCACTCATGTTAGCCGCCTATGACTACACAATTCGGCACAGACCGGGCACCGAAAACTGCGCCGATGCACTCAGCAGGCTCCCACTAGCCACCACTGAGGGGGCTACCGAGCATGGTGCTGAGATGGTCATGGCTGTTGAAGCTTTCGGGAAGCGAAGGCTCACCCGTGACAGCCCGTCAGATTAAAGTCTTGACAAATAGAGACCCGCTATTGTCTCTAGTCAAGAAATGTGTCCTGAATGGGGACTGGGCAGTCACGTACAGGGCATGCCCTGAGGAATTTAAACCATTTCACAGGTGCAGGGATGAACTCTCGATTCAGGCCGATTGCCTACTGTTGGGAAACCGCATAGTCATGCCCCAGATGGGTAGAGAGGTGTTCATCAGAGAACTCCACAATGAGCACCCGGGCATTGTCATGATGAAGGCAATTGCCAGGTCACACGTTTGGGGGCCAGGGATAGACGCAGATCTGGAACTTTGTGTTCGCAGGTGCAACACGTGTGCCCAGCTGGGCCATGCGCCCAGGGAAGCCCCCCTTAGCCCCTGGCCATGGCCCGCCAAGCCTTGATCACGCATCCATTTGGACTACGCAGGTCCTTTCATGGGAAAAATGTTTTTGGTTGTAGTAGACGCCTACTCCAAATGGATCGAGTGTGTCATTTAAAATTCAAGCGCAGCCTCTGCCACAGTAGAAAGTCTATGGGCAATGTTCGCCGCCCACGGTCTACCGGACATCTTGGTCAGCGACAATGGCCCGTGCTTCACAAGCACTGAATTCCAGGACTTCATGGCAGGCAATGGAATTAACCATGTCAGAACGGCACGTTCAAGCCGGCCTCAAACGGCCAGGCAGAACGAGCAGTGCAAATAATCAAACAGAGGATGCTCAGAATCCAAGGAGGTTCCCTACAAACCCACTTATCATGCCTCCTGTTGGCCTACAGATCCCGACCACACTCGCTCACAGGGGTTCCACCCGCAGAGCTGCTAATGAAAAGGATGCTCCAAACCCGGCTATCCCTTCTACACCCCACCATGAAAGAAATTGTCAAGAGCAGGTGCCAGCCACAATATGACTACCATGACAGGAATGTGAGGGCGCGATGTATTGATGTAAATGATCCTGTTTTTGTCCTCAACTACGTTGCAGGGCCCAAATGGCTCGCGGGCACTGTGATTGCCAAAGAGGGAAATAGGATTCTGGTAGTTAAACTTACCAATGGACAAATCTGCTGCAAACATGTGGATCAAACAAAAAGGAGGTTCAGCAACCCCATAGAAGAAGCAGAGGAAGAACACGATGTAGAGTTCACTTCACCACAGGTGACCGAACATCGGAACCAAAGGGAGGAGAGCCCAATCACTGTGGGCAGTCTGGATAGGCCTGAGGCACGGCAAAGAGCAAACACTCAGGCCAGCGCCCAACTCAGGCGCTCTACAAGAGAGCGTAAACCACCAGAGAGACTCAACCTGTGATCCCAATAAGACTTTGGGGGGGAGGTGATGTCATGTATTCAACCAGCATTGTAACCCATGTATAATCTGACCTAAGTTGTACACTGTGAGAACAATGACCACTAGGTGGGAGACACTCCTAACCTGGACCTTCAGGTATAAAAGGGGAAGCTCCAACCACCTTCATCACTTGAGTGCTAAGGAATAAAGGACAGGTCACAGACTGACCTTCTCTCAAGCATGGGCCCCATGTATAGTAAGGACGTATAGTAAGGACGTATCACCGTCTACAAGATGCACTGCAGCAATTCGCCAAGGATTCGATGATAGTTCCTCCAAAATCCATGACATCTACCACCTGGAAGGACAAGGGGCTAGTTTTCCACTTTTGTACTTATCACCCAAAAATGGGCGTTATTTCCGGTGTGAGTGGTGAAAAAGGGTTTTCAGATCACCGGCTTCTCGTCCATTTTGAAAGCACCTAGTCTCCATTTTTTAAAATGGGTGTTACCGTGAGTGATATGAAATGGGTGGTTGCGTTACATTTTTTTGACCTTCTGCCGTAAAGTGTCGCTGTCCTTAGCAACGGCATGGCGACGCTTGATTCCCATGATTCAGAAGGTCAAGGGTCATCATGACATGCGCAGAAGAGGAGACAGAGAGCGAGCGAGTGAAGGTGTGTGTGGCTGTGGTGTGTGCTTGTTTGGCTGTTGTGGGAGGCACGAGGGAGATTCACCAGCAGCAAAAAGCCTATTAAGCACCAAGAACATAGTTGGTACCGAGTTTTTGTCCAACAAATAAGATATAACATGGAAGGGATGGTGGAGGCCCTGGAGCTGGTAGCCAGGAACACTGGTGGCAGAGGGCTCCCAGTGGTCCCAGAGCGAGGCACTGCAGCCCAACGTGCCGCAACCCCATTGACAACAACACATGAGAGCCTGGAGAAACATCTTGCTTCTGGCTCGGAGCACGTTCCCACCTCGGGACCGTTCTCTCCCGTATCCGTCCCAGCAGCGGTTCGGTCTTCATCCCCCGACCCCCCCAATGAAGCATCGCCTGAGGAGCTCCTCGGCTAGGTGGCTTGGAGTCAGGAGGGGAAGGGGTAGAGGTGGCAAGGAGAAGCAGGGGGGGGTGGGAGGGAGGAGGGGAAAGGGTTGTATTTTACAGAAATACTGATGATTTCAGACTAATGTTCGTTTTAAATGTTTTTATTTAACAAAACCTTGTTGCGCATTGGCTCAGATAGCTGCACCGTTACACGCTGGTGATTCCTTAACATCAAAGGGTATAATGACACTTAACTTCAATTAACTTAAACTTTAAATGTCACCAAGGTGATGCCCACCATTGATGTATCACCTGCACACCCAGCAGTGCGTCAGCCTTGTAAATAACACCAACATTCTTTCAGGCAAAGCGCTCATTGATGAGCTCCTGACGAAAGGCTCTTGCAGCTATCATGCTACTATGGGCCCTTTCATGCGGTCTATAGGGGGGGCAGGGGCATGGCTTCAGCATCAGCCTGATTGTCTGGGCCGATATCAGCGTCCGCCTCCTTGTGCTCCTCTTCCTCTCTCTGGTGAGGTGGACTGTCAGACTCATCAGGCAATTCTTGTCCCCTCCTGATAGCCAAGTTATGCAGCATGGAGCATACCACCACAAATTGAGCTACCTGCTCAGGGTGGTATTGGAGCTTACCTCCTGAGTGGTCTAGGCATCGTAAGCGCTGCTTCAGCACTCCAATAGTTTTCTTCATGATATTGCGAGTTGCTCTGTGGCTCTCGTTGTTTCGCCTCTCGGCTTCAGTGTGGGTGTCATGCAGGGGGGTCATCAGCCAGGTGGCGAGGCCACATCCTTTGACACCAGGCATCCAGCATTGACCTTGTGGCTGAATGTTAAACAAGTCAGATACAGTGCTCTCACGCAGGATGTGAGCATCATGGATACCGCCTGGAAATTGAGCATTCAGTGCCAGTATAATTTGCTGGTGGTCGACAACCAGTTGGACATTCAGGGAGTGGAATCCTTTGTGGTTCCTGAAAACCTCAGCATCTTGAAAAAGTGCCCGCATCGCGATGTGCGTACCATCTATTGGTCCCAGCACTTTGGGGATGTTTGCAATTCTGGAGAATCCAAGAGCACTGTCACTCTGTGCCTCCCTGGTCATAGGGAAGCTGATCAAGTCCCTCCTGCGTGCGTACAGGGCTTCAGTGACCTGTCTAATGCAGCAATGTGTGGCATGCTGAGAAAGTCCGCAAATGTCGCCAGCTGTGGCTTGAAAAGAACCCGAGGCATAGAACGACAGTGCCGCGGTGACTTTGACCCCGACAGACAGTGCAGTACTGATGGTGCTAGCAGGCTGCAGATCTCCCCTTGTCAGCTGGCATACTTCAGTGATAACCTCTTTGTGGAAGCGCAGTCTCCGAAGGCAGGTGGTGTTGGACAAGTTGAGGTAAGACTGCTTCTCCCTGTACTTGTGGGATGTGTAACGTCTGGTCCTCCTCATCAGTCTTGCACATCTTACATTGGGCACATAATGTAGTGGAGCGTACCCTCAGCGATCTCGAGTCTGCTGCATGTAATTGATCACCAAAAGAGGGTGAGAAAGGACAGGCCCCATTGCAGTAGCTCTCTGTTTTCCTCCGATTGGTCACAAACATTGAATGTCCCGATGAAGACACCTATTAAATTTCAATCGGTCACAGTATGGTCAAGATGTTTGTAGAGATGTTCACATCAACTCCAACGACCTCCAGAATACATCCGAACTACCCCGAGGTTGAAGCACAGCAGCCTTTTAAAGGATGCGACATGTGATGTAGAACACGACGTCCATAACGCTGTGATTAGTTCCGGTTAGTTCCACTTTTTCTCGTGGTTTTTTGGGCGAGCGATATTGTGGACGATATGTGTGCGAGGTGGTGAAATTGACGCTGGGCAATCTCATGGCCGCTAGTTTTGGTAAATATGCTCTTTACAACAAAAAAAAAGTGGGCAGGCGGTATTATTGAATCTCGGTGTTAAATCCGTGTGGAACTTATTATGGCCGTTGACTTCGCCCATTCTGATGATTCCGCCTGAAAAAAGTGGGCGAGCGATAATATTTTTTCCCAGCTTTAAGTACATGGGGAAAGTAATGCTCGCCGATAAGTTTCTGAAAATGCCCGTCAGTTTCCATTTTGTGGCTAAATGGGCGCTATCTTGGCATTATATATCATTTCAGCAGTAAAATGGGTGTTAAGTGGACGTTAAGCATGCAAAAAAAATGGAGATTCTAGCCCAAAGGAAGCAGGTGCAGGGGAGCGCCTCCACCTGCAACTTCCTTTCCAAGTTACACACCATCCTGACTTGGAAATATATCGTCGTTCCTTCATTGTCGCTCTGTCAATATCCTGAAACATACGAACATATGAACATAAGAAATAAGAGCTGGGATAAGCCATTTGGCCCTTAGAGCCTGCTCCGCCATGCAATAAGATCATGGCTGATGTTCTACTTCAACTCCACCTTCCTGCACTATCCCCAAATTGTTCCCAAAAAATGATCAACCTTTGTCTTAAATATACTGAAAAACTGAGCTTCCCCGGCTCTCTGGTGTAGAGAATTCCAAAGATTCACAACCGTTTGAGTGAAGAAATTTCTCCTTCTCTCAGTCCTAATTGGCCGACCCTTTATTTTGAGACTGTGATTGTGACCCCACATTCTAGATTCCCCATCCAGAGGAAACATCTTCTCAGCTTTAACCCTGTCAAGGCCTTTAAGAATTTTATATGTTTCAATTAGATCACCTCTCATTCTTCCAAACTCTACGGAATATAGGACTAGCCTACTCAATCTCTCCTCATAGGGCAATCTCCTCATCCCAGGAACCAGTCTAGTGAACCTTCATTGGCAAGAATGTCTTTCCTTAGGTAAGGAGACTAGAACTGTACACAATACTCCAGGTGTGGCCTCACCAATGCCCTGTATAATTGTAGTAAGACTTCTTTATTCTTATACTCTATTCCCTTTGTAACAAAAGTTAACATGCCATTTGCTTTTCTAATTGCTTGCTGTACCTGAATGTTAACTTTGTGATTCATGTACAAGAACACCCAGGTCCCTCTGAATGCAAACATTTCCCAGTCTCTTGCCATTCAAACAATATTCAGCTTTTTTGCTTTTCCTACCAAAGTGGATAACTTCACACTTCCCCACATTGTATTCCATTTGCCATGTTTTTGCCCACTCAGTCAACCTATCTTTATATCTCTCTGCAGCCTCTTTGCATCCTCCTCACAGCTTACTTCCCCACCTAAATTTGTATCATCAGCAAACTTGGATACGTTACACTCAGTCCCTTCATCTAAGTCATTAAAGCTGATGTCCAAGCACTGATCCTTGCGATACCCCGCTAGTTACAGCATGCCAACCCGAAAAAGTCCTTTTTATTCCTCCCTCCCTCCTGAACAGCACTGTTGAAGTACCTTCACCATATGGACTGGTTCAAGTAGGCGGCTCGCCACCATTTTCTCAAGGGCAATTAGGGATGGGCAATAAATGCTGGCCTTGTCAGTGACGCCCACATCCCAAAAATGAATTTTAAAAAGTCTAATAATTTTTTTAAAAGCTTCAAAGAACATTTGGTACTCAATAGCTGTAGCATCTAATTATGTTTTGTTGCAGTATTACGGTTCCAAGTTCTTGTAAATTAATGTTTGGAATAAGCTTTTTTTTTAACCATTGGACTTGATATTTCAAACCATTCTTCTGAAGCTGTTATTGAGCAGTATCTGATCTGTACGTCTTTCATTCACTGAATACAGCACAACTGTGAACTTTTAGTGACAGCACATTAACAACAGAGAATCGCAATCATCAACATCATCACATCAGTTGAAGGGCCAACTTTTATGTTACAGGCTGCCACTTGTGACTGTATTGGAGCATTAAGCTTTGCTCCACCAGCTCTCCTCTTTCAAGCTATTTACACAACCTCATTATCATTATGCATTGATGTATTCTCTAACAAAGTATTAGCTCAATCTGTTGAATAAACATTGGCGCTATGAAATCCTGAGGCAGGGGAGAAAGAATGACCCTGAAATTCTGGTCGGAGGCTTCTTTCGGAGGAACGCCTCCGACCGGAGAATTTTTATGAATTTACCTGGTGGTCCCGGAGGTGCCTGTGATTGCAGTGAGGAGGCCTTCTCTTCCCGCGCTGCGAAGTGCGCTCCCGTCCTCGAGGTGCCGACGCAGAAGGTGCAGTCATGTGTGACTGCTCAGCCAATCAGGTACAGTATTCCACAGCATTTTCATAAATAGCAATGAAAACTCCGTATCTACGAGTTCTCATTGCTATTAATGAGAAAAAACAAACAAACACACTAAACACCATAATAAATAATTAAAAAAACACCCCTGACATAATTAAAATTAATTGAAATTAAAATTAATAAAGGTCTTAGGAAAAATAATGTCGATTTTTAAAAAAGTTTTTTTTAATTATGGTTAAAAATAAACTTATCATAGTGGGCAGGGTTTTTAACAATAAAATGTGTTTTTTAAAATTTAATTTTATTATGCTTTTGCATGTTTTAAAACTCTTACACCTGTAAAAGTAGGCTATGTGCCTGCTTTTATCAGGCGCAAGAGTTTTCAGGCCATTTGCTGGACAAGATACAGGTAAATACCGCAATCTTGCCCATGCAAATGTCCTCGCATCCAAGATATGGAGGATCTGTCAAACTGGAGCTTGACAGATCGGAAAAGCTGGTTTTCAGCGCATGCGCATTGTGCACTGAAAATTGGCTTTTGCGATGCCTTCCCTGGTCCGTACCCACTCAGTATGGACCCAGGGGGGCCGGGATTTCCAGGCCAATTCGGCGTCCAGTTTTGCTCTTCCCCACAAGTGGAAATACTCTTTCTGTGCTTATTCTAGTATAACCTTTCATAATTTTAAAGAATTCAATTAGGTCACCCCTCAGCCTTCTTTTTTCGAAAGAAAAGAGACCCAGCCTATTCATAATTTCCCGATAGGTCTAACCTCACATTTCTGGTATCATACTTGTAAGTCTTTTTTGCACCGTCTCCAGTGCCTCTATATCCTTTTTATAATATGGCGACCAGAATTGCACACATTACACCAAATGTGGTCTAACCATTAAAATTTGTGTTGCAACATACAACGGTCATCAACATTTTTCTCTGCAAGAGTGGGCACTCTCATGGTGGCGGCATTGTTACACTATAGGGGGCGTCTCGCAGCACGGGAAAACTGCTGGCATTGCGTAATCTAAAATAGCAGCCCTTTTAGGATTCTTTAGAATACAGTAAGGGAAACAGCCGACTTGCATTGTATCAGAGTGTCTGTCAAGGTCTTATTGGAATATGTCAACATATGTGAAAGTATTTAAGTACATTCAATATAAGCTAGTCATCAACAAATCAAATAGGGAATTCAGAAGAAACTTCTTCCCAAGATGACAATGTGGAACTCGTTACCACAGGGAGTGGTTGAAGCGAATACTATAGATGCATTTAAGGGGAAGCTGGATAAACACATGAGGGAGAAGGGAATAGAGGGTTATACTGAAGAGTTAGATGAGGAAAGACGGGTGGAGGCTTGAGTGGAGCATACACACTGGCATGGACTGGTTGAGCCGAATGGCCTGTTTCTGTGCTGTATATTTATGTAATGGTTGGAGAAAGTACAATATCTCACTTTCAAATGCATCAGTATCTGGTCATGTCAGGTAAAGAGTCTCGTTCTTTGTCAATAATTCATCCATTTTGTCATCCCTTTCCCTTCGTACTTGGTTTACACCATATACCTTTTAGTAATTTCCCTCATGCTTTGTGCTCTGTCATATTTATCCTGCAGGATCTCTTTGGCTAATTGGAAATAACAGTGCATATCTAAATAGAAGCCAGTCCGGTACTGGGCATAAAACTACATTTTTCCCAAATTGCTCCCAATTTAGAAACCGTGAGCACAAAACCTAGGTTTAACTTTCTTTTAAATTTTTATCCTCATTTAAAGTCACGTTAACACCTTTATGAACATCCCGACAATAATGTGCGAATTTCAACGTCTGTTTGCATTTCTGTTTTGCTTCTGTGCGTTGCTGTTCTGCTTCCTGTTTCACAATTGTTGTTTTCTACTGTGGAATGCAACTACAAGGCTGCTTGCCTTTTAAGTCCTTTAATTGCAATTTACGACTGGTGTTTAAAATAAAGGAGCCGAGTTAAGTAAAATGGAGCATTTGCTCATAAAATAAATGCAAGCTATGACTTGGCTACACGGTTGGCATTTTGTTTACATAGGCACGCTTGTAGGTTTATATCTGAAATAAGGTTCACAATTAACATCGGTGTTGGCCACTGACTTAAACAAGCATGGAAATCTGCAAGCAATCCACTCCTCTGCAAGAAACGTTTGATATGAAATAGCCCTCAGTCATTGCATAATCTGTTCGTTGAAAAAAGAATATCAGCATTTAAAAAAAAAACACAGCCTTTTCTGGTTAAGTACTGGAATGCCTAAGAGACTTCTTTCGGAGTTGTTAAGATCTCTATCCAGATAAATTATGCATGCAGCCCTTAGAAAGGAACCTACAATTTGTGTGTTAGCCCGAGTGCTCTTTAGTTAATAACTAGTGTGCTTGTTCGAAGAGGTGGGCGCTTTCTCCTTTCAAATTCCATTTCTCCGAGTTCGTAGGTCATCCTGCAGTTGTGTTCCTTGAGATGATTAAAACACAAAACCAAAGGAGAAAAAAATGCTTTAAATGATCTCAGATCACATGAAAGAGGCGATTTGCCTAATGTGGATTTGTTAAATGCAATCTGCTTGCTTTGATTTGTTCCGAAGGGGACTATACTATTGCTATAGCACTGTGTACATAGAGTAATGAATAAGACAGTATCGCATTGCAAAAATGAACCTTGTTGATATCCTAGAACTCGTAATGGATGGAATTGCACTTGCTTATATTGCAAAACTTACATCCTTCAGTTCCATCACCTGTTTTCACAGTAGAAGGATCTGGGGAAGAGTTAAATACGATTGTACATATTGTACTGTGAAACATACGTGTACAGCGTTAAGAGTTAAGTGCAGTTAACTTGTAATTCATGATGTCTGAATTGCTCGGCAGCATGAACTCCCTATTTATCTTTATTTGATTCTTCTTGTCTTTTAGTGTCTGCTTTTTCTTTCATATTTGCTTGCACCAATTACATTTATTTGTGGGGATCAGTATGAAAGTTTGGATTAGATAGGGGGCTCTTTTAGTGGTACTTCTGGGATACAAGGTTGAATCCTGATAAATGAATAACTATTTTATCAAAAAATGTTAGAACTGGTTTAGGAATATACCTCAGTCAATGTGTATAATAAATAAATGACACTTGCATTCGTATAGCGCCTTATGAGTTTGAAATGTCTCAAAGCACTTTGCACACAATGAATTTGCACACTTTGAATTGCAATGACAGCTATTCTGTGCCAACAATGTCCCACAGATAGCAATGAGATGAATGACCCTTTGATCTGCTTTTGGTGGTTTTGGTTAAGAAGAAACATCAAGGACACTGGGACGACTACCTGATCTCTGAATTTCAGCAGGGTATCTTTGTCACCCACCTCAATCATTGGGACAGGCAGATAGGACCTCAGCTCAATGTCTCAGCTGAAGGTTCGGACCTCGAGCAAAGGAGCACCCGCCACAGGACTGCACTGGAGTGTCTGTTTAGAGAAAGTGTTGAACCCTACTGTTGGGATTGAATCTATACTTCACTTACATTTCAGACCACAATGTGGGACTCAAACACATGGTTCACTTAATAATTAAATAACTGATTCAATCATAATAAAATCAGAACGACATTTAACAATGTATCCAACACAATACTGGCCTCCATGTGAGACCTGGTAGTGTATCAATTATATTTAACGTGTTGGATGTCAAAAAAAACCCAGATAATTGGAAGACATACAACATTAGCATCGATAATTCAATACAATGGGAGTGTCTATGGGACATAGTCTGGAATTCATAGTTTCAGAGTTATGAATTTATACAAAAACTAAATGAAAAATGAGAAAAAGCCCACTGAGATCCTCAAACTCACTCTTTCCAACTGAATGTGTATAATTTCTATTCTCATGGACCCTCCATAACTTAATTAATGTCCTTCAATCAACTACAAGTAAACCTTGCAGGAAATCTCCAAGCCCTTGAGGTAGCTGAATAAAAAAACTCCAGGATATCAACTGAGCATTTAGCTGGAATTGATGACTTGCGATAATTGTTTTTGCAAAAAAAAGGTCCATGTTGAAGGCTTCAGTACAATATTTTGTTTCTTCACACAAAGGACATATGGACTGCACAGGGTCAGGAATATATGGCTCACAAGTAAGAAGTTCTTGTTGCTGATCTTTCCTTGAGCTTTTATATGAAAAACACACTTTTTCAAAACTCTCCAGAAATATCTTTGTTATAAAATTTTCAGCAGTCTTGTATTTTCAGCTCCTTCACTGATTGTACTGAGATACAGTCGCTATGGTAGCAGTTGCTATGTTAGCACCTCGGGCTAATCTAATACCCCATTTATAGCACCAAATGGGAGTGTAATGAATGGTTGATTCAACTTGCATTTGCCATTATAAGCATCACAAATCAAAAATCCAACTTGAATGAAATTCACACTTTTGATGGGTCCTTAAAGGGACCACATTTTATACTTCATCTTCACTCAGCATAAACAATAGGGCCGATGAAGACAAAGACAGTGCAGTCAATTAATCTGACCCCTGCCAACTCCAAATCTGTGCATTCCTCTTTTCACCAGTACAAAAGTGGCTCTTACCATCGCTCGCTGATGCTTTGACTCCCTATCAACAGAAACTCTGTCTACATCAGAATGTTGTGTCTGTGCATAGAGCTGCCACATAGCAGACCCATCCCCTGTTGTTACCACATGGCTCCTTTAATATGAAATGGTGTGAATCATAGAAAATCATAGAAATTTACAGCACGGAAGGAGGCCATTTCGGTCTATCGTGCCTGCGTCGGCCGACAAAGAGCTATCCTGCTTAATTCCACTTTCCAGCCTTTTCTACCTCATGCCGGGCTGGGGTTTTGCTGAGATGCTGGTGGGTAGCATGCTGCAGAATGGAGTCGAGGACACTCGTGTCAAAGGCAGAGTCTCGATTAAGGAGATCATAGGAGCCTATTATCAGCAAGGGCAGACATTGATGACGAGGTTTAACACCACCTCCAGTGCGCCAGCGCAACCTTCGGTCACCTGAGGAAGAGAGTGTTCGAAGATCAGGCCCTCAAATCTGGCATCAAGTTTATGGTCTACAGGGCTGTAGTGATACACACCCTCCTGTGTGACTCAGAGACGTGGACCATATACAGTAGACACCTCAAATCGCTGGAGAACTACCACCAGCAATGCCTCTGCAAAATCCTGCAAATCCCGTGGGAGGACAGATGCACCAATATCAGTGTTCTCGATCAGGCCAACATCCCAAGCATCGAAGCACTGATCATACTCGACCAGCTCCGTTGGGCTGGCCACATTGTTCGCATGCCCGACACGAGATTCCCAAAGCAACCACTCTACTCGGAACTCCTACACTGCAAGTGAGCCCCAGGTGGGCAGAGGAAACGTTTCAAGGACACTCTCAAAGCCTCCTTGATAAAGTGCAACATCCCCACCGACACCTGGGAGTCGCTGACCAAAGACCGCCCAAAGTGAAAGAAGAGCATCTGGGAGGGCGGCGAGCACCTCGAGTCTCGTCGCTGAGAGCATACAGAAAACAAGCACACGCAGCGGAAGGAGCGTGCGACAAAACAGACTCCCTACCTACCCTTTCCTTTAACGGCTGTCTGTCCCACCTGCGACAGAGACTGTAATTCCCGAATTGGACTGTTCAGTCACCTGAGAACTCACTTTTGGAATGGAAGCAAGTCTTCCTCGATTTCGAGGGACGACCTATGATGATGATGACTTTACAGCTCTTGGTCCATAGCCTTATAGGTTACGACACTTCAAATGCACATCCAAGTACTTTTTAAATGTGGTGAGGGTTTCTCACTCTACCACCCTTTCAGGCAGTGAGTTCCAGACCACCACCACCATCTGGGATTTCCTCTCAAATCTCCTCTAAACCTGATGGTGATGTGAGGGGTGCAGGTGAACTAGGAAAACACTGTAGCTTTCTGTGACTTCTTGTACCACATGGTGATATTAAACTGGCAATCTCTCCACAGTACATTGTTCCATGCTTTCCTAACACATATACAGAAACAGGCCATCTATTAGACTATTTAGTCCAGGCAAACTAGCAAGTAATAGCATCCACATAAAGATAGCAACCAGCCATCATATTCTACCTCTTACAAAAGGCTTGTTAAATTTAAATTTATACTCTTATCCCTGTTTTAGTTGCTCTAGTCACAATAGCTGTGAACTACAGTGAATTCGTACTCTATTCTTACAGAATGGCGATCTGGGTTCAATTACAGTCTGGACAGAGGGAATGAAATATTTCTTCCTTCCCTTGCATGATGGTCTCAGTGTCCGAAGCAAAATGAGTTGGAGATGGCACAATTTTGTTCTCAGTGGCTATGGCTCCAGCGTAAGATAAATTCTAATGTTCTAGCACCAATTGGCACATCTTATTTCACAAGCCCATCAGGATAGCATGTGGGAGATGAATTGTGGTTTTGTCGGAGCTGAGCTATTTTAGAGTGAACTCTGAATTGAGTAGAAGAATTTTTTTTTGAAATTCTGACAACTAACGAGTCTGTTCATTGTACTCAATGTTCAAAATGTTCATACTCCTGAATGTATACATCTAATGTTACTCATCATCATCATATGCGGTCCCTCGTATCGAAGATGACTTGCTTCCACGCCAATGAAGGACCTAATATTCCAGGTCCTGAACTACATGTTGAAGAGTGAAAGATGCCTGTGCGTGGTTTTTTTAACTTGTGGTGGCCGTTTCAGACCAGTCACCACACAGGCTTGACGGAGCTAGGTCTTGGTCCAGTGGCAAGGATTAACCAAGATGACTGGAGACCAGCTCTGCTGCACGGACCTAGTGCGCACACATATTGCAGTGTGGGCTGGCCCGTGCTGCCCCTGGGCCCTCGCCGCTTCTGGGCCCCAATCATGTAGATCTTCCGAATGTTACTGCCAAAATTATGAGTCACATTCTTCACATCCAGTTACTTACTTCGCTGGGTACTGTCAAATACTAAGAGTAGGATGGCTTGATGTAATGTAAGTTTGACAATAAAATGCAAAGTGTTACTTAGAATTTCATGTGTAGATTTTCAACTTGCCCCGTGGATGTAAAACTGGCATTGTGGATCGACTGCCCGTCACTTCCGCTGATTCCCGTTAGTTCCATGTCTGGTTGGGAAGTTGAAAATCGACTCCTGCAGAATCTTGGAGTAGAAAGTGTTGACGGGAAAGAATTTATTTTGCTGGCTTTTTTATTTAAAAATGACTTTTAGCAGCCTAGCTTTGGGAAAAGGGAACAATTTTAATCTTCCGTTACTACTGAATAGAGATACAGCAGGCTACTGGAGACTGAGGCGGCCGGAATAACATTGACTGAGCCCCTTCGGAGCTCTGCTCCCTGCCCAGTGTTTCAGCTGAAGTCAGGGTCATTGGCATGCCAGCGGCATAGCACATTAAAAAGTAATCTCTAGAAAGTGGTTTTGCTTGTGTTTTCACAGTGATTAAATATGCAAAGCAATTTTCCTGATTATCGCCCGTTCGATGCTAAATCAGATGCGACCGTGGTGTCTTGGTGCAAAGCCTGTTATTGGATCAGATTCCAAAAAAAACAAATCCCCTGAATTCTGCGGATCATCATTTTAAAAGGGGGCTTGTTAAGGCTCTGATTAAATTAAAACACCCCTTAAAGAATATTTAGATCCGGTTCACCAAGCAGAACAGTCTAATGGTTTTTAAATTAGGAGCTATGAATACTAGTGAGTTTCTGTTGTGGGTCGAGTGGGTATTAGCAAAGGCTTATGTTGTCACCTTCAAATATGAAATTAATTCCCTTTTCTGGAATGCGAAGTTGAGCCAGTCTTTGGCCTAAAGGTGGTGTTGCTGTTACACAAAGCCCTTGCAAGATTAATCTTTTACTCTTCAATAAAGGCTTCAGCTGAAAGTAAAACAAAGGAGGTCGGAAGATGTGGTACAAGATGCAGCAACAAAGCACTCAACATATATAATGATGGAAAAACAACGCAGGTTTCTCCAATTTTAAAATATGAGGTTACAGTTCTTTCAGAGCGTTCGGTCTACTTTCCATGCATTGAATCGCCATTCTCCAAACTATATAAAAAAAATAATCATCAAGAATGTGCCCCTTTTGCTCTGCGAAGACTTTTACACAGTCTTCTTCTTTCGTATGTTACTAGCAAAGCAAATCAAATGTCAATATCTAAGTTGGATATTCAGGCCAAAGCTTCCGGTGCAACAGCGCAGATATCTTGTAGGCTGCCTACGAATTTCCTCTGAGGGCAGTGCTCGATGATGTTTTTACACAGTCTGCCTTACGTATATAAGGTGTGTTCACACTGTATCAGCATTTGCTTCTCTGTAAAGTTAAAGGAAACTCAAAGGCTGAAGAGCCTAAAGAAAGAACTTGCATTCATAAAGCAGCTTTCGCAATGTCACGGAGTGCTTTACAGCCACATCAAGTGCCTTTAAAGTGTAGTCACTGTTGTAATGTTGGGAAATGCGGTAGCCAATTTGCACAGAGCAAGGTCCCTCAGACAGCAATGAGATAAATGACCAGATAATGGGGGTGATTTTCACTGTCATCGCTAAACCAGTAAAGCGGAATGCCTGCCAGTTATAGAACACGCCCGGCTTTGATTCCTGATTCAGAGGCGAGAGTGCTACCACTGAGCCCAGAAGGACACCAGCAAAATTGTCTGGGTATCATCATAGCTGCCGTCAGTTTGTTGGTTTTCCAATCTGATTGGTCACTGGTGATCACATGATTGGCAATACCACATGGTTAATATGGACCAATCTGCAAGAAAGCTAGACACGACAAGATTATTACACAAGCAAAACTTTTCATAAGCTTTTCTTGATGTTATCAGATGTATCTGAGAAAAGTGAATTAACAGATTAACTAATTACAATCTCTGTATGAAGGGCCCTTTTAAAATTCAAATGACAAAGAATTACAATCAATATTAGATTCTTTCTGTTTTTTGCTGTCATTTTCTGTCTTTTAAAAAAAACTTTTTATGGTGCAGCATGATGGCATCTTTGGGAGGATAGTGGTTTGAAAAGGATTACTAATGCGAGGGAGTTGAATTAACGCACAGTTGCTGCTGAATCGTTCCCAGTTTTATGATTGTATCTTTACTGATAACAATCCAACTCCCTCGCAGGCAGACTCTGTAATTCATTTAAGCCAAACAAAAAAAAAATAGGAAAACTGACAGATTAAAACAAAATGATGCTAATAATAATCATAATCCTTTGCAATTATTAGTGGAGTCAAATCCTCCTGTAGATAATTTTGGCACAAAAGCTGCCAAGTATAAAATGGATTCCTATTTCCTCTGACATTTTTCACTAACATTATCAACTGGATTAATTTCATCTGTTAGTTTCTTTTCTTTATTTTTAATCAAATTAACCTTAATGGCGAGGCTCCCTCCCTGAACAACACACTGTGCATCCCAATGTTTTAACCACTAGATTGCCAGTAGGGCTGGACTGCAAGGTTGACCATTTTGTAATGAATAGAGGTCAAGCACCATGGCACTGAAACAAACCCTAATATTACCGTAATAAAAGCCCCGATTTTAACCTAACCCGCCCGGTGAGAATGGGATGCGTATGGGCGAGTGACTGATTTACACCTCGCTCGATCTTTGGCTCCATTGAAGTCAATAGCGTAAAATCGGATGAGCTGTAAATCGGACATCCGACCTGAACACACCCCATTTTCACCAAATACGCTGGGTTAAAATTGGGGCTGTGGTCTCTGAAATAGCTTTATTACTGTAATATTCAAAGCAAATTACTAAAATAAATACTTAAAACTATTAAAAATATATATATATTGCTTCTGCTTGCCCTGGCTTCCATTTCTTGTCTCCATTCTCACTTTGCTCTGTTACTTACAATTTCCATTTGTTTCTAAGTATTTTAACTTTCCATAACTTTTTTTTAATGTAAAAGTAGAAATATTTAACTATTTTTCTGAGCTGCCTTGTAATTGGTTGAATGCCAGCTACAACGGTAATTTCTGAGGACTAGAGAAATAGAGATGGCCACCTAGCTTATTTTTTTCGGGTCACTTTGAGCACAAGACCAGCCATTAGGCCGCTCAATGAGCTAACTTTTTATTTTGTGCACTTTAAACAAATGCCCCCTGCAAGGGGGGTCACACTCCAAAATAAGTTTCTTTTTCCAGTGCCCCTTCAAGAGCTAACTTATGAATGGTCCTGGGGAACAGGTGGCACCAATAAAAGGTATCCTAATGATTGAAATTATGGAAGTGTGAAAATGTAAGTTTCCATCCACCTCCAGCAGCTAATAGTTTATAACAATGTTTTTTTATGGTTTTATCTAATTTGTTTTAAAACAACATTTACATTTGTGTTATCCTGCTATTTGTGTGTCCTTATGGTGCATTGAGCTGGATTTTTCAGATTGCCAGCAGACTAAGGGTTAAATTTATGGGTCAAGACATCTCAGAGACTGAGTAAGGAGGTGCACCATTGTGAAACAATAGGAGCCACTACAGGTGGTAATAAACTAGCTTCCCCTTGTTATCTCAAGGGCAAAATCTTCCCAGCTGCCAGTGGTTAATGAGGTAAGTCAGTAGGCTCTAACATATCAGGCCAATTTATTTAACTGCTCCCAGAAATAACTGTAGGGATGGAACATTTGAAAATGCATTCTCTCTATGGCATTTTTGGTTGTCAAATTACACAGAGGGGTGATGCCTCCATTTTCATATAAACCCCTCTAGGACAAGACTGCTGTAACTTTGTCCGTGTGTACAGACACAAGAGGATTTCCTGTGGCATTGCTCAGACTAAGTCAGAGGGGCTTGGCTATGGTACGTTTGGCTCTATTCTGTCTCTGTGTGATTGGAATTCTGCTGCTGCTGATGGTCCACGGCATCTCATGGATGCCCAATTGTGAGCTGTTAGATCTGTTCTTAATCTATCCCAATTTACACAGTGGTAGTGTCACACAACACAATGGAAGGTATCCTCAGTGTGAAGACAGGACATCGTCTCCATAAGGTCACTCTTACCAATGCTGTCATGGAGAAACACGACAGGTAGATCGGTGAGGATGAGGCTAAGTAGGTTATTCCCTCATGTTGGGTTTGCTCTCCACCTGCTGCAAATCCAGTCTGGCAGCTATATCCTTCAGAACTAGGCTAGCTCAGTCAGTGGTGGTACTTCCAAGCTACTCTTGATGATGGACATTGAAGTCCACCATCCAGAGTATATTCTGTGCCCTTGCTACCCTTAGTGCTTCCTCCAGGTGGCGTTCAGCAAGGAGGAGCACTGATTCGGCAACTGAGGGAAGGCAATAGGTGGTAGTCAGCAGGAAGTTTCTTTGCTCGTGTTGACCTGAAACTATGAGGCTTCATGGGGTCCGGAGTCAATGTTGAGTACTCTTGAATACTGAAGAAATCATTGGATAATAAGGGAATTAAGGGATATGGGGATAGGGCGGGAAAGTGGAGTTAAGGTAGAAGATCAGCCATGATCTTACTGAATAGCAGAGCAGGTTCAAAGGGCAGAGTGGCCTACTCCTGCTCCTATTTCTTATGTTATTATGACTCCAAGGGCTGCTCCCACTCAAATGTACATCACTGTGCCCTGCCACTTCGGTAGGTCTATCCTGTCGGTGGCACAGGGCATACCTGGGGATGGTGAAGGAGGAATCTGGGACATTGGCAGATAATTATGAATCTATGAGCATGACTATGTCAGGCTGTAGCTTGACTAGTTTGTGCTACCTCTAAACATCTCTCAAACACAAAAAATGAAGAATGAAGTCCAGTGAGCCATACCTTGTACCACTAGACTTCATTGAGGGCAGACCTGATGCTAACTGTATCTATTAGATCCTGCAGACCCTGAGAGATGCTGCCCCAAAACTCTTGGAAGTCAGTTGTCATTCTTTTCTTGAAATGGTCTCCTAAATTACTAGCAAGATTTCTTTATTATTTGTTCATGAGATGTGGGTGCTACTGGCAAGGCTAGCATCTATTGACAATCCCTAATTGCCCTTGAGAAGGTGGTAGTGAGCCACCTCCTTGAACCGCTGCAGTCCCTGTGGTGAATGTACTCCCAGTGCTGTTAGAGAGGGAGTGCCAGGATTTTTGCCCAGCAACGATGAAAGAACGGCGATGCATTTCCAAGTCATGATGGTGTGTGACTTGAAGGGGAACTTGGAGGTGATAGTGTTTCTACGCATCTACTGCCCTTGTCCTTCTAGGTGGGAGAGGTTATGTGTTTGGGAGGTCCTGTCGAAGAAAGATAAAACTCATCAGATTACTCTAAGATGAATCCAATGGTTTGGGTCTCACAATATTGCAACACTAGAACTTCCGTGTTCCCAATGGTGAGTGAGGCAGCAAATTATGGGCATGAAGCTTGCAACTTTCTGAGAGGCTTTGGGCCTGCGCTTTGCTGCCATACCTTCCCCACAAGTGCCACTCCTTGCTGGGAATGTGGAACCGTCCCTTATGTGCAAATTATATACAATGCATGTTCAAGCTATGTGTTTTATATATTATTCGGCCAGCCATGCTGCTTGCAATACACCACATAATGAAGAACTGTAGTCCTCCCCACTCACTTTGAAGACAAGTTTAGGTCAGGTAAAAATATTAGGTTGAACCATATGCACCTATTAGCAATGGATATGAATAAGATGTTACAGTTATGAGCTTTTTTGGAGCCTAGGAAGTGTAAAGTTAAGGCTATGTGTATGAAGAAGTATCTGTGAATCATTGGCAGCACAGTATGTGGTTGGTGCTATAAAACCAAGTAAATCACTTGCCTTCTTGTGCTCGAAATAAACTGCACTGAAAATGAAGTGTGAACAGAGGCAAGTTTTGGGTAACAGAGCTCCAATACATAGATATACCATCAGGATTTTGGCAGCCTTGTGAACATAAGAATTAGGAACAGGAGTAGGCCATCTAGCCCCTCGAGCCTGCTCCGCCATTCAACAAGGTCATGGCTGATCTGTCTCAACATATGGATTTTATGCCGATTTGGCTACAATAATGCCTACAAGAAGTGTGGGCACAGTAGCGCAGTGGACTAATAATGGAGAGAAGCTGAGTTCAATTCCCACCACAGCAGTTTGAGAATTTGAATTCAGTTTTAAAAATCTGGGAATAAAAAGCTGGTACCAGTAAAAATGACCCTGAAGTTGTTTGATTGTCATAATAAAAAACCCTAACTGGTTCACTAATGTCCCCCGGGCTGGTCTATATGTAGTTGACTCTTAACTGTCTTCTGTAGTGGCTTAGCGAGCCTCTCAGTTGTACCAAACCGCTACCAGCGGTTCAAGAAGAAGACCCACCACCACCCTCCTTAGGGCAGCCTGAGATAGGCAATAAATGCCAGCCTTGCCAGTGACGCCATAGCTTGTGAACATTTTTTTTTTTAAATAACCCCAAACTTTCAATAAGAGAGAGGGAGAAAATTACAGGAAAAGAGCCAGTTGACATCATTATTTAATAACCCAAAACATTTTGGATACTTCACTTAGATACTTAACATTACTGCTGCATATAAATGTAATTTGCACTTACTACTCCAAAAGCAAAATACTGCAGATGCTGGAATCTGGAATAAAACTGACCCGAAACATTAACTCTGCTTTCTCTCCACAGATACTGCCTGACCTGCCGAGATTTCAAGCATTTTGAGTTTGTATTGCACTTGCTACTGTTCACCACAAATATTTTTGAATTAGTCACCTTCTTGATCTCCTGCCATCAAATCTCTGAAATTGCTCACCACCAGCTCAATCTGTTAAAGGCCTACCTGCAAGTGAAGTAACAAGTGAAGCATGGAGGCAATTATGGAAACATTGCCATCGGGAGTTGTCGGTAAATGGACGAAAGATGCTTCTGAAGTATTAGAACCCCAACTGTGGCAGGTAACTGACTGGTCAGACTTTCACAATACTATTTTATACATCATCATCATCATAGGCAGTCCCTTGGAATCGAGGAAGACTTGTTTCCACTCTTAAAATGAGTCCTTAGGGGGCTGAACAGTCCAATACGAGAGCCATAGACCCTGTGACAGGTGGGACAGATAGTCGTTGAGGGAAAGGGTGGGTGGGACAGGTTTGCCGCACGCTCTTTCCGTGGCCTGCGTTTGTTTTCTGCATGCTCTTGGCGATGAGACTCGAGGTGCTCAGCGCTCTCCCGGATACACTTCCTCCGCTTAGGGTGGTCTTTCGCCAGGGATTCCCAGATGTCAGTGGGGATGTTGCACTTTTTCAGGCCGGCTTTGAGGGTGTCCCTGTAGCATTTCCTCTGCCCACCTTTGGCTCATTTGCCGTGTAGGAGTTCCGAGTAGAGCGCTTGCTTTGGGAGTCTCGTGGCTGGCATTTTATACAACACAGTATACAAATGTGTAAGGAAGTTCGCATAAATGTTCATTAGAGTGAGGTGAAGGCCCATGCATGCTTTGGTGAGGAATGAGAACTCACAGCAGAGAAGGGGTGCATCGCAAGGAAGAGTTAATTGTTTTCATGTTCTGGATGTTAGCATCGCTGGCAAAGCCGGCATTTATTGCCCATCCCTCGTTGCCTGAGAAGGTGGTGGTGGGCTTTCTTCTTGAACTGCTGCAGTCCGTGTGGTGACGATGTGCCCACAATACTGTTAGGGAGGGAGATCCAGGATTTTGACTCAGCAACAATGAAGGAACGGTGGATGTATGTCCAAATTAGGATGGTTGGTGACTTGAAAGGGAACTTGAAAGTGATGCTTTTCTCATTTATTTCTGCCCTTGACCTTCTAGGTGGTGGAGGTCACGGGTTCGGGAGGTGTTGCCATAAGATGACAACATTGCAGCTTGATGAAAAAATCTCTATCTGTTAGTATATTTCGGGGAATCTTCCACTTTCTGAGTAGTAAGCAAAGAACGCTAATTTGTGTTCAGCAATTTTCTTTAACATTTGCTACGAGTCTATAATTTCTTCAAATAAATTGATTGAGATTATCGCAGAAGAGGGAAATGTAAAAAAAAATGACTACGATGTTTGCAGACCAAAAATAATTTACAGTGTAAAAAGACTTTTGAACAGGAGTCTGTCTGTCTGTTCAGCTGAGTAAATTAACAAATCTGTTTCTGTAGTTCACTTGTAAGGTCAGCAGAAGGCAGAGTGGAGCAGAGGAAGCTGCATTACATTCGATGGGAATTTGTGAATGCAAATGTTATAGCTGAATTTAACAATAAATTCATGCAAACATTCACTTCTCTGAGGGACTTTTATTCTTGCTGTTTTACAGCCCTTCATTTTGCAAATAATATCTTTTAAAAATTATTTCACTTTTACACGCTTAGCTGCTGATCAACAAGGAATCTGCAGGAGTAATAAACCTGAGTTTTGTTTGGACATGAAAATAAGAGGACTGATGGTTTAGTTCAGTCTGAATTGAACTCTCTTACATATGGTGATGTACCCGCTTCTATTTTTAATGAATTTTCTTCTGTGTATGCTGTATGTGCAGAGGAATAAAGTAATTCTTATTTTGTCCCGAATAATCCCCAACAAAGCAGGTGTTGTATAAGCCAAGTGCAAGGCACAGCTTCCTTTACAACAACTTACATTTACATAGCGTCTTTAACATAGTAAAATGGCCCTAGGCGATATCAATAAAAACATTTTTGACACCGAGCCACAGAAGGAGATAGGAGTACAATTGACCAAAAGCGGAGAGGGAATTCCAGAGCTTGGGACCAAGGCAACTGAAAGTATGGCCGACAATGGTGAATCGATTAAATTGGGGATGCCAGAATTGGAAGAGCACAGAGATAATTTTTCTTTACTTCATCCATTTCTAAACCTTTCACTCAGAAAAGCACACTTCTACATATTTTGTGGTCTTTATGTCCTTTCAGAATGAGGTAACAGAAACATTTTGAATTGAAGACATTTTTGTGCGTGTTGACTTTTGGCCATCAGGATTTGGACTGTGAAAGTTCCAACTTTATTCACTTTGGCCCCTTTAGCTGCCATTCAGTAAAAGAGATTATCGGCCATTTTACCTGGCTGGATTCAAGCACCAATCAGACAAAGGGCCGTGTTCTCACTGTGCTCCTAACCTCAACCACAACTATACTTGAGAAATCAAAGCTTATCTATATAGCCCCAGACACAAATGCTTACCATCCAGTGTTCATACTTTAGATTGTACGTTGCTTACTTAATCCATGGACCTGGGATCAGTTCTCCAAGTTCTAATGAATGATATCTCTCAACAGACCTCCCCAGTAAATGCTTCCAGACTTGGAGCACAATGGTATTGCACAATTATACCCTGTCTTGTGTTGATAATTTTTATTTTTCCATATGTAGGGGGAGAGCTTACCAGTGAAAGTGCTTTTACTCTTAAGAAGGCTCAGAACTTATTTTGAAAGCTCGGAGTTGGTTCTAGTCCTGTGTGATTGCAGCAACGTTCAGATTTGTTCATTTTGATGAATAATTCCGCAGCAAAGTCCAGTCTCACCTCTGTCTTTCACTGCAGTCAGCTCCTCTCGCAAGTTTCCCTTATGAGCCTCTAAGTTTTAGCTTAACTATTCTCTCTCCTATTTTAAATACCATTAAATACCCACAACTATTTTGAGTTGAATGTTTAAATCAAGTACCCTCTTTTTTAAAGGGCACTAGAACCCATAACTCCAAATTAACTTGGGAACTTTATCAGATTAAATCAAAATCATGTTGCTGCCACCCACAGTGCTTCCTTCGTGGGATGTGTGTCGAAGATAATCTGAGCAATGGATCTTTCCCTTGATAGCAAAGATGGCCAATCTGAGTGGACTGAATACACGGATGTAGGTCTTATGAATTCATCCTTCTGGATCGGGCTTCAGGTACAGGGTGTGTACATTGGGAATTCGGATGCAGAGGTCAAAGGTCCCCGCAAGGTTTTTCTTCATCCTTAATTTGCACATTCGAATGAATTAATGCAATCTATCCTGCATTGTCTTTGTAACCACAGGCAACAGGAAGTGGTTGAAGTGAATAGTACAGATGCATTTAAGGGGAGGCTGGGCAAGTGTATGAGGGAGAAAGGAATAGAGGCTTATACTGATAGATTTAGATGAGGAAAGATGGGATTCGAGTGGAACATAAACACCGGCATGGACTATCTGGGCTGGATAGCCTGTTTCTGCATATCTTTTGTAATCCGATGTAACCTTGTTCACAGATGTAATTTCAACCAGATTTGCAAATTAGAAAATTACCTTCAAGATTTCAAACAGCTTGAAAACTTGCCCCTTCATCCTTAAGCTGGAACTAGGCTAATTTAAATAGCTCCATGCAATACATTAGCAGCATCTCTGAAATTAATTCATGTGGACATCATCTCCCTTTCCTATCTGAAGGAGAGAGTATGGTGTGTGGCAACTAAGGACTTTAAAAAGCAGAGTAGAACGAATAAACAGAAACAAACAGCATTTTGTTAATTTGTCAACAAGAAGTTTACTTTTGTTGTGCCTGAGTTCTCTGCTGAATAGTTGAGCCAAGAGTTAGCTGTGATATATTCACAGAGCACAGCACACACAGCTCCTAACATGGCAGGCAGCTCTCTCAGAAACCTCCGGAAACCTGCCTGGTTCTGTTTATTATTAACTGTGCAATTGCAATACACAATACGTCTACATCCACAGTGTGGAGCGACAAACATTACAAGCTTACAGACATTACACTTCTCCCTCCTTAATGAAGAAGTTATTATAACAAATATCATACATAATTTTCATGTTTATACATAACACAGGATATAAACTTATTTTTTTCCATATTTACAAATTTAACTTTGCCACTTGTTTTCTGTTTCGAAGAGGATACCTTTGCTCTCAAACAGAACCTTCCAAACATGGTGTCGATTTCACACTCATTCGAGGCTCATCCTGAGGAACGTTTTCCTCCACGGAATTTCCTTGATTTTCATTTGAACTCACTCTAACTTCAGGCTCTTTGTTTTCCTGACTCAGATCATTCTGATTCTCTCCTGGATTTGTTTCCAGTACATAGATTTAGGATTTGCTGCTGTATATCAAAACTATCTGATGAGTCAGAAATAATTGAATCATTCCCACCTTCAACTCCTTCCATGTCTGTAGGTAAAATATGATCAATATGAACAAACCTAACCTGTCCATTATCAAACATCTTTACCAAATATGTGAGAGGACCACATATCTTCACCACTCTTCCTGGTAACCACTTTACCCATTTATGGTGATGGTTCTTCACTCTCACCTTCTGGTTTAATTTCACACTTCACTCTTTTACTCTACTTTATCATGATTCTTTTTCTGTCTTAATTGTGTCTCTTCTACGGACTATGCCAAATTTGGCTTTAACAATGAGAATCTGGTTCATGGTTGTCATTTGAGAAACAACTCTGCTGGTGTTCTACCAGTAGTTGTATGAGGAGTATTTTGATATGTAATCAAAAAATTAGCCAATTTGTGATCCAATGACAACTGTCGTTTCCTTGGATTTGGATCTAACATTTATTTTATGAGGGCACGTTTTACAATTTGTACAGTGCGCTCTGCTGCACCATTCGAAGCAGGATGGTATGGTGGAACCTTGGTATGTTTCACACCATTTTTGCTCGTGAATTGTGCAAATTCTTCTGAACAAAATTGTGGTCCATTTTCTGAAACAATTTCTTCAGGGAGGCCAAATGAACAAAATAATTTTCGCAAAATGTCCAATGTTTTACTTGTTGTTATTTTCCACATTGGAAACACCTCAACCCACTTCGAATGGCTATCAATCAAATTAACAATTGTTGTCCTTCTAACTCAGCAAAATCAATATGTAGCTTTTTCCACACCCTGGGAGGCCATTTCCATGGCTGTAATGGTACTGGTGATGGTTGCTTGCTTACCGATTGACATGTCCTACACTGACTCACGATGTACTCTATATCTTTATCAAGACCTGGCCACCATAAATAACTGCGTGCAAAACTCTTGGTCAAGCACATTCCCAGGTGCTGGTCATGGAGGTCTCCGAATAATTTGGACCTGAATTTATTTGGTATAACCACTCTTGCACCCCACATGATACAATCTTTATCTACTGATAATTCATTCCTATGAATGAAGAATAGATGTGTATCTTTGTCTGTTACCTGGTTTGGCCATCCATTTGCAATATATTCATACACGTTTGACATCACTGAGTCACAATTGGTTGCTCTACCAATCTCTTCAGCTGTGACTGGCAGTTCATCAATGTATGAAAAATAAAACACTTCTTCCCTATCGGGTGTAACTTGTGATGGCGAAGGCAATCTAAACATTGCATCAGCATTACTGTAATCAGCTGATCGTCTGTATTCAATATCATATGTATATGCTGACAAAATCAAAGTCCATCTCTGCATTTGGGCTGCAGCTAATGTTGGAACTGGGGACTTTTGTTGGTGGATTGCTGTTAGGGGCTTATGGTCCGTAACGATGGTAAACATATGACCATACAAGTATTTGTGAAACTTTTTGACCACAAAAATTAATGCCAAAGCTTCCCTTTCAATTTGCGCATAATTACTCTCACTGGCACTGAGAGTGCGTGAAGCAAAAGCAATTGGTCTCTCCTCCCCACTACGTGATACATGAGAGATCACTGCCCCAACTCCATACGGAGAGGCATCACATGCTAGCTTAATCTTCTTAGATATGTCATAGTGAACCAACATGGTGCTCTCTACCAATTTGCTTTTACACTCCTTGAATGCTGTATCGCATTCTTTTGACCACTTCCAATGGACCTGTTTTTTCAAAAGTTCATTCAGTGGATGTAATACTGTAGCCAAATTTGGTAGGAACTTCCCATAATAGTTCAAAAGACCCAAGAATGAACGAAGTTCAGTGACATTTCTGGGAGTGGGTGTGTTTCTAATTGCATCCAGTTTTTCCTTGGTTGGATGTAAACCATCTTTGTCTACTCTGTACCCTAAGTACTCCACTGAGTTTTTAAATAACTAACACTTACGAGCAGACACTTGTACTCTGTGCTTCTCTAGCCGTTTGAGGACTTCATTCAATATGTTATGAATTTGCCTATTTGGTGCTGAAATTAGTATGTCATCCAAATAATATACTACCCGTTCAATACCTTGCAAAATCTGGTTCATCACCCCTTGGAATATGGCTGGGGCGGAAGACACTTCAAACAGTAGCCTATTAAATTGATATAGGCCTAGATGAATATTTATAGTCACACATGACTTGGACTCCTCATCTAGTTCAAGCTGTAAGTAGGCATTCGTAAGATCCAGTTTTGAGAAGATCTGACCACCTGTCAGTATTGTGAGCAAATCTTCTATATTCGGCAATGTATTGGGGACATTGCCCTCTAGAACCTGGTTTATGGTTACTTTATAATCACCACACAATCTTACCTTACCATCGGACTTAGGTACAACATCAATGGGTGTAGCCCAATTACATCAATCTATCTTACAAATAATGTTCTCAGTCTCTAGTCTTTTGAGTTCTTGCTCAACTTTCTCCTTGAGTGCATATGGTACGGAACGTGGCTTGTAGTAAACCGATCTAGCGTCCTTCTGTACCCTGACACTCGCCTTGAAGCCTTGGATCGGACTGCCCATTTCGCAGAACATCTTCGGATACTTCTTGATAACCTCATCCGTTGATGAAAATCTCGCTTCCACACAGAAAATCTTACTCCAATCCAGTTTCAGTGAGCTCAACCAATTTCTTCCTAAAATAAGGCAGACTTGTCTCCTTTCACAACTATTAGAGGCAAGTTCTGAAATTGATCTTTATATTTCACCGGTACGGTGATCCGATCTACCACAGGAATTTTCTCTCCCGAGTAGCCTCGTAGCTCTATCTTGGATTTCTCCAGTTGAAAATCACGCAATTTGTCGTGGTATAGTGACTCCGGTACTACACTCACGGATACACCCGTGTCAATTCCCATTGGTATCTTGAATCCCGCAACATCTATGTGGATTTTGATGCTTTCCGAATCGCTGTCCGTTAACCTCGTGCTCCTGATCACATGTAACTCTAACATCTCCTCATTCTGTTGTTGTTCTTCCATGCTATGTAGGCTCTTGGGATTTCTACTCATAGCTTTGAACGCTGGTTTACCCTTCATTCGGCATGCCTTCACAAGATGCCCAGTCTGTCTGCAGAAGAAACACTCTGCCTTCACGTATGGACAACTTTGAGCAATGTGTTGTCCCAGGCACCTATAGCACGACTTTGACGCTCTGTTAGAATTTCCAGTTTCTGAGACTTTGGGCCCCCACCATCTTTTACCTTTGTTGATGGGGGAGAGGGAAGGCTTCTTTTCCCACGAGTGGGCCCACTGATATAGAGGGTCGACGCTCGCCCCAGCCCACATAGCAATTCTCGAGGTTAGCAGACAGAGACGGATGGCAAAGTATAACGATCTTTATTACGAACGTCCGGGAACATCCCTCATCACAGCCGCCTGTGAGTGGAGATGCTCCCCGAACAGCACAATCATACAATTTTTATACATTTCAAAACCCCTCTGTTCCCGGACAAGACCTCCCTAGATTTCTAATTGGACTACCTTATCAGTGCTACTTCTCTAATTGGACTACCTTATCAGTACTACTCCGGATTGACAGGTCATGAGCTCTGACTGACAGGCCATGATCTCGTGACCATCTTAGACCGTTCCCAGAATGGTATCTCTAGGTTGGAATTTTTTATACATTTCCTTTGGTGCCATGAAGTCTATCTCGGGTCTCTTCGCAAGGTCTTATCAATGTCTGTTTAGGTTCTCACATCGTATCCTGTCGGAATATTATTGAATTGCTAACTTCTGGAGCCTTGGTACAAGGCCGAAGAGAGGCCTTTTACCTCCTTATGGGTCGGTGCAGTAACCAGCACTTTAACCCTTGTCCTGCTGGTACCCCTAATGCCAAATTTTCCTCTTATATATCCCCCCTTTTGGCCCTTGGCTCTTCGCCAAGCTGGCCATATTTCCCGATAACTATCTCCCTGTAGGCAAGTTCCAGATAGGTTCGTTCACCTGGGTGGCCATCTCCCAAGCTTCGGGACCTCCTGAAACCTTCCCACAGAGTTATATAAGGTAAGTCCTTCCTGTAGATCTGCTGAAATTTTCATCCCTTTTGGCCTTAATCATTTGACCTGTTTAATTCGTGCACATGTTAATCCCATCATGACCATCAGAACCAGGTCTTGTATTACTACAAGTACATGTGATATAATTCTTATCCATGTGTGGATCTGAATATTAAGTCTAATGTTCCACAGCTTTGAGTACCAGAGCTGATCAGCCAGCATCGCGTTAGTGTCTCTCTGTAGGTTGTCTACTTCTTCCATCAGCTGGATATACTGTCGTCTTTGATTCTGGATTCCTTGCATCAAACGTAATTGTTCCTCATTTAATTCCGGTGCCTTGCGGTTCCCATACTGCCTCCTTGTACCCCTCTCGGAGGGTATCCGAAACCGTTCCATGGATGATTTTCGTTGTCTCGGGATGTATGTGATATCCGTCTATGTCTATTTCTCCCTTGGGTCTGAAGCAGAAGTTAGGAATAATGAGGACACAGGGGGTGACTCCCCCTCTGGTCTTAATGGTTAAGTTGGCTGCCCCCGTGCTCACGCACCACTCTCCGTTCCCTTGCGAGGCAGCGATGGTCTCAAGATCATGTTCAAGAGGAGTAATACTCAGCATACATCCTTTTATCTGGTGGAATCCACAATCATCATTCGTCATTCGTGGCGTACCTCGACACAAAACCACTTGGTTATTTTTATAGCAGTCGGTTATGGCAATGCCTCTAGTACTATTGTTAACTTTAATCGTCCATCTGGCAGGCTGATGGTAACGTAACCGAGTCTGGTTTCTCACTTCACCAATATTATCAATCTGGTATAAGGGGTCTCCCTTTGTTACATCATACTGTGGTATGGACAACATAAATCTGATCATATTCACCTGCCCAGTAATACATCTGAATTTTGGCACCCATGCGTGACTATTCCTTCGTACCTCGCATGTGTTATTCATTTTTTTTATCTAGAGTCCAATTGTTAAGTATGCTGTTCGGAATCCAATCTGGTATGTCTCCATTTTGGAGTTGCTCCAAATTATGTTGTACCTCACTTAATATCCAGGCCCCATACCCGGAGCAAATTATCTCAGCTTGTAATCGTTTACTTATGTCGTTCCCCATTGCGTGGATCAAACTTATTGTCTTGGCATATTTCTGCAATGTATGGGCCACTTGTAACAGTTCCCCTTCCGCGCCATCTCCCAACCGCACTTGTAGGGCTTGGTTATCCAAGTCCTTCCCCACTAAACCACTCAAGACTACGCCATTAAGTTGTTAACCCGGTCATATAGTGCATATAGGCCTATGGAATTCATCGTCGTAACCCCTGCCACATAACCCGTGTTTCTATTATTAGAAATAATAGTGTTTCTATTATTCCCCTTTTTGTTCGACCTTGTCCTGTTTCCTTTCTGACATTAAATCTCAGGGTAGTGGGTTCCGGGCCTTCAAGGATCCGTTGTGCCAGGTTCTGGTATAGACTTATAGTTTCATTCCCACAGAAGCTAGGAAGAATGATATCCATTAGATTTAGGTTAAGTAGTCGCTGATGCACCCCAATTATATCCGTTCTTTAGATTCTTCTATTACTAGCCCCCCTTTGGCTCCAGTCTTTATGGACGGGCTTAGGGGGGACTTGCGTGGTTGTACTGGGAAGAGTTGTTGTCCCCAGGGTGGTTGTTGGGGCAGTGATAGGGCTTCCCAGGGTCCCTTTGGGCATGTTTGGTGTCCCAGCTGGACCTTTATTGTCATCTTTCCTCCACACTCCATCCGCCCCCCTTTTTAGGTTGTATTCCTTCTTGTTTGCGCTGCGCATGATCAATACCGGCTTCTCCATGTTATAACCGTGTCACGCTTCAGGACATACACCTTATATTCCATAGACCTCCCTTGGTCTTCATTTTATTCCATTGGCCAGTTTTCCTAAACATCCTGGGATCCCACCCTTCTGTTTCTCTTGCGGGTGGATTTGGCTGCTTGTTTTGCAGCTTCATCCGCCCAGGCATGAGCTTCTAGAACTGAAATTCCATCCAGGTGGATTTCTGCGCCCTTCCCCTTTTGGTCCTATGAACTAGCTCCTGTCCTCGGAATCTACTTGCACCCATGGCATCGGCAGCCTGCTGCATTACAACCTTACTTAATACACTATACATAGCCATGCATTAAAATAAGTTCTGTCCTTGCTCCAGTCCTTGGCGGCTGGGATGCATATTTCGGCAGTTAAATTAAACAAAGCTAGTTCATGTAGTTGTGTCTTTCCTGCGTGTGCTATATCTCTCGTAGTCCATCTGTATTATCCAGTGCTTGCGTGGGCCTTAAGATTCCCAGTATCCTGAGTCTCCAGGGTCGAAGTAGCCGCTGCGGTCCCATCTCGGTGAGTGTTTTATCTGCAAATTTTAAACAGATAGCCTGGTAATCACCAGGTGTTAGGTTCTGGTCTACTCATCTTTTATCCATGCATGTCGAGGTCACTCTGTGAAATCGGAGGTAAAGGTTGGGTTTGTAGACTACACTTACCCACTGTGGGGTACATTGGCTCTATTACCGTAGGTGATGGTGCTATGGCTGCGCACTGCACTATCCGCCTGGTCCCGTTTTAAAAAAAATCTCTTCCAGCTTATTTATCTTAGCTTTTAACTCTTGAATTTGTTTTGTTTGAGTATCTTTCTTTTATTTGTATCAAGCGAGTATTATTACATAGGCTAGTTCTGTTTTATTTTTATTCTGACTATCCCACCATTTCCTTTATATGTCAGGTGAGTCTTTTTTATTCTATTAAGAAATCCAAATTAATAATGTTCAGTATAAAACAGCTGTCAATGGAAAGGGTTAACTCTTTTACAGGTTTGTGAGAAAGCCTGATGTCATTACGTGACTTCGCGTAATCATCCGAAAAATTCTTTTTTAAGTCTTTGTGGCTTCAAAACTTGCTTAGAAATTAGGAATCCGTTAAAACAGCAGAAATCATTAGTAAAGCCATCATAATAAAAGTTTTCTCATCAGGAAAGACGACATTTTAGATTAAACTCCAATTTTTTTCTTAACTTCTAATTCAAGTACTTGCTAAAGATTTTTTTTTTTAATTGATTTAAAACGAGACCACACATTTTTAATAGCTATTTTGTTTACTGAAATCCAATTTTCACACACACTGTATACATTCCAACATTTCGTTTTATTTTACAGTCCCGTTCACTGGGCAAATCTTGTGTTTTATTATTCTCTCTCTCACCACAAAATCTAAACATCCGTGCCAGTTCCATTTTCTATAAGAATTTAAAAATTCAGTAAGATTCTCTAATTTCCAGGTTTTTCTTTCTGTGCTGAGTTCGCATAGCTTAGATCTTTTCTCCTCATTATTTTCAAAACCCTCCTGCTTGTTTAGACTGTTCGGGACTTTTCTTGATAAACAACGTCCATTTTGGAAATCTTTCAAATTGCAGTGAAACTTTCTCGTAATTTAAAATCATTATCAATGGAGAGTGTCTTTTACCTCTTCAAATTCTTTTTTTTTCCAATTAAACCAATATCTTTTTCACAGCCGATATCAACTAGTATTTAGTAAGTTATGTCTTTTTCCATCGCAAACACCCCCTTTTTTTCCCAGCACCTAATTAGTGCGTTATGTCTTTTTTTCAGATCACCTTTCTTCAAATTAGGTTTTGTATTTTACGCGGAGGGCTCATGGCTCTGTAAAATGTTTTTTTGTTTACTTTCAAAGTGGCGTCTTTATCCTTTTCTTTTCTCCATAACTAGAACGGAGTCTAGCACGGAGGCTTTGAGGGCTGCTTTTTGTTATCTCAAAAGGTTCCAGTTTCAAGGCCGTTACAATGTTTTTTTCTAAACTGCTAAAGCTTGCTGTTTTAACATTTTTCAAAAGTCCCTTTTACACCTTCACAGATAGTTCACCACCAGCTTTTTCATGGCATTACGTAGTTACGCAAGTTACAATTAATGATTGGTTTTATGCGCCTTTTTAATAGCCGTGTTACCCATCTTCTTCGGGGTTATGAGGGTCTTGGGTACTCCCTTAAATTCGTGTTAGGTATGCAGGACGCTATCTATATGTCTTCCCTTGGTGCCGTACTGCCACGCTTTGGGTCAATATATCCCGTCACTGCCGGGACGTTGTCTCTATGTCCTCACTCTCTCATCCCTGTACCGTGCGCTCGTACTGCTTCAGGTCAATAGACCTCTCTCTCCCTCTATATCTTCCCTTGCGTCGTACCCTGATCGCACTGCCGTGCTCTTGTCCCAGCACCGTGCGCTCGTACCGCTTCAGGTCAATAGACTTCCCTCTCCCTCTATATCTTCCCTTGCGTCATACCCTCGCACTGCCGTGCTACCTCCACGCACGCGTTTTAGGATGCACCTTTTGATCCCCTTTTACCCCTAAATCGTCCTTGTCCTCCATCTCTGTCCCTCCGGGATTCACTACAGATGGTACTTTTGTACGGATGTCCTTCCCTTGCGGTTTACAATGCCACAGCTCTAACTTGAAGGTGGTAAATTAAAACATACTCACCCCAACCGCTGGGTCATTGTTCCGTTCGGGAAGTCCGTACCCTGCTCGCAGCGCCAAATGTTGGGGGAGAGAGGGAAGGCTTCTTTTCCCACGAGTGGGCCCACTGGTATAGAGGGTCGATACTCGCCCCAGCCCACGTAGCAATTCTCGAAGTTAGCAGACAGAGACGGACGGCAAAGTATAACGATCTTTATTACGAACGTCCGGGAACAGCCCTCATCACAGCCGCCTACGAGTGGAGATGCTCCCCGAACAGCACAATCATACAATTTTTGTACATTTCACAAACCCCTCTGTTCCCGGACAAGACCTCCCTAGATTTCTAATTGGACTACCTTATCAGTGCTACTTCTCTAATTGGACGACCTTATCAGTACTACTCCGGATTGACAGGTCATGAACTCTGACTGACAGGCCATGATCTCGTGACCATCTTAGACCGTTCCCAGAATGGTATCTCTAGGTTGGAATTTGTTATACATTTCCTTTGGTGCCATGAAGTCTATCTCGGGTCTCTTCGCAAGGTCTTATCAATGTCTGTTTAGGTTCTCACATCGTATCCTGTTTGAATATTATTGAATTGCTAACTTCTGGAGCCTTGGTACAAGGCCAAAGAGAGGCCTTTTACCTCCTTATGGGTCGGTGCAGTAACCAGCACTTTAACCCTTGTCCCACTGGTACCCCTAATGCCAAATTTTCCTCCTACAACCTTGAACCTGCAGGTGATTTACCTCGGTTGACTGACGACCGTAATTATTATTTAATTCTCGGGAATATTGTTCGGCCATGCCCATCGACCTCGCTGTCTGATAAGCAATCACAAAAGTCAAGTCATCCGTCATCAATAACTTCCTTCTGATCGCATCATTTTTCACCCCACAAACAAAACGATACTGTAATGCTTGGTTTTGAAAGTTTCTAAAATTACAGTGCATCGATAGCTTTTTTAATGTTATGATGTAATCACTGATACTTTCATCAGCTCTTTGATTCCGAATCCTGAAACGATAGCTTTCAGAATTTCTAACAGTTTTGGGTTATAGTGCTGTTCCAGCTTCATTAAAATCTCTTTAAGCATTGTGTTCTTTGGCTCGTCAGGCACTAGCAGATTTACAAGGGTTTCGTACAATGCCGGACCTGCCTCCGATAAGAAGATCGCTCTCTTACGTTCCAACACAGCCCGGTTCTGGACTGCATTGTCTGGAACTTCGATTATGTTATTTGTAGTGAAATACATTTCTAGCCGATCCACATACACTTTAAAATGTTCCCGGTCATGTCTATATTCCCCCAAATGTCCGATTTCACCTGCCATTTCAATCTCTAGCTGTTCACACTGTGTGCTGTATTTTACCTCGGATTTTGTAGCTTTTTTCCAAAGACAGAGACTTCCAAAGTCTCTCTGTTTGCTGGCTGAATCTTTCACCAACAAAATTTAAGCTTTAAATCATCCGAAAAAATCCCATCTCAATCGCCAAATGTGATATATTCACAGAGCACAGCACACACAGCTCCTAACATGGCAGGCAGCTCTCTCGGAAGCCTCCAGAAATCTGCCTGTGCAATTGCAGTACACAATACGTCCACATCCACAGTGTGGAGCTACAAACATTACAAGCTTACAGACATTACATTAGCTAATCTCAGCACTGAGGCAAGCCTGGCTTGAATGGCTGGAGCCAACAATTATATTTGGGAATCCATGAGGCCTAGCAGTTGTCTCTAATTTGGGTGGATCTTAACTTTGTGTGACAGTGCAAAATGGATGATAGTGAGTTGGTAGCCAGTTTTAGAACACAAGAAGTGGGAGCAATAGTTTTACATCTCTCTGATTGACTTCAGCATATTTAAAAATGGGGAGAGTTGCAAAGCGGATCGCCGACCTGTTTTACATTATCACACAAAGTCAAGATCTATCTCGTTGGGTTTTTCTAACAACAAAACTACTCTTAAAGAGAAATTGCTATTGTGAGAGTTTCGCATTTTCACTATATCTATTTTATCACTTAACCTAAGATAATTTTTTTCTTTTTCTTCATCATTTGTTCTCAGGATATGATGACCCTGGCAAGGCTGCATTATTGCTTATCCACACTTGCCCTGAGACGGTGATGGTGGGTGTTATATTTGTGGTAATGATGCTCCTACAATGGTCTAAGGCAAGGAATTCCTGTATTTTGATCCAGCTTAGATTTGATTTTTCAAAAGTTGGTTCATAATTTCTCATGGAATCGATATTTATTTTTCCCATGACGATTTTTTTTTACAATTTTACGATTTTCACTGGACTTGTGACTATATTGCAGCAAATGTAGCTCTGTTATTCACAATTACATATTTTCACTGTTAATGACCTGGGGCTAGATTTTCCACTTTTTTTACATGCATAATGCCCACTTAACGTCCATTTTAATGCTGAAATGATGTATAACGCCCAGATATCGCCCATTTAGCCACAAAATGGAAATGATGCCCATTTATCGCACACTTATCGCTGAGCATTACTTTCCCCATGTGTTTAACTACGGGAAAAAATAATACCGCACGCCCACTTTTTTTGGGTGGAATCATCAGAATGGGTGAAACCCACGCCCATAATATCGCCCAGAGTTACTTTCCACATGTAATTAATGCCGAGATTCAATAATACCGACCGCCCACTTTATTTTGTTGTAAAGATCACATTTGCCGAAACTAACGCCCAGGAGATTGCCCAGCATCACTTTCACCACCACGCACACATCTCGGGCACAATATCGCTCGCCCAAAAAAACGCCGGGGAAAAGTGAAACTAACCAGAACTACTCACAGCTTTATGGATGCCATGTTCTAAATCACATGTCACATCATTTAAAAGGCTGCTCTGCTTCAACCTCGGGGGAGTTCGGATGTACTCTGGAGGTCTTTGGAGATGATGTGAACACCTGAACAAATATCTTTATCATACTGTGAATGATTGGAATTTAACAGGTGTCTTCATCGGGACATCCATTCTTTGTGACCAATCGGTGGAAATCAGAGAGCTATTGGAAAGGGGCCTGTCCTTTCTCACCCTCTCTTGATGACCAATTACATGCTGCAGACTTGAGATGGCGGAAGATACGCTCCACAACATTATGTGCCCAATGTAAGACGTGCCAGACTGATGAGGAGGACCAGACGTTACACCCCCCCACAAGTACAGGGAGAAGCAATCTTACCTCGACTTGCCTGACACTACCTGCCTTCGGAGACTGCGCTTCCACAAAGAGGTTATCACTGAGGTATGCCAGCTTATAAGAGGAGATCTGCAGCCTGCCAGCACCATCAGTACTGCACTGTCCGTCAAGGTCAAAGTCACCGTGGCATTGTTGTTCTACACCTCAGGTTCTTTTCAGGCCTCAGCTGGCGATATTTGCGGTCTGTATCAGCGCGTCACACATTGCTTCATAGACAGGTCACTGAAGGCCAGTACGCACGCAAGATGGACTTTATCAGCTTCCCTATGACCAGGGAGGCTCAGATTGAGAGGGCTTTAGGATTCTATCGAATTGCTAACTTCCCCAAGGTGCAGGGAGCAATAGACTGTACGCACATTGTGATGTGAGCACCTTTTCAGGATACAGAGGTTTTCAGGAATTGCAAGGGATTCCACTCCCTGAATGTGCAACTCATTGTCAACCACCAGCAATTATTATGGCAGTGAATGCTAAATTTCCGGGCAGCATCCATGATGATCACATCCTTCGTGAGAGCACTGTAGCTGACTTGTTTAACAATCCGCAACAAGGTCGATGCTGGATGCTTGGTAACAAAGGATATGGCCTCGTCACCTGGCTGATGACCCCCCTGTGTGACACCCACACCGAAGCTGAGAAGCGATACAATGAGCGACACAGAGCCACTCACAATATCATGAAGAAAACCATTGGAGTGCTTAAGCAGCGCTTTAGATGCCTGGATCACTCAGGAGGCGACCTCCAATACCACCCTGAGCAGGTAGCTCAATTCGTGGTGGTGTGCTCCATGCTGCACAACTTGGCTATCAGGAGGGGACAAGAATTGCCAGAAGAGTCTGACAGTCCACCTCAGCAGAGAGAGGAAGAGGAGGGTGAGGAGGTGCACGCTGACATCGGCCCAGCCAATCAGGCTGAAGCTGAATCCATGCCCCCGCCCCCCTGTAGACCACACGAAAGGGCCTGTGGTGGCATGATAGCTGCAAGACTCTTACATCACGAGCTCATCAATGATCGCTTTGCCTGAAAGAACATTGGTGGTATTTACAAGTTTGACACACTGCTGGGTGTGCAGGTCATACATCAATGGTGGGCATCACTTTGGTGATAGTTAAAGTTTAAATTGATTGAAGTTAAGTGTGATTATACCCTTTGATGTTAAGGAATCACCAGCGTGTAACGGTGCAGCTATCTGAGCCAATGCGCAACAAGGTTTTGTTAAAAAAAAACATTTAAGCTGAACATTTGTCTGAAATCATCAGTATTTCTGTAAAAACCAACCCATCCCACCACCCCCCCTTATCCCGCTTCTCCTCCCCACCTCTACCTCTTCGCCTCCTGACTCCAAGCCGAGGAGCTCCTCAGGCGATGCCGCACTGGGGGTGGGGGATAATGGCCGAACCGCTGTTTGGACGGATACGGGAAATTAAGGTCCAAGTGGGAATGTGCTCCGAGCCAGAAGCAAGATGTTGCTCCTGGCCCTCATGTGTCGTTGGCAATGGGGGTGCGGCACCTTGGGGTGCAGTGCCGTGCTCCGGGACCACTGGGAGCCCTCTGCCACCAGTGTTCCTGGCTACCAGCTCCAGGGCCTCCTCCATCCCTTCCATGTTATATCTTATTTGTTGGAAAAAAACTCAGTGCCAACTATGTTCTTGCTGCTTAGTGTGCTTTTTGCTGCTGGTGAATCTCCCTCGTGCCTCCCACAACAGCCAATCAAGCACACACCACAGCCACACACGCTTTCAGTCCCTCTCAGCTCCCTCTCTCTCTGTCTCCTCTTCTGCGCATGTCTTGATGACCCTTGACCTACTGAATCGTGGGAATCGAGCGTTGCCATGCGGTTGCTAAAGACGGCGACACTTTACGGCAGAAGGTCAGAGAAATTTAACGCTAACGCCCAATTTCAAAAATGGAGATGAGGTGCTTTGAGAATGGGCGACAAGCCAGCGATCTGTAAACCCAGTTTTACTGCCCACGCTGGAAATACCGCCCATTTTTGGGCGATCTGCACAAAATTCTAAAATCTAGCCCCTGGACCCATATTATCAACAAAAGATACAAGGGAACTGAGACCATATCAGCAAATTGTTGTAAATTGTTTGTAAAAAATATACTTTTTTATAAAATTGCCTTCTGTACTCCCATCTACTGGACCATACCCATAGACCTTCTGGGTAACTCTTCTGGTGGCTTAGCTGGACAAAAATTACAAACACCATCCATTTCCACGTGTAATCCTCCGATGTAGCGACACGGTGAAGCTACCATGAGGGATTGGTGTCAGATTTGGCCACAGTAAGTGGTAAGCTCATAATAAAGGATATAACTGAGTACTGTGAACAATGAGTAAGTGTGACCATAGCTCCTTTAATAAGACTCCAGAGTGCAGATACCACGTGGGTGGCCTGTTTATATACCATGTTCCCAAGAGATGCTGGGATCCCTTGGGACTCTAACAGGTAGGCCCTCTGGTGGTTGTGTGATACAGGTTGCCAAGGGTTAAATACATACCTGTAAGGTCACAGGAGGTGTTTGTAATGAGGAAACTTTACTTACCTTTAGCCTGATCCCAAAATGTCTCACTACTGTGTTAAATCCTTTTAAAATAATGCCTGCATTGGGAAAAAAGAAGGTTGATTTGCAAAACATTTGCAAGTTATAAATGTCCTTGTAGTATCACGAGTGTTTTGGAAATCAACCTACTTGTTCATAAATGGAGGAAGCTTGTGAAACAACCTAATTTAATCAGTTGTGTGTGATTACATAGACATTGTTATATACTAAATAAATTCAGGTGGTCAGATGGTTAGCGGACGAATATCATTAGCGATCCTTTATTCAAATCTAAACTATATAATTATACCAAATAGGAGAACTAAGGTAAATCTTTTTCCAATTTCTTTTCATGTTTTACTTTCACTTGGGGAGCAATCACTTGACAAAATGCTAAGAGAATAAAAAGGTAATGTCAGACACAAAACAGTAAAATATAGTGATCAGCTTTTAAAATAGTTATAAACTCTTTGGGGAGAAATTCGGGTCATTTGCGCCTCCCGTTAGCGGGATCGCTAATGAGGCGCAAACGACTTTGTGACTGGGAGCGGCGCCGCTAACGACTCTCGCTAAATTCGGCGGGAGTTTAGCGGCGGCGCTATGGCGTTATGCCCCAATCACCTGCGTCCTGCGCAGTGCCCTGTTAGCGCCCCGGACCCTGAATTGGGTGTCGCCCCCGAACCTGCGCCGGGCAATGACAGCGATAGCTTCAGGGAATGCGTCGGGGGCGGCCAGCCGCTCGAGGGGCAAATGTTAAAGGGGAGGTGGCCGGCTGCTCATCAGAAAAGTCTCCGGTTTTGTTTCACTCTCCACGGCCGATTTGGACGCGGGGTCCATGCCGCGATCGCTCAGCCCAGCGCTCTGCTTGGGTGCCGGACTGATCGTGCGGCACCCCTGTTCCCCAGTGGTCCAGCTAGGCCCCTTTTTATAATGCAGAATGTGCAACTTGGGCCCTTCCCTTTAATTCAGAGAAAAGCCCCTCCCATGCGGCATCACTACGCAGCCCAGTGCGTAGCCCTGCTGAGCCCTGCGCCCCACTCCCGAGGCTTCCGCACCCCTACTGCCCCAGAAAGGAAGTGGAGCTCTTGATTTAGCGCTCCTCTTCCTTTCGGGGGGCGGTAATGCCAATTTCTCGCGAGAGGCGAGACTTCTGCGCCTGCCGCAAAGTCTGGCACCTCGCGAGTGTTACTGCCCCCAACTGGGATGCACCTGAATTTCTAGGCCTCTCACTACTGAATGTCTTTTTCACAGTTTTCTCTATTTTACGTGTTTTTGTTTGTTCCCCTCCACAAATGACTGGAAGGGATACAGATATAGTCAAGAGCAAGGTTTAATTGCATCAATATGGCACCTTATCAACTCATTCAGAAACATTTCAATGAAGCTCACGAACAACCAATTACTTTCAGGTGGAGCCACGAATTTTTAAGCCGACAAACATGGCAGCCATTTGCGCACAGTAATATTGCACAAGTACCGATGAGATAAATGACCAGTTACTCCCTTTTTGGTGGAGGCGTTTGAAGAACCACAATAAAGGTCACCTGCGCACTCCATATTGAGACCATTGAATCCAGGCATTCTGTGTTACATCCACTGAATTGCACCTGTCCAGAACAGTTGGGAATTACGATCAGGGTGGGAGTCAGAAGCTATTGAGTTGGGTAAAAGTTAGCGTTGAAGACTGCTGAGTTGAATGGTAGTCAAAGTTAGAGGTTCTGGATTGGAATGCATTTGGAGTTTGAGGTTGTTGTATGGGTTGGGGGTTAATAGCAGCTGAGTTCAGTGTGCTGAGCCAGGCGATCCGAGGAGATCATTTTCATTTTTATTGACTAGTACGGAATACTGTTTAGGATGTTCATGAGGCTGTGGCAATAACAATGTTTTATATAGTGTTCTAATCATAGAATCATACAGCATTGAAGGAGGCCATTTGGCCCATAGTGCCTGTGCTGGCTCTTTGAAAGAGCTCTCCCCGATTTGTCCCGCTCCCCAGCTCTATTCCCGTCGATCTGCACAAGTACAGTTATAGTACTGAAACTGAACGATTTTAGAGAATCACATCAAAGCATAAATCAAATCAGACAGACGTTTTTCTAAAAAGCTCAGTAAGAATAAATAAGATGAAAATATTTTGCTGATGACTATCCAAACTCATAACATTTATGGACTTGCTGCTGCATGTTCTCTGCTGCTGACTGACACTCTGAATAGGACAGGTACCTTTGAATTATAGCCGGTTTGGGCAGTCTCATTGGTGACCATAATAGACAAGTTCTATTGCAGTTACATTGGAAAACATGTGGTGCTGTTTTGAATTTTGGACATGGTCCAGAACACTCTGGCTGATACTGTTAAAATCTCTCTCTCTCAAAATGAGGAACTCCAGCAGGAATTACTATCTACTGATCAGCTGGTCAAGTTGCTGGCGTCTCACTAATTGCCAACTGTTGCTGAATATTGAGCTCACTGCCTCTAAAATATATTTCCTGAATAACTTTAAATATATAAATATATTTGTGTTTTGCTTCTTGTGCAGAAACAATAATGTAGTCCTTATAAAGTGCTAAGGCCAAGATAGGAATTGTGATGGTAGTGTCTGTTTGACCCAGTATTGATGACGGTTCAGGATGTATAACGTTTGTACTATTCTCTGAGATTCAGAGTGCTTTTTCTTGGCCAATTACGAACCAGAATCATCACAGGGATGCTCAAATTCTGCAGACGGTACCATTCAGCAAACACAAAGTCCACTCGCCTTCATCCGAGCTGACCCGGTGCCTTGAATATATTTCCTGACAGCCTTGAGAACAGCTCTAAGTGTCAGTAATAATCTGTCTTTCTATTGATTTTGGTTAGACGTATTGACAGGAGGAAAGATTAAGGTTTAATTAGTGACTGAAAGGATGAATTTTTAAAACTTGGTGCTTTAGGACAGGTTATAGAGATGCTTTGTGACTGTTATTGAACTTGAATGAAATGGATACTGCAGCTACACTTGCTTCCTGTGATCTCTTGCAGGCTACAGTAGTCCAGGGTGGTCAGTTTGACACCAGGGAAGATAGAATTCCATTTAAAAGCTTGCAGAATCAGCAAGTGATATGGAGAATGTTGAAATGGGGGTCGAAGCAAGGGCAAAGTTGAAATAATTGAAGTCACTTTTCTCAATCAGCAAAAGGAAGTCTTCAGTGATAGGTTACCAATTTTAGTGTCCACTTTCTATCTATAATAGACTCCACAATCCTCTTGTGTAACAAGTCATGAACACATGAATCTCCCTTTATTACTGCTTGGCACAATGGGAACAGAAATATATATTTTAAAACGCAAAGTTAAAAGAAATATCCTGGAAAGTGAAGCGATTGGCTGGCAAAGTAAATTAGACCATTGCTTCAATTCTGTAAACCAGAAGTTACCGATAAAAAGGATGGGATGATGTTCTCTTTCTGGAGATGTCTCTCCAAATGCCCCAAATTCATTTGATTCCTAAGTTCAGACATAGGATCACAGTTCAAACCCTCTCCAAGCTCAATACAGTTTGGCATTGAAAGATAAACCAGAAAGATGATTTGAATTGGATATTTAATCCTACATTGGTTCAGTGTTGAATTCTCTGATTTCAGGATCAAGGTACATTGCTGTTGGGACAGTCTCGAGGAAATTCGAGATTACAGCGCAATCATGTCTTTTGGAAATGGAACACATTCTCTGATTCTCCCACCCTCAGTCCCTACGTGTACACTCCTCTCCTCTGACCCAGATTGTTGCTGGTTCCCCCTGCTCCACCATCAAATCCCAGCCTTTCAGTCACTACCTCCCACATTTAGATTCATCTCCCAAAACCACTTTGTCTTACCACCTCCCTATTGCCTTCAGTAGTTTCCAAAAGATGTTTTGTTTTGATGGTGACTTTGGCCTTTCTTCACCCCACCACCCCACTTATTGCTCCTTATCTCCTGCTAGATGTGCATCTGATACTTTTTACAGATTGGCAGATCATTGTTGTTGTTGTGAAAGGAGTCCTGGGATAAAAGAAGTCTGGAATTAGTCAGCCAGATTACTAATTGAATTTTGATTGTACATAGTTTAAACCAGAGAATTCAACACTAAAACAATGTCCATGGTCCGGATAGATTGCAGCCACGCATATTAAAATAAGTTGGGAAGAGATAGCAGAATACATATATATAAAAAATCATTGGAAAAGAAAATATTGCCAAAGGACCAGCAGACAGCTATTGTGATTTCTTTATATAAAAAGGGAGAGATAACAAGTCTCAGGAACTATGGGGGCAATTTTCGCCATCATTGGGTGTTGTTTTTTTGGCACCCATTGATTTTTTGCCGTAATCGGTCATTTGAAATTTTCCCCAAAGTTTTGGCGTGGCGCCGACTGTCAGCGGTAGATTTTTTGGCGGCAGATATTTTGGCGCTGGCCTGCATTGAAAAGGGATTCCGCGCCATTTCTGGCCATTTATGCCATTTCCCCAGCAACGATTTTAAAAAGAATGGCACAGAGAGACCTTAGACACCGTGGTAAAAAAGCCTACCTTAAGTTAAGGAAATCAGCGCTGGCCCGCTGCAATCCCGGGCCGAAGGTCCTTCATGCACATTCTAGACGAACAACAAACATAGATCAGGTACATTGAAAAATAATTTGCACCATTATAAGGAAATGTCATTCACAAACACTGAGGTGTTGTTAACCTTGCAGAAGAGCCTTTTCAATCTCGTAGTCTTAATACAATTGAATGCAACTTTGTGTCAATTTCATACTATTTCAGTCCACAGTATTTTCAGTTAGTGAGTGATTTTTTTCCCCTCACTTCCGCCTGCTTCCGGCCTAGGACTCGGTGGCCGCCATTTTGGTCAGGACCATAGCTGCTGGCAGCGTTGGCCGTAAAAATATAGATCAACAGAGTGTGACGTCTGCACGGCAACTTGAGGTCATGCCTGCAAACTTCGACCTTTTCGCTGAGTTTACCGCCAGGTTCAAAGCACGCTCAGAAAAGTGTGTGTGCAGCAGCCCTGCAGAGCTTCTTAAAGGTACACACTAATCTGTCAGGTGAGTTTGGATGTAGCCTTTTGGACCTTTTTTTTGTATATTATTGGAGTAGTGGCTTGGTACTATAGATGTTAAAAGTTTTAAAGTGTGCAGGGAATGTTGGAGTGCTGCTGGATGCTTGCAAGTCTTCGGATGGTAAAGGAAGGCCTCTGAGAAGACCAAAAATGCTGGGAATACTCAGCAGGTCAGGCAGCAACCGTGGAGAGGGAAACAGAGTTCACGTCTCAGGTCGAGAAGCTACCTGACCTGCTGAATATTTCCAGTATTTTCTGCTTTTATTTCAGCTTTTTAGCATTCACTTGAAGAAGGAAGAGGAAAACGCAGAAGCGGGTGAAACAGAAGAAAGGATGTAACCCATACAACCCCTTTCAGGCTGGGATATCTGGAATGGAATCATCGTCCTGCTATACCAGTGACCACAACCTCAATTCCCCTTTCAACTTTTGTCCCACACCTCACCTTCTCTATGTTACTGATCATCAGAGCGTCCTCTTGGCTATAATGCTGAAACAAAAGCCACAAAGCAAATTTTTCAATCCAACTTTATACATCTATCCATCCAATAAGACATCAAGAAATCAGCTAATCACCCTAATTCATGCCCTTAGTGACTGTCTTATGTGTGTCCTTGCCTATTATAACAATAAAAACATAGAAACATAGAAAATAGGTGCAGGAGTAGGCCATTCGGCCATTCGAGCCTGCACCGCCATTCAATGAGTTCATGGCTGAACATGCAACTTCAGTACCCCATTCCTGCTTTCTCACCATACCCCTTGATCCCCCTAGTAGTAAGGACTACATCTAACTCCTTTTTGAATATATTTAGTGAATTGACCACAACAACTTTCTGTGGTAGAGAATTCCACAGGTTCACCACTCTCTGGGTGAAGAAGTTTTTCCTCATCTCAGTCCTAAATGTCTTACCCCTTATCCTTACACTGTGACCTCTGGTTCTGGACTTCCCCAACATTGGGAAGATTCTTCCTGCATCTAACCTGTCTAAACCCGTCAGAATTTTAAACGTTTCTATGAGATCCCCTCTCATTCTTCTGAACTCTAGTGAATACAAGCCCAGTTGATCCAGTCTTTCTTGATATGTCAGTTCCGCCATCCCGGGAATCGGTCTGGTGAACCTTCGCTGCACTCCCTCAATAACAAGAATGTCCTTCCTCAAGTTAGGAGACCAAAACTGTACAGAATACTCCAGGTGTGGCCTCACCAAGGCCCTGTACAACTGTAGTAACACCTCCCTGCCCCTGTACTCAAATCCCCTCGCTATGAAGGCCAACATGCCATTTGCTTTCTTAACCGCCTGCTGTACCTGCATGCCAACCTTCAATGACTGATGTACCATGACACCCAGGTCTCGTTGCACCTCCCCTTTTCCTAATCTGTCACCATTCAGATAATAGTCTGTCTCTCTGTTTTTACCACCAAAGTGGATAACCTCACATTTATCCACATTATACTTCATCTGCCATGCATTTGCCCACTCACTTTACCTATCCAAGTCACTCTGCAGCCTCATAGCATCCTCCTCGCAGCTCACACTGCCACCCAACTTAGTGTCATCTGCAAATTTGGAGATACTATATTTAATCCCCTCGTCTAAATCATTAATGTACAATGTAAACAGCTGGGGCCCCAGCACAGAACCTTGCGGTACCCCACTAGTCACTGCCTGCCATTCTGAAAAGTACCCATTTACTCCTACTCTTTGCTTCCTGTCTGCCAACCAGTTCTCAATCCACGTCAGCACACTACCCCCAATCCCATGTGCTTTAACTTTGCACATTAATCTCTTGTGTGGGACCTTGTCGAAAGCCTTCTGAAAGTCCAAATATACCACATCAACTGGTTCTCCCTTGTCCACTCTACTGGATACATCCTCAAAAAATTCCAGAAGATTTGTCAAGCATGATTTCCCTTTCACAAATCCATGCTGACTTGGACCTATCATGTCACCTCTTTCCTAATGCGCTGCTATGACATCCTTAATAATTGATTCCATCATTTTGCCCACTACCGATGTCAGGCTGACCGGTCTATAATTCCCTGTTTTCTCTCTCCCTCCTTTTTTAAAAAGTGGGGTTACATTGGCTACCCTCCACTCTATAGGAACTGATCCAGAGTCTATGGAATGTTGGAAAATGACTGTCAATGCATCCACTATTTCCAAGGCCACCTCCTTAAGTACTCTGGGATGCAGTCCATCAGGCCCTGGGGATTTATCGGCCTTCAATCCCATCAATTTCCCCAACACAATTTCCCGACTAATAAGGATTTCCCTTAGTTCCTCCTTCTTACTTGACCCTCTGACCCCTTTTATATCCGGAAGGTTGTTTGTGTCCTCCTTAGTGAATAACGAACCAAAGTACTTGTTCAATTGGTCTGCCATTTCTTTATTCCCCGTTATGACTTCCCCTGATTCTGACTGCAGGGGACCTATGTTTGTCTTTACTAACCTTTTTCTCTTTACATATCGATAGAAACTTTTGCACTCCGTCTTAATGTTCCCTGCAAGCTTCCTCTCGTACTCTATTTTCCCTGCCCTAATCAAACCCTTTGTCCTCCTCTGCTGAGTTCTAAATTTCTCCCAGTCCCCAGGTTCGCTGCTACTTCTGGCCAATTTGTATGCCACTTCCTTGGCTTTAATACTATCCCTGATTTCCCTTGATAGCCACGGTTGAGCCACCTTCCCTTTTTTATTTTTACGCCAGACAGGGATGTACAATTGTTGTAGTTCATCCATGCGGTCTCTAAATTTCTGCCATTGCCCATCCACTGTCAACCCCTTTAGTATCATTCGCCAATCTATCCTAGCCAATTGACGCCTCATAACTTCAAAGTCACCCTTCTTAAAGTTCTGGACCATGGTCTCTGAATTAACTGTTTCATTCTCCATCCTAATGTAGAATTCCACCAGATTATGGTCACTCTTCCCCAAGGGGCCTCGCACAACGAGATTGCTAATTAATCCTCTCTCATTATACAACACCCAGCCTAAGATGGCCTCCCCCCTAGTTGGTTCCTCGACATATTGGTCTAGAAAACCATCCCTTATGCACTCCACGAAATCCTCCTCCACCGTATTGTTTCCAGTTTGATTAGCCCAATCTATATGCATATTAAAGTCACCCATGATAACTGCTGCACCTTAATTGTTGCACCCCTAATTACCTGTTTGATGCCCTCCCCAACATCACTACTACTGTTTGGAGGTCTGTACACAACTCCCACTCACGTTTTCTGCCCTTTGGTATTCCGTAGCTCCAGCCATACCGATTCCACATCATCCAAGCTAATGTCTTTCCTTACAATTGCATTAATTTCCTCTTTAACCAGCAACGCCACCCCGCCTCCTTTTCCTTTCTGTCTATCCTTCCTAAATGTTGAATACCCTTGGATGTTGAGTTCCCAGCCTTGGTCACCCTGGAGCCATGTCTCCGTGATGCCAACCACATCGTATCCGTTAACTGCTGTCTGCACAGTTAATTCATCCACCTTATTCCGAATATTCCTCGCATTGAGGCACGGAGCCTTCAGGCTTGCCTTTTTAACACACTTTGACCCTTTAGAATTTTGCTGCAAAGTGGCCCTTTTTGTTTTTTGCCTTGGGTTTCTCTGCCTTTCACTTTTACTCATCTCCTTTCAGTCTTTCGCTTCTGTCTCCATTTTGTTTCCCTCTGTCTCCCTGCATTGGTTCCCATCCCCCTGCATTGGTACACAACACCTACACGCCCATAGGGGCCGCAAATTATGGACCAAATCATTTTGAGGTTAGCCTTGGCTCCATGGTGGCATTTTTGCTTCTGAGTCAGCAGTTTGTGAGTTCAAGTCCCACTCCAGAGACTTGAGCACATAAATCTAGGCTGACACTCAAGGGCACTACTGAGGGAGTGCTGCACTGTTGGAGGTGCCATCTTTCGGATGAGTCATTAATCCTGCTCTCTCAGGTGGACATAAAAGATCCCATGGCACAATTTGAAGAACAGCAGGGGAGTTTTCTCTGGTGGCCTGTCCAATAATTATCCCTCAATCAACATCGCTCAAAAACAAAATATCCGGTCATTTATCACATACTGTTTGTGTGACCTTGCTGTGCCCAAATTGGCTGCCGCATTTCCTGCATTACAACAGTGACTACAATTCAAAAGTAGTTCATTGTCTGTAAAATATTTTGGGACGTCCTGAAGTCATGAAAAGCGCAGTATTAATGCAAATCTTTTCCTTTTTTCTTTAATGGAGTTTCATCTTGCATTTTGATTCACTTGTTTTTCTCTCACTTCTCAATCAGTTGGAATACAAAAAAAATATAACCCAAATTCACAATTGTTTCTGAGTCACAAATTAGCCTTTCAAAGCTTTAATGGAGTACCTTGGGCTACTGGCCCATGTTATAGCTGCCGCTGGATGTAAAGAATTTCCAGAATTCTTGAGCTTCATGCTTATGAGCGCAAAGTTCAAAATTTCTTAAAAGGGGTCAAGGGAATTAGTTTTCAATATTGTCATCTCACATGCTCTCCATGGAAAGATCAAAGGATGAGGCAAAAATATTGAAACATTGCTACCTCCCATTGGGATCAGAAACACAAGCGTAAAATCACATTATAGGACATATCTTAAATTGTAAATTAAATTTGGAATATTATTTTTATCTATAATTAATAGGGCATGAACTTTGGTGCATGGAGCTCCAGTTCTGTCTAGTTCTGAAACACACATTTAATTAAATTTAGCACTATACAAATAAACAGTCAAACATTTGTGCAGGGATTAAAATGGCTTTTAAATAAATTTGCTCTTAATTGGCTGAGCTTAATTATTTATGATTGCTGTTGCTGATGCATTTTCAAGAACAATGTTGAGCACAATTTCACCCATTTTGTATTGTATAATAATGCATAGAGGTTATTTTTCACTCCATATGGGTGACCCTGAGATGAATCCAATACGTGAGTACAAATAAAATGGTAGTGGTGTGTAGTGCACAAACAAAATGTGACAGGCATCCTTGTCCTGTCTAGGAAAATGGCAGAAATATCTCATGGGCAGTTGTGCAAGATGGGCAGTATCACATTGGCCGCCCATTACACGTCCCACCTGATATTCAGTTCAATTGACATGAATGCAGTTCAATATCGGGCAGGGCCTACTGCTGGTGGCCAGTGCGATAACACTTGTTTTTGTGCGACTACAGGAAATTCCTGGACCTATTGTGGAAGCTCTCAGAAAGAGAATTCTCAATTTACCAAAGCCTGCTGAGGGTCAAATCCTAGAAGGAAATGAGATGCCTAAACCTAATTAAAAAGAATGTAAAGAATGTGAAATATATTTCTTGTTATCTATTTTCCAATCCAAGATAGCCAATGACACATATCTATGACTCTTTAATATATGTATGGGAATGATTTGTTCGTGTGAGGACTAATTGATAAATTTGATGTTGCAACTAAACAAACAATTGTATGGAATTATTGGAGGGTGTCTACCTACTACATGAAAGAAAAAAAGAAAGACTTGGATTTATATAGCGCCTTTCACGACCACCGGACGTCTCAAAGTGCTTTATAGCCAATGAAGTACTTTTGGAGTGTAGTCACTGTTGTCATGTGGGAAACGCGGCAGCCAATTTTCACACAAGCAAGCTCCCACAAACAGCAATGTGTTAATGACCAGATAATCTCTTTTTTTGTTATGTTGATTGAAGGATAAATATTGGCCAGGACACCGGGGATAGCTCCCCTGCTCTTCTTCAAAATAATGCCATGGGATCTTTTGCATCCACTTGAGAGAACAGACGGGGCCTCGGTTTAATGTCTCATCCAAAAGACAGCACCTCCAACAGCGCAGTGCTCCATCAGTGCTAGATTTTTTTTTATGCTCAGGTCCCTGGAGTGGGACTTGAACCTACAACCTTCTGACTCCGAGGCAAGAGTGCTACCCACTAATCCACAGCTGAGACTTTACAAAATAAATAAACAGCAGATTTCAACTGAAATATACTGAGGATCAAGGGGGACTTGATAAAACTTTCAGCAGCATGGTTAAATAAAATGCAGCAAATCTCTTCCATCAGGCACAGGATTCAAGGAATCAGGGACAGTTTCCAGTTTAACATGTCAAAAGAAAAAGGGAAACTTAGGCAACATTTTTCTTTTACTGTGGAACAGATTGCCAGCAAGGGTGATGGAGCATAGGAACATGAATAGGCCAATTAGCCCCTCATGCCTGTTCTGCCATTCAATAAGATCATGACTTATCTGTGACCTAACTCCACATACGCACCTTTTCCCTTTTCCATTAAAAAAAACCTATCAGATTTAAAATTATCAATGGAATTGCCGCTTGTGGAAGAGTGTTCCAAATTTATACCAAACTTTGCAGTAGAAGTGTTTCCTAACCACACTTGAAAGGCCTGGCTTTAATATTTAGGCTATCTCCCCTCGTCCTCGAATCCCAACCAGTGGAAATCGTTTCTCTCTATTTACCCTATCTGTTATCCTTAATATCTTGAAAACTTCGATCAAACCAATCCTTCACCTTCTAAATTCCAGGGAATACAACTCTAGTTTGTGTAACCTCTTCTCATAACACAAAGCCAGGGCAGATTTCAAAAAGGAGCTGGATAAATTTCTATTAGGAAATAGGATACAAGTCTATTTGCTCCATAATCATAGTGAGTAAACTGATGAATGGCTTAAAGGATAGGGTAGATGGTCTTCTCATGTCTAAACAATTGCTATGTTGCTTTGTGTGTTTATATGCGCATATTTTACACATGCAGAGAACATAATCCATTTATTTCTAATCACTATTATTTGTGTTCCCTCTATTTTATATTTATTTCTGATTAGGTATACGATAACCATAATTTTATAGGATGGGAAGCGTTCCCGGTGTTACATAAAGGGAAAACACTTAATGATGATTTGTTGCGTCCTGTAATTGTAATGTACTGATATACATGCAATATTTCTGATGTGTACTAGAAAGGAAAACTTGAAAGACTTGCATTTATATAGTGCCTTATGATATCTTTCAGAAATGCCCAAAGCACTTCACATACAATGTTAAATTGTTTTCATGGGTGAGTTATCCAGTACGAGCCAGATCAGTATGTAACTTGATTTGCTTTGGCATGTGAGATTGCTTCAACAGTAATGTGTGGCAAGTAGATTTTCCCAAGCCTTCCATTCATCCAGCTCCTCAATTAAAAGGATGATGGCAGTCATCCGAGAGCAAACGTCGATGATGCAGTGCTGCTGCCGGGTATAACAGAGATGTTGTATCTATAGTGCCAACTCTGAGCTGGGGCTTCAAAACAATGGGTATGCAGGACCGCCCAAGCATGCAGAAACTGCATTACAGCCCCCACTTAATGAGCTTAGTTGCTATCTTTTATAGTTTCCAATATTGGAAACGTGCATTGGAAACTTTTAACCTTCATATCCAATGGATGAAGATGGTAACCCATTCATCGGAGAGTTTCAGGGCCTCGTTCTGTTGCCAGAACAAATTCTGAGTTTCACCCCATAGACGCAAGTACTACAGAATAGGATGCTGAGGAAACATGGCTGCTATATGATTAATTTTGATATTCCTTCTCAATGAATTAGTTGCAGGCACATTTACCAAGTAGGCACATTTTCCAATCAATTGATATCAGTATCTCTTTTTTTGTTGTTGCTTGTTTTCTTTCATCCACAGCGGAGAGTGGGGGAAATCTGTAGAACAGCAAATGCGCTGATGACAGATATATCTGGGAGGAGCAGTTTCTGCGTCTGCCTCCTCTGAACCCCTGTCCATGCTAAGGGAGCCGATTAAGGCAAAGAAAATGCAAAATCTCATATATATGTAACCAATAGCTCCGGTGCAGAGAGACCGGCGCAGACTCGATGGGCTGAATGGCCTCCTTCTATGATGTACTATTCTATGATTTTAGGAAGTAGCATCTGAAGCTGAGATGTCAAACTAAGATTGACTTTAATGGCACACAAGACAAAGGAAAGTGCCAAATAAATATATTTCCAATCAAATATACATTAAACTCGATTGTATTTTGCAGCAATTATGTTTCATTTTTACTAATTCATAGATTTTGCGAGAAACTCTGCTTGGTTAAAAAAAACCTTCTCTCAAATGAACTGATCACAAAATGTAAGATTGGTATCAGGAAGTTCGTCTCCATACAAAGAGTGATCAACAAATGGAAAGGATTTTCAGATCTTCTAACTCGTAGAATAGTTTTAGAAAAAATTGGATGTTGAAGTCTGGGGGGGCTCTAGGTTGATTCTGGACAAATGAATCAAGGTAGGCCAAATGCCCTTCCCCATCCTTGTTACAGGGTACGTGTGTCAGCGGTGCTTGGCCTTAAGTTACCCTGTCAGTGATTTGGCGTGGCAATCCAGATTAGGGATAACATGGCTTTATTGCAACATAGAATACGTCATACACAAAATATTCAGGCAACAATGAACAGAATCAAGATCGGTATTATCCCGTCTGATTCTCTGGACACCAGTGCAGCGTACTAGGTCTTGTTCAAATCTGCTATGCTTCGTTCTGTACACTCCTTTTCCTAGTGGCTCTGTTGTGCATGCTTACTCTTGCATTAGCCGAAACTCATCACACACAGCCTGATTGACATCAATCTGCCTAGCTTCAGCATTATCTTACACAGACTACTATGCCCTTGTTTGCCTAGAATTAGGTGTGACCTCCCTCTAATCAACTGGCAAAGCATGCAATTATATGGCCTCCGTTGCCCTCAGGGGATCAAGGGGTTATGGCGAGAAAGCAGGAAGGGGGTACTGAAGTTTCATGTTCAGCCATGAACTCATTGAATGGCGGTGCAGGCTAGAAGGGCTGAATGGCCTGCTCCTGCACCTATTTTCTATGTTTCTATATCATAAGCAGTCCCTCGGAATCTAGGAAGACTTGCTTCCACTCTTAGCATGAGTTCTTAGGTGGCTGAACAGTCCAACACGAGAACCACAGTCTCTGTCACAGGTGGGACAGAGAATGGTTGAAGGAAAGTGTGGGCAGGGAGTCTGGTTTGCCGCATGTTCCTTGATTTCTGCATGCTTTCGGCGACGAGACTCGAGGAGCTCAGCACCCTCCCGGATGCATTTCCTCCACTTAGGGCGGTCTTTGGTCAGGGACTCCCAGGTGTCAGTGGGGATGTCGCACTTTATCAGGGAGGCTTTGAGGGTGTCCTTGTAATGTTTCCGCTGCCCACCTTTGGCTCCTTTGCCGTGGACGAGTTCCGAGTAGAGCGCTTGCTTTGGGAGTCTCGTACCTGGCATGCGAACTGTGTGGTCAGTGCTTCACTGCTGGGGATATTGGCCTGGACGAGAGCACTAACATTGGTGCGTCTGTCCTCCCAGGGGATTGGTAAGATCTTGCAGAGACATCATTGGTGGTATTTCTCCAGTGACTTGAGGCGTCTACTGTTCATGATCCACGTTTCTGAGCCATACTGGAGGGCGGATATTACTACAGCCCTGTAGACTATGAGCTTGGTGACAGTTTTGAGGGCCTGGTCTTCAAACACTCTTTTCCTCAGATGACCGAAGGCTGCACTGGAGAACTGGAGGCGGAGTCAATACCTGCTCTTGTTGATAGGAGGCTCCTGAGATAAGGGAAGTGGTCCATGTTGTCCAAGGCCGCGCCGTGGATCTTGATGACTGGGGGGCAGTGCTGTGCAACGGGGACAGGTTGGTGGAAGACCTTTGTCTTACTGATGTTTAGCGTAAGACCCATGCTTTCGTACGCCTCAGTAAATAACAAAAGAACATAAGAAATAGGAGCAGGAGTAGACCATACAGCCCCTCGAGCCTGCTCCTCCATTGAATACGAACATGCTGATCCGATCATGGACTCAGGTCCACTTCCCTGCCCGCTCCCCATAACCCCTTATTCCCTTATCGTTTAAGAAACTGTTTATTTCTGTCTTAAATTTATTCAATGTTCCAGCTTCCACAACTCTCTGAGGCAGCGAACTCCAAAGATCCACAACCCTCTGAGAGAAGAAATTTCTCCTCATCTCAGGTTTAAATGGGTGGCCCCTTATTCTAAGATTATGCCCTCTAGTTCTAGTCTCCCCTATCAGTGGAAACATCCTCTCTGCATTCACCTTGTCAAGCTTCCTCATAATCTTATACGTTTCGATAAGATTACCTCTCATTCTTCTGAATTCCAATGAGTAGAGGCCTACTCAACTTTTCCTCATAAATCAACCCCCTCATCTCTGGAATCAACCTTTTGAACTTTCTTTGATCTGCCTCCAAAGCAAGTATATCCTTTCGTAAATATGGAAACCAAAACTGCACGCAGTATTCCAGGTGTGGCCTCACCCAATACCCTGTACAACTGTAGCAAGATTTCCCTGCTTTTATACTCCATCCCATTTACAATAAAGGCCAATATTCCATTGGCCTTCCTGATCACTTGCTGTACCTGCATACTAAACTTTTACGTTTCATGCACAAGTATCCCCAGGTCCCGCTGTACTGCAGCACTTTGCAATCTTTCTCCATTTAAATAATAACTTGCTCTTTGATTTTTTTCTGCCAAAGTGCATGACCTCACGCTTTCCAACATTATATTACATCTGCCAAATTTTTGCCCACTCAATTAGCTTGTCTATGTCCTTTTGCAGATTTTTTGTGTTCTCACACATTGCTTTTCCTCCCATCTTTGTATCGTCAGCAAACTTGGCTACGTTACACTCGGTCCCTTTCTGCAAGTCGGTAACATAGATTGTAAATAGTTGGGGTCCCAGCACTGATCCCTGCAGCACCCCACTGATTGCCAACCTGAGAATTAACCATTTTCCCCTACTCTCTGTTTTCTGTTCGTTAGCCAATCCTCTATCCATCCTAATATATTACCCCCAACTCCGTGAACTTTTATCTTGTGCAGTAACCTTTTATATGGCACCTTGTCAAATGCCTTCTGGAAGTCCAAATACACCACACCCATTGGTTCCCCTTTATCCACCCTGTTCGTTATATCCTCAAAGAATTCTAGCAAATTTGTCAAACATGACTTCCCCTTCATAAATCCATGCTGACTCTGTCTGACCGAATTTTGCTTTTGCAAATGTCCTGTTACTGCTTCTTTAATAATGGACTCCAACATCTTCCCAATCACAGATGTTAGGCTAACTGATCTATAGTTTCCGGCTTTTTCTCTGCCTCCATTTTAAAATAGGGGCATTACATTTGCAGTTTTCCAATCTGCTGGGACCTCCCCAGAATCCAGGGAGTTTTGGTAAATTACAACCAATGCATCCACAATCCTTGCGTCGACTATGTCCTGGAGTTCAGCCTCTGTGTGTGCACAGACGTAGGCGTCGTCCGCGTACTGTAGCTCAACGACAGAGGTTGGGGTGGTCGTGGACCTAGCCTGGAGACGGCGAAGGTTGAACAGGTTCCCACTGGTTCTGTAGTTTAGTTCCACTCCAGCGAGGAGCTTGTTGACCTCACTCTAATCAACTGGCAAAGCACGCAATTATATAAATGGTTAACAGTTAGCATGGTTAGGTTCATCTAAGGCCATCTAAGAGTTAACAAGGTTACAGCCACTTAAGGCCATCTAACAGTAATTTAAAAGTTAATTCATTATATTTCAATTGTATAAAAATGGTCACTTCATTATATTTCAACCGTTCCCAACTTGAGGGAGGAGAAACAAAATCAGAAAAACGTTGGGAATACTCAGCAGGTCAGGCAGCATCCATGGAGAGAGAAACAGAGTTAATGTTGATGACCTGAAACGTTGGGGAGAAAATTGTGATTGTAGGCTTCCTTCGGACGCACACCTCCGACCCAAAAGAATTATATGAAAATACCTTGTGGTCCCGGAGAAATGTAGGATTCCAGTCGGTGGCCTCCATTCACTGTGCAGCTTATGGCGAGATGACTTCCTGAACGTACGGAAATGCTGGAGTCACGTGGGCCTTGACAACCAATCACTCTGCAGCATTCTCATTGATAAAAATGGGAACTCCGTTTTTATGAGTTCCCATTACTATCAATGGGAAAACTCTCCTAAAACAAGAAATATAGCATAATAAATAAAAAAAACTCCTCACATCTTTAAAATCAATTGAAATTAAACGTAATTAAATGTTTTAGGAAAATATATATTTTTTGGAAAAAAATGTTACGTGTTTTAATAGTGTTAAAATAAACTTACCTTAATGGACAGTGTTTTTAATATAAAAATGAATGATTGAATTTAATTTTTCTGTGTTTTAAAAGTGTTACGCTGGTAAAAGTAGACTATGTGCCTGCTTTTACCAGGCGTAAAAGTTTGAAGGACACTTGCTGGGCATGAGTTGGTAAAATAGCCCAATAAGAACATGAGAACATAAGAAATAGGAGCAGGAGTAGGCCATTTGGCCCCTCAAGCCTGCTTCGCCATTCAATAAATCATGGCTGATCTGATCATGGATTCAGCTCCACTTCCCTGCCCGTTCCACAGAACTCTTTACTCCCTTATCACTCAAAACTCTGTCTATCTTCGCCTTAAATATATTCAATGACCCAGCCCCCACAGCTCTCTGGGCCAGAGAATTCCATAGATTTACAACCTTCTGAGAGAAGAAATTTCTCCTCATCTCAGTTTTAAATGAGCGACTCCTTATTCTAATGTTATGTCCCCTAGTTTTAGTTTTGCTATGAGTGGAAATATCCTCTCTGCATCCACCTTGTCAAGCCCCCTCATAATCTTATACGTTTCGACAAGATCACCTCTCATTCTTCTGAACTCCAAACTCCAATGAGTAGAGGCCCAACCTACTCAACCTTTCCTCATAAGTCAACCCCCTCATCTCTGGAATCAACCTTGTGAACCTTCTCTGAACTGCCTCCAAAGCAAGTATATCCTTTCGTAAATATGGAAACCAAAACTGCACGCAGTATTCCAGGTGTGGCCTCACCAATACCAAGTACACTGTAGCAAGACTTCCCTGCTTTTATACTCCGTCCCCTTTGCAATAAAGGCCAATATTCCATTGGCCTTCCTGATCACTTGCTGTACCTGCATACTAACCTTTTGTGTTTCATGCACAAGTACCCCTAGGTCCCGCTGTACTGAAACACTTTGCAATCTTTCTCCATTGAAATAATAACTTGCTCTTTGATTTTTCCTGCCAAAGTGCATGACCTCACACTTGCCAACATTATACTCCATCTGCCAAATTTTTGCCCACGCACTTAGCTTGTCTACGTTGTTTTGCAGATATTTTGTGTCCCCCTCACACATTGTTTTTCCTTCCATCTTTGTATCGTCGACAAACTTAGCAATATTACACTCAGTCCCTTCCTCCAAATCGTTAATATAGATTGTAAATAGTTGGGGTCCCAGCACTGATCCCTGCAGCACCCCACTGGTTACTGATTGCCAACCCGAGAATGAACCATTTATCCCTACTCTTTGGTTTCTGTTAGTAAGCCAATCCTTTATCCATGCTAATATATTATCCCCAACCCTGTGAACTTTTAACCTGTGCACTTTTAACCTGTGCAGTAACCTTTTATGTGGCAACTTGTCAAATGCCTTCTGGAAGTCCAAATACACCACATCCACTTTATCCACCCTGTTCATTACATCCTCAAAAAATTCAGGTAAATTTGTCAAACATAACTTCCACTTCATAAATCTGTGCTGACTCTGCCTGACCAAATTTTGCTTTTCCAAATGTCCTGCTACTGCTTCTTTAATAATGGACTCCAACATCTTTCGAACCACAGATGTTAGGCTAACTGGTCTATAGTTTACTGCTTTTTGTCTGCCTCCTTTTTTAAATATGTGTGTGCACTAGCTCCGTGCAGCAGAGCAGGTCTCCAGTTGTCCTGGTTGAACCACTGGATAAAGACCTAGCTCTGTTGAGCCCGTGTGGTGGCTGATGTGCAACGGTCACCACACATTAAAAAAATCTATGCACAGGCATCTTCCACCCCCTCAATTGGAGTTCAGGACTGAACATCGGGTCCTTCATTGAAACATCTCTGAACTCTTGTGGAAGCAAGTCATCCTCGTTCGAGGGACCGCCTAAGATGACAATCCAATACGAGAACCACAATCTCTGTCACAGGTTGGACAGTTAGTCATTGAGGGAAGGTGTGGGTGGTACTGGTTTGCCGCAAACTCTTTCCACTGCCTGCACTTGATTTCTGAATGCTCACGGCGATGAGACTCGAGGTGCTCAGCGCCCTCCCTTGCGCTTCCTCCACTTAGGCCGGTCTTTGGCCAGGGACTCCCAAGTGTCAGTGGGGATTAGGAAGGTTTTGAGGGAGTTCTTGTAATGTTTCTGCTGCCCACCTTTGGTTCATTTGCCATGAAGAAGTTCCGAGTAGAGCGCTTGATTTGGGAGTCTCGTGTCTGCTATGCGAACTATGTGGCCTGCCCAGCGGAGCTGATCAAGTGTAGTCAGTGCTGGGTATGTTGGCTTGGTCGAGGACGCTAATGTTGATGCTCCTGCCCTCCCAGGGGATTTGTAGGATCTTGCGGAGACATCATTGGTGGTATTTCTCCAGCGACTTGAGGTGTCTACTGTACATGGTCCATGTCTCTGAGCCATATAGGAGGGCGGGTATTACTACAGCCCTGTAGACCATGAGCTTGGTGACAGTTTTAAGGGCCTAGTCATCAAACACTCTTTTCCTCAGGCGGTCGAAGGCTACACTGGTGTACTGGAGGTGGTGTTAGATCTCATCGTCAATGCCTGCTCTTGTTGATCGGAGGCTCTCGAGATAAGGGAGGTGGTCTACGTTGTCCCAGTTAATGACTGGGGGACAGTGCTGTGTGGCGAGGACAGGCTGGTGGAGGACCTTTGTCTTTAGCGTAAGGCCCATGCTTTCATATGCCTCAGTAAATCCATCAAATTTGTCCTGGAGTTTAGCCTCTGTATCTGCGCAGACGCAGGCGTCATTCGCGTACTGTAGCTCGACGACAGAGGTTGGGGTGGTCTTGGACCTGGCCTGGAGACGGTGAAGGTTGAACAGGTCCACACTGATTCTGTAGTTTAGTTCCACTCCAGCAGGGAGCTTGTCGACTGTGAGGTGAAGCATTGCAGCGAGGAAGATTGAGAAGAGTGTTGGGGCGATGACGCAGCCCTGCTTGACCTCGGTCCAGACGTGGATTGGGCCTGTGATGATCCGTTGGTAAGGATCACGGCCTGCATGTCGTCGTGGAGCAGGTGGAGGATGGTGATGAACTTTTGGGGGCATCCGAAACGGAGGAGGACGCTCCATAGACCCTCGCAGTTGACCACTTATGTGGCATCTTATCGAATGCCTTCTGGAAATCCAAATACACCACATCTAGTGGTTTCCCCCTTATCCACCCTGCTCGTTACATCCTCAAAGAACTCCAGCAAATTTGTCAAACATGATTTCCCTTTCATAAAACCCTGTTACACTCATAATAAATGGTCGGACTGAGTACTGTGTGTAATGAGCAAGTGTGACCTTAGCTCCTTTATTAAGGTTCCAGAGTGCAGGTACCTAGTGGGTGGCTCCCAAGGGATGTTGGGATCCCTTGGGACTCTAACAGGTAGGTCCTCTGGTGGTCAGGTGTGATACAGGTTACAAGGGGTTAAATACATAACATCACTCCCCCGTGAAGTCAACAGTACACTTATTTACAGGGTGAGATGATCTGGGGCTTTGTGCTCCCTTGTTGATCGTCTCGGTACAAATGCTGGTGTGGGTGGGTTGGTCAGTTCTTCACTGGGCTGTTGCGCAGCCGGCCTTGTCGGGCTGCTGGGGATGATGAGTTCAGTTTCGAGGTCAACCGTGATGTCAGTTGCCACTTGTGTGTGTGTTGGAAGGTCAAATTTGGTGGTGTCTTCTTCAGGTTGTTCGTAGCTGTTGGTGAACCACAATTTGATTTGGTCCAAATGTTTCCTGTGCATTTGTCCATTGGTCAGTTTGACCTGAAATACCCTACTCCCCTCTTTGGCTGTGACCGTGCCAGCCAGCCATTTGGGATCATGTCCATAATTGAGCACAAACACTGGATCATTGATCTCAATATCGCGTGACAAATTTGCGCGGTCATGGTACACACTTTGTTGATGCCGCTTGTTCTCCATGTGGTCATGTAGATCGGGGTGGACGAGAGAGAGCCTTGTTTTACGCGCCCTTTTCATGAGCAGCTCAGCACATTCAATCCACTTTGAGTAAGTGTCCACGACAACCAAAAACATTTTGCCTAGGAATTGGCCCGCATAGTCTACATGGATTCTCGACCACAGTTTGGATGGCCAGGACCACAAACTTAGCGGTGCCTCTCTGGGTGCATTGCTCAACTGAGAGCAAGTGTTGCACTGGCGCACACATGACTCTAAATCTGAGTCAATGCCAGGCCACCATATGTGGGATCTGGCTATGGCTTTCATCATTACGATGCCTGGGTGGGTGTTGTGCAGTTCACAAATGTAGGTGTCTCTGCATTTCTTGGGCAAGACTACGTTATTGCCTCACAAAAGTCAGTCCGCCTGCAGGGACAGCTCATTTTTGCGTCTGTGGAACGGCTTAATCACTTCCTGCATCTCCACTGGGACACTGGACCAGCTCCCATGGAGGACACAGTTTTTTACCAGAGACAGTAAAGGATCCTGGCTAGTCCAGATCCTGATCTGGCGGGCCGTAACGGGGGATTTCTCATTTTCGAATGCATCCATTACCAGGAGCAAGTCCGCAGACTGTGCCATTTCCACCCCGGTGGTGAGCTATGGTAGCCAACTGAGAGCATCAGCACAGTTCTCTGTGCCCGGTCTGTGGCGGATTACATAGTTGTATGCTGACAGCGTGAGCGCCCATCTTTGGATGCGGGCAGAGGCATTGGTATTAATCCCTTTCCTCTTTTCAGAATAGCGATATGAGCGGCTTGTGGTCAGTTTCAAGCTCGAACTTGAGGCCAAATATGTACTGGTGCACTTTTTTTACCCCATAAACGCACGCCAGAGCCTCTTTTTTAACCATGCTGTAGGCCCTTTTGGCCTTGGACAAACTCCTGGATGCATACGCAGCTGGTTGCAAAATTCCCGATTCATTAGCCTGTTGTAGCACAGACCCGACCCCGTATGACGACGCATCGCAAGCTAACACCAATCGTTTACCCTGGGTTATACAGGACAAGCAGTTTGTTGGAACACAATAAGTTTCTGGCTTTCTTAAAGGCAGCCTCTTGTGAATTCCCCCAGACCCAGTTGTATCCCTTGCGCAGTAGCGCATGTAGGGGTTCTAGCAGGGTGCTTAACCCAGGTAGAAAATTACCGAAGTAGTTAAGGAGTCCCAGGAACGACCGCAGCTCCGTCACATTCTGTGGTCGCGGCGTGTTCTTGATGGTCTCAGTCTTGGCGTCGGTGGGTCTGATGCCGTCTGCTGTGATTCTCCTTCCTAAGAATTCGACGTCCTGTGCCAGGAAAACACACTTTGAGCGTTTCAACCTGAGCCCCACGCGATCCAATCGACTAAGAACCTCCTCCAGATTCTTCAAGTGCTCCATGGTGTCCCGACCTAGAACCAATATGTCGTCCTGGAACACCACTGTGCAAGGAACCGACTTTAGCAGGCTCTCCATGTTCTGTTGGAAGGTCGCTGCGGCGGACCGAATCCCGAACGGGCACCAGTTGTAGATAAACAGACCTTTGTGCGTGTTGATGCAGGTGAGGCCTTTCGAAGACTCCGCCAGCTCCTGTGTCATGAAGGCCGAGGTCAGGTCCAGCTTGGTGAACATTTTCCCTCCAGCCAGGGTTGCAAATAGGTCGTCTGCCTTGGGTAGCGGGTACTGGTCCTGCAGCGAAAAACGGTTAATCGTTACTTTATAGTCCCCACAAATTCTAACCGTACCCTCCTCCTTGAGTACCGGAACAATCGGACTGGCCCAGTCGTTGAATTCCACCGACGCGATGATGCCTTCACGTTGCAGCCTGTCCAGCTTGATTTCCACTTTTTCACGTATCATGCACGGTACCGCCCGAGCCTTGTGGTGGATGTGTCGCGTACCGAGAACCAAATGGATCTACACTTTCGCCCTCGAGAAGCTTCCAATGCCTGGGTCGAATAACGATGGGAACAAGCTCAGAACCTGGGTACTTGCGCTGTCATCGATGGACAAAAGCGCTTGGATGTCTTCCCAGTTCAGAGGATTTTCCCCAATCAGCTTCTGCCAAACAACGTGGGGACTTCCCCAGGCACAATCCACAGTGGGAGTTCATGTACTGCTCCACCATAGGAGACTTTGATTCAGCACTGCCAATTACAGGGATTAGTTCCTTTGTGTAAGTCCTTAGTTTGGTGTGAATGAGGCTGAGCTTGGGCCTATGTGCCTTCTTTCCCCACAGCCTGTCGAAGGCCTTTTTACTTATTTTGGACTGACTTTCCCCTGTGTTCAGCTCCATAGATACTGGAATACCGTTTAGTTCAACTTTCAACATTATTGGTGGGCATTTCGTTGTGAACGTGTGTACCTCATACACCTCTGCCTCCTTCGTACGCATTTCCAATTCCGTCTGATCCACTGTGGATCGATCTTCCTCTGAAATGTGGTGGTTTGCAGGGTTTGCAGGGTTTGTAGCTCGCCTGCACATTCATTGGAGGTGTCCCATTGTTCTGCAGGCATTGCACGCATAGTGCTTAAAGCGGCATTTATGGGGCTGATGATCACCTCCACAGTGCCAACAGGGTGTTAACTGCCTCGCGTTACCAGATGATGGCGGTCTCTGGGTCAATTCAGGTCGGGCCACAGCAGTGGCGTGTACGTTCTGCCCTGTACCTTTCTGCTCAAAACCGACGTTACTTTATGCACAGTACTGGCCGAAACTTCTTTGTTCTGCAAAATCTGCTTGGTGTTGTCACTGGTGGACATAAATGCCTGGGCTATCATTATGGCTTTACTCAGATTTGGAGTTTCTACAGTCAACAGTTTGCGAAGGATTGTCTCATGTCCGATGCCCAGTACAAAAAAGTCTCTGAGCATTTGTTCTAGGAATCCCTCAAACTCACAATGTCCTGCGAGGCGCCTTAGTTTGGCGACGTAGCTCGCCACTTCCTGGCCATCCAATTGTTGACACGTGTAGAACCGATATCTCGCAATCAAAATGCTTCCCTTAGGATTTGGGTGCTCCTGGGCCAGCGTACACAGTTCTTCTTGGGTTTTGCCAGGGCCAGGAGATTCTTCATGTGTTCTTCATGATTCTCTATGGGTTGTTGCCCACAGACAGTTAGGCCCTTTGTTTGGTCACGTTCTCGTCCCCTTCCAGCTCGTTAGCCATGAAGTATTGGTTGCGTCTCTTCACAAAGGCCTCCCAATCGTCTCCCTCTGAGAACTTCTCCAGGATGTCGACAGTTCTTGGCAATTTTCGCGCGGTTGTTCGCTACCTCATCGCCAATTGTTACACTTATAATAAATGGTCAGACTGAGTACTGTGTGTAATGAGCAAGTGTGACCTTAGCTCCTTTATTATGGTTCCAGAGTGCAGGTACCTTGTGGGTGGCCTGATTAAATACTGTGCTCCCAAGGGATGCTGGGATCCCTTGGAACTCCAACAGGTATGCCCTCTGGTGTTCAGGTGTGATGCAGGTTACAAGGGGTTAAATACATAACAAACTCTTTTCGTAAATCCCTTTCAATCTCTGTCATGTGGATATCCTTCCTGCGGGGATGCGTAGATTCTGTCAGAAGAAATCTTGACAGATCGGAAAAGCCAGTTGTTGGTGCATGCGCATCACGTCCCGAGAACCGGTTTTTGCGAGGCCTCGCCAGGTCTGTGTGCACTTCGTACGCACCCGGTGAGGCCGGAATATTCGTCTCATTATCTCTCTCTCTCTCTCTTCAGATGCTGCCTGACCTGCTGAGTATTTCCAGCACTTTGTTTTTATTTCAGATTTCCAGCATCCACAGTATTTTGCTTTTGTTTGAGAGAGAAGAACTTCTTCTGATACATCATTATTACAACTATTATCATTATTTCATGTCTATCTACTTTCTTATTTAAGTGTTTTATAAAACCTCTAAGCCAACAGTCTAAAACGAGCAAGCTCCCCAGTACCACAATCTGAGCAGCAATTAAAGATTCAGATAACAAGCCGCACCACGGATGCTGGCCTGCATTACACGTTGTCCCCCACCATGAGTGTTTTCCGACTTGTTGGATTTGTCGCTCAGCTGCGCTATTGTCCTGAAGAATGTATAGGCGTTCTAGGCTATATCTTACATCCATAATTATCTTATAATCTTGTGAAACCTATTACAGCTGCCTGTCTATATTTAATGTACGAACATTCCATAGTGAGTGGCAAATGTGTTGAAACATATATCATACCACAATATTCTGATATTTCGTTATTATGTAGCACCTTATCATGTTTCTAAGAAACATCTGAAAGTGCAGAAGTGTTGTTATATGTAGGTGAATAACCAGTCTAGGCTCTTGACATACTTATTTGGCATGTGAAAGGTCTGCTCAATCACAAACTAAGTGGATTAGTGCATGCAATGTTATTGTTTGTTACCAGGAGTACTCGGGTTTAGCATCAGCTAGAGTTTCGGACTGCAACTAATCACTGTTGCTTGGAATAAAAACCGAAAATGACAGAAATGTTTGATGGGTTCTATAGTTTTTTTAGACGCTCAGAATGAAAATACTTTCCAAGAGATTTGTCATTCTTCGATCTTCCGTAAAGACAGAAATTGAAACCGAATGTTTCTTGATACAACCTGAAAGATTCACATCCATGTCATGGTGAGCAACAGCCAGGATGCTTGGGGATTCTGAACTGTCACAAACTCACATCGTAGCAAAATTATGGAAAAATTCTTGGGAGCCGCATTAGGATTTATCTACAAACAGTGAGCAGAGGAAGCCTCTCTTCATTGTATCTATTCTTGTCCAAGGCAAACAGATATAATAATCTACTGTCTTGGCCAGTCCAGCCGTAATCTAGTTAATAAAGCTATGCATGGCAGGATAACTGTTACCTTCAAAAGTGAGCAACGAGATGGCAGCATGCAAGAGAAACAAAGGGCCGGATTTTCAGCTTTTGGGGTTTTTCGGCAAAAACGGTCGCCATGTGTGAAAATTAATGTTTACGTTGCGCTACCATTTTTAGGCCGAACTTTCGGCCTTTATGACTGGTAAGGGGGGCTTTGCACGAGGATTCGCGGCGCAAAAACGCGAGTTTCGCCAAATTTAGTCTGGGGCCAGGGAGCACTGCGAAGAGGCCTTGGGTGGAGGTGGGCGGAATAAATAAATAAAATTGCAAAAAAACATTCAGAAAATATTCACAAGACCCTTAACTATCGAATCGTTGAAAAAAAGTAAAAAATAAAAACTTTAACTTACCTTTTTTGCAGGTTTTCGTACTTACCGCTGCTGGCAGAGATGCACCGACAGGTTTGAACTGTCGCTAGTCTGAGCGCAGCGTACGGGTCGGGAGAGAGACGAAATTCCGATGCAAACGCGATCCGCGTCGTTGCACATCGGCACACCTCTCCCTGGCGGTACTTGAAAGCGTCGCCGCAAACAGGTACCCGAGGATCCCGGCCGGGCTTAGCAACCGGGTTTTCGCTGCGGAGGGTCAAATCCCACCGAAAACCCAGTCGCAAACTTCTCGAAAATCTGGTGCTATAATCTTTACTGTTTACAAGGCTCTGCTAATCAGAAATACTCCCTAATCTCTCGTTCAGGTTCTGGAAAATGTCAGCAATTGCAGACTTACCTAACCTCCATTATCTATTGATTTGAAATGCCAAGAAAACTAAAACAGATAATTCAACCTGCAACAAATAAAATTCCTTTCTCTAAAGTTTCTCCTAATGTTTTGAAGAAACAGTTTTCCTAATGTCAATGGGTTTCACTTCCTCCTAAACATACCATGCTGCAGGCACCGACTTAAGACGAGGTAAAGGCTAATCTTAGCATTGCCTTTAATTTAAACCTTAAAACTAATGTGGGCATTACAGATATAATGGCCATAGAATGGAATGCCATCTAATTATTGAATTCATAGGTGCAAAATGCGATGGAATGAATTGATTTGATTTGATGTTCATAATGGAGAGTTGGGCACAGCACAATTATGAACAGATCGGAGAGTGAGAGCATAGCAATACAGTAGAAGAACTGCTTACAAAGCTCTTTAATAACTGATAAAAATGTTTTTTTATTTGTTCCAGGATGGGGGCATCACTGGCAAGGCCAGCATTTATTGCCCATCCCTAATTGCACTTGAGAAGATGGTGGTGAGCCGTCTTCTTGAACCGCTTCAGTCCACGTGGTGAAGGTGGCTGAACTCCAGGATATAGTCGACTTATTTACTGAGGCATATAAAAGCATGGGCCTTACGCTTAACATCCCTAAGACAAATGTCCTCCACCAGCCTGTCCTCGCCGCACAGCACTGCCCCCCAGTCATCAAGATCCACGCGCGGCCCTTGACAACGTGCATCACTTCCCATACCTCGGGAGCCTCTTATCAACAAAAGCAGACATTGATGAGGAGATTCAACACCGCCTCCAGTGCACCAGTGCAGCCTTTGGTCACCTGAGGAAAAGAGTGTTCGAAGACCAGGCCCTCAAATCTATCACCAAACTCATGGTCTACAGGGCTGTAGTAATACCCGCCCTCCTCTATTGCTCAGAGGCATGGACCATGTACAATAGACACCTCAAGTCGCTGGAGATATATCACCAACGATGTCTTACAAATCCCCTGGGAGGACAGACGCACCAACATCAGCGTCCCCATCCAGGCTAACATCCCCAGCATTGAAGCACTGACCACACTTGATTAGCTCCGCTGGGCAGGTCACATAGTTCGTATGCCAGACACGAGACTCCCAAAGCAAGTGCTCTACTCGGAGCTCCTTCACGGCAAACGAGCCAAAGGTGTGTAGCGGAAACGTTACAAGGGCACCCTCAAAACCTCCCTGATCGAGTGCGACATCCCGACTGACACCTGCGAGTCCCTGGCGAAAGATCGCCCTAAGTATAGAAAATGCATCTGGGAGGGTGCTGAGCACTTCGAGTCTCAACGCCGAGAGCATGCAGAAATCAAGCGCAGGTAGCGGAAAGAGCATGTGGTAAACCAGTCCCACCCACCCCTTCCCCTCAACAATATCTGTCCCACCTGTGACATGGTTTGTGGCTTTCGTATTGGACTGTTCAGCCACCAAAAACTCACTTCAGGAGTGGATGCAAGTCTTCCTCGATTCTGAGGGATTGCCTATGATGACGATAGTGATGATAGGGAGGGAGTTCCAGGATTTGACCCACTAACTATGAAGGAATGGTGATATATTTCCAAGTAAGGATGGTGTGTAACTTGGAAGGGAACTTGGAGGTGATGGTATTCCCATGTGCCTGCTGTCCTTGTCCTTCTAGGTGGTAGTGGTCGCGGGTTTTGGAGGTGCTGTTGAAGAAGCCTTGGTGAGTTTCTGCAGTGCATCTTGTAGATGGTACACACTGCAGCCATGATGTGCCGGTGGTGAATGGACTGCCAATCAAGCGGGCTGCTTTGTCCTGGATGGTGTTGAGATTCTTGAGTGTTGTTAGAGCTGCACTCATCCAGGCAAGTGAAGAGTATTCCATCACACTCCTGACTTGTAGATGGTGGAAAAGCTTTGGAGAGGCAGGAGGTGAGACACCCGTCGCAGAATACCCAGCCTCTGACCTGCTCTTGTAGCCAAAGTATTTATGTAGTTGGTTTATGGTAACCCCCGTATTGTATTTGTCCTACTTTTTGTGGACAGGACATACCTGGGCAGTTTCCGCATTGTTGGTCAGATGCCAGTGTTGTAGCTGTACTGGAACAGCTTGGCTAGAGGTGCGGCTAGTTCTGGAGCACAAGTCATCAGCTCGATAGCCGGGGTGTTTCTTGATATCATGTGGAGTGAATCGAATTGGCTGAAGAATGGCTTCTGTGATGGTGAGGACCTCAGGAGGAGGCCAAGGTGGAACATAAACTTGGCACTTCTGGCTGAAGATGGTTGCAAACTCTTCAGCCTTTTTTTAAGCACTCACGAGCTGCGCTCCTCCATCATTGAGGATGGGGATATTCCTGGATCCTCCTCCTCCCGTTAGTTATTTAATTGTCCACCGCCATTCATGACTGAATGTGGCAGGACTGCAGAGCTTTGATCTGATCCGTTGGTTGTGGAATCACTTATCTCTTTCTATAGCATGCTGCTCCCGCTGTTTAGCATGCATGTCATCCTTTTCTGCAGCATCCCCAGGTTGGCACCTCATTTTTAGGTACATCTGGTGGTGGTCCTGGCATGCTCTTCTAGACTCTTAGTTGAACAAGGGTTCATCCCCTGGCTTGATGGTAATGGTAGAGTGAGGGATATGCTGGGCCATGAGATTACAGATTGTGGTGGAATACAATTCTGCTGCTGCTGATGGCCCACAGCATCTCACGGATGCCTAGTTTTGAACTGCTAGATTTTTTTCTGAATCTATCCCATTTAGCACGGTGGTAGTGCCACACAGTACAATGGAAGGTGTCCTCAGTGTGAAGACAGGACTTTGTCACGTGCAGTGGTCACCACTGTTATCGACAGATGCATCTGTGACAGGTTGATTTGTGAGGACGAGGTCAAATACATTTTCACCACCTGTTATAGGACCCGTCTGGCAGCTATGTCCTTCAGGCTTGATCAGTAGTGGTGCTACCGAGTCATTTTTGATGATGGATATTGAAGTGCCCCACCCAGAGTACATCTCTGCCTTTGCTACTCCCAGTTCTTCTTCCAAATTGTGTTCAACACAGAGGAGTAATGATTCATCAGCTGAGGGAGGGTGGTAGCTGATAATCAGCAGGAGGTTTCCTTGCCCATGCTTGTCCTGAAGTCATGAGACTTCGTGGGGTCCGGAGTCAATGTTGAGAACTCCCAGGGCCACTCCCTCCTGACTGTATACCACTGTGTCGCCACCACGGGTGGGTCTGTCCTGCGGGTGGGACAGGACATACCCAGAGATGGTGATGGAGGAGTCTCAGACGTTGGCTGAAAGGTATGATTATGTCAGGTTGTTGCTTGACTAGTCTGTGGGACAGCTTTCCCAATTTTGGCTCAAGTCCTCAGATGTTAGCGAGGAGGACTTTGCAGGATCGACTGGGCTGGTTGGGTGTGCTGTTGTCGTGTCCGAAGCTGGTACTGAGGTTAATGACGGGTGGTCCATCCGGTTTTATTCTTATTAATGTTTTTTGTAGCAGTTTGTTACAACTGAGGGCTTGCTAAGCCATTAAGAGTCAACCACAATTCTATGGGGTCTGGAGTCATGTATAGGCCAGACCAGGTAAGGGTGGCAGATTTCATTCCCTAAAGGACATTAGTGAAGCAGATGGGTTTTTAACGACAATCTGGTAGTTTCATGGTCACCATTACTGCTACTAGCTTTTTAATCCAGATTTTATTTAATTAGCTGAATTTAATTCCCCAGCTGCAGTGGTGGGATTTGAACTCACGTCTCTCAATCATTAGTCCAGACCTCTGGATTACTAGTCCAGTAACATATCCACTATGCTACCGCCCCCATAGTTTAAGCTGTAAATCTTCTCATACGGTGCAAAATACTCCCTCACTGGGCACATCTGATGGGTTTAGTGCATACGCCCTTTGAAAGATTGGCCTCTTCATCAAACAGTCAATCACACCCAAATCCCACTACCATCCAACTTTGGAGTCCTGGATTATCCTCAGGCCAAGTTGACCCTTGTCTGTGTCCCCAATCATTGCAAACACGCAGACCATTGAGCTGTGAGTTCCAGTCGCAATTCCACTATACCTGTACAAGCAAAGAAACCCTCTCATAATCTGCGCCATTAGAGAACCCACTGTACATTAATTGTTCCTACAAATGATGCTTGTTGGGCTGCCATTGTCCAAATACATTAGTGTGCTGTGCCTGAGGTAGAATTCCAGCCTCAGCTGACATTCATTTTTGGGCTTCACACAGGCAGTGAACCATTGATCTCTAACAACTCATTAGATAAAGCACTGAGCAGAAATGAGGACTGGGCAATGGAAGGAAGAGAAAATGACCAGGGGGCTCCAACTGGTGTTGCACTCTGGCTACTCGGTGGCACTGGCAGAAACTGTGAAGATGCCCATAGTGATCGACCCGCATTCTTATTTAGAGATGGGTGCCCCGCGGAGCTGTACAGTGAAGAAAGTGCGGGATAAAGTGAAGACTACATAAAGCAGTAATGCTTTGCGCATTCAATATCGTGCGTGGATGTACGCTGGCAATGCACTGACAAAGCCCCAGTTCATCCCAATTAAATATGTTAAGCGTCCATTTAATAAACTGAAAACCAGATTTAAATCGCAATGTTTATTTGTGTTTCAATGATGCGATACAGAAACGAAAACATTTTTTACCAAGGCAATATTGGGTCAGCCACACCTACTTCCTCAATGAAAAAATGATCAATTAATGATTCAGGTTTTTGAGTAATTGATTGGTGTGGCACCACTCCTGTGGGTGAAGACTGGAATGCATTATCAAGACATGCGAATGGCCTGAGACATCCTGACCCGGCAGTGTGCTTCGTGTTGTTGCTAGATGCACAAACACAGGGAAATTGTTTCGTTTGTCCAAGACTGACTTCCCTTACTTTGATACGTACGCAAAGAGAGAGCGAGAGAGCGAGAAAGAAATCAGATCAACCATATATTGCCTTTTTTAATATATGCGAGATAGTCTGTATATCGTGTTAAACACATCACCTATTTCATTATTACTGTTTATTAAAAGATATCTAAATGTGTCGTTTCTATTATGAGGGAATCAACTAGATTAATGATTAATTCTCATTTACAGATCTGTGATAGGGTGGCAGGTGAGTCGTACTACAGTGCTGGAACTGGTAAATGATAGCATCTCCCTTGCACTGATCAAATTTAATTTGACCTCCAATTATATTACACTGTTGCAACTGAACTGTCAATTTTTGTCAGGCAATTAGAGGCTATAAGCTGTAAAGTTAAGTTTGATAGGCATTGTAATTGGATTGTCACTGTAAGCAGCTCTGTCTGCTTTCAGTCTTATTTCATAAAAATGCATTCTGAAGATCCTTTCTTCTTTGTGTACTCGTAGGGGATAGCATGACAGTGAGGAAAGAAAAATAATCTTTCTTTTTCGGTTGTCCTGATTAAATTAACGTGACTATAGTAGAAAAGGGAAGCTCCTCGGTCTATGTCTGTGTATGGTGATGGGATTGTCAAATTATAACCTGGTCCACTTGGGTGTATTGTTCTACTTTTGAACTCTCAAGTACCCATGTGCTGTGCCACAGGCTTTGGGGATTGCAGTGGGACATGCCACGGTGTGCCAAGGTGTGCCAATTCAGTATGAAATAGAGCAGTGGAATGCAGCAAATGCCAACAATTTCCAAAATAACGAGTTCCTAATCTCAGCCGGGCTGTCAGGGGGATATAGTGATTTGACGCAGGCCAGGATTGCACAGCTCGCATTGGCTGGTTGCAAGCTTACATTGGCACTGACCTGGACACCTGCTTCCTGCCTCTCCTCCCAGCCAGGGAATCCTTTATGGGAATGAAGCTTGAAAAATGAAAAGAAAAATATAAAATATCTTTGACGGTTTGTAGGTGGAAAAACACACATTTAATTGTGTATGGGAAGCTAGTCTACTAAATGTATGTGTATGTTTTTAATTAAGCAGTGATAGACATGTATGTACTGTGCTGCCAAACTGAGGATAGCCTGAATGACTGAGGTTAATTCAACAAGACATAGCACACATGCTTCCATTACAATTCAATCACACTTCAAAAATGTTCGTGTTTCTGTTCCAGGTATTCAACTTATTTTTTAATTAAAGTCTTCGCTGAATATAAGAGTATAACCATGATGTTTAAACAGCTTCCCTTCCTCCATGTCCATAGTTGAATCCAGCATGGCATCACAAGACTACAATATAGACAATATGCAAAGGGAAATTGTGAAGTATTTGGAAGTGGACCTATCATGGCAATGGCCAGCAGTCAGTTTTTCAATTATTGTCCTGAGTGAGGTTGGACGTGACAGTTTCTAGTAAAGTGTATGTAAAGCATATTTTTTTAAGACCATAAACTGTTCAGTTTAAGAGGTAGAGTTTCTGTTAGTCTGTGCTCGTTTTATCAGCGCAATCCGGGTGAAATCGCCCAAGCCTGTGCAAAAGATCAGGGAAATTTAAATGTAAATTACGGTGAGCATAAATCAAGTTTCTGCAATCTTTAGCGTTGATTTAAAAATCATTTCGGCTCACAGAACTGGCCACACCCGGAAATGGAAATAATGAGCGTGGTGAGTTTGTGCAGATTGTGCCCGTTTGAGGAGGCTCTTCAAATTGTACTTGTTTTCCTAGACACACAGGGACTAGTAGGAACAATTTAAAATATTGATCTTCTAAGAAACTGACTGGTGTATACCAATGAAATGAGTAAATGGTTCAGTGTTATAAAAGCAAAATACTGCACATGTTGTCAATCTGAAATAAAAACAGAAAATGCTGGAAATACTCACGGATCAAGCAGCATCTGTAGAGCGAGAAACAGAGTTAACGTTTCAGCTCAATGACCACTAGTCAATATGTTTTTTTTTAAGTCTTGTTAATAACTTAAAATCAGGTTTCTCACCAGTACAGAATGAGACACTCTTATTAAAAATGCTTATTTTTTTGTGATAAACCAAGCTTCAGCTATATTAATAAAACGTCACTAGGTTACCACTCTTAAATTCATCAGTGAATATTTTTTAATGCAAAAGAAAAGAAAAGAATTATTATATTATATTACACTGACCAATTGCATTGGCTCATGGCAGATTTTATGCTTGTGATTATGCAAATGAAATTTAGCAGAGACTTGAACCTAACCAGCACAATTTCAGGCACAATTTACTTCCAATTTTCTGATTGCACCCAAAGTGGAAACTTACAGCCAATGTCTTTTTTATTTATTCGTTCATAGGATGTGGGCATCACGGGCAAGGCCAGCATTTATTGCCCATCCCTCATTGCCCTTGAGAAGAACTGCTGTTCTTTTTGTAGTGGTTTGGTACAACTGAGTGGCTTGCTAGGCCATTTCAGAGGGCAGTTAAGAGTCAACCATATTGCTGTTGGTCTGGAGTCACATATAAACCAAGCCAGGTAAGGATGGCAGATTTCCTTCCCTAAAGCACATTAGTGAACCAGATGGGTTTTTATGACATTGCTGATACTCCGGGCTGGAAATTCTGTAGCGCCCCAATTGGGGCGTTTGCTTTTGAAAAGTGGAAAAAGTAGCGGCAGGAGCTAATGATCCTCTCTTGCCGGGAAATTCAGCTTTAGCCCTCCAAGAGGGAAATGGAGGGCTAAATCAAGCGTTAACCGCTTCTCTTAGGCCGCTAAAGTCTGAGAGCAGGGCCGTTGCGGCAAAATGCTGAACAATGTGGAGTGCATTGCTGTTGGGGTAAAAGGAAGACTTCTCTCCCTCGAGGCAGACTACCTAATATAGGTCATCAACAACTCGCCCTCGCCCTCCGTATAACGACCACGGAATCAAACAAATGAAAACCTTCGGTTCAACCGGCTTTATTTTGAGCAAATGCAAGGGAAAGTTCAATCGTGGAACCTTCAAAGTACAAGAGGTTTCAAGTATAATTTAACAGTTTTTGGAGGGGGGGCTACCCTCCTACAAAATCATCGATAGGTCTATTGCTATCAGTGAAGTTACATTGATTTGTCGTCTCTTATCAGACTGGCTCTGAGTGGTACATGCAATGTCTATCATGTTGACGCAATGTGATCTTTGCCTTAGTCTCTTAATAGCTCTGTTCCCAAAATATTAGCTTTCTTATCTCTTCCCCAGAGACTTCGAGCCAAAATGTTATGTATTGTAACTGCTGACCTCTACTGCCTTGTTATGTGATACTAAGGTTAAGGATCAGGCTTAATTCGTCATAAATGTGCTTTACCTACATAGACAATAATCCATACTGTAAGGTAGAGGAACTTCACCGATTCCTCAGACCCTCCTAATACTGATAAGCCCTCTTAATCTGTCTGCTCTTTGCCTGCTACAACTCTATGGGCTAGAACCTCCACTTTTGGCGCAATATTGCCGGCGTGGACGTTAAAGAATTTTCAGATCGCGGGCTTCTCGCCCATTCTCAAAACACCTAGTTTACATTTTTGAAAATGGGCGTTACTGCGAGTGATATCAAATGGACGGTAACATAAATTTTTTTTGACCTTCTGCCGTAAAGTGTGGCCGTCCTCAGCAACGGCATGGCAACACTCGATTCCCGCAATTCAGGAGGTCAAGGGTCATCGTAACATGCGCAGAAGAGGAGACAGAGAGAGAGTGAGCTCAGAGGCACTGAAAGTGTGTGTGGCTGTGGTGTGTGCTTGTCTGGCTGTTGTGGGAGACACAACGGAGATTCACCAGTAGCAAAAAGCCCACTAAACACCAAGAATATAGTTGGCACCGAATTTTTGTCCAACAAATAATATATAACATGGAAGGGATGGAGGAAGCCCTGGAGCTGGTAGACAGGAACACCGGTGGCAGAGGGCTCCCAGTAGTCCCAGAGCACGGCACTGCACCCCAAGATGCCGCACCCCCATTGCCAACCACACATGAGAGCCAGGAGCAACATCTGGCTACTGGCTCGGAGCACGTTCCCACCTCGGGACCATCCTCTCCCATATCTGTCCAAGCAGCGCTTCAGCCATCAACCCTGCCCCCACCGCACCCCCCGCCCCCCGCCCAATAAAGCATCCTCTGAGGACCTCCTCGGCCAGGCGGCTTGGAGTCAGGAGGGGAAGGGGAAGGGTAGAGGTGGGGAGGAGAAGCGAGGTGGGGGTGGGGGGGGGGGGGGTATGGGCGGAAGGATTGGTTTGTACAGAAATACAGATGATTTCAGACTAATGTTCAGTTTAAATGTTTTTTATTTAACAAAACCTTGTTGCGTATTGGCTCAGATAACTGCACCATTCACACTGGTGATTCCTTTACATCAAAGGGTATAATCACACTTGACTTCAATCAACTTAAACTTTAACAGTCACCAAGGTGATGCCTACCATTGATGTATGACCTGCACACCCAGCAGTGTGTCAGCCTTGTAAATAACACCAACATTCTTTCAGGCAAAGTGCTCATTGATGAGCTCCTGATGTAAGGCTCTTGCAGCTATCATGCCACCATGGGCTCTTTCGTGCGATCTATAGGGGGGGGGGCAGGGGCATGGCTTCAGCATCAGCCTGATTGTCTGGGTCGATGTCAGCATCCGCCTCCTCGTGCTCCTGTTCCTCTCTCCGGTGAGGTGGACTGTCAGACTCATCAGGCAATTCTTGTCCCCTCCTGATAGCCAGGTTGTGCAGCATGGAGCATACCACCACAAATTGAACTACCTGCTCAGGGTGGTATTGGAGCTCGCCTCCTGAGTGGTCCAGGCATCTAAAGCGTTGCTTCAACACTCCAATGATTTTCTCCACGATATTGCGAGTTGTTCTGTGGCTCTCGTTGTATCGCCTCTCGGCCTCGGTGTGGGTGTTACGCAGGGGGGTCATCAGCCAGGTGGCGAGGCCATATCCTTTGTCCCCAAGCATCCAGCATTGACCTTGTGGCTCATTGTTAAACAAGTCATATATAGTGCTGTCACACAGGATGTGAGCATCATGGATGCTGTCTATAAATTGAGTATTCACTGCCAGTATAATTTGCTGGTGGTCGACAACCTGAAAAGTTGCCCGCGTCGCGATGTGCGTACAGTCTATTGCTCCCTGCATCTCGGGGAAGTTTGCAATTCTGGAGAATCCTAGAGCCCTGCCACTCTGTGCCTCACTGGTCATAGGGAAGCTGATCAAGTCCCTCCTACGTGTGTACAGGGCTTCAGTGACCTGTCCAATGCAGCGATGTGTGGCATGCTGAGAAAATCTGCAAACGTCTCCAGCTGTGGCCTGAAAAGAACCCGAGGCGTAGAACAACAGTGCCGTGGTACCTTTGACCTCGACAGACAGTGCAGTACTGATGGTGCTGGCAGGCTGCAGATTTGCCCTTATCAGCTGGCATACCTCAGTGATAACCTCTTTGTGGAAGCGCAGTCTCTGAAGACAAGTGGTGCCGGGCAAGTCGAGGTAAGAATGCTTCTCCTTGTACTTGCGGGGGGTGTAACGTCTGGTCCTCTTCATCTGTCTGTCACTTCGTTCATTGTGCGCATAATGCAGTGGAGCATTCCTTCAGCGATGTTGAGTCTGCTGCATGTATTTAGTCACCAAGAGAGGGTGAGAAATGACAGACCCCATTGCAGTAGCTCTCTGTTTTCCACCGATTGGTCACAAACAAGGAATGTCCCGATGAAGACACCTCTTCAATTCCAATCGGTCACAGTATGGTCAAGATGTTTGTACAGAAGTTCACATCAACTCCAACGATCTGCAGAGTACATACGAACTCTGCCGAGGTTGAAGCACAGCGGCCTTTTAAAAGACGCAACATGTGATTTGAATATGGCGTCCATATCACTGTGATTCGTTTCGGTTAGTTCCACTTTTTCTGGACGATTTTTTGGGCGAACGATATTGTGGGCGATATGTGTGTGAGGTGGTCAAATTGGCGCTGGCCGATCTCATGGCCGCTAGTTTTGGTAAATATGCTTTTTACAACAAAAAAAACGTGGACGGGCGGTATTATTGAATCTCGGTGTTAAATCCGTGCGGAAAATAATGCTGGGCAATATAATGGGCGTTGAAATCACCCATTCTGCTGATTCCGCCCCCAAAAAGTAGGTGGGCAGTAATATTTTTTTCTTCGCATTAAGCACATGGGAAAAGTAATGCTTGGTGATAATTTTCCGAAAAATGCCCGCCAGTTTCCATTTTGTGCCAAAATGGGCGCTATATGGGCGCTATATGTCATTTCAGCGGTAAAATGGGCGTTAGGTGGGCGTTAAGCATGCAAATAAAGTGGAGGTTCTAGCCCTATACCCCTTACAATTGCTAACATCATCAGAGGCTGCTTCCCTCGCTTAAAGGGAAGGGCCAATGATGGTGCACAACCTACTTCTCGGCAGTTCTGCAAGGCGACCTGCGCAACTGCCATTACAGCCCCAAACACTCTCAGAAAGTGAAGGGCTTGGACATCTTGCAGCCATGAAACAGCAAAAACTTTGAGCAGGCACCAGACTGGTGCAAATAATGAAGGTTGACCTACCTGGAAACCATTCCCTTTAATTTAGCGCTCCCCAAGCAGCCAGCTGAGTTGACAACACCTCTTCTTCCTGCCGTTGTTGAGGCTTAACAATACAGCAGGGGACGGAAGGCAATTTCACATCAGGGGCGATAACGGGGCACTGCGCACTTTATGATGTCACGATCTGCGAGGCACTAGAGGTCCAGGCAGTAAGTGTTAGTGCCGGCTTTAAAGTAGCACTGAAGTTCACGGGTGTCGCTGGATTCACCGCGCCCAGGTCGCCAACCCCTTAGTAACCTGTTAGTGCCCCCTCCAGGTGCTAACAGGCAACACTAAGCAGCCGAATTTCTCTCCCTTTTATTCCAGATTTATTTAACTAACTGAATTTAAATTCCCCAGCTGCCATGGTGAAGATTTGAACTCATGTCTCTGGATCAGTACTCCAGGCCTTTGGATTACTAGTCCAGTAACATAACTGCTATGCTACCATTCCCGATATATACCGATAACTGAGGCATCTCCTTTTTAAAATAGCTCTATTAAAATAGCAGGTAAAGGAATTTGGTATGAAAGCAGTCAGTCTTCATATGATATTCCATACAGCAAGCTTAGCTATAAAGCTATTTTTACAGTTCCCAGATTACATGTGTGGTAAAATACTAATGTAACAACACATGTCTTATGGATCTATTCTTGACCCTCTCCTCTTCTTTGTCTATGGGGTCAGATACCACATGTACATTGATGACACCCAGCTCTACTTCTCCACCAACTCTCTTGACCTCTCTACTGCCTCTACTTTGTTAGACTCAGATGTTTCTGGTCCCACATCCAGTCCTGGATGAATCACAATTTCTTCCAGTTAAACATTGGGAAGACCAACGCCATTGTTATAGGCCTCTTGCCACAAAGTCCGTCCCCACGCCATTGATTCCATCCCCATCCCTGACCACTTCTTTCAGGTTGAACTGGTTAAGCAACGCCTTGATTTTAAAATGCTCATACTTGTTTTCAAGTCCCCCCATGACCTTGCCCCTCCCTATCTCTGTAATCTCCTCCAGCCCCCCAAGATATCTGCGCTCCTCAAATTCTGGCCCCTTGAGCATCCCTGATTTTAATCACTCAACCATTGACAGCCATTCAGCTGCCTGGGTCCTGAGCTCTGGAATTCCCTCCCCAAACCTCCCTACCTCTTCCCTCCTTTAAGACTCTCCTTAAAACCTACCTCTTTGACCAAGCTTTTGGTCATCTGCCCTAATTTCTCCTTATGTGGCTCGCTGTCAAATTTGGTTTAATGACTCTTCTTTTAAGCGTCTTGAGATGCTTTACTATGTTAAAGGCGCTACATAAGTCCAGGTTGTTGTTGTTGAATCGCACCATTTGCAACCTCAGAACCCCATTTGACCCTGAGCTGAGTTTCCAACCACATATCCTCTCCATTACAAATAGCATCTTCTGCCACTTCCATGATATTACCCATCTCTGCCCCTGCTTCAGCTGATCTGCTGCTGAAATCCTCTTCCATGCCTTTGTTACTTCCAAACGACTATTCCAATAGCCTTCTAGCCAGTCTTCCATCTTTCACCTTGCGTCAGCTTTAGCTCATTCTGCATGTGTCTTATCCTGCACCAAATTCATTGACCCATCACATCTGTCCCTGCTGATCCACACTGACTCCCGCTCCTTTAATGCCTCCAATTTAAAATTCTTATCCTTGTGGTCAAATGCCTCCATAACCTTGCTCATCCATTTCTCTGTAATATTCGCCAAGAACTCTCCGATCCTCCAAATTTGGACACTTGTGCATCCCAAGGTCCCTTTGTCCCACCATTGGCGCCCGTGGCTTCATTGTCTAGGCACTAATTTCTGGACATCCCTCCCTACACCTCTCTGCTTCCCCACCTCCTTTGGCACCTTTAAGACCCTCCTTAAAAATATCTCTTTAACCAAGCTTTTAGTCACCCTCCTAATATTTCCTTCTTTAGTGTTTTTGTCTATTAACGCTCTTGGGATACTTTTCTACATTAAAATTGCTATATAAATGTAAGTTGTTGTTGTGTCTCATTTACTTTAAGTCGGGGAAGGCCCTTGAAGTGGATGGTATAAATTAAGACAATTAGATGTGTTTCGAGAGAGAGAGAGAAAGGATGGAGGGATGCAATGAAAAGGACATTAGCTTGGATGATGTGGAATCTGTATGGGTAGAGCTGCGGAATAACAAAGGGCAGAAAACGTTAGTAGGAGTTGTGTACAGGTCACCAAACAGTAGTAGTGAGGTTGGGGACAGCATCAAGCAAGAAATTAGGGATGCGTGCAATAAAAGTACAGCAGTTATCATGGGCGACTTTAATCTACAAATAAATTGGGCTAACCAAACTGGTAGCAATACGGTGAAGGAGGATTTCCTGGAGTGTATTCGGGATGGTTTTCGAGATCAATATGTCAAGGAACCAACTAGAGGGCTGGCCATCCTAGACTGGGTGCTGTGTAATGAGAAATGACTAATTAGCAATCTTGTTGTGCGAGGTCCCTTGGGGAAGAGTGACCATAATATGGTAGAATTCTTTATTAAGATGGAGAGTGGCACAGTTAATTCAGAGACTAGGGTCCTGAACTTAAGGAAAGGTAACTTCGATGGTATGAGACGTGAATTGGCTAGAATAGACTGGCGAATGATACTTAAAGGGTTGACGGTGGATAGGCAATGGCAAACATTGAAAGATCACATGGATGAACTTCAACAATTGTACATCCCTCTATGGAGTAAAAATAAAACAGGGAAGTTGGCCTCAACCGTGGCTAACAAGGGAAATTAAGGATAGTGTTAAATCCAAGGAAGAGGCATATAAGTTGGCCAAAAAAAGCAGCAAACCTGAGGACTGAGAGAAATTTAGAATTCAGCAGAGGAGGACGAAGGGTTTAATTAGGAGGGGGACGATAGAGTATGAGAGGAAGCTTTCTGGGAACATAAAAACTGACTGCAAAAGCTTCTATAGATATGTGAAGAGAAAAAGATTAGTGAAGACAAACATAGGTCCCTTGCAGTCAGACTCAGGTGAATTTCTAATGGGGAACAAAGAAATGGCAGACCAGTTGAACAAATACTTTTGTTCTGTCTTCTCGAAGCAAGACACAAATAACCTTCCGGAAATACTAGGGGACCGAGGGTCTAGTGAGAAGGAGGAACTGAAAGAAATCCTTATTAGGCGGGAAATTGTGTTAGGGAAATTGATGGGATTGAAGGCCAATAAATCCCCAGGGCCATATAGTCTGCATCCCAGAGTACTTAAGGAAGTGGCCATAGAAATAGTGGATGCATTGGTGATCATTTTCCAACAGTCTATTGACTCTGGATCGGTTCCTATGGACTGGAGGGTTGCTAATGTAACACCACTTTTTAAAAAAAGAGGGAGAGAGAAAACAGGTAATTATAGATCGGTTAGCCTGACATCAGCAGTGGGGAAAATGTTGGAATCAATTATTAAAAATGAAATAGCAGTGCATTTGGAAAGCAGTGACAGGATCGGTCCAAGTCAGTATGGATTTATGAAAGGGAAATCATGCTTGACAAATCTTCTGGAATTTTTTGAGAATGTATCTAGTAGAGTGGACAAAGGAGAACCAGTGCATGTGGTGTATTTGGATTTTCAAAAGGCTTTTGACAAGGTCCCACATAAGAGATTGGTGTGCAAAATTAAAGCACATGGTATTGGGGGTAATATACTGATGTGGATAGAGAGCTGGTTGGCAGACAGGAAGCAAAGAGTTGGGATCCTTTTCAAAATGACAGGCAGTGACTAGTGGGGTGCCGCAGGGCTCAGTGCTGAGACACCAGCTATTTACAATATACATTAATGATTTAGATGAAGGAATTGAATGTAATATCTCCAAGTTTGCAGATGACATTAAACTGGGTGGCGGTGTGAGCTGTGAGGAGGATACTCAGAGGCTGCAGGGTGACTTGGACAGGTTAGGTGAGTGGACAAATGCATGGCAGATGCTGTATAATGTGGATAAATGTGAGGTTATCCACTTTGGTGGCAAAGACATGAAGGCAGAATATTATCTGAATGGTGGCAGATTAGGAAAAGGGGAGTTGCAACGAGATCTGGGTGTCATGGTACATCAGTCATTGAAATTTGGCATGCAGGTACAGCAGGCGGTGAAGAAGGCAAATGGTATGTTGGCCTTTATAGCTAGGGGATTTGAGTATCGGAACAGGGAGGTCTTACTGCAGTTGTACAAGGCCTTGGTGAAGCCTCACCTGAAATATTGTGTTCAGTTTTGGTCTCCTAATCTGAGGAAGGACGTTCTTGCTATTGAGGGAGTGCAGCGAAGGTTCACCAGACTGATTCCCAGGATGGTAGGACTGACATATGAGGAGAGACTGGATCGACTGGGCCTGTATTCACTGGAGTTTAGAAGGATGAGAGGGGATCCCATAGAAACATATCAAATTCTGATGGTCCTGGACAGGTTCGATGCAGGAAGAATGTTCCCGATGTTGGGGAAGTCGAGAACCAGGGGACACAGTCTAAGGATAAGGGATAAGCCATTTAGGACTGAGATGAGGAGAAACCTCTTCACTCAGAGTGTTGTTAACCTGTGGAATTCTCTACCGCAGAAAGTTCTTGATGCCAGTTCATTGGATATATTCAAGAGGGAGTTAGATATGGCCCTTATGACTAAAGAGATCATGGGGTATGGAGAGAAAGCGGGAAAGGGGTACTGAGGTGAATGATCAATCATGATTTTATTGATTGATGGTGCAGGCTCGAAGGGCCGAATGGCCTACTCCTGCACCTATTTTCTATGTTTCTATGTTTCAATCAGGTCTGATGAGGTCAATCTGAAAAGGATTGGCTTCTTTTATCAAAAGGCCTTTTGCTGATCTCATCCTGTTTGCTTGCCTTCTCAGCATATCATTCAATCCTTTCTCACTTAATAAATACATCAAGTAATGGTAAATTATCCAAAATATTTTGAAGTTTCCAATATGACATTACAGCCATTGGTCTCCACCAATCATGAAAATAGTCTTTCATCCATAGCAAAGGTTCGGCCTATCAATATTTAGAGCTTCACGGAGAGTGTGTCTGAGTCTCTGCTGGTCAAAAGAAGAATATTTTCCTGCATCCCTACTACAACCCTAAGGCTGGCACAATATATCAAAATATATATATTAACAGGGCTTAATTTCAGATTGTAATTCAAAATGTAACTTGATCCTTGTCCCTCATCCATGTGTCAATGAAATACAGACACAGATCTGGAATCATACTGGAATCCGGCTATTGTTACATGCTTCTTGACTTTCGAGAAAATGGAAGAACAGAGGAACACAGGAGCTTGAGTAGACCACTTATGCCCACAAGTCTGTACCGCCATTCAATTAGATCATGGCTGACCTGTTTCTCAACTCCATTTACCCACATTTACTCCACATCCCTTGATACTGTTACCTAACAAAAATCTATTGCTCTCACTCATGAAACTTTCAATTGGCCCAGAATCCACGGCCTTTTGGGGGAATGGGTTCCAGATTTTAACATGATAAAGGAATTCAACAGGGTTGACCTGTCCTATCGAACCTCCTTTTCATTTTAAAGAACTTGATTACATAGAATAATTATACAGCACAGAAACAGGCCCAACTGGTGTATGCCGACATTTATGCTCCACACAAGCCTCCACCCACCCTTCTTCATCTATCCCTTTCAGCATATTGTTCTATTCCTTTCCCCCTCATGTGCTGATCTAGGTTCTTATTAAATTAGATCACCCTTCAATCTTCTAAACTCAAGGGAATACAAACCAAGTTCATGCAATCTGTCCTTTAAGCCCTGAAGCAGTGTGATAAAATGACGCCTCTGCACTGAGCTCAATTGCAAAGTTTTGAGGACTGTGGGTAATCATCGCGGAGAGTGAGGCTGGACTTGAATCTCTTCATGTAATTGGTTGGACTGAATGGGGTGGGGTACTCACTGTGTTGAAAAAATATGGCGCAGCCAAAAATGGGTGTATTGATCGGACAGGGTTTGGATTCAAGCTGAGCACTAAAAAAAGTGAAAATCTTGGGAGATGAGCCAGATTGCCTATCTGTACTATTGATATTAATGGCAATACCAGTTGATCGTATCAAGATTCAAATTCAGCGGGCTAGTGCCAGTTCAAAGTGAACCAAACTGTGTATCCCTAGCAGCAGTGTAATTGGGCTGAAATGCACTGCGCTCTGCCCTGACGTGTGATACTTCACTTCCTCCACTTCTGTGAGGCGCCCCAGTTAGCAGCTGAGAACTGCTGAAACTCCTGACACGTGTGGCTGGCAGATTGGAGTGTCAGCCACAGATGGGGCTCGAACCTGTGACTGCTGCAGTGTGAAATAAATGCTCAAATGTTTTGATTGATAATTAAGTTTGTATTTTCCTTGAAGGTTCTTTAGGTCTCGATACGAACTCCTGAAATTAAAGCTCTGGTGTGAATATATTTCTGTAGATGATAAATAAATTCTGCGAACTTTTTGCAAAAATAAATAAAAGCATAATCTTCTTGTTAACTGAGATTGGTCTTATTACGAATTCATCTTCCCACTGTTAATAATTGGTTTAAAGCTGGTGGATTGGTGTGAATTGCTCCTTAGTGAAGTAAACAGCCACATCCGCTTGTTCTCATTTTATAATGGGACAGACTACAGGATGAAAGGTTAGATCACTGGGGTCACTGGAGCTGCAAAAATAATGAAATGAATAAGCCTGCTCTTAATGTCATAAGAATAGATGGAGGAAAAAAATCTGCACACAGATCAGATCTTAACCCTCTCAATTCCAGAAGGCAATTTTTTTTTTGCAGTGTACAGACGCACTCTCCAACAAACACGGATCATTAAAAAAAAAGTCATGTTTTCTGAAGTGTTAAAGAGTTTCAAAAGGGGCATTGGTGAATGGGAATGACTGCAGTTTAAAAACATTTTATTGGTGGTTTTCCAGTTTCAATCTCTTTCTCTGCCCATCTAAAGATAAGTGTCCAAGCACTTCTTTATTCAAGGTAGAAAAAGGATATCAGTTTACTCGGTAATCTACCTAGGTATTGTGTGTGGAGAGGGGAAAAGGAATCTGATTTCTGACATTCTAATCACACTTTTACTTTAGCTTGCTGGGTTCTACTCTGGGAATATATGTCCCTGGCAGTGTAGCAGTGATATGCATCCAAGTCCTTACCCATATAATGGTGATATTCAGCCAAATCCCAAGAGTTTCTGGCAGTGTAATGGCGATGCATGTCAGCGTCTCTGCCAATCTAGCAGCAATGTATGTCCCTGTATTTGTGGCACAGTGGTAATGTGTACCTCAGTTTCTGGAGGTCTGGTGATGATGTATGTCGAAGCTGCTGACAATCAGACTCTTCTCTACTTTGTAACTGATATTGTAAAAATTGAAATTCAAATTTAGATAGAGAGGATTGGAATTTTGAACTTCCTTAATCCCTTAGTGCACGATAAGGGAGAATACAAAAAGATTAGGAGAGAAGTCAAAAAAACAATTAGGAAGGCAAAGAGGAACTATGAAATTAAATTATCAAGGAACGTAAAACAAAATAGTAAAATATTTTACAGGCATATCAATAAAAAAAGGAGGGTTGGGATGAGAATAGGGCCATTAAGGGATAGACAGGATAATACGACAGGTAGCGATAGAGAGTTGGCAGAAATGTATTAAATAATTATTTTGCTTCAGTTTTTACCAGGGAGATAGAACAGGTGGACATGACATTGGATGATGAGATTACTAATGCGATAAGTACATTTAAAATAAAAAGAGGGGATATATTAAATAAACTAATCAAACTCCAAGAGGATAAAACCCCCGGTCCAGACGGATTGCATCCAAGCATTTTAAAAGAATCTAGGAAAGAGATAGCAGAGGTCTTACTACACATATTTAATAATTTGTTAGAAAAAGGTGTAGTGCCAGAGGACTGGTGGATAACTAACATAATACCTATATTTAAAAAGGAGATAGAACATGTTCAGGGAATTAAAGGCCAGTCAGCTTAACATCAGTGGTAGGAAAAATAATGGAATTCCTACAAAAGGAGAAAATAGAAGAACTCAAAAATATAATAGAAATCAAAAATATAATAATGAATAGTCAGCATGGATTTCGAAAGGGAACGTCTTGCTTGACCAACCACATTGAAGTTTTTGAAGAGGTAACAGAGAGAGTAGACAATGGTAATGCAGTAGATATAATTTATCTAGATTTTCAAAAGGCCTTCGATAAGATATCCCATAATAGACTGATGAACAAGGTCAGAGAATGTGGAGTCAGGAGACAAGTAACAGAATGGATAGCTGCTGGCTTCAAGACAGAAAGCAGAGAATAGGGGTCAAAGGAAGCTATTCATAGTGGCAGAAGGTGGGTAGTGGTGTTCCACAAGGATCAGTGCTGGGACCACTGTTGTTCACAATTTATATTAATGATTTAGACTTTGGAATCAAAAACACAATTTCTAAATTTGTGAATGACACCAAATTGGGGGTGTAAGAATTCCACAAAAACATCGACAGCAAAAGCATAAACTTTTGGACTTAAAGTTTTGGACATAGCTTTAATTTGGCTGTTACTGCACAAGGGCAGACAGCTCGATGTGGGACACGTCCAAACATGTCCCACAGGAATACACATCAGGTGGGCAGGAATCAATGGCTGAAATGGCAGGAAGATGTTTGATGGGGGCAGCCCTTTGTCTTGTAATCAGTGAGAGATCAAGAAGATTGGTCGGTGCTCAAGACACAAAGGAAGCTGTTCGACTACCCAGACTTGTTGGAGCCTTATTGAGGAAACAGCCCAGTAACAAAGGAACAAGCCGAAGACATGATTTTGCTGTTTTAGTTGTACTGCCTCAGGCGAAGGGCAATTGAACTTTTGGCACGAGAAGAAGCATTTTTGCAGATATAAGAGCGGGAGTTTTGGTTGCCATCTCTCTCTCTCGCTCTCCTCTTCTAGGCTTACTCGCTTCGTTCACCGCACACGGACTGAGCATTCCATCTGGGACGAAGAGAATAAACACCATCTATGAGCAAAGAGTGCCTTGCTACTTCGACTGGGAAGCTGACCTTGAGACTGGACTTGAATACCACAGATTGGTACAGACCCAGAAGATGCGCCTCATCGGGAGAAACAGCGAGTAGGCCACAGGGGTAATTGGTGAGCATTTATCCCAGCCCACACATCTTTAAGACCACCGCATAGTGTGAAGGGGTGTCATGTGTCCCAACCAAGCCTTAGGGGTTTAGTGGGGAGGTTTTTTGGACGGATTGTAAGCGTACGCACAATTCTGTTGGACAGATTCGATGGTGCACTTTTGAATCTGAACAGGGGTGTTTTAGTCATGGGTACTTTGCGTTAGGGGCTTGTTCAGATGGGCCAGGGTTGTGTGTTGTACTGTGTTTGTTTGTTCTACACTATCAGGGTGTGTTTTATTGGGTGCAGGTGTGCTTTTACTTCAATAAAAGCATTATGATGGTTGAGACCAAAAGATCTGGCTATAACTGTGTATAATTCCGGTGTCTAGAACTGTTGTAAGGGGGGTGATTCGAAACCACCAAGGGCAAAACCACTTACAAGGGGCGATAGTCAATACTGAGGAGGACATTTATAAACTTGCAGAATGGGCATATTATTGGCAAATGAAGTTCAACACAGATAAATGTGAGGTATTACATTTTGGTAGGAGGAAGAGAAAAGTCACTTACTACTTGGAGGGCGTGAGTCTAGGTGGGGTAGAAGAACAAAGGAATCTCGGAGTACAAATACACAAATCGCTAAAAGTTGTGACACAGATTAGCAAGGCCATAAAAAAGCAAACCACGCACTAGGGTTTATTTCTAGAGGTATAGAATTGAAAAGTAGGAAAGTTATGCTAAACCTGTATCGAACCTTGGTTAGACCACACTTAGAGTACTGCGTACAGTTCTGGTCGCCATATTATAAAAAGGATATGGAGGCACTGGAGAGGGTGTAGAGAAGATTAACAAGGATGATATCAGAAATGCGAGGGCGTAGATATCAGGAAAGGATGAACAAGCTGGGTCTCTTTTCTCTTGAAGAAAGAAGGCTGAAGGATGACCTAATAGAGGCCTTTAAAATTATGAAAGGTTTTGATAAAGTGGATACAGAGAGTGATACACTCACAATAAAGGACGAAACTGAGTACTGTGTACAATGAGCAAGTGTGACCTTAGCTCCTTTAATGACTCCGGAGTGAAAGTACCCTGTGGGTGGCCTGCTTATATACTGTGCACCCAAGGGATGCTGGGATCCCTTGGGACTCCAACAGGTGGGCCCTCATGTGGTCAGGTATCATGCAGGTTACAAGGGGTTAAATACATAAAATTCTGATGGGATTGGACAGGTTAGAGACAGGAAGAATGTTCCCATTGCTGGGTAGTTCCAGAACTAGAGGTCACAGTCTAAGAATAAGGGGTAAGCCATTTAGGACCGAGATGAGGAGAAACTTCAGAGAGTGGTTAACCTGTGGAATTCTCTACCGCAGAAAGTTGTTGCGGCCAGTTCGTTAGATATATTCAAAAAGGAGTTAGATATGGCCCTTACGTCCAAAGGGATCAAGGGGTATGGAGAGAAAGCAGGAAAGGGGTACTGAGGTTGAATGATCAGCCATGATCTTATTGAATGGCGGCGCAGGCTCGAGGGGCCGAATGGCCTGCTCCTGCACTTAATTTCGATGTTTCTATATTTCTATGTTTCTATAACATCACTCCCCCATGAAGTCAATGATACACTTATTTACAAGTTGAGACGATCTGGGGCTTTACGCTCCCTTGTCGATCGTCTCGGTCCAAATGCGGGTATGGTTGGGTTGGTCAGTTCTTCACTGGGCTGTTGGGCAGCCGGCCTTGCTGAGCTGCTGGGGATAGTGAGTTCGGCTTCATGGTCAACCAAGATGTCAGTTGCAACTTGTGTGTGTGTGTTGGAGGGTCAAAGTTGGTGGTGTCTTCTTCGGGTTCTTCGTAGCTGTTAGTGAACTGCAATTTGATTTGGTCCAAATGTTTTCTGTTTTCTGTCCATTGGCCAATTTGACCTGAAACACCCTACTCCCCTCTTTGCCTGTGACTGTGCCAGCGAGCCATTTGGGATCATGTCCATAACTGAGCACAAACACGGGATCATTGATCTCAATACCGCGTGACAAATTTGCGCGGTCATGGTACACACTTTGTTGATGCCGCTTGCCCTCCATGTGATCATGGAGAATGGGGTGGACAAGGGAGAGCCTTGTTTTGAGCGCCCTTTTCATGAGCAGTTCAGCTGGGGAAATCCCGGTGAGTGAGTGGGGTCTGGTGCGGTAGCTGAGCAGCACTCGGGACAACCGAGTCTGCAGGGAGCCTTCCGACATACGTTTCAAGCTTTGCTTGATGGTCTGAACTGCCCGTTCTGCCTGGCCATTGGATGCGGGCTTGAAAGGGGCAGGAGTGACGTGTTTGATCCCGTTGCGGGTCATAAATTCCCTGAATTCAGTACTGGTGAAGCACGGTCCATTGTCGTTGACTGTCATAGTCATAGGCTGTCCCTCGGAATCGAGGAGGACTTGCTTCCACTCCCAAAGTGAGTTCTTTGATGGCTGAACAGTCCGATACAAGAGCCACAGACCCTGTTACAGGTGGGACAGACATTCGTCGGGGGAAGAGGTCGGTAGAGCTGGTTTGCCGTGCGCTCCTTCCGCTGCCTGCACCTGGCCTCTTCATGCTCCTTGCGTCGAGACTCAAAGAGCTCAACGCCCTCCCGGATGGACTTTCTCCACCTCGGACGGTCTGCGGCCAGGGTCTCCCAGGTGTCAGTGGTGATGTTGCATTTTACCAGGGAGGCTTTGAGGGTGTCCTTATAATGTTTCTGCTGTCCTCCTTTGGCTCGTTTACCATGAAGGAGCTCCGCATAAAGCATTTGCTTAGGGAGTCTCGTATCTGGCATGCGTACTATGTGGCCTGCCCAGTGAAGCTGATCGAGTGTGGTCAGTGCTTCAATACTGGGGATGTTGGCCTGGTCGAAGACACTGATGTTGGTGCACCTGTCCTCCCAGGGGATTTACAGGATCTTGCGGAGACATCGTTGGTGATATATCTCCAGCGACTTGAGGTGACTTCTATACATCGTCCATGCCTCTGATCCATACAGGAGGGCGGGTATTACTACAGCCCTGTAGACCATGAGTTTAGTGATAGATTTGAGGCACTGGTCTTCAAACATTCTTTTCCGCAGGTGGCCGAAGACTGCACTGGCGCACTGGAGGCGATGCTGAATCGCTGCATCAATATCTACCTTTGTTGATAAGAGGCTCCCGAAATATGGGAAATGGTCCACGTTGACCAGGCCGCGCCGTGGATCTTGATAATTGGAGGGCAGTGCTGTGCGGCGATGACAGGCTGGTGAAGGACCTTTGTCTTACGGATGTTAAGCGTGAGGCCAATGCTTTCATATGTCTCAGTGAATACATTGACTATATCCTGGAGTTCAGCCTCTGAATGTGCGCAGACGCAGGCATCGTCCGCATACTGCAGCTCAATGACAGAGGTTGGGGTGATCTTGGACCTGACCTGGAGGCGACGTAGGTTAAACAGCTTCCCACTGGTTCTGTAGTTTAATTCCTCTCCAGCGGGGAGCTTGTTGACTGCGAGGTGGAGCATGGCGGCCAGGAAGGTTGAGAAGAGGGTTGGAGCGATAACGCAGCCCTGTTTGACCCCGGTGCAGACGTGGATTGGGTCTGTAATAGATCCGTTGGTAAGGATCACGGCCTGCATGTCATTGTGAAGCAGCCGAAGGATGTTGACGAACTTTTGGGGGCATCCGAAACAGAGGAAGACGCTCCATAGACCCTCACGGTTGACAGTGTCAAAGGCCTTTGTAAGATCGAAAAAGGCCTTACAAAAGGCCTGGCGTGCTGCAAAGATCATGTCTGTTGTGCCCCGTAGGGGACGAAATCCGCATTATGATTCCGGGAGAAGCTCCCCGGCCACAGGGAGAAGACGATTGAGGAGAACTCAAGCGACAACTTTCCCAGTGGCAAAAGCAGGGAGATTCCCCTGTAGTTGCCGCAGTCGGACTTGTCCCCCTTTTTAAAAATGGTCACAATCACTGCATCTCTGAGATTTCCCGGCATGCTCTCCTCCCTCCAGATGAGAGAGATGAGGTCATGTATCCGTGCCAACAGCGCCTCTCCCCTATATTTTAGCGCCTCAGCAGGGATTCCATCCGCACCCGTAGCCTTGTTATTCTTAAGCTGTTTTATGGCTTTGCCATACTCATGCAATGTTGGAGTTTCACTGAGTTGGTGGCAGGTGGCATGCTGCGGGATAGAATCGAGAACACTCGAGTCAAAGGCAGAGTCTTGATTGAGGAGATCTTCAAAGTGCTCCTTCCATCGGGCCCTGACAGCCTCGGTGTCCTTGATGAGTGTTTCCCCATTCTTAGCCAGGAGTGGGGTGGGGCCTTGGGAGTTTGGACTGTAGGTGCAGTGAAGAATCGTCGCATATCGTGGCTGTTGGCCAGTTGTTTTATCTCTTGTGCTTTCTCCATCCACCACCTGTTCTATAGGTCCCAAGTTTTTTGTTGGACCTGCGCCTTGAGCCGTCTGTAATGTTGTTTTGCAGCTCTTGCTGACTAGGACATCAGGCAAGTCGTGCGTGGCAAACATGGCTCGTAGGCTTTCAATAGTGGCCGTGGACATGCTTACAGACATTATTGCACATTAAATCCATTTTGAATAAGCATCTACAACTACCAAAAACATTTTGCCTAGAAATGGGCCCGCATAGTCTACGTAGATCTTCAACCACGGTTTGGAGGGCCACGACCACAAACTTAGCGGTGCCTCTCTGGGTACATTGCTCAACTGAGAGCAAGTGTTGCACTGGTGCACGCATGACTCTAAATGCCGGGCCACCACACATGGGATTTGGCTATGGCTTTCATCATTACAATGCCTAAGTGGGTGCTGTGCAGTTCACATATGAATGTATCTCTGCCTTTCTTGGGAAAAACCACACGATTGCCCCACAATAGACAGTCCGCTTGCAGGGACAACTCGTCTTTGTATCTGTGGAATGGATTAATCGCCTCCTGCATCTCCGCTGGGACACAGGACCAGCTCCCATGGAGGACACAGTTTTTTACCAAGGACAGTAAAGGATCCTGGCTGGTCCAGGTCCTGATTTGGCGGACCGTAATGGGGGCCTTCTCGTTCTCGAATGCCTCCATGACCATGACCAAGTCCGCTGGCTGTGCCATTTCCACCCCGGTGGTGGGCAATTGCAGCCAACTGAGAGCATCTGTGCAGTTCTCTGTGCCCAGTCTGTGGCGGATTACATAGTTGTATGCCAACAGCATGAGCGCCCATCTTTGGATGCAGCAGAGGCATTGGTATTAATCCCATTGCTCTCAGAGAACAGCGATATGAGCGGTTTGTGGTCAGTTTCAAGCTCGAACTTGAGGCCAAATAAGCACTGGTGCATTTTTTTCACCCCGTAGACGCACGCCAGAGCCTGTTTTTCAATCATGCTGTAGACCCTTTCAGCCTTGGACAAACTCATGGATGCATAAGTGACCGGTTGCAGAATCCCCGATTCATTGGCCTGTTGTAACACACACCCGACCCCGTATGACGACGCATTGCAAGCTAGCACTAATCGCTTACAAGGATTATACAGGACAAGCAGTTTGTTTGTACACAACAGATTTCTGGCTTTCTTAAAGGCAGCTTCTTGTGAATTCCCCCAGACCCAGTCATCTCCCTTGTGCAGTAGCGCATGTAGGGTTTCTAACAGGGTGCTTAACCCAGGTAGGAAATTACCGAAATAGTTCATGAGTCCCAGGAACGACCGCAGCTCCACCACGTTCTGTGGTTGCGGCGCATTCTTGATGGCCTCCGTCTTGGGGTCGGTGGGTCTGATGTCATCTGCTGTGAATCTTCGTCCCAAGAACTCGATGTCCTGTGCCAGGAAAACACGCTTCAAGCATTTCAACCTGAGCCCCATGCGATCCAACCGACTAAGAACCTCTTCCAGATTCTTCAAGTGTTCAATGGTGTCCCGACCTGTAACCAATATGTCATCCTGGAAAACCACGGTGCAAGGAACCGACTTTAGCAGGCTCTCCATGTTCCGCTGGAAGATAGCCGCGGCCGACTGAATCCCGAATGGGCACTGGTTGTAGATGAACAGACCTTTGTGTGTGTTGATGCAAGTGAGGCATTTAGAAGACTCCTCCAGCTCCTGCATCATGTAGGCCGAGGTCAGGTCTAGCTTGGTGAACGTCTTCCCTCCAGTCAGGGTCGCAAACAGGTCGTCTGCCTTGGGTAACGGGTACTGGTCCTGCAGCGAGAAACGGTTAATTGTTACTTTATAGTCCCCACAAATTCTAACTGTGCCATCCTCCTTAAGTATCGGGACAATCAGACTAGCTCAGTCATTGAATTTCACTGGCGTGATGATGCCTTCTCATTGCAGCGTGTCCAGCTCGATCTCCACTTTTTCACGCGTCATGTACGGTACCGCCCGTGCCTTGTGGTGGATGGACCGCGTACCGGGAACCAAATGGATCTGCACTTTCGCCCTCGAGAAGCTTCCAATGCCTGGCTCGAACAACGACGGGAACTTGCTCAGAACCTGGGTACATGACGTGTTGTCGACGGACGAAAGCGCTCGGATGTCATCCCAGTTCCAGCAGATTTTTCCCAGCCAGCTTCTGACAAACAACGTGGGGCCATCCCCGGCACAATCCACAGCGGGAGTTCGTGTCCTGCTCTGTCTTGGACACTTTGACTTCTGCACTGCCAGTTACAAGGATAAGTTCCTTGGTGTAAGTCCTTAGTTTGGTGTGAATGGGGCTGAGCTTGGGCCTGTGTGACTTTTTCCCCCACAGCCTGTCAAAGGCCTTTTTACTCATTATGGATTGACTTGCCCCTGAGTCCCGATCCATAGATACTGGAATACCATTCAGTTCAACTTTCAACATTATTGGTGGACATTTCGTAGTGAATGTATGTACCCCGTGCACTTCTGCGTCCTCGGTACGAGTCTCCAATTCAGCCTAATCCACAGTGGATCGATCTTCCTCTGCAACGTGGTGGTTTGCAGGGTTTGCAGCTCGCCTGCACATTCGCTGGAGGTGTCCCATTGTTCTGCAGCCGTTGCACACATAGTGCTTGAAGTAGCATTGATGGGACCGATGATCACCTCCACAGTGCCAACAAGGTGTTAACTGCCTCGCGTTAACAATTGATGGCGGACTCTGGGTCAACTGAGGTTGGGCCGCAGCTGCCAGCGTGTATGTTCTGCCATGTACATTTCTGCTCGAAATCGTCGTTACTTTATGCATGGTACTAGCCGAATCTTCTTTATTTTGTGAAATCTGCTTGGTGTTGTCGCTCGTGGACATAAATGCCTGGGCTATCATTATGGCTTTGCTTAGATTCGGAGTTTCTACAGTCAACAGTTTGCGAAGGATTGTCTCATGTCCAATACCCAGTATAAAAAAGTCTCTGAGCATTTGTTCTCGGAATCCCTCAAACTCACAATGTCCTGTGAGGCGCCTTAGTTCGGCAACATAGCTCGCCATTTCCTGGCCCTCCGATCGTTGACACGTGTAGAACCGATATCTCGCAATCATAACGCTTTCCTTAGGATTTAGGTGCTCCCGGACCAGCATACACAATTCTTTGTAGCATTTCTCTGTTGGTTTTTCCGGGGCTAGGAGATTCTTCATGAGGCCATAGGTTGTTGCCCCACAGACAGTTAGGAGGATCGCCCTTCGTTTGGTAGCGTTCTCGTCCATTTCCAGCTCGTTGGCCACGAAGTATTAGTCGAGTCTCTCCATGAAGGTCTCCCAATCGTTCCCTTCTGAGAACTTCTCCAGGATGCCGACTGTTCTTTGCATTTTCGCTCGGTTGTTCGTTACGTCATCACCAATTGATACACTCACAATACAGGATGAAACTGAGTACTGTGTACAATGAGCAAGTGTGACCTTAGCTCCTTTAATGACTCCAGAGTGCAAGTACCTCGTGAGTGGCCTGCTTATATACTGTGCTCCCAAGGGATGCTGGAATCCCTTGGGACTCCAACAGGTGGGCCCTCTGGTGGTCAGGTATCATGCAGGTTACAAGGGGTTAAATACATAACAGAGAATATTTCCACTTGTGGGGAAGAGCAAAACTTGAGGCCATCAATATAAGATAGTTACCAAGAAATCCAACAGTAAATTCAGAAGAAACTTCTTTATCCAGAAAGTGGTGAGAATGCAGAACTCGCTGCCACAGGGAGTGGTTGAAGTGAATAGTATAGATGCATTTAAGGGGAAGCTAAACAAGCATATGAGGGAGCAGGGATTAGAGGGTTATGCGGATAGATTTAGATGAGGAAAGACTGGAGGAGGCTCAAGTGGATCAGAAACGCAGCAATGACTGGTTGGGGTGAATGGCCTGTTTCTGTGTTGTATATCCTATGTAATCCTTTGTAAAGCCTGAGTCTATCTGAATGCTCATTCTACGCTCAATGCAAGGACCATAAGCTTGTATTCTAGCTTTGACTGATATTAGGACTCTTCTGCCCGCCACAGTTACCACCACCCCCAATATCTCCTTTGGAGAATTTCATAGAATGATAGCACGATAGAATGGTTACAGCACAGAAGGAGGCCATTTGGACCGTCGAGCCTGTGCCGGCTCTCTGCGAGAGCACTTCAACTAGTCCCACTACTCCGCCCTTTCCCCGTAGCCCTGCAATTTCTTTGCCTTCAGGTACTTATCCAATTCCCTTTTGAAAGCCACGATTGAATCTGCCTCCACCACCCTATTCATGAGGCTCATAACCGCACAGTATTGAACTACTCCATCTAAGAAGGAGAAACTGGCAGCATTTAGTCCCACTTAGTGTTGGCCCATCAACAGCAACTGTGGAAAAATTAATGGCCAAGGTCAAGACACTGTCCTGGTTAAACTGGGAATTATAGGAGACACAGAAACCTGTGATAAATGTAAATAAAGAGGAAAGCAATTGTATAAAGGTTTAAGTTCCCTCATAAATATTTTATTAAGTTATTAATTATGAGCAGAATAGCACTCTGCATTGCTAGTGGCATATTGTCTAAAGTCCACATTACAAGCAAGTAAACAAGGATATTTAGTTCATAAAGCAATCTAAAATATAAACTATCATCAGCACTGAATACATATCACAAATATTCCACAATTTTAAAAAAGAGTAACGTTGTTTGACTCATCTCCATTTCTAAATATACTTCATTAGAACATGGTTTTGTTCTGCAATATGATATCCGTTTTGAAATTACTTTTAAGGAAATTGAGATCTGAATTAATATCTGGATCAATTTGCACTGTTTGCATTGAAACATATTCAACTTTGCATTGAGAAACAAGAAAGTCATTTCTATCTCGCAGCACTGGCCACAAAATCCATTTAAATTAATAGGCAAAAAATCGGGGATTGTGTACCTGTGATTTCCTGACCAGGGCTCCCTATGAGCATTGCTCCTCACCAGGATCACCCAGTCAGCGAGTCCGCTCTATAGAGGGCTCAATTAGCTCAGTGTAATTTTGAGTTATATTAATCTATAATGACAACAGAGCTGCAGAATGAAACAAACTAAATCTATAGCTGGCCAATAGACAGATATTTTAGAGATATTACCGTGACTATCATTAAACTTTGGTGGTAAAATAATTCCTTTCTGTGTTTTATGCACTGTATTTTTACATTTTATTACTTTGAATGGTTCTCAGTTGCTTCTCATTCCTCTGCACTAAATATTCTCTGCTCACTTACTGAGGCCACCTGGGCTGTCGTGACATAATTGTCCTGCTAATAATGGGTAAATTATGTAATTAGGGACTCATAGTTCCTGAACAAAGCACACTCCTCTGTGACATCCACTTCATTAGTTAAACTGTAAGTGTATAGTGGGAAGTGTTAGCCAGCGTGCTTAACAGGAGAAAATATTTTATAGCCTCCTACTTCTATGAAGACACCAGCAGGACTTCCAATCTAGTATCAACTCTATTGAACCAACCATGTAGCTGAGAGAACATTTGAGATGGACCCAACACTGACTTCTTATTGAAAGTTATGTCACCTCATTTCCAAAATAGCTCTAGCCTTTTATTAAAATATTGTATGAGAAAATCATAACCAACTGCTCATCTGAAATCCCTGGAGTAGTGTGAGGGGAAAAAAATAAATCAGCCAGTGTTCCTACTCCGGACAGCTATCTACTGACTGTTGCTAGAAAGTGCATATGTGTGGACATCCAGTGAAGATAGGCTCCACAACGATGCCTCACAAACTAAAAGAGTCTGCTAGCACTGTACAGGGTAATGTATTAGCACGGATAGAGGATTGGCTAACTAACAGAGAAGAGAGAGTCGGGATAAATGGTTCATTCTCTGGTTGGCAACCAGTAACTAGTGGGGTGCCGCAGGGATCAGTGCTGGGACCCCAACTATTAACAACTTGGAAGAAAGGACTAAGTGTAACGTAGCCAAGTTTGCTGACGATACAAAGATGGGAGGAAAAGCAACGTGTGAGGACACAAAAAATCTGCAAAAGGACATAGACAGGCTCAGTGAGTGGGCAAAAAGTTGGCAGATGGAGTATAATGTTGGAAAGTGTGAGGTCATGCACTTTGGCAGAAAAAATCAAAGAGCAAGTTATTATTTAAATGGATAAAGATTGCAAAGTGCCACAGTGCAGCAGGACCTGGGGATACTTGTGCATGAAACACAAAAGGATAGTTTGCAGGTATAGCAAGTGATCAGGAAGGCCAATAGTATCTTGGCCTTTATTGCAAAGGGGATGGAGTATAAAAGCAGAGAAGTCTTACTGCAGCTATATAAGGTATTGGTGAGGCCACACCTGGAATACTGCATGCAGTTTTGGTTTCCATATTTACGAAAGGATATACTTGCTTTGGAGGCAGTTCAGAGAAGGTTCACTAGGTTGATTTCAGGGATGAGGGTTGTAAGTGGGTGGTCCCGGGGGTCAGGTTCATCTCTGACCTACTTGAGCGGTTCGAATCGCTCCCACTCCCTTGGGTTCTAAACTCTGGATTTATTTGGGGGATGTGATAAAGTGCAAAGGACAACTGGTTTGATGCAAAAGAACTTTGATTTTATTACAAACCAGAAAATACAATGTCAAACTTATAATCACTCTAATAAAGAATACATTACACAGTTAAAGGGGGTTACAGTAAAAATTACACCTCACACCTCCCAATACCTAATTCTAGCTAGGTTAGACTCCAGGGCAGGCAGGTACTATGCTTACCAGTCTTTTCTGGTCAGTTAGCAGTAGTTCGTGATTTCGGGGTTCGTTGAATTCTGTAGGTTCTGCTTGCCGTATCCCGAACATCAGAGAAGACTTCTTGGTGCGCAATCTTCAGTTGGGTTGAGTCCGCTGATGCGGTAAGGCGCGTTTTGGATCTAAGGGGTAAGTACCCAGTTTTCTTCATTAGAAATAGTTTCAAAGTCTCTTTAGGTAATGTTTTCACCTGTTGGTAGTCAGGCCTTAGATTGTAGAGTGGAAACTTTTCGATTCTTCGGTTTCTTCCTGTTGGAGTTTTGTTTCGAGTTTGATCGATCGCGGTGGTTTTTCGTTGGGACCACATTGGCTGTGGTCGGTTGCTGCCGTGATGGTGATGTTCTTCCTTCCTTCAGGACTTCAGGACTTCGAGGCTGGAGAAGTTAGTTTTCAACTGTCGCGTTGGTTTCTCTCCCTGTCTTGATGACATCAGCGTGGTCTCGGTTGTATGGCAAAGTGTGTCACCTGAGGTAGTAGCAACCTTGTAGCTACCTATCAACCTAACCTCTGTTAAAGACAGGGGCCAGTTATATGGTTTGAGCTGTTCTAATCTTCGCGCCAAATCAGTTCAGAATTCTTTGTTTAAATTTGGCGGGCTTGACTTTTCTTTGTAATATTTTGGCGGGCTCGTTAAAAGTTAATCTGTCTTGGGTAGGTTGCATTTCTAAATCTATTTCCTGATGGAAATATTAGCTTGCTAATCGCAATGTTCTTTTGTGCTTGGTTTTTCGCATACTGGCTGTAGTGGGCCCTTTGTTCTTATTCATGTTGAAGATGGCTTTTCTCAGTTTGGTTTGATGGTTGGCCATCTCTGAGTTATTGTTGTAATGTAAATGTCTCTTGTGGAGAAGGGTTCTCGAATGTCCATTCCTCCAGACAAGTTAACTTAGTCTCAACACCCAGAGAGTTTCAATAATCAAGTGGGCTTCTTTGGTTCTTTAGGCCCGCCCACCGACTTGAATTTGTCTTTTGAAAGTCCAAAATTTGATTAAAGTTCGTGGTTTCTTCCATAAGCACTTTAGGATTCCAAACTTTCCGGTAGATAGTCCCAAATTAAATTTCCTTTCGAATGAGCTCAAGCACTGGGGGGGGGTTCTCCGTGAATTTTGCACCCTTCAGTGTGTTGACTTATGAGGACAAGTTGAGTAGGTTGTACCTCTATTCATTGAAATTCAGAAGAATGAGAGATGATCTTATCGAAACGTGTAAGATTATGAGGGGGCTTGAAATGGTGGATGCAGAGAGGCTGTTTCCACTGATGGGGGAGACTAGAACTAGAGGCCACGATCTGAGAATAATGGGCCGCCCATTTAAAACAGAAATGAGGAGAAATTTTTTCTCTCAGAGGATTGTAAATCCGTGGAATTCGCTGCCTCAGAGAGCTGTGGAAGCTGGGCCATTGAATAAATTTAAGACCAAAATAGACAGTTTCTTCAGCGATAAGGGGATCAGGGGTTATGGGGAGTGGGCAGGGAAGTGGAGCTGATTCCATGATTAGATCAGCCATGATCTTATTGAATGGTGGAGCAGGCTTGAGGGGCCATATGGCCTACTCCTGTTCCTATATCTTATGTTCTTATTATGAAGATGCATCATTTTGCCAGGTAGGTGAAGGGCAATACCAAGGAAACTGTACACCAGCTTGAGTTCGGCCTTCAGGAGAGGAAGGGGAGGAAAAACAGCAAGAAAGACATGAATGAACAGAATATTGAATGGCGGGTTGTGTTCTGTGGTTGCTATTAGCACTGGTGAGGTTGACTATAATTCCCTCATGGCACTGTTCAACTTTAATAGACATAGAAAATACCAACAACATAGCCAGCCGACAAGTTTTAGCCAGAGGTTACACATCCAAAACAGACTTTTGAGTCAGATGGTTATGGGTTGAAGTCCCACTCCAGGGACTTGAGCATATAAATCTAGGCTGACAGTCCAGCGTAGTACTGAGGGAGTGCTGCACTGTCGGAGGTGGCATCTTTTGGCTGAGAAGCTATACCGAGTGAACGTAAAAGATCCCATGGCACTATTTCGAAGAAGAGCAGGGGAGTTATCCCCGTTATCCTGGCCAATATTTATCTCAATCAACATAATAAAAACAGATTATCTGGTCATTATCACATTGCTGTTTATGGGAGCTTGCTGTGTACAAATTGGCTGCCACGTTTCCCACATTACAACAGTGACTACACTCCAAAAGTACTTCATTGGCTGTAAAGTGCTTTGAGACGTCCGGTGGTCATGAAAGGCACTATATAAGTGCAAGTCTTTCTTTTTTTTTTCACACTTTAACAATTTGAAAATTTGCACATAAAGGGAGGAACACACTGATAAAGAAACCACCCTTTGGTGAGACCCTAAAATTCGGTCACATTTACCGACTCATGGTATTAATCACAAAAAGTGAGATGATAGAATCCTGATCAATGTTAAACCTCCCATTACTCTAATTTACCCAAGACTCCAGTGTAATTGGAATATGCAACATAATGATGCTCCTATAACTTGTATTTATATTGCACTACTCATATGCAGGAAGATCTGTCAGAGCGTTACACAGAAAAAAATATATAGAGGGTATCGAGCTTAGAAAAAGGGTAAGAAAGGAGAGACTAGGATGAAATAAAGGGTTTTGAAAGCTGGAAGAGAAGGTACAAGGAGAATTGGGTAGAGAGTGTCAAGAGGGTAAGAGCATAATAGCTGAGTGAGCACCCTCCAATGGTGTGTAAAGGGAGTGAGGCATGAGAAAGAGTCCAGTGTTAGAATGGGCATGTGGGGATGTAAGGCAGGAGGAGATCATGACAGTAGAGTGTGGCTGTGAAGAAGCTTCAAACTGAGGAATCACACACCTGTGGTGGCTAGAGAGGACAAGGCAATAGAAGCCTGGGACTTTGTGCAGATGAAGTTACATGCTGCAATGTTTTAGATATGTTAAAGCTTGTGGAGGGTGTTGAGGTGGGAAGGCCAGCTAGGATGGCATTAGCCAAGTCAAACGTTGAAGAAGGTGTGGACTACAGGTTCAACATTTGAAGGAAATATTTTTCGATATAAAGGTAGATTTTATGAACCTTTACACCTGTCTCAGAACTTTGTTCTCCAGGGGCACATAGGGCACAGAAGTTAGCAGGCCCTACGGAATGTTTCATTCACGTGGAGCTTGCTGACCTTCATAGTTAAACCAATAATATGTATTTCTGGAGGGCAAAGCTCCTCAGCTGAAGCGAGAATTTCTAATATCTCCCGTATAGAGTTTATCGTCCATGACGATAGATCAATATTATTTGTGGATTATATAAAAGTTTGAAAACTTAAATTTAAAAAGTAGTCCCATGTTAGTCTTTCAAAATGACTTAAATAGTAGACTTCAAAATAATTTTACATTCTCTTGAATAGCTGTACCACAAAAAAAAAATAAGCATACAATCAAACTATTGATTTTGATCATGCCAAGGATCTCCTGCTCATAGAATCACAGAATGATACAGCACATTAGGAGGCTATTCGGCCCATTGTTCCTGTGCCAGCTTTTTGGAAGAGTTATCCAATTAGTCCCACTCCCCTGGTCTTTCCCCATAGCCTTGTATTTTTTTCCCTTCAAGTATTTATCCAATTCCCTTTTGAAAGTTACAATTGAATCTGTTTCCACCACACTTTCAGGCAGGGCATTCCTGATCCACAGCAACTGGCTGTGTAAAAAAATGTTCCCTCAAGTCGCCTCTGGTTCTATTACCAATCACCTTAAATCTGTGTGCTCTGGTTATTGACTCTTCTGCCACTTTATTTTATCAACACTGTTCATACTCTTGAACACCTCTATCAAATCTCATCTTAATCTGCTTTGCGCTAAGTAGAACAGCCCCATCTTCTCCAGTCTCTCTTAAGAACATAAGCACCTTTCTAATAAATCTCTTCTGCAACCTCTCTAAGGCATTGACATCCTTCCTAAAGTATGGTGCCCAGAATTGGCCACAATACTGCGGCTGGGGTCTAACCAGTATTTGATAAAAGTTCAGCATAACTTCCTTGCTTTTGTACTCTATGCCTCTATTAGTAAAGCCAAGGATCCCATATGCATTTTAAAGCCTTCTCAACTTGTCCTCTCACCTTCAAAGATTTGTGTACATACACTCCTGGGTCTCTCTGTTCCAGCACTCCCTTTAAAATTATACTATTTAATTTATATTGCCTTGCCTCATTCCTGCCAAAATGTATCATTTCTGCTCTGTGTTAAATTTCATCTGCCATTTCACCAATCTGTCCATGTCCTCCTGAATTCTGTTACTATTCTCCTCATAGTTTATTACATTTCTGGGTTTTGTGTCATCTGCAAACTTTGAAATTACACCCTGTATACCCAAGTGCAGGTCATTAATATATATTAAAAAGAGCAGTGATACCGATCCCTGGGGAACACCACTGCATATTTCCCTCCAGTCTGAAAAACAACCGTTCACCACTGCTCTCTGCTTTCTGTCCCTTAGCCAATGTTGTATCACTGCTGCCAGGGCTTTAATTTTGCTAGCAAGTCGATTGCGTGGTACTTTGTCAAATGCTTTTTGAAAGTCCACATACATAACATCAAGTGCACTACCCTCATTCACCCTCTCCATTACTTCATCAAATAATTCAATCAGGTTAGTCAAACATGGTTTGCCTTTAACTAATCCATGCTGACTTTAATTTATTAGCCTATACTTTTCCAAATACCATTTTTGTCCTGGATTTTTGTCTCTAAAACTTTGACCTGTAGTTGCCAAGTTTATCCCTCGCCCCTTTTTTAAACAAAGGTATATCATTTTCAATCCACCATTCCTCTGTTGAGGATTGTAAAATTGGGGCCAAAACATCTGCAATTTCTACCCTTACTTCTCTCAGTAATCTAAAATGCATCCCATCTGGACCACATAATTTTTCTACTTTGAGGACTGCTAACCTTTTAAGTAGTTCCTCTTTATCTATTTTTATCCTATCCAATGTCACTTCTACTTCCTCTTTTACTGTTACATTGGCAGCATTCTCTTTTCTAGTGAACACAGATGAAAGTAGTCATTTAGTACCTCTGTAATCAGCCCCACCCTTCCTTTGACTACTTCTATTATTTATATGTTTATAAAAAGACTTTTGAATTCACTTTTATGTTACCACTAATCTAATGTCTTTGCCCCTCTTATTTCTTTTTTTAGATCTCATACTTTCTGTATTTAGGTTGGTTCTCTAATGTAAAGTATTATGGGCTAGAACCTCCACTTTTGTGCTTAACACCCGAAAAAGTGTGTTATTTCCGGCTTGGGCGGTAAAAAAGGGTTTTCAGATCGCCGGCTTCTCGCCCATTCTCAAAACACCTAGTTTACATTTTTGAAAATGGGCGTTACCGCGAGCGATATCAAATGGGCGGCAGCGTTAAATTTTTTCGACCTTCTGTCGTAAAGTATGGCCGTCCTTAGCAACGGCATGGCAACGCTTGATTCCCACCATTCTGGAGGTCAAGGGTCACCATGACATGCACAGAAGAGGAGACAGAGAGAGAGGGAGCTCAGAGGTACTGAAGGCATGGTTGGGTGTGGTGTGGCTACTTTGGGAGGAAGGAGGGAGACTTTAGAGCTTCACAGCAAGTAGGCAAACAAAAATTAGCTGTTACCAGCCAGATATTTGACCGAATTTGGCCTATAATGGAGAGAGAGGAGGAGGCATCACAGCATGCTGTGGAGACTGATGCATGAGAGAGCAGTGAGGTGGGAGAGGAGTACATTGGAGGCCGCAAAAGAGCCAGGAGGTTCTCGGACGAGGCAAATGCCTCCCTCCTGCAGGAGGTCAATTTACGCTGGGGTGATTTGACACAGGGAGGGTGTGGGAAGCCCACCCCAAAGGCCTACCAGAGAACATGGACCGAGATAGCAGAGGTGGTCTCGTCGGCGACCAACGAGGTGCGTGAGGGCAACCAATGCCGTAAACGATGGAACGACCTTGTGGGATCCGCAAGAGTAAATATTACATTGATTTACATGTACTTGTGTATTTATATAATTTGATTTGTAACAGTCATGAGTGACTATCATCAGATGTGAGGTCTTGCACTTTTACCTGGAATGTTTTACTCAAAGCCTGCGGTCATGATGTACATCTTTAGGTAAAGAATGATAATAATCAAATACCATGTCGTCCTGTCACCTTTTACAGAAGAAGCTATTGACGATGAGATCCATGCAGAGGCGAATGGGTGGGAGGCCACCAGTCCCCAGCAACATCACAGAGATGGAGGAGCAAGTGCTCGCACTCGTGGGGAAGCACCCCTGGACAGCCACGGATGCATCTGCAGACCCTGAAGTGATGCCACATGAGTAAAACTTGCAGCATTGCATCATATAAAGTCTATAGATGCCACACCCACTCATATCCGAACAATCATATATGATAGATGATTTCTAAAAGTGTCATAGAAATAATGCTGGCCTAATGAAAATCATTGCAATGCACAATGTGTTGATGGTCATGAAATGTGATATCTGTGATGATTTTGACAGCGTTGGTGCTTTTGTTGTGCATATGCTGTGTGAGCGCTGGACTCACCTTGTCACCCAAGCACCCCCTTCTCCTCTAATAACCTCATTTGTGTGCAGGTGATGGCTGTGTTATATCTCCATCTGGGTGTATGCAATTTGTTGCAATGTATGGGGGCTGAGGACCACGCTCCTGCTTTGCCTTTGTATTCTGTGTTGCTGGACATGTTGGACATGTGATTTATGTCAATGGTGGAAAAAGTGGGGTGTGGGCGGGGGTTGGGTGTTATTGACTGTGATACTTATGATTTCAGACCAATGTTGATATTAAACTATTGTTATTGAACATAACCTTGTTGCGCATTGTCTCAGATAGCTGGACCGTTACCCACTGGTGATTCCTTACCATGAAAGGGTTAAATACAACTTAACATTAATCAACGTAAACTTTAACTGGCACCAAGATGATGGGCACCATTGATGTCTGAGCTGCACACACACAGCAGTGTGTCAGCGCTGTCACTCACATCAGCGCTCTTTCAGGCAAATCTTTCAGATATCAGCTCCTCACGTAAGAGTGGGATTTAACAAATGCCAGCCACACTGCTGGTGTTCGTTCCGGTAAGTTCCACTTTCTGTGGGCAGTTTTTTGAGCGAGTGATATTGTGGCGATATGTGTGCAAGGTGGTGAAATTGACGATGGACGATCTCCATGGCCGCTAGTTTGGGTAAATATGCTCTTTACGACAAAAAACAGTGGGCGGGCGTTCATATTGAATCTCAGCGTTAATTTCGTGTGGAAAGTAATGCTGGGCGATATTATGGCCGTTGATTTTGCCCATTCTGCTGATTCCACCCAAAAAAAGTGGGCAGGCGGTAATATTTTTTCGTGCCGTTAAGCACACGGGGAAAGTAACGCTCGGCCATAAGTCTCCTAAAAAAGCCCATCTGTCTCCATTTTGTGCCAAAATGGGAGATATATGGGCGTTATACATCATTTCAGAGGTAAAATGGGCGTTAAGTGGGTGTTAAGCATGCAAAAAAAGTGAAAGTTCTAGCCCCATGAACCTCACATTTGTCATAAGCCTCCTTTTTCTGTCTCATTTTAATTTCTATATCTTGAGTCATCCAGAAAGCTCTAGCTTTGCATGCCCTTCCTTATCCCCTCATGGGAATGTGTCTACTCTGTATCCAAACCATCTCCTCTTTGAAAACCTCCCATTGTTGAATTACTGGTTTGCCTACCAATTTTTGATTCCAATCCACCTGGGCCAGATCACTTTTCAACTCACTGAAGTTAGTCCTCCTCAATTATGTATTTTTATACTTGATTGTTTCTTATCCTTTTCCATGTGATAAAACCTAATTTTGGTTATTGGTGCCCAAATACACCCCCACTGAAACATGGTTCGCTTGCTCCACTTCATTCCCCGTTGGGCTCGAAACACATTAATCAAGAAAGTTCTCTTATATACATTTCAGAAATTCCTCCCCTTCTTTGCCCATTACACTATTACTATCCCAATCTGTATTATGATAATTGAATTTATGATATCATCACTAGTCTAGTTCTTGCATCTTTCTACTATTTGCTGATCTAAGAGTACACACCCAGAAGTGTAATAGCTCCTTGATTGTTCCTTAATTTTAACCAAATATGACCCCTCAGCTAGATCCTCCCTCTCCAGTGCTATAAAAGTTTCCTTGATCCATACTGCTGTGGTAAAACTAACTGAATTATTCCACTAACAACATTTATTTACCCGTAAGTGCTCTGCATTATTTACTATTCTCCTGTGCATTTTAGTGTAAAATGACATCTTTACCTTTTCAATAGAATATCTGTAATTAAGTTTATTTCATGAACTTTCTATGATTATTATAGCACACATGTCTCATTCATTGGTTTTACACAAACTATTAACTTCCAACTTCCCTCTCTGCTGCAATTTTTCATGTCTCTCTCTATTTTATCGATACTGACAATGGTCACTTTATTCAGTGAACTCCATTCTCTTTCTCCTCCCAAGCTTCAAATACATCACCCTACATGTCGTTCTTTTGCATCCTCACTGTGGTGGAATGAAGAATTATCTCTTTACTCTCACTCTTTCCTGCACCTCCAAAGTGGAATCCTCACCTCCCTCACTCTTTCCTTTCTCTTACAGTCTGTAAGTGTTACGAAACACCAGCTTGGTCTCAGCTCATCAGGACTCCTTCCTTACATTGCAACAGTGACTGCACTTCAAAAATACTTTGTTGGCTGTGAAGCTGGGACATCCTGAGGTTGTGAAAGGCGCTGGATAAATGCAAGTTCTTTCTTGCATTTCTTCTTTCTTGATTTACTTCATTTGCTGGCATGTTTTTTTTTAATCGTGCTGATGTCCAGTCATATGGGCGTCAGCAATTCAGCGAGATTTCTCAACGACAAAGATCTTACATACTAGCCTCTGCTAATGCTGGCCTTAATATAGCTTTTGGGACTTCCCTCCTGTGTCCCTCTCTGCTTACTCATTCAATGCTGTGTAACTTCAAGAACAATGGCTGTTCTCCCTATAACTCACCAAGAATTTCCGTGTCGCCAATGAGTACCTTCGGTCGGTGAATTGTGCCATACCAGATAATTAAAAAGTTTAGTTTCTCCCTCCTAGTTTAAAGCATTATTGCATTCAGTGGGAATTATGCTTGCAAAAATGTTGTAAAAGTGCACAGACAACATCTGGTATGTACTCCTAGCCTCTGAATCATTCAAATAGCTCAGCCTGAAGTGAGCTTGTGTGGAATTTATCCCTAGGATATTTATGCGAGAGAAATGGAGAGGGATACACAATGCTCACTGCAGTACAACACATACCAACAGAATTGTACAATGAATGCTATCAGGAATTAGACAGCATTATAATGTAGCCATTACTAGGTATAATAATAATTTTCAAATTAATGGCAAGCAATGGGAGCATCCACAGGGCAGCACTCTGTCACCATTAATGCTGTTACAAATAGTAATTTACTGAAGTTGACTATCTGACCCATTGTCTCGTTGAATAGATTAAAAGGATTCAGATAAATGGAAATGATTCTTGTCTGCTTTGTTATCACCGTTGAAATTTAATAATGTGTAGCAGGAGGAAATTTCCTTCGACCCTAATATTCTCCAAGTTTTTTTTCAGTCTTTTGTGGAAGCATGGTTACTCCCGAGTGTCAGAGGTCACTATGCAATGACCTTTATCAATATGCTACTACAGATTGTAGGGCAACAGTAAATTGAGCTAACACTATGAGCAAGAAAATATTTGACATTATATGCATATTATTAGAATGCTATAGTTTCTTATGTGAAAAAGGTGTTTGAATAAAGCCACAAACCTAACAAACGGTATTTATCTGGAATATATTAAATTTGCTATGCATGCCGCACACCCCTTATTTGGGCATTAACATTCTGTGACACAAGGTCACACCTGCAGCTGTACACTTCTATTCCTGGATGGAGCTTCATAGCTCCAGAAGCTGCAGATCCCCAAACCTATTCCTACAGCATCACTAATGCACCATGAGGGAACTTTGCTTTATTCAAGGACAAAGTTACAGGAGATCCACTAGTTTAAAATATATATAATTATATACGGCATCACTGACAATGAAAGAAAACAGCATTGAAAAATTTTTCATGACGTCAGAGGGGCCGAAATTAACTGTCCCTGAAGGGACGGCTACTGTGGAGTTTGGGCGGTCGATAGAAAAAAATCAATTGGCCACCGCGGTCGGGTACTTTTCCCTCCCTGAGCCATATTCAGCTCGGGGGGTGGGGGGGGATTTGAGCGATGCTCAATTCCGCTGAAAACGGCGGGGTGAAGCTGCTGTAAAGGTGACTTTCTAGCAGTGAGCTCTGCAGCATGCGGGCCGCTGAAAAGCGGCAAGGACAGGGATTTTCAGCTGCAAAAAGGTAAGACTTTTCCAGCAGTGCCCCGTGAGGTATTCAATGCGGTGCTCAAATGGGACACCACTGGAGTGTTGCCGCAATCGGGGCCCTTTGGTAGGAAAATAGTTTTTTAATGTTAGTGTTTTTATTTCAGATTCCAGCATCCACTGTATTTACCTTTTCATAGTTTTATTAATTATTAGTGTTTTTATTTAAGATTATAGCATCCACTGTCTTTATATTTTCATTGTTTTGTTGAGTATTAATGTTTTTATTGAAGATTACAGCATCCACTATATTTATCTTTTCATATAGTTTTATTAATTGTTTTGGTTCCATTCAACCCGCTGAGTGCTGCTCAGAAGTTTGCACATGCTTGGCAGGGTTCACCCTGAGGATGGGAGGAGTGTTGGGAGGGCGAGACCTGCTCAGAAGCAGAGCGGCACGCAGGAGAAGGCGTCGCAGTCAGCACCGTGCAGACAGGCAGCGGGCAAAGGAGGCAGCAGACCAGTGTGCCCGCTGTCGGCCCGAATCAGGATTGCAGTTGGCTGCTTGGGGACAACGGGCATGCCCTGACCACTTGGCTGCTCACTCTTCTGCGGAACCCCAGGACAGCGCCAGAGCACGCTTATAATGCCGCTCATTGTGCCACCAGGTGCATTACTGAGCAGTGCATAGGCATCCTTCAACCGAGATTCCGGTGCCTGGACCACTCTGGTAGCACACTGCAGTACTCTCCTCAATGAGTCTCCATATTCATCATGGTCTGCTGCATGCTGCACAACCTGGCCATCACGAGAGGACAACCGCTGGAGGTCGAGCCAGCAGTACCACCTGACGAGGAGGCGCAGGAGGAGGAGGATCCCCATCGCCCCAGACCGAGGAGACGTCGACCCATCGCCACCCTGGAAGGGCCGGGTGCAGACTGGCCAGCACCCTCCTGGGAGGGTGAGTCCTCACACATATGTTGGTGCCTGTGATCTCCCCTGCAATCTCCCTCCATACATTATGTACTGGCGGTGTGCCAGGTCACCCACGTCAGGAAACAGTATTCTTCTTCTGTCCTCCACACCATCCATCAGTGTCTCCAGCTCCATATCAATGAAACTGTTGGCTCTGCTTGCGCCTCTTACATCGAAACATAGAAAATAGGTGCAGAAGTAGGCCATTCGGCCCTTCGAGCCTGCACCACCAATCAATAAGATCATGACTGATCATTCCCTCAGTATCCCTTTCCTGCTTTCTCTCCCGAACCCTTGACCCCTTTAGCCACAAGGGCCATATCTAACTCCCTCTTGAATGTATCCAATGAACTGGCATCAACAACTCTCTGTGGTAGAGAATTCCATAGGTTAACAACTCTCTGAGTGAAGAAGTTTCTCCTCATCTCAGTCCTAAATGGCCTACCCCTTATCCTAAGACTATGTCCCCTGGTTCTGGACTTCCCCAACATCGGGAACATTCTTCCCGCATCTAACCTGTCCAGTCCCATCAGAATCTTGTAAGTTTCTATGAGATCCCCTCTCATCCTGCTAAATTCCAGTGAACACAGGCCCAGTCAATCCAGTCTCTCCTCACATGTCAGTCCTGCCATCCCGGGAATCAGTCTGGTGAACCTTCGCTGCACTCCCTCAATAGCAAGAACGTCCTTCCTCAGATTAGGAGACCAAAACTGAACACAATATTCCAAGTGAGGCCTCACCAAGGCCCTGTACAACTGCAGTAAGACCTCCCTGCACCTATACTCAAATCCCCTAGCTATGAAGGCCAACATACCATTTGCCTTCTTCACCGCTGCTGTGCCTGCATGCCAACTTTCAATGACCGATGAACCATGACACCCAGGTCTCATTGCACCTCCCCCTTAACTAATCTGCCGCCATTCAGATAATATTCTGCCTTCGTGTTTTTGCCCTCAAAGTGGATAACCTCACATTTATCTACATTATACTGCATCTGCCATGCATTTGCCCACTCACTTAACCTGTCCCAGTCACCCTGAAGCCTCTTAGCATCCTCCTCACAGCTCACACCACCACCCAGCTTAGTGTCGAATGCAAACTTGGAGATATTACACTCAATTCCTTCATCTAAATCATTAATATATATTGTAAAGAGCTGGGTTTCCAGCACTGAGCCCTGCAGCTCTCCACTAGTCACTGCCTGCCATTCTGAAAAGGACCCGTTTATCCAGACTCTCTGCTTCCTGTTTGCCAACCAGTTCTCTATCCATGTCAGTACATTACCCCCAATACCATGGGCTTTGATTTTGCACACCAATCTCTTGTGTGGGACCTTGTCAAAAGCCTTTTGAAAGTCCAAATACACCACATCCACTGGTTCTCCCTTGTCCACTTTACTAGTTACATCCTCAAAAAATTCTGGAAGATTTGTCAAGCATTATTTCCCTTTCATAAATCCATGGACCGATACTGTCACTGCTTTCCAAATGCGCTGCTATTTCATCTCTAATAATTGATTCCAACATTTTCCCCACTACTGATGTCAGGCTAACCGGTCTATAATTACCCGTTTTCTCTCTCCCTTCTTTTTTAAACAGTGGTGTTACATTAGCTACCTTCCAGTCCGTATGAACTGATCCACACTCGACAGACTGTTGGAAAATGATCACCAATGCATCCACTATTTCTATGGCCACTTCCTTAATTACTCTGGGATGCAGACTATCAGGCCCCGGGGATTTATCAGCCTTCAATCCCATCAATTTCCCTAACACAATTTCCTGCTTTATAAGGATATCCTTCAGTTCCTCCTTCTCACTAGATCCTCGGTCCCCTAGTATTTCCGGAAGGTTATTTGTGTCTTCCTTCGTGAAAACAGAACCAAAGTATTTGTTTAACCAGTCCGCCATTTCTTTGTTCCCCATTATAAATTCACTAATCATTTTCTCTTCACATATCTATACAAGCTTTTGCAGTCAGTTTTTATGTTCCCAGCAAGCTTCTTCTCATACTCTACTTTCCCCCTCCTAATTAAACCCTTTATCCTCCTCTGCTGTGTGACAAAATTTTCCCAGTCCTCAGGTTTGCTGCTTTTTCTGGCCAATTTATATGCCTCTTCCTTGGATTTAACACTATCCTTAATTTCCCTTGTTAGCCATGGTTGAGCCACCTTCCCCGTTTTATTTTTACTCCAGACAGGGATGTATAATTGTTGAAGTTTATCCATGTGATCTTTAAATGTTTGCCATTGCCTATCCATCATCAACCCTTTAAGTATCACTCGCCAGTCTATTCTAGCCAATTCATGTCTCATACCATCAAAGTTACCTTTCTCCAAATTCAGGACCCTCGTCTCTGAATTAACTGTGTCACTCTCCATCTTATAAAGAATTCTACCATATTATGGTCACTCTTCCCCAAGGGGCCTTGCACAACAAGATTGCTAATTAGTCCTTTCTCATTACACATCACCCAGTCTAGGGTGGCCAGCCCTCTAGTTGGTTCCTCGACATATTGGTCTAGAAAACTATCCCTAATAGTCTCCAGGAAATCCTTCTCCACTGCATTGCTACCAGGTTGGTTAGCCCAGTCAATATGTAGATTAAAGTCGCCCATGATAACTGCTGTACCTTTATTGCATACATCCCTAATTTCTTGTTTGATGCTGTCCCCATCCTCATTACTACTGTTTTGTGGTCTGTACACAACTCCCACTCGCGTTTTCTGCCCTTTGGTATTTTGTAGCTCCACCCATACCGATTCCACATCATCCAAGCTAATGTCCTTCCTTACTATTGCATTAATTTCCTCTTTAACCAGCAACACCACCCGACTTCCTTTTCCTTTCTGTCTATCCTTCCTAAATGTTGAATACCGCTGGATGTAGAGTTCCCAGCCTTGGTCACCCTGGAGCCATGATGCCAATTACATCATATTACGTTAATAGCTATCTGCGCAGTTAATTCGTCCACCTTATTGCGAATACTCCTCGCATTGAGGCACAGAGCCTTCAGGCTTATCTTTTTAACACCAGCCATCCTTCAAAACTCCTTCTCCCCCTCAGGGCCTTCCTGCAAACCCTGGCCTTTAAGAAGGCTAGGGGGCAGCTGGCTCATTAGAAGCCCTTACCTGCATGCTAAATTTCTCAGTGGTGATAACAGTCAAATTAAGAGAGCCACACCGCTGAAAAATCCACTTTGGAAGGGTTCATTAGCACTGGAATCCATTTGTTCACTTTTGGAGCTGAATATGGGGTGGCCCAGCCATGAAAACATTTTGGCGCTAATGACCACAAAAAGAGGGAGCACCAGCTTTCCAGCAGTACTGAATTTCGAGCCCATAGAATCATAACGGCACAGAAGGAGGCCATTCGGCCCATCGATTCCATGCTGGCTCTCTGTAGAGAAATCCTGTCAGTCCCATTCCCCTGCTCTATCCCCGTATCCCTACAAGTTTATTTCCCTCAAGTACCTATCTAATTTCCTTTTGAAATCAGAGATCATCTCCGCTTCCACCACCCTCATTGGCAGCGAGATCCAGGTCATTACCACTCGCTGTGTAAAAATGTTCCTTCTCACATCCCCCTGTATCTCTTGCCCAAAATCTTCAGGCCTCAATTTTCCCTTGTGATTTGCGTCATTTTTTTGGCGCGCGCCGCTTTTTTTGGCCTAAATTTAAAAATCTAAGCTTCCCCAAAGATTGTGCGCCAGCGTAACTCTGTTCGTTACGATTTTTTTAGTTACTTTTTTTAGTGTCATGGGGGCGTAACCTGATGTCTGCGCCAGTTTTTCACATTTATGCAGGTTTGGCCAGTCACATTTCTCCTCGGATGGCATATGTGACCACTCTCAAAAAACTTCTGGGCATTTAAGAAAAACCAGCGCACATTAAAAAATAGGTCTAGAGAGATGCCATTGTTTTTAGTCGAAGTTTTGGAGGAAGGCAAGAACACTTAAATATGCATCATGAAGCTTAACTTTCTCCAACTGGAAATGCAGAAAATGTAAGTTTCATGCAATTCTTTAATTTTGGATTCTTAAAAAAGAGCCACGCCACCACCAAACGTCTCAAAACCGGGCTCGAGGGTCGGAGCGTTGGCCAGCAGAATCGGTCCCTCGCCCGAACACAGCGGCTCGGGTCTCGGCTTCAAAAGAAACCCGGGGGAAAGGGTGGGCGGGAGGGTGTGGAAGGCGAACTGAAGGCATGAGAAGCCTTACACTATGCAGCAAGCGGCATCAAATGAAGCCCGGGGGTGGGGGGCGGGGAGGGCAGGGGGGGGGAAGCGGGGTGGCGGTATTTTCCGATCTAAGCAAGCCTATTGTGCATGCTCAGACCTGGGTGTGGTCCATACTAAGGCGTCGACCTTGGGGAGAGAGACAACAAAGAAGCTTGTCCTGCCTGCTGTTTTGAGCTTCTTGCAAAGTTACATTTTAATCATGGGGGCAATATTGACAATGCCACACCTCGTGCAAGCCTTCTGCATGATGGTGCTGCGGAGGAGACAAGTGATTCGACATCATTGCATGAGGAATCTCAGAGCACGTTGGATGATGGGCATCGGGAATATCGAGACAGGCTTTCGTACCTGCACCTGAGTGATGCAGACTGTGCAAGAAAGCTGAGTTTCCACAAAGAAGGTGTAACCAGGATCTGTGAGTTAGTAAATGCAGACCTGCAACCTAGAAGCATCAGGAGGACTGCTTTGTCAGTTGAAGTGAAGGTTACAGCTGCACTTTCATTCTTTGCATCTGGATCGTTCCAGGCCAGAACTTTGGCTGTGTGCACCATTTCTCAACATACAACACATATCTGCATTCGGCAGGTGACTGCTGCACTATATGCCCAGAGGAATGACCACATAAAGTTCCCCATAACTACCCAGGCAATGTGTGACAGTGCTGTGGGCTTCTCCAGGATTGCTGGCTTCCCAAAGGGACAGGGCTGCATTGATTGTATCCACATCGCCTTGCGAGCACATTTGGAGGATTTTGAGATGTAGAGGAACAGAAAAGGCTTCCACTCCGTTGATGTGCATCGCATCATGTCAGTTGATGCAAGATACACCCATGATGCATTCATCCTATGCGTGAGCGCTATATCTGCCATGTTTCAGCAGCAGCCAGAAGGGCAAAGGGAGCCAAAGGGTACAGCCTCGGCACCTGGCTCATGACGCCCCTACGCGTAACCCGGATGGAAGCTGACCGGGAATACAACATGTCGCACATTGCAACACGCAGCATAATAGAAAGGAGCATTGGCATCTTGAAACAATGTTTCCGATGCATGGACTATTCCAGAGGCTACTCTGCTGAGACTGTTGGTCAGTTTACTGTTGTGTGCTGCATGCTGTATAACTTAGCCATCAAGAGGCAGCAGAAGCTGGTAGTAGAAGACCTTACTGAGGTGAGAGTGGCTGATGATGAGGAGGAAGATGCAGATAAAGGGGAGGAGGAGGAAGAGGAGGAGGACGAGGACGAGGATGAGGAAACCATGTAACTAGCGGAGCATGACAGCGGAGGAGGGAGGGCCGTCATGCCCCTTGAACGATTGTTCGAGCCTTGCGCCAGCAGCTCATCCGTGAATGCTTTGCTGCCTGAAGTCTCAATGGCAACTATTCCAAATGGACCATGTTTACTGTTTGGACCTGTTCCGTAATGTTGTGTTGTGTTAATGGAACAAATAATGGAAATGATTCAGTTATAATTTAAAATATATTTTATTCAAAAGTTTAACAAACACTTGTTGTACATAACTTAACTTTAATAAAAAATGTTCTTGTATCAAACGTGAAAGTTTTCAGTTAAGATGACTTACAATCTTTAAGATCACTTACAAACTCTAAGATCACTTAAAAATTTTAAGATCACTTACAAACTTTTAAACTTGTAAATTTATATAACTTGCAAAATACTTTTAAATTGAGAACAATTACAAGAGTAACAACAATAATAATAACAACAATAACAGCAGCAAAGAAAGGCTCTACCCATCTCTCCGCCTCCTTATTCGAAGACTGCTGCTATGCTTGGTCTTGTTGACTCCTCCCCTGCCCGCAGGCCGTGGTGCAGCTTTTCTTGGGTTGGTATGAAGTTTATTCTTTCAAACATCTCGGGTGATACGCACTTCTTGATGGCAGGGAGGGGGGTGTGGGGGGATGCATGCAGTAACATAGAAACATAGAAAATAGGTGCAGAAATAGGCCATTCGGCCCTTCGAGCCTGCACCACCATTCAATAAGATCATGGCTGATCATTCACCTCAGTACCCTTTTCCTGCTTTCTCTCCATAACCCTTGATCCCTTTAGCCGTAAGGGCCATATCTAACTCCCTCTTGAATATAGCCAATGAACTGGCATCAACAACTCTCTGCGGTAGGGAATTCCACAGGTTAACAACTCTCTGAGTGAAGAAGTTCCTCCTCATCTCAGTCCTAAATGGCTTACCCCTTTTCCTTAGACTATGTCCCCTGGTTCTGGACTTCCCCAACATCGGGAACATTCTTCCGGCATGTAACCTGTCCAGTCCCGTCAGAATTTTATATGTTTCTATGAGATCCCCTCTCATTCTTCTAAACTCCAGTGAATACAGCCCAGTCGATCCAGTCTCTCCTCATATGTCAGTCCTGCCATCCTGGGAATCAGTCTGGTGAACCTTCGCTGCACTCCCTCAATAGCAAGAATGTCCTTCCTCAGATTAGGAGACCAAAACTGAACACAATATTCCAGGTGAGGCCTCACCAAGGCCGTGTACAACTGCAGTAAGACCTCCCTGCTCCTATACTCAAATCCCGTAGCTATGAAGGCCAACATACCATTTGCCTTCTTCACCGCTTGATGTACCTGCATGCCAATTTCAATGGCTGATGTACCATGACACCCAGGTCTCGTTGCACCTCCCCTTTTCCTAATCTGCCGCTATTCAGATAATATTCTGCCTTTGTGTTTTTGCCCCCAAAGTGGATAACCTCACATTTATCCACATTATACTGCATCTGCCATGCATTTGCCCACTCACCTCACCTGTCCAAGTCACCCTGCAGCCTTTTAGCATCCTCCTCACAGCTCACGCCACCACCCAGTTTAGTGTCATCTGCAAACTTGGAGATATTGCACTCAATTCCCTCATCCAAATCATTAATATATATTGTGAATAGCTGGGGTCCCAGTACTGAGCCCTGTGGCACCCCACTAGTCACTGCCTGCCATTCTTAAAAGGACCCGTTTATTCCAACTCTCTGCTTCCTGTCTGCCAACCAGTTCTCTATCCATGTCAGTACATTACTCCCAATACCATGTGCTTTAATTTTGCACACCAATCTCTTGTGTGGGACCTTGTCAAAAGCCTATTAAAAGTCCAAATACACCACATCCACCGGTTCTCCCTTGTCCACTCTACTAGTTACATGCTCAAAAAATTCTGGAAGATTTGTCAAGCATGATTTCCCTTTCATAAATCCATGCTGACTTGGACCGATCCTGTCACTGCTTTCCAAATGCACTGCTATTTCATTCTTAATAATTGATTGAGAGAAAGCAGGAAAGGGGTACTGAGGAAATGATCAGTCATGATCTTATTGAATGATGGTGCAGGCTCGAAGGGCCGAATGGCCTACTCCTGCATCTATTTTCTATGTTTCTATGTTAACACTATCCTTAATTTCCCTTGTTAGCCACGGTTGAGCCACTTTCCCCATTTTATTTTTACTCTAGACAGGGATGTACAATTGTTGAAGTTCATCCATGTGATCTTTAAATGTTTGTCATTGCCTATCCACTGTCAACCCTTTAAGTATCACTCGTCAGTCTAGTCTAGCCAATTCACGTCTCATATCATCAAAGTTACCTTTCCTTAAGTTCAGGACCCTAGTCTCTGAATTAACTGTGTCACTCTCCATCTTAATAAAGAATTCTACTATATTATGGTCACTCTTCCCCAAGGGGCATCGCACAACAAGATTGCTAATTAGTCCTTTCTTATTACACATCACCTAGTCTAGGATGGCCAGCCCTCTAGTTGGCTCCTCGGCATATTGGTCTCGAAAACCATCCCTAATACACTCCAGGAAATCCTACTCCACCACATTGCTAACTGTTTGGTTAGCCCAATGATTTGTGTAGATTCAAGTCGCCCATGATAACTGCTGTACCTTTATTACACACATCTCTAATTTCTTGTTTGATGCTGTCCCCAACCTCACTGCTACTGTTTAGTGGTCTGTACACAACTCCCACTAGCGTTTTCTGCTTTTTGGTATTCCGTAGCTCCACCCATACCGATTCCACATCATCCAAGCTAATGTCCTTCCTTACTAATGTCCTTCCCCTGGATGTTGAGTTCCCAGCCTTGGTCACCCTAGAGCCATGTCTCCGTGATGCCAATTACATCATATCTGTTAACTGGTATCTGCGCAGTTAATTCGTCCACCTTATTGCGAATACTCCTCGCATTGATGCACAGGGCCTCAGGCTTGTCTTTTTAACACCCTTTGCCCCTTTAGAATTTTGCTGTAATGTGGCCCTTTTTGCTTTTTGCCTTGGGTTTCTCTGCCCTCCACTTTTACTTTTCCTCTTTCTATCTTTTGCTTCTGCCCTCATTCTACGTTCCTCTGTCTCCCTGCATAGGTTCCCATCCCCTCCCATATTAGTTTAACCCCTCCCCATCAGCACTAGCAAACACTTCCTGTAGGACATTGGTTCCAGTCCTGCCCAGGTGCAAACAGGTCCAATTTGTACTGGTCCCACCTCCCTCAGAACCAGTTCCAATGACCCAGGAATTTGAATCTCTCCCTTCTGCACCACTCCTCAAGTCACTTACCCCCTTGGCTGTGACGCCACCTTTCGATTTCTTTCTACTTCTTTTTTGCCTTCTCTCACTGCTGCAGCTACACCAGCTGGCCTCTCCGATCTCCCACTCCGCCTCCCGACTCGACGCTGCTGCTCCCCAGACTGACGGGTCTCTTGTAGTTCTCAGCGATCTCCCGCTCCGCCGCACGACTCGACGATGCTGCTCCCTGGACTGACGAGCCTCTTGTGGAAGACCCGGCTTGGGCCTCTTCAGAGGCTGGTCTGGGGATTGGAGTGGGAGTGGCAGTTGATTCTGTCAATGGGCGCGGGGTCTGGGGTGTTCCCTTATTGCAGCAGCTAACTCTGACATTCCCTCCCTCATGTGCACCGACATTGTATCCACTGCCTGAGATATTCCCTCCCTCATCTTCCCGGCAGTTTTCCCATTTCTCATGAGAGTGTTGTTACTTCTCTCAACAATCCCGATACCTCATCACCCACCCCACTGATGGTGTCCAGGAGTGATCGCGTAATGTCAATGTTCTCCGCACTCATTGCCATCATCTGAACCACATCAGTTAGATCCTGCACCTCAGGAGAGTGCTGTCGAGCTCTCCTTCCCCTCCTCACCCTGGGTGTGGCTCACTGCATCCCACTGGGACCTGCAGCCTCGGACGGTGGGGCCCTGGGTGTGCCTTGCTGCACCCCACTGGAATCTCCAGCCTCAGACTGTGGGAAACCATGGAATGTCCCAGCAACACTCATACCACTCAGGAAATGGGCTGGCACCTCAATGGGCGGCACCTGCACCTCCTCCAAAGTGAGTATAACAGTGGGGGCTTCATCTACCACCTCCACCTCCCCCTCCCCCTCACCCCCATGCTCTTGGTCTGCAAGGTGGGATTGGAAAATGTTCTCCTCTTCAGGCTCGTCCGCGTCTGAATCTTCTTTTGCATCGTCTTGAGCCTCCTCAGGGTTGGCCTCAAATTCTGCAAATGGTTATCAGCAGAGGAGGCAGCAGGGTGGTGGCATGAGTAGGCTCACACAGCGCAGGCAGCAGGCTGATTTGAAGGACCACGATGAATGATAGCACATTGCATCAACCGAGGCGTAGCTGACGGAGACATCCCCATGAACCGAAGCATGGCTAACCTGTGCAGTACTTAACATTTAGGAAAACCAGACTGTGGAATTTGCAGGACTTACCCTCTCCCTCGAGTGTGGGCCCAGCTTGTGCAATGGTGGTTGCTTTTCTCCAGGCAGGACCCATCAAAGCAGCGACCCTGTCTTCCAAGGGTGTCAGTGGGTGCAGCTTTGCCGGGCCTCCTCCTGTTCAAGTTCTTTCCCTTTTGTTGTGTGCCACCTTCCATTGCAAAGATGAAAATATAACTCTTTAGAGAGGGTGTCTTACTGCTGGGTGGGACATATACAGCTGGTCATGTTTACAATTGAAATTCCAGTGAATAAATGAAAATATTACTTACATTAACTATTTGACCAAGGTCCTGCCATTTCTTTTGGCACTGGCCTCCACACCTCAGGGTGGTCACCATTGCACAGTAATCTTCGGCAATTTGGTTCCAGCATTTCTTCATTTATTTTGGTGAAACTTTTATGTGACCTCTGCTGGTGTCCAGCTCATGTCATCTGGCCTGAATTACAGTAACCAGTGCCTCCACTTCATCCTGTAAGAAATTCTTGGGCCTTGAGCCACGTTGCATCTTGTATTGCAGCTCCGATTTTTCCAATGAGATTTAAAGTTCTCACTCACAACTGGCTCTTTAAAAATGGCCGAATGCAGACCAGGAGCTGTACTGGGCATGCGCGCCCACAGCAGTCACGTCAAAAACTTCCGTTTTTTTTGCACATGCGCAGAAGGAGGGGAGGGGCACCGTTTTTTTGGCGCAGACGTTAGGCTCCATCCCCCGAAGCTAAAGGACAGGCCGCGGGCGACAATTTCAAAAATTAGAACGGGAAAACTTGCTACTTATATTTTTGGAGTAGTCGGGGTCAAAAAAAAAGGCGTAATGCTGGAAATATGCCAAAAAACGGCATTGGGGAAAATTGAGCTCTAAATCTGTGTCTCCTGGTCCTTGCACCATCAGTTAATAGAAACAGCTTTTCTCTGTCTACTTTACTGAAACCCATCATAATCTTGTACATCTCCATCAAATCTCCCCTCAGCCTCCTTTACTCCAAGGAGAACAACCCCAGCTTCTCCAACCTAACTGTATAGCTAAAATAAAGGATGTGTTCACAACTTTCTAAGCACTCCATATGCTGTCTCACAAAAGGGTTGTTACAAAATTGAAATGCAGCAGCATGGATAGAGAGTTGGTAGACGGACAGAAAAGAAAGGGTTAAGTTGAATGGGGACAACTTGAATTGGGAAAGGGTGAAAAATGGTGGACACCAGAATTCATTACTAAGCCCACTTTTGTTCTTGATACATATATATATAACCATTTTGTGCTGTGCATAGGAAGCACGATGACAAAATTTGGTGACGACACAAAAGTATGGGGCTTGGAAAACAGCAATGAGGACTTCAGCAGGACTTAATTTAGAGGAAAGGAGAGAGAGGTGAGAGATGCTATTTGTTGTGGCAAAATGTGAGGAAATATATTTTGGGAGGGGCCTAACTGATATGTCCTTACTACACAGTATAAATGCCCATACTTGAGAGAAGGTCACTCTGTGACCAGTTACCTTTATTCCCAAGACCTCAAGTGATGAAGGTGGGAGGAGCTTCCCCTTTTATACCTGAAAGATCAGGTAAGGAGTGTCTCCCACAAGTTCACCCCTTGTGGTCAATGTTCTCAAGGTGTACAACTTAGGTCAGCTTATACATGGGTTACAATGATAGTTGAATACATGACATCACCTCCCCCCGCCCCAAAGTCTTATTGGGATCACAGGTTAAGTCTCTCTGGTGGTTTACACTCCCTTGTAGAGCGCCTGAGTTGGGGCTCCGGTTGTTGGGCGCTGGCCTGAGTGTCTGCTGTTTGCGGTGCCTCAGGCCTGTCCGGACTGCCCACAGAGACTGCGCTCTCCTCCACTTGGTTCCGGTGTTCGGTTACCTGTGGTGGAGTAAACTCTACGTCGTGTTCTTCCTCTGCTTCTTCTATGGGGTTGCTGAACCTCCTTTTAGTTTGATCCACGTGTTTGCGGCAGATTTGTCCATTGGTAAGTTTAACTACCAAAACCCTATTCCCCTCTTTGGCAATCACAGTACCTGCAAGCCATTTGGGCCCTGCAGCGTAATTAAGGACAAAAACAGGGTAATTGACATCAATACATCACGCCCTTGCATTCCTGTCATGGTAGTCACATTGTGACTGACGCCTGATCTCAACAATTTCTTTCATAGTAGGGTGTATAAGGGATAACCTGGTTTTGAGCGTCCTTTTCATTAGCAGCTCTGCGGGTGGAACCCCTGTGAGCGAGTGTGGTCGGGATCTATTGGCCAACAGGAGGCGTGATAAGCGGCTTTGTAGGGAACCCTCTTGGATTCTGAGCATCCCCTGTTTGATTATCATTCTGCCTGGCCGTTTGAGGTTGGCTTGAACAGTGCCGTTTTGACATGGTTGATTCCATTGCCTGCCATGAGATCCTGGAATTCAGTGCTTGTCAAGCTCGGGCCATTGTCGCTGACCAAGACATCCGGTAGACCATGGACGGCGAACATTGCCCGTAGACTTTCTACCGTGGCAGAGGATGTGCTTGAATTTAAAATGGCACACTCAATCCATTTGGAGTAGGCGTCTACTGCAACCAAAAACATTTTTCCCATGAAAGGACCTGCGTAGTCCACATGGATGCGTGACCATGGCTTGGCGGGCCAGGACCAGGGGCTAAGGAGGGCTTCCCTCAGTGCATTGCCCAGCTGAGCACCCGTGTTGCACCTGTGAACACAAAGTTCCAGGTCTGCATCTATCCCTGACCACCAAACGTGTGATCTGGCAATTGCCACCATCATGACAATGCCCGGGTGTTCATTGTGAAGTTCTCTGATAAACATCTCTCTCCCCTTCTGGGGCATGACTACTCAGCTTCCCCACAATAGGCAATCGGCCTGAATCGAGAGTTCATCCTTGGGCCTATGAAACGGTTTAAATTCCTCAGGGCATGCCCCGTACGTGGCTGCCCAGTCCCCATTCAGGATACATTTCTTAACTAAAGACAGTAGCGGGTCTTTATTTGTCCAGACTTTAATCTGATGGGCTGTCACAGGCGAGCCTTCGCTATCGAAAGCTACAACAGCCATGACCATCTCAGCAGCATGCTCGTTGACCCCTCAGTGGTGGCTAGTGGGAGCCTGCTGACTGCATCAGCGCAGCTTTCAGTGCCCAGTCTGTGCCGAATTGTATAGTCATAGGCGGCTAATGTAAGTGCCCACCTCTGTCTGTGGGCCGTGCATTCGCATTTATGGCCTTGTTTAGAGGTTTGTGATCTGTCTCCAGCTCAAATTTCCTGCCAGCAGGTACTGGTGCTTTTTTTTTACTGCATATACACATTCTAGTGCTTCCTTTTCTACCATCCCGTAGCCCCTTTCTGCCTGGGACAGACTTCTGGGCATAAGCTACCGGCTGTAACTGACCATTGGCAGTCACATGCTGCAACACACACCCGACCCCATAGGACGACGCATTGCACATTAACACAAGTTTCTTACACGGGTCATATAACGTTAAAAGTTTGTTGGAGCATAACAAATTGCGTGCTCTATCAAAAGCCCTTTCCTGGCTGTCCCCCCAGACCCAATCGTGACCTTTGTGTAGGAGCACGTGCAGTAACTCTAACAGCGTGCTCAATTTGGGAAGAAAGTTACCAAAATAGTTCAGGAGCCCCAGGAACGAACGCAGCTCCATCGTGTTGCGGGGTCTGGGTGCTCTCTAGATCGCTTCCGTTTTGGAAGCAGTAGGTCTGATGCCGTCTGCTGCTACCCTCCTCCCCAGGAATTCTACCTCTGGAGCTAAGAAGACGCACTTCGCCTTTTTCAGTCGCAGCCCTACTCGATCCAGTCTGCGTAGCACCTCCTCCAGGTTGTGGAGGTGTTCTTCAGTATCGCGACCCGTGATGAGGATGTCGTCTTGAAAAACCACCATCCCTGGAATCGACTTGAGGAGGCTTTCCATATTTCTCTGTAAGATCACGGCGGCTGAACAAATCCCGAACGGACATCTGTTATACTCAAACACCCCCATGTGTGTCGTGATGGTGGTCAGCTTCTTCGACTCACTCGCCAGCTCCTGCTTGAAATTTTGAAAAAAGTTTGCCACCAGACAGTGTCGCAAAGAGGTCCTCCGCTCTCGGTATCGGGTACTGGTCTTGGAGTGACACCCGATTGATGGTGGCCTTGTAATCGCCACATATCCTGACTGAACCATCTGCCTTGAGCACCGGCAAGATCGGGCTCGCCCAGTCACTGAATTCGACTGGTGAGATGATGCCTTCCCTCAGCAGGTGGTCCAATTCGCATTCTATCTTTTCCCGCATCACGTACGGCACCACTCTGGCCTTGTGGTGTACTGGCCTGGCGTCCGGGTTTATGTGGATCACTACCTTGGCCCCCATGAAAGTTCCAATGCCGGGTTGAAATAATGAGTCCAATTTGACCAGGACCTGTGAGCATGATACTCGCTCCATAGAAGAATTTACATTGACATCGCCCCATTTCCAGTTCATGACAGCAAGCCAACTCCTCCCCAGTAGTGCAGGACCGTCCCCCGGGACAACTCAGAGTGGCAACCTGTTCTCCGAATCTTTGTGGGTCACGACTACCGTGGTGCTGCCTAGCACCGGAATGATCTCCTTTGTATATGTCCGTAGCTGTGCGTCAATCGGCAATAATTTTGGCCTGCTGGCCTTGGACACCCACAACCTTTCGAACTGTTTGATACTCATCAGGGACTGGCTGGCCCCCGTGTCTGGCTCCATTAATACTGGGATGCCATTGAGGAGCACTTTCATCATTATCAGTGGCGTCCTGGTATATGAACTGTATATGTGCTCCACGTGAACTCGCTGAACTTCAGCTTCCAGCGATTTCCCCCAGTATTCATTTGGCCTCGTAGGGCTTACATCAGGCCCGTCCTCCTCGTACATCAACCTGGCTACAGGTTTCTTGCACATACGCACCAAGTGACCGCTGACGTTGCAGTTTCTGCAGGTATATTGCTGATACCTGCAAGCTCTGGCTGGGTGTTTGCCTCCACACCTCCAGCATGAGCTGGAGGCCCCATTGTTGGAAACAAAAGGTCCATTACCAGTCAATCGTTTCTGACTGTCTCTGTGACTGTCCTTAGGTGCACCATTAACAGGAGTTGATGGCCCCATTACTGGCCGCATTTTCCATTGCGATGGCATGAATCATCGTTCAGCTAGCCATTGTCTCTGTTGAATTCTCCCTTTGGGTTCGACTACATGCTGGGGCATGTCCAATTGCCCTTGTCTGCCTAGAGAACTGTGTGCCGCGTTAACAATGTTGACTCCCTGTCTGTTTGCTGCATTTAAACCAAGATTTTTGTCATACATCATTCTGGTCTCTTCCTCCCCTGAGATAAATGTCTGGGCTATCAGAGCCACTGCTTCCAAGATCAAGTCTTTGGTCTCAATCAGTTTCCTGAAAACCCCAGCGTGCTCGATGTCCTCAATAAAAAAGTCTCGCAGCATCTCCGCTCTGCATGCATTTGGGAACTTACATAGGCTCACCAGTCGCCGGAAATCTGCCACGAAGTCTGGAACGCTTTGCCCTTCTCGCCACCTGTGCATGTAAAACCGGTGGCTCGCCATGTGCATGCTGCTCGCCGGTTTAAGGTGTTCCCCGATCAACTTACTGAGCTCTTCAAACGTCTTGTCCGCCAGCCTCTCTGGTGCTGGAAGGTCCTTCATCAGGGAGTACGTTCTGGATCCACAAACCGTCAGGAGATGAGCCCTGCATTTGTCGGCCGAATCCTGTCCCAACCATTCCTTAGTGACAAAAATTTGCTGTAGTCTCTCAATAAAGTCATCCCAATCATCACGCAACACAGTTCCTCTCTTCTGTGCTGCTAGTGGCCATGCTCGCGTGGTTTAAATTCCAGTTTCTTGTCGCCTATGATATGTCCTTACTATACAGTATAAATGCACATGAGGCCCATACTTGAGAGAAGGTCACTCTGACCAGTTACCTTTATTCCCAAGACCTCAAGTGATGAAGGTGGGTGGAGCTTCCCCTTTTATACCTGAAAGACCAGGTTAGGAGTGTCTCCCACAAGTTCACCCCTTGTGGTCAATGTTCTCATGTACAACCTCGGTCAGCTTATGCATGGGTTACAATGATAGTTGAATACATTACACTAACGTTTGTTTTAAGCGGTCGCCAGGAACAGCAGAAAAATGGCCCGACCCAATATCGGGTCAGACGTCTTTCAGGCTCTCTTGAGGCAGATGTTAATATCCAAAATTGTTCCTCGTTCCGTCCCTAATAACAGTCTCCCAATTCACGGGCATGCTATCGCACTTTATCACTCATACCGTTCCAAGATTTGTCAAATATCTAGCACTGAGCAGATTATTCCACATCTGCATAATTTTCTGCATAACGAGGTTACATCCTCACTGAGGATTCAACTTTTTTTTGCCATTTATGTATGGGAGAAGTGTAGAAGGACATCTTTTCTCTCTGCTGCTGTGCATGGACATACTTTAAAAAAGGAAAGAACTGAACATGAAGCAGTTCACATTCAAGCAGTTAGTGAATTAGCTTAAATTAGTCCGAGATTTAGAGCTCTTTGATTTCGGAATTTGCTTCAGCCTTCATTCCAATACAAACACATGTGCCTGACTTTAGAAAAACAGACACCTTAATTATGCAATATCCTCGGGTGTCTTCTCCGATCTGGAGGTTGACGGCCTTAATGGTGAACATCCCTCGATCCCAAGCCAGTTGTACAATCTGGTTGACCTTTTTGACTTCAATTATTACAGCTGTGTACTAATCGTCTACTGGGAAAGTCAGTGATGGGACTTATCCGGTGTGTGCTAACTCATTTTTTAATAAAATCTCAGGGAGAGGAGAGGAAAAGGAATTAAAGACATTTTCAGTAAATTCTCAGTGTTATAACCGGGCACATTTGCTACATATGCCTGTCTAATAGGACTTTCAATGCCCATCCCCCACATTTGTATAGGACATTTGGACCTATTGCGTCTGATTTTGATTTCTAGGGTTTATTCTTGCACCCATCTATATATAGTTATTAACCGTGGCTTAGTGGCAGCAGTCTTGCCTCTGAATCTAAAGGTTATGAGGTCAATCCGCACTCCATAGACTTGAGCTCATAATCTAGGCTGACGCTTCGGTGCAGTGCTGCACTGTCAGAGGTGCCACCTTTTGGATGAGACGTCAGTGATCCCACTTCCCCTCTCAGGTGGATGTAAAAGTTCCCACCGCACTATTTGAAGAAGAGCAGGAGCGTTCTTCCAAGTGTCCTGGCCAATATTTATCCCTCAACCAACATCATTAAAACACCTTGGATTTTCAGCTTTCACGATTTTGGGCCGGAAATGGCGACGGGATAGTAAAGTTTGCGCCCGGGAACAGCTTGCGCCTCAGTAAGTAAAATTGGGCAGCTGGGCCCTGAGTCAGGGGGTGCAGTACTAAGGGAGGCGTTGTACACCTCTCCTGGACACCAGCGTGGGAAAATCCCGAGCTAAAGAGCTGGGCTGGGAGCACTTCGAGAGATGCCTGGGGAGAAAAAAAACCCTAAAACCCCCCACAAAAACATTCCCAAAACATTGTCCACCCCACCACAACATAAATTGCAAAATAAATTAAAAGAAAAAACAATCACACTTACTTTAGGAGTCCATTACTTACCTCTCTGCAGTCGGTATCGTTGGACCGCCTGATTTCCCAGGTGTTCACTGCGGGGCGCGCTGCGGGGCGCGCTGCGGGACGTATGGGTCGGGCTAAAGTCAATACTCGCGCTGGTATCGCAACCGGGGCGTTGCACACCATCGCAGTAAAACCGGACCTGAGGATCCCTGCGGGGCACTGGAGGCTAACCGCCTGTCCAGAAGACCTCACTGCCACCATTGCCGACACTCCAGGGCGAAAAACGGATGCAGATGACCCGAAAATCCGCCCCCTTATCTGGTTACTATCACATTGCTGTCTGTGGGATCTTGCTGTGCGCAAGTTGGCTGCCAAGTTTCTTACATTACAACACCGGAAGTACTTCCTTGGCTGTAAAACAGGTTTGGAACATCCTGAGGTTGTGGAAGGCACAAAAAAATGCAAGTCTTATTTTCATTCTTTGTAAACATGCTCCAATGCCAATGTACACAATTGATATTAATATATTATGTCCCCTCCCCTCCCACCCAACATTTAACAGTAACGCTAGTTACTACAATTGCTACAAAATGTTGTTTGCTTGCCAGGAGTTTATTACCTGCACTTCAGCAAAGTGCCTGGAGAAACAAAGAACAAACAAAAAAATCCCTTTGTGTTTTAAAAAGCTACTAAAAAAATAAGTCTAATTATGCCTACTTACTACAGAAAGTCACATTCTGTCATACTTGTTAATTTGCCAGCTGGGGGCAGAAGTACATTTTAATTAATTCAACCAAGATTTTCTGCCAAAATAATTTTGTCAGAGCTGTTATTTATATTCAAACTTTAGCAATTTTTTTGGCTTGACACTATCAGGCTTGGGACTTAGAAAATCATCCAGTGGTTTGGAGACAGCACTTTCCCTCTGCCTTCAGAAGTGCCACACTGGACACGCTTTTATGCTTGAAGAGATGTTGTGTCTGAATTATTGGGGTGCCCTATTGTTTTTGAACGAGGATGATTCTTCAGTAAGTAATTACAGAAAGTGCTCGGGCTGTAGAATATATTGGTCCTTATCGTTACTGTCCAACACTATCCTTTTCATTGTGTGAATCTGTTTTATCTGCTTGTCTCAAATACAGTGAATTGTTACTGAAGAGTTGGTGTCACCATGTATGTTTTTTTTTACTGAATTTTTGGTTTAGGTGATGGTGGGGGGGGGTAATAGGCCTAATTCCTGAAACAACCTATTTTTAAAACTCCATTGGCAAGGTTAAGTGTCAAAATTATACTGCGGCGGAATTTATTTTAGGATGCAGTGTGCACTTTTCTATACAGATTTCATTATTTTTTAAATATTTAGTTTTGATTAAGACTAGGAGAACTCTAATAAATTTGTCATGCTCAAAGTGATTTGTGAGGCACAAAAGTCATTAGGACCCCTGCTGCAAAACTACCTGCTCTTCTAAGTGTAAATATTGTAAAGATGCTTCACCAAGGCAACGCCACCTTCTAAGAATAGTATAATTTTGCCAAAAGAAATCTTACTTATATCCAAAATTGTTCCTATTCAGCATTCTCTTTCCACTAATTGAGTGCAGAGCTGATACAAAAGGATAAAACTGTTTCTTATTTTCTGAATAGAAGCCTATGTAAGGGTTTCTAAATGCCTAGTCTCCCGTTACACGGTTCTTTGACATCAGAATTTGTAAGAACAAAATTACACACAGCACAGGATTTTTGGCTCAACCAAGATTTGTTTGTTTTATTGAACATACACACAACTACCTCCCCAGTATAAAGCACTACGATCTATGTGGGACAAACAAATCCCTTCGAAAAGGTCATTTGCATCGGCACAACTTGACACAGTTAAACCCGTCCGCGATTTGACTGTTACACATAAAGTTACCCAGACCCAATCCTTCTACGATTTGGCTGGAACAAAACATACAATCATCAATTCCTCGGCTGGCCTCTGAGGTTGACTGTAGGCCCTTTCCATGGTTGCAGCTTGTGTCCCGAAGACTGGCTGGCTTCTGTTGCTGTTCCTGTACTGCTTCTGTACTGCTGTTTTCCCCTCGTAAATGGGTCTTCTTTATACCAAAAAACAATTTGCAATCTTGGAACAGATTTAACATGATGGTCGCATAAATGTGAATTCTTGATGGCTAATTGTCCCTCATTTAGAGTCATTATCCATGATTACTTTGGCCACCGCCTGTCTGTAGGATGAGGTCCTTTATAAAGTAACCTTCCCAAGGTGACTTAATTGTTGGTTTCTAGTAGCATTCATAGCCAAATGGTTCAGGGTCCAGTCCATTGTCTAGGCCTATCCTGATACCAGCCTTTCTGGAGCCACAGTCCAGGGTACGTTGTCCATCATGATGCCTGATGGTTTGGCTGCAATGTAAGAATTAACCCTTAAGGTAAATGAACATATGAATGCTCTTGTATCTTTTCAGGCAGGAAAACATTGAAGGTGTGAATGTCTCTCTCCTGCTGCCATTGTCCACTAATTTAGGTCGATGGCAGATATTCTGTATTGTTGTCTCTCATGATGTTGATGGTTTGGCTGCAATGTAAGAATTAACCCCTTCCTGCCCAACTCTTTTTGCAAGCTGTGATGCAGTTCTGAGTTTTTATATTTAATAGTCCAATTTTTACCGTTGGGTTGGAGGAACGGATCCTACACCTACAAAACACATTGAAGGAACTTTCAAAAAGTTGTCAGTAAAATGCATGCGATACTTTGTGGTTAGACGTGTCAATCAAATAAGCCTGACCTCTCCTGCCATCGCAATCTGTAAAGTAGGACAAAATAATTTTTTTTGTAAAGAGATAAAAATGTAATATTCATTTACAAGCTAATCGTCTCTATGTAAATCTTGATGTCTACCTGGTCTCCCTTTCCTCGGTTGTTTTCGTTATGTCTGTAATGTACCTATGAATGACTCCATGAGGCAATGTGCTGTACTTAAACTGTAGTGACCTTGGTCCTTTCTTCGTAACTCCAGAGTGAGGCAGCCGCATGGTGGCTACCCTTTTATGCAGCCTCTGCCACCAGGGCAGGAAACCCCGGTCTCCACTAGTTGCATCCTCTAGTGGTGCCAGCATAATATATACACAGTGTAAACCTTATTGATAGTACATCAGGTAAACAAGTCTCCATCTTATGCAACTATACAGTGACTACACAGAGAGTATATCTATAGTCTGCATATATAACAGTTTTGGTCTATCCTATAAAGGGACTTCTCCTGCCTGACCATGCCATCTATCATGAAGCCTTCCATCTGAAATACTAACCTATCTTTCCCTATCAGATGCTGACTGCAGATCTAGCATTCCTCTTTTAAAAATAAAAAAATCCTCACTTCTGAGAGGGATGGCTTCTTCTCAAGAATTGAAGTGCTTTGGTGTGAATTGCAAGGATGTGTACATAAGAACATAAGAACATAAGAAATAGGAACAGGAGTAGGCCATATGGCCCCTCGAGCCTGCTCCGCCATTCAGTAAGATCAGGGCTGATCGGATCATGGACTCAGCTCCACTTCCCATAACCCCTTATTCCCTTATCGTTTAAGAAACTGTCCATTTCTGTCTTAAATTTATTCAATGTCCCAGCTTCCACAGTTCTCTGAGGAAATGAATTCCACAGATTTACAATCCGCTGAGAGAAGAAATTTCTCCTCATCTCAGTTTTAAATGATCGACCCTCATTCTAAGATCATGCCCTCTAGTTCTAGTCTCCTCCATCAATGGAAACATCCTCTCTGCATCCACCTTGTCAAGCCCCCTCATAATCTTATACGTTTTGATAAGATCACCTCTCAATCTTCAGAATTCCAATGAGTAGAGGCCCAACCTACTCAACCTTTCCTCATAAGTCAACCCCCTCATCTCCGGCATCAACCTCGTGAACCTTCTCTGAATTGCCTCCAAAGCAAGTATATCCTTTCGTAAATATGGAAACCAAAACTGCACGCAGTAATCCAGGTGTGGCCTCACTAATACCCGTATAGCTGTCGCAAGACTTCTCTGCTTTTATACTCCATCCCCTTTGCAATAAAGGCCAAGATTCCATTGGCCTTCCTGATCACTTGCTGTACCTGCATACTATCCTTTTATGTTTCATGCACAAATATCCCCAGGTTCCACTTTACTGCAGCACTTTGCAATCTTTCTCCATTTAAATAATAACTTGCTCATTGATTTTTTTTCTGCCAAAGTGCATGACCTCACACTTTCCAACATTATACTTCATCTGCCAAATTTTTGCCACTCACTTAATCTGTCTATGTCCTTTTGCAGATTTTTTGTGCCCTCCTCACACATTCCTTTTCCTCCCATCTTTGTATCGACAGCAAACTTGGCTACATTACACTCGGTCCCTTCTTCCAAGTCATTAATATAAATTGTAAAAAGTTGGGGTCTCAATACTGATCCTTGCGGCACCCCACTAGTTACTGGTTGCCAACCAGAGAATGAACCATTTATCCCGACTCTCTGTTTTCTGTTAATTAGTCAATCCTCTATCCATGCTAGTATATTACCCCCAACCCTATGAATTTTTATCTTGTGCAGTAACCTTTTATGTGGCACCTTTTCAAATGCCTTCTAGAAGTCCAAATACACCACATCAACTGGTTTCCCTTTATCTACCCTGTTCATTACATCCTCAAAGAATTCCAGCAAATTTGTCAAACATGACTTCCCCTTCATAAATTCATGCTGACTCTGCCTGACCGAATTTTGCTTTTCCAAATGTCCTGCTACTGCTTCTTTAATAAGGGACTCCAACATTTTCCCAACCACAAATGTTAGGCTAACTGGTCTATAGTTTCCTGCTTTTTGTCTGCCTCCTTTTTTAAATAGGGGCATTACATTTGCAGTTTTCCAATCTGTTAGCACCACCCCAGAATCCAGGGAATTTTGGTAAATTACAACCAATGCATCCACAATTCCTGCCGCTATTTCTCTTAAGACCCTAGGATGTAAGCCATCAGGTGCAGGGGATTTATCTGCCTTTAGTTCCATTATCTTACTGAGTACCACCTGCTTAGTGATTGTGATAAGTTCCTCCCCCCCCCCCCCATAGCCCCTTGACTATCCACTGTTGGGATATTGTTAGTGCCCTCTATCGTAAAGACAGATACAAAATATTTGTTCAGAGTTTCTGCCATTTCCATGTTCCCCATTACTAATTCCCCGATCTCGTCCTCTAAGGGACCAACATTTACTTTAGCCACTCTTTTCCTTTTTATGTACATGGAATAATCTTGCAGCTAAAGAACACCTATTCATATCAAACCTGCTTTTGAATGTGGTTGTCTATACTGGTACATTTCCCAGTTAATTTCTTGTTTGATTTCCTTCACGAGGGTCGCAGGTTCATGTGTTAAGTTCCACATGTCTGTCTCCCACTGAGTAATGTATATTGATTCCACAAATGTCAAAGCCCAAGTTGTGTGGGATAGATTTAGTAAATCCCACCATTCGCACCACTATGTGCACTCATCTCTGAAGAATAGAAATAGTGATATGTACTAGCTCTAATTTTCTTTAGATGTTTCATTTTCTTTGGTATAGCACTGATTTATGCCTTTGCGTAAAGCTCTTTACTGCTCTATTCAGACGCAATAGTTAATCCAAGAGGGTTAGCAACCAGCCCTAAAATATGGCAGGATGGAATTTTATGTGAATACATTGGCAAGTGAGCTATCAGATGAAATTAAGCCCTCAATGTTCCTTTGGCGATCTAGAAACAGACGCAGACAGACGAAGTGAGTTTTGATAACCTTATTTCAAAGCTAAAATAACATTACTGATACTATTTTGCCATGAAAATAACCTGCTTGCGTTTTACAGCACAAAAATCCAACCTAGAGTTTCTAACACTAAGACCCGATTTTAACTCCGGGCCAGTTTTTGGCAGGCGAATCGTGGTGAGAGTTAGAATCCCACTCGCTGCTCCTCCTAGGCCTCATTTAAATCCCACCAGGAAGACAGGAAGGAGCAGTGTAAAATCATGCAGTCTGGAGGCTGCCCAATAAGACAGGATAGCCGGTGGGATCGGCTACCAGGGATGTCCTGCAGGAATCTTTCAAATGGGAATGGGCACTATTGTTTGGCAGGGGAAGCCTGGCAGGGGACCAGAGAAGCACGATTGCCCTTCCTGACACCAAAGGAAAGTAAAAGCAAAATGGCCATTTTGGGTCACTTCTGGCCCCAAATCTCTTCCCCGCTGTCTTCATATGGTGGGAAGCACACTGCGCCATGTTAAAATGGCAGTCAAGTCCCAATGATTAAAAACCGACAAGCATATGTAAAACATTAGCCCTTTTGGCTTTGGGCGGATGTCTTTGTCGTCTGTTCAGCTGAGCAGGTTAATATCATAGAATCATAGAGTGGTTACAGCACAGAAGAAGGCCGTGCCGACTCGCTACAAGAGAAATTCAGTCAGTCCCACTCCGCTGCTCTTTCCCCGTAGCCCTGCAATTTATTTTCCTTCAGGTACTTATCCAATTCCCTTTTGAAAGCCATGATTGAGTCTGCCTCCACCATCCGTTCAGGAAGTGCATTCCAGATCCTAACCACTCGCTGTGTAAAAAAGTTTTCTCTCATATCGCTTTTGGTTCAATCACCTTAAATCTGTGTCCTCTGGTTCTCTATCTATTCTGTCTAGACCCCTCATGGATTTGAGCACCTCTATCAAATCTCCTCTCAACCTTCTCTGCTCTAAGGAGAACAACCCCAGCTTCTCCAGTCTATCCATGTAACTGAAGTCCCTCATCCCTGGAATCATTCTCGTAAATCATTTTTGCACCCTCTCGAAGGCCTTCACATCCTTCCTAAAGTATGGTACACAGAGTTGGACACATTACTTCAGTTGAGGCTGAACCGGGTTCATCAGAAATTCCTTGCTTTTGAACTCTGTGCCTCTATTCATGTGCTTTTTTAACTGCTTTCTCAACCTGCCCTGCTACCTTCAACGATTTGTCTCTGTTCAAGCATCCCTCTTAGAATCAACTTTGTGAACCTTCTCTGAACTGCCTCCAAAGCAAATATATCCTTTCGTAAATATGGAAATCAAAACTGTAAAGTCCTTACTCTACAGCATGAAACAACACCAGGCACATTCTGGGGACAAGGTCACTCTGTGACCTTAACTCTTTATTCACAGGACTCCAAAGACGATGACCCTGCGTGGGACCTCCCTTTTTATACCTGTGTGATCAGGTAAGGAGTGTTTCCCACAAGTTCAGCCCTTGTGGTCAAGGTTTACATCTAGATTGAGAGTATACAGTAATACAGTGGTGTTACATTGTGGTTACATACATGACGTCACCTCCCCCCCCGCCCCCCCGCCTCCAAAGTCTTATTGGGATCATAGGTTGAGTCTTTCAGGTGGTCTACACTCCCTCGTGGAGCGCCGCAGTTGGGGCTTTGGTTGTTGGACACTGACGTGAGTGTCTGTCACCTGTGGTGATTCTGGCCTGTCCGGGCTGACCGCAGGGACTGTGCATTCTTCTGATTGCTCTTGTTGCTCGTTCACTGGCGGTGGTGTGAGCTCCATCTCATGGTCATCTTCAGGTTCCTCCGTGTCCATGCTGAACCTTTTTTTTATTTGGTCCAGATGCTTATGGCATATCTGACCATTGTTGAGTTTTACCACAATGACCCTATTCTCCTCTTTGTCAATTACAGTGCCCTCAAGCCATTTGAGCCCCATGGCGTGATTGAGGACGAATACAGGATCATTTATTTCTATACATCTCCCCCTCGAATTACGGTCATGGTACTCGTTTTGTGACTTGCGCTTGCCCTTAACTATGTCGATCAGGACTGGGTGGATGAGGGACAACCGAGTTTTGAATGTCCATTTCATTAGTAGCTCTGCGGGCGGGATCCCCATGAGCGAGTGCGGTCGGGATCTATAGGCCAGCAGGAGACGCAATAGGCGGCATTGTAGGGAGGCTCCTTGAATCTGAGCATACCTTGCTTAATGATTTGGACTGCAGGTTCTGCCTGGCCATTGGAGGCCGGCTTAAACGGTGCAGTCCTGACGTGGTTGATGCCATTGCCTGACATAAACTCTCGGAATTCGTAGCTTGTGAAACATGGGCCATTATCACTAACTAGGATGTCCGGCAAGCCATGGGTTGCAAAGATTGCACGTAGGCTTTCCACGGTGGTGGATGACGTGCATGAATTCAGAATGATGCACTCGATCCATTTCGAGTACACATCTACCAAAATAAGGAACATCTTACCCATGAACGGGCCCGCATAGTCAACATGAATACGTGACCATGGCCTGGTGGGCCAGGGCCATGGGCTGAGCGGGGCCTCCCTGGGGGCATTACCCAGCTGGGCACACGTCGTGCACCTGTGAACACAGTGTTCCAGGTCTGAATGAATTCCAGGCCACCAAACGTGTGACCGGGCAATGGCCTTCATCAGCACAATGCCTGGGTGCGCGCTGTGGAGTTCCCTGATGAATGCCTCCCTGCCCTTCTGGGGCATAACTACCCGGCTGCCCCATTGTCGGCAGTCGCCTTGGATGGAGAGCTCATCCATCCGTCTGTGGAATGGTCTAACTTTCTCAGGGCATGCTCCGTGTGTGGGCGCCCAATCCCCAGTCAGGACACATTTTTTAATCAGGGATAGGAGGGGATCTCTGTTTGTCCAGATTTTGATCTGGTGGGTTGTGATGGGGGAGCCTGTGCTCTCAAAGGCATCGACAGCCATGACCATCTCGGCGCTTTGCTCCGCTGCCCCCTCAGTGGTGGCCAGTGGAAGCCTGCTGAGCACATCAGTGCAATTTTCAGTGCCAGGCTGGTGGCGGATGGAGTAGTCATAAGCAGCCAGCGTGAGAGCCCATCGCTGTATGCGAGCTGATGCGTTGGCAATGATAGCCTTACTGTCTGACAACAGGGATGTTAATGGCTTGTGGTCCATCTCTAATTCAAACTTCCTACCAAAGAGGTACTGATGCATTTTTTTTACACCAATGGACACATGCAAGCGCTTCCTTCTCGACCATCCCATATCCCCGTTCTGCTTGAGAGCGCGACCTGGAGGCATAGCCACAGGTTGGAGTTGACCCTCAGCATTGCCCTGCTGCAACACGCACCCAACCCCATAGGACGATGCATCACATGTCTGAACCAATTTTTTTTTACAGGGGTCATACAGGGTCAACAATTTGTTTGAACAAAGTAGGTTTCGCGCCTGATCAAAAGCCCGTTCCTGACAGTCCCCCCAAAACCAATCGCAACCCTTACGCAGGAGCACGTGTAGCGGCTCCAACAACGTGCTCAAGTTCGGCAGAAAGTTTGCAAAATAGTTCAACAGTCCCAGGAATGAACGCAACTCTGATGTGTTGCAGGGCCTGGGTGCTCATCGAATCACCTCTGTTTTGGATTCGGTGGGCCGAATCCCATCTGCAGCAACCCTCCTGCCCAGGAACTCAACTTCAGGAGCTAAGAACACACATTTAGACTTCTTGAGTCGCAGGCCTACCCGGTCCAGTCAGTGTAGCACCTCCTCCAGGTTGTGGAGGTGTTCCTCGGTGTCTCGACCTGTGATGAGGATGTCGTCCTGGAATACGATCATTCCAGGAATAGATTTAAGCAGGTTTTCCATGTTTCGTTGAAAAATCGCGGCCGCTGATCGAATGCCAAACGGGCACCTGTTATAAACGAACAGTCCCTTGTGCGTGGTGATGATGATCAGTAGTTTAGATTCGTCGGCCAGTTCCTGGGTCATATAGGCTGAAGTGAGGTCCAACTTGGTGAACAGCTTGCTGCCTGTCAGCGTGACGAAGAGGTCCTCTGCTCTCAGGAGCGGGTATTGATCTTGTAGGGACACCCGATTGACGGTGGCCTTGTAATCACCACAGATCCTTCCTGACAGAGCCATCCGCTTTTAGGTCGGGAACGATGGGTCTCGCCCAGGCGAGCTGATACTCTCTCTCAACAGCCGGTCCAATTTGCTCTCGATCTTTTCCCGAATCACATACGGCACCGCTCTGGCTTTGGCCTGGCGTCCGGGGTGATGTGTATCACTACTTTAGTGCCTTTGAAAGTCCCGACGCCAGGTTGGAATAGTGAACTGAATTGTTGTGGGACTTGTGAGCACGAACTTCGCTCCACAGATGACATTGCGTGAACATCCCCCCATTTCCAGTTCATCTCGGCTAACCAGCTCCTCCCCAACAGTGCGGGACCATTGCCCGGGACAGTCCAGAGCGGCAGCCGATTCACTAACCCATTGTGTGTGGCAGCCAACATTGCACTGCCTAGCACCGGAATGATTTCTTTCGTGTAAGTCCGTAATTGTGTCTCAATACGTGCTAATTTGGGTCTACTGGCTTTAAGTGGCCATAGCTTCTCAAATTGCTGAACACCCATGAGTGACTGGCTGGCCCCACTGTCCAGCTCCATGCGTACTGGGATACCGTTTAATAAAACCCTCATCATCATTGGTGGCGTTCTGGTGTATGAACTGTGAATATTCACCACATGGGCCCGCTGAACTTCGGCGTCCATCGATTTGCCCCAAAAGTCATCCTGCCTTAAAGAACCCTCTTCTGGTCCATCCATCTCATTTATTAGTCTGGTAGCAGACTTCCTGCACATTCGAGCTAAGTGGCCACTGCGATTGCAGTTCCTGCAGACAAACTGTTGAAAATCTGCAAGATCTAACTGAGTGTTTTCCCCCACACCTCCAGCATGAGTTAAAGATTCCATTGTTGGGAACAAAGGGACTATGGCCAGGCATTCCGTGCTTACTGTCCCTTTGACTGCTCTTAAGTACCCTATTAGTGGGTGTCAATGGCCCCATGCCAGGCCGCATTGTCCACTGTGATGATGTGAATGTCCATTCAGCACTGCCATTGCCTCTGTTGAAGTCCTACTCTGGGGTCTATTGCTGCTTGGGGAATGTCGGACTGCCCCTGCCCACCTGCGGGGCTCTGAGTCACATTGATGATGTTGACTCCCTGATCCATCGCCGCGTTAGAGGCAGAATTGCGCGCGTATATTATTTTCGTCTCTTCCTCCCCCGCCATGAAAGTTTGAGCCATCAACGCTGCCGCTTCCAAGGTCAAATCCTTGGTCTCAATTAATTTGCGGAAAATTCCCGCATGACCGATGCCCTCGAGAAAGAATTCCCTTAGCAGCTCCCCCCTGCAGGCGTCTGTGACCTTACAGAGGCTGGCCAAACGCCGGAGGTCCGCTCTGTCCTTCACGACGTTGGTAGGTGTAGAATCTGTGTCAGGCCATATGCATGCTACTCGCCGGTTTGAGGAGCTAAGTTTTTCAAAGGTTTTGTCCACCGGCTTTTCGGGTGCTAGTAAGTCCTTCATGAGCGCATAAGTCTTTGGCCTGCAGCTGGTCAAAATATGAGCCCTTTGCTTGTCGGCCACTGCATCCCCCAGCCATTCTTTTGTAACAAGGCTTCCCAGTCTTCCCCAACACAGTACTGTTTCTCTGTGCTACCGGTGGCCATTCTCATGGGCTGTGAATTCCCGTTTCTCGTCGCCAATGTAAAGTCCTTAGTCTACAGCATGAAACCACACGAGGCACATTCTGGGGACAAGGTCACTCTGTGACCTTAACTCTTTATTCACAGGACTCCAAAGACGATGACCCTGCGTGGGACCTCCCTTTTTATACCTGTGTGATCAGGTAAGGAGTGTCTCCCACAAGTTCACCCCTTGTGGTCAAGGTGTGCATCTAGGTTGAGAGTATACATAATACAGTGGTGTTACATTGTGGTTACATACATGACAAAAACTGCACGCAGTATTCCAAGTGTGGCCTCACCAATACCTTATATATCTGTAGCAAGACTTCCCTGCTTTTATACTCCATCCCCTTTGCAATAAAGGCCAAGACTCCATTGGCCTTCCTGATCACTTGCTGTACCTGCATACTATCCTTTTGTGATTCATGCACAAGTTCCCCCAGGACCTGCTGTACTGCTGCACTTTGCAATCTTTCACCATTTAAATAATAACTTGCTCTTTGATTGAAGTTAAGTGTAATTATACCCTTTGATGTTAAGGAATCACCAGCGTGTAACAGTGCAGCTATCTGAGCCAATGCACAACAAGGTTTTGTTAAATAAAAAACATTTAAACCGAACTTTTGTATGAAATGATAAGTATTTCTGTAAAAAACAATCGTCGCCCACCCTCCCCCCACCCCCCGCTTTTCTCCCCACCTCTACCCCTTCCCCTTCCCCTCCTGACTCCAAGCCGCCTGGTCAAGGAGCTTCTCAGGCGATGTTTCATTGGGGGGGGGGGCGGTGATGATGGCCGAACCGCTGCTTGAACGGATACGGGAGAGGACGGTCCCGAGGAACGTGCTCCAAGCCAGAAGCAAGATGTTGCTCCTGGCTCTGATGTGTCATTGGCAATGGAGGTGCGGCACCTTGGGGTGCAGTGCCGTGCTCCGGGACCACTGGGAGCCCTCTGCCACCAGTGTTCCTGGCTACCAGCTCCAGGGCCTCCTCCATCCCTTCCATGTTATATCTTATTTGTTGGACAAAAACTCGTTGCCAACTATATTCTTGGTGCTTAGTCGGCTTTTTGCTGCTGGTGAATCTCCTTCATGCCTCCCACAACAACCAAACAAGCACACACCACAGCCACACATGCTTTCATTCCCTCTCAGCTCCCTCTCTCACTGATTCCTCTTCTGCACATGTAATAATGACCCTTGATCTCCTGAATCGCAGGAATCGAGCGTTGCCATGCCGTTGCTAAGGACGGTGACACTTTACGGTAGAAGGTCAGAGAGATTTAATGCTACCGCCCATTTCATATTGCTCGCGGTAACATCTAATTTCAAAAATGGAGCCTGGGTATTTTGAGAAGGGGCGAGAAGTCGGCGATCTGAAAACCCATTTTTACCGCACACGCCAGAAATAACACCCATTTTTGCGCGATCTGCACAAAAGTGTAAAATCTAGACCATGGTGATATACAAGAGAGAATCGCCTTATTGGTTTACTTCAGGGACAAGAAGCTCAGCAACAGTTTGTCGTGCAGCTCAGCATTTCACATGACCCAACTTAGAACATTCAAAGTAATTCTCTCTGTACCCTGTAGCCCACTCTAGCCTGGGGTGCTCCGGAACAGAGAAGGGTGCAGGAGCATTGGCGTTTTCCCTGCCTTCCTGTGAATAAATACTTGTCGTCTGCTTGGCACCTGCTCAGATAGTCTGAGTGAGAATAAGAACTCATGGATGCAGAAGCGTTTTCCTGCCATTCCTGTGTTGCTAGACCTACACACTGTGCCATTTCCACCACAATGCCATGCTGTTCTGTTCTTTTGGCTGCTCTGTAGTGAGATAATTAAATTAGCACAAGTTATGTGTGGACAGTTTTGTCTCTGGATTCAAGTCCAATAGATGCTGCTGGCCCAAACACTTTCATTAGGAGCCGGAAGAAGAATAGATTTCCATTCCATCTGTCCCTATAGAAGGAATAAGGCTCCAACCCATGTTGCTTCGCCAGCTGATAAAGAAATTCTCAAGCTGTACAATGTGACCTACTAAACAAAACTGTACTTCATGATGGCTTCAATCTGAAAAGGTAACCAATTAGAAAATAATAATCTCTGGAAATGATCCTCCATTACTTGGATGAACTGTGTGATGTTTGTTTTCAGATCTTTGGAGTGACTTCAAGAGGCTGAACTCAGATAAATCCAGAGAGATTAAAGTGACACATTGTCATTTTTAAGGAAGAGGAATTCAAGCTGATGTGACTTGCCCCTTTAAGGGGAGGAGGACTTTGAAGTGATCTATTTGAACTGACAAGTGATTTTCTGAGTCTCTTTTTTATACTAAGGATGCCGTACAGTCCAGAAATTCTAGCACGCAAGCCAAAAACTGTATTAGCAAAATGGCACTCTGTGATGATGTTACCTCGAAGAAAAAATATCTCGTTGACGAACATCAAAGATGGCAGCAGACAGCTTGAGCCACGAGTGCAAATTTTAAATTTTTCTTCTCCTTTATATTCTGTCCTAGCTGATCTCCGATGGGATTGCTCGCTCATAGTCCAGCATCTGGATTGCAGTTTCTGAATTTTAGCACGGCCCTGCTCTGAGATCTCAGAAGTTTTGTTCCTGCTCTGAATCTGCATGCCTACCCTGCCCCAATACTTCCTTGGAAAGGTTATAGTTATGTTTTTGGGAGTTTTACTCTAGATTTTTTTTTAACTTCATGTCTGTGTCTCAGACCACTCCTGTAGGTGAGTCTGTGACCTGGGTGTTCCTTTCATGCAATCATAGAATCATAAAAATGTACGGCACAGAAGGAAGCCATTCGGCCCGTCGTGACTGTGCCTGCCCGATAATAAAGAGAAAGACTTGCATTTATTTTCCAGCCTTTCACAACCTCAGAACATCCCAAAGCACTTTACAGCCAATTAAGTACTTTTGAAGTGTAGGAAACATGGCAGCCAAATTGAGCAACAGCAAGCTCCCACAAATTGCACGTGAGATAGTGACCAGATTTAGTCATATTGGTTGAGGGATAAATATTGGCCAGGGCACCAGGGAGAGCGCCCCTGCTCTTTTTCGCAATAGTTGCATGGGATCTTTTACTTGCGCCTGAGAGGACAGACGGGACCTCGGTTCAACGTCTCATCCAAAAGACGGCACCTCCGACAGTGCAGCATTTCCTCATCACTGCACTGCAATGAATAGCCAGGTAATTTGTAGCAAGCACAGGCATTAAATAGAAAACCCTTATCATTTCAGTGACTGGTTCTATCAAGTGCCCTGTCATAAGCTTTCCTGACTTTGGAAGATGGTAAAGTCAGTGTTTCACTCGACCAAGGCTTAAGCTACTAACTGCCGAATAGATTTATTAAACACTATCTGGATAAGTGAACTGTAGCAATGGCCCACGATAAATTCACAGCAGTTACAAGCTTAACTATCTCTGCTTAGAAGATTAAATAAAATAACAGACACATTTGTTGTGCTAAACTTCAGCATGAACAGGGCCTGGTTCCAAGTCCTCCGGTAGAATCTATCTGGTCTAACTCTGGCCAAGAATCCCTCCTGTATCCCTTCTCCCCACTTCACCGATGATCTTCAGGCCAGCCACGATCTCTGGTCGCCAGCCCCTATGTGACTTTTCCCTGCCCACTGTCCCTCGTTGTCCCCAATCTTCTCCCCCCCACCCCTGCCCCGCCCCCCCCCAGCCCGGTCCCACGACGTCGGCAATCTTCCATCGACCCCTCCCCCTTCCCTCCCCATCCACCATCCTCCGAAGGCCCGGCATATCAACCCTCACCCAATCCCTCCCTCTCTCCTCTGTGCAGCCTCTCCATCTGGTTGGCTTCAGACGTGAAACCGAGGCCTCACATGGCTCTTAAAGTCGGCAGGGCCTGCGGGAAACCTGGCCTCCCAGCAACTATTGTTAACTCGTCATCATCATAGGAAGTCCCTCGAATCGAGGATGATTTGCTTTCACATTAAGAAGTTCACAGGTGTTTCAATGAAGGACCTAAAATTCCAGGTCCCGAACTAAATCTTGAAGGGTGGAAGATGCCTGTGCATGGATTTTTTTTAACGTGTGGTGACCATTGTGCACCAGCCACCACACAGGCTTGACAGAGCTAAGTCTTGGTCCAGTAGCAAGAATTAACCAAGATGAGTGGAGACTAGCTCTGCTGCATGGACTTAGTGCGCACACATATCGCAGTGTGGGTTGGCCCGTGCTGCCCCTGGGCCCTCGCCTTTCCTGGGCCCCGATTACATCCCTCTACAACCTCTCGCTGCTCCTTCGCCCCGACTGCGCCACTCCTGCTGTATCTGCCCGCGCTCCAATCACCAACCTGGACCTTGATGACGTCCCTTTTCACTGCCGTTGCTCTCCTGCTCCCGCACGTGCTACTCCCTGGAGTGTATGCCACCTTCTGCTCCCCGGCCTGCTCCAATGGTGCTCACAGGCCGGGGGCCGCTCAACCTGCTGGGCCAGGCCTCCACGCCGCTCCTTCTGCTTCAGCCTAACTAAATACCAGATGGACCCCTGATAGGAGTAAGCACATGGTAGCAACTGCATGCTAAGGTCTTCTCATGTTTTGCTTTGTTATTCCTTGATGAAATGTTCTGTAGGTTCTGGAAACTAAAGCATCCAGCTGTTATCAGACCGATTGGAATGTTATTCTGACATAACAGCCATCATCTAGTGGTGTCAATTTCTATTCCTTCACAGTATATATAAGAACACAGGAACATAAGCAATAGGAGCAGGAGTAGGCCATTTAGCCCCTCGAGCCTGCTCCGCCATTTAATAAGATCATGGTTGATCTGATCATGCACTCAGCTCCACTTCCCTGCCTGCTCCCTATAACCGTTTACTCCCTTATCGCTCAAAAATCTGTCTATCTCCGCCTTAAATATATTCAATGACCCAGCCTCTATAGGTCTCTGAGGTAGAGAATTCCACAGATTTACAACCCTCTGAGAGAAGAAATTCCTCCTCATCTCAGTTTTAAATGGGCGGTCCCTTATTCTGAGACTATGACTCCTAGTTTTATTTCTCCTATCAGTGGAAATATCCTCTCTGCATCCAGCTTGTCGAGCCCCATCATTATCTTATATATTTCAATAAGATCATCGCTCATTCTTCACAACTCCAATGTGTATAGGCCCAACCTATTCAACCTATCTTCATAAGTCAACCGGTTACTCTCGGTTACTCACAAGGTATGGAGACTCCACAAGAATAATATGGCTAGTTGCCATCCTGGACGCTTCCTCCTCCTCAATCAGTCCCCTCGCTCACATCTACCTACCTCCCTGCTGCTGGTTCGGCCTCCGGGCCACCATTATGCTTCCTGGAGCCAGCGAGCTGCAACTGGACACCCGTTTGGTGCCCACAGCTTGCTGGTGGCATGGTACTGAGGCCCAAACCTGAATGGACGAGTGGAATGGTCGCACCTTTGACTTTGCGCTGCTTTTGAGCGGAAGTTGAATTTCTCCCTCACTATTTCAGAATACATTAACTAACTCAGCCAGATTCCTTCCAACTTGGGAGTGCCCAGTTTATGATGGTCGAATTGAAATCCCTTTTCTTGAAATTCGACCTTGCTTTTCTTCCTTACCCTTCTCATCTCATCATAATGTGAGGGCTCATTCCCCTTATTTTGCCCTGATGGTCTATTTCAAATCTCAAAATAGTAACTTGCCAACGTTGTGCTTCTACCAGGGAGTTCCACCCATCAGTAGCGCCCACTGAAATTTGAGACTGTGTTGTGCTCGACTTTCTATTTAAATTAATGGCCACAAAATCATGCAGAGAGCATGCCTGGATTGTCGATCTGCATTATCAGTGGATGAGGCTTCCCACTGTTGGAAAATTACCTTCAAGTGTTATTCTGTCCTTTTCCTTATTACGCATATCTAGCCAAAGGGTTCAGACACTTTCCCTGCGATGCTGGCTCTTAACCTCCCAGTGTTCCTTACAATAAAGAAAACTCTCTACATATCCTGTCCCCTCCCATCCTTCCTGACTCCCTTTATCTTTGTAAGTTACATTCATTTTCATCACCCTGGGTTAGCCCTGTCTCTGTGATTCCTACGACATTTTAATTACCAGTTGCAACCCATGCCTCAAGTTCAACCACTTTATTTCGAATGCTTCTGACAGTCATACATATACACATCTAATTTTAGTCTTTGTCCCCTTAACCTTCCTATTTAATTGCCTAGTCTTGATGTCTAGGTAACATGATACTCCTTGTGGTGCTGTATTTTTGGCCCAGCCCTGATCACTTCCATTATCCTGTCTGATCTTCTTTGTGGCCCTGACCCCACCATTCCTTTCCTCCCCCACCTAATTTGAAGTGTGTCGAATATCTCTTTCTGTATTCCTCGCAAACCTCCTGGTTCCTACCCTATTTCAGTGTCGTCCATCACCAGCTCTCGTTGTCTCATTATGACGAACTCTGCTTTGTTTTTGCACTCAGCTAACTTCATGTATACCGTTTTTCTAGGGTCTTGCCGCCTATCTAAAATTTAGAGGCCGCAAGTAATTTCCACGGCTCTTTGGCCTAAGTGACAACAACAACACCTTGAATTTATTATTCATTCATTCATAGGCGGTCCCTCGAATGAAGATGACTTGCTTTCATGAGTTCACAGATGTTTCGAGGAAGTTCCCGATGTTCCAGTCCTGAACTCCAATTGAGGGGGTGGAAGATGCCTGTGCGTGAATTTTTTTAACGTGCGGTGACCGTTGCACACCAGCCACCACACGGGCTTAACAGAGCTAGGTCGTGGTCCAGTGGCAAGGATTAACCAAGACGACTGGAGACCTGCACTGCTGCATGGACCTAGTGCGCACACATTAACAGTGTGGGCTGGCCCGTGCTGCCCCGGGCCCTCGGCTCTTTTGGGCCCCATACCCTCATCTATCGCACCTCCGCCACGATCTCGCGCCGCTCCTCCGCCATAAACATTCACCGCATCTCGCCACAAACACTCGCCGCTCATCCGCCCCGATCTTGTCACTTCTCTGTACCTGGGCCGTGCCGAGATTTCTGCCCATGCTCCAAAATGGCGACCAGGGTTTTGATGAGGTCACCCAGTCGCCCATCTCAATATTGAATTTATATAGCACCTTTAACACAATAAAATGCCCTAGGGCACTTCATGGGAGTGATTACTAAACAAAATTTGACACCGAGCCACAAAAGGAGATATTAGGACAGGTGACCAAAAGCTTGGTCAAAGAGGTAGGTTTTAAGGAGGAAAGAGAGGTGGAGAGGCAGAGAGGTGAGGGCTGGATTTCCAGATCTGCTTTATAATTGCACATTGTTGTAGTTTAAATGGCCTGCAGCAGTTAATTTATCATAACCTGGACAAACAGCTACTACTGAACTGTTACCTGCTCCCCTCCTCCTTCACCCCAGGTTTTTATCGACATGGGCAGCTTTGGATCCAGATAGGGAGTTCAGCTCATAATTTGGCAAGCGGCCTGTGTCACAAGGATTATATTTACATTATCTTTGTGCCACAGATTTACAGACACTCTCCTAAACATCAAGTCTCCTTTACTATTTCTGTCAGCATTTTATAGTGATGTCACCTTAGTCCTACTTGTGAAAATCATTTAGAAACCTGGGCTTGGAAATTATTTATGGGGGTTAGGTGGGGAAGTGGAGTTGAGGCCAGGATCAGATCAGTCATGATTTTATTGAATGGCGGAGCAGGCTCGAGAGGCCAAATGGCCTACTCCTGCTTCTATTTCTTATGTTCTTATGTTCTATTGGGATATTAATGTACAAATGTGTGGTGTGTGCCTGAAATGTTATTGTTTTAATCCAGATTTAATTTCAACGTCCTGGCTTCTTTGAGTATTACAATAAAATATGTTTTAACCTGTGTCAGCTGTGGCTCAGTGGGTAGCACTCTTGCCTCTAAGTCAGAAGGTTGTGGGTTCAAATCCCACTCCAGGGTCTTTAGCACAAAATCTAAGCTAACACTTGAGTGCTGCACTGTCAGTGTTATATATGTAAACCTGTATTTACTCTGTACGGCCACCAGAGGGTTCATCCCCAGGGATCCCATAATCCCTTGGGAGCACAGGTATTTAAGGGGGCTTCACAGATTGGAGAGGCAGTCTGGAGATCTGCAATAAAAGACTAAGGTCACACTTTACTTTGAGCTCACAGTGTTCAGTCTGATTCTTTCTCCATACACAACAACTGGTGACGAGATACAGATAGCGAACCCAAAGATACAGTGGGCATCCTGGAGAAATTCTCGTAGGGAGATGATTGGGAAACTTTTGTGGAGCAACTCGACCAATACTTCGTGTCCATCGAGCTAGATGGGGAAGAGAGCACTGCCAAATGAAGGGTGATCCTCCTCATCGTCTGTGGGGCCCAAACGTATGGCCTCATGAAGAATCTGCTCACCCCAGCGAAACCCACAGAGAAATTGTCCGATGATTTGTGCACACTGTTCCAAGAGCATTTGAACCTGAAGAAAAGCGTTCTGATGGCGAGGTACAGGTTCTACAGCTACAAAAGGTCTGAAGGCCAGGAAGTGGCAAGTTATGTCGCCGAGCTAAAACGCCTTGCAGAACATTGCAAATTTGAAGGACATTTGGAGCACATGCTCAGAGACTTTTTCGTACTTGGCATTGGCCACGAACCATATTTCACAAATCTTTGACTGTAGAGATTTCAACCTTGAGTAAGGCTATAGCGATAGCCCAGGCGTTCATTGCCACCAGTGACAATACGAAGCAAATCTCTCAGCACACAAGTGCTGCTACAAGTACTGTGAACAAAGTGATGTTGTTTTCGAATCGTAATGTACAGGGCAGGTCATACATACCTGCAGCTGCACGTCCCCAGATGTCTCAGAGTCTACCATCAAGGATGATGAATGCAAGGCCATTAACATCTTGTTGGCGCTGTGGGAGTGATCATCGTTTCCATTCATGCCAATTCAAAGAGTATGTTTGCAAGGGCTGTGGAACAATGGGACACCTCCAATGAGTGTGCAGGCAAGCTGCAAAGCCTGTTAAACCTGCAAACCTCCACGTTGCAGAGGAGTATAGATCCATGGAGGATCATGACGAACCAGAGCCTCAGATCGAGGAGGCAGTGGCACATGTGGTGCACACATTCACCACGAACTGTCCCCCGATAATGCTGAATGTTGAACTAAATGGACTCCCGGTGTCAATGGAGCTGGACGCAGGCGTGAGCCAGTCCATCATTGGCAAAAAAACTTTCGAAAGGTTGTGGTTCAACAAGGCCTCAAGGCCAGTCTTAACTCCATTTCACACGAAACTAAGAACTTACACAAAAGAACTGATTCCTGTAATCGGCAGGGCTACCGTAAAGGTCTCCTATGATGGAGCAGTGCACAAGCTACCACTCTGGGTGGTAGCGAGCGATGGTCCCACGTTGCTCGGCAGGAGCTGGCTGGGAAAGATACTCTGGAACTGGGACGACGTCCAAGCGCTATCGCCCGCTGATGACACTTTGTGTGCCCAGGTCTTAAATAAATTCCCTTCGTTTTTTGAACCAGGCATCGGAAAATTCCAAGGAGCAAAAGTGCTCATTCACCTAATTCCGGGGGCTTGACCCATCCATCACAAGGCGAGAGCAGTACCGTACTTGATGAGAGAAAGGGTAGAGATCGAGCTAGACTGGCTGCAAAGAGAGGTCATCATTTCACCGATCGAGTTCAATGAGTGGGCCAGTCTTATCATCCCAGTCCTCAAGGGAGATGGCACAGTCAGAATCTGTGGCGATTACAAAGTAACTATCAATCGTTTCTCCCTGCAAGACCAATACACACTACCAAAAACCGATGACCTGTTTGCAACGCTGGCGGGAGGAAAGACGTTCACGAAGCTGGATCTGACTTCAGCCTACATGATGCAGGAACTGGAGGAATCATCGAAAGCCCTCACCTGCATCAACACACACAAAGGTCTTTTTGTATGTAACAGATGCCCGTTTGGAATCCGATCAGCGGTGGTGATATTCCAGAGAAACATGGAAAGTTTACTGAAGGTCCCGCACACCGTATTCTTCCAGGACGACATCTTGGTCACAGGTCGGAACACAGACAAGTATCTGCAGCACCTGGAAGAGATTCTTAGTCGATTCAACTGCGTGGGGCTCAGGTTAAAACCTCGAAGTGCATTTTCCTGGCGCCTGAAGTGGACTTGTTGGGAAGGAGGATTGCGGCGGACTGCATCAGGCCCACCAACGCGAAGACGGAGGCAATCGAGAATGCACCGAGGCCACAGAACGTGACGGAGCTGCGGTCGTTTCTGGGACTCTTGAGCTACTTTGGTAACTTCTTACCGGGTCTCAGCACGAAAAGGGGGCGAATGGGTTTGGGGCAAAAGCCAAGAAAATGTCTTTCTAAAAGCGAGAAAATTGTTATGCTCAAACAAATTGCTTGTGTTGTATGATCCATGTAAACGTTTGGTACGAGCATGTGATGCGTCGTCATATGGCGTCGGGTGTGTATTGCAACAAGCTAATGATTTCGGGAAACTGCAATTAGTTGTTTATGCATCCAGGAGTCTGTCTAAGACTGAGAGAGCCTACAACATGATTGAGAAAGAAGCCTTAGCGTCTATCTATTGGGTAAAGAAAATGCATCAATAAATGTTTGGGCTAAAATTCGAATTGGAAACTGACCATAAGCCACTTATATCCGTGTTTTCCAAGAGTAAAGGGATAATTACCAACGCATCGGCCCGCATCCAGAGATGGCGTTTACGTTGTCCACATAAAACTATGCCATCCGCCACAGGCCAGGCACAGAAAACTGCGCCGATGCTCTCAATAGGCTGCCATTGCCCACCACGGGGATGGAAATGGCGCAGCCCGCAGATCTAGCCATGGTTATGGAAGTATTTGAGAGTGAGCAATCACCCGTCACTGCCCGGCAGATCAAAGCCTTGACAAGCCAGGACCCCTTATTATCTCTAGTCAAAAGCTGTGTGCTTCACACGACTGGTCCAGTGTCCCAGTGGAAATGCAGGAAGAGGTAAAGCCATTCCAGCGGCGCAAAGATGAAATGTCTATACAGGCAGATTGCCTTCTGTGGGGCAATCGAGTAGTGGTCCCCAAGAAGGACAGAGACACCTTCATCAATGACCTCCACAGTACCCACCCAGGCATTGTAATGATGAAAGCGGTAGCCAGATCCCACGTGTGGTGGCCCGGTATCGATGCAGACTTAGAGTCCTGCGCTCATAAATGTAATACATGCTCACAGTTAAGCAATGTACCCAGGGTGGCACTACTAAGTTTATGGTCTTGGCCCTCCAAACCGTGGTCTCGGTACACATCGACTATGCAGGCCCGTTCGTGGGTAAAATGTTCCTTGTAGATGTAGACGGCTAATCCAAGTGGATTGAATGTGAGATAATGTCGGCTAGCATGTCCGCTGCCACTACTGAAAGCCTGCGGGCCATTTTTGCCACACACGGCTTACCCGATGTCCTGGTGAGCGACAACGGGCCATGTTTTACCAGTGCTGAGTTCAAAGAATTCATGACCTGTAACGGGATCAAACATGTCACATCTGCCCCGTTTAAACCAGCGTCCAATGGTCAGGCAGAGAGGGCAGTGTAAACCATCAAGCAAGGCTTGTAGAAGGTAACTGAAGGCTCACTGGAGACTCACCTATCCTGAGTCCTGCTTAGCTACTGCACGAGACCCCACTCGCTCACTGGGATCCCACCTGCTGAACTGCTCATGAAAAGAGCACTTAATACAAGGCTCTCGTTAGTTCACCTTGATCTACATGAACAGGTAGAGAGCAGGCGGCTTCAATAAAGTGCATACCATGATAGCGCAAATGTATCACACTGATTGAAATCAATGATCCTGTATTTGTATTAAATTATGGACAAGGTCCCAAGTGGCTTCCCAGCATGGTCGTGGCCAAAGAAGGGAGCAGGGTGTTTCGGGTCAAACTTTCAAATGGACTCATTCACTGGAAACACTTGCACCAAATCAAACCCAGATTCACAGACTATCCTGAGCAACTCACCTTGGACCCTACCTTTTTTGATCCCCCAACATACACACCAGTGGCAACCGGCACCACGGGTGACCACGAAGCAGAACCCATCATCCACAGCAGCCCAGCAGGGCCCAACACACCAGGCAGCCCAGCAAGGCCAGCTGTACAGCAGCTCCACGAGGGCCCAACAAATGATTCAACAACACCAGCTTTCACACCGAGACGATCAACCAGGGCAAGAAGGGCCCCAGATTGACTCACATCCTAAATAGTTACACTATTGACTTTGGGACGAGTGTTGTTATATATGTAAATTGTATTTACTCTGTACAGCCACCAGAGGGCTCATCTCCGGGAGTCCCAAGGGATCCCATAATCCCTTGGGAGCACAGGTATTTTGCTCACAGGTTGGCGAGGCACTCTGGTGACCTGCAATAAAAGACTAAGATCACACTTTACTTTGAGCTCACAGTGTTCAGTCTGACTCTTTCTCCATACACAACAGTCAGAGGTGCTGTTTTTTGGATGAGATGTTAAACCAAGGCCCTGTCCGTGTCCTCAGGTGGATGTAAAAGATCCCATGGCATTATTTCAAAGAAAAACAGGGAAATTCTCCCTACTGTCCTGCCAATATTTCTCCCTCGACCAACATCTAAAAACAGATTGTGTGGCCATTATCGCATAGCTCTTTGGAAGAGCTTGCTGTGCGTGTGTGCAAATTGGCTGCCACGTTTCCAACACCACCATTCAATAAGATCATGGCTGATCATTCCCTCAGTACCCCTTTCCTGCTTTCTCTCCATATCCCTTGATCCCTTTAGCTGTAAAGGCCATATCTAACTCCCTCTTGAATATATCCAATGAACTGGCATCAACAACTCTCTGCGGCAGGGAATTCCACAGGTTAACAACTCTGAGTGAATAAGTTTCTCCTCATCTCAGTCCTAAATGGCCTACCCCTTATCCTAAGACTATGTCCCCTGGTTCTGGACTTCCCCAACATCGGGAACATTCTTCCCGCATCTAACCTGTCCAGTCCCGTCAGAATCTTACACATTTCTATGAGATTCCCTCTCATCCTTCTAAACTCCAGTGAATAAAGGTCCAGTTGATCCAGTCTCTCCTCATATGTCAGTCCAGCCATCCCTGGAATCAGTCTGGTGAACCTTCGCTGCACTCCTTCAATAATAAGAACGTCCTTTCTCAGATTGGGAGACCAAAACTGAACACAATATTCCAGGTGAGGCCTCACCAAGGCCCTGTACAACTGCAGCAAGACCTCCCTGCTCCGATACTCAAATCCCCTAGCTATGAAGGCCAACATACCATTTGCCTTCTTCACCACCTGCTGTATCTGCATGCCAACTTTCAATGACTGATGAACCATGACACCCAGGTCTCGTTGCACCTCCCCTTTTCCTAATCTGCCGCCATTCAGATAATATTGTGCCTTCGTGTTTTTGCCCCCAAAATGGATAACCTCACATTTATCCAAATTATACTGCATCTGGCAGGCATTTGCCTACTCACCTAACCTGTCCAAGTCACCCTGCAGCCTCTTAGCATCCTCCTCACAGCTCACACTGCCACCCAGTTTAGTGTCATCTGCAAACTTGGAGATATTACACTCAATTCCTTCATCTAAATCGTTAATGCGTATTGTAAAGAGCTGGGGTCTCAGCACTGAGCTCTGCGGCACTCCACTAGTCACTGCCTGCCATTCTGAAAAGATCCCACTCTTTGCGTCCTGTCTGCCAACCAGTTCTCTATCCACGTCAATACATTACCCCCAATACCATGTGCTTTAATTTTGCACACCAATCTCTTGTGCGGGACCTTGTCAAATACACCACATCCACTGGTTCTCCCTGTCCACTCTGCTAGTTACATCCTCAAAAAATTCTAGAAGATTCGTCAAGCATGATTTCCCTTTCATAAATCCATGCTGACTTGGACCGATCCTGTCACTGCTTTCCAAATGCGCTGCTATTTCATTCTTAATGATTGATTCCAACATTTTCCCCACTACTGATGTCAGGCTAACTGGTCTATAATTACCCGGTTACTCTCTCCCTCCTTTTTTAAAAAGTGGTTTTACATTAGCTACCCTCCAGTCCATAGGAACTGCTCCAGAGTCGATAGACTGTTGGAAAATGATCACCAATGCAACCACTATTTCTAGGGCCACTTCATTAAGTACTCTGGGATGCAGACTATCAGGTCCCAGAGATTTATCGTCCTTCAATCCCATCAATTTCCCGAACACAATTTCCCGCCTAATAAGGAGATCCTTCAGTTCCTCCTTCTCACTAGTCCCACTATCCCCTAGTACATTTCAAAAAGTGTTCTACTTTTTGGGGGAAACTTATTCACAAGCATCCAATCTATAACTATAAAAACTCAGGAGAATGTTACTGGCTTTTGGAGACATTTACTTATTTCACATATTATTATCGCAGATGCTCAGTATCAAAAAGGCTGGAAAAGAATCTGGAAAGGGAGGAGGAGGATCCAGTTGCTGAGCTCCATGATGGAAACAACGACTTAGGAAAGATTAGGGAAGAGGTGCTGCTAAGGGAGTATCTGAAGTTAGGAGCAAAATTGGAAAATCAGGACCTTACAGGTAGGTATTATTACAGGAGCCATGTGAAAATTGGCATAGTGACAAGCAGATTTGGAAAGTCAACACTTGGCTCATGGGAAGGAGGAGGTTCCATTTCATAGGACAGTGGCACCAGTACTGGTACAGGAAGGAGCTGTACCGCTGGGACGTAATGCACCTGAACTGAGCTGGGACCAAGGTCCTAGCGGAAAGAATAACTTGGGCTGTAAATAGGACTTTAAGCTAATAACATGGGGGAAGGGAATGGCTTAAAACTACATAAACCCTAACAATAAAAGAATCAGGAAAAGAGAGTAAAGGACAAACTAAAGGTAGCGGCGGTTCCGGGTCCGGGGGCAGCAATGGGTTGGCCCGACTTTAAAAAAAGAACAGCAAACCAGCACGTGAGAGAGAGCGAGGCCCAAGTTTCGCAGCCGAAGTGTGATGGAAGCGTTCAGGAGCCCGGTAAGCCGAGGCTAGGTGTGACCTCCCATGGTTTGGCAAATTCTCTGTTCCGGCACAACCGAGGGTGCCGGACTGGAGAGGTCCAACCTGTACTTGGATTCTTAAAAGGCCTTCGATAAGCTATCACATGGTCGGCTCATGACAAAGGTTAGGGCATAGAAACATAGAAAATAGGTGCAGGAGTAGGCCATTCGACCCTTCGAGCCTGCACCGCCATTCAATGAGTTCATGGCTGAACATGCAACTTCAGTACCCCATTCCTGCTTTCTCGCCATACCCCTTGATCCCCCTAGTAGTAAGGACTACATCTAACTCCTTTTTGAATATATTTAGTGAATTGGCCTCAACAACTTTCTGTGGTAGAGAATTCCACAGATTGACCACTCTCTGGGTGAAGAAGTTTCTCTTCATCTCGGTACTAAATGGCTTACCTCTTAAAATGGTGACATGATAGGTCCAAGTCAGCATGGATTTGTGAAAGGGAGATCATGCTTGACAAATCTTCTGGAATTTTTTGAGGATGTTTCCAATAAAGTGGACAAAGGAGTACCAGTTGATGTGGTTTATTTGGACTTTCAGAAGGCTTTCGACAAGGTCCCACATAGGAGATTAATGTGCAAAGTTAAAGCACATGGGATTGGGGGTAGTGTGCTGACGTGGATTGAGAACTGGTTGTCAGACAGGAAGCAAAGAGTAGGAATAAATGGGTACTTTTCGGAATGGCAGGCAGTGACTAGTGGGGTACCGCAGGGTTCTGTGCTGGGGCCCCAGCTGTTTACATTGTGCATTAATGATTTAGACGAGGGGATTAAATGTAGTATCTCCAAATTTGCGGATGACACTAAGTTGGGTGGCAATGTGAGCTGCGAGGAGGATGCTATGAGGAGGCTACAGAGTGACTTGGATAGGTTAGGTGAGTGGGCAAATGCGTGGCAGATGAAGTATAATGTGGATAAATGTGAGGTTATCCACTTTGGTGGTAAAAACAGAGAGACAGACTATTATCTGAATGGTGACAGATTAGGAAAAGGGAAGGTGCAACGAGACCTGGGTGTCATGGTACATCAGTCATTGAAGGTTGGCATGCAGGTACAGCAGGCGGTTAAGAAAGCAAATGGCATGTTGGCCTTCATAGCGAGGGGATTTGAGTACAGGGGCAGGGATGTGTTGCTACAGTTGTACAGGGCCTTGGTGAGGCTACACCTGGAGTATTGTGTACAGTTTTGGTCTCCTAACTTGAGGAAGGACATTCTTGCTATTGAGGGAGTGCAGCGAAGATTCACCAGACTGATTCCCGGGATGGTGGGACTGACCTATCAAGAAAGACTGGATCAACTGGGCTTGTATTCACTGGAGTTCAGAAGAGTGAGAGGGGACCTCATAGAAACGTTTAAAATTCTGACGGGTTTGGACAGGTTGGATGCAGGAAGAATGTTCCCAATGTTGGGGAAGTCCAGAACCAGGGGTCACGGTCTAAGGATAAGGGGTAAGCCATTTAGGACTGAGATAAGGAGAAACATCTTCACCCAGAGAGTGGTGAACCTGTGGAATTCTCTACCACAGAAAGTAGATGAGGCCAATTCACTAAATATATTCAAAAGGGAGTTAGATGAAGTCCTTACTACTCGGGGGATCAAGGGGTATGGCGTGAAAGCAGGAAGGGGGTACTGAAGTTTCATGTTCAGCCATGAACTCATTGAATGGCTGTGCAGGCTAGAAGGGCTGAATGGCCTGCTCCTGCACCTATTTTCTATGTTTCTATGTTTCTATGTTTATCCTTCAACTGTGACCCCTGGTTCTGGACTTCCCCAACATTGGGAACATTCTTCCTGCATCTAACCTGTCTAAACCCATCAGAATTCTATGAGATCCCATCTCATTCTTCTGAACTCCAGTGAATACAAGCCTAGTTGATCCAGTCTTTCTTGATATGTCAGTCCCGCCATCCCGGGAATCAGTCTGGTGAACCTTCGCTGCACTCCCTCATATCCAATGTGGAGTCAGGGGACATATAACAGAATGCATAGCAAATTGGCCAAAAAGTAGAAAACATAAAGGGTACAAACATAAGAACAGGAGTAGGCCATTCAGCCCCTAGAGCTTTTTCCGCCATTCAATAAGATCATGACTGATCTGCAACCTAACTCCATATACCCACCCTTGGCCCATATCCCTTAATACCTTTGGTTAACAAAAAGCTTGCAATCTCAGATTTAAAATAAACAATTGATCTAGCATCAATTGCCATTTGTGGAAGAGAGTTCCAAACTTCTACCACCCTTTGTGTGTAGAAGTGTTTCCTCATTTCACTCCTGAAAGGCTTGACTCTAATTTTTAGACTATGCCCCTTGTCCTCAAATCCCCAATCAGCAGAAATAGTTTCTCTCTTTCTACCCTATCTGTTCCCTTTAATATCTTGAAAATTTTGATCAGGTCACCTTCTATATTCTAGGGAATACAACCCAAATTTGTGTAATCTCTCCTCATAACTTAACCCTTGAAGTCCGGTTATCATTCTGGTAAACCTATGCTGCATTCCCTCGAAGGCCAATGTATCCTTCCGAATGTGTGGTGTCCAGAACTGGCAACAGTTCTAACCAAGGTTTTGTTTAGGTAGTTATTCAGATTGGAAGAAGGTAGAAAGTGATGTTTCACAAGGATCAATGCTGAAACCACTGTTATTCATAATTTACATTAAGGATTTGGATTTAGGAACAAGTAACTCAATATCAAAATATACCAAGCTGGGGAGTATAGCTGACACTGAGGAAGAATGCAACATAGTATAAGAAGACATTAGAAAACTTTCAGACTGGGCAGTTAAGTGGCAAACTAATTTTAACATGGATAAATGTGAGGTGGTCACTTTGGTAGGAAAAATAGAAACTTCATCTACACGTTAGAAAGTGAGAAACTGAATGGGGTAGAAGAGGAAAGGGATCTCGGGATATATGTGAACAAATCATTAAAAGCAGCATCGCAGGTCAACAAAGCACTGGGGTTTATTTCTAGGGGTATAGAATTTAAAAATAGTGAAGTTATTGCAGACTTGTTTCGGATCCTGGTTAGGCACTTAGGGCTAGAAATTCCATCGTGCCACCTTTGGCACTAACTTTTGAAAAGGAGAAAAAGTAGCGCCAGGCACGAATGATTCTCTCCTGCGGGGAAATTCAGCTTCAGCCCTCAAAAAGGGAAGTGGAGCGCTAAGTCAAGCACTATTCATGAAGAACGCTAAAGTTCAAGAGCAGGGCGGTAGCGGCAGAGCGCTGAACAATTTGGAGCGCAATGCTAACGGCATCAGAGGCTACTTCCCTCGTTTAAAGGGAAGGGCCAATGATGGTGCACAACCTACTTGTCGGCAGTTCTGCATGGCATGGCGACCTGCGCGACTGCCATTACCGCCCCAAACACTCCCACAAAGTGAAGGGCTTGGACATCTTGCAGCCATGAAACAGCAAAAACTTTGAGCAGGCACCAGACTGGTGCAAATAATGAAGGTTGACCTACCTGGAAACTATTCCCTTTAACTAGCGCTCCCCAAGTGGCCAGCCGAGATGACAACGCCTCCTCTTCCTGCCGATGCTGACGCCTGGCGATACAGCAGGGAACAGGAAGCAAATTCACATCTGGGGCGGTAACGGGGCGCTCCGCACTTTATGATGTCACGATCTGTGAGGCACTAGAGGCCCAGGCGGCAAGTGTTAGTACCAGCGCTAAACCGGCACTGAAGTTCGCGGATGTCGCTGAATTCACCGTGCCAAGTCGCTAACCCCAGGCGCTAATGGGAGGTGCTAAGCAGCCAAATTTTCCCCTCTTAGAGCACTGTGCACAATTCTGGTTTCCATCCTATAAAAAGGAGCAAGTGCAAAAAAAATTTACAAGGCTGATACCAGAACTGAGAGATTACAGCTATCAGGAAAGATTAAACAGGTTGGGGCTGTTTTCTTTAGAGGAAACCTGATAGAGGTCTTTAAAATGGGTTAGATAGCTGGAGAGAGAATGGCCGGAATCTTGCCAACCTGCGAGTGCAGGTTTGGAGGCGGGCCCGCTGTCAAAATGGCCCTGATCCTGCTCTGAGCCCGCCACCGTGTGACTTTCTGATCTGTCAGAGCTGTGTTCGGATCACAGATATGACAGAAAGTGACGGGACAGGTAATTAACATCGTTAAAAGGTATTTAAATGCTCATTAAGAGGCTTAAAAGCAGGCACTTACAATTTTACCAATCTTTTGATGGGTTTGCCATGCCTCGGAGAACAAACCAGGTAAGTTGAGTCGGATTGTCAGTGACTCTCCGTTACTTTGGCTAGTTGACAACTGCAGAACTGTTATGAATGCTACCATTGCACAGCTGTTCACTTTCCAAAGTCAGAAGCTGTAGCCTTCAAGATTTGGAAGAGATTTTTGATCTGTATGCAGTTTGGAAGTGTTTGCACTGAACTCTCTATTCACTGTTATCTCCTTGGAGCAACCTCTCTCACCATTGACATAGCACTTCTGTCATCTCAACCTCACCTGCCATCTATTGCAGTAACATCGGTGCCCTTGAAAAAATCTCACCTTGGTCCTTAGAATCCCACCATGATCAGCCCCAACAGCAACATCACTAAACACACCAGCATCACGACCACCGCCAACTTTCTCCACAATCACCTGATGCTGCACAGTACACAGGGCATCAGCACCTGACCATATTGCTACCCAGGATGCCAGTGATGGCCTCACCATTGTCACATTTACTTCAGCTCTTGCTGTGCACCCTGACTGCCATGTGATGCGCCAGGTTGGCACCACCCCACACCAGCTCCATAAAGAATCCCTACAATGTCCAACCCATTCCTTTCACACTCATCACCATTGTGCAGGGTGCCCTTATGTCTCACCATTCACTACAACTCACTAACCCACTTCCAAATGTGCCCACCAACCTGTCCAAGAACGCAAAGTGCTGAAAATAAAGATTTCAATGTTTGACAATACATTAACATGAATTATACATGAACATTGGCTAAAGGACCAAAGTGCCTACCCTTGTGTTGTTAGTTGGTATGATTGGACAAGGATGAGGGTGAGTGTGAGAGGTGGCTAGTGAAATGGGGAACTGATAATGTAGATAGAGAGAGGTATGGGTGGAGGTGCAAGGTAAGTTGATGTGAGTAAGGATGTGCAGTTGTGGGGTAGGGAAGGCAGAATGATAGGGTGTGATGAGTGGCAGAGCAGGATGAGGTTGAGTGCGGCTTTGTGGTAAAGTTTTGTGATTTACTGAGATCTTGAAAGGTTTGCGCCACTACAGCCTGGACCTCCTGACCAAATCACTGCTTGTGTTCTCCTGTGCAACGTGCAACCAGGCTGCATTGGTGTTCTGGAGAGGTCTCTTCCACCCATGGGAAGGGAAGAGAACCCCCCACCCCCCCTGCATCATGTGACTCCCTCCATAATCATCTGGAGCAAGTCATGGGAGAGCCTGGGTGTAACCTCTGTGCAGTGCTTATCAGTGTTTGCAGGACCTTAATGCTGACAGAAGAACTGTAAAAAGCAATATGGGCATGGTCCCTTTAAGGAAACCGACTGATGACACGTCATCAAATGATGTCATCAGACCAGTTTCCTTTTAATTAGTTTTCCCGCAATCGGGCTTAACAAGCCCAATCATTGGAAGATTCAGGACAGAGAGCGGGCTCGAGTAGGGAGCGGGCTTACCACATGCCACCAACGCCAGCCGCATCGAACCCGCTGCGTGTGGAGAAACCACGGCCAATGTTTCCACTTGTGGGAGAATCCAAAACGAGGGGCCATAAATACAAAATAGTTGCCAATAAATCCAATCACATGAGCATGACACTGATGATGTCAGCGCATTGCTAACGCACCGCCTCGTCGCACCGAATGCCCCTCCCTTTCTCTTAAAGGGGAGGGCTGCTACGATATGAGCAGCACCTTCAGTGCCACCCACTGGGCCACCAGTGAAGGTGTCGGCTGGGCCAGCGGCCCTGCACCCAAGTCGGCCGACACAAAAAAGTTGGATGCCACCATGGCAGCACCTTCCCTTTAAGGATGGCCGGTGCTCTACATCCACCACAGCTTCTCGCACCAAACAGCTGTCAGTGGCAATGCCCTACGCAGACCTCGCCCTCGTGGGGCAATTTCTCCCATGGGGAGATAAGGGGTTGGCACGCACGGTGATGATGTCATAGCGTGGCGCAATGTGAAACCCGCGTAGCCCCAGGGGCAATTTCGGGGGAGCACTCTGTGCGCAGCGCTCGGGCGAAAACCCTTTAGCCCACCCTTATCGCTGGCGCTAACTGGCCCTGCGTAAAGGGGCAATTTTGGCCCCTTTGTCTCTCAGTATTATTTGTCACAGTATTACTTACTCTCAGTATTATTTGTCTCTCAGTATTATTTTTCTCAGTAGTATTTTTTCTGGAAGATTATTTGACTCTCAGTATTATTTCCCTCTGTATTATTTACTCTCAGCATTATTTGATTCTCAGTAGTATTTGTCTTTAATTATTATTTTTCTATCAGAAGAATTTGTCTCTCAATAATATTTACTTTCTCTGTATTACATAATCTCTCAGTATTATTTGTCCCTCAGTATTATTTACTCTCAGTATTATTTCCCTCTGTATTACTCTCTCGGTATTATTTACTGTCACACTGTTATTTATTCTCTTAGCATTATTTGCCTCAGTCATGTTTGCCTCTAATTATTATTTTTCTATCAGAAAAATTTGTCTCTCAATATTTACTTTCTCCATATTCCATAATCTCTCATTATTATTTGTCTCTCAACATTATTTACTCTCAATATTATTTTTCTCAATATTATCTACTCTGTCAATATTATTTGTCTCTCAGTATTATTTCCCTCTATTATTTACTCTCTCCGTATTATTTACTCTCTTACTCTTATTTACTCTCTCAGTATTATTTGTGTCTCAGTATTATTTACTCTTTCAGTATATTTTTCTAACAGTAGAATTTGTCTCTAATATTGGGGGAAAATTGTGGTCAGAGGCTACCTTCGGACGAATGCCTCCAACCCCCAAAGCAATCTATGAAAATACCCGGTGTCCCGGAGGAACGTAGGATTCCGGTTGGAGGCCTCCATTCGCTGTGTTGCATACGGGGAACATGTCCTCCAGATATGGATGTGTATCCTGGAGTCACGTGGGCCTGGACCACCAATCACTATGTAGTATTCTCATTGATAATAAATGGAGCTCCAGTTTTACAAGCTCCCATTACTATCAATGAGAAAACCTCCCTGAAACAAGAAACACAACACAATAAATTAAAAAAAACACCACATATATTTAAAATTCATTGAAATTGAATGAAATTAAATGTTTTAGAAAAAACATTAATGTTTTGAAAATGTTTTTAATGTTTTTTAATAGGGTTAAAAATAAACTTACCTTAATGGACAGTGTAATTAATATAAAAATGAGTAATTATATTTAATTTTTCTATGTTTTTATCTCTAACGCTGGTAAAAGTTAGCTATACGCCTGCTTTTATCAGGCGTAAGGCTTTGAAGGACATTCGCTGGGCAAGAGTTCGGCAAATAGCCCAATCTTTGCTCTGTGGATGTCCTTCCTGCGGGATGCATGCGATCTGTCAAAAGAAACCTTGACAGATCGGAAAAGCCGATTCTTGGCGCATGCGCATCGCGCCCCGAAAACTAGCATTTGCGAGGCCTCACGGGTGTGCGCGCACTGCGCAGGCACATGGCGAGGGCGGAATTTTCGGCCCAATATTTTCTCTTTCAATATTATTTACTCACTCAGTATATCTGTTTCTCCGTATTGTTTTACTATCAGAAGAATTTGTCTCTCAGTGTTGTTTATTCTTCCAGTATTGCTTACTCTCTCAGTATTTATTGTCCCTCACTATTATTTCGTTTCTCAGTATTATTCTTCCATCAGTAGAAATTGTCTCTCAATCATTTTTACACTCTGTTATTTACTCTTTTGATATTATTTACTCTCAGTATTATTTACTCTTTTGTATTATTTGTCTCTAATTAATATATACTTTTCCTATCTCTGTCTCTCAGTATTATATTTCTATCTTGAACAATTAGTCTCTCAATATTATTTACTCTCAGTATTATTTGTCTCTCAGTATTATTTAGTCTCTATATTAATTGTCCCTCACTATTATTTAGTCTCTCAGTATTATTCTTCCATCAGTAGAATTTGTTTCTCAATATTATTTACTCTCAGTATTATTTGTGGCTCATTATTATATACTCACTCATTATTATTTTTCTATCAATAATATTTAGTCTTTCAGTAACACATACTCTCAGTATTATGTGCCTCAGTATTATTTAATCTCTCAGTATTACTTACTGTCACACTGTTATTTACTCTCTCAGTAGAATTGAAGAGAATTTACTGTGATTAAAAGGCTGCATTAGAGGGAGCAGCGTGCGGCCACCCAGCCCGGCCCGGAAATTGGCGCGGTCCCAGCCTGCAAGACCATCAGCAGGCCGGGGCCAATAGAGGGAGCAGCGCGTGACGGCATACCACTGCAGGAGGGCGACGGCTGCGAAGCCAGGTCGCTGATTGCAGTGCGGGCAGGCACAGCAGGCGGGGTGAAGGAGCGGCAAGAGTTTGTAGAGGGAAGTGACCGGGGCCCAGGAGAGGCGTGGGTCTGGGGCCCAGAAGAGGCGAGGGTCCAGGGGCAGCACGAACCAGCCCACACTGCCATATGTGTGCCCGCTCGGTCTGTGCAGCAGAGCTGGTCTCCAGTCATCGTGGGTAATCCTTGCCACTGGACCAAGACCTAGCTCTGTCAAGCCCGTGTGGTGGCTGGTGTGCAACGGCCACCATACGTTAAAAAAATCCACGCACAGGTATCTAAGATGTAGTTCGGGATCTGGAATACTAGGTCCTTCATTGAAACACCTGTGAACTCATTCCTTTTTGGCGTAGAAGCAAGTCATCCTCGCTTCGAGGGACTGCCTATGATGATGATGAATATTTTGTCTCTAATTATTATTTTTCTATCAGAAGAATCTGTCCCTCAATAATATTTACTTTCTCCGTATTACATAATCTTTCAATAGCATTTGTCCCTCTATTATTTACACTCATTATTATTTTTCAAACAGTAGAATTTGTATCTAAATATTATTTTCTCTCAGAATTATTTGTCTCAGTGTTATTTACTCTCTCAGTATTATTTGTGTTGTGTATGCATGCCTGTTTACTGTGTGATGCCTGTAACACTGTATGCAACATTGAATGTACCCTTGTACTGTACACACCTTACCGGTGCACTAGAGGGTGCTGTTGCTGGAGACCCAGAGGTTGCCTGCACACGGCAGTAAACGAAGTATAAAAGGGAACTCACAGCTTGTTGTTGTCACTCAGGAACTGGAATAAAAAGACTGCAGGTCTGCAGAGTTTAAGCACCATACCCTGCCTCGTGGAGTCATTACTAAAGATTCCTACATACATTACAACTGGCGACGAGGATGGGATCACGAACTACACGCTCAACATGTCTAACCTCAGCAACTTTCAGCAATTTACGGAGGGGGAACATTGGGATGCTTTTGTGGAAAGATTGGAACACTTCTTCATAGCCAACGACCTGGACGGGGACACATCGGCCACACTACCGAACAAACGCAGGGCCATCCTGCTTAGCAGTTGTGGGCCCACCATCTACGGTCTCGTCAGGGACTTACTAGCCCCAGAGAAGACAACCACCAAGAGCTATGAGGAACTTGCAACAATCATACAGGAACAACTAAAACCGAAAGAAAGCATCCTCACAGCCAGGCACCGGTTCTACACTTACCGGCGACCTGAGGGCCAAGAAATTGCCAAGTGTGCTGCACACTTAAGAAGACTAGCTGCACCGTGTGAGTTTGGCGACCGCCTTAATGAAGCACTAAGGAACATACTTGTCATCGGAATCGGCCACGAAGGCCTCCTACACATATTGGCTGAGATCATGGTCAACCTGCAGAAAGCAATTCAAGTGAGCCAGGCCTACATGATTTCGGCCAGCGACTCCAGGCGAATACTGACCCATAACTCTAAACCGGCGAGCGCAGTGCACCGCATGGACACTTCTAAAGGCAGAAATGCTGCCCCGAGTCCCGCAATCCTGAGTCCGCCACATGGGACCAACCAGATGGCCCTGTGCTGGCGCTGTGGAGGAAACCACAGGGCCCACCAATGCCACTACAAAAACTATGCATGCAAAGGCTGCAAAGAAAAAGGGCACCTTCAGAGAATGTGCAGAAAAGGCTGCACTCACTTTGTCTCTGATGAGTTGACTAATCGCCGGGGCTCCGACACAGATGAAGATGTAGCTGCTCTAACCCTGGGAGAAGAGTATGGAATCTTTACCTGCTCCACCGGAAGTTGTCCGTGGATGATGGAAGTGGACATCCATGGAGATCTACACAGGGGCAAGCCAGTCTGTGATGAGCCAAAAGACCTTTGAAAAAATTTTGAGGAATCCTGCCACTCGATCAAAACTGTCTCCTGTCCAGGCAAAGCTGCTCACCTACACCAAAGGTAAAATCCAAATCGTTGGCAGTGTAGACGTCCAGGTCTCCCAGGCGGCATGTTGCACAAACTCCCCCTGTGGATTGTAGCCGGTGACGGTCCCACGTTGCTGGGCAGGAATTGGATGAACTGGGTCCACGTCAGGCGAAGTGGTACTGTGGAAGAAAAGAGCACCACAGCCTGCCTGCAGCAAGACCACAGAATGACTGCAGCACCACAAGCATGTGGCAGAAAAGACCACCACAGCTTGCCTGCAACAAAACCACAAAATGGCTGCAACACCACAAGAACGTGGAAGAAAGGAGCACCACAAAATGGCTGCTGCTTGGTGAGCAGCAAACCTGCATTCAAAATGCGAGTCAACATAGAGGAGCATCATGTGACATCGAGCGGCCAATTGGATTTGAAAACTCCCTTAAAGGAGACCAGTAACAAAAAAAATTTAAAGGGGATGTTCCAACTATTTGAGTACACGGACTTTAAAGCTAAAGATGCAATTAAAGGGTGCAAGTATGAAAATGTATGCAATATAACCATGACTTGTGATGCTGGTTTAACTAATGTGACTAATGAGATGAATGCAGGTGTCAGTAAGGTTAAGAACAAGTTTATTATGCTTAACAATAATGATAGAGATTGTGAAATGCTTAATGTAACCATGTCTGTTGAAACCAGGACACCCAAAAGTGATGCAAGTGCGAGAATGTATAATGCAGGCTCAACTATGTGTGATCAGAGCCAAGGTGTCATGTATACCGGTAGGACACTGTCAAAGGACATTGGGTCCTGCAGGACCATGCTAATGCCAATGGAATCCCCCTGTGGGAGACCCACAGGTCCAGCAGGCTATCTGACCATGTAGCCTGGACCTTTGGAATGAATGTGATGCCCCTTGCAGGACACACACACAGGCAGTGGGAGCAGACCCACTACAGGGACAGTGGTCAATGGGCAGCCCAGCCACCACCAATGGCAACCGGCACCAGAGCAGCCCTACAGCCCCTGGCCACCAGGGCCAACACCAGAAGCATGAGGCCAATACCCTCCAGCTTCCCTGGCAAACCCTGGGATGACCTGCCCCTCATCTCCATTGGTGGACAAGGAGCCCACCTAGTCTTGTGGCCCTGCCCACCACCCCAGAACTACCCACATCACAGTGTATACACACCACGCACTGCTGCCATGGCTACCTCCCCGAGGGATCCCACAACAGTGACACCCACTTGGTTTGTGTGTGAGGGAGGAGAAATGTACGAGGCCGGCCTCAAGCACAAGGGTCACACAACCCTCACCACAACCTCACATTGCCCACCACTGATCACCTCCCCTGGTCATGACAACTAGGATATGAAAAATGCTCAAGAGGGAGTATTGTTGTGTATGCATGCCTGTTTACTGTGTGATGTCTGTAACACTGTATGCAACATTGAATGTACCCTTGTACTGTACACACCTTACCAGTACACTAGAGTGTGCTGTTGCTGGAGACCCAGGGGTTGCCTGCACACGGCAGGTAACCCAGTACGAAAGGGAACTCACAGCTTGTTGTTGTCACTCAGGAGCTGGAATAAAAAGACTGCAGGTCTGTAGAGTTGAAGCACCATACCCTGCCTCGTGGAGTCATTACTAAAGGTGCCTACATACACTACAATTTGTCTCTCAGTACTACATACCGTATTTGCCGATGTCACTGCCTGCTGCCAACTTCGGTTGTGTTTTTGCAGTGGCGCAAAGAACTACCGCCTCGCCCTTTACCGCTAGGCGGATCATGACGTCAGTACATCTGCAATGGCTCGCTAGCACCCCTGACAGAAACTTTGTTGCTTGCGCCTCACTTACCGGCTTGGTGGTGAATTTGCTACAGAAAGCTGGCATTCATAACTGATGGTGGCAATGCCGGGGTAGTATATAAAGGGAGTAGCAACCGGGGCACAGAGGTCACAGTGAGTGCTATGTTTTCTCCTAGCTGAGGGCGAGGTGTTGGCGTGCTGCGGCTGTTCAGTATTTACCTTGACGACTACCATTCTGGCTCCATTGACGAGTACCATCTCGCTCTTACCTTCAGCACAGTGATGGGGGCAGAGCTGGCACACCATGTCGTGCCGGGGCGACTACATCAAAGGCGTCGGCCGCAGAGACGGGATATGGCCAATGTGGATCCACGCCTGAGGAGAGGTTGCAGACGTTGGGACAGGAGGCTTTACCCACACCACCCCCCCCACCCCGCCCCAGCCCAGGGTTTATCATGTGCATTCTTTGTACCTTGATATGTCCGAGGAGCAGTGCATAAGTAGATTGTGGTTCCGTAAGGAGGTGGTCATGATGCTCTGCCACCTTCTGCACACTGACTTCGAAGCTCAAACAGCACCAGGACCTCGCTGTCAGTGGCAGTGAAAGTGACAGTAGCGCTGTCCAGGCTCCTGGAGACGATATATGTAACATCTCGCAGTTTGCTGTACATTGTTGTATTCGCCAGGTGACGACGCTCTCTACAGCTGATGAATGGACGACATAAAGTTCAGCATGTCCAGGGAGTGTTCCTGTGGCTTTGCCAGGATAGCGGGCTTCCCCATGGTTCAGGACACCCTGCCACACAATGGGGAGGTGTTTCACAATTGCAAGAGCTGCCACTCCCTCAACGTCCAGTTGGTGTGCGCCCACAGGCAAATGATCCTCACTGTGAATGCCCGCTATCCTGGAAGCTGCCACAATTCCTTCATCCTGTGAGAGACCAGTGTGCCACGACTGTTCCAGGCAACACAAGCGGAGCGCAGCTGGCTGCTCGGCGACAAAGGATATTGTCTAACCACCTGGCTGATGAAACCCCTCCGCAACTCCACCACCCCCGCCGAGCAGTGCGACAACCGCAGCTATGCTGCCACTAGGACCATGATAGAGCAAAGTATCAGGATGCTGAAGCAGCGTCTCCGCTGCCTTGACCGTTCTGGAGGGAGCCTTCAGTACTCCCCTGATAGAGTGTCCATCTTCACCGCTGTGTGCTTCATGCTCCACACACTGGCCATCATGAGGGGCCAGCCATTGCCACCAGGGATGGCAGCTGCACCTCAAGAGGATGAGAACGATGAGGAGGAAGACGAGAAGCATCAGCCACGGAGGAGGCAGCCTGAGACTGTTGCTGCTGCATGAGCAGCTCGTCAGAGACTCATTGCACAGTGATTCCAGTAAATGATGCAACACCAGCCAAGTGGCCAGCCTATTCACATGGTGATGTGCTGAAGAGATCGCGCCCCACTCGCCAACCCTCTATGTATATAAATCTCACCACAATAATGTTGATACACTCATAATAAAGGATGAAACTGAGTACTGTGTACAATGAGCAAGTGTGACCTTAGCTCCTTTAATAAGACTCCAGAGTGTAGGTACCTCGTGGGTGGCCTGCGTATATACAGTGCTCCAAAGGGCTGCTGGGATCCCTTGGGACTCCAACAGGTAGGCCCTCTGGTGGTAGTATGATACAGGTTGCACGGGGTGAAATCTGGGGCTTTTCTCTCCCTTGTCGATCGTCTCAATACAAATGCGGGTGGGGGTGAGTTGCTTAGTTCTTCACTGGGCTGCTGGGCAGTTGGCCTTGCCGGGTTGCTGGGGATGGTGAGTTCGGCTTCGTGGTCAACCATGATGTCGGTTGCCACTTGTGTGTGTGTTGGAGGGTCAAAGTTGTTGGTGTCTTCTTCGGGTTGTCTGTAGCTGTTGTTGAACCGCAATTTGATTTGGTCCAAATGTTTTCTGCACGTTAGTCCATTGGCCAATTTGTCCTGAAACACCCTACTCCTCTCTTTGGCTATGATCGTGCCAGCGAGCCATTTGAGACCATGTCCATACTTGAGTACTTGAGGGTCCTTGACCTCAATGTTGCGTGACAAATTTGCGCGGTCATGGTACACACTTTGTTGATGCCGCCTGCCCTCAACGTGATCATGGAGATCAGGGTGGATAAGAGAGAGCCTTGTTTTGAGTGCCCTTTTCATGAGCAGCTCGGCTGGGGAACCCCGGTGAATGAGTGGGGTCTGGTGCGGTAGCTGAGCAGCACTCGGGATAATCGGGTCTGCAGGGAGCCTTCCGACACGCGTTTCAAGCTTTGCTTGATGGTTTGAACTGCCCGTTCTGCCTGGCTGTTGGATGCGGGCTTGAACGGGGCAGATGTGACGTGCTTGATCCCATTGCGTATCATGAGTTCCTTGAATTCAGCACCGGTGAAACACAGCCCATTGTCGCTGACTAGGACATTAGGCAAGCCATGCGTGGCAAACATGACCCGTAGGCTTTCAATGGTGGCTGTGGACGTGCTTACAGACATTATTGCACATTCAATCCATTTTGTGTAAGCATCCACGACAACCAAGAACATTTTGCCTAGAAATGGGCCCGCATAGTCGACGTGGATCCTCGACCACGGTTTGGAGGGCCACGACCACAAACTTAGTGGTGCATTGCTCAGCTGAGAGCAAGTGTTGCACTGGTGCACGCATGACTCTAAATCTGAGTTGATGCCGGGCCACCACACATGGGATCTGGCTATGGCTTTCATCATTACAACGCTTGAGTGGGTGCTGTGCAGTTCTCAAATGAACGTAACTCTGCCTTTCTTGGGCAAGACCACGCGATTACCCCACAACAGACTGTCTGCCTGCAGGGACATTTCATCTTTGCGCCTATGGAACGGCTTAATCACCTCCTGCTGGGACACTGGACCAGCTCCCATGGAGGACACAGTTTGTTTTACCAAAGACAGTAATGGATCCTGGCTGGTCCAGGTCCTGATCTGGCGGGCTGTAATGGGTGTACTTTTCGTTTTTGAATGCATCCATCACCATGAGCAAGTCCACAGACTGTGCCATTTCCACCCCGGTGGTGGGCAATGGTAGCCGACTGAGAGCATCAGCACAGTTCTTTTTGCCCAGTCAGTGGAGGATTACATAGTTGTATGCCGACAGTGTGAGCGCCCATCTTTGGATGCGGGCAGAGACATTGGTGTTAATCCCTTTGCTCTCAGAGAACAGCGATATGAGCGGCTTGTGGTCAGTTTCAAGTTCAAACTTGAGGCCAAACTGCTGCATTTTTTTTATCCCGTAAACGCACGCCAGAGCCTCTTTTTCAATCATGCTGTAGGCCCTTTCGGCCTTGGACAAACTCCTGGACGCATAAGTGACCGGTTGCAAAATCCCCAATTCATTAGCCTGTTGTAACACACACCCGACCCTGTATGACGACGCATCGCAAGCTAGCACTAATGTTTTACAAGGGTTATACAGGACAAGCAATTTGTTTGAACACAACAGATTTCTAGCTTTCTCAAAGGCAGCCTCTTGTGAATTCCCCCATACCCAGTCGTCTCCCTTGCACAGTAGCACATGTAGGGGTTCTAGCAGGGTGCTTAACCCAGGTAGGAAATTACCGAAATAATTAAGGAGTCCCAGGAATGACCGCAGCTCATCACGTTCTGTGGTCTCGGCGCATTCTTGATGGCCTCCATCTTGGCGTTGGTGGGTCTGATGCCGTCTGCTGTGATTCTTCTTCCAAGAACTCGACCTCCAGCACCAGGAAAACACACTTCGAGCGTTTCAACCTGAGTCCAATGCGATCCAACCGACTAAGAACCTCTTCCAGATTCTTCAAGTGCTCAATGATGTCCCGACCTGCAATCAGTATGTCGTCCTGGAAAACCACGGTGCGGGGAACAACTTTAGCAGGCTCTCCATGTTCCATTGGAAGATTGCCACGGCCGATCGAATCCTGTTATAGATGAACAGACCTTTGTGCGTGTTGATGCAGGTGAGGCCTTTCGAAGACTCCTCCAGCTCCTGTGTCATGTAGGCCGAGGTCAGGTCCAACTTGGTGAACATCTTCCCTCCAGCCAGCGTCGCAAATAGGTCGTCTGCCTTGGGTAGCGGGTACTGCTCCTGCAGCGAAAAACGGTTAATTATTACTTTATAGTCCCCACAAATTCTGAACGTGCCATCCTCTTTAAGTACCGGGACAATCGGACTAGCCCACTCGTTGAATTCCACCAGCTCGATGATGCCTTCTCTCTGCAGCCTGTCCAGCTCAATTTCCACTTTCTCATGCATCATATATGGTACCGTCCGTGCCTTGTGGTGGATGGGTCACATAGCGGGAAACAAATGGATCTGCACTTTCGCCCCCGAGACGCTTCCAATGCCTGGCAATGATGGAAATCTGGGCAGAACCTGGGCACATGAGGTATCATTGACAGACGAAAGCGCTAGGATGTTGTCCCAGTTCCAGCCGATTTTTCCCAGCCAGCTTCTGCCATTTAGTGTGGGGCCATCCCCTGGCATGATCCACAGTGGGAGTTCGTGTACTGCTCCATCATAGGAGATTTTGATCCTGCATTGCCAATTACAGGGATTAGTTCCTTGGTGTAAGTCCTTAGTTTGGTGTGAATGGGGCTGAGCTTAGGCCTGTCTGCCTTGTTGCACCACAGCCTGTCAAAGGCCTTTTTACTCATTATGGACTGACTTGCACCCGTGTCCAGTTCCATAGATACTGGAATTCAGTTCAGTTCAACTTTCAACATTATTGATGGACATTTTGTGGTGCATGTGTGTACCCCGTATACTTCTGCCTCCTTGGTACGAGTCTCCAATTCAGCCTGATCCACAATGGCTCAATCTTCCTCTGCAACGTGGTAGTTTGCAGGGTTTGCAGGGTTTGCAGCTCGCCTGCACATTCGCTGGAGGTGTCCCATTGTTCTGCAGCCATTGCACACATAGTGCTTGAAGCGGCATTGATGGGCCTGATGATCACCTCCACAACGCCAACAAGGTGTTAACTGCCTCGCATTAACGATTGATGGTGGACTCTGGGTCATCTGAGGTCGTGCAGCAGCAGCCGACTTTCTGCCATGTGTACTCCTGCTCGCAAATGACGTTACTTTATGCACAGTACTGGCCGAAACATCTTTACTCTGCGAAATCTGTTTGGTGTTGTCGCTGGTGGGCATAAATGCCTGGGCTATCGTTGTGGCTTTGCTTAGATTCAGAGTTTCAACAGTCAACTGTTTGCGAAGGATTACCTCATGGCCAATGCCCTGTACAAAAAAGTCTCTTAGCATTTGTTCTAGGAATCCCTCAAATTCGCAATGTCCAGTTCAGCGCCATAGCTCGCCACTTCCTGGCCCTCCGACCGTTGACACGTGTAGAACCGATATCTCGCCATCAAAACGCTCTCCTTAGGATTTAGGTGTTCCCGGACCAGCATACACAATTCTTCATAGGATCTAGTTGCTGGTTTTACCAGAGTAAGAAGATTCTTCATGAGGCCATAGGTTGTTGCCCCACAGACAGTTAGGAGGATCGCTCTTCGTTTGGCAGCGTTCTCGTCCCCTTCCAGCTCGTTGGCCACAAAGTATTGGTCGAGTCTCTCCACAAAGGTCTCCCAATCATCCCTTCTGAGAACTTCTCCAGCAAACTAACTGTCCTTTGCATTTTCATGTGGTTGTTCGTTACCTCATCGCCAATTGATACACTCATAATAAAGGATGAAACTGAATACTGTGAACAATGAGCAAGTGTGACCTTAGCTCCTTTAATAAGACTCCAGAGTGCAGGGACCTCCCAAGGGATGCTGGGACTCCAACATGTAGCCCCTCCGGTGGTGGTGTGATACAGATTGGAAAGGGTTAAATACATAACAGTAACCCTCAAGCAAGTGCAACTATATACAAAAAAACAACCCTCCTGTCTGAAATAACAACACAACAGGCGTGAACAAAATTGCTTGAACCAGCCTTCCACACACAATTACGATTAAACACCAACAACTATATACACGTTTTAATATTCCAATAAGGCCCCCAGATATGGCCATGATGAGTCCTTAGTGGGATTTTCTCACATATTTCACACCCCTTCCCTTTTCCCCCCTCCCACGCCTATTGCTCCTGCTTAATGGGGTCACATTGCCTGCAGCATGGCTGGTTGAAGGCTTCTCCGTCTGTGATGCAGGAGACTAATGACGGTATAGCAGGACGTCCCTGACTAGCTCTAGCCCTGCAAGGCCCGGCTGCGGACTGCACCACCTCAACATGGGCGGCAGCAGTTTCGGCTGCATGGGGTGCAGACAGCGGCAGGTGCAAAGGCAAAGTGGCAGTGGTGGGAGCCGGAATGATGTCCACCTGAGAGAGGACGTCACGTTCCATGTCGACCGAAATGGTGCCATTCCCCCGGGGCAGAGCCTCAGCATCTGAAGCAATCTGGTGGAGCTCAGATTGTTGGCCTGCTTCGGCTCCATAGCTCCACTTTGGACTACTGGGGACCCACACATGATGGCAGCAGTCAGTGCTTGCGTGGTTTCAATGTATCAGAGCAGAGTGAGTCTGTATCAGTGCAGACAGCGCATTGATGCCACCACGCACTGGCAGCATGCAGGCCTAGCGTGGCTTTGGCTTGGTGTCAATGGCTACTGCCACATCAACCATGGCACGCACCATCATGTCTGGGACCCCATGGTCACTTGTGGCTTGCAACATCTGTTGGTATCTACCGAGGATGGGCTCCATGAGCTGCTGAGTGACAAGGGCAAATCTTGAGGCAGACTCCTCCATCCTTACATCAAATGCATCCAGGCTCTTGGGCACCCCTACTAATACACCCAACAGATCGCTGTGCATTCTCAAAGATACTCTTGTGAGCATCACTCGGGTGTGCACTCGCCCTTCGGGGAGTTGGCCCCCAAGTTTTCCTTCCACTCTGGCGTTGCTGCAGGACACTGGGTCCCAGAGCATCACCCATTTCCAAGGCCCCGACCATGCCCTCATCCACGGAGGTGCTGGCCCCATTAGCTGAGGCCCGCTGTCGCCTCGGTGACTGGGAGAGAGGTGTCCACCTCTTCATCCTCATCTCCACCATCGCCAGCAATCGAGGCTCATGGAAGGCTCCTGTGCCTCTGACTCATTATCGGAAAACACAAAGCCAGAGAAGAGTGGTTACCCGCAGGGGAGGGGGTCAGAAATGGAACATTTTTTGAAATGCCAATTTCCTGGAAATTGGGGAAGGGTTGTGGTGCCAAGGCTAAGTGGTCTGATAGAAGATGCAAAGGTCCTCAAAATACCATCACTGTTGTGTATGGCGAACGAGTCAGACTGAACGCTGTGAGCTCAAAGTAAAATGGGACCTTAGTCTTTTATTGCAAGTCTCTCGAGTGCCTCTCCAACCTGTGAAGCCTCCTTAAATACCTGTTCTCCCAAGGGATTATGGGCTCCCTTGGAACTCCAGGGGATGGGCCCTCTGGTGGCTGTACAGATTAAATATAAGTCCACATATATAACAACACTGCCCCCCCAGAGTCAACAGCGTAACTATTTACAATGTGAGTTGATCCGGGGCCCTTCTTGCCCTGGTTGATCGTCTCGGTGTGAAAGCTGGTGTTGTTGAATCATTTGTTGGGCCCTTGCTGAGCTGCTGTGCAGCTGGCCTTGCTGGGCTGCCTGGTGTGTTGTGCCCTGCAGGGCTGCTGTGGATGATGGGTTCTGCTTCGTGGTCAATCGTGGTGCCGGTTGCCACTGGTGTGTATGTTGGAGGATCAAAAAAGGTAGGGTCCAAAGTGAGTTGCTCAGGGTAGTCCGTGAATCTGAGTTTGATTTAGTCCAAGTGTTTCCGGTGAATGAGTCCATTTGAAAGTTTGACCCGAAACACTCTGCTACCCTCTTTGGCCACGACAATGCCAGGAAGCCACTTGGGACCTTGTCCATAATTTAATACAAATACGGGATCATTGATTTCAATCTCGCGTGACACATTTACGCTATCATGGTATGCACTTTGTTGAAGCTGCCTGCTCTCTACCATTTCATGTAGATCAGGGTGAACTAATAAGAGCCTTGTCTTCAGTGCTCTTTTCATGAGCAGTTCAGCAGGTGGGATCCCAGTGAGTGAGTGGGGTCTCATGCAGTAGCTAAGCAGGACTCAGGATAGGCGAGTCTGCAGTGAGCCTTCAGTTACCCTCTTCAAACCTTGCTTGATGGTTTGCACTGCTCTATCTGCCTGACCATTGGATGCTGGTTTAAACGGGGCAGATGTGACATGTTTGATCCCGTTACGGGTCATGAATTCTTTGAACTCAGCACTGGTAAAACATGGCCCATTGTCGCTCACCAGGACATCGGGTAAGCCATGAGTGGCAAACATGGCCCGCAGGCTTTCAGTAGTGGCAGCGGACGTGCTAGCCGACATTATCTCACATTCAATCCACTTGGAGTGCGCGTCTACAAACACAAGGAACATTTTACCCAAGAACGGGCCTGCATAGTCGACGTGTACCATAGACCACGGTTTGGAGGGCCAAGACCATAAACTTAGCAGCGCCTCCCTGGGAACATTGCTTAACTGTGAGCATGTATTACATCTGTGAACGCAGGACTCTAAGTCTGCATCGATACCGGGTCATCACACGTGGGATCTGGCTACCGCTTTCATCATTACGATGCCTGGGTGGGTACTGTGGAGGTCATTGATGAAAGTGTCTCTACCCTTTTTGGGGACCACTACTCAATTGCCCCACAGAAGGCAGTCTGCCTGTATAGACATTTCATCTTTGCGCTGCTGGAACGGCTTTATCTCTTCCTGCATTTCCACTGGGACACTGGACCAGCTCCCGTGAAGCACACAGCTTTTGACTGGAGATAATAAGGGGTCCTGGCTTGTTTTGATCTGCCGGGCAGTGACGGGTGATTGCTCACTCTCAAATGCTTCCATAACCATGGCTAGATCTGCGGGCTGTGCCATTTCCACCCCCGTGGTGGGCAAAGGCAGTCTACTGAAAGCATCGGTGCAGTTTTCTGTGCCTGGCCTGTGGCGGATGGCGTAGTTGTATGCGGACAATGTGAGAGCCCATCTCTGGATGCGGGCCGATGCGTTGGTGTTGATCCCTTTACTCTCAGAAAACAGGGATATAAGTGGCTTATGGTCAGTTTCCAATTCGAATTTTTGCCCAAACAGGCATTGATGCATTTTCTTTACCCCATAGACACACGCTAACGCTTCTTTTTCAATCATGCTGTAGGCTCTCTCAGCCTGAGACAGACTCCTGGATGCTAAGGAACCGATTGCAGTTTCCCGAAATCATTAGCTTGTTAAAATACACACCCAACGCATCACATGCTAGTGCCAAACGCTTACATGGATCAGACAACACAAGCAATTCGTTTGAGCAGAACAATTTTCTCGCTTTTACAAAGGCATTTTCTTGGCTTTTGCCCCAAACCCATTCGCCTTCTTTTCAAAGTAAGACATATAGTGGTTCTAGCAGTGTGCTGAGACCCGGTAAGAAGTTACCAAAATAATTCAAGAGTCCCAGAAATGACCACAGCTCCGTCACGTTCTGTGGCCTCGGTGCGTTCTCGATTGCCTCCGTCTTTGCGTTGGTGGGCCTGATGCCGTCCGCCGCAATCCTCCTTCCCCACAACTCCACTTCAGGCACCAGGGAAACGCATTTTGAGCATTTTAACCTGAGCCCCACGCGGTTGAGTCAACTAAGAACCTCCTCCAGGTGCTGCAGATGCTCGACACGATTCCGACCTGTGATCAAGATGTCCTCCTGGAAGACCATGGTGTGCGAGACCGACTTCAGTAAACTTTTCATGTTTCTCTGAAAGATCGTCGCCACCGATTGGATTCCAAACGGGCATCTGTTATTAAAAAAAAGACCTTTGTGCGTGTTGATGCAGGTGTGGGCCTTCGATGATTCCTCCAGTTCCTGTGTCATGTAGGCTGAAGTCAGATCCAGCTTCATGAATGTCTTTCCTCCCGCCAGCGTTGCAAAGAGGTCGTCGGCCTTTGGTAGTGGGTGTTGGTCCTGTAGGGAGAAACGATTGATAGTTACTTTGTAATCGCCATAAATTCTGACGGTGCCGTCTCCCTTGAGGACTGGCCCACTCGTTGAACTCGATCGATGAAATGATGCCCTCTCTTTGCAGCCGGTCTAGCTCGATCTCTACCCTTTCTCTCATCGTGTACGGTACTGCTCTCGCCTTGTGATGGATGGGTCGCACCCACGGAATTAAGTGGATCTGCACTTTTACTCCTGGAATTTCCCGATGCCTGGTTCGAACAGCGAAGGAAATTTATTTAAGACCTGGGCACACAAAGTTTCATCAGTAGGCAACAGCGCTCGGACATCGTCCCAGTTCCAGCGTATCTTTCCCAGCCAGCTCCTGCTGAGCAGCATGGGACCATTGCCTGGTACCACCCAGAGTGCTTGTGCACCGCTCCATCATAGGAGACCTTTACGGTAGCACTGCCGATTACAGGAATCAGTTCTTTAATGTAAGTTCTTAGTTTCGTGTGAACTGGAGTTAAGACTGGCCTTGAGGCCTTGTTGCACCACAACATTTCAAAGTCTTTTTGCCCATGATGGACTGGCTTGCACCCGTGTCCAGCTCCATTGACACCAGGAGTTCATTTAGTTCAACATTCAGCATTGTCAGGGGACAACTCATGGTGATTGTGTACACCCCATGTACCTCTGTCTCCTCTATCTGAGGCTCTGGTTTGTCGTGATCCTCTGTGGATCTGTCCTCCTCTGCAACATGGTGGTTTGCAGGTTTAACAGACTTTGCAGCTCGCCTGCACACTTGTTGGAGGTGTCCCATTGTTCCACAGCCCTAGCAAATGTACTCTTTGAATCGGCATGAATGGAAACGATGATCACTCCCGCAGCGCCAACAAGATGTTAATGGCCTTGCATTCATCACCCTTAATGGTGGACTCTGAGTCATCTGCGGACGTGCAGCTGCAGGTATGTGTGACCTGCCCTGTACGTTACGATTCAAAAACAACATCACTTTGTTCACAGTACTTGTAGCAGCACTTGTGTGCTGAGAGATTTGCTTCATATTGTCACCGGTGGCGATGAACACCTGGGCTATCGCTATGGCCTTACTCAAGGTTGGGGTCTCTACAGTCAAAAGTTTGCGAAGTATGGTTTCATAGCCAATGCCAAGGACGAAAATGTCTCTAAGCATGTGCTACAAATGTCCTTCAAAGTCGCAATGTCATGCAAGGCATCATAGCTCGGCGACATAACTCGCCACTTCCTGGCCTTCAGAACTTTTGTAGGTGTAGAACCGGTACCTCGCCATGAGAACGCTTTCCTTCGGGTTCAAATGCTCTCGGACCAGTGTGCACAAATTGTCATACGATTTCTCCGTGGGTTTCACTGGAGTTAACAGATTCTTTATGAGACCATACGTTGGTGCCCCACAGATGGTGAGGAGGATCGCCCTTCGTTTGGCAGCGCTCTCTTCCCCATCTAGCTCGTTGGCCACGAAGTATTGGTCGAGTCACTCCACAAAAGTTTCCCAATCATCTCCCTCCAAAAATTTCTCCAGGATGCCCACTGTTCTCTGCATCTTTGTGTTCGCTATCTGTATTTCATTGCCATTTGTTGTGTATGGAGAAAGAGTCAGACTGAACACTGTGAGCTCAAAAGTAATGTGTCTTTTATTGCAAGTCTCCAGAGTGCCTCTCCAACCTATGAAGCCTCCATAAATACCTGTGCTCCCAAGGGATTTTGGTTTCCCTTGGGACTCCAGGGGATGAGCCCTCTGGTGGTTGTACAGAGTAAATACAAGTCCACATATATAACAATCACTGTCCCCAGGGTGGCTGAGCCTCACCAGCCACCACCGCACCCAGTTGTGTGCCCATGAGGGCGGACATGCAGTCCTCCACCTCATGGAGGTCATGGAGGTCAGGCTCCCCTCCTCCGATCCATAATTATGAGCTAGCTTGGCCTGCAAGAAGAAGCCAAACGTCTGAGTTAGTGTGCTTCTGTCCATTCTATAAAGGCCCAGCAACTGAGAGAGGCGCAGCGTAGAGTCGGGAGGCGGTGCAGGACGTCGGAGAGGCCAGCTGGTGCAGCTGGAGGGAGAGAAAGCAAAAAAGGAGTAGAAAGAAATCGAAAGGAGACTTCACAGGCAAGGGGGTAAGTGATTGTCTGGTGATTGGTGAGTAGTTTTTCTTTATCAGTAGGTAACCTTTATCATTGCTGTTGCCAAATTAAGTTAATCTAGGGGTTAAGTCATGGCAGGAGTGCTCGGACATGGGCCATGCTCCTCCTGTGCTATGTGGGAAGTCAGGGACGCTCCAAGTGTCCCTGATGTCTAAATGTGCAGGAAGTGTATCCGGCTGCAGCTCCTGAATGTTGCGGCACTGGAGCTGCGGGTGGATTTACTCTGGAGCGTCCGCGACACTGAGGATATCGTGAATAGCACGTTTAGTGAGTTGGCCATACCACAGGTAAAGGTTACACAGCCAGATAGGGGATGGGTGACCAACAGGAAGAGCAGTGGAAGGAAGGTAGTGCAGGGGTCCCCAGCAGTCATCACCCTGCAAAACAGACACACCGTTTTGGGTACTGTTGAGGGGGATGACTCATCAGGGGAGAGCAGCAGCAGCCAAGTTCATGACACCGAGCTATTGTGGTTGGGGATTCTATTGTAAGGTGAATAGGTAGATGTTTATGCGGCCGCAAGCGGGATGAGGTCCTACAAGAGGAATTTAGGGAGCTAAGAGCTAAATTAAAAAGTAGGTCCTCAAAGGTAGTAATCTCAGGATTGCTACCAGGGCCACGTGCTCATCAGAGTAGGGATAACAGGATAGCTCAGAGGAATGGTGCAGAAGGGAGGGTTTCAAATTCTTGGGACATTGGAACCGGTTCTGGGGGAGGTGAGACCAGTACAAACCAGAGGGTCTGCACCTGGTCAGGACCGGAACCAATGTCCTAGGGGGAGTGTTTGCTAGTGCTGTTGGGGAGGGGTTAAACTAATATGGCAGGGGGATGGGAACCTATGCAGGGAGACAGAGGGAAGTAGAATGGGGGCAGAAGCAAAAGATAGAAAGAAGAAAGTAAAAGTGGAGGGCAGAGAAACCCAAGGCAAAAAGCAAAAAGGGCCACATTGCTGCAAAATTCTAAAGGGGCAAAGGGTGTTAAAAAGACAAGCCTGAAGGCTCTGAGTCTCAATGCGAGGAGCATTCGTAATAAGGTGGATGAATTAACTGCGCAGATAGCTGTTAACGGATATGATGTAATTGGGATTACGGAGACATGGTTCCAGGGTGACCAAGCCTGGGAACTCAAAATCCAGGGGTATTCAACATTCAGGAAGGATAGACAGAAAGGAAAAGGAAGTGGGGTGGCGTTGCTGGTTAAAGAGGAAATTAACGCAATAGTAAGGAAGGACATTAGCTTGGATGATGTGGAATCGGTATGGGTGGAGCTATGGAATACCAAAGGGCAGAAAACGCTAGTGGGAGTTGTGTACAGACCACCAAACAGTAGTAGTGAGGTGGGGGATAACATCAAACAAGAAATTAGGGATGAGTGCAATAAAGGTACAGCAGTTATCATGGGTGACTTTAATCTACATATTGATTGGGCTAACCAACTTGGTAGCAATGCGGTGGAGGAGGATTTCCTGGAGTGTATTCGGGATGGTTTTCTAGGCCAATATGTCGAGGAACCAACTCGAGGGCTGGCCATCCTAGACTGGGTGATGTGTAATGAGAAAGGACTAATTAGCAATCTTGTTGTGCGAGGCCCCTTGGGGAAGAGTGACCATAATATGGTAGAATTCTTTATTAAGATGGAGAGTGACACAGTTAATTCAGAGACCAGGGTGCTGAACTTAAGGAAAGGTAACTTCAATGGTATGAATCGTAAATTGGCTAGAATAGACTGGCGAATGATACTTAAAGGATTGACGGTGGATAGGCAATGGCAAACATTTAAAGATCACATGGATGAACTTCAACAATTGTACATCCCTGCCTGGAGTAAAAATAACACGGGGAAGGTGGCTCAACCATGGCTAACAATGGAAATTAAGGATTGTGTTAAATCAAAGAAGAGGTATAAAAATTGGCCAGAAAAAGCAGCAAATCTGAGGACTGGGAGAATTTTATAATTCAGCAGAGGAGGATAAAGGGTTTAATTAGGAGGGGGAAAATAGAGTATGAGAGGAAGCTTGCTGGGAACATAAAAACTGACTGCAAAAGCTTCTATAGATATGTGAAGAGAAAAAGATTAGTGAAGACAAACGTAGGTCCCTTGCAGTCAGATTCAGGTGAATTTATAATGGGGAACAAAGAAATGGCAGACCAGTTGAACAAATACTTTGGTTCTGTCTTCACGAAGGAAGACACAAATAACCTTCCGGAAATACTCGGGGACCGAAGGTCTAGTGAGAAGAAGGAACTGAAGGAAATCCTTATTAGGTGGGAAATTGTGTTAGGGAAATTGATGGGATTGAAGGCCATTAAATCCCGGGGCCTAATAGTCTGCATCCCAGAGTACTTAAGGAAGTGGCCCCAGAAATAGTGGATGCATTGGTGATCATTTTCCAACAGTCTATCGACTCTGGATCAGTTCCTCTGGACTGGAGAGTAGCTAATGTAACACCACTTTTTAAGAAAGGAGGGAGAGAGAAAACGGGTAATCATAGATTGGTTAGCCTGACATCAGTAGTGGGGAAAATGTTGGAATCAATTATTAAAGATGAAATAGCAGCGCATTTGGAAAGCAGTGACAAGATCGGTCCAAGTCAGCATGGATTTATGAAAGGGAAATCATGCTTGACAAATCTTCCAGAATTTTTTTGAGGACGTAACTAGTAGAGTTGACAAGGGAGAACCAGTGGATGTGGTGTATTTGGACTTTCAGAAGACTTTTGACAAGGTCGCACACAAGAGGTTGGTGTGCAAAATTAAAGCACATGGTATTGGGGTAATGTACTGACGTCGATAGAGAACTGGTTGGCAGACAGGAAGCAGAGAGGTGGGATAAATGGGTCCTTTTCAGAATGGCAGGCATTGACTAGTGGGGTCATAAATTAAATAAAAACTGTGCGAAAATCGATAGTAACAAATCACTTGATTTTGAGATAATTTATTGCACCAACAATGAAGAGCTCTTTACAATATACATTAATGATTTAGATGAAGGAATTGAATGTAATATCTCCAAGTTTGCAGATGACACTAAGCTGGGTGGTGGTGTGAGTTGTGAGGAGTACGCTAAGAGGCTGCAGGGTGACTTGGACAGGTTAGGTGAGTGGGCAAACGCATGGCAGATGCAGTATAATGTAGATAAATGTGAGTTTAACCACTTTGGTGGCAAAAACACAAAGGCAGAATATTATCTGAATGGCGGCAGATTAGGAAAAGGTGAGGTGCAATGAGACCTGGGTGTCATGGTACATCAGTCATTGAAAGTTGGCATGCAGGTACAACAGGCGGTGAAGAAGGCAAATGGTAGGTTGGCCTTCATAGCTAGGGGATTTGAGTATAGCAGCAGGAAGGTCTTCCTGCAGTTGTACCGGGCCTTGGTGAGGCCTCACCTGGAATATTGTGTTCAGTTTTGGTCTCCTAATCTGAGGAAGGATATTCTTGCCATCGAGGGAATGCAGCGAAGCTTCACCAGACTGATTCCCGGGATGGCAGTACTGACATATGAGGAGAGACTGGATCAACTGGGCCTGTATTTACTGGAGTTTAGAAGGATGAGAGGGGATCTCATAGAAACATATAAAATTCTGATGGGACTGGACAGGTTAGATGCAGGAAGAATGTTCCCGATGTTGGGGAAGTCCAGAATCAGGGGTCATAGTCTAAAGATAAGGAGTAAGCCATTTAGGACTGAGATGAGGAGAAACTTCTTCACTCAGAGAGTTGTTAACCTGTGAAATTCCCTACCACAGAGAGTTGTTGATGCCAGTTCATTGGATATATTCAAGAGGGAGTTAGATATGGCCCTTACGGCTAAAGGGATCAAGGGACATGGAGAGAAAGCAGGAAAGTGGTACTGAAGGAATGATCAGCCATGATCTTATTGAATGGTGGTGCAGGCTCGAAGGGCCGAATGGCCTACTTCTGCACCTATTTTTTATGTTTCTATGTTTCTATCTGTCTGAAGTACCTTGCATAGTTGACTAAGTGTTACTGTGTGGTAGCCTTCAGATGTCATTATAACTCTGAATAGTTGCGCATGCTTGGTGTGGCAATGCTGGGATTTAGGGGCCACCACCTAAGAGTTAAGGTAAGGCGATCATCTTCCATATGCATCTGAAGACTGAGAAGGTAACAAGACGAGGGGTGGTTCTCAACAGCGGAGCAGGATGGAGAACTGTGCTTGCAGACCCAGGATGTGGCTGAGGCTGCAAACGCGAACATTGCATCTGTGCTCACCAACGAAGAGCATCGGGGCCTAGACATACTGATTGAGGAGAGACTGCACAAACTATACATTGTGCTCAGAGTATGGCATGCTAAGGTTCATGTAAAAGATACTCACCCTGATGACCCGCGTCAGGTCGTTAAACTGTTTGCGACACTGCATTACTGTGCTGGGCACCGTGTTCCTCGCGAACAATTGCTGTGCCACCGCCCTCCATGAACAGTGAAAGGGCTGTGGCTCTGGTCTCCTGCCAGTATCTGTCCGCAGCAATTCCCATCGCCTCTCCACAGCGTCGAGGAGTGCCTCCACGGCAGGGTCGGAGAACTGGTGAGAATACTGACGACCTGTCACCTCTGCTATCCTCCCCCTCTGAGTAAGAGTGAGCAGGCAGCGATGACCAGTATGAGGTTGTGCCGCATCATATAACTGCCTCAATTGAATCCAGATGCTGCAAGTATGTCTGTTACGCAACTTCAAATGCAGAATACCGCTCTGAGTTTATTGTTCCAGTTATCGCTGTTTACTGCTCCATTTCCTTCTTTAGATGGTAAAATTGAATTTTGCGGTAGACGCCGGTAAATACCGCCAGGCAGTAAAAATACCAACCAGGTGGGGTTACTGTTATGTATGTATGTAAACCTTACCAAAATGTAAGACTTGCCACTAGAGGGCACACCTGTGGGAGACCTAAGAGTCACCTGTGCACCCTGAGGCAAGCAGGTATAAAAGGTGATTCACCATGCTGCTTCCCCACTCTGGAGTCTGACTAAAGAGACCAAGGTCACAACAGTTTGAGCTTGCAATACAGTCCTGTGGATTTATTCTGAACATAACAGTTACCGCCTCTAAATGGGCGTTATCGAATTTCAGCCCCTTAGTCTCTCAATATTATTTACTCTCTCAGTATTAATTGCCTCACAGTGTTATTTACTCTTTCAGTATTATTTGTCCCTGAGTAGTATTTATCACTCAATATTATTTACTCATTCAGCATTATTTCGGCAAGAAATTCATGACCTTAACAACTCCTTGTCAGTGCCCGGGCCTGTAGGCTAATGGCTAATTGCCCGGGTGTGGCGAATTGAACGCTGCCCGCGAAATTCAATAGGCTTTTTGTGACTGAGCTACTACTTTGCTCCTAGTCCTGTAGTGCCACTGGGACCATGACGTCAATGGGTGTGCAACGCCACATTAGCGCCCCAGATGCAAAATTCAGTTGGTTCGCCTGATTCACCGCCTGCGTTGATCATGCCAGAAAAAGCAGGTGTTCATACCTGGGATTGCTGCTCCCGGGGCACAGCAAGGGATTAGCAACTGTGTAATTGGGAGGTCAGATTCCTTGCTCGCTTGTCAGAGAGCATTTTGACTGCATTCACACTTTCTACTTCCTTGCTTTGTTGCTGCTTTTACAATTTCTTCACTCGTATTTCTCTGAACATTTACAGCTGCACTTTTCTCTCATTTATGGGTGCTATGCTGGCACTCCACCACACCATCCAGCAACTACTTCAGTGGCCAAATGTGGCCATAGACAGGAGGAGGACCCGTGGACCTCGCCACAGGGGGCCTTACCCTCCCAGGGTTTTCCTCGCAAGAGGAGCAGTGTGTTAAAAGGAGTTGATCACAGAGCTCTTCCACCACCTGCAGCCAGACCTCCAGCCTCAGGTCAGGTCCAGGACTTCTCTCTCGTTGGCAGTTAAGGTCACAGTGGCTCTCAATTTCTATGCTAGCGGCTCCTTCCAGGCTACAACAGGGGATATTGCAAACATTTCACAGTCGTTGTCCATTGCTGCATCCGAAAGGTGACAGATGCTCTGTACAGTAGGAGAAGGGAGCAAATCTCATTCATCATGACCAGGGAGAAACAGGAGGAATGCTCATGTAGCTTTGCAAGGATAGCGGGCTTCCCCATGGTTCAGGGCGCCATTGACTGCACCCACGTCACATTGCGGGTACCTTATCACAACGCAGAGGTTTTCTGTAACCACAAAAGCTCCCACTCTGTGAATGTTCAGTTGGTGTGCGACCACAGGCAGCTCATCCTCGCAGTCAATGCTGACAGACCACTGCCCCAGGACTGCTCCAACTGCCACATGAAGCTCGCGGCTGGCTGCTCCGGGACAAGGGTTATCCACTCGCCACCTGGCTGATGACAGCCTTTCACAACCTTAACACTCCTGCTCAGCATGCACATAATGAGAGCCATGCCACCAGAAACGTGAACGTGAACTATCAGGGTGCTAAAGCAAAGCTTCTACTGCCTTGACAGTTCTGGAGGAGCCCTGCAGTACTCCCCTGAGTGGACAAAAATATTTCACAACTCGCAACAGAAATATATCCCAATGAGAAGGAAAGACTGTAAGAGAAGGGATAACCATCCGTGGCTAACTAAGGAAATAAGGGATGGTATCAAATTGAAAACAAGGGCGTTCAATGTGGCCAATACTAGTAGGAGGCCAAAGGATTGGGAAACTTTCAAAAGCCAGCAAAGAATGACTGAAAAACATGATAAAAACAGGGAAGATAGATTATGAAAGTAAACTAGCATGAAATATAAAAAACAGATAATAAGAGTTTCTACAGGTACATAAAAAGGAAAACAGTGGCTAAAGTAAATGTTGGTCCCCTAGAGGATGAGACTGGGGAAATAATAATGGAGATCGGAGAAATGGCAGAGACGTTGAACAAATATTTTCTATCGGTCTTCATGGTAGAAGACACTAAAAACATCCCAATAGTGGATAATCAAGGGGCTATAGGGAGGGAGGAACTTAATACAATCACCATCACTAATGAAAAAATAATCAGTAAAATAATAACGGGACTAAAGGTGGAAAAGACCCCTGGACCTGATGGCTTAAATCCTAGGGTCTTGAGAGAGGTGGCTGTAGAGATTGTGGATGCATTGGTAATAATCTACCAAAATTCCCTGGATTCTGGGACGGTTCCAACGGATAGGAAAATCGCAAATATAACGCCCCTTTTTAAAAAAGGAGGCATACAAAAAGCAGGAAACTATAGACCGGTTAGCCTAACATCTGTCATTGGGAAAATGCTGGAGCCCATTATTAAGGAAGCAGTAGCAAACGGAATGTTGGCCTTTATTGCAAGGAAGATAGAGTATAAAAGCAGAGAAGTCCTGCTACAACTGTACAGGGTATTGGTCTCCGTATTTAAGGAAGGATATACTTGCGTTGGAGGCAGTTCAGAGAAGGTTCACCAGGTTGATTCCGGAGATGAGGGGGTTGACTTATGAAGATAGGTTGAGTAGGTTGGGCCTATACTTATTGGAGTTCAGATGAATGAGAGGTGATCTTATTGAAACATATTAGATAATGAGGGGGCTTGACAAGGTGGATGCAGAGAGGATAAAACTGAGTTGAGGAGGAATTTCTTTTCTCAGAGAGTTGTAAATCTGTGGAATTCTCTGCCCCAGAAAGCTGTGGAGGCTGGGACATTGAATATATTTAAGGTGGAGATAGACAGATTTTTGAGCGATAAGGGAATGAAGGGTTATGGGGAGCGGGCAGGGAAGTGGAGCTGAGTCCATGATCAGATCAGCCATGATCTTATTAAATGGCGGAGCAGGCTCGAGGGGCCAAATGGCGTACTGCTGCTCCTATTTCTTATGTTCTGATGTTCAATACGTAGCAAGCCCAGCAAGAGGGGGGCAGGGAGGGGGGGGGCAGCGGGGGCAATTCTAGATTTAGTGTTAGGGAATGCAGCTGGGCAGGTGGAAGGAGTAGCAGTGGAGAGCATTTTTGTGGCAGTGATCACTCAGAGAATTGTGAACCTGTGGAATTCTCTACTGCAGAAAGTTGTTGAGGCCAGTTCGTTCGATAGATTCAAAAGGGAGTTAGATGTGATCCTTACGGCTAAAAGGATCAGGGGGTATGGAGAGAAAGCAGGAATTGGGCACTGAAATTGCATGATCAGCCATGATCATATTGAATGGTGGTGCAGGCTCGAAGGGCCGAATGGCCTACTCCTGTACCTATTTTCTATGTTTCTATGTTTCTATAATTCAGTTAGTTTTAGCATAATTATGGATAAGGACAAAGAAAAAACAGGAGTAAGGGTTCTAAATTGGGGGGAGGCCAATTTTACTAGGCTGAGAAGTGATTTAGCAAAAGTAGACTGGAAATAATTACTTGAATTACTTAATAATCAGTGCCAGAGCAGTGGGAGGCATTCAAGAGCAAGGTACATGGAGTTCAGGGTAAACATGTTCCCACAAAGAAAAAGGGTAGAACTGCCAAATATCGAGCCCCCTGGATGACAAGGTGTGTACAGGGTAAGATAAGGCAAAAAAGGATGTTTATATCAGATATCGGGAGCTCACTACTACAAAAAGCCTAGAAGAGAATAGGAAGTGCAGGGGTGAAATTAAGAAGGAAATTAGAAAGCAAAAAGAGGGCATGAAAAAATACTGGCAAGTAGAATCAAAGAAAACTCAAAGATATTTTACAATTACATAAAGAGCAAGAGGATAAATAAGGAAAGAGTAGGGCCTATTAGGGACCAAAATGGTGATCTATGTGTGGAGCGGAGGATGTGGGTAAGGTACACACATCCTCCGCTCCACACATAGATCACCATTTTATGAATACTGTCTTCACAAAAGAGGGGGATGATGCCAATGTTGAAGTTCAGGAGTAAGTGAAATATTGGATGGGATTAACATAGTAAGAGAGGAAGTTTTAAGGCATTTAGCATCCTTCAAAGTAGATCAAATATATCTGAGGCAACTAAAAGAAGCAATGGAAGAAATTGCGGAGGCTCTGACCATCATTTTTCAATTCTCCCTGGCCACAGGAGTTGTGCCAGAGGATTGGAGAACTGCTAAAGTTGTAAAACTGTCACCAAGCTCATGGTCTACAAGACTGTAGTAATACCCGCCCTTCTGTATGGCTCAGAGACATGGACCATGTACAGTAGACACTTCAAGTCACTGGAGAAATACCACCAACGATGTCTCCTCAAGATCCTGCAAATCCCCTGGGAGGACAGACTCACAAACATTAGCGTCCTCATCCAGGCCAACATCCCCAGCATAGAAGCACTGACCACACTCAATCAGCTCCGCTGGGCAGGCCACATAGTTCGCATGCCAGACACGAGACTCCCAAAGCAAGCGCTCTACTCAGAACTTGTCCAGAGCAAATGAGCCAAAGGCGGGCAGAGAAAACGTTACAAGGACACCCTCAAAGCCTCCCTGATAAAGTGCGACATCCCCACTGACACCTGGGAATCCTTGGCCATAGACCGCCCTAAGTGGAGGAAGTGCATTCAGGAGGGCGCTGAGCTCCTCGAGTATCGTCGCTGAGAGCATGCAGAAATCAAGCGCAGGCAGCGGAAGGAGCGTGCGGTAAACCAGGCTCCTTGCCCACCCTTTCTCTCAACGACTATCTGTCTGACCTGTGACAGAGACTGTGGTTCTCGTATTGGATTGTACAGCCACCTAAGAACTCATGCTAAGAGTGGAAGAAAGTCTTCCTCGATCCCAAGGGACTGCCTATGATGATGATGACCATTGTTTAAAAAGGGAGGAAGGACTAAACCGAGCAATTACAGGCCAGTTAGTTTAACCTCGGTGGTGGGCAAACTACTGGAATCAATTCTGAGGAACAGTATAAACCTTCTTTTAGAAAGGCACAGATTAATCAAGGGCAGTCAGCATGGATTTGGTTAAGGGAAGATCATGTCTGATTAACTTATAAGAACATAAGAACATAAGAATTAGGAACAGGAGTAGGCCATCTAGCCCCGTGAGCCTGCTCCGCCATTCAAAAAGATCATGACTGATCTGGCAGCTCCACTTACCCACCCGCTCCCCATAACCCTTAATTCCCTTATTGGTTAACAATCTATCTATCTGTGATTTGAATACATTCAATGAGCTAGCCTCAACTGCTTCCTTGGGCAGAGAATTCCATAGATTCACAACCTCTGGGAGAAGAAATTCCTTCTCAACTCGGTTTTAAATTGGCTCCCCCGTATTTTGAGGCTGTGCCCCCTAGTTCTAGTCTCCCTGACCAGTGGAAACAACCTCTCTGCCTCTATCTTGTCTATCCCTTTCATTATTTTAAATGTTTCTATAAGATCACCCCTCATCCTTCTGAACTCCAACGAGTAAAGACCCAGTCTACTCAATCTATCATCATAATGTAACCTCCTCATCTCCGAAATCAGAATAGTGAATCGTGTCTGTACCCTCTCCAAAGCTAGTATATCCTTCTTTAAGTAAGGTGACCAAAACTGCACGCAGTACTCCAGGTGTGGCCTCACCAATACCCAGTACAGTTGCAGCAGGACCTCCCTGCTTTTGTACTCCATCCCTCTCGCAATGAAGGCCAACATTCCATTCACCTTCCTGATCACCTGCTGCACCTGCAAACTAACTTTTTGGGATTCATGCACAAGGACACCCAGGTCCCTCTGCACCGCAGCATGTTGTAATTTCTCCCCATTCAAATAACATTCCCTTTTACTGTGTTTTTTCCCAAGGTGGATGACCTCACATTTTCCGACATTATATTCCATCTGCCAAACCTTAGCCCATTCGCTTAACCTATCTAAATCTCTTTGCAGCCTCTCTGTACACAACCCGCTTTCCCACTAATCTTGGTGTCATCTGCAAATTTTATTACACTACACTCTGTCCCCTCTTCCAGGTCATCTATATATATTGTAAACAGTTGTTGTCCCAGCACCGATCCCTTTGGCACACCACTAACCACTGATTTCCAACCCAAAAAGGACCCATTTATTCCCACACTCTGCTTTCTGTTAGCCAGCCAATTATCGATCCATGCTAATACATTTCCTCTGACTCCGCGTACCTTTATCTTCTGCAGTAACCTTTTGTGTGGCACCTTATCGAATGCCTTTTGGAAATCTAAATACACCACATCCATCGTTACACCTCTATCCACCATGCTTGTTATATCCTCAAAGAATTCCAGTAAATTAGTTGAACATGATTTCCCCTTCATGAATCCATGTTGCGTCTGCTTGATTGCACTATTCCTATCTAGATGTCCCGCTATTTCTTCCTTAATGATAGCTTCAAGCATTTTCCTCACTACAGATGTTAAACTAACCAGCCTATAGTTACCTGCCTTTTGTCTGCCCGCTTTTTTAAACATAGGCGTTACATTAGCTGCTTTCCAATCCGCTGGTACCTCCCCAGAGTCCAGAAAAATTTGGTAGATTATAATGAATGCATCTGCTATAACTTCCGCCATCTCTTTTAATACCCTGGGATGCATTTCATCAGGACCAGGCAACTTGTCTACCTTGAGTCCCATTAGCCTGTCCAGCACTACCTCCCTAGTGATAGTGATTGTCTCAAGATCCTCCCTTCCCACATTCCCGTGAACAGCAATTTTTGGCATGCTTTTTGTGTCTTCCACTGTGAAGACCAAAGCAAAATAATTGTTTAAGGTCTCAGCCATTTCCACATTTCCAATTCTTAAATCCCCCTTCTCATCTTCTAAGGGACCAACATTTACTTTAGTCACTCTCTTCCATTTTATGTATCGGTAAAAGCTTTTACTATCTGTTTTTATGTTTTGCGCAAGTTTACTTTCGTAATCTATTTTTCCTTTCTTTATTGCTTTCTTAGTCATTCTTTTCTGACGTTTAAAATGTTCCCAATCTTCTAGTTTCCCACTAACCGTGGCCATCTTATACGCATTGGTTTTTAATTTGATACTCTCCTTTATTTTCTTGGCTATCCACAGCTGGTTATCCCTTCTCTTACAGACCTTCTTTTTCACTGGAATATATTTTTGTTGAGCACTGTGAAAGAGCTCCTTAAAAGTCCTCCATTGTTCCTCGATTGTGCCACCGTTTAGTCTGTGTTCCCAGTCTACTTTAGCTAACTCTGCCCTCATCCCACTGTAGTCCCCTTTCTTTAAGCATAGTACGCTCATTTGAGACACTACTTCCTCACCCTCAATGTGTATTACAAATTCAACCATACTGTGATCACTCATTTCGAGAGGATCTTTTACTAGGAGATCGTTTATTATTCCTGTCTCATTACACAGGACCAGATCTAAGATAGCTTGCTCCCTTGTAGGTTCTGTAACATACTGTTCTAAGAAACAATACCGGATGGATAGGAATAGTGCAATCAAGCAGACGCAACATGGATTCATGAAGGGGAAATCTTGTTTAACTAATTTACTGGAATTCTTTGAGGATATAACGAGCATGGTAGATAGAGGTGTACCGATGGATGTGGTGTATTTAGATTTCTAAAAGGCATTCGATAAGGTGCCACACAAAAGGTTACTGCAGAAGATAAAGGTACGCGGAGTCAGAGGAAATGTATTAGCATGGATCGAGAATTGCCTGGCGAACAGAAATCAGAGACTCGATATAAATGGTCCTGTGCCTGTTGGAAATCGGTGGTTAGTTGTGTGCCAAAGGGATCGGTGCTGGGACCAGAACTGTTTACAATATACATAGATGACCTGGAAGAGGGGACAGAGTGTAGTGTAACAAAATTTGCAGATGATACAAAGATTAGTGGGAAAGCGGGTTGTGTAGAGGACACAGAGAGGCTGCAAAGAGATTTAGATAGGTTCAGCGAATGGGCTAAGGTTTGGCAGATGGAATACAATGTCGGAAAATGTGAGGTCATCCACCTTGGAAAAAAATACAGTAAAAGGGAATATTATTTGAATGGGGAGAAACTACAACATGCTGCGGTGCAGAGGGACCTGGGGATCCTTGTGCATGAAACTCTTTTGAGTTTACCTGAAAAGTTAGTTTGCAGGTGCAGCAGGTAATCAGGAAGGTGAATGGAATGTTGGCCTTCATTGCGAGAGGGATGGAGTACAAAAGCAGGGAGGTCCTGCTGCAACTGTATGGGGTATTGGTGAGGCCGCACCTGGAGTACTGCATGCAGTTTTGGTCACCTTACTTAAGGAAGGATATACTAGCTTTGGAGGGGGTACAGAGATGATTCACTAGGCTGATTCCGGAGATGAGGGGGTTACCTTATGATGATAGATTGAGTAGACTGGGTCTTTACTCGTTGGAGTTCAGAAGGATGAGGGGTGATCTTATAGAAACATTTAAAATAATGAAAGGGATAGACAAGATAGAGGCAGAGTGGTTGTTTCCACTGGTCGGGGAGACGAGAACTAGGGGGCACAGCCTCAAAATACAGGAGAGCCAATTTAAAACCGAGTTGAGAGGGAATTTCTTCTCCCAGAGGGTTGTGAATCTATGGAATTCTCTGCCCAAGAAAGCAGTTGAGGCTAGCTCATTGAATGTATTCAAATCACAGATCGATAGATTTTTAACCAATAAGGGAATTAAGGGTTACGGAGCGGGCGGGTAAGTGGAGCTGAGTCCACGGCCAGATCAGCCATGATCTTGTTGAATGGTGGAGCAGGCTCGAGGGGCTAGATGGCCTACTCCTGTTCCTAATTCTTATGTTCTTATATTCTTATGCATTCTATGAATTCCTCCTCCAGGCTACCCCGTGCGATTTAATTTGACCAATCGATATGTAGGTTAAAATCCCCCATGATTACTGCCATTCCTTTTTCACATGCCTCTATTAGTCCCTTGATTATTGTCCGCCCCACCGTGAAGTTATTATTTGGGGGCCTATAAACTACGCCCATCGGTGACTTTTTCCCCATACTATCTCTAATCTCCACCCACAATGATTCAACATTTTGTTCATTAGAGCCAATATCGTCTCTCACAACTGCCGTGATATCATCCTTTATTAACAGGGCTACCCCATCTCCTTTCCCTTCTTGTCTATCCTTCCGAATTGTCAGATACCCCTGTATGTTTAATTCCCAGTCTTGGCCACCCTGCAACCACGTTTCTGTAATGGCCACTAAATCATACCCATTTGTCATGATTTGTGCCGTCAACTCATTGACTTTATTTCGAATGCTGCGTGTGTTTAGGTGAAGTGTTTTAATACTAGTTTTTAAACCATGATTTTTAGTTTTGACCCCTCCTGCAGCTCCTTTATATTCATACATATTGTCCTTTCCTATCACCTTGTGGTTTACACTTACCCCAGTGCTACTCTGCTCTGTTGCCTCCTGCCTTTTGCATTCTTTCTTGGGGTCCTGTTCATCTGCGCTCTCACCCACTCTAACTAGCTCAGAGCCCTCTCCTGGGTTCCGAATACTCCTCACATTGAGGCACCGAGCTTTCAGGCTTGCCTTTTTATTATACTTTGACCCTTTAGAATTTTACTGTACATTGGCCCTTTTTGTTTTTTGCCTTAGGTTTCTCTGCCCTCCACTTTTACTCATCTCCTTTCTGTCTTTTGCTTCTGTCTCCATTTTGTTTCCCTCTGTCTCCCTGAATTGGTTCCCATCCCCCTGCCATATTAGTTTAACTCCTCCCCAACAGCACTAGCAAATACTCCTCCTCGGACATTGGTTCCGGTCCTGCCCAGGTGCAGACCATCCGGTTTGTACTGGTCCCACCTCCCCCAGAACCGGTTCCAATGCTCCAGGAATTTGAATCCCTCCCTGCTGCACCACTGCTCAAGCCACGTATTCATCTGTGCTATCCTGCGATTCCTACTTTGACTAGCATGTGGCATTGGTAGCAATCCCGAGATTACTACTTTTGAGGTCCTACTTTTTAATTTAGCTCCTAGCTCCTTAAATTCGTCTCGTAGGACCTCATCCCTTTTTTTACCTATGTCGTTGGTACCAATGTGCACCACGACAACTGGCTGTTCTCCCTCCCTTTTTAGAATGTCCTGCACCCACTCCGAGACATCCTTGACCCTTGCACCAGGGAGGCAACATACCATCCTGGAGTCTCGGTTGCGGCCGCAGAAACGCCATCTATTCCCCTTACAATTGAATCCCCTATCACTATCGCTCTCCCACTCTTTTTCCTGCCCTCTGTGCAACAGAGCCAGCCATGGTGCCATGAACTTGGCTGCTGCTGCCCTCCCCTGATGAGTCATCCCCCTCAACAGTACTCAAAGCGGTGTATCTGTTTTGCAGAGGGATGACCGCAGGGGACCCCTGCACTACCTTCCTTGCACTGCTCTTCCTGACCCTGCTGGTCTTCCATTCCCTAGCTGGCTGTGGACCCTTCACCTGCGGTAAGACCAACTCGCTACACGTGCTACTCACGTCATTCTCAGCATCGTGGATGCTCCAGAGTGAATCCACCCTGAGCTCCAAATCCGTAACGCGGTCCGTCAGGAGCTGGAGGCGGATACACTTCCCGCACACGTAGTCGTCAGGGACACCGAAAGTGTCCCTGAGTTCCCACATGGTACAGGAAGAGCATATCACGTGACCGAGCTCTCCTGCCATGAGGTAACCCTTAGATACGCTTAATTTGGTGACAACAATGTTAACGGCTTACTTACTGATAGAAAAAAGAAAAAGAAAAACTACTCACCAATCACCAGCCAATCACTTACCCCTTTGGCTGTGACATCAGCTTTTGATTCCTTTCTACTTCTTTTTTGCTTTTTCTCCCGGCTGGAGCTGTACCAGCTGGGCCTTTTATAGGCCTCACCATGCACCCCGGACTCACGCTGCTTGAACTGTCGCTCCTCCTCCGACGTTGGGGCTTTTATAGGCCTCACCACGCACCCCGGACTCGCGCTGCTCGAACTGCCGCTCCTCCTCCGACATTGGGCTTTTATAGGCCTCTCCACGCACCCCGGACTCGCGCTGCTCGAACTGCCGCTCCTCCTCCGACATTGGGCCTTTTATAGGCCTCACCACGCACCCCGGACTCGCGCTGCTCGAACTGCCGCTCCTCCTCCGAGGTTGGGCCTTTTTTGGCCTCTCCACGCACCCTTGATTGGGTTCTTTCAGGAGGTAAGAAGGAAGGCAGTGTGTTTGATATAGATTGCATGGATTTTAGCAAGGCTTTTGAAAATGTCTCACATGGAAGTCTGATCAAAAAAGTAAAAGCCCATGGGATCCAAGGGAGAGCGGAAAATTAGATCCAAAATTGGCTCAGTGGCAGGATAATGGTTAAGCGGAGCTTTTGCAAGTGGAAGGCTGTTTCCAGTGAGGTTCACAGGGCTGAGTCCCTTACTTCTTGTAGTATACATATTAATGATTTAGACTTAAATGTCGGAGGCATGATAAAGAAATTTGCAGATGATACAAAAAATGGCCATGTGGTTGACAGTGAGGAGGAAAGCTTTAGACAGCAGGAAAATATAGATTAAATATAGATTAAGTGGCAAATGGAATTCAATCCGGAAAAGTGTGATGTAATGCATTTGGGGAGGAGCAACAAGGCAAAGGAATACACAATAAATGGGAGGATACTGAGAGGTGTGGAGGAACAGAGGGACCTTGGAGTGTATGTCCACAGATCCTAAAAGGTAGCAGGACAGTTCAATGAGGTAGTTAAAAAGGCATACGGAATGCTTTCCTTTATTCGGAGGAGATTTACGAGGATGTCGCCAGGAATGGAAAACATTAGCTACGAGGACAGATTGGATAGGCTGGGATTGCTTTCCTTGGAACAGAGGAGGCTGAGGGGATATTTAATTGAGGTGTATAAAATTATGAGGTGGCCTAGATAGAGTGGATAGAAGGGATCTATTTCCCTTTGCAGAGGGGTCAATAACCAGGGGGGCATAGATTTAAAGTAGTTAGTGGAAGGATTAGAAGAGAGATGAGGAAACATGATGAGGTGGTGGGAGTCTGGAGCTCACTGCCTGAAAGGATGGTAGAGGCAAAAACCCTCATCACATTTAAAAGGTACTTGGATGTGCACTTAAAGAGCCGTAACCTACAGGGCTACGGACCTAGTGCTGGAAGGTGGGATTAGGCTGGGTAATATTTTTTCGACCAGCACAGACACGATGGGCTGAATGGCCTCTTTCTGTGTTGGAATTTTCTATTATTCTATGAACTCATTCAAAGGTTCAACCTGTACACAAAAAGTATATTACACTTACAAAAACTGACCTGACTTCTGTGTCACTATGTCTCGGTGGAGTTAGTTATGGGATATATCTAGCTTATGCCACTTGTTGGGGACGCAGACCAATTTTTAATAAGTATTTATATTCCTGCAATAATTGCAGTGCTAATGCGTCAGAGAGAAAATTAAAATCAATCCCGTGACAAATTACCGTAATATACTTTTTTGTTATTCAATGGCCTCACATTTGCACAACATATTCAGCTGAAAAGGACTGTTCTCTTCTGCTCAGACTCCAGAAATACCTCCGTCAAAGCTGCAAAAGCAGTATATTATGGTAATTTGTCACGGGACTAATTTAAATTTTCTCTCTGACTCATTGGCACCGCAAGTATTGCAAGAATATAAATACTTATTAAAAATTGGCAGGTTGGGTTGGTGACTCAAGCAGGAAGCATTGCATTTACTGGGTGGTATAGCTGCTTGCTGGTGTACTGTTAAAATGGATTTGTGCTAATATATTTAGAGTGCCACTGAGTCATGGAGCTTGAAATTTAAACCTGCTCCATGACAAGCTATTAAAATATACAATACTTGTGGTTGCATCTGTCCATAACTTTAATCCCTGCTAAAATGGGTCGCTCAGAATGGTGGATAACATTCTATTACTTCACATTAAAGGTGTGAGCGTCTTAAGGCACAGTCTAGTATTCTCCCCTAAAATAAAATTCCACAGAAAAAAATAATAGTTATTTATAACGTTATAGAACCTTATAACAGTGACTACACTTTGAAAATATTTAATTGGCTGTAAAGCACTTTGGGACGTCCTGTGGTCATGAAAGGATATGAGGGACCGTCTAATACTATATAAATGCAAGTCAGTCTTTCTTTCTATCTTTCCATCTATCACAGATTTACAAACTGGTGTCCACGGAGTCTGCAAGAGAAGCCTACCGGGGCTGCAAGATCATCAGATTTCTGTCCGTGTGGAGCTGGTTACAATATGGGTATGTGCGATTATTTAAATGTCTCATGAATTCTGCATTTTGTGTGGCTATTTGTTGGCATTTCTGTTGCTATATACTATTAAAAAATGTTTCTGCTGTGATAACATTGCTTTCCTTTGGATAGCTCACATTGGTGCTGGAATTCTGATATCCCGGGTCCGTACAAAGTTTCTACGGACTCGGGCAGGCATCGGAAAAGCCGTTTTTTGGGGGGCAATGTGCATGCGCTGAAAACCGACTTTTCCGAAGTTTCTGGCTTGACAGATCATCTGCAGATCGGGAGCGAGGACACTTGCAGGGCAAGATTTCCAATATTTACGAATATCTTACCCTACAAATGTCCTTTAAAATCTTGCACCTGAAAAAGCAGACATAAAAATACACAAAAACATTTGAAAATAAAGTTATAAAAACACAATTTATTGTTTAAAAACCCTCCCCACTATGGCAAGTTTATTTTAAGGCTTAATTAAAAAAGCTTTTTAAAAAGTCAGGAAAATATATTTTTTTATAACAACTTTCATTTAAATGAATGTTAAATATGTAGTTTATTTTCTATTTTCTATTGTGTTTTGGGTGTTTGGGGTGTTTCTCATTCATAGTAATAGGAGTTCCGCACTTACGGAACTCCCAATACTATGAATGAGAATCTATACTTCACCTGATTGGCTGCTGTCACCAGATCCCGGCCTGCGCACACCCCCGCGTGCACGCGCTGCGGCACGCAGTCACAAGAGGCCTCAGGCTCGGAAGTTTCAACGGGCGCAGCAGCAACAGGTAAGTGCGCATCTTTTTTCTCTTTTTCTTTCGTTTGCCCGCGGAATTTCAGGGCCAATGTCTTTTGGAAGTTAGGGTTCCTGGGGAATGTGACAACATTTGCAAACGCTTCCCCCACATGATAAAGCCTGGTATAGATTAGGTGAATGTAAGCTCATCAATATAGAACTGATCAAACTTAAAAATGGTGTTTACTCACTTCAGTCGAGCATGTTCCAGATGTGTGCATGCCTGTCACTTGAGAGATACATTCTGTCTTCAAGAGCTCGTCCTCAAATATTGTTTACAAGACGAGGTTTAAAAATAGATAATTGGGAAATATTTTCGACTTGAACCAGGATTTTGTCTTTAAGTGCTCCAAGTGAATCTGGAATTTGATGTAACAGTGGTTTGGCTCTGCACTGAGACCAAGTGCATCTGGAATTGACTGTACTTCAGTGCAGATGTCGACAGGAGGGACATATCGGCTGGATTTATATGTGTCAAAGTATTCACGGGGAGAGGTGCCGCATTAATTTTATTGATTTACAAATTTTGACAGCCCCGTAGCCAAGTTGTTTCCACATTAACAAATTTGCAAGTAAGCACCTTATGTTGTAATAAAACATGCTGAGATGTTAGCTCAACTTGCATTAGTAATCCTGAAATTTCTGTTTTGCCATTTATTTTTGAAAGATATAGAGGCCTAAATTGCCCCTTTCGATAAGGCCTCAGGCCACCTGAAAACGGCGGCCACGGGGTGGCGTGGAATGGTCGCCGAGTCTCCGTGGAGGGGCCACCATTTTGGAAATTGCCCTTCCTCAGTTTTGGAGTGGTGCCCGGGAACGCCCCGCCCGTTTTCCCACCGCGGCCTGCACGCACCGATTCCTTACCAACTGGCGGGGACCCCCCTCGAGAAATTGTCCCTTGGGAATTTGCCCCCTTCCCGGAATTGCCTCGTGGGAGTGGCCCCACTGCCGGCCGGTGTCTCTGACAGCTTTTGCTGTCAGTACACTATCTGTGGCATGGCGGCATGGCCGCCCTTAAAGGGGAGGGCGCACTGCCGCGGCCGCCGTGTTATTTATTTTTTTTGTCGGCCGACTGCTAGGTCGGGCCAATAATTATGGCTGCGGGTTCGGCCCCCTCTTTGGTTCCAGGCCACTGGACTGGCCGAAACCCTCCCTGGTGGCCCAGTGTTTGCCACTAAAGTAGCTGCAGAGTTCGCAGCGGCTCTCCCCTTTTAACTGAAGGGGAGAGGCGTGTGACGCGCCAACGCGATGACTGACAACCTCGGCCGCTCTGCCCCACCCCCACTTCTGCCCCGCTACTGATGGCCACTTCGCCCCGCTCCAAAATAAAGCCCCGAAGTGCTGAATTTTGACGAAAAGGCCGCCCCATGCATCGAAACCGATAGGTGCACCTTGTTTTGGGCGGTGGGCAATTTCGGACCCATATTTTCCCAGAGTGGGATCATTGCCCATTTGTTAATTTTTTTTGCTTAGTGAAGTGATGTTGGAATTTAAATATTTCAAGATCTGGAGACATTTAGCTGGTTATTTTCCTCTATTCTCTGGCTCCTTTTGATCGCATGCAGTGATTAGATAGACTGCCTATGAAGTGTTATTGATTTCCTGCATACTGACTGCTTAAATATTTTTATTGGTCCGGATTTTATGGTCCGCAGTGAAGGAACGGCACTTGCCGTTGGCCTCGACAAAAGCTGCCCACAAAGTTTTAATGGCTCGAGAATGCAGACCTCCTCTCTTCCAACGTCACTTTGAATTCGGCGCATTCGACAGGGGATCTGTGGTGTCCAACAATATGGGGGGCGGCAGGCAGGCTGATCAGCCAATCAGATTGAAGAATTCTCGCAGATGGCAAAGCAGGAACTAAAAAACAGGGAACATAAATCACATTTAAAGCATTGTACAAAAAGCAAAATAAAGATTGGGCGTACACAAGGGAGAAACATACATATCAGAATACAAACTTTTTTGAAAAAATAATTTGAAAAAAATCTGCAATTTTTAAATGTTTTTCTGAGGCAATGAGACGCCACGCTTGTAAAATTAGTTTGTCAGTGTCAGAGAGGTTGTTCAGCTGTAATTATGACTTTAGTACACCATTAAAAACTCAGTTCCTCCTGATTGAACAAGGCTTAACTTTGTCTTCGGTCATTACAGTAAGAATACTGTGCAAATAGTTGAAATTCATGAGGAATCAGTGATTTGTAATTGAACCCATCTGCGAAGACTGCAACAGCGCACCCTGTGGAGGAGTGGGGTATCATTGACAGCAACTTCCGAAATTCCTCGTTTAGCTGCTCCTGTGCGGACACCAGAAGTTGCTGTCAGTTTTACACAGTATTAACGGCAAACACTGATAGCCTCACTGTTGTTACTACTGCAAATTCCAGTCCAATATGTTTTGTAGCACACTTTTTGTCACCCAAAACACCACAGGACTTCGCTGTTGGAGTCCCACACTATTGTACATAGGATTCTTGTTATATAGCCTGCAGGAAATAATCAGAGTAAAATACCACAGTGAGGATCAAATCATCCTCTATAGTGCTGCCACCAGTAGCACCCACACATAAGAACATAAGAACATAAGAAATAGGAGTAGGAGTAGGCCAATCGATCCCTCGAACTTGCTCCGCCATTTAATACGATCATGGCTGATCCGAACATGGACTCAGGTCCACTTCACTGCCCGTTCCCCATAACCCCTTATCGGTTAAGAAACTGTTTATCTCTGTCTTAACCCTACAGACAAAGCTGAATGTTACATTAGTACCTCATTGTCATCTCCACCCATTTCATTGAACTGGGGGTGCATGTCCAGTGGGCCAGACTTCACTTAACGGAGAAAGAAGGAAAAGAAAGACTTGCATTTATATAGCACCTTTTGCTTTACAGCCAATGAAGTACTTTTGAAGTGTACTTACTCACTATTGTAATGTAGGAAGCACGGCAGCCAATTTGCGGACCAAATGATCTTGCAAACAACAATGAGGTAATGAGCAGTTAATCTGTTTATTGTGCTGTTGATTGAACAACAACAGCTTGCATTTATATAGCGCCTTTAATATAATAAATCATCCCAAGGGGCTTCACAGGAGTGTTATCAAACAAAATTTGACACCGAGCCGCATAAAAAAACATTAGGACAAGTGACCAAAAACTTGGTCAAAGAGGTCGGTTTTAAGGAATAGATATTGGCCAGAACATCAGGGAGAACTCCCCTGCTCTTCTTCAAAATAGTGCCATGACAGATGGGTCCTTGGTTTAAAGACTTATGCAAAAAAAGTGGCACCTCCAACAGTGCAGCATTCCCTCAGTAACTACGCTGTAGTGTCAGCTTGGACTATGTGCTCAAGTCCCTGGAGTGGGATGCAGAGGCGAGAGTGCTACCACAGAGCCACATCTGACAACAAATCTAAAAATAAGATGACAGTTCTCAATCAACCTCAATATAGAAGAAGCTTCTGCAACTTAATGGAGGCTAGGCACATGCTTGATGAGGATCTCTCTTGACCAGTGTCATCAGAGCTCAGCCATATCCCAATACTCATCTAAAATTGCCCACTTATCATTGAAATACAGATAACAGGTAGGTTTTAGAATAAGAATTAACATTGTGGAACATACTTACCTCTACACATTCCCTTTAAGGGCAGAGTTCTCCCTTCATTATGTCCATTTCTTTTTCTTTTACTGCCCATATTTGACCAGTTTATACTAAATGTTCTTAATGGTGAAGACATTATCCTGCTTGTTTTCTCAACTAGCCTTTTTTTAAAAGAGTTCAGGATTTGTTATGGAGAAGGTTGCAAAATGTGCTTTCATAATCAGGAGTTTCATCCATAAAACGACATTTCCTTCTTCCAAGCCTCTGGTATAACGAGCCTTCCCTGCTGCAAAGCAAAGACCTAATTGTATAGTGACTGTACCCAAGTTCATGGTCCTTCTTCTCTTCCTTTGGTTTGTTTGCAGTGTTAATTGCTTCCACATCTATGCTTTTCAGTGCACAGACTCTCGGCTTTCTCAGCTTCTCAATGTGGTTTCATTTACTGCTGCTATCGCCTTCAGCACTGCTAGGTATAAGGACGTTCTTCAGTTCTGGCAACCAGAACAATATCTGCAACTTGTAAGCTGCTAGATGACATTTACTGCTGCCTTTATTGCATTGCTTCTCATACACTGTAACACCCAATGAAAAGCCATGTCCAACTTCATATGGAGTTCTGTGTGTTGCACATGTAATTGGACGCTTTCAGATGAAGCTGTTTGCAATTTGATGAATAAAACTTTCAGTCGAGGGTCATTCCTGAATTATTATATGCTTTAAACTTAGAGTGATTAACGTGTATTCATCAAAGGACTGGATTATCTTTCCCTCTACTCCATCTTGTTTTCTTCCTCTTTTTAAGATCACCAATTACTCAATCACACCCGCAAATGGGAGGGGAGCTGTTTACTGAAGTTCACAGAGACAAATTTGCTCACCGTTTTCAGTACAGTTCCAGAGCAAAATTCGGGCAAGTTATTTCATGTGGCAAGAAAATCAGACAGAAGCTGTTTCCTTTGACACCAGGGGGCCGAAGTTCACCCCTGCCGGAAACGGGTCGCACCTACTGTTTTTCTTGTGTTTTGGCCGCCGCAATGGTTCAGTTAAAGGGGCGAGCCGCTGTGAGCTATGCAGCTTATTAAGTTAGGTCCACTGGGCCACCAGGGAGAGTTTTGGCCGGGCCAGTGGCCTGGCACCCAAGAGGGATGCCAGACTGCCTGTTGGCGGCCTGGCCAAACCCAGGGGCATAATTGTTGGCCCGACCTGGCAGTCGGCCAACAAAAAAAATAGAATGAAAGCCACAGCAGTGCGCCCTCCCGTTTAATGGAGCCGGCACTGCCATTGTACACACTGCAAACACAGTGCACCAACAGAAAAATCTGTCGGGGCACCTAGCGGTGGACAGAAGATTTTTTACGGTGAATTTTGCTTGCGTGAAGGGACATCGGTGGTGCGCGCTTTGATGGCGCACTTAGGAGGGTTTGGCAGCAGCGGGCTAGAAGTGGGGACCACCGAAAAACCACCGGGGAGAATTTCGCGAGCAGCGGCCATTCGACTACAAATTGGCGGCCATTCGAGACTGCCGTGTGGCCACCGCTTTCCAGCAGTAACAAGCTGAATTTCGGCCCCCAGAGCTTTACTTTCTTACAATCCTAGAATCACAGATATACAGCAGAGATGGAGCCCATTCGGCCCATCATGCCTGTTCCAGCTCTTTAGGAGAGTTATCCAATTAGTCCCACTCCCCTGTTCTTCTTCATAGCCCTGCAATGTTTTCCCTTCAAGTATTTGTCCAATTTTCTTTTGAATGTTACTATTCAATCTTCTTCCACTCATCATCATCATAGGCAGTCCCTTGGAATTGAGGAAGACTTGCTTCCATTCTTAAAAATGAGTCCTTAGGTAGCTGAACAGTCCAATACGAGAACCACAGTCCCTGTCACAGGTGGGACAGACAGTCGTTGAGGGAAGGGGTGGGTGGGACAGGTTTTCCGCATGCTCTTTCCGCTGCCTGCGCTTGATTTCTGCATGTTCTCAGCGATGAGACTTGAGCGAAGCGCTCGGCGCCCTCCCGGATGCTCTTCCTCCACTTAGGGCGGTCTTTGGCCAGGGACTCCCAGGTGTCAGTGGGGATGTTGCGCTTTTTCAGGGAGGCTTTCAGGGCGTCCCTGTAATGTTTCCTCTGCCCACCTTTGGCTCGTTTGCCGTGAAGGAGTTCCGAGTAGAGCGCTTGCTTTGGGAGTCTCGTGTCTGGCATGCGGGCAATGTGGCCCGCCCAGTGGAGCTGATCAAGTGTGGTCAGTGCTTCAATGCTGGGGACGTTGGCCTGGTCCAAGACACTAATGCTTCCACTACATTTTCAGGCAGAGCATTCCAGACCACAACAACTTGTTGTACAAGACAAATGTTTCCTCATGTCACCTCTGGTTCATTTCCTGACAGCCTACTGACCTTTCTGCCACTGGAACAGTTTCTCCTTATTTACTCCATCATGATTTTGAGCACCTCTATCACATCTCCTCTTAAACTTCTCTGCTTTAAGGAAAACAATTCCCACGTCTGCAGTCTTTCCACATAACTGAAGTCCTCATTCCACATCCTTCCTAAAGTGTGGTGACCAGAAATGAACACAATACTCCAGGTGAAGCCGAACCAGTGTTTTATAAAGGTTTAGCATAGCTTCCTTGCTTTTGAACTTATACCTCTATTAATGAAGCCCAGGATCCCATATGCTTTTTTTTTAAACAGCCCTCTTAATTTGTTCTGCCACCTTCAAAGATTTGTGTACATACACCCCCAGGTCTCTGTTCCTGCACCCCTGTTAAAATTGTAGCATTTAGCTCATATCACCTCTCCTCATTCTACCTACATAAATGTATTTCTTCACTGCTCTATGCTAAATTTCATCTGCCAAGTGTCTACCCGTTTCATTAGTCTTTCTATGTCCGCCTGAAGTCTGTTACTATCCTTATTGTTTACGACATTGCTACATTTTGTGTCAAGTGCAAATTTTGACATTTGCCCAGTTGTCCAGGTCATTAATATATATATCAAAAAGATCAGTGGTCCTAATAACAACCCCTATGGGACACCGTTGTATATCTCCTTCAAGTCTGAAAAACAACCTTTTATCATTACTCTCTGCTTTTTGTCTCTTAGCCAATTTTGTATCCAAACTGCCACTGTCCCTTTAATCACATTGGCTTTAATTTTGATAACAAGTGGTACTTTCTCAAACTCCTTTTGAAAGTCCAAATAGAAAAAAAGCAACCGCACAACCCTCATCAACCTTTTCAGTTACTTCATCAAAGAACTTGATTAATTTAATCAAACATGATTTAAATTTAACAAATCCATACTGATTTTCATTTATTAGCCCATACTTTTCAAAATGCCAATTAATTTTGTCCAGGATCTCGTCTCTAAAAGTTGCCCCACCATCGAAGTTAGGCTGACTGGCCTGTAGTTGTTGGATTTAACCCTCTCCCTTTTTATGAACAGGGGTGTAACACTTGCATTCCTCCAATCCTCTGGCAGCACTCCCATATCCAAGGAGGATTGGAAGATTGTGGCCAGAGCCTCTGCAATTTCCACCCTTACTTACCTCAGTAACCTTGGATGTATCCCATCTTGACTTTCCTACTTTGAGGATTGCAACCTTTTAAATATTTCCGGGAAGAAGCTTGTGTGGTTTGCGCCACAATTTAGCACCACGAGATGGCGCGAAAACGTCACTGAGAGCGCTAACGACACCGCACGCCATATTGATCTTGCCGGCAGCGCTACCGCTGAATGTGATCACCAAGGTCATTGCCATCACGGAGATCGTGATGTCAGTGAATGTGCAATGCTCACTTGATGCCCGATCTCCCAACTTCGTTACAGCCAATTAACATACCGGCTGGAGAAATCAACAACAGCTTCAGGGGACATGCCGAGCAGGAAGCCGGCTCCAATGATGCTAATTAAAGAAATCATCACCAATCACTCACACCTGACAGGTTTGTGATGTTTGAGTGGCTGTGTGCTACTTCCTGATACTGCAAGAGTTTGCTTTAGTAATTTCAATATTGCTTAGTATCAGGGAGTGTTCTGGCAAGTACAAAACTCCATAATTATTTCTGAAAAGCTTCAACTGACAAAACTTGCTAAAAGTGATGGGGGCTGTACTGGCCCTCCAAGATCTATGGCGGAGGAAGCGGAGGCAGCGAGAAAGATGGAACATGTGTGCAGAGGGAGAAGGAGGGCCATCAGGGTTCTCAACAGGAGGCTTGACCCTCCTAGGGTCTTCCGACATCACTTCTCCTACCTTCCAGTAAGCAAGGCCCCCCCTTCTTCACGGAGGTGGTCACAGAACTCTGCCACTTTCTGCAACCAGACCTCCAGCCTCAGACCAAGGCAAGCACGGCTCTCCCAGTGGCAGGCAAGGTCACCGTCACCCTCAATTTCTTCCCCAGTGGATCCTCCCAATCTGCAGCAGTAGACATAGCTAACAGCTCACAGTTCGCCGTCCATCGCTGCATTCATGAGGTCACAGAGGCTCTCTACAGCGGGAGAAGGGGCTACATTGGCTTCCCGATCAACAGAGAGAAGCAGGATGAGCATGCATTTGGCTTTTCCAAAGTAGCGGGCTTCCCGATGGTGCAGGGTGCCACTACTTGCATCAGTGTTGCTTTGCAGCCACCGAATAACAATACTGAAAATCTTCCGTAACTGCAAAGTCTACCACTCACTTAATGGGCCGAAATGTGCAGCCTCGCTGGGTGCGTATGAAATGCGCATGCACCCCAAGAGGCCTCACAAATGCTGGTTCAGAACTTGCTATTGTGATGTGTCAAAACGTCATTTGACAGATCGCAGGCATCCCCACAGGAAGGACATCTGCGGGCAGAGATTGGGCTATTTGCCCAACTCTCAATGATGTTAAAAGCAGACGTATAGCCTACTTTTACCAGCGTAAGGGTTTTAAAACATAGAAAAATTAAATGTAATCAATAATTTTTATATTAACAACCCTGTTCATAAGGTAAGGTTATTTTTAACCCTATTAAAACACATTAAAAAAAATAAACATTAATTCAATATCAATTAATTTTAAGTATGTGAGATTTTTTTTAATTTATTGTGTTGTGCTTCTTGTTTTTTGGGGGTATTCTCATTGATAGGTTGCCACATAAAGGTGACTGTACAAGATAAAAGTTCACGGGGTTGGGGGTAATAGATTAGCATTATGGATGAGTGGACGAATTAACTGCGCAGATAGCAGTTAACGGGTATGATGTAATTGGCATCACGGAGACATGGTTCCAGGGTGACCAAGGCTGGGAACTCAACATCCAGGGATATTCAACATTCAGGAAGGATAGACAGAAAGGAAAAGGAGGCGGGGTGGCATTGCTGGTTAAAGAGGAAATTAATGCAATAGTAAGAAAGGACATTAGCTTGGATGATGTGGAATAGGTATGGGTGGAGCTACGGAATACCAAGGGGCAGAAAACCCTAGTGGGAGTTGTGTACAGACCACCAAACAATAGTAGTAAGGGTGGGGACAGTATCAAACAAGAAATTAGGAATGCATGCAATAAAGGTACAGCAGTTATCATGGGTGACTTTGATCTACATATTGATTGGGCTAACCAAACTGGTAGCAATGCAGTGGAGGAGGATTTCATGGAGTGTATTAGGGATGGTTTTCTGGACCAATATGTCGAGGAACCAACTAGTGAGCTGGCCATCCTAGACTGGGTGATGTGTAATGAGAAAGGACTAATTAGCAATTTGTTGTGCGAGATCCCTTGGGGAAGAGTGACCATAACATGGTAGAATTCTTTATTAAGATGGAGAGTGACACAGTTAATTCAGAAACTAGGGTCCTGAACTTAAGGAAAGGTAACTTCGATGGTTTGAGGCATAAATTGGCTAGAATAGACTGGCAAATGATACTTAAAGGGTTGATGGTGGATAGGCAATGGCAAACATTTAAAGATCACATGGATGAACTTGAGCAATTGTACATCCCTGTCTGGAGTAAAAATAAAATGGGGAAGGTGGCTCAACCGTGGCTAACAAGGGAAATTAAGGATCGTGTTAAATCCAAGGACGAGGCATATAAATTGGCCAGAAAAAGAAACAAACCTGAGGACTGGGAGAAATTTAGAATTCAGCAGAGGAGGACAAAGGGTTTAAGTAAGAGGGGGAAAATAGAGTACGAGAAGAAGCTTGCCGGGAACATAAAAACTGACTGCAAAAGCTTCTATAGATATGTGAAAAGAAAAAGATTAGTGAAAACAAATGTAGGTCCCTTGCAGTCGGATTCAAGTGAATTTATAATGGGGAACAATGAAATGGCAGACTAATTGAACAAATATTTTGGTTCTGTCTTCACGAAGGAAGACACAAATAACCTTCCGGAAGTACTAGGGGACAGAGGGTCTAGTGAGAAGGAGGAACTGAAGAATATCCTTATTAGGTGGGAAATTGTGTTAGGGAAATTGATGGGATTGAAGCCCAATAAATCCCCGGGACCTGATAGTCTGCATCCCAGTGTACTTAAGGAAGTGGCCCGAGAAATTGTGGATGCATTGGTGATCATTTTCCAACAGTCTATCGAATCTGGATCAGTTCCTATGGCCTGGAGGGTAGCTAATGTAACACCACTTTTTAAAAAGGGAGGGCGAGAGAAAGCGGGTAATTATAGACCGATTAGCCTGACATCAGTAGTGGGGAAAATGTTGGAATCAATTACTAAGGATGAAATAGCCACGCATTTGGAAAGGAGTGACAGGATCGGTACAAGTCAGCATGGATTTATGAAGGGGAAATCATGCTTGATAAATCTTCTGGAATTTTTTGAGGATGTAACTGGTAGAGTGGATAAGGGAGAACCAGTGGATGTGGTGTATTTGGACTTTCAAAAGGCTTTTGACAAGGTCCTACACAAGAGATTGGAGTGCAAAATCAAAGCACATGGTATTGGGGGTAATTGGGGGTGGATAGAGAACTGGTTGGCAGACAGGAAGCAGAAAGTCGGGATAAATGGGTCCTTTTCAGAATGGCAGGCAGTGACTAGTGGAGTGCCGCAGGGCTCAGTGCTGGGACCCCAGCTCTTTACAATATACATCAATGATTTGGATGAAGAAATTGAGTGTAATATCTCCAAGTTTTCAGATGACACTAAACTGGGTGGCAGTGTGAGCTGTGAGGGGGATGCTAGGAGGCTGCAGGGTGATTTGGACAGGTTAGGTGAGTGGGCAAATGCATGGCAGATGCAGTATAATGTGGATAAATGTGAGGTTATCCACTTTGGGGGCAAAAATGCGAAGACAGAATATTATCTGAATGGCGGCAGATTAGGAAAAGGGGAAGTGCAATGAGACCTGGGTGTCATGATTCATCAGTGATTAAAAGTTGGCATACAGGTACAGCAGGCGGTGAAGAAGGCAAATGGTATGTTGGCCTTCATAGCTAGCGGATTTGAGTATAGGAGCAGAGAGGTCTTACTGCAGTTGTACAGGGCCTTGGTGAGGCCTCACCTGGAATATTGTGTTCAGTTTTAGTCTCCTAATCTGAGGAAGGATGTTCTTGCTATTGAGGGAGTGCAGCGAAGGTTCACCAGACTGATTCCCGGGATGGCTGGACTAACATATGAGGAGAGACTGGATCAACTGGACCTTAATACATTGGATTTTAGAAGGATGAGAGGGGATCTCATAGAAACATATAAGATTCTGATGGGACAGGACAGGTTAGATGCGGGTAGAATGTTCCCGATGTTGGGGAAGTCCAGAACCAGGGGACACAGTCTTAGGATAAGGGGTAGGCCATTTAGGACTGAGATGAGGAGAAACTTGTTCACTCAGAGAGTTGTTAACCTTTGGAATTCCCTGCCGCAGAGGTTGGGGTGGTCTTGGACCTGGCTAGGAGATGGCGAAGATTGAACAGGTTCCCACTGGTTCTGTAGTTCAGTTCTACTGCAGCAGGGAGCTTGTCGACTGTGAGGTGGAGCATGGCAACGAGGCAGATTGAGAAGAGGGTTGGGGCGATGACACATGGGAATCTGTCTGCTCTGTACCAAAACTATCTCCTCTTTGAAGGCCTCCCATTGTTCAATTATTGTTTTGCCGACCAATTTTTGATTCCAATCTACCTGGGCCAGATCCCTTTCCAACTCACTGAAGTTAGCCGTCCTCCAGTTAAGTACTTTTACACCTAATTGTACCTTGTCCTTTTCCATAATTATTCTAAACCTGATGATATTATGATCATTGTTGCCCAAATGCTCCCCCACTGAAACATACTCCACTTGCTCCACTTCATTCCCCAGAACTAGCACTGCTTCCTTCCTCATTGGACTGGAAACACACTGATCAACAAAATTCTCTGCTATACGTTTCAGGAATTATTTCCACCCTTTGCCCTTTCCACCTTTGCTGTCCCAGTCTATATTAGGATTGAAATCCCCCATTATCACTTCTCTTTTGCTCTTTTCTGCCACTATCAAATAAAGGGACATTCCCTCAATCCACTACCCATCTTATAACGTAACAACACCTCAGCTCTCTTTGTCCCTACATGAGCATATCAATAGTCATCACCTGAGTAAAGTAATCAGCACCAAATAAGTGCACCTATTCCTACATGACTCAAACCTCCATGAAAAATGAAGCATAACATCATTGCATATTCTTCTTGAGTACAACGAAGGTCAAAGTGAAAATAAGCTATTCTACTATCCGAACACGTTGGGCCCGAAATTCAGTACCGCTGGAAAGCTGGTGCTCACCCCCACCGTTTTGTGGCCATTAGCGCCAAAATTTTTGAGTGGCTGGGCCACCCCATATTCAGCTTCAAAAGTGAAATGGATTCCAGCGCTAATGAAACCTTCCAAAGTGGATTTTTCAGCAGTGTGGCTGTCTTAATTTGAGTGTTATCACCATTGAGAAATTCAGAATGCAGGGAAGGGTTTATAATGATCCAGCCACTCCCTGGCCTCTTTAAATGCCAGGGTTTGCAACAAGGCCCTGATGGGGGAAGGAGTTTGGGAGGATGGCTGGTGTAAGAGGTGCAAGGAGAGCCAACAGGTTCACTGATATGGAGCTGGAGACACTGATGGACGTGTGGAGGACAGAAGAAGAATACTGTTTCCTGACGTGGGGAAAACTGGCAGACAGGCAGTACATAATGCATGGAGGGAGTAGCACGGGAGGTGTCAGACACCTCCATATATGTGAGGATGCACCCTCCCAGGAGGGTGCTGGCCAGTCTGCGCCTCCTAACTCTAGGGCGACAGGGATCCTCCTCCTCCTCCTGCTCCTCCTCCTCCTCCTGCACCTCCTCCTCCTCCTCTTCCTCCTCCTCCTCAGGTGGTACTGTTGGCTCGACCTCCCGCGGCTGTCCCCTCATGATGGCCAAATTGTGCAGCATGTAGCAGAAATGGAGACTCATTGAGGAGGGTTCAGCAAGGTGCTACCAGTGCGGTCCGGACACCGGAATCTCTGCTTAAGGATGCCTATGCACTGTTCGATGATGCACCTGATGGCACAATCTCCGCGGTAGCCATCCCTTTGGGGACGGTGAATTTCGGACCCATTGTCTTCATCATCATACGCAGTCCCTCGGAATCAAGGATGACTTGCTTCCAATCTAAAAGTGAGTTCTCAGGTGATTGAAGAGTTCAATGCGGGATTTACAGTCTCTGTCACAGGTGGGGCAGACAGTGGTTGAAGGAAAGAGTGAGTGGGAAGCCTGGGTTGACGCACGCTCTTTCCGCTGTCTACACTTCGTTTCAGCTTGATCTCGGCGATGGGACACGAGGTGCTCAGCGCAGTCCTGGATGCTCTTCCCCCACTTTGGGCGGTCGTGGGCCAGGGATTCCTAGGAGTCGGTGGGGAAGTTGTGCTTTGTCAGGGATGCTTTGAGGGTGTCCTTGAAGCATTTTCTCTGCCCATCTGGGGCTCGCTTGCCGGCTGAAGCTCCACGTAGAGCGCTTACTTTGGGAGTCTTGTGTCGGGCATGCGAACGATGTGGCCCGCCCAACAGCGCTGATTGAGCGTGGTCAGTGCTTCAATGCTGGGGATGTTGGCCTGAGCGAGAACACTGACGTTGGTGTATCTGTCCTGTCAATGGAATTGCAGGATCTTGCAGAGACAGCGTTGGTGGTACTTCACCAGCGCTTTGAGGTGTGTGCTGTATATAGTCCATATCTCTGAGCCATATCAGAGGGTGGGTATCACTACTGCTCTGTAGACCATGAGCTTGGTGGCGGATTTGAAGTTCTGGTCTTCAAACACTCTCTTCCTCAGGCTGCGCTGGCGTACTGAAGTCGGTGTTGGACGTCATCGTCAATGTCTGCTCTTGCTGACAGTAGGCTCCCAAGGTATGCAAAGTGGTCCACATTGTTCAAGGCTACGTCGTGGATTTTGATAATCGGGAGGGCAGTGCTGTGTGGCATGATCACGTTGGTAGAGGACCTTTGCCTTACAAAGCCTTGTAGCATAAGGCCCATGCCTCGGTGAAGACATACTCGATCCCCGATGATGTCCAGTGAGCCTCCGACCAGCTCCAACCACACTCCTCTGTCCTTACACTCGATCCCGGTGGCATCCCAGACTGTACCCTCTCTCACCACCCTTGCACCTGGCTCCGTCGGCGCTTTGGCTGTACCCTCTCTCTCCGCACCCAACTTCGGCAACATTTTCTCACCTGGGTTACATGTGCTTTTTTTCATCTATTCTAGTGCTTCTACAAAGTGCAACCTGTGAGGCAGTATCATGAAAGGTGGTTGACTCCTCATGCTCTACCGAAGGTCATGGGACTGAGGCGGTCCTCATCTAAGGGAAGCTTGCTCCTGGCAGGGAGTCAGTGCTGGCGGAATCTCTGGATCTTGTGCCTGGGCAGCATGGTGTTGCCTCCCATGTTCCACTTGCAAGGTGCTCTGAGGGGGAAGGCCAGAGTTCTGGCATATGGTGCTGTCCTGAGGGATGGCAGTATCAGGCTGGTAGAGTCCAGTCATCGCCAGGCCACTGGGCCTTGGATCTGTGTCCCTACTGGTCACTGAAATAGCTGGTCTAATGGTAGCAATTAGATTCCCAAAGTCCTTAGAGACAACACCCTGTATCTTGGCCACAGTGGTCTCGAAGCCGGTATGCCGGCAACTGTCTATTCTCTCTCCTATTGCCACCGGAACTGCAATCTGTGTGCCCTTGAAGGCGGAGGCAGCTTCTTAACTAAAGATCTGTTGCAGATTCGAGTAAAGCTGCGTCATGATCCACTGATGCCTGCTGTGAAGCAAAAGCTCCTCTGATGTGGGCGCAAATGAAAGCTGTGGAGTCGAGAGGCACAGCTCCCAGCTGCTGCACATTCTGGGGGACTGACTTCAGAGCTTGCAAGAGGGCACAATGTTCATTCAACAGCCTACTTTTTCAGGGAAGTACCCCTGAGTTCTGGGTCCCACGACTCCGAAGCCATAGGCACCCTTCTCCTCAGCCTCCACTGAGAAGGTGGCATATCTTCATCACTTCCTACACCTCCCCCTCCCTTGCACTCTGTTAATCACCCACCCTCCTCACTAACGCTATTTGATTCACTATAGGTGATAATATCTGGGCTGGTGTGTGGGAGTGAAGAAGCAAGTGATGCAAGAGGTGAATTGGAAGGGCTTGGGACACAGAAACACAATGCAGTTTTTTGCTGCAGTGTTAAGCTCGAACTGTCTTTTGTTTAGGCACTTTACAGCCTTCTGGACTCAAGATCGAGTTCAACAATTTCAGACCTTAACCTCTGCCCATATTTTGCTCTGATGTATTTTTTCTCACTCTTTGTTTCCCATGGCAGCTGGTAATTATCCTGCCATTCACACCCTATTTAACTAATCTTTTTCTAACTTCTGCCATTGCCATCTCAAGTCGACCCATCATCCCTTTTGTCTCTCAAATCTCTCCTGTCTTCCACTCTATCACAGACCTTTCCTTTTGTTCTTTCCGCCCCTCCCCCTTTCAGTGCCCCTTAAGAATTTGTTCATTTTGAACATTCGCCAGTTCTGGTGAAGGGTCATCGACATGAAACGTTAACTCTGCTTCTCTCTACAGATGCTGCCTGACCCGCTGAGATTTCCAGCATTTTCTGTTTTTATTGCTGTCTTTTAAAGGCTGCTCTTTAATTTCCATGCAGTCCAGCAATTTACACCCAGTTTACATGGATTTACACCACTCACTGTTCCAATAGATCTGCATGTGAACTAGCCCTTCCTCCATCCTCACTTTGGGGTCTTCCCACTGCTACTCCAGGAATAAGAACATAAGAAATAAGAGCAGGAGTAGGCCATTTTGCCCCTCTGGCTCTGCCATTCAATAAGATCATGGCTGATCTGATCTTGGCCTTAACCTAACTTTCCTGCCTGTTCCCCATAACCCTTGACTCCCTTATAGTTTAAGAATCTGTCAATCTCAGCTTTGAATATATTCAACGAGTCAGCCTCCACAGCTCTTTGGGTTAGAAAATTCCAAAGATAACCACCAGGCTTCTCCTAGTGGTCCTGGGAAGTGGTAGGAATGGTGAGGACAGTAGGAATATCTGCTGGAAAGCTGAGCCCCATCTCCCTGCTGACATTTGCATGTGGTGGGCAAGGAAGGGGACGGCGCAGCAGTAATCCCGACAGGAGGAGGGAAATTAATTTCAGGACAGGGAGACGACAGCAGGGCCTGCTGCCTAATTTTGCCTCATTTTCTGGCACTACCCAGCGTGGTGGACGAAAGTACAGCCCTTACATTTCATCCATCCAGATTATTCACTGCCTAGTTTATATCAACTGCAATATTTTCCACTAATAAACTGATGAGTATCGCTGAAACTTGCAGAAATTCTGTGCCAATTGCCAATTGATGTGGATGCCATCAAATGGTCGACTACAGAATGTTCACTGGTCATTGACACCTAACGTAGTGTCCACCGTCAGCAACAAAAGGAAAAGAAAATTCTCCCCATAAATTCTACAGCGTATATTTCACAGAGACTAGAGAAGTTTGGATTGGTATTCTTAGAGCAGAGAAGGTGAGATTTAATAGCAGTGTTCAAAATTCTGAGGGGTTTTGATAGGGTACATCGGGAGAAACTATCCCCTGGCAAGAGGATTGGTAACCAGAGGAGACGGAGTTAAGAAAATTGGGGGAAAAAAAGACATGGAGGACAGGAGGAGATTTTTTTAACGCAGTAAGATGTTACAATAATGAATGCACCAACTGAAATGGTGTTGGAAGCAGATTCAATAGTAACTTTCAAAAGACAATTGATAGAAGGAGGCCATTCAGCCCATCGAGCCCGTGTCGACTCTCTGCAAGAGCACTTCAGCTAGTTTCACTCCCCTACCCTTTTCATGAACTCTGCAATTTTTTTTTCCTTCAGGTACTTATCCAATTCCCTGTTCAAAGCGACAATTGAGTCTGTCTCCACCATCCTTTCAGGCAGTGCATTCCAGATCACTCGCTGTGTAAAAATGTTTTTCCTCATGTCGCCTTTGGTTCTTTTGTTAATCACCTTAAATCTGTGTCCACTGGTTCTCAAAACCTCTGCCAATGTGAACAGTTTCTCTCTATCTATTCTGTCTAGACCTCCCATGATTTTGAACACCCTTATCAAATCTCCTCTAAACCTTCTCTGGTCTAAGGAGAACAACCCCAGCTTCTCCATTCTATCCACGTAACTGAAGTCCCTCTTCTCTGGAACCAATGTTGTAAATCTTTTCTGCACCCTCTCTAAGGCCTTCACATCTTCCTAAAGTGTGGTGCCCAGAATTGGACACAATACTCCAGTTGAGGCTGAACCAGTGTTTTATAAAGGTTCATCATAACTTCCTTACTTTTAGGGCCCGAAATTCATCGACAGACTGGCCACTACCACTCGCTTACCGTTCAAAAACACAAGTTTCATCAAAAAACAGGTACATATCGCCAACATACCACCCGGCGGAAGTTTCATAAGTGACATACTACTGGGCGGTATGCACACCGCCCATCCATGCAGACCGCCCAAAAGTGTAAGTTTCATGACATACCACTGACATATCGCCAGAACTGCAAAGCGTCCTGGAGAAGGTGCTTTTAAATGGATCTTATGTGGGCATTATGTACATAGAGCTGACAGGTTTGTTTGATATTACACAGATCTTTATAGTTCTCCACAGTTTGATTATTTTTAAATGGATTGTAGTGTTTTTTAGTGTTAGGCAATAATATAAATGATTTAATAAAGCCTTATTTACTCCTTGATTAATGAATTATGATAACAATTTTACTTGTCTCTCTCACCACCACCTCCCTCAGTCTCTTCCACCCCCCAGTCTCTCTCTCCTCCCACAGCAATCTCTCCCCCCCACAATGATCTCTCCCGCCCCCACCCCCCAGCGATCTCTCCCCCTCATAGTGATCTCCCTTCCCCCCCACAGCCCACAGCAATCTCCCTCCCACCCCCAGCAATCTCTCCACCCCTCCGCCCCCCCAACAGCAATCTCAGGTCAGCAGTCTATGGGCACTCGTTGGTGTCTCTCGGGCGGGGCGGGGGGGTGGTGGGGGGCAGAGTTTGACAGCTGCGCGCGCGTGCGCACAACTCAGGAGCTGATGATTCCCGAGTCATGTAACACCACTTTTTAAAAAGGGAGGGAGAGAGAAAACGGGTAATTATAGACCAGTTAGCCTGACATCAGTGGTGGGGAAAATGTTGGAATCAATTATTAAGGATGAAATAGCAGCGCATTTGGAAAGCAGTGACAGGATCGGTCCAAGTCAGCATGGATTTATGAAAGGGAAATCATGCTTGACAAATCTTCTGGAATTTTTTGAGGATGTAACTAGTAGAGTGGACAAGTGAGAACCAGTGGAAGTGTTGTATTTGGACTTTTAAAAGGCTTTTGACAAGATCCCACACAAGAGATTGGTGTGCAAAATCAAAGCACATGGTATTGGGAGTAATATACTGACGTGGATAAAGAACTGGTTGGCAGACAGGAAGCAGAGAGTCGGGATAAATGGGTCCTTTTCAGAATGGCAGGTAGTGACTAGTTGGGTGCCGCAGGATTCAGTGTTGGGACCCCAGCTGCAGTTGTACAGGGCCTTGGTGACGCCTCACCTGAAATATTGTGTTCAATTTTGGTCTCCTAATCTGAGTAAGGATGTTCTTGCTAGTGAGGGAGTGTAGCAAAGGTTCACCAGATTAATTCCAGGGATGGCCAGACTGATATATGAGGAGAGATTGGATCAATTGGGCCTTTATACATTGGAGTTTAGAAGGATGAGAGGGGATCTCATAGAAACGTACAAGATTCTGATGGGACGGGACAGGTTAGATGCGGGTAGATTGTTCCTGATGTTGGGGAAGTCCAGAACCAGGGGACACAGGATAAGGGGTAGGCCATTTAGGACTGAGATGAGGAGAAACTTCTTCACTCAGAGAGTTGTTAACCTGTGGAATTCCCTACCGCAGAGAGTTGTTGATGCCAGTTCATTGGATATATTCAAGAGGGAGTTAGATATGGCCCTTACGGCTAAAGGGATCAAGGGGTATGGAGAGAAAGCAGGAAAGTGGTATTGAGGGAATGATCAGCCATGATCTTATTGAATGGTGGTGCAGGCTCGAAGGGCCGAATGGCCTACTCCTGCAACTATTTTATATGAGTCGAAAGGCCTCCTCCGCCAGCCACCGCCCGCTGCACTCCATCACCGCCTGCTGCACTCTGCTCCGCTTACCAATGAGAAAAGCGGGATAAAACTCCCGCCCACTCGGCCCCAGTGGTACCGGGCGGTAAAAAATGATGCACTACCCGGGGACTGCCAAAAAATGGATGGAACTTGTGTTTCACCAAATTCGGGCCCTATACCTCTATTTATGAAGCCCAGGATACCACATGCTTTTTTAACTGATTTCTCAACCTGCCCTGCCACCTTCAATGATTTGTGCACGTGTGCCCCCTGGTCTCTCTGTTCATGCAACCCCTTTAGTACCCTTTAGTTTATATTATCTCTCCTCATTCTTCCTTCAAAAATGTATCATTTTGCACTTTTCTGAGTTAATTTTCATCTAGCACGTTTCTGCCCATTTCATTAGCCCGTCTGTCTTTTTAAGTCTATCACTATCCCCCTTGTTGTGTATGTAAATAAATAGATTAACTGAACCAGGAGTAATGGTGTCCCAAAACCAGCATGAACCAGAATGTTTACAGCCATGTGTCAAAAGCTCCCGCAGGGTCCTAATGCCCATCTAGTGTCATGTAACTAATAAATAGAGTATGAACATATTTCCCCCCTTTTGAAAACACAATCTATGAACAAAATCCTTGAGATAGCCAGGCCGTGTTTTGATACGCTGAGACCGGCATGGAGCTTGCGGTGTTTGATCGAGGTTATCGGTTGGGAAACAGAATGGTGTCTCTGTTCCATCCTACTGGTCTGTTGGCCTGTGAGTTGGGATCAGTCTACGAGCGTTCCATTGAGTTCCATCATTTAACTCGTGGGTGTGAGGGCTGAACTTTCGCCCGATCTGTTTTGGAGGCGAAAGTGAAGATGTGAGCTTATGACTACGGTTTGGGCGCTTAACTCTGACCCAATCTCCGTTCTTCAGTTGGGGCTTTTGAGCACGTTGTTTTGTGTCAGTGTACGATTTCGCTTTTTTGTTGGCATTCTGAAATCTGGGATGCGAGTGTGGTTATCTTTGTGCTAGGTTTGGCTGGGGGTTCGAGAATGTCCAGTAGCCAGCGAAGATTCCGGCCAATCATGAGCTCACCGGGTGACTTCCCCGTTAGTGTGTGCTTTATCGAACGGTATGTGCGGAGAATGGTCACTTCGTTGAATGTTTGGCCTGCTGCGAGGTTGGCTTTCAAACCCTCTTTGATGACACGATTAAACCACTCCACACCTCCGTTGCTTTGAGGATTGTACCGAGCAGTAAGGTGATGCTCGATAGCTTGACGGGTGAGAAAATCTGCGAACTGGTCGGACACAAACTGTGATCCATTGTCAGTGATTATGACCTCTGGGAGCCCCCACTTCATGAACATACGCTGCAGAATAGTGACGATTGTTGATGTGGTCACTGAACTTGTAGCGATTTCTGGCCATTTGGAATGCAGATCATGTACTACAACAAAGAAACGCTGGTGCTGTGGAGCTGCTTCAACTGGACCGAAGATATCCAACTGAAATTGTTGCCATGGTCTTTGTGGCCATGGAATGGACTTCATTGGCGCTTGTAAAGTCCTGTCCCCTCAGTACAGATTCACACGAGGCATGTAGTGAAGTCAAGGTCACTCTGGACCTGCACCTTTATTTCACAGCTCTGGAATGCTGCACTTGCCTGAGACCTGTCCTTATATACCTGTCTCTTGCAAGTGCATCCCTGGTGGTAAGGTATGCTGGTGGTTACAGGTCATATCTTATTACAGTCATGTATAGCATGTTAGGATACAGTTATATATAATAATGTAAGATACATGACAGCACTTGTCGGATGTTTGTGGCCTTTTTGCTCAAACTGCATGTTTCGCAGTGTGAGACAAACTCTTTGGTGCGAGTGTCAATCCCAGGCCACCATACTGAATCGCGACATCGCTGTTTGATGTGGACAAGGCCAGGGTGTCCATTGTGTGCCAATGAGAGAACGCGCTGTTGAAGTGACTTGGGAATTACTGCTCTATCACCACGAGCTAGGCAGCCATCGTTGTCCACATGTCGCATATGCTGCGATGAGCGACGGACACTTGCAAAATGTTTCATTTTACCACATGCAGAGCATTTCTTCCCATGTACAGGGCAGTTAGGACTCTTTACTGAATGTGTTTTGTCCCCACAGTTAAAACAGTGGAAGTTAGGCCCGCGATCCGTCATGGGTGGCGTATTACTAGCCCTGGGTATCTGCTGTGATTTCCGCTTTGGCAAACGCTTTGCACGTGGGCTGTAGCTGCATTCTGCTGCACAGGGGGAGCAGGGGTTCTGATCGCTTTTGAATCGGAAAGCGCTGATTTGATTTGGATGGCCAAGTTAGTTGCTTTGTCCAATGTCAATTTGTCATCCTCCATTAGCAAGCACTCCCGAATGTAGGGGATCATTGTTTTCTCAATAATTTGATCCCTGATCATTTCTGCTGTGGGTGCTCCAAAGTTACATGTAACGGCCAGTTCAGTTAATGAAATGATATACTGTTTGATTGGTTCACCGTTCCCTTGCCCCCTTTGATGAAATTAGTATCTCTCCATCATGATACTTTTCTTTGGCTCAAAGTATTTCTCTAGGCCGCTTTGTCGTAGGACTCCATGTCTTCAATTTGGCCAAAGATGCGTTAGTCTTTGGTGCCGAGGTAGTGGATAAGTATTGCATGGCGGCAAGCTGGTGTTACATTGTTGCCGTCTAACCCACTCGTTGTGAAATACGTAGAAAAGCTTTTAATTCATCTCAGCACGGAATTGGAGGGTCCCCGGGTGTGGTGAGGAAAGACGAGGGTGGGATGGGGGGGGGGTGGGTGCCGGGTAGGGAGGTTAATTTGATTCATTCTCATGCCAAATTATGTTGTGTACGTAAATAACAGACTAACTGCAACAGGAGTAAAGTGTAACTATCTGTGTTCTTTATAGCAACTCCCAAAATGGTGTCCCAAGACCAGCATGAACCAGAATGTTTACAGCAGTGTGTGAAAAGCTCCCCCAGGGTCTTAATGCCAGTCTAGTGTCCTGTAACAAACAAATAGAGTATGAGCACAACACTGTTCACTATACTTCCCAATTTTGTGTCATCTGCAAATGTTGAAGTTGTGCCCTGTACACCCTGCACAAGTCATTAATATATATCAAGAAAAGCAGAAGTCCTCGTACTGTCCCCTGGGGAACACCACTGTATACTTTCCTCCAGTCTGAAAAAACAACCTTTCACTACTAATCAGGAAGGCAAATGAAATGTTGGCCTTCATTGCGAGAGGGATGGAGTACAAAAGCAGGGAGGTCCTGCTGCAACTGTATAGGGTATTGGTGAGGCCGCACCTGGAGTACTGCGTGCAGTTTTGGTCACCTTACTTAAGGAAGGATATACTAGTTTTGGAGGGGGTACAGAGACGATTCACTATTCTGATTTCGGAGATGAGGGGGTTACCTTATGATGATAGATTGAGTAGACTGGGTCTTTACTCGTTGGAGTTCAGAAGGATGAGGGATGATCTTATAGAAACATTTAAAATAATGAAAGGGATAGACAAGATAGAGGCAGAGAGGTTGTTTCCACTGTTCGGGGAGACTAGAACTAGTGGGCACAGCCTCAAAATACGGGGGAGCCAATTTAAAACCGAGTTGAGAAGGAATTTCTTCTCCCAGAGGGTTGTGAATCTGTGGAATTCTCTGCCCAAGGAAACAGTTGAGGCTAGCTCATTGAATGTATTCAAATCACAGATCGATAGATTTTTAACCAATAAGGGAATTAAGGGTTACGGGGAGCGGGCGGGTAAGTGGAGCTGAGTCCACGGCCAGATCAGCCATGATCTTATTGAATGGTGGAGCAGGCTTGAGGGGCTAGATGGCCTACTCCTGTTCCTAATTCTTATGTTCTTATGTACTCTCTGTTTCCTGTCACTTAACTAATTTTGTAAGCATGCTGCCACTGACACTTTTATTCCATGGGCTTCAACTTTGCTGGTCTGCCTATTATGTGGTACTCTATCAAACGTCTTTTGGAAGTCCATGTACACCACATTAACCACATTGCCCTCATCAACCCTCTCTATTACCTCATCCAAAAACTCAATCAAATTAGTCAAACATGATTTGCCTTTAACAATTCCAGGCTGGCTTTCCTTAATTAATCCACATTTATACAAGTGACTGTTAACTTTGTCTCTGATTATTGTTTCTAAAAGCTTCTCCACTACCGAGGTCAAACTGGCTGGCTGTCGTTACTGGGTTTATCTCTTTCAAAGAGTCAGCAAAGCTACAATGGTCTGAATGGCCCCTTCTGTGCTGTATGATTCTATGTTAAGTTATGTTTTAAAAAAAGCACATTGGAGTGATCTCCAAAATTCAATCCCATCTCTTGTTTTATATCTGTACCCCTTAATCATCACTTTTGGATTTCCATTGTATTCATTGCATGCTGGGCAAGTTTAAGTTATTCAGTATAATAAACAAAATGATTTCCTTTCATTGCTAATCTATCCTTGTGGGATATTTTTTTTGTTATGGTGTGAATCAGATTTCCACTGATTTTCCACAAATTTTCCACAGAAAATTTTTGATTTCCTGACTTTTTCCTGAATTCAGCACATCCTGAATCAATTCAGATTTCAAATCAATTTCACTACTTTTTCATATCATTTGCAATATAGCCGCACCTTCCAAAAAGAAGAAAGACAGTTCGTTGATATGACTGGTTATAATTTAATATTAAATTCACCTATTGGCATGATTACAATCAAAGTCTATTTTTAACACTCTTTTCCCACTATAAATAACATGACTACTGGAGTGACAGCTTGGTCAGTTTATAACACTGGGCTCAATTTGTACAACTCTTGCCTGTGATACAAAGGGGTGTGGGTTCAAATTACATTGTAGGACATGCGCATAATTGAGGCTGGCACTTTAGTGCAGTGCTGAGGGAGTGCTGCTTTGTCTTTCAGATGGGATGTTAAAATGAAGCCCTGTCTGCTTATTCAGGTGGATGAAAAACAGCCCATAGCATTTTGTTGAAGGAATGCAAGATGTCCTCCTGATGTCTGAGCAAGGGTGGATTAACCATGGGGCAGATGGGGCTGCAGCCCTAGGCCCACCAAAGAACATAGGCCACTAAATAAATGTAGGAAAAAATATATAATATATGTGTAACATCTCCTAATGTTTCAATTGCTCTTCGGATGTACCTGTCCCTGATGACTACGAACTGTAGCAGAGAACGATCATTTTCTGTGCTCAAGAGAGTGAAAAATCAAATTCGGTCAACAATGGGCCAAATCCGACTAAATGCCCTTTCACTTCTGTGTATTGAACGTGACTTGTTGGCTACTATTGAAACAGGAGACATCATTGAGTAATTCGCATATAGGAAGTCTCGCAATGTTATCTTGTAAAGTATCTACAAGATATATACTTGCTTATACAGGCTAGATTCACTTGTTTATACCTATATACAGAAGTACCGATATACACTAATGTACCTCTATGCAGAACAGAATATGTACCAGCCTGTTTTATTTCACATGTTGTTGAGAGAAATTTGCATATATGTACAGGAATCTAGTATTGCAATGTTACCAGAACCAGAATATATACCTACTTGATGCAGAATATATGCTTTTATTGTTGAATATACTAGCCTATGTTTTCATACTCAGAATCAGAATCATACACGTAATGTAATGAACAAACATAACTATAGGCCCATTTGGATCAGTTTGCCCCAGGTTCATCAGGCCCTTAATTCGGCCCTGTGTCTGGGCCAACATTCATCCTTCAGACATTAACATTTGAGGCATTGGTACGAATCTGATACACAGTCTATGAAGGGAAACCACCTGAAATGTAATGACCAGAGCCTTTTCTCTTTGACAGATGCTGACTAAGCTTCTGTGTTTTCTGCCATTTTCCAGCGTGTTTCAGTTAACTTACAGTATTTTTGATTTGACAGCAGAGGTTATGGGGCCCAGAACTAAATCCACATCAAGTTGGTATAAAAACAATACACAAACACTAGGGTAACTGTATCATGGTTCCCTCTGGTGGCCTAGTGGATAAAGGCACTGTCAGGTGTAGCACTAAGCCATGCTGAGCAAAAGATCCTGGATTTCAGCCAGGATAGCAGTTGTGGTGTTAGAATTCATTTAGGTCCCCTGAGCTAGGGAGTGGAAAAGATATCGGGGGGGAAAATTGCGGTCGGAGGCTTCCTTTGTACGAATGCCTCCGACCCGCAAAAAATCTACGAAAGTACCTGGTGGTCCCGGAGGAACGTAGAATCCCGGTCGGAGGCCCAGATTCGCTGCGCAGTGCATGGGAAGATGTATTTCAGGTACGTACATACATGCTGGCATCACGTGGGCCTGGACCACCAATCACTATGCAGTATTCTCATTGATAAAAATGGGAGCTCTGTTTGTACGGACTTCCATTACTATCAATGAGAAAAACCCATAAAACACCGAAACACAGCATAATAAATAAAACACCTCACATATTTAAAATTTATTGAAATTAAATGTAATTAAGTGTTTTAGAAAAAATATATATATTTTGGAATTTTTTTTAATGTATTTTAATAGTGTTAAAAATTAACTTACCTTAATGGACAGGGTTTTTTATCTTAAAAATAGTGTTTAAATTTAATTTTTATATGTTTTAAAACTCTTACGCTGCTACAAGTAAGCTATGCAGTAAGCTATGCACCTGCTTTTACAAGGCATAAAAGTTTGAAGGACATTCGCTGGGCATGAGTTGGGCAAATAGCCCAATCTCTCCCGCGTGGATGTCCTTCTCCCGGGGATGGGGAGGATCTGTCAAGAGAAATCTTGACAGATCAGAACAGCCGGTTTTCAGCGCATGCGCATCTCGCCCCGAGAACCGACTTTTGCGAGGCTTCGCCGGGTCCGTGCGCACTTCGTATGGACCTGGCGAAGCCGGCATTTTCGGCCCATCATCCAGGGTCCTGCTCTTAATTATTATCCACTGACTCATTGAGGAAAATGCAGATGGCTTTGTGGGCATTGAGTGGAACACAGGAACAGGAGTAGCCCATTCATTCCCGCTAGCCTCAAACAATTAGATTATGACTGATTCGTACCTCAGTTCCACATCCATTGGTACCCTTACCTAACCAAAATCTATTGACCTCAGTCTTGAAAATGACAATTGATCCAACATTCACAGCCTTTCGGATAAGAAGATGAGGCTTAACTGTGATGGCCTATAAAACTGAACAGGTTGTTACCATTGACAGTCTAACCTCACAGATAAAGCTTGGCCACATGAGCAAAGGACTGTTATGCCCTGTTAGGTCTTCTCCTCAGTATGCCTTCTTCAGAGAAAGAAAGGGGAAGAAAACTGAGGGGGTGGGGTGGGGGGGGGGGGAGCAGGGGGGAACATGGGTAGTGACTCTCCTAAACTTTATTTGTGACATTTCATCTCTCTTGGATACTTGTTCACTGGCTGACTCTATTTCTAATTAAGACTGAATTCTTACAAAAGCTGAAAGGAATGTGACATGAGAAGTTAATATTAATTAAACTCGGGTCTTCGTCAGATTTTCAACTTCTGTCCTTGATTTTCTCATGTCTTGTGAATCAGAGGAACAGTAATTACTCACTTACAAGGAAAAGGAACTCGCCTCTTCCATCTGAAGTGGGACCTAATCAGTCGCCTGCCAGAGCGGACAGTCCGATCAAAACATACAGCATATGTCGAAGGGGAAAGCAGGGGGAGGGGGATGGGGAGGAAGAGAAGCATTACTGGAGGAATTCGTTCATTCTGTTAACTCATTCACTGCAACTACATTTCATTGAAAGCACAGCTTGAACCTGTTCTTCGGTTATTCAGCGAAGCTTTGTTATAGATTTGATTGTGGTTGAATATTTAAAATACTAAAAGAACGCTGTGCATCAGCGTAAATATTCTTTTTGGCCTTGGGCCGAAGGGGACAATATTTCCACAGGCATGAATAGTGAAAGCCTGTACTGAGACAACATGACCTTGAATCAGCACATTTTTCAATATGGAGATTGATGTTACTGGGACGGTCTCCATGTGGCAAAAAACATGCAGAATATCTTTTTTGAATAATAAAACCAGAAACTGCTGGAAACGCACAGCAGGCGGTCAGAAAGTGACAGCTTGGTTCTATCATTTCAAGTTGGGACCCTTCCTCAAAATGCTTTTTGATTGTATAGAGGCTGGAGAAGACGTCCATTGTTAACCCTTTGGAAGCATTAGCAACGGACTGAAAACATCTTTCTGAAGTTACTGCAGGACTGCAGCACAGTGCATGTCATTTTTTTTAAACTTTGATTCTGCACATTTCTCACTATCTAAGTTGCATATGTCGTATGGTAGCTATTTTGAAAGCTGAAAAGATTTTGCAGTATTTAACGTCAAGACAGAAGTCTGTTCTAATTTTTGCACCACACCATGTCTGTTTGCTTTGGGCTGCCAAATGCAATGAAACTGTTGTTTAATCACCTCCTTCGTTAAAGAAAATTAAGCTTTGACCTAAGCTATGAGAGGTTTTGATAGAGTATATGGAGAAAACCTGTTTCCACTGGCAGGAGGCTCGGTATCCAGAGGACACAAATTGAAGGTAATTGGCAAAAGAACCAGAGGGAAGATGAGATTTTTTTTTTAACACAGCAAGTTGTTATGATGACTGCCTGAAAGAGTAGTGGAAGCAGATTCAATTGTAACTTTCAAAAGACAATTGGATAAATACTTGTAGGAGGGAAAAAATTGCAGGGCTAAAGGGAAAGAGCGTGGGTGTGAACTAATGGATAGTTCTTTCAAAGAGCCAGCACAGGTGCGATGGGCCGAATGGCCTCCTGTGCAGTATGATTCTATGATTTCGCTGGCACGTAGTTTGTATCACTTACTCTTGCCTAAAGGGTTAAAGCTTTACTGATGCAAGGTAAAACTTTGAAAAATAAAGCATTATAAGCCAGGTTATTATAGTACAAATATGTGTCCCCTTAATAGCCCCATACTGTTTTTAATATATCGCATCTTGGAAGTTGCTGTTGCAAAGCTGTAGGCCACTGTGTGCATGTGTTTTTTTATATGTATATATGCTACATCATCATTGTAAAAACCTATCGTATTTTCTGGCAAGGAAGTCGCACCACTTTACACAGCAATCTGTCAGCTGCTGTTTTCTTGCCAATGCAACTGGTAACTTGACAACAAATCAATTCATGTTTTATTTTAATCAAGTTTTAAAGATGGTTACTATCTCAAGCAAGGCAGCAAGGCAGTTCTGTAGTTGGCTTCAATGCCCTGGGTTAGAGAGGGCTACAGTCGTCAATTTCTTAGTAAATTAAAAAATTATTATACAGCAAAGCTTTTAAAATGTGTCTATTAGTGTCTTTGCGCCCAAAAGAACCAACTTAATGTTCAGGGCATCCTCGAAGGCCTACAAACGAGCGCAATGAGCAGAAACTTCCAATGGTGATTCATTCGACCTGGGGGTGTGGCCAGTTTTGTGGGCAGAACCGGCTTCAAAACACGATGTCTTTAAATAATATTTTGTGCTCAATTTGCAATGGACATAATTTGCACTAAAAATTCAGCAATCGTTTGCGATGGTTTCGGGCAAATTCGCTGAAAAACCAGAGCAACTGAGCAGAAACTCTACCCCATGATTCCTGATCCTGCATTTTTATTAAATTCATTTTTGGATTGTGAGTGTTACCAGCATTTATTGCCCATCGCTAATTGCCCTGAGAAGGTGGTGGTGGGCCTTCTTCTTCAACCACTGGTAGCAGTTTTGATACAACTGAGTGGCTTGCTAGGCTACATTAGAGTGGTGGATAATATTCAACCATGTGCATGTGGGACTGGAGTCACATATAGGACAGAGCATTTAAGGTCGTCAGGCTTGCTTCTTACATCAGTGAACCAGTTGAGTTTTAATGACAATCCAACAGGTTCATGATTACTTTTTTTGCACCAGATTTTTATTTAAACTGGATTCAAATTCTCAAACTGGTGAGAATTGAACTTACTTTCTCCAGAATATTACTCCAAGCCTCTGGATTACTGGTCCAGTAACATAACCACTACTATACTGTACCCGTATGTTATATAACATCTGTATAATTTTCCCACCCCACTAATGTTTGTCAATGTGTGTATTTAGACAGTGGGTGAGTCTTGACTCTGAGGCCTTTCACAATCAAATCATCGTCGTCATAGGAAGTCTCTCAGAGTCGAGGAAGATTGCTTCCACACTAAAAATGAGTCCTTAGGTGGCTGAACAGTCCAATACGAGAACACAGTCCCTGTCACAGGTCTACCAACGGATCCATTACAGACCCAATCCACGTCTGGACCGGGGTCAAACAGGGCTGTGTCATCACCCTAACCCTCTTCTCAATCTTCCTCGCTGCCATGCTCCACCTCACAGTCAACAAGCTCCCCGCTAGAGTGGAACTAAACTATAGAACCAGTGGGAACCTGTTCAACCTTCGTCGACTCCAGGCCAGGTCCAAGACCACCCCAACATCTGTCGTCGAGCTACAGTACGCGGACGATGCCTGCGTCTGCGCACATACAGAGGCTGAACTCCAAGTCATAATCAATATATTTACTGAGGCGTACGAAAGCATGGGCCTTTACGCTAAACATCAGTAAGACAAAGGTCCTCCACCAGCCTGTCCTCACCGCACAGCACTCTCCCCGGTCATCAAGATCCACGGCGCGGCCCTGGACAACATGGACCATTTCCCATACCTCAGGAGCCTCTTATCAACAAGAACAGACATTGACGATGAGATTCAACACCGCCTCCAGCAGCCTTCGGCTGCCTGAGGAAAAGAGTGTTTCAAGACCAGGCCCTCAAATTCACCACGACAGTCAAATAGCCCGCTGACATTCACTGTATCTGCTCAAACATGAAGGACAGTCATTTGAGCAAGATACTGGAATGCTGCTGACACCACAGACCCAAGCCCAGCAAGAATGAGTGTCTTTAGGAGGTGAAAGCGAAGGAAACAATGGGAGGGGAAAAAGAAGATCAGTGGATGAGATCAAGGAGTTATTTGATCTTTTTTGGTTGACAGCAAAAATTTGGCTGAGATCTTTTTTGGGCAACTATACTCTTCTTTAACAGTGCCAGGTAGATTTGTATCAAAGAAAAAATATATACTCCGGGTTAATTTACAAACAATTTGGCTTGAGACCGAACAAGCAATCCTTCTTGTGGTTCCTGTGCAGCTCCTGTAGAATTGTCAGTCCTGACTGTCGTTCTACAAGTGAGAGCAGACTAACTAAATTACAGTTATATAAAATATCAAAGGATAACAGGGTGTGACATCCTTGTCTGATAGTACGGTATCACAAGAATAAAGATTTGCTTTACCACATTGTTTCTGTCAATTCCGAAATGGTCCAAAAAGAGCTATTTAGAACATGTGCCTATCATCTGATGCGACAATAGATATAGAATCTAGGTGCCTCAGACTGACTGCACGGCCGTCTGGTTCTGTGTAGGTTAACTGTGTTTTTGCAGGCATGTTGCTTTGTTTTAGTATGTCCTGTGGGTTCCTGCTCGTACCCAGTTGTGTTTGTCTGCCCGACTTCCATTCCACGTATAGAGAATGGGTTTCTTGCCCCCACTTTGGTCGGTCTTGTGGGTGCGGAGGTAAACCCACCTGTTCTAGCTCAGTCCAACGTACTGCTGTCTAACGGAAGTCTGGGCTACAGTATCCCCCCTCGCTGTCCTACATACGCTGTTTGCAGAAGGCGTCATCCTGCTGCTTACTTCATTTAAAGCGACAGCATCACTTTTATTGTCCTAAATATCATAAAGTGCTTGCAGAAGATCATATTCTGATCTATGTTTCCGGCACAAAAGATTTCTCATATTTTTATGCCTATCACTGGCTGCGTACAGATGTTATTTCATATGCAATTTACTTCAAAGAGACCGTAACCAGCTTGTTAAAGATAATTCTACACCAAAATGGACTTTGTTGTATATATTGTTGGTGTTACAGCTGCACCCGAATCTAACTTTTCAATGCTAAATTCCTTGGGGAAAATAAGGTTTATGTACTAATACAAGTTTTCTTGTCAGTATTTTGAATAAACACTTTCCCAAATGTAGTAATTTGTAAGTATTCAACTCAGAGGCTGATTTAAAAGCTTCCACTGCTAACCACAGCGCATGGTGTTAAAGGGACTGTTGGATTTTCTATATTAACCCTCATTGTACCAAATAGTACTACATTATCTTTTTTTTTTATTTAAAATGATTCACCCTCCACTCCTGCTCAGCTGAAGAGACAAGGCATGATGGTAAACCAATCACCTCTGTCAATCTCTGGTCACAAAACAGAACTCAGGCTCGGGCTTTTGGGATTACTCAGCTGTAAATTGCTTGAGTAAACCCACTTTCATTTAAAATAATGTCATCCCTTTGTAAATTGTAAATTTTATTCAAATGATTGTGTGTAACTTGAATTACACCATCAATGATGCTAGTTAAGTCACACCGTCACATAAACTCACCGAGCGATCTAATTATGGTAGATCAAAAGTAAAATGAAAGAATACTCATATACTTCATGCATAGCAGTCAAAATATTGATATATGAATATATTTAGCACTGAGATCTGGGTATTGTGTGGTACTGTATATCTATACCTGCTCATGATACAAGAACCTATGTGTTGAAAAGAAGCAGCTAGACCTTCATGTGGACCGATAGAAAATACTTTTTAAAAAGTCAATGAATCTGAACTGAAAATTATTTTGAAAAAATTAATGGAGTCATGTGAAGGTTTTACTGATCTGAATATATCAATTATAATTACCTCATGTTACAAAACAATGAATAAAAGAACAATTATATTTAAAATTAAATGCGCAATAAATTCCTCATTTGCAATTGTAAAACAATTTCAAAGGTTACTAACATTAACATTTATATATATATATAGATATATATACATACACACGTGTGTGTGTGTGTGTGTGTGTGTGTGTGTGTGTGTGTGTGTGTATAAAATAAAACTCATTTTTATAGCCCTGCAGATATTGTCTGGCATGTTAAAAGAATATTTTCTGAAATACATCTGTGGCATGTGTTCTTCATTCACAGAGTATCTCACAGCTGGGAAATGTTACTGATTGCACTGAAATTGAAGTAACAGACAGACCAAAATCTGGGCATTTTATTTAATCCTATTAGAGTACACAGATTTAAGATGGACTTAAGTTTCATTAGCAAACATAGATAATGAAATCATGCTGTTCATATTTGGTAAACTTTGTGATATAAATAATATTGTTCGATGTTTATAACTATTTCACTTTGAAGCAATATGACATAACATTAATAACAGGAAATATCACTGTTGAGTGGCCCAGTAGACCAGGCAGTGGATACCTTGCTTTGAACGTGGTATAGTACCATCGGTATAACAAACTTCTAAGCAACAGATGGTAATGTTCCAAGGTTTGAGTTCCAGGTTTGCCTTATCTGCATTCAAATCTGAAAGAATTATCACTTAGCCCCATCCCCTGCCCTTTTAATATTGTCCCATTTCATTTTTAAAAGCTGCTATGAATTCTACTTCTGCCATTGTTTCTGCTGCGGCATTCCAAGTCTTACCAACTCTCTGCATAAAGAAAATTCTCCTAACCTTTCCCTCCATTCTTTTAGTAATCATTTTAAATTTATACTGTACTGTTACTGACTGACCAATGGAAATAGCTTTTACCTATTTATCTTATCAAACCTTTATAATTTTGAACACCTCTATCAGATCTCTTTACATGGGCTGCCTCACCTTCACAAATAACCGTGCCTTGAGACAAGAAAGACTTGCATTTATATAGCACAGCCAGCAGGCGTCCCCAAGGCCCTTTACAGCCAGTGAAGTACTTTTGGAGTGTAGTCACTGTTGTAATGTAGGAAACACAGCAAACTCTCACAAACAGCAATGTGATAATGACCAGATAATTTGTTTTTAATGATGTTGATTGAGGGGTAAATTCTGACCAGGACACCGGGGATATCTCCAAAGCTCTTCTTCAAAACAGTGTCATGGGATCTTTTACATCCACCTGAGAGAACAGATGGGGCCCCAGTTTAACATCTCATCTGAAAGACAGCACTCTCTCAGTACTGCACTGGAGTGCCAGCCTAGATTTTTGTGCTCAGGTCTCTGCAGTGGGACTTGAACCCACAACCTTCTGACTCAAAGGCAAGAGTGCTGCCAATTGAGCCACTGGCTAACACTGCAGTGAGTGGACTGGTTAAAATGTGGTGTTATGGTACATTCATGGAGATGTCTGTGGCACAGAGTGTCCCATTTTTGCAGGTGAAGGGGGAAAAAATGGGCAAAATTAGAAAGCAAAAATACAATAAAACCCAGCTTTGAGCTAATGATATCAGATCCCATAAGACGGATTGCCGAGCTGGTATTCATGCCATTTTGCTGAACTAATGCCATTTTAAAGGCTCCCTCACTGAATTTATAATAGCTGTTAAACCGACAGTTATAATGTCATCATGATCCCGACAACATCACAGGTCAATGCAGCATTATTTTGTAGTAATTCTAATAGTCTTAGAGCCTGTTTTGATTATTTTCCCCAATGTTAGTGAAATTCATTTATCATTTCATCCATGTAGGTTAGTTACTACATCTGTTAACAGGCAAAGTTACATACCCCTCTCTTCTCCCCACACACAGACACACGTATATTATCCCTACATGTGTGGCAGTCCTTTCTGGCTTCAATAAAATCAAGTTGATCTGGCAGAATTGCCAACTTGGGAGAACATTCCTGTGTGTCGTAGCAGATTTCTGGGGAAATACTGGAGCCACTTTGACAAAAATATCTGTGTCTGAAATGAGATGTGTGAGAACTGATTGATCTCCCCGTCTCCTTCATACCCTCTCTCCTCTTGCCTTCTTTCTCCCCTCTACCCTATCTTTCTTATCGCCCTCCCCACACCCAAGTGAATTTCCCTCTCACTCTCTCTTTCCAACACACCCGCCTTAACTCACTCACAGCTGCCAATGTAATGGTACACCAAAAGCCACAGTACTTCTACAGTAGTATTTTGCCTGATATAAAAACCTTAGATTTTATTTCAAGTTTGTAAACAAGATGCTAGGACCCACTGAATGAAGCAGCTGTCATTTATTTCACATTATTTATGCTTAGTGTCACCCTAATATTTTTATTTAGTAGGCAATTGGTTAAACAACATTTCAGATCCAGTGCTGTATAGAAGCATGTCTATGTTTTTGTCTCATAGCACTTCATCCTTTTTCTCATTTTTAATTAGCATTTTTAAGATTTCAGATTCCTTAAATCTAGAAAGAATATGGTGAGTTAGCATTGATCACAAACCATATACTCAAAGGATTTTATAGTATGCAAACAATGACAATTTAAAGAGAATTATTTACAATGGATCTGCTGGGATGTCATGCAGATCCTGTCATCCTTTTTAAAAGATGAACATATGGTGCATATTTTGCTTGTTCCTTTTAAGGGGCAAGGCTTTGAGATTGTGTAGCTATTTTGAGCTAGTCATCTGTATCGTTAACCTGAAAGGAGGAGACATTTATTGTATTGATGATCAGAATTGCGTTCAAAGTTAACCCAAAAGATGTATGATTTTGCTGAGGGGCAATGGTCACAAAAAGCATCTGAGAAATAACAGCAATGCTCCCTTCCGTGGGAAATGACTCACTTTGCATTCATGAAATATTTATAAATTTACCTTTAATGGGCCATTATGGCAGATAATTGAATGCCTCTCTTCCAAACTGTTGGTTACAGGGTTGAATCCCTGAGCTGTCACTTCAATCTACCTGCAAACAGTGGAACTGCATTTCAGGGAAGCTGCAGGATATTTTGGTGGTGCCTATTCCATCTTGATGGAGGGAAATTGTCAAAGGGCCTAATCTTTTTCAAATAACTACTTGCTGCAAAATAGGAGCATTAACATCCTTGTTAAGCAAAGTTCATGATAGTCAAGTCCACATGGGACAGCATCCACATGCTAAAAAAGTTCCACAAAAGTCACCGGATGAGGTCAACAACCAATAGAGGGAGATGAATTCGATTAGTACTATTCTTAGGAGTTCTGTGGAGGGCTAGGATAAGGCCCTCCTCATTAACTCTTTCTTATAACATGTAGAAAAGATGGCTGAGTGTGTTTCAAGGTTATAATGACCCGGAATTTACAGTCAGCGGTGACGCAAAAACATTGGCCATTGGCCCCGAATATGCTTCGCACAAAATCTCATGATCTCTGTGTCAAGTGGTTCAGGTTTTCAAACGCGTAGTTCAAATCAATGTAGTATAGTGGGAATCCCATCGTGCAAGCTGCTCTGACATCAACAAGCTGTCTAAGCAGCCAATCAAAATGCAGAATTCTTACGGATAGGGAACCAAGAACTGGGCAAGCTCTTAAAATGTTAACTGTTTAAAAATGTTAGAGAGAGCAAAACAAAATTTGGGGCTCCCACATGGGGAAAAGGCAAACCTGAAATAAAGATGAACAAAATGTTTTTTTTAAGCTTATTAAAAAAATGGATTTTTATTAAAATGGCTGAATTTGACACTGCTCTAAATTAAAATGAGTTTTTCATGGGCAGGCCAGAACCTTTGTTTAGCAGTTAATACAATGTTGCACCTAATCCCTTTGCCTCTAATATTTAGTGGGGAATTTAACAGCGTAAATACTGCGGAAGAGCCAAAGTTTTTGACAGTTTCCTTGATTTGAGTGATTTCATTCATTGGCGGGTCTGTGTGGAGTGGGGGTAGAGGAGGGAAGTTCATAGCACAGCCAGTAGAGGAGCAGTGAATGTCAGATCGCAACTTCAGGATTTCCGCATTAGGCTGCGCATGTGCTAAATCCTGAAGTTGTGGTCAGTTTCAAAGGCGGAATGATGCTTACACTGCCAGTTCACCATCGTCGGGACCGCAAATTCTGGGCCATTATTTGTTTTTTAAATCCATCCGCTAATGGCTTTTGGAGGCGAGCTATTCTCCTGCTCCTATTCCTTATGTTCCATGTTCTTTACATTCTTTTTTCTTCTGACAGAAAGCCTTGACATTGTGACTGCCAAGATTTGGCATGTGGCAAGTATATCAAGCCTTGGTGAGTAGAGATGTGCCTTTTGTATGTGTTAAGAAGATTCTGATGCTGGACAAGGGTTGTAATAATATCAGCAGGCAGGACGAAAAATACTTTTTGATCTTGCACTGGCTTATCACACTGTTGTGCAGGTAATATATAACACTAGTAGTTTGTGACCCCCCCGGCCAAAGGAATTGAAAATAAAATCAAGCTGAAACATACCGACAGTGACCAGCTACAAAACAAATTGCTTTGCAAAAGGCCTTGCCGGATCAAATAGTTAAACCAAAAAACACGCATCCCATATTCACCTCCTGTTATCTGGTTGATGGAATCGTACAGAAGGAGGCCATTCAGCCCATCGTGCCTGTGCTGACTCTTTGAAAGAGCTGTCTATTCAGTCCCATGCCCGTGCTCTTTTCCCAAAGTCCTACAATCCTTTCCTTTGGTCGAAGAGACATTGTGTGTATTGTTGCAGAAGCCCTTGGTCCAAGCTGTTGTGGCATCTAAACCGATGGAGATTTTGTTGAAGTGTCTAATTCAAGGGACAGGTGGAATCAGTGGAATAGGAGAAAGAAAAGTATAGCTAAATGTGGTTTTGGAAAATAACTGTCACTGATCATGATTTCTATCGAAGGCTAAATCTATCCAAGGCTATGTGAAAAACATGCATTGCATCTGTCATTTAAGTCTTCCTGTGTCATACTTGTGTATCATACATCTGTGTCACAGTTATATATATGGCAATTGCCTGCAGTTGATTTGTTCAAATTTCGTATTCATAAAACACTAACAAATCACAGCTGAGGAGATGGAGAACATACTAATCAAGCACAAGGAAATCGGGCAGATAAACTAAGAAACTGATGAAAACAAGGACTCAAGAACAAGCAGTCATAAAAAATTGGCAATAAAAATAAAGCGATTGGAAATTAATCTATTAATTCCAAATATATTTGAAACTATTTGCAGCCACCATCTTGTTTCTCTACTCAGCTAAACACTTACTACTGGAAATGAAATCCACTTGGCCCCAGACCTCATTACAGCCTTGGTCCAAACATGGACAAAAGAGCTGAATTCCAGAGGTCATCTTCATCATCATAGGCAGTCTCTCGAAGCGAAGATGACTTGCTTCCACGCCAAAAAGGGATGAGTTCATAGGTGTTTCAATGAAGGACCTAATATTCCAGATCCCGAACTACATAGCGAAGGGTGGAAGATGCCTGTGCGTGGATTTTTTTAATGTGGGGTGGCCGTTGCACACTAGCCACCACACGAGCTCGACAGAGCTAGGTCTTGGTCCAGTGGCAAGGATTACCCAAGTCTAACTGGAGACCAGCTCTGCTACACGGACCGAGCGCGCACACATATGGCAGTGTGGGCTGGCCCGTGCTGCCCCTGGGCCCTCGCCTCTTCTGGGCCCCAGATTCACGCCTCTCTTGGGCCCTGGTCACTTCCCTCTACGGACTCTTGCCGCTCCTTCACCCCTCCTGCTGTGCCTGCCCGCACTGCAATCAGCGACCTGGCTTCGTAGCCATCGCCCTCCTGCAGCAGCACACGCTGCTCCCTGCAGTGGTATGCTGCCGCACTCTGCTCCCTCCAATGGCCCCGGCCACCAATGCAACCTCTCCAGAAATGAGGTGAGAGTGACTCCCCTTGACATCAAAGCAGCATTTGACCGAGTGTGACATCAAGGAGCCAGAGTAAAATTCAAGTCAATGGAAATTAGGGGGGAAACGCTCCCGTGGCTGAAGTCATACCAAGCACAAAGGAAGATGGTTGTGGTTGTTGGAGGTCAATAACTACAGCCCGAGGACATCTCTGCAGGAGTTCCTCGGGGCAGTGTCCTAGGCCCAACCGTCTTCAGCTGCTTCATCAATGGCCTTCACTCCATCATAGGGTCAAAAGTAAGACTGTTTGCTGAAGACTGCACAGTGTTAAATTCCATTCACAATTCCTCAGATAATGAAACAGTCCATGCCTGAATGCAGCAAGACCTGGATGATATTAAGGATTGGGCTGATAAGTGGCAAGTAACATTTGCGCCACACAAGTGCCAGGCAATGACAATCTTCAACAAGTGAGACGCTAACCACCGCCCTTGACATTCAACGGCTCAAGGCACTTTACCACCAATGAAGTCGCTTTGAAGTGTAGTCACTGTTGTAATACAGGAACATATGGCAAGATCTAGAAATATGGTCCATTTATTAAGTTTAAAAGGAGGTTCTGAATAAAAGGACTGAATTTAAAATATATTAGCAAATGATTTTAACTAAACGTAGTGAAATTGGTCTTTTGCAGTAGGACAAATAGACAATAGCCAATCGGCACCCCATTTTATACCCTGCCCGATTTTCTTTTCAATTGCCTTGAAAAAGAAAGCCCACTGAAGATCAATTTCACCCACTAAGTTCCGTGAGATGTTTAGCTAAAAAAGGAAAAATGCAAATACAAAATAATAGGCATTTCTTGGCTGAAAAGTGACACTTAAGAAGTGGCCAATAAATGTAAAGTACTGCTCCCCATATTATATGCAGTGATTTATTGATTTCATTAAGTCTAGTGTATGAAGGGAGCAAAATTATTTATCTGCTTCAGTTGGTAAGGAAAATACTACTTACTTATTTTTCAGGAACCAGTTGAAAAGTACCAACTTCACTATCACAAACTTTGTACACTTCTTTTCACTGGAGATGTGAATCCCTGTCCGACAATCACACCTCAGAAACACCTCCCCCCCGCCCCACCACCACCACAAACAGAGCCATGAGGGAACCACTGGGATTAATAAAAGTCTTGCATCTGGCACACATCCATTATAAGTCAAACATCCCTCTTCAGATATTACTGTTCAAAGTGCCATGCTGACCATGAGCTGGTTATTTACAAGCACCTGCCATCTTCACTCCCTGACAGAATAAGCCTCTAATTAAGCTCAATGTGTGCCTAGTTACAACAATTAGACAGCACCACAGTAACAATTATGGACGATATGGTATAATATATTATAGTTTGGTATAAAGCAGTGCATCATCTGACCTGTCACGAGCAATGCCAAGAGGGATTCGCCAGTCACTAGAAATCTATCTTGAGATAGAAACTGCAAATAATTAGTTAATATTTGTTCTGTTATAGGCAATATTGGGAAAGAGTCATGCAATATATAGTCAGCTGGACCTAAAGTGATGGATGTAGACAACTGTTGACTGTGGTTTTCAGTGTTCTAACTAATTGAATATGTGGATTCTTTATCTGATGGGCATTTTATTGAAATCTGCTGCATCTGTAACATTTGTTGATTTTGTTGCTTGTGTTGCCGCCCAATACTGGCCTCAACCGATACGGTGAAAAAAATATAGTTGTCTGGAAAGATGTTGATCTGCACTATTAGTCTCCTTATCTTTCACAGAATCGCACACCTCAATACTTCCTACTTCCTAAACTAGATTCACAGTCCACGGTTACAAAACTTTGCTGCAGACTGTTTTCAACAGATGCGAGACTGCTCAGTTTATTTGTATTTTAACGAGTGCACAATGGTGATGTTCTGGATAAGTAAAGATCTTTCACAGTTCTGTATTGAGATGTGTACAAACGACACTCTTGTGCCTTGCGATCATAATCATTTTAAAAGTACAACTGAACTAATTCTATTCTGATCATTAATTGCAAAATTCAAGTTATGATGTATCTTTTTTTTTAAACTCAATCACGTGGTACGGGGTTGAAGTGAACGTTACACAGTCTTGTGCTATCGCATTAGCTATGCTCGCATTTCACCAAGGAAAGTGCTGTGAAAGAAGTAATTTGGAACTTGCTTTTCATAGCACATAACATTAGACTTTAATGTCTCTAGAATGGAATGGATTATACTTAAAAAATTAAAGAGACTCTTTTCGTACAGAGAGATATCTATGTTATCACTTTACACCCTACATGTCTGCTGTGGCTGAGTGGGTAGCACTCTTGCCTCTGAGTCAGAAGGTCGTGAGTTCACAATCTTGCTCCAGGGACTTGCAAAAATCAAGGCTGACACTCCAGTGCAGTGCTGAGGGAACGCTGCACTGTCGGAGGTACCGTCTTTTGGATGTGATGTAAAACCAAGACCCCCTCTGCTCTCTCAAGTGGACATAAAAGATCCCATGGCACTATTTCGAAAAAGAGCAGGGGAGTTATCTCCGGTGTCCTGGTCAATATTTATTCCTCATTCAACATAACAAAAACAGATGATCTGGTCATTATCACATTGCTGTTTGTGGGAGCTTGCTCTGCACAAATTGGCTGCCGGGTTTCCCACATTACAACATTGACTTCACTCCAAAGATTGTAAAGCGCTTCGAGACATCCGGTGGTCATGAATGGCGCTATTTAAATGCAAGTCTTTCTTTCTTTCTTTTACATCATAAGACATTGATCTTCTCTATTGAGGAATACATCAAAGTATTGGTATAAAGCACTTACAACTTTCAAGGAGGCAGTGGAGAACTTTCGAACTCGCTGCAAGTTTGATATATGGTTTGATATGGATCCTGAAAGGAAATGTTGGTTGGGTTTACGCGATGTCAATGAAGTAGAAGAATTTGAAAGGGACCACTGTTCTAGTTTTGTTAATGTCAGCCATCAACTAGTGAAAACACTGGTCACATGGCTATGTTTTAGGCACCTGACAATCAGCCACACCCGGGTCTAGAAGTTATAGTTCGCAATATCAGTGCATTCACATGAGATTCCTCAGTCCGCTATTTTAGTGAGGCATTTCTAATAAGTGGGCTTGGCATTAATACAACTGGCAGACTGGTGTCACATGATCAGGTTAAACCTTTGTCCACTAATATCCCCAAGACCTGGAATACTGCGTGCAGTTTTGGTTTCCATATTTATGAAAGAATATACTTGCTTTGGAGGCAGTTCAGAGAAGGTTCACTAGGTTGATTCCGGAGATGAGGGGTTTGACTTATGAGGAAAGGTTGAGTAGGTTGGGCCTCTACTCATTGGAATTCAGAAGAATGAGAGGTGATCTTATCGAAACGTATAAGATTATGAGGGTGCTTGACAAGGTGGATGCAGAGAGGATGTTTCCACTGATGGGGAAGACTAGAACTAGGGGGCATGATCTTAGAATAAGGGGCTGCCCATTTAAAACTGAGATGAGGAGAAATTTCTTCTCTCAGAGGGTTGTAAATCTGTGGAATTCGCTGCCTCAGAGAGCTGTAGAAGCTGGGACATTGAATAAATTTAAGACAGAAATAGACAGTTTCTTAAACGATAAGGGGATATGGGGAGCGGGCAGGGAAGTGGAGCTGAGTCCATGATCAGATCAGCCATAATCTTATTGAATGGCGGAGCAGGCTCGAGGGGCTGTATGGCCTACTCCTGTTCCTATTTCTTATGTTCTTATGTTCTTATAATGTCGAGGCTCTTGTGGTTATTGAATTGATAAATATTTACAGAGCATAGCGACCATGTTGAACTAAGGAACAGAGTACAATTGCAGTGCAGCAAAGTTCAAGAAGCAGAACAAAATCTATCTTTAAGGGAAGAGTACCATATTGTAGATAATCTTTTTCACGCAACGCTATTGCGATGGTGTTTATTCAAAAGCATATTTATTAGGATGATAAATTACTTTGATTAGTACCAGCATCAATGTAAATCCATTCCCCTTAATGCATACTCCACAATAGTGGGCACAATAGGAGCCTGTCCAGCAGCCCATTGTAAACATCGCTGAGCTTGTGGTCACCCACTGTCAAGAAATGTTATGAAAAAAGCCTCAAAGCTAAACAGAATGCAGAAAAGAAGAATGGGAATGGTTAGGAGGTTGTGGTGAATATAAAGACCAAGGCCATTAAAAGCCTGGGACTGAGAGTAGAGTCAGACTGCAGAGACAGAGGCCCTTTTATGTTGCTTTTACGAGCGTGGGGGGAAACTTGAATTGTGGACGGTTGGAGTGTTTGGTCTCCGCTAAAATGGATAAATTGTACGTTATGTCCCAATGATTCCTCATATTAAATTGATTAAATAATCGCTGGATTGAAGTCTTGAACTAACATAACATGTGAGGAGGGGGGGGATCAAAATAATTAAAACAAACAGTTACAGATTGGAGTAATTTCATTTCATTTCTGAGATTTGACCTTGTAACCTGCATAGCTGAGCTTGACATTTTGAAAGTTTATTTTCTTTTTTCTCTCGCTCTCTCTTTCTTTGAGCAACTAATTATTTCAGCGAAAAATGAAAAGTATCTATTTAAGCAATTAATTGATCTTTCTGGTGTTACAAAAAGGTATAGAAATGCAAAGGGTGATAAAAAAAAAGTTCGGTCCTTTGTGCACAGCAGAAGTCTCAGGCGCTTTGTGGATGGAAAACAATGGTGGAAGATGGCAGGGAATCAGAAGAAAAGACAAATCAAAAAGGGACAATTATTCAATGGGATTGATTGATTAACTGACTATAAATGTTTGGTCTTTTTTTGTTGTGTAGCTGTACAGTGATGGCTTGCTGAGATGAACCTTTGTAATATTCTGACCTTGAGTTCTCGCAGCGCCACATTTGTGAGGGAAAAAGAATAATAAAATCTGCACAAACAGAGCTAACATTGAAAGGCAGCTGGAATGAATGTCAGTGCGCCAACCCTCGGAGGTGAGTGTATGACCAAGCGCATTAACCCATTGGGACTGACTCCCAGACAACTGAAAGCAACCTCGTGAGGACTACAAATGTACTTCGGAGTAAAACCAACGATGATGTAGAGTGACCCCATTCAAAAGTAGAGTAACTCCTTGTCATTTCAAGTAATTGTGAGCACGTAATTCAAAGAAAACTTATTTAAAAGCACAGACAATGTAATTCAGAGTACTATTATAACTATAAGCAATCACGAGTGACCCCAGACAATTAAACAATAATCGGTAACTCCCACATAAATGCTTATTATTGGTGATGGTAATGATTATATACAGGTGACTTAGATAATCAGGTGGACTCATGCAGGGAACGATTTCATGAATAGATTATTACTACGGTTGGAAAAAACTGCTCTTGCCACTTTGTGTAGCAACACTGTAAAGGCATTAAAAAAAAAGTTACGAATGTAGCGACCAACAGCAACAACAACTTGTATTTAGAAAGCGCCTTTAACTAAGTAAAACGTCTCAAGGCACTTCACAGGAGTGTTATAAGACAAAAATTTGACACCGAGCCACATAAGGAGAAATTATGGCAGATGACCAAGGGCTTGGTCAAAGAGGTAGGTTTTAAGGAGCACCATAAAGGAGGAAAGAGAGGTAGGGAGACGGAGAGGTTTAAGGAGGGAGTTCTAGGGCTTGGGTCCTAGGCAGCTGAAGGCACGGCCACCAATGGTTGAGCGATTACAATCAGGGGTGCTCAAGAGGGCAGAATTAGAGGAGCGCAGATATCTCAGGGAATTGTGAGGCTGAAGGAGATTACAGAGATAGGGAGGGAGTGAGGCCATGGAGGGATTTGTAAACAAGGATGAGAATTTTGAAATCGTGGCATTGCTTAACCGGGAGCCAATGTAGGTCAGCGAGCACAGAGGCGATGGGTGAACAGGACCATAGTAATTGTTCCTCCCACCTCACGGATTAGTTGAACACTCACCAAGCATGAAGCTCACATGCTTCCTCCTGCCCATTTGTCTATGGTTATGGCTCCAGCTGTGGTTTGTGAAACCCCTAACCTGACAGACTGTCACGGCTGTTGGGGATATATGCTGAGATACTTAGAATGGCAGCATTCAGGACCGGGAAATCACCTTATTCTCCTGCACATGGACACTGCCATTCTTCCAGTCTTTGTAACGGGATAAGCACATCTAATCCCAAAAGTGCTGAATTGAAATGAATTCAAGAAGGAAAAAGGAAGAGAGAAAAAAAATAAAAACTGCTTTTGGCTGGGTAGACTGGATGGTGCAGTGGGTTAGACACTGGCCTCTGATTGTCGGGATTGGATTCAATTCTAAGCCAGACTAATGGAATGAAAGTATTTTCTGTTGGCTGGTTGTAGTTATGCAAAGTGAGCTTGAGCAGTCTGAACTCCATTACTGCAGCATATTGCTGCAATGCTTTTATGAGAACTGAAGGCTTATTAGTTTGAGTCACAGTGCTCTGCTACGTTCTATAACTTAGAAAGCTGATTTCAGTTTGTTTACATGCATGGTTGAGGTCCCATTGTTACCATGCAGCAACCAAGAGAGAGTTCATATCATCCATATTAGAGCTGTCAATATCGATGGGAAATGTGAGAATTCACGTCAATAATCAATAAGAGTATGATTGATTGCAAACCCCAGGCAGCATCCAACCAGTCAGTTTAACCTGACATCACAGCATTCAGCCCTCCCCTCCACGGTCCTGTTCCTGCAAACCACATAAGGGCACTTTTATTTGTTTAATATGATTGCAGTTTGTAACAATTTTTATCACCAGTGCAAGAAAGGCTAGCATTGACTATTGGTGAACATAACAAATGAACACTTAAGTGTTTCATTCGCTCTCTTATCAGGGAATATTATTTTAACTTGAAATGCATGCAGCTGCTCTTAATTTTCCTACTTAAAATATTCCAAACCCTACCAGGAGAAATTGGGTTGGACTTTGCATGGACAGTAACAGTGAGGCTAACAGCACTCACCGTTATAAGGGGCTAAACTTCTGGTATCCACACGTACGTGGTTAAACGTGGAAATCCGAAAGTTGCTGTCAGAGACACCCTGCTCCTCCACAGGGTGTGCTGTAACAGTCCTCGCCGATAGATTCAGCACTGAAATGAACGCAGTGGTGTGAATTTGAAGTACTTGCCCACTCGTTCCCTACTAAAGACAGCTGAAAATGTTAAGGCTGGTGCATTTAGGAGTAATGTGAATTGTTAACAGTGCACTAAGTGATAATTACTGCTAAGCAACCTCTCTGGCCCTGAAAGTTTAATTTTACAAGAATGGAGTCTCGTTCATTCCGAAGATAATTAATTTTTAAAATTAATATAAAAGCAAAATACTGCGGATGCTGGAAATCTGAAAAAAAAATAGAAAATGCTCAAAATACTCAGAAGGTCAGGCAGCATCTGTGGAGAGAGAAACAGAGTTCAAATTTAACCTTTCGTCAAATAATATATAATTGTTTACTTTTTCAGTCTACCTCATTAATCTCTGTCTCTTAATCACGTCTGTCTATCCCAATCTTTATTCTGCTTTCTGTACATGATTTAAATCTAATTTATACTTCTTGCTTTATACATCCTGGTTTAGACCCTGCGGCCCCTATATTGGCAGTGGCGGATTTTCTGAGCCGGGGGGGGGGAGGTGGGAGACGGGACGGTGGGGGTGGAGGGGGGTGGGGGTGCGATGTTTTGGTTAGAAAACCCAGAAGTCCGAACTTTCAACTCCACAGCGTGTATCTTTTTTTTTTTAACAGGATGCCTGCCCAGAAGGCAGCCTGATTGACAAGGCTTGGCTCCCAGTCGGGCAGGGAGCACTCTGGAGAAGGCTGCAGGAGCAGGTAGGGACCCTGCAAGGGTCTGATCCCTGACCTGGAGGGGGAGGGGGGGTTTGATCCCGGAGAGGGGTTACGATCCTCTACCGGGGAGAAGGAGGGAGCTTTGGATGGGGCGGGGTTGCGATGCCAGTGAAACAGCTAAGCTTGGGGGGCTGGGGGGGGAAACATTCCTGCTCCTCCTGGCCCACAAGCAGCGCTGGAAAGACATTTACCTTATTCCTGTAGTTGTCCTTGATCTTGAGTTGCCGGGTTTCTTGAGGCCAGGATTAAATTTTTTAAACCAGGTTAAATATGAGGCCCCTATATTGGCAGTGGCGGATTTTCTGAGCCGGGTGGGGGGAGGCCAGGGTTACATTTTTTAAAACAGGTTAAATATGAGGCCCCTATATTGGCAGTGGCGGATTTTCTGAGCCGGTGGGGGGGGAGGCCAGGGTTACATTTTTTAAAACAGGTTAAATATGAGGCTTCCAGCCTCATTATAAAATTTAAATGGCCAATCTGTATCCTGGGATCCTCCGTTAAACCCCGAAGCGGGTGGGTGGGAGGTGGGTTGGGGTCAGCTATGAGATTTAAAACATTTTTACATCTCGTCCGACTCCAACCCACCCATTTCTGTAGGTTAAAATTAACCCCTCTGTGTCTTAGCAAGGATTCTTCAATATGATTGGTTGAAGGGCCTCGCTGTTTCTTTGCTTGCTCACAGACACCACATATGCCCTGTAGAGGGCGCCCTGCTGAGCCAGGCGCTGGATTAAAGCAAGTCTCTGCTCTAAATCCCGCAAAAACATTGTGGATAGCTGCCAGCGAATTGAGCGATGAACGCCTTTCCTTCGCCATTGACTGCAAAATCCGGGCCAATACTTTCAGCCAGAAAGAGAAAAATGAAGTGTCACTTCAGCATTCACATCCACCTTCAGTAATTTCTAAATCCTCCACTGCTGCAAATTGCAACAAATTTAAGTAAATCATAACATACTCATGTCCCACTGCACTTTTAGTGTAGCCCCTCATTTTCACATGTCATTTGACTTATTGAGGTAGAAATTGGACCTCATTGCAAGCAAGGGCCAATTTGAGGGACCAACATCCTACACCCAAAGGATGCCTGAAGGACATCCAACCTTATATTGGGTTGGGCCATTTTTCAGGCATTCTTTAAGCGGCTGCCTAAAACATCATCATCATCATCATAGGCAGCCCCTCGAAATCGAGGAAGACTTGCTTCCACTCTAATAGTGAGTTCTCAGGTGGCTGTACAGTCCAATATGGGAATTACAGTCTCTGTCACAGGTGGGGCTGACAGTGGTTGAAGGAAAGGGTGGGTGGGGATTCTGCTTTGCCGCACGCTCCTTCCGCTGCCTGCGCTTGTTTTCTGCATGCTCTCGGCAATGGACTCGAGGTGCTCAGCGCCCTCCCAAATGCTCTTCCTCCACTTTGGGCGGTCTTGGGCCAGGGATTCCCAGGTGCCGGTGGAGATGTTTCACTTTATCAAGGAGGCTTTGAGGGTATCCTTGAAGCGCTTCCTCTGTCCACCTGGGGCTCGCTTGCTGTGTCGGAGTTCCGAGGAGAGCGCTTGCTTTGGGAGTCTTGTGTCGGGCATGCGGACAATGTGGCCCACCCAACGGAGCTGGTCAAATGTGGTCAGTGCTTCGATGCTGGGGATGTTGCCTGGGTGAGGACACTGACATTGGTACATCTATCCTCCCAATGGATTCGCAGGATCTTGCGGAGGCAGCGCTGGTGGTACTTCTCCAGCGTTTGTTAGGTATCTGTTGTATATAGTCCACGTCAAAACAGGGTGTGAACGAGGAACCAAACATCTGTTTCAGGCCCACTTTGCTGAAATTGAAGTGCGATAAGCAGAGCAGGAGCCAGGCTTGGACTGCTCACAATTCCTCCGTGGCTGCCAACAAAAAGTACGTTTTTAGAAAATCTTTCCCGTAGAGCTGTGCCGGTCTTATCAAAGTTGTTTGGCGACCTTTGCTACTTTCATGACGGGCATGCCTGCTGTAGGGTGCACTCTAAATAGGGTTCGGGCAAAACAGAGGGAACTAAGCTCTGCATTTAGCAGTGTTTTTATATTTCAGTTCATTTCTGAGTCACTCTTCTATTTGCTACTCTTCCCTGTTTATAATATCCTGCTCTCCGCAGGCAGGTTGAACACTGCTTTGAAATACGGAGGCACATAACCCAGATGTGCTGAGCTTTTGTGGCATCATCCCTTAAGGACAACATTATAATGTGCTGCTTAAGGTCATGTGAGTTCCAGGTGAGAGTGGGCCCTGGGAAAGATAACATCACAGGATAGTAACCCAGAAACAAATCCAATGAAAAGAAAGTAAAAGTTGCTTTTTCACTGGATTTCCCAGATCTTTGGAGCACAGTTTGCCATTGTTTCCGGCATTTAGCCAACGCTGTGCATCAGTGTGCACATTTCCTGACACTATTTTTCATCATGACATAAAGATCCAAATGCACAGGACAGCTCAGCACATTATAAGATCAGAAGCAGAAATTGGCTTGTTTATATTAGCAAGTGCCATCAGTGATGGGAGTATGCCATTTCAGTAATGTAAAAGCACCTTATCTGTGATATATCTGACCTGGGATTGCTTGATGCTGCCGTGAATGAAGTTGGATGGTTCTATTTTTTGGCAGTAACAATCTTTACCTGAATACACTCAATATTCACTGGAAAGGGAGTTTGGAATAGAACTGTTTTACTTGCAAACATATCAAAATGCATACTGTTTCTATCATCTTAAGGCAAATATGGACTGTGCACATATAGAAGAGACTGTGATATGGGACAGTCTCACAACTGTGGTAAATTCTTTAAGAGCTCAACAGAATTGGCTCAAAGATTCAGTATTTTGTACAGTACAAGGCAGTTCAATTGCTAAAGCAGCCCAGCAAATGCGGAAGTGTTCTTCAAATCTTCCATTTTAAATCTTCAAAAACAAACAGTGTAGAACCAGTCTCCAGGGGGTGATAAATACACATTACCTAATTGCTCTCACTTAGGGTGGCTTTTAGAGTCCTGCTCTCGGGGCTGTGTACCATGGAGCGGCTCCCCGCGGTGTAAATGGAAAAAAGCTACATCTTTACCAGCTTTTAAAGGCTTGCTGTGATTTTTTAGTGAAAACAGCTGCTGGTGCCTGCTTCTTCGACAGTGTCAGAACTGTTAAACAGTATGTAAGTGAATCCAGAGTCAGCACCAGCTTTGGGAAAGCCAATGGCTTGTTCAATTTAGCGGAAAGGTGTGAAGCTCTGTGTAAAAATGTTTTGCAAGGAAAATAAAAAGTTCTGGCCATAGGTTAAATGAGGGCGAGGGAGGTAATGTATTCCATTATTCCCCATAGGATTGCAATCAGATCTTTAGTTTCAGCTTTTTAAATATCTGAATATTACAGGCTCTGAAATACAAAGTTTAAAATATTGAATGTGTTACTAAATGCTCAACACACGTTTGCTGAGATGAAAGCAGCTTGTGTGGAAGGAAAATCATAATCAATGGCTATATATTTAGAAGAAAGAAAGACTTGCATTTATGTAGCACCTTTCATGACCTCAGGACGTCCCAAAGCATTTCACAGCCAATGAAATACTTTTTGAAGTGTTGTAAATTATAATTACATCTTATATTAACAATTGATGAGCTTTAATTCATATCAATTTAAACAGTGGCAGTGTCTTTTTATGGTGATTGTGCATGTATCTGGCGGCCTCTAACATTCATCTTTAAACGTTCATCTTTATCCCACATGTTGAATGTGTGTTGTGGTGGGCCTAAAGTTAATTGCTCCTCTGGTAGAAAAGGCCCATCTGGAACGCTGTCCCTTAAAAGGCTATGGCTGTTGGGTCAATTGAAATTTTCAAGGCTGAGATCAATAGATATTTGTTACGGTAAGGGTACCAAGGGATCTTGGTACCAAAGGTTGATAAGTGGGTAGGGTAGCATAGTGATTATGTTATTGGACCAATAATACAGAGGCCTGGACTAATGATCTGGAGATATGGGTTCAAACCCCACCAAGGCAGCTGGGGAATTTAAATTCAATTAAATAAATCTGGAATAAAAAGCTATCATCAGTAATGGTGACCATGAAACTACCGGATATTTGTAAAAACCCTTCTGGTTCACTAACTGTCCTTTAGGGAAGGAAATCTGCTGTCCTTACCCAGTCTAGCTTATATGTGATGCCAGACCCACAGCAATGTGATTGACACTCAACTGCCCTTTGAGTTGGCCTAGCAAGTCACTCAGTTGTATTATTCAGGTGGTTCTCAAGAGCCATTAGGAATGAGCAATAAATGCTGGTCTTGCCAGCAACGCCCACATCCAGTGAATGAATGAATAAAAATGGCTTTAAGATACAGATCAGCCATAATTTAATTGAATGGAGGAACAGACTTGATGGGCTGAATTACCTACGCCTGTTCCTATGTTCCAGTCTGGTCACATCTCCTTAGACATATCGCTACTACACTTAAGTGTCTGTAGACCTGAGATCAAAAATTGGATGGAAACCAGTAAAGTGGCAATGATACATGCCCTATAACATGAGCAGTAGATGTGTGTTCATGCCCATGATTCCTTGTATAGCAACATTGGGGTATCATGAGGTCTTCATGATGTGGAGTAGGCTTGGGTTTATCTTGATAATTTGCAAGAACATTTGGGGGTAATATATTAACATGGATAGAGGATTGGCTAACTAACAGAAAACAGAGTCGGGATAAATGGTTAATTCTCTGGTTGGCAACCAGTAACTAGTGGGGTGCCGCAGGGATCAGTGCTGGGACCCCAACTATTTATAATCTATATTAATGACTTGGAAGAAGGGACTGAGTGTAACATAGCCAAGTTTGCTGATGATACAAAGATGGGAGGAAAAGCAATTTGTGAGGAGGACACAAAACATCTGCAAAAGGACATAGACAGGCTAAGTGAGTGGGCAAAAGTTTGGCAGATGGAGTATAATGTTGGAAAGTGTGAGGTCATGCACTTTGGCAGAAAAAAAATCAAGAGCAAGTTATTTAAATGGAAAAAGATTGCAAAGTGCAGCAGTACAGCGGGACCTGGGGGTACTTGTGCATGAAACGCAACAGGATAGTATGCAGGTACAGCAAGTGATCAGGAAGGTCAATGATATCTTGGCCTTTATTACAAAGGGGAAGGAGTATAAAAGCAGGGAAATCTTGCTACAGCTATATAAGGTATTGGTGAGACCACACCTGGAATACTGCGTGCAGTTTTAGTTTCCATATTTACGAAAGGATATACTTGCTTTAGAGGCAGTTCAGAGAAGGTTCACTAGGTTGATTCCGAGGATGAGAGGGTTGACTTATGAGGAAAGGTTGAGTAGGTTGGGCCTTTACTCATGGAATTCGGAAGAATGAGAGGTGAGCTTATCGAAACGTATAAGATTATGAGGGGGCTTGACAAGGTGGATGCAGAGAGGATGTTTCCACTGATGGGGGAGACTAGAACTAGAGGGCATGATCTTAGAATAAGGGGCCGCCCATTTAAAACAGAGATTAGGGGGAATTTCTTCTCAGGGCTGTAGATCTGTGGAATTCACTGCCTCAGAGATCTGTGGAAGCTGGGACATTGAATAAATTTAAGACAGAAATGCACAGTTTCTTAAACGATAAGGGGATAAGTGGTTATGGGAGCGGGTGGGGAAGTGGAGTTGAGTCCATGATCAGATCAGCCATGATCTTATTGAATGGCATAGCAAGCTCAAGGGGCCGTGTAGTCTACTCCTGTTCCTATTTCCTATGTTCCTATGTTCCTAACTGCATTAGCAGAAACTTGGGACTATCTTTCTACCATCTTCAGTGTGCATGGCAGACATAAAACAGACACAGGGAGTTTAAAAAAAGTCACAAGAGCATCATGTATTTAAAAAATAACACTAACAATTTGAAGTAGGCTGTTTCAGATTGGTAAACTTTTGCCACATTTGGATTTTAAAATGTTGATGTCATGCATAGACTAACAAAATCCTACTATCTTTATCACCTTTATTATCCCGGCATCAGTTTACTTGTGGTCCAGTTGCTGGATCTGAATACTTGTGTGCATCTGTTTAGTTTGGTATCCCGAGCCAATCAGTCTAAGGGCGCAAAATGGGCTGGATTTTCGGGTGCTTTGTGATCGGGTTTTCATCGCAGTTTGACCCTCCGCGGAGAAAATCCGGTCGCTAAGCCCAGCCGCGATCCTCGATTCCTCGTTTGCGGTGGCGCTTGGAAACACCACCAGGCAGAGCTGTGCTGGACGTGTAACGACTCAGATTGCATTACCAAGCGAGTTCCGGCACTCACCCGACCCGTCGCTGCGCCCTGAACACCGATGGGTTAAACCTAGCGATGCAGCCCTGCCAGCAGCAGTAAGTTAGAAAGGGTAAGTTAAAGTTTTTTTTTTGTGGTGGGGGGAAATTTGCTGCGATTTATTAGGTAAGGGTTTTGGTATGTTTTTAGAAGTTTTTTTTGAATTTTTTCCCCCCTCCAAAAGCCTCTCTTACAATGCTCCCGGCCCCGGACTAAAGTTGGCGAGAATCGCGTTTTGCGCCGCGAATAATCGTGCAACACCTCCCTTTGCCACATAACTCAAAGGCCAAAAGTGAAGCCTTAAATCGGTAATGCAACGAAAACGGTAATTTTCAATTATCACTTACGTTTTTGCCCAAAAACCCAAAAACCTGAGAATCCAGTCCATTGTACCTAGCAGGGCTGCTAGGCTGCTTGGCCCAGGGAGCTGCCTGGGACATGTCCATGGACCAACCTACCAGGTGAGTGTGCACTTGTATCCTCCACGCTGCAGGATGTCTCTTGGCAAATCTGTGGAGACACTTGCCGTGATTGAATTTTGCAATTGTGCTTTGCAAACCCATTGCGAGTTTTTAAGAGCTGAATCCTGAAGGAAACCAGTCCGAATTGTCAGCGAATGCAGCCGAAGCCACGATGTGAAGCCTGTAGCCGATGCTGTCGTTGGTATCAATGGAAGTTTCTGGCTTGGAAGCCATAAATTTCTGTTTGGAAAAACTCATTACATGATGGCATTGCTACTGACAGAGCAGCCAGTTCAGTAATCTCGAAGGCCGCAGGGGATAGATCAAGTCTGTCTTGTTTCTTGTTTTTTTATTTTGGCAGAATCAAGAGTCGGATCTTCATACAAACCTGTTTATAAAAAGAATCTGCTTCTGGGACTATCCGAAACCTATAAATTGCAACAGAGTCAACCTGTCATGTTTAATATCACTAATCCAGCTGCACTGGCAGCAGCAACTTCATCGCCACCCAACAAGTTGTTACAAGCAGGCGTTGCTGGCTTATATGCCAAAAATCACTGACAACACGGCTCTCTTGACTGCCACAGTACAGGGCTGGAGTCGAAACCCTTTTTGTTTTGTTAATGTATTGTCTCAAATTGTTCTTTCCCACCGTTTCACTTTTATTGATATATTTTTTCGAATTGTTTCCCCAACCCGCTCTCCTTTGTTTCACACTAATTTTCCCCTCCTTTCTCAAAGCTTCACAGGCCAGATAAAGGAACCACAAGCTCCTGTTGGACTTTTGAAACCACCAGTGCTACTTTGGAGATTATAGCAGGCAGGACAGAGTGTCAGCATGATATTTTGACTAGTATACCCCTTATTTTCTACCGTTACCATGTCTTGTGAGGATAGCTTTAATAATTGCAGTTCACATACTTTCCTTACTTCATTTTCTATCATGTTAAATTTTCCAGCTATTAAATGTAGTTCCAGACAGCAAATAATATTACCAATTACTAATATGATGTGGTCAAATAGGCAGTTTTACCGTAAATCAAATGCACAGTTTAACATTACTGAAATCTAGCATTAAACATTTTTATTATAGACAAGTATCATGAAGATAAATTTTGGCTCTGCACTCTTGCCATTTAATTGGTCTGAAATTGATTATACTAACTGATTTGTCATGGGAGATTGATCATGCAATCCAGCTGTTTTAAGCAGGGTAAAAAAAAAATCAGTAATTCTGCAAATGATTACAGTAACCGAACAGTCGCACTAAGTGGTGATCACACCCGGCTGATTTCGATTGCATTAAAGGTGGAACTCATTCCCTATCCAGCCATTCACCCTATTCACAGTATCATAATGGCAAACTATTTTGGTCTCTGTGGATCAAAGGTGAAGAGATGTCATGAATGGAACTACTCTATTCCTGACACCTGCAACATTCCTTTACCTTTGACCCACAGAGGCAATTGTAACTTCCTGTCATGATGTCTTGAATGGAGAAAGTTGCGTATGATTGAGCAGGTTCGATACTGCACCCAGGAACATAGTGAGCTAATTAAAGTACAAAGTCAATAGCCAAAAACTTCCTCCCATTTAATGCCAGTTTTGTTTTCATTTAACACTGTTCGATGAAACTTTGTTCATTTGTTTCAGAAATTCATTGCAAGAATTTATTTGTAGCCATTCCCACCTCAGTTTCAGCCATGGCTCAGTGGAGTAGCACACTTGCCTCCAAGTCAGAAGGTTGTGGGTTTAGATCCCATGTCAGGGATGTGAGGACATCAATCTAGGCTGACATTGCAGTGCAGTGCTGAGGGAGTGCTGCACTGTCGGAAGTGCCATCTTTTGGATGAGATGTTAAACCGATGTCTGTCCTCCCAGGTGGATGTAAAAGATCCCATTTTGAAGAAGAGCAGGGGAGTTAGCCCCGGTCTCCTGGCCAATATTTATTCCTCAATCAACATAACAAAAGCAGTTTATTTGGTCATTATCACATTGCTGTTTAGCAGAAAATTGGCTGTCGCGCTTCCCGCATTACAACAGTGGCTACACTCCAAAAGTACTTCATTAACTGTAAAGCGCTTTGAGACGTCCGGTGGTTGTGAAAGCGTTATATAAATTCACGTCTTTCTTTCAACGCAAAACAAATATGATTAAAATAACATTTCCCATGGCAAATGTATGTAAAATTAGTAGCACCAGTCATTTTGGCAGTTTTCTATTTAATGAGCTCATGCTGTTTTTAGTACCTTGACTTCCAATACTTTTGAAATCACTTGGTTCTGATAATCCTTTCTGAAGCCACAGCTATTTATCTGTAACAATTTCTGATGACATCTGGAGCTCGTGCTTTTTAGAGGAAGGTTTCACTATCAACATTGCATAAGTAGATCAGATACAACAGAGGTAAGAGTGCAATTTATCAACCCCATCCAAAACTTTTGTTGTACCTGTATATTAGATGTCTGCAATTTAATAATGATAAGGATTTTAAAGAAAGATTTCGCTGAACAAAGCACTTACAAGAAAAATGATCCTTCAGGTGAAACATTTAGTGAGGGGCACAAAAATTAGTATCTCATTAAATATTGCATTCTGTGAATTAAGAAGCTGCATGTTTAGAGTTTGTCAGCACATTTTTTTATTTACAGATATTAGATTTTAAACACATTACTTAAAAAGGCATCTCCCTTTGTCCCACCTGTATCTAATCTGTGTAACGTTATTCCACTAATTAGAGTAGGTGGGTTAGTGTGGGTCGTTAGATTTAATTTTAATTATACAAAATGAGAGATTTGGAGTGGGGTAAGTAAAATTAATAATGTGTCCTCCGACTTCTGCGGGGTTTTTTTCCTTTGAAAACACTGCACTTATTCAGTAGCAATATAGAAAGAAAAGAGGCACACTAGAATTGTGGTGCAGTCTTCTCAGTGTTGCGCAAGTGAAGGTGCTACAAAGGAACAGCCTCACCTTATGATATCCAAGCCCGTCCACATGGATTGGAAAATTTCAAAGGAAATTGACATGTGCCCCGATTGGGTGGGGTAACCTGCTGGGACCGGGACTTCCTGTGTCCGGTGCAGAAGTCCCATCCCCGACGCTGAATTGGGCTTAATGCCCTTCAAAGGAAGTAGCGTGCAATCCCGCGCGCTTCACTTCCTTTGGGCTACAGCGCTGATGCGCTTCAACGTCCCTCCCCTTCGCTTAACGGGGGGATGGGCTGCTGCATACTCTACAAGGCCTCTGATGGCCTTCAGTAGGCCACCAGTGTAGCGTGGGACCGGGCCTGCAAACCGGCACCCAAAACAGAGTGCTGGGCTGCATGATGTCGGCCCAGACTGCGTTACGGATCAGAGCCTCATCGAGCCGACCTGAGAGTCAGCAACATAATTAAGATGGCAGCACGGGGCGCTTGTGACTTCTCCTTTAACTTTCACCCCGCGAGCGGATGTTGGCATTGACACTCGCTCGTGCCAGCCTCGCGGGCCGCGGGGCAATTTCCCCCGCAGGGCGGAAAGGGGTCGATGCATAGTGCTGAAGGGTCACCGTGCACGGCGATGACGGCCTGGGGCACTATCCATGGAGCGCAGTGCTGCCATGGCAACGCCTCGACAAATTCATGGGAAATTTCCCTGGAGCCAGTAGCGACCCAGCCCCCACCCTGGGTGAAAAATGTCTTCCGCCCTGTTAGCCAGGAGATGTTAACGACACTCTAAAAAAGGGGCAATTTCTCCCCCCAAATATCACTTCATTATTTAAGAGTGGGATGGGGGGGGAGGGACAAACCAGGTAACGACAGGCCTGTCAATTTAACATCGATTCTAGAGGAATAGAGCGATTGAACACTTGGAGAATTATCAGCTGATCAAGAGAAAGCCAGTCTCTGACTAATCTAGTTGAATTTTTTGAGGAAGTCATTAGCATGGTGAATGGGGAGTGTCTTGATGTTGTCTATATAGACTTCCAGAAGACATTTGATAAGATTCTACACAAATGATTATTCGCAAAAAGTAAAGATAACCGAATTGGAAGTAACCTTGTGTTATGGGTTGGGAGAACAATTGGTTGAGAGGTAGGAGATAGAGAGTAGAGATGGAGCTCAATTTGGATCTAAGAAAGCAAATTGGAATATTTTCTTAATAGTGAGAGGCTAGGAGCTGTGGCAAGTAGTTTAGATGTCCATGCACACAAATCACTAAAAGCTAGTGCACAGGTACAAAAGTAATCAAAAATGCTAATGAAATGTTGGCCTTTATTTAAAGGGGATTGGAATTCAAAAAGGAGAAAATTATGCTTCAGTTGTATCTTGATCAGACTCCATTCAGTTTTAGGCACCGAACCTCAGGAAGGATATATTGGGTGTGGCGGGGGTACCGTGCAGATTAACCAGAATGATACCAGGGCCTTGAAGAGTTAAATTATGAGGACGGGTTGCATAAACTGGGCTTATATCCCCTTGAGTTTAGGAGGTTGAGGGGTGATCTAATAATACAGGTGTTTAAATTGATAAAGGAATGTCTACTTCCTGTAATCACAGGGTCAGTTAAGATTGAGTTAGTTGCTCTTTGGCGAGCGATCTTTGCAGATTAGAAAATAGTTTCACATTTCAGGCTGCAGAGCAGAATTGAGAATGAAATGACTGGCTTTCTTTCTCTGTGTGATTGCTAAAATCAATCATAGGGCACATACAGTTTGGTCTAGAAATTAATATAGGCCAGTTTTAAGGTATCTGAGGATGAGTAACATACCGGGGATGTGGGACTTAGCATGACTGCTCTTTCTAATGGAGCGAATGGCCTCCTTCTGGGCTGTAAGTTTCGATGATTTTATAAAATGCTAAAAGGGTGCCAGAAAGGATCCCTACGCCCAAAGGCAGAAATCTGAGTATCACGACAAATTGATCCTCGGGCCTTATTTACATAATCGTGATCAGTTGCTGGCACCTGGTGTAGAATCCAGTTTCAGGTATGTCCCAGAAGCGGGGGGCGGGGGGCGGGTGTGGGGGTAGAGGGGGTGATCGTGGCCATCAGGAGTGCTGTGGAGCTTTGCTGCTCCTCCTGGCTCTACATCAATTATAAAATAAAATGGCACATACCTTTTTGGTGGCGGGTGCTGGTTAGGCTGCATCCATTTCCAGAAAACCTGCTCCACTCAGGGCAGCCCACTTGGCAGAGGGGCTAATAGGCCTAAGGCCCTTCAGCAACATATGCAAAGAGCATCAAAGCATTTCTTAGGTTTTCTTGGAAATGGCCCGAGCCATTTTACGCCGATAATACGGGTGCAATGGGGTCCAATTTCTATCCCTATGAATCGTTTTAAAAAGATATTTACTGTTGCTTGGGAACTTTCTCTGTGTATTCTTATTGTCTGATTTTCTTTCTGTTTTTTTAATATCTGCTGAAGTGCGACACAGAAATTTGCATATAGACAAAATGTATAAATATAATCGGAATAGATCTGATGGACAAAATACAGGTTCGCTATTTTGTCTTTTTCAAAAATGTTAATGGAAGGCCATTCTCCTCGACACTATAGTGCTACCAGCACCTTAAATAGCAACTTGGAAACTTGCTGGCTGGAGGTTTCTTATTGCCAATAATATGTATTCAACATGTATAACTAGCAGGAAATACTTACAAGCTTTTGCCCACAATGACATTATTCTACCTGGAGAAGATGCTGAATGTGCTCTAATTAGGAAGCCAGGACAACTCCTGTCTTCACCTTTTACCTTCCAAGTTAAAACTAAACTGCCTGTCAATATTTGCTTCTCATTTGCTAGAAATTATATCCTGTTTTTTTTGGAACATGGCTTCCAGCCCTACCCTCTCCTACTCCATACACTCCAACAAGTCACATGTGCTACCGAACCATTGATTTCCACTTTAAGCAAGTAACACCTTCTAATAGCTTATACGTAGTATTTAGAATTCTGGGCATACTTACCATGTATCCATTTTCTCTTCCAGTGCTATGATGGCTGTGCTGTCTAGCAGTCTGAAGTGATGTCTGCATCCGCTGCCTGTTAGTTCAGCGAACAGAAATGTGCTGCGGTTCCCTGCTGATCTCTGGTGACTATACAATGTGCGCTCCGTCAGTCTTGTTGGCTGAAAGTGCCTGGTTGTGATATCTGATCGGCAATGATCGATTGGGTATTTCCACAGATTCCCTCCACTCTTTTTTTTCCTTTTCCGCCAATTTTCTTTTCTCATCTCCTTCTCATCTGCTGCTGGGCATTGGCTCAGTGGTAGCACTTTTATTTATGAGTGAGAAGATCGTGCGTTCAAACACTCTAGAAACTTGAGCACAGAATTAATTCTAGGCTGACACTCCCAGTGCAGTGCTGATGGAATGCTACATTGTCAGTGGTGCGGCCTTTGCGTTAAACCGAGGCCCCGTCTTCCCTCTCAGATGGACGTGAAAGATTCCAGAGCACTCTTTCGAGGAAGATCAGAGGAGTTCTCCCCACTGTCCTGGCCAACATTTATCCTTCAACGAATCTCACTAACACAGATTATCTGGCCATTATCACATTGCTGTCTGTGGGACCTTGCTTTGCGCAAATTGGCTGCTGCGTTTCCTGTAACACAACAATGACTACATTTCAAAAGTATTTCATTGGCTGTAAGGTGCTTTGGGATGTCCTGAGGTTGTGAGAAATACAAGTTTTTTCTCTTTTTATTTCTTCTTGCAAGTGTCTTCTCATTGCTGTGGCACAGTGCCCTCTAGTACGCTATGCAAGTAGCACATGAACCGAGACAACAGTCCACTTGACCATGGAGGGTGTCAGAGCCGAGTCTAATCCTGCTCACCTGACATCCACATGTATTTACTTTCTAGCAGTGGTAAATGGATAGCACTCAAGAACAGGAACCCTGCAGGATTTTCCTCATTCCTAAACATAGAAACATAGAAACATAGAAAATAGGTACAGGAGTAGGCCATTCAGCCCTTCGAGCCTGCACCACCATTCAATATGATCATGGCTGATCATGCAACTTCAGTACCCCATTCCTGCTTTCTCTCCATACCCCTTGGTCCCATTAGCCATAAGGGCCACATCTAACTCCCTTTTGAATATATCTAACGAACTGGCCTCAACAACTTTCTGCGGTAGAGAATTCCACAGGTTCACAATTCTCTGAGTGAAGAAGTTCCTCCTCATCTCAGTCCTAAATGGCTTACTTCTTATCCTTCGACTGTGACCCCTGGTTCTGGACTTCTCCAACATCGGGAACATTCTTCTTGCATCTAACCTGTCCAATCCCGTCAGAATTTTATATGTTTCTATGAGATCCCCTCTCATTCTTCAAAACTCCAGTGAATATAAGCCTAGTCGATCCAGTCTTTCTTCATACATCAGTCCTGCCATCCCGGGAATCAGTCTGGTGAACCTTCGCTGCACTCCCTGAATAGCAAGAATGTCCCTCCTCAGATTAGGAGACCAAAACTGCACACAATATTCAAGGTGTGGTCTCACCAAGGCTCTGCACAACTGTAGCAAGACCTCCCTGCTCCCATACTAGGAGTCATGAGGCTAATTGCCTTACCTCTAATACCAGACTAGCTGAGATCAGCAGGGCCAACTAGGGACTTCCCTGGTGTGTATGACTCAACTTCTCAATGCCTTAATCACTTGAGCAATTTGGGGAACATCTCCCTCGCTCTCTGTGGGTTAGGAAGTGCTAGATTTAGCCATGTGTCCAATTGATGATTGATTGTGTCTCTAATTAAATATCATAGAATAGAAGAATGATGATCAAATTAGACATGTTGCCAATATATTAAAAAAAAATTTGAAGACATTTACTAAGTACCACATCATATTTACATGACATACGTTGTATTTACAGGGTAAAGCATCATTAGTTCAACAATTGTTTCATCACTTTGATTCCTTGAACCAAATATTGAATTCTTTAAAATTAGTTCAACGAGTTGGAACAAATTCCTTTATACTTTCAAAATCTTACATCTAATGATGATGGTGGCATACAAGCATATGAAAAAGGACAGAAAATACCAACTGATCTCTAGCCTTCCCATCCTTACATGCTGCAACTTACACACACAATCAAGCCCAAGCACCACCGTCCACAGTGCCCCTCCGCCCACCCCTCCTCCCCCACCCCAGCGCCCTTCCCAAGTCACGCAATCTTCTGGGAAAGGAAAAAAAGAGGAAAAGCCTTAGGCCAATGTAGGACTAAACTGAGAAATCTCTCAATCAAGCAAGATCCAGGAAATCGTGGAGAATGATATAATTAGTGTCCATTAACCCACCTTTCTTGAATTGAGATGTCCTTCACCACCTTACATAGATCCTTTTAGACTACGTACATTTAATTCAAATTCACTGAATGTACTGGCAACCTATTCCAGAGGTTAATGATTCTCTGTGAAAATAAGTATTTCCTGGCTTCTCACTTGCTATCGTAACCTGCATATCATTTAGTCCTCCCCAGCATATCTAACTCAAATAATTTGTCCACTTGGATAGAGTCTCATCCCTTCATTATTTTAAAGACCACAAACATGTCCCCTCAAAGTCTACATGATCCCAGAGTAAATGCCCCAGCATCCACCAACTTTGTGACTTCTTAAAAATCTGGTCAAGTTGGTAAAAAAGCATCTCCTTTTCTGGAACATATGCTGGGATTCCCGAATGACTTTTGTTCTTTCTAAATAAACATATACTTCAGCTCTAACAATAGCTTCTAATAACATGCCTATAACACAATTCAAACTAAGGAGCCTATAGTTTTCTGGTTCTGATGTAATGCCCTATTTAAATATCGGCACCACATTGGTCTTTCTTCAATCCATGGGAGCAATCCCAGATCTCAGTGAACTGTTAAATATATGAGCCAAAGGTTTGCATAATACAATTCCGTTTCTTTCAGCACCATAGGATGAATACCATTGGAACCTGTGGCCTGCTCTGCTAATTCTAGTGGTGGTTATTTATGCATCCACTTTTATGCCTTCAATTTTAGCATCAGCTCCAAGATAACAGCATTGGTAACTCAGCATCATCGTCAATAGAAAAGTGATGCAAAGTAACCACTTAAAATCTCGGCCATATATTGGGAATCTATCAAAAGCTACTCTGCGAAAAACCCTCAGTAGCCCTGTATAATACTTGATGGCTCTCTAACTAACATAACCAAAAAGAAGGCCATGTTATCACTACCACCTTATCCACCATCATTTTTCCCATTCGACCTTTGACCAAGCTGATTGCGTATGTTGTTGTCTTCAACTGATCTGGTACCTAACCCTATTCTCTTGGGAGTTATTTACCATGCACAAGGTAAATTCTGGTTTAGTTTAATTTGTCTTCCAACATCATGATGTAGCCATTTTGGTTTTATTTTACCATATGCCATGAGGGATATAAATGTCTTCGTTATGTATAAGCATGGTTGTGCATCCATGCTGCAATTATCCCCACACAGTAGGATCCCTCATTCAACCTTACTTAAGTCCAATGTCAGTACGTACGTGACCCAATCTAATGGGACAATGTCTCCATGTTCCCGGGCAGACCAGTGAGACCAGAGCTCTATCTTTCATTATGAGGATTGGTGTTCTGTTCCTGTGTCGCCCATCATCTCATCTTAGGATCTCAAGAATGAAAGCTGAACCCTGAAGTAGGCATGTACTAATCTCTAGAATTCCCTCTCTAAAGCTCACCATCTCGCTTCCTCTCTCTCCTCCTTTAAGAAGCTCCTTAAAACCTACTTCTTTGACCAAGCTTTGGATTACCTGCTCCAATATCTTCTCTTGTGGCTCGGTGTCATATTTTGTTTGTTCATCATCATAGGCAGTCCCTCGAGTCGAGGATGACTTATTTCTACACCAAAAAGTTCACAGTTGTTTCAATGAAGGACCTAATATTCAAGGTCCTGAACTAAATCTTGGTGTGTGGAAGATGCCTGTGCGTGGATTTTTTTAACGTGTGGTGGCCGTTGCACACCAGCCACCACACGGGCTTGACAGAGCTAGGTCTTGATCCAGTGGCAAGGGTTATCCAGGATGACTGGAGACCTGCTCTGCTGCACAGACCTAGTGCACACACATAGCACATTTGTTTGATAACGCTCCTGTGAACACCTTGGATCATTTTACTATGTTTAAGGTGATACATAAATTCAAGTTGCTGTAACATTCAAACTTAGTACAAGATCATTTAGACCACAGCAATTGGCAAATGGGTGTATAAAAATGACATCAACAAGCTCGTAACAGGAATTTTGCATCATAGAAATTGATTGGGTGGGGATGGTGGGGGTGGAGAAAAATACTTAGTTCTGAGCAAGCTGCATACTTGTCCAAGAAAATGATGAGTGGAAATGATATCTAGTGAGATTATAGAGTCTAGATTGTGTATTGTTTTCAATGATCGCATTGTCTTTGCTTAGGCATTTGTGGTGGAGCAAGTAGACCCTTCAAATGCAAGATTAAATTTAGCAGAATGTAATCTCAGAAAATGTCAATTCATAATAAAGAAACAAAGCTATTTTATTGTTAAGCAATAAATGCATCTACATGCTTTTTTAAAATAAAATTTACCACATGCCACCTGCATAACAAGTACTTCCACAGAAGGCAGCTTCTAAAATTAGTCTCCTTCCATTTGCATACACAAATATTAATAAACCAGCCACTTGAAAATGTATTTGTCTCCAGAAAAATAATGAATATCTGCACTTGAGCATGAACTTTGATCATCACAGTTACACTCACAGAATAATGAGAAGGTGTGAATATTTTTTTAAAAGGAAACAGAGCACCTTGAGTTTGAGAAGTGGAGTGGGTGGTGGGTGATGTTATACAGAATAGCCACGAGTGACCTTATATGGGCACTGTTTAAATAACATAGTTAACCAACTACAATTAATACTTAATTGAATTCTTATTAAAAAGGACAGTTCATGAAAATACATGGGAAAGAATTGCCAATCGTAAGTCCGAAATTAAAACAGAAACTGTTGGAAACGCAGAATACAGTATCTGCAAAGAGAAAAGAAAGGGTGCGGCAGTTCAGGCGTGTGTCCTTCTTCAAGAAATGAAAACTGAAAGATCAACAAGCATTTTAGTATGGTTGGCAAAATAAAGAGAAAAACAGGGGAGGGGAGGGAAAGAGAATCAGCAATTAAACCAGTAAGAGCATAATGAATGTCCGACAGACTGCTTAATGGATGCAATAAAAGATAATGGGATCAATTTTCAGGTGACTACTTCCAATGGGCGGGAGGCAGTTTCATGCTTTGGGAGCAGCTTGCTGATTGGAGAGTGGGGAAAACCCGGCTGCTCCATAGCCGAGCCCAGCGGGTGTGGTTAGTTTAATAGAGGAGTGGGGGCAATCCCGGGAGGGGTTAGTTAGTGCTGCAATGGTCCCTTTAAGGACTGGTGGTTAGGCTGGTCTAACCCGACGGAGTGTGCATCAGGGTTTTATTGACAGCATACGACCATAATCTGCATGTTTCCAGCAGGCATCAGGGCCACCTATTTTAAAATGGTAGTGACCCGGATGTGGGCAGGAACAGGGCATTAAATCAGGCACCACCATTTTTATTGTACCACCCATCTCATTGATGATGAGAGCTTCATCCGCCTTCAAACCAATAGCATTAAAATCCAGACTGCAGGAAATGGAGCCGTTCCATTTTATCAGCTCCACCACCACCACCCCACCACCGCTTCTTTTCCGCCAATCGGAAGGAGTTAAAATCATCACTGAAATGTTGAGTTCTCTGTACTGTTCATCTGTTCATTTAACTCTTTTGCTGTTTATCCTGATTTATGTGCACATAACATTCTTCTTTAAGCTGAATACACAATCAGGAGAGTGGACTGCTGTTGCACAATAACACACTATTTATATTTTTTATTGGACTAAAGGCATTTTTATGAAAAAAATTAAAACTGATTATCAACTGCCTGAATTCTTTTCAAAATGCCTTGTTCTATGAGTTATTCAAAGTATTTTTTTTAATTTTTACAAAACTATTGGTAAGTAATGATGTCATTAAACTTGTATTAATTATAGAAAGCTTCTCTCAGGAACTCATTAATTGCAGCCTAATTTGCATAATGATGCATATTAATGAAGTCTTAATGAATCATGTTTTTCCCCACTCTTTTTATTTGAGCTTTGAAATGAATTAAACAAATTAGTTAAAAGCATTTCTAAATTAACAATTTTTTCACCACAACCAACTCAGCATAATCAGCTATGTGAAATAATGTATTTCTCAAATGAAATATAGGACATGTATTCCTTTGTTAATTGTGGTTAAACGCAAACATTTTATCTTGTTTTACAAAGTGGGGAACAATTAGTGGGCTCATAATTTTTTAAAAGCTCCTTTCATGTGTACATTTTAAGGCCGTAGAATATTGTGCTCACACCTCTGCTTTGTTTGTTCTCTGCAATCTTCAGGCAAGCACTGGGACACCCCATAGCTGCCGTATACTACTGAAATACCACAAATACGGGGGGGGGAAGAGCCCCAAAAGAAGCTGTGGTGCAGTACAAATAGAAATAATTCAATATTACATATTTTTAAGTTCTTGCAAAATTAACGGGATTTGAAACGATTTGTACAGAAGTTCCAAATTTTACGGCATGTGGCTGCATCACATTTAATAAGACGCAAGGTGGGCAGACCCAGTGGAAGACGCTGATTGAGATCCTTAGTAAAATGGTAGATGTATGTGGTTTTGGGCACATTCGCAGTCTTGTCATTGTTTAATGCCAGAGTTGCTGCAAAGTCACATAATCACAATTCAGTGGCAGAAATACCATGTGAAAATAAGCATTTCTGAAAGGAAAAGAACACAGAATCAGAGTCTGCCTGATCTAATAATAATGAACTCAAAGGGGTGTGTTTATCATCTAGTTTCTCAGCCTGGCAGCATTTTATTCTATCACTGCACTTGGCTTCAACGAAGATATGCTAATGCCCATCGTAAACAGGATGCTTTTTTGCCTCACCATTACCATCTTGCGCGTACTGGATGGGCTGAGGAGTGTAAACATATTATGGCTCCCAAGGTAATAGATGGCTGTCAGTGAGTTACAAGGAGATGCTTCAATCTAGCAGTTTTGTTGACATCATAAATCACCAATCCAAAGTTCAGATGGTTTATGTACATCCGCAGAACCCTGAGATTAAATTATGAAGCTAAACTCACTGTTGGCCTTGTGTTTTACTATATAGTTTATATATCTATTAGAATGTCCCTGTGCTTATGTAGGGGTATGCTGGGATGGATAGAGGAGGATAATGTCGACAAGCTCCATAATAAAGGATTCAGTAACACAGAGACACAAAATCACGCAACTGGTGCTATTGTACGAAGAGTTCACTTCGGCAGCACATAGCAGGATATAAACCAGAAACAAATATCTTGGTGCTACAGAATGCAACCAAGCTTGGGATAGTCAGACAAACTGAGAACTTGTAATCCTCACAGCTGAAGAGGATGCCAACTTGGAGAAGCCCTCGGCTACGAAAGAACGGTTTATAAAGAAAAAGAAATAACTTGCATTTATATAGAGCTTTTCATGACCTCAGGATGTACCAATGTGCTTTACGGTCAATTAAGTAGTTCGGAAGTGTGGTCACTATTGTAATGCTTGAAATGCAGCAGTCAATTTGCGCACAGCAAGCTCCTACAAACAGCATGAGATAAATGACCGGATAATTTGTTTTTTAGTGATGTTGCTAAGGTATAAATGATGACCAGGAAACCGGGGATAACTCCACTGCTCTTCTTCAAAATACTGCCATGGGATCTTTTACGTGCATTTGAGAGGGTAGACGGAGCCTCGGTTTAATGTTTCATCTGAAAGATGGCACCTCCAACAGTGCAGCACTCCCTCAGCACTGCACTGAAGTGTTGGTCTAGATTATGTGTTCAAGTCTTTAGATTGGGACTTGAACCCACAACCTTCTGACTCAGAGGTGAGAGTGCTTCCTACCGAGCCATTTCCAGCAGCATCAGTCAGACCATCTCGACTGTTAATTCAATGATGAAAACAACCAAAATCCTGGAGTGATGTGTTTATAACCTGGGGCATCAGCATATTGGATGGCTACATGAGATATATCCACCCAATCTCAATACAGTAATTATATATGAATATCAGCAGCATCATTAATCTGAGCAGTACTTGTGGGCTTACGATGTTACAATAATTGTTCACAAATTTCTTCCAAGCCCACTTTGCATTGCTGAATGTCACAGAGAAGATAATCACTTAAATTTGTTTGCAGAATCACAGTCCTACAGTCCTCCTGAAATAGAGACAAAGCGGGAATTTTAACCCTACTCGCCCAGTGGAAACCAAACAAGAGAGCAGTTAAAAGCTTGGAAGTTACTTACTCGTCTTGAAACCACCGGAAAGTGACCGATCGCAGTTTTAAGCTGCTTGACTGAGCAGGCAGCAAGGACACCCGCCCAAAGTCAGCGGAGTCCTATTTTACATATGCATGATGAGCCCCGATGACGTCGTCGGGACCCGCCTACAATTTTTATTAGGCGGCCTGAGTGGGAAGCGACAGTGAGTTGCCAGCCAGACCAACCCAGCGAGGAAGTGGAACGGAACCAGAAGAGGCTCAAAAAGGTGCGTTTTACACTTTTTCAACTTTCCTTGTGGGGCCAGGAAGATCAGGAGTGCCCCTCCAGACCCCCCCCCCCCCCATGAGTGGGCACCCTAAAGGCCTCACGGTTTTCCCAACAGTTCCCGCCAACTTCACGGCCGGTGCAGGTAGGAGGTCGACCAGTGGAATTTAAAAACTCACACACCACTGCTCACCCACCTGAAACTAGCCCGAATTTAAAACTGGGGCCTTTAAAATAAAAAAAAAATACAAATGATGGGAAATCAAATAGAAGTAGAAAACGCCTGTAAACTTCCCTTGTAGGTTAGCGGTGGCGGTAAACCTGAACACCATGATCACCTGCGCCTCGGAGATCATGACATCATCTGGTGCGCAGCACCCTGGTACCGTCCCGGATCCTAAATTCGCATCCGTCCCCTGCAGCATCGCTGAACGTCAATACCAGCAGCTGAAAGAGTGGTAATTAAAGGGATTGCTGGTGAGCAAGGCGAAAACATTTTTATCAACCCTCTAAGCTGGTTTTTCGATTTTGCGACTGCCACGATTGATCAGTCCTGCGCTCTGCTGTTGCCGAGCAGTGGATCCATTCCCTTGCAGCGCCCTCAGCATTGGCCCTTCCCTTTAAGGGAGAGAAGGAGTCTGTGAATCCGGCAGTGCTGCACGGGACATTGTGCAGCGCTCTGCCGCTACCGCCCCTGTTGCCTGGTTTAGCGCTCCAAGGGAAGTGGTGGCGTTTGATTTAGCGCTCCACTTCCCTCCTGGAGCGTTAAACTGTAAATTCGCATCCATTGGAATTGCATAGCGCCCGCCAATACATTTGTGCTCCTGCAAAATTAACGCCCCTCACAGGGCGCTACGCAATTTCTGGCCCCATGTCTTTTATGTTTCAGAATATTTGTGGTTTGGATTCATTTGCACCAGTGATGGTTCTGTGAGACCCTCGGAGCGGGAGTAGGCCACTCAGACCCTCGAGCCTGTTCCGTCGTTCAGTTAGTTCATGGCTACGTTTGCGCTTACTTTACTGCAATCAAGTCAAATTGCTGAACTCAGAAAGAAGGAGACGTTCATTTTGCAAAGTGCCACTTCATATACCCTTTCATTTGCACAATACCGGCTGATTCAGCTGGCAAAGTAATATCCTGGGCACTCCATGTCCAACCCGAGGCACCAGTACATTCTTCACTCTCTTAAAGCAACACTCGCACAGCTAAACCCTCACAGTGCACTCGGGTTAGGGAAGCTCTAACTTGGTATCCTGTAAAATGTCTACACCGTTCTCATTATTTGACTGGAAAGTTTTTAGGGCCCCTTTAACTCCCTTCAGGCCTTTATATACAGCAGCTGCACACAGGTTTCTGCATCTTTTCTTCCCCTTTAATTAACATGCTCCCAATAAAGGGCAACCCTTTATTCAAATTAGGGCGATCTCAGAAACTCTGATTGGGTCAGCCCACCTTTCAGTGGGCGAGTGTGAACCATGCTCTGCCATGTCTTGCATTTATATTGTGCCTTTAATGTAGTAACTTTTGAATAATCGCAAAAGTATCAGCAGGCGAAAAAGATTTGCTGCTCCTGGGAACTCCAGGTTTAGTGCTCCATGAGGGAAGTGGAGCACGAAATCAAGGGCTACCACTTCCCTTAGAGCGCTAAAGTGTGTGAGGGGGGTAATAGAGGCAGAGTGCTGAGCAATGTTCAATGCAGCGCTGCTGGCATTAGAGGCTCCTTCCCTCGCTTAAAGGAAATGGCCAATGCTGGGTTGAAACATTTTCACTGCTCTCTCTGCGGGAGCATGGGACCTGCGTGATGTGTAATATAGCCCCAAGCACTCTAAAAGAGTGGAGGGCTGAGGAATCGTGCAGAAATCAGTGGTCAAAAGCAATCAGAAGACACCAGACTGGTGTGAATAATAAACTTTGCCCTACCTGACCACCACTGTCTTTAAATATGGCTCCCCAAGTGGCCAGCTGAGGTGACAATGCCTCCTGCAGCTGCCATTGTTGATGCCCGGCGATGTTGCAGGGGACGGGAACGAATATCATATCCGGGGTGGTAACAGGGCGCTGCGCACCGGATGACATCACGACCTACGGGGCGCAAGAGAGCGAGGCGGTAAGTGTTAGCGCCAGTGCAAAACTGGCAGGGAGGTTCACGGGCATCGGTAAATTTACCGCACCCGGTCGGTAACCCCTTAGCGCCCCGTTACCGCCCCCTGCAGGTACTAACGGGAGGCGCGAAGCAGCCAAATTTCTCCGCCTTAATACTCTAGCATCAGTCCATGCTGCATCATTCACTTGATTATGTCTCACTGCTTTAACATGCACTTATGTACGTTACCAGCCAGCACTTTTCTGACAGGCTCAATCCTATTGTTGCTTTTGTTTTACAAAGGCAATTTTTCAAAGATCCAAATCTGTGTATGTTTGATAATATGTGGCTGGGAGAGAGAGCTAAATACTATAATATATACCTCAGGAGTTCAGATAACTTATGCCTGTCTGTACATCACTCTCATAGTTGAGGATGTCATCTGAATCCCTTAGGTGTGTTTTATGGGCTTCTGTTTCATGCCCAGATATCTGTAATTCTGCGTGCCACTTCAGTAGTAATAAATGAGAAGCTATGGGAAGTAACATGAGGTGAGACTAGGCCCTGTTGCGTTGAAGCCTAGATAAACACCTCATGGAGTTCATGATTCCCATTCGACGATGGAAATCCCATGTAATTTTATGTATTAGTTATTTTGAAGTTTTGCATGTCTGTGACGCTTTTTGATTCCACTGCTCCTGATCTGACGGAGACCAGTTCAGGAATGGCGGAAGATGTGACACTGAAGGAAGTGGAAGAGTCTTGGGCATGAGGACCGCAATGGTTGTGAGTCAATTCAATTTTTAAATCTTATTGATGAGCTACTACTTATTCAGTGTTGAGCAATTTGAAATGTGCTTGATTTTGAGCAGTGACCCTCTGAATTCACTGAATGTTCCAGGGACTACGGAGCCACTGTCATGCTCAGTGGGTGGGAGATGGTCTGTGCGATTATCAGGGATAAAAAGTGCACAAAAGTATAGTTTAGTGTCAGTGCCGCATGGTCATTTATTTAAAAGCTTACTCATGTCAGAAATGAAGCTTTGAGATGGGGAATATCTTCCCGGGGAGAGTCAGGAACTAGAGGTAATAGATTAGACCAGCTTGTTCTTTGTGTAAATGAAAATAGGAAACAGATGTTTGTTAATTAGGGTGAATGCAGATGATGACAGGACTACATTGCTATGATATAAGTGCTATTTGTCAAGAAGCAGCTGGTTACTAGTTCCATTGTTAGATCCATACATGAATCATACTACAGGGTGACATATGCCCCTCACGATGACCGGTAAATCAAGCCTTTGTCTTTTCACGCAGAATTGCCAGAGGCTACCCTCCTTATCAAAAGACACAAAACAGGAGGGAGGTTACAGAATGCCTTGCTTATTTTAATGGTACAAAACACTTTGGAGCAACATGTAATATCTTCATAGCAATCAATTCATGAGGGGCCATTTTAGAAACTAAAATGGGGAGAGGTGTATAACGGGTGGCCAGATCCGATATCTTTCCTTTTACACGATCGGCAAAAAGCTAAAATGACCCCCCTTTTATGGAAGACAGTAGAGTTGTAATTCTGAAAGGATGAGATCAAGTGGGCCGAAAGGTCTTCTTCACCCAAGCTTAACTGTCGTCATTTATCAGCATAGCTCCATTGGTAGTGCACTTGCCTCTGAATCAGAAGGATACGGATTCAAAGTGTTGACATTGTTAATACGGAAATTACTGTTGTAAATGTTTACATAGCAATGTACTAAAATAACTTTTAAAAAGATGGAGGAGAAACACAAACACTGAATGATCTCGTTTTGTTTTGTAATTTCTATGTAACTCTAAAGGTTGACATAAAATCATGACATAGGAAATAAGGGTGATGTGGACATTAAGTGCAGGCAGGTGTTGGATTTTTTTAATATATATATATATATGGATTATACTAAACCCCCAATTAATACAAAACAATTGTAAAGAAACCCAGTTATCTATCTCTCTTCTCTTTTTGCTTTTCTTCCTTTTCTCTAAACTATGTTGAATGTCTATTCCTATAACTGTCTATTAATGTCCTCCCTTAATGAGTATTGCATATTTACTGGATTACAGAGGTTTACCAGCAAATCAAGTTCTTATCCATGACAAGACTGGAACAATTCCACAGGACCAGATAGCTCGATCACTGGCTCAGTGCAGTCGGCAGTTTTGCTGAAACAAGACACCATACCTAAAGGCACACAGGGTTAATTGACTTATTTTTGCTCAGGCTCAGACAAGAGAGCTCTTCAAATTTTAATGTTTGCAGGGAGAAATTCATAAACCCAATCAGAAGCCCATTCACAGACAGTTCGGTTGTTCACCTGTTAAACAGCGAGCGTTGCTATTAGGACCTCTTTAAAAATCAATCAGTTACAAAGAATTGTAATTGACACCCTTTTGATTTCTGCTCTATTTCGCTTGAATTAGTTTGAATATTTTGTTGAAACAATGACTGATGATGACGACTAGGAAGTGTTGAACCCTGGAGTGCGAAAGTGCTGGATCAACATGCACAGTTGAACTGACAAGATTACTGAAGTCTCCTGGGCTACATACTATGGTCCATAAAATTCTAGATCGCACTTACGCTGAAATTTTCACTTGGTATTGTGTCGATCTTGCCGTTGGCAACTTACGTTGAAATTTTGATGAGAATCTTATTAGTTTTTAGCCTGGAATGTAAACAGCTGTGGCCCATCTTTCTTCTTTAAGTCCTTCTTTATCTTATCGATGGTATGAAGATTGAAGTTGGAAGCCATTGAACCATTATTTATGCAAATTAAGCACGAGATGTTTAAGAAAATACAATTGTGGAAGCTGTTCCCTTGTTAATGTAACAGAATCTGATGCCACAAAAAGCATTCAAAGATTTTAAAAAAATAGAGTGCAGGTCGCAGTAAGGAGAAATATTTTCAAAATTCGCCAAAAAAAGACCAGAAAGAGTGACTTAGGACTCATAGCCTGAGCATGTACATTCAGAAAAATTCAGCAACAGTCCTGGAACATTCCCGTCTTAATTCCAGCAGGAGTGTGGCAGAAGCCGAATCATTCTGGGACTTGGATACACCGGTCCTGTCCTTCACCATCAGTTTCCTCAGGGCCTTGTTCAAAGTCCTCCCCAAACAAGGATATTGGCATCAAAGGGGGTATGACTAGGGGAGGAGGACTATTCTACCAGGAGCGTGGCTTGGGGGTGGGTGGGGGGGCTGGTGGGGTTGCCGGTACACTGAGTGGAAGTGGTTTTACCACCCTGCCAATTGGTCCACATGGGGATTTAGCCCTCTGGTTGAACCTGTGGCTCTGAAGAGTTTTAAAATTTGCAAGTTTTTTTTGGCTCCCTTGTAAAGAGGACTAATACTACGCAGAAAAAATATTTTCAGGACGGTCCCAGCATCCCCTCCCCAATGCGGCCAGCCGCCACTTCATTTTGCGGCCTCTCTCACACGATGAACACTTGGGAAGAACCTTTAATATTGCGGTGCATGCTGGGCATATTTAAATGAGGTTATCTCCCCCTTTCCCTGGATACTTTGGCAATGCCTGTTCTCAAGGTCACAGGCGGGTGTATCCCTGCATTTCTGCCATGATGTTCGGCCCACAGAATCTGGGCACCATAATTTAGGCTGATGCTCCAAGCAGAGTAATGAGGTAGAGCTTCAGTGTCAGAAATGTTGACCTTCAGATGACATGTTTGAGTGTCATTATTGTGAGAAGAGCTGTACGTTTTCCTGTAGTCCTGGCTGACATTCTTCCCTCAAACAACACCATGAAAGAAAACCTGGCCAAATGTGGGACCTTTCTGTGCACAAAATGGCCACTGTGGTTGCCAACGCAACAGCAGTCACTGCACTTCAAGGTAGCTTATTATTGTGTTTAAAATCATGCAGTGTTTAGATAGAGTAAATAAACAGAAACTGTTTCCAATGGTTGAAGGGTCGTTAACCAGAGGCCACAGATTTAAGGCGATTGGCAAAAGAACCGGGGGTGACATGAGGAATGTTTTTTAATGCAGTGGTGTATAAGATTTGGAATGCACTGTCTAATAGGGTGGTGATTGCAAATTCAATAGTCACCTTCAAAAGGGAATTGGATAAATAATTGGAGGAGAAAAAAATTGCAGGGTTATATGGAAAGAGCGGGGAGTGGGACTAACTGGAATGCTCTTTAACAGAGCTGGCACGGACTTGACGGACTGAATGGCCTCCTTCTGTGCTGTACTATTCTATGATTATAAATAAATTTGTTCAGGTGCTAAATGAGTGCATGTGTTCCTTTCTTTCATAATTAAGTGCGCCTTCAGTGAAATAATCTATTTTGCAACAAACAGCAATCCTAGATCAAGCATTACTAGGCCATAATTTACAGCCGCTGTGGGCACGTGCGAGGTGCGCACACATGCCAGCAGGGGCCACGTAAGTTCCAGGTTTAGGCATGCGCTGCGCAAACACTAAAACCTGGAACAATAAGGCCTGCTTCTACCAGCAAATATTTATACATTTAAAATCCTGTGAAATAAGGTAAGTTTATTTTTAGCCCCTTTGTAAATTTATTTTTCAAACAATTACATTTTTGTTTTAAATATTTAAATAAATGCCATTTTAATTCATTTTAAATATGTGATTTTTTTTTGTTGTTTATTTGATGTATAGATGTATTTTGGGGGTATTCTATTTTTTGAGGTATTCCCATTTATACTTATGGGATTTCTGTACATACGGAATCCCCATAAGCATTAATGGGGATTCCCTTCTGTCATTGGTAGGGCCAGCCCACGTGAGCCTGGGGCACTTGCAAACTGCCTACTCCCTGAGGTACCCCGAGAGGCCGAGGACCATGAATCTCCGCACCTCCCGGATCACCAGGTACGCGGGCATTTTATTTGCTGATCGGAGGCATTTCCCCGCGGGAAGCCTTCAACCGCAAATTCAGGCCCACTATAAGTTTGGTCCCAAACCAGGCTCAGTAACTGCTGCAATAATGTTATCAACGCTCACTATATTAAAAAAATGATCATCAACAGTAGTAGAAAAAAGTAGTTACTATTTACGTTTCTGTGAGTTGTGGCTAATTGAAATTCTACAACCACAATTACAGTTAATAGACTGAGACAAGATAAAGGAATGAGGGAGGAAAACAACTTTGTCATAAGCCATAGGATGATTATTTATTTAGAAGTATTCAGTGCCGGACACTATTGTCGAAGGTTCTGCAGATGTTCGAAACAATGGCAGGTGATTAACCCAAGTGTTTCTGAGCAGAGATGAAGAGGTACAGAACACAAACAACATGACCATCAGTGCAACAGCAATGCTTTAAACCATCCTGGTTTAATATCCATCCTAGAAGGTAGCTGGGTGTTCGGGGAATGTGGCTGTCAGTCACTGTCATAGCCTGGAACTTATTTGATCACCTTTGGGAGGTCTGAGAGAAATTTCTCTGAGCTTTGTCCTAAGTTGGTATAAGGTTTCTTTTGTATTTGTACCTCTTCCAGGAGATTGCATAGTCTGTGGGTGGAGGGTAGTGGCAAGGGGGAGGGTGGGTGACAGATAGGGGTGATGTTGTGTGAGGTCATATTGTGATAATATAGGATAGAGCAGCTAGTCTTTTTATGTCTTTCATTTTTCTATGTTCATATAAGACCATAGGCCATGAAATGGAAAAGGGCCAGTTGGCCCATTGGAGCATTTTCCTCCGACAGACCACTTACAATTGACTCCACCATGGACTCTACTCCATCTATTTAATCTAATTAAAGATTTGAGCAGGTCAGGGCTCTTTTCTCTAGAAAGGACACTGAGAGAAGACCTGATAGAAGTCTTTAATACATATAAAAAGCGGTTTGATAGGGTGGATGTGGAGAACCTGTTTTGACGTGAATGAGTTCGGAACAAGGCAGCATGAATATAAGCTAGCTACTACCAGATCAGATGAAGAATTTAGGATTTTTTATGCAGATTGTGTGAGAATGTGGAACTTGCCACTGCTGGGGTGGTTGAAGCAGATAGCATTAATGCATTTAGAAGGATTTTGATGTATTCATGAGGGAGAAGTGAATAAAGGGATACGGGGGCAGGGTGGGAATTAGAGTGGGTGGCAGCTTGTGAGGCGTATAAACTCCGGCATGGACCATTTGGGCCAAATTTGCCTGTTTCTGTGCTGTAGACTCTAAGTAAGTGAGGGGAAGTTCTGCTAAAAATACTCACTAACGAAAAAATACAGAATATCTCATCCCACATCTCCACTATCCAACTGTGATGTGCTGTTTCTCCACAGATAACACCAACCCCTTCTTCTCCAACCCTATGCAGGACAGAAGACATCATGCCCCCATGCCTCGAGCTGTATGACATTGATCTGTCTCTATAAATTGTATAAAACTGAACTCATTTTACAAATTGAAGAGGAAGTTGTTTGTGGGCTTTAGATTTCTGTGATTACTGGATTATGATCTGAAATGGTAAGCAACTTTCGTTGTGTTCGCAAACTTTCCAACTTGAGGGTGGCTCCCGAATCTCACACACTTGCACCTAACCAACGTACTTCTGCTTTTTACCAATTTAGAAAAAGTACACAGGCCATTTTAAACAAACGACGTTCTGTATGAAAGGAAATAGCTTTCTCAACATTTGCTCCTTTTATGATTTTGCCCATGAACCCCAATCTGTCAAGGCTAGCCTTATTCCAGTGACATTATAGCTGTATTATAAACATTCAGACTGACAACATACATAAAGAAGAGACTTTAGTCATAGAGAAATAATCTGCCCTATGAAAAATGGCAATCCTAGACCAGTTTTTATTGACTGCCGAAGTTTTAATATACAGAGTCCTAGAAGATTTAATTTCACATTATTTTGCTGAAAACATCTTTCGATTGAATTGTAATGGCCTCATGTTTATTGTAAATTGTCCTATCTGTTTGGTATGCAGTGTTGAATGGGAGTAATGCACAGGCTGTAGCCTCAGGCTTTTAATTCATCGTTATCACTGTTTGAATATGTACTCAAAAGGGCTTGCATCGCTATGTTTACAGAAAAGTTTTCATTTTTAAATAGTCTTAGCTCTATTTGGAGTCCATTTTTTTTTGTTACGGTCAGTAATTGAGGACTGTTTAATTGAAAATTGTTTCTAGTTATGAACTTGGGGAAATATAATCTATTGGAACAATTTTATGTAAATACTGTATTATAAACCAACCATCACTCCAGGGAGTCTATCGCTCTCTGATGGTTTACTGCAATTCTGCACAGCCGGGGAACTTCTAAAGCGGTCTGGCAGATTTGTAAAGAGCATTGTCAGGTTTTCTGATTGGCTAGCAATGATTTTTTATGGTGATCATCAAAGTCTGTCGCAATTTGCTATCGGAATAATGACGAGCCAATTACCAAAAAGTGACGACGTAAATATTCATAATGTCATGGGTAGAGTCATTAGTTGTGCGAGCAATGGCCACTGCGCTACCTTGAAGCAGCGACGCAAAGTGCTGAATGTAAACTGGATGCCCTGTACTGCTGAGTTTCTCCATTTCAATACGTTGCTGGGGGGGAGGAAATGCCAAGCAGAAGTTAGCGCCCATTCCGCTGGGAAATAAGGGAATATTGCAGTGAGGGTCTATCTGCAATGCTGTCAAATGCACCTTAAGAGCTGATTCACAGAAGGTTGATCATCAGCTCTTTGTCTGCCCATGGGTGATACGTCACCCAGAGAGCCCACTGAGCTGAAAACCAGGGAGTATGTCAGGAGACAAATACTCGGTAGTGAACAAAATGTCATTATCGTGGTCAATGACAATGATCATATCAGTCTCGTGGATCATAGCACAAAAACTGCATTCTATTCAGTAGTGGAGAGCACACCAGAGAGAGAGAAAGCAAGGGAGACAAAGAAATAGAAAGAAATAGCATGGATCAAAGATACAGAGAGCAAGAACAGCTCGCACATAGAGGAAGAAAAGCAGAGTGTGACACTTTGAGGTGAGCATGTGGAAATAAATTGCCAAGGAAAGACAGTCCATGAGCCAGAAAAAGTGTGAAAGAAAAGAAACGCATTCCTCATCCAGGACTTCTCTTATGTTCCTGTGAAGTTAGGATACGAGGTGAGTTCGTTTCAATTGGAATGATTAAATTGTCTTGTATATGAATTTTCTTCGATTCAAATAGGGTACTGGATGGATTAGCTTTTTTGGGAATGAATGACATTGACTCATCCATGACTTTTCATGTGTTCTTTGGGAAGTGAGAGAAAGAATAAGGAAACGGAAAGAACCCGTCTCAGAGGGAGAAACAAAAAGAAGACAATATTAACACTTTAAACCACAGACTGATATGTTCCAAATTTGCTTGACGCATTCTTACTTTTGCGTTTTCAGGAAAATATACCCAAGAATTGTTCGGTGAATACAAGAGAAAATGCAGGGTATGCAGCAAAAAAAACAAATTATGATATGGAAGTACATCCAGCAGCGTCTGTGTATAAACATAAAATTACATCCTGTCTGCCAGTCCTGAAAGGAGCTGCTTCTTTAGTTCTGGTCTATTCAGAAATTTCCTGGTTCCACAAATAATATTCGGCACCAAAATCCTACTGTTGTGAAACCTTTAACTATTGGAAAATCAGAGAAACTGTGGCAATTACCGTGAGGGAACACCATCAATAACATCTTATTAGCAGATTTCCTTGCCCCTTCCTTCTTCTGAGTGATGGTGCACCAAATGAAATATTAGAATCTGACAATGTTTTTGCAATGGTGCCCAAATTAATCTGTAAAATCTGCTCAGTGGTGTTGCTAATGCAACAATGATTGGTGCATATCCAGTGGGTGGGGTATGGACCAGTCTCTATAGTAACAGTGGAAGCATTCATTGCAGATGCAGCTGTGCCTATGGCCTGCCTGCAGTCCCCACTTCATGTGCCATTGGTGTTGTGTGTTCAATTGCAGGTGCTAGATCAGCAGCCATGGTGAGAAGATGGCCTTCAGCAATAGCATGTACGGGAACAGCAATTGATGCTCATGTCAGTGGCAGTTCCATGTTACCAAGTAGACCTGCACAAGTAAGAGTTGATGCCATCTCTTAAAAAGGGCCCAAGTTTCCCCAGGAGTTACTCCATTTTTTTTTGTGCAACTAGACTTTTTTGGAGTAACTTAAAAATCGCAATTCTCCCCATTTATATTGCTCCAGTGTAAGTGAGTTAGTTAGGTTTTTTTTTAAGTTCAGTTTTTTTTTCAAAAGCCAATTATGCCTGTTTTGGCTAATTAAGCAAGTTTAGCCAGCTAAAACTTACTCCAAACTAAGTTAGGCCTGAGTAAGTGGCCAATTTTGTACATTCTGAAAAACCGTGCGGTGAATTAAGAGATCAGCGCCGGTAGCCTCCAAGTGACAATATTATGATAGGAATGCTAGTTTTTTTTTTAATCCAAAGCAGCGAGACTGGACAGGGTGTAGGTGCTATCAGCCTGATTAAACTGAGTATCATGTTTAGTAAAGATAGCTAGATATTAAAGTACTGGAAAATCTTTGAAGATTCTTTTCTCCCCCCCGCCCCGATCAAAACTCTTCCCCTCGCCCCCCCTCCCCGATCAAAACTCTTCGCCCCCCCCAAACTCTTCCTCCCCTCCCCTCCCCCCCCGCCAGATCAAAACTCTTCCCCTGCCCCTTCGATCAAAACTCTTCCCCTCACCCAACCTGTCTGTTGTAGCCCTCAGTGCGGGAAGGCAGTGGTCCGGCTGTGCTGCAGGCCACTCGGTCCGGGATAGGGGCGGTGAGTGTCGGCCCCTCCCACACAGCCTGCATCACACACTCAGATTCTGGAAGCGAGGAGCTACTGCGCATGCGCGCGCACTCTAGTGCGCATGTGCAGAGGTCCCGGCACTGTTTTCAGCGCCGGGACCTGGCTCCACCCCCTAATCCAGTTGCCACACGATGCCACCATCGAGGAGAGGCTGGGGAATGGCCAAACTCGGCCCGAAGATTTTTGGCGCCCTTGGAGATCTACAAAAGCGGCGCACCTCTGGTGAGTGCGCCAGAAATCTGTACTGGCCAAATTTGGGCCCTAAAAGTGGTGCACTCACAGTGATTCCAGCAAATTATACTCCTGACACGGTTGCAGGACCATTAAGGTTCACTGCAGCCACCTATCAATGCTACTCAATGACATGCAGATGTGGGCTGATAAGTGGCAAGTGAGATTCGCACCACACAAGAGGCAGGTAATGACTATTTCCAACAAGCAAGAGTCTAACCACTGCCCCTTGACATTCAATGGCATTACCATCACCGAATCTCGCACCATCAACATCCTGGAGGTTACCATCGACCAGAAACTTAATTGGACCAGCCGCATAAATACTGTGGCAACAAAAGCAGATCAGAGGCTGGGTATTCTGCGGTGAGTGTCTCACCTCTTCACTCCTCAAAGCCTTTCCACCATTTATAATGCACAAGTCAGGAGTGTGATGGAATACTCTCCACTTACCTGGATGAGTGCAACTCCAGAAGTTTGACACCATCTGGGACAAAGCAGCCCATTTGATTGGCACCCCATCCACCACCTTAAACATTCACTCCTTCCACCACTGGCACACCGAGGCTGCAGTGTGTACCATCTACAAGAGGAACTGCAGCAGCTCACCAAAGCTTCTTCGGCAGCACCTCTCAAACCCGCGACCTCTACCACCTAGAAGGGCAAGGACAGCAGGCGCATGGGAACACCATCACCTGCAAGTTCCCTTCCAAGTTACATACCATCCTAACTTGGAAGTATATCGCCATTCCTCCATTGTCGTTGGGTCAAAATCCTGGAACTCCCTCTATAACAGCACTGTGGGAGTACCTTCACACGGACTGCAGCAGTTCAAGAAGGCGGCTCTCCACCACCTTTTCAAGGGCACTTAGGGATGGGCAATAAATGCTGGCCGGCAGTAAAATATTTACTTTTTCATTTGACTGTGCTATTGCAAAATGGCACCAGAGTTCTTCATTAATTAATAAGGCCTTACATGTAAAATTTACCTATTTTCCTTATTCTTTGCTGATGTTCGTTAATCCATTTTTGGAGCAGCAGGAATGGTCAAAGCATCATTAAAACATAGAAACATAGAAACATAGAAAATAGGTGCAGGAGCAGGCCATTCAGCTCTTCTAGCCTGCACCGCCATTCAATGAGTTCATGGCTGAACATGGCTGAAAAGAAAGACTTACATTTATATAGCTCCTTTCATGACCTCAGGATGTTCCAAAACACTTTGGAACCAATGAAGTAATATTTTGAAGTGTAATCACTGTTGTAATGTAGGAAATGCAGCAGCCAAGTTGCGCACAGCAAGCTCGCAAAAACAACAATGTGATAATGATCAGATGTTTTTAGATTGTTGGTTGAGCGATAAATATTAACCAGGACAGAGACAAATAGTTGATGCATTATACCTCCATTTTACCATTTTTTATTCATGTCTAGTTTTTCTGCTAAAGTGAACAACGGCAGGAATTTCAGCACTTAGGTACAGAAGAGCTCCCTATTTTTATCTCCATGTGTTCCCCATCGTTGAGTGTGTGATTAAATGGTCTGTATTTACTTAAGACTGCTAATTACGATTTGAAAAATACACCATTACTTGTAATAAGTTGGACTATTAAGCTATTATTTTGCAGGGCACATGCTGAATGGGTTTTTGAGTAAGAGTGGTAAATTAATTTAGCTCAACGTCGTAAATTGAAGATGACATCTCATTCAGGACATAATGGGTTGCTCTGAGAATTTTTTTTCAGCTTAAATAGACAGAAAAAAAAATGTTAATTTGGTCTAAATGAAATCATCATCAGTACTCTGAGTGCTGATTTTGCATCGCTGGGATCATTGTACTATATCAGCTAGGAACTAAAAAACATCACAATTTCTGACAAGGATAGGACTATCTACTCAGTATCTCCTCATGTCACTGAATATGGTTGCATCAATTTGAATAGGTGAACCAACATTTATGAACTGCTCATGTTAGCAAGTCTACACACTACTTAACTGATGACCTCCGTGCTCCCCTGTATACAGTTGGTCTGAAATAACACCCTGTGGCCTTTTCACAAAACAGTATTATGCTGATCATTCTCAGTATGGTCTGGATTTTTCAATGCGCCTGTGGTGATTTATTCTGTCTTTTTCCAAACTGGAGTTTCAGGAATTCCCATTATTTTTGATGGAGGATTCAGAGCCATTTTTGGCGCTTTGCATGAGAAAGGATTTCTTTTGTGGCTCGAATCTAGAAACTCTTTTTGTTATTTTTGTAACTGTTTTTCTCTTATAATTAGTGGTTTAATCAGAGGTAATAAATAACAACAGCTAACAATGCCAAGGAATGCCATTCAAATTCAGTGCATGCAGAATTCCGATCTTCTGAATCTAATGGCTAAGTCATGGCAGGCTATGAAAAGACTTCCACTGGACCACTGTGGCCTTAGTCACATAATGGCACTGGAGACCAGGGAATCAAATGAATGAAGCTTCTTTCAAAGCAGCAGTAAACACCAGGGAATAGAAACCTACGGCTCCCATCCAAGCTTATTAGTCAGATGATTGCCTCAAATAGACTAAGAAGGAACCAGATGGACAGAGCTACTCCCTCTTTTACTTCATTTGCCACATTAGTCATCTTGAGCCAGTTGTACATTTAGTATCAATTTAGACCTGAATTATGGATAGCGAGTATTGTGAACTCATGCCCAGTAGCAAATGGTTGAAGCCTCCAACACTGCCAGAGAGAGGGCGCTTTCATCATATCAGCTCGGGCTAGGTTCAAACCTGTTTCAAGATCGTTGTAGAACTTGGTAAAAAATGACGTACTGTTGATAAACAATGGCTATTTGTGTCCATTGTTCATCTGAAAAACACCTAACATGGAAAAAAATTGGGAATAATGAACATTAATGAAAAATGCATTAAAATTCATGTGATTTGTCTTGTTAAGGTAATTAATGATGAACTTGTATAGCAGCTGTAGAGTCTATTTGAAAAGTAGGGATTTTTACTCAGGTCAGGCCTGGAATCAGTTTGAGAAAGTGGAAGATTTTGAAGTATCACTGCAGCTATCTAACCCCATATGGTAAACACTGTTTGAGGGTTTATAATTGCCCTAGAGGCAGTTAACCGCAATGTTATGCACTCCACAGCTGAACAAATATTTTGACATTGATAAAGGAGAGGAATCAGGGAGTACTGGTGGAATGTGTTGGACAACAGTAAAGAAGGCAAGCAAGATCTTGGGGTGTATAGACAGCGGGATAGGATATAAGTGACGGGGACAATGAGTTTGTGTGTTGTGTGGAGTATATACTAAACTGATACCAGGGATGAGGTACCTGAACTATGAGGAGAAACTAAGAAAGCTGGGAATATTTACACTGGATGAAAAAAGGTTTATGGGAGACTTTATTGAAGGTTTCAAGATTGTAATGGAAACAGATAAGTTGAACCCTAATAACTTGTTTGACATAACATAGAGTAAGATTTAACTACTTTGCATAATCTGCTCTGGGAAAAAGTGGAGGTGAATTGAGTCAGTGAATTTAAAAGGGACCTGATATTTATTTTTTTAGGTGAAAGAAGCTTTTGAAGGATAGAGGGGTAGATTTTGACATTGTGAGATAGTTTCCAGCGGGTGAGAGTGAATCGGCAACTTGTTTTACATCTCTCGCAATTTTTATTTGCATTGAAGTGACGAGATGTAAAACAGGCTGTTGATTCGCTATCACCCACTTTACACTATCGCACAAGTCAAACTCTACCCCAGGGTGTAGTATTTGCATTTTGAACTGGCCAGATGGACTACAGTCGTCTTTTCGATGCTGTATATTTCAATGTTCCTATATTGGTTAAGTGGCTTGTTCACTGCTTGGGAAGTGATAAAGGATCATTGTTACCGGTATTTTATCACTGGTGGCTTTCTTTCTATTTCTGTCAACAAAATCACATGCTCCAAAAAGTGCCTATTTCAAAATTTTGCATTCCTAAGATTTCCCAACGGCCATAAGTTATAAAAAGACATGGTGGTTTCTCCCAGTTTTTTCCCAAGTCGTGAAAATATAGCCTAAAAATGTATGAAGTGTATTTTTATTTATGAAAAATATTGCAAAACATAGTTTCCTTCCACTATAATGACATCAATTTGTTAAATACCAGTAAGAAAATGGGCTAATTCAAGGGTCTGTCACAGTGAAAAAGCCCAGAAGATTGATGCAGTGGCATGATGTTAGCACAGCGGTTAAACAAAGAATTCATTTTCTAAGCCCTTATTTCAATTGAACTCTTCTAGATCCAAGGGAGCCCATCAGTGGTCGACACTTATAAAATCCCAAAGAGTCCTCAGCATCCGTAATTCTCGGAGAGTGCACTCTAGTGAAAAATCACAACTCTCTTAAGAGTACAATAAATTTTCAACTCAGATAATTAGAATTTCAGCAAATGACAATCGGGAATGCAGATAATTACCCGGAATGTGATATCACACAAAAATCACACATGATTTCAGGTGGGTACTTCAGAAGAATAACAGAAAATACGCAGCAGTACTAAAACAAATTTGTCTCCAAAAATATTGTCCTGTATTTACACTATGACAGTCAATGCACATTGAACATATATATACCATCTACATTGCTGTTAGGAATTAAGGTGGCAAACTGACCCATTTAACAGTTGAATCCCATTAGACTGGGTAACCAGTTTTCAATGCTTTTAGGATTTTATTTGAAGAATAATGTACCATATTTATGGTTACGTCCGGGAGCTGTAATTCCGGCTGTACACTAAAAGCTGGTTTCTCCTGTTCAGAGAATGCGCCTGTTTATCCTAAAACAGGAAGCATCCAAGAAACAATTAGGATGATTCCAGTTAATTGTCCACGCATTCTCTTTCCCTCTGTCTCTTTCTTTCCTCTATCCCCAAAAGATCTTTTTGCCTATCAGTTTCTTTATCTGCACCCCTAATGGGCATCCAAAATGTCTCTCGCCCTCTCCTTTCTTGAAAGGAATCTCTCTCCCTCTCCATTCCCTCCTCTTCCTCTTCTCCCTGATACGAGAAAAACTGAAACTAAATCAAGGGGAGGAACTTACTAGATTTAATATAAGTAATAAAAAAGTGAGACTGACGAATGGCATGGTGAATGAAATGTTGGCCTTTATCACAAGGGGGCTGGCATTCAAAGGGGTGGAAGTTATGTTACAGTTGAGGCTGTATGAATTTCTGTGTCAAAAAGCTGTTGAGGCGATATCAACTGAACATTTCAAAACTGAGATTGATAAATTTTTGTTAGATAAGGGTATTGAGGGCTACGGAATCAATGCGGATAAATGGAGTTGAGATACAGATCAGCCATGATCTAATTGAATGGTGGGACAGGCTTGAGGGGAGAATTGGCCTAATCCTGTTTCTATATTCTTGTCAGAAATGGGAATGTTCACAGTTTTCCTCCTCCCTTGCCTGGGAATGGTGAAGCCAACTGTGAGATTAGTTAACTCAGCGAGTTCATACTGGAGAGAGGCCGTTCACCTGCTCCATGTGTGGGAAGGGATTCACAGAGTCATCCAATCTGCTGACACACCAGCGACGTCACACTGGGGAGAGACCGTTCACCTGCTCTGAGTGTGGGAAGGGATTCATTCGGTCATCCCACCTGCTGACACACCAGTGAGTTCACACAGGGGAGAGACCGTTCACCTGCTCCGTGTGTGGGAAGGGATTCACAGAGTCATCCAACCTGCTGGCACATCAGCGAGTTCACACTGGGGAGAGACCGTTCACCTGCTCGAGGTGTGGGAATGGATTCAATCGGTCATCCGACCTGCTAAAACACCAACGAGTTCACACTGGGGAGAGGCCGTTCACCTGCTCCGTGTGTGGGAAGGGATTTAACTCAGCATTGGCCAGAGATTAAACTGAGAACCTCTCTGATCTGTATGGTTCAGTACCACACCGGGTGGTTATAGTTACTCATTGCGCCATCAGGGTAGGCTTCATCTACCAATTGACACTGATTCTCTGTATGCATCCAAATGGGCCCAGGGCTGAGATCTACTGTAAGAAAACAAGGTTCAATACCCTGACAAGAATATGCTTCAGGTGCACCAGACAAATTCTTAACCCCTTTGTCATAATTGCTCAACAAAGAGCTTTCTAGGGTTTATCTTCCAATCTAGGCTGAGGAATTAATTATACTTAAATCTGGCTCATCAAATTTACTTACATCAAACAATTTGGAGTATATTAGCATTAATGATAGCAGCATCCTACGAGGATCTACACAATGCTTGCATTCAGAGGGACTTGGATGTCCTTGTACATGAATCACAGAAAGTTAACATGCAGGTACAGCAAACAATTTGGAAAGCAAAGGGTATATTAGCTTTTGTTACAAAGAGATTAGAGTATAAGAATAAAGAAATCTTACAACAATTATACAGGGCATTGATGAGGCCACACCGGGGCTTACCGTGTACAGTTGTGGTCTCCTTACCTAAGGAAAGATGTACAGGTTGAGCCTCGGGACCTGGCCTGTTCTGGATAAGGGATTTTTCTGGACTAGGGATGGTCACATTAAATTGGGTGGTACAGGTACTGAGGGGATATAGGGGCTGGCTAGCTTAGGGCTGGAAGTGCGGCAGAGAGATTATGGTGGGGGGCGGGGGGAGGGGGGTGGTGTCGGTGGATCGTGTGATCAGGCCAGCGATATAGGGAGTTGGCAGCGAGGAAGGATTTCAAGTTGTTCAATTTGTTCATGTCGGAGTTCTGCACATGCGCCACCTGGTGGCAGGGAATGGTTCTGGACGAGGGGTGGTTCTGGATACGGGAGTTCTGGATAAGGGAGGTTCAACCTGTACTTGCCTTAGAGAGAGTGCAACAAAGGTTCACCAGACTGATTCCTGGGGGATGAGGGGATTGCCCTATGAGGAAAGATCGAGTAGACGAGGCCTATCTGCCCTAGAGTTTGGAAGAATGAGAGGTGATCTCATTGAAACATGTGGAGGAGAAATTAGATGCATTTGCACCTCCCGTTAACACCCCCAGCCCCGAAATTGACTTTCGTACCGTGCAGCAGCGTCGGGCGAAAACACCGGCAGCTGCAGGAGGCATGGCTCGGGTGGCTGGCTGCTACCGGGGTGAAAATTAAAGGCAAGGTGGCCAAGTGAAAGATTTTTAAAAATTTACCCTCTTGTTGCCGCTCCTGATCCGGTTTCTTCGCGGGGTCCTGGCCGCGATTGCTCAGCCCGGCACTCTTCTTGAGTGCCAGGCTGATCGGGCGGCACCCTGTTTCTTGGTAGTCCAGGTAGGTCTCCTTTTCTTCTGCAGTGTCGGCTAGCATCCACCCCGCTAGCGCCACAGAAAGGAAGTGGAGCACTGGGGGGCGGTAACCCGAATTTATCGAGAGGGGTGAGACGTCAGCGCCTGGTGCTAATTTTCATGCCTCCCAACTGTTATCGCCCGCAAATGGGGTGATGCTGAATTTCTCCCCCATAAAATTCGTACGGGTTAATTGTGAGAAATTTTTTCCCTGGCTGGGGAATCTAGAACACCGTGTCTCAGAATAAGGGGTTGGCCATTTAGGATTGAAATGGGGAGAGATTAGTTCACTCAAACGGTTGTGAATCTTTGGAATTGTCTACTCCCAGAGAGATGTGGAAGCTCAGTCGTTGAGTTTATTCAAGACAGAGGTCGATACATTTTTGGAAACTAAGGGAATTAAGGGAAATGGGGATCGGGCTGGAAAGTGGAGTTGAGGTAGAAGATCAGCCATGATCTTGTTGAATAGCAGAGCAGACTCGAAGGGCCTACTCCAGCTCTTATTTCTTATGTTCGTATGTTCTAGGTACTGATTGAATGAATTAACCTTTTCAATCGCCACCAAAATAAATAGGTTATTCACTTAGAATTTCATTTTACATGTCATTGCTGTTTGTGAGATCTTTGTGTTGCACAAAAGAGCCGCTGTATTGGCCGAGATAACAACAGTTACTGCACTTCAAAGTAATTCTTTGTATTTGAGGCCCTTTGCAGGTAATGTTTACCTTCACCGCCTGGGCTGTAATCTGTCTGAACGGGTTGCCTGCCCTTTGCAGAACCCTCCTGATCGATGAGACGAACATCGTGCGGGTTCTACAAGGTTTTACTTTGCTCCGTGGTGAACCACAACTTGTATATATTCAGTGCCTTTAACACAGTAAAATATCCCAAGGCGTTTCTCGGGAGCAATTATAAAACAAAATTTGACACCGAGTCACATAAGAAGATATTAGGACCGGATAGTCGAAAGACTGGTCAAAAAGGTAGGTTTTAAGGAGCATCTTAAAGCAGGAGGGAGAGGTAGAGAGGCAGAGACATTTGAGACATTTCAGAGAGGAGATAAGATGTATGTGGAAGTCTGTCTTTTTTCCTTCCTTCTAACCTCTGTTTTTTAGACTGCCACAATTTATTCAGTTTGGAAATTACATGTGACTAACAGACCATTCACAGATCCTTGTGTTGTTGAAAGGTTATCAGTGAGTTATGTAGTACAAGCTCAGCGACATAACCGAGTGCTTGTTAATCAATCATGTGACCATTACCAGGTTATTTGCTAACCTTAAACACTTTACAAAGAAACTATTTTAATTATCATGAATAATTAATTGGGTCTGAAGGGTTAACCATCCAGAAAATGTAGCTTTCAATCATTTGCATTAGAAAGAAAATGGTGAATGGCAACTACAGAAATTAATAAGTAACTGAAATATTATTCTTTCAGCTCTTATGACAAGATATCACCATGAAGAGATGGCTTTCGGGTATTACTGTCAGTTAAGAATGTATAAGATAAAAAGTCATTAACATATCCTTTAACATGACAAAAGTCAGCAGATGTTGTATAGGGCTGAATAAGAAATGGCTTTTGGAAGTTTAAACCCTAGAGGTTCACTTGGTTCTTTCTGGGAAGAGGCCTATTGTGCAGGCTGCTGACTGTACAGAGGTATCGTGTAATAGATTGCTTGGCCCATATCTTCCTTGTATATGCTCAGCTCATAGATCTGCAATGTTTAAACATGTGGTACATGTACTAACGACATCACTAAAAGCAATAAATTGCAAATATTAGGACAAATGTATTATGTTTTTTTTATCCATCTTCCAATGTCTATTGGAGGTAAGCTATTCTTAAATGGGACAATGGAAACAAATGCTGTTGTTCTGAAAAAATAGAGTGTGACAAAAGTTTTTTTACAAACTCATAAAGTAATGATGTAAATTGCCTCCTTTTCACTTCTTTCCCTCCTGCTTTGCACCTGATGTTTTCCACATGTAAAATGCTTTGCGATGTCTTTCTGTATGTGAGGAACCTCAAAGTCTGGCTCCCGGCCTATAGTACACTACTAACAGACTTATGGTGGGAGTGGGCCGGAAGGGTTGTGAATTTTTGGCCCATTAATATTACAGTTTGGGATGCATAGGGATCATTTCAGATGCGTTATTCTTAAGAAACATTTCTTGACACCTTTCTGCTTAGAAGTGATTCCATTCAACTCTCTCAGTTTGATGCTTCATTCAGACATAGACAGATAGGCTGAGACAAGAGATATCTTTGAACTTTACTGTAAGTGGCAGCTGTACTTATGTGGAGAAACATCTTCTGTAATTGAAGACCTGGAAATGACTGACTCTCTGATGTAGGTTTGAGAGATACAGGGCCTGAAAATCCACAGGCTGTGACCCCGGCTGTTACAATGAGATCATGCCTGCCAGTGCCCTCGGGCATTGATCCTGCCAGAGTAGGCATGGTCAGTGGGTGAACACCTCATCGCCATTGGGGCCAGGGGCTGCCCTTTGTTACTACAGCTGCATCCCAGGTTCTCGCCAGCCACATGATGGTACCCACCTACCATCCAGGGTCCGCCTTTGCCCCACCCCAGAGAAACCTGTTCTCTGCCCCTTTACAATCCCATTTTTAAAATAGTGCCCTCCTCCTCAGATCTCCAGGCTGCTTCCCTGTCCTGAACCCATCCCAACTCATGGGGTCCACTTACGCCTTTCAGAATGCCACTGGGCATCCCAACCTCCAGCTATACAGAAGGGCTAATATGGGCTAGTAAAGTAGAGTTTCTGCCCTTGATCCTATCCTGTCTGCGTCAATGGCCCTGTAAGGTTTGGGCAGAGGCTTTTTTCCCTTACCCTACCGCCATATAAGACTAACCACCCCATCAGCTAGTATAAACTGGCCAGTATAAACTGGCTATGCCTATGGAAGGAGCATTCAAGTGGAGGACTGTCGGACTGTTAATCCGCCTGCAAATCCTTCCACTATTTTGCACTATTCTCCAAGGGAAGAGCGCGAAGATACAACAACAACAGCAGTGTTCAATAGATTTGTCTTATGGTTTATAGCCCACACCTCAGTGTGATAAAGTGTCTATTTTTCTGACTTCTGAAGTTGAGGAGATCACATGGTGTCAGCTGTGGCTCAATGGTAGCAATCTCGCCTCTGACTCCGAAGCTTGTCCCAATCCAGTGAATAGGACACGTTGGCCCGGACCTTTGCAGTCAGCGGTGTAGGAACGGCGCTCACCGTTCGCCATTCTGACAGCTGTCCACAGAACATTTGAGCAGCGACTTATTGTCATCGGGTGTCTAGTCTGGCGCAGCGCCCTCTACAGAGGATCTGTGGCGTTTGTGAGCAGGGAAAAACCAATCAGATTGAAGAATCCCCACTGAGACAAACAGGCTTGGATTTTCAAGGGGCAGGTCTGTTGGGGCTGGGGAAAGGTGGGGGGGGGGGGCTCCGATGTGGGTGGGAAGCCCAGGAGAATGGGTTTCCCACAGGCCCCGCTGACTTTAATGGCCGGCAGGGGCCTGATTTATATTTGAAGCCTCTGTTTCCCGCCCGTAGCCGGCCAGATCAAGAGGCTGGCTGGCTGCGGGCGGGAAGGTCTGCGGCTCCAGGCCACACAGAGGAGGGAGGGAGCGAGGGAGAGAGGCCGGCTGAAGGTGATTGTGTTGCGGTGAATGCCATCCACAGGGAAATATAGTCAGAGCTTTCAAAAAGATAATCAGATTCAAAAGATGCTTTTTAAAACATTTGTCATCATCGGCAGTTCCTCAAAATCGAGGAAGACTTGCTTTCACTCTAAAAGTGAGTTCTCAGGTAACTGTACAGTCCAATATGGGAATTACAGTCTCTGCCACAGGTGGGACAGACAGGCATTGAAGGAAAGGGTGGGTGCGAAGTCTGCTTTGCCGCGCGCTCTTTCCATTGCCTGCGCTTGATTTCTGCATGCTCTCGGCGACGAGACTTGAGGTGCTCAGCACCCTCCCGGATGCATAAATAAACATATGTGCTGTATCACTGTCAGATACTTACATGAAGTTATAGTTCTGTTCAAATGAAGATTGAAAAAAATGTCACAATGTTTCACGGTGTCAGTCTCTGGTGGATCGGGGGGTGGTGGGGCTGGGGGGGCGGTGGGGAGAGGGATGCAAGAGAGCGGGGCAAACCACCAGAGGATGGGACCAGCCTCAGAATCATAAGAACATAAGAAATAGGAACAGGAGTAGGCCATACGGCCCCTCGAGCCTGCTCCGCCATTCAATAATATCATGGCTGATCTGATCATGGACTCAGCTCCATTTCCCCGCCCGCTCCCCATAACCCCTTATCCCCTTATCGTTTAAGAAACTGTCTATTTCTGTCTTAACTGTATTCAATGTCCTCAACTTCCACAGCTCTCTGAGGCAGTGAATTCCACCGATTGACAACCTTTTGAGAGAAGAAATTCCTCCTCATCTCTGTTTTAAATGGGCGACCCCTTATTCTAAGATCATGCCCCCTAGTTCTAATCTCCCCCATCAGTGGAAACATCCTCTCTGCATCCACCTTGTCAAGCCCCCTCATAATCTTATACATTTCTATAAGATCACCTCTCATTCTTCTGAATTCCAATGAGTAGAGGCCCAACTACTCAACCTTTCCTCATAAGTCAACCCCCTCATCTCCGGAATCAACCTAGTGAACCTTCTCTGAACTGTTTCCAAAGCAAGTATATCCTTTCGTAAATATGGAAACCAAAACTGCACGCTGTATTCCAGGTGTGGCCTCACCAATACCTTATACATAACATAGGGGAGGGGGCAAGAGGAGATGGAGGCTGGCCACCAGAGGATTGGACCAACCTCAGAATCATCGTTGGCGGTGGGGTGTGTGGGTCCTTGTGAGGGGTCTCCGATCGCCAGGTAGGTTAGGAAGGTACCCCAGATCCAGGAGGTAGGTTTAAAGGTGCTTAGGTTCTGGAGGCAGCAGTCCCCACCTTGAGGTAACTGCTGGGTTTTACGAAGTGAGTAAAACCTGTTCAGATGCAGTTAAAAATAAAATGGAGGTTAAAGAGGCTTCCAGCCTTATTGGCCCTGGATTTGTAGTCGGGGGCTTCCCGCTGGGAAATGCCTCCGATCCGCAAATAAAATGCCCACGGACCTGGTGGTCTGGGAGGTACGGAGATTGGCAGTCCTGGACCGCTCCAGGTACCCTCCGGTCGAGGCCCACGAAACCCAGGGGCCCTTAGGATCACGTGGGGTGGCCCAACGATTGAAAGAAAGGAATCTCCATTCATGCTTATGGGAATTCTCTATGTACGGAAACCTTATAAGTATGAATGCGAATACCCCCAAAAATGCGTGTGCACTTCAAATAATTGTTTTAAAAATCACATATTTAAAATTAATTAAAATGGCATTTCATTAAATATTTAAAACCAAAATTTAATTCTTTGAAGAATAAATGTACATGTTTTAAAGGGGCTAAAAATGAACTTACCTTATTTCACAGGTATTTAACTGTGTAAATGATTGATAACATTTTATTTTTCTGTTTTTTAAAACTCTGCTTTTACCAGCTGTGAGAATTTCACGGGCTTTCACTGGGCAGCAGGCGGGCAAATAGCCCAACTCTCTGCCCGCAAATGCCCTTTTTTTGACAGATCGAAAGTTCCGGGTTTTAGCCCATTGCATGGCTAAACTCGGAACTTCCGTTGCCCCTACGGGCGTATGCGCACCTCATACGCACCCACATGGGCCACAAATTACCCCCATTCCAATACTGAAATGGATATCCTGCCTCCTAGGAGTGGGGGGAGGGTGGGTGGGGGCTACCCGACCCTATTCCGATTTCCAGATTTCCCCGTTTAACTGCGCATGTGTGGATTCCGGACGTTGCTGTCTGATTTACTCCACAGTAACCGTGAGCGTTGGTAGCCTCACCATTGTTCTCAATGCAAAATGTTGCCATATTTTAGGCTGACACTCCAGTGCAGAATTTAGAGAGTGCTGCACTGTTGAAGGTGCCGTCTTTTAAATGAGACGCTAAACCGAGGCCCCGTCTGCAATCTTTGGTGGATGTAAAAGTTCCCATGGCACTATTCAAAGATCAGGGGGGTTCGGCTGATGCCCTGGCCAACATGTATCCCTCAACCAACACCTAAAACAGATGATCTGGTCATTTATTTCATTGCTGTTTTTGGGACCTTGCTGTGTGCCAAATGGCTGCTGTATTACAACAGTGAGTACACTTCAAAAGTATTTAATTTGCTGTAAAGTGTCTTGGGACGTCCTGAGGTCATGAACGCAGTAATATAAATGCAAGTCTTTCCCTTTTTAACTTCGCTGTTCAAGTTTAGCATTTTAACACAGAGTAAAGTTCCTCTTTAAGTCGAGTGCCATGTATTATGCAGCAGTATACACAAAGAGGAATGATCTCTTAAATGCCCCTTTAATTTCAGTCAGTTAGAGTCACTGTAAAAAAATGCATAAAAAGCCTCGGAACAGTTGTAGAGCTGCAAATTGCCCTTGTTTATGCAGTGCCGACTGATACCTTGAATGAGCCTCTTTGCTCATGCTCAGCTCTCCAACATTACAACTAATTTGTACATGGAGGATAAAAAAGATTGATTTATTTTACAACATATCAGTAATTGTACACTACAAATAAGTCTCTAATGATAATCAACAACATTTTTTAATGTAATTTAATTTCACATTTCCCAAGAGGTAGCTAACACAATAATGTTGCCACTGTGATGGACCCTGGCGCAGTTAATCACTGGCTGAATATGCAGACAATCCCAATATTGTATTGACACATATTAAATTTCCCATTGGCTCCAGCAATCAGCAGCAGTAAAGTGATTAAAAGTAATAAAGGCAGCAAAGCCTGTCCACAGCCAATTAAATTTCTGACCAAAAGCCCATGGCAGATGCTTTTGATTACAGAATTTTTTTTGCCACTAGTGGAGGAGGAGTAATATTTTAACCCTCTGAGTGCTGTGGTGGCACGTCCTCAATACAGCAATCACTTAGCAGCACCGCGTAATCTCTATCCCCACTGGCATATACCATTATTTTTATTCCCGGCTCCAGCACCCGACTCCTATTCGGTTTTTAAATGTAGTTGTATTGTACAAATACAATGCCCACTCCGGCAGCCCCTACATTTCTACCCCGTCACCATTCTCACCTCTGCTATTTTGGTGTGCATTGTCAACTGGGTGATGAGTGTTTGTCCTACCCAACCTTAACGAATCCCGACAGGTTTACTTCAGGGTTATCACCAGCTGCTTGTAGCGCACGTGCCAGGAGTTAGTGATTGAAAAACATCAACTCAATGCAATATAAAAACAGCTTTGTTTTAATATAGATTCATAGAATCTTACAGCACAGGAGGAGGCCATTCAGCCCATTGTGCCTGTGCCGGCTCTTTGAAAGAGCCATCCAAGTAGTCCCACTCTTTGCCCGTAGCTCTACAATTTTTTTTTTTTACCTTTCAAGTGTATATCCAATTCGCTTTTGAAAAGTTACTATGGAATCTGATTCCATCATCCTTTCAGGCAGCGCATTCCAGATCATAACAACTCGCTGCTTAAAACAAATGACTCCGCGTTTCCCCGCTGGTCCTTTCACCGTGGAGGACAATTGGAAGCAGCGCATACATAAAACCACAATTGTATAGTTTAATCTATACGTCACAGCCTGAAAAACATGCAAATACTCAAGTGCATACATTCCACTGCCCTCATATTGGCAACTCATTTGTACCACACATTTGCACAATTTTCTAGTAAAATATAGAATTTACACTTAGAAATATTGCAGCCAGTCACGACAACAAGACACAAGTGACATCAACAGCCCCAAATCTGGGTTACAAAATAGCCAACCCATTGCATCTCAGACTATTTATGTAATGAGTTAGGAATAATGGGGCATTGACTTCAATTGCTTACTTTTTTTGTAAACCAGAGTAGATCTCCTGTGATATTGCTCTTGGTGAGTCAGTCGTACTGTAAGAACAAGAGTGTTATGTAAAGTACTGTTACCAGGCATGCCGACTTTTGAGTATTCGGAGTAGGCCTGGGATCTGGCAGTAAATGGGTTGCAGCCTTGGGGGAGAAATTCGGGGCATTTGAGCCGCCCGTTCTAACGGGGCACAAACGACTTTTTTTCCGGGCGCAGCGCCGCTACCGACTCCTGTGAAATTCCGGGGGGGGGGTTTAGCGGTGGCGGTAATCGGTAGCGCCCGGCTCCAACCATGCCATCACTGTGCAGATCGACCCGTTTTTGTCCCTGAGCAAGAATTGGGAAGCGCCCCTGAAGCTGCGGTGGGCAATGACAGTGACAGGGTGCGTGTACCAGGCTGTAGGCCGCTTGCAGGCCAAAAACTAAAGAGGAGGTGCCGAGTTCAACATTTTTAAAATGGCCAACTAACCGGTCACGGCCTTCTTGCTGATGGATCGCGGGCTCCATGCCGTGACCTTGCAGCCTGGCACTCTTTCCCTTTCCCACCCACAGAGTCGCCAAGCTTGGCCCTCCCCTTTAATGAAGGGGAAGGCCCTTTCTATGTGGCAGCTCCTTCCACCCAGCTCGCGCCTCACAGAGCAATCGAGTGCAATATTTTGCGCTGCACTTGCTCTCAGGGTCAGTAAGCCTGGATTCTGGGGCGGTCCCTGCAGATTGGAAAATTGCAAATGTAACACCCTTATTTGAAAAAAGGAGACAGGCAGAAAGCAGGAAACTATAGACTGGTTAGCTTAAAATCTGTCGTTGGGAAAATGCCAGAGTCCATTATTAAGGAAACAGTAGCAGGACAGTTGGAAAAGCATAATTCAATCAAGCAGAGTCAGCATGGTTTTATGAAAGGGAAATCATGTTTGACAAATTTGCTGGAGTCCTTTGAGGAGCAGGGTGGATAAGGGGGAACCAGTAGATGTGGTGTACTTGGATTTCCAGACGGCATTCGATAAGGTGCCACATAAAAGGTTACAGCACAAAATAAAAGTTCACGGGGTTGAGGGTAATATATTAGCATGGATAGAGGATTGGCTAACTAACAGAAAACAGAGAGTCGGGATAAATGGGCCATTTTCCGGTTGCAAACGGTAACTAGTGGGGTGCCATAGGGATTGGTGCTGGGTCCTCAACTATTTACAATCTATATTAATGATTTGGATGAAGGGACCAAGTGTAATGTAGCCAAGTTTCCTGATGATACAAAGATGGATGGGAAAGCAAGTTGTAAGGAGGACACAAAAAATCTACAAAGGGCTATAAACAGGCTAAGTGATTGGGCAAAAATTTGTCAGTGGAGTATAATGTGGGCGAGTGTGAGGTTATCCATTTTGGCAGGAAAAAAAAGCAAATTGTAATTTAAATGGAGAGAAATTACAAAATGCTGCAGTACAGAGGGACCGGGGGTCCTCGTGCATGAAACACAAAAAGTTAGTATGCAGGTACAGCAAGTAATCAGGAAGGCAAAGGGAATGTTGGCCTTTATTGTAAAGGGGGATAGAGTATAAAAGCAGATAAGTCCTGCTACAACTGTGCAGGGTATTGCTGAGGCCACACCTCGAGTACTGCGTGCAGTTTTGGTCTCCTTATTAGGGACCCAACTTTGCCCAACCCCTTTTTTCGGCGCACTTACCTTAAGTGCACCGACTTTGCGCGCTGGAAAGGGCGCCGGAAAAAAGGGGCCCCATCCTGGCTGCTCTTCCGAGTCCCCGGAGTCCTGGCGTGGTGTGCAGTCCGAAGTGGGGGGTGGAGAAACAGGCCAGCGCCGAAAACAGTACCGGCATCTGCGCGCATGCGCGGTGAAGGCTGCGCGCATGCTCCTGCCCTCCCAGCGTGTCCTGCGGGCTGTGAGCAGGACCCGATGCTCGCAACCCCTATCCCAGGCTGAAGGGATGCCCTGATCTTGCCGCACCCTATCCCCGACTGAGTGGTCTCCCGCACCAGGCGGCCAGCCGGCCGAGTTCCCGGGCGCGGTAGGACTTCGGTTTTATTTTTTATTTATTGGTTGTGCTTGAGAGTTTTGACTGGGGGGGGGGAGGGAGGAGGAGAGTTTTGGCGGGGGTGGGTGGAGAGAAAGAGTGTATTGTGAGTGGGGGGGGGGAGGAGAGAAAGAGTGTATTGGGAAGGGGGAAGAGAGTTTTGCAGGGGGTGGGGGAGAGAAAGAGTGTTTTGGGCGAGAGCGGGGGGGAGAAAGCGGAGAAAGAGTGTTTTGTATATCAGCATCTCTCTCTCTCTCTCTCTCTCTCTCTCTGGCTACCCGCCCACCCCCCACCTCCTCTCCCCCATTCCGTGACATTGCGGCCAGCAGCTCGCATTTCTCCAGTAGGATTTACTTCATTTTTATTAGTATTCCAATTGTTTGAGCTTTTCCTTGCAATGTTAGGTGCTTGGTTGTTGAGATCCTCTCCAGTTCCCCTCCCTCCCCTATCCCTGCCCTAATGTCTGCTGAATGTGTGCTGCTTTTTCTTCACTGCCCGCAAGGTTTTTCAGAGCTGGCCACATACGCTGACCTAAGATTTGGAGTAAGTTTTAGCTGGCCAAAGTGGCATAAATGGCCAAAACTGGCATAAGTGTCTGGGAACGTCCCCTTTTGAAAAAAAACTGACTTAAAAAAAATCGTACCTAACTGACTTACTCTGGAGCAAATTTTGGGGCAAAATGGCATTTTTTAACTTACACTAGAAAAAACAACTTATTCAAAAAAAATTGATGCAAGTCATGGCCAAAGTTGAGCCCAATAGGAGGGATATATATTGCATTCAGAGAAGGTTCACTAGGTTAATTCCTGAGATGAAGAGGTTGTCTTATGAAGAAAGGTTGAGAAGGTTGGACCTATACTCATTGGAGTTTAGAAGAATGAAAGGTGATCTTATTGAAACATATAAGATATTGAGGGGGCTCGACAAGGTAGATGCAGAGACGATGTTTCCTCTCGTGGGGGAATCTAGAATTAGGGGCCATAGTTTCAGAATAAGGGGTCGCCCATTTAAAACTGAGATGAGGAGGAATTTCTTCTCTCAGAGGGTTGTAAATCTTTGGAATTCTCTGCCCCAGAGAGCTGTGGAGGCTGGGTCATTGAATATATTTGTGGTGGAGATAGACAGATTTTTGAGCAATAAGGGAGTGAAGGGTTATGGGGAGCGGGCAGGGAAGTGGAGCTGAGCCCAAGATCAGATCAGCCATGATCTTATTGAATGGCAGAGCAGGCTCGAAGGGCCAAATGGCCTACACCTGCTCCTATTTCTTATGTTCTTATGTTCCACGCATGGCGCAGGAACCCCCGCCTCACAGCTGTTACCACCCTTTCAGCCTTAGCAATACTTTAAGATGGGCTCTCTAGGGTTTCAAGAACTCTGGATGTAGGCTGTGGGATATGCAATGATAGAAGAGGGATCCTAGGACCTAGGAGCACTGAGGAAGGAATTTTCAACATCTGGGAGCCTTGTGGGCAGTTATGGAATTAGAGAACACTGAGAATGTGATCCAGAGTTTGGTGAACACCAAGAGGGAATTGAGGATCCAGGATTGAGGAGGGGGAAGTGTAGGGTGGAGGCCCTGAGGCCTGGCATGACCCAGAAAGGGGGCCGTTGAAGCACTAGGGCTCATTGAGATTAAGTAGACAGGGTCTACCACTCTTGCAGAGGAGGGTGACTTAGAAGAATGGGAGCAAATTCTCATTGGCACCTTCAGGCCGTCAGCTCCCCACTCCCTATAGTGTTCCTGCATGTCAGATGCCTGCACTATCACATTTCCCCACTGTCAGCCAGTTCCTATCTTTATGTTCTTGCCTTCAAGCTTTTAAGTGTAAATTTACTGCTTGTTAAAGTTAATGGACAGAAAATCATAGGCTGAGGATGCTCGATTTGCTGATACGCACTCCCAGCCTGTGTCAGGATCACAATGTTATTGAGTTTACTGATAAGACAGTTGTTAATTATCAGAAATTTCCACCAACAAACAAAAATGGCCTCATGAAACACCAAAAGTTCAGCATTTATGCTGTTTTCAAAATGTTATATTGAAATCGTTAAGCTCAAAAATGATTCAGGAGAGTTCTTTAACTGGATATATACAACCAAAAACAATGATTGATTAAAAACATCCTTCCCCTCTAAACTTTCGGTGTTCTTTCCGAACCATCAACAAAACCGAAGCATGAACAGCTGTTGTTATTCCTATTGCTGTCTCTGACATGATAACAGTTATTTGTCTTCACCCGTGCTGTTTATGTTTCTCTGTGAGAAGTTCCTGATCGAAAAGCACATGTGTAATATATTTATATGAATTCACCACTTCCTGAAATAAAAGCTTTGGGAATTCAATCTCCAGTTCCTTACATAGCCTCTTGGAAAGTGCAAAGAAACTCCCCAATCAGCGCAGGATGAAGAGACACACCCTTCTAATCTTCATCTCCTGCGGATGCACGGATTGCAGGCTGGGCAACATTGCAAACTGCACATGCTCACGGAGTGCAGATGGGATTGAAAGCTCTTTCTTAATTGTTGTGGCTACAAATATTCAGTTGCAACCCAGACAGTTGAAAAACGGCTGAATCCTTCAACAACAACTTATATTTATATAGTGCCTTTAATGTCGTAAAATGTCCCAAGGTGCTTCACATAAAAACTTTAATAAAGAGATTTAAAGAGACAAAAGATAATTCAATAGATCAGTTTAATCATGCTAATGTGAAAGATGTCTTTAAAAAAGAAACCCTAATTTTGGATATTATCATTTTAGTTGCTATGAAAAAAATGGCGACTGAAAAAAAAAGCGTTTTGTGTGATTATGGGAACCGGATGGCTGAATTACGCAAGTGCAGAGTAACATACTCGAACTATAAATTAATAGCTGTTGGGTGTCACATGTGACACCTTTAACATTGAAAACACTTATCACAGCACCCCCTATGAGAGTAACAGGTACTACTGCTTTCAAATAAATGTGTGCCCCATGTACCAGGGATTGACCTGAAAATTAGGGGTAATGGTGGTATAGTCATTGTTACTGGCACCAGCAATCCAGAGCTACGAGTTCAAATCCCACCACAGCAGCTGGGGAATTTCAATTCAGTTAATTAAATAGCTCTTGAATAAAAAAGCTAGTATCAGTAATGATGACCATGGGCTCAATTTTCCCCAATGCCATTTTTTGGCGTATTTTAAGAGTTACATCCGTTTTTTGGGGGCCCGATTACTCCAAATAAAACCTGGAAAGTTTCCCCGCTGTAATTGTTGAAATTGGTGCCATGCAGCTTGTCCTTTAGCTTTGGGGGGTGGAGCCTAATGTCTGCGCCGAAAAAAGGATGCTCCACACCCCTTCTGTGCATGCGTGAAAAGAAAATGGCATGTTTGACATGACTGGTATGGGCGTGCATGCCCAGTACACCTCTGCATTCAGCCATTTTTAAAGAGACAGTTGTGTGTGAGAACTTTGACTGGTGTGTGAGAACTTAAATTCTCAGTGGAAAAAATCGGAGCTACAATATGCAACGAGGCTCATGGACCAAGAATTTCCCACAGGACGAAGTGGAGGCCTTGGTTACTGTAATTGAGGCCAGATGGCACGAGCTGGACATCAGCAGAAGTCAAATAAAAGTTTCACCAAAAGAAATGAAGAAACCAACTTTCATAAGATTACTTTGCACTGGTGATCATCCCGAGGTCCGGAGGCCAGTGCAAAAAGAAATGGCAGGACCTTGGTCAAGGAGTTAGTGTAAGTAATATTTTTATTTATTCACTGGAATTTCAATTGTAAATGTGACCATCTGTATGTCGCACCCAGCAGTAATATTTTCATATTTGCAAAGGAAGGTGGCACACAAAAAAAGAGAGAGAACTCGAACAGGAGGAGGCCTGGCAAATCTGCACCCACTGACACCTTTGGAAGAGAGGGTCGCTGCTTTGATGGGTCCTGCCTGGAGGTAAGCAACCACCACTGCACAAGCTGGGCCCACACTCGAGGGAGAGGGTAAGTCCTGCAAATTCCACAGTCTGGCTTTCCTAAATGTTAAGTACAGTGCAGGCTAGCCATGCTTCGGTTCTTGGGGATGACTCTGTCAGCTACGCTTCGGTTGATGCAATGTGCTATCATTCAGCATGGTCCTTCAAGTGAGCCTGCTGCCTGCGCTGTGTGAGCCTACTCATGCCACCCACCCTGCCCCCACCTCTGCTGCTAACCATTTGTCAGTTCTGTTATATTTTGCAGAACTTGAGGCCAACCCTAATGAGGCTGAAGCCGATGCAGAAGAAGATTCAGACGCGGATGAGCCTGAAGAGGAGAACATCTTCCAATCCCACATTCCAGACCAAGAACATGCAGGTGAAGGGGAGGTGGAGGGGGAGGGGGAGGAGGAGGGGCAGGGGGCAGGGTAGGATGAAGCCGCCACTGTTGTACTCACTCTGGAGGAGGTGCAGGTGCCGCCCATTGAGGTGCCAGTCCCTTTCCTGAGTGGTGCGAGTGTTGGGACATTCCATGGTTTCCCACCGTCCGAGGCTATGGGTCCCAATGGAATACAGCGAGCCTCACCCAGGGCCCCACCATCCAAGGCTGCGGGCCCCAGTGGGGTGCAGTGAGCCACACCCAGGGTGAGGAGAGGAAAGAGAGCTCGACAGTGCTCTCCTGAGGTGCAGGATCTAACAGATGTGGTTCAGATGATGGCAATGAGTGGGGAGAGCATTGACTTTACGTGATCACTCCTGGACAACATCAGTGGGATGGGTGATGAGGTGTCAGGACTGTCAGGAGAAGTAACAACACTCTCGCAAGAAATGGAAGCACTGTCTGGGTACATTAGGGATGGAATGTCGGTGATATGCTGTCGGTGAACATTAGGGAGGGAATGTTGCAGGTAGTTGAGACGCTGTTGGCACACATGAGGGAGTGAATGTTGGAGGTAGCTGCTGAAATAAAGGAACACGCCCAGACCCCGCGGCCATTGACGAAATCAACTGCCATTCCCACTCCAATCCCTGGGCCAGCCTTTGAATTGGCCCAAGCCAGGCCTTCCATATTATCGGTTGCCCAGAACCTCCCATCAAGAAGTGCGTATTACCCAAGATGCTCGAAAGAATAAGCTTGGTACCAACCCGAGAAACACTGCACCACCGCCTGCGGGCAGGTGTGGAGTCAACAAGCCCAGGCGCAGTGGAGGGTCTTAGAATAAGGTGGAGGAGAGATGGGCTAGTCTTTCTTTGCTGCTATTGTTGTTATTATTATTGTTGTTACTGTTGTAATTGTTCTCAAATTAAAAGTTTTTTGTAAGTGATGTAAGTTTACAAGTTTAAAAGTTGGTAAGCGATCTTAGAGTTTGTAAGTGATCTTAAAGTTTGTAAGTGATCTTAACGGAATACTTTAAAGTTTGATACAAGAATATATTTATTAAAGATAATTTAAGTACAAACAAATGATACATTTTTGAACAAAGTATATTTTAAATTATAACTGAATCATTTACATTATTTGTTCCATTATTAACTCAACTTTTTGAACTAAAGAAGAATCATTTACATTATTTGTTCGATTAACAGGTCCAAATAGTAAACATGGTTTATTTGGAATAGTTGCCACTGAGCCTTCAGGCAGCAAAGTGTTTACGGATGAGCTGCTGGTGCAAAGCTTGAGCAATTGTTAAAGGGGCATGACGGCCTGCCCTCCTTTGCCGTCGTGCTCCGGGTTCAGGTAGTTCCATGGCTTCCCCGTCATCCTCCTCGTCCTCCTCCTCCTCGTCATCGGCATGTTCCTCCTCATCGTCAGCCACTCTCACCTCAGGTGGGTCTTCTACTACCAGCTGCTGCTGCCTCATGATAGCTAAGTTATGCAGCATGCAGCACACAACAGTGAACTGACCGACAATCTCAGGGGAGTATTGCAAGTAGCCTCCGGAATGGTCCAGGCATCGGAAACACTGCTTCAAGATGCCAATGGTCCTCTCTATTATGCTGTGCGTTGCAATGTGTGACATGTTGTATTCCCGGTCAGCTTCCGTCCGGGTTACGCGTAGGGGCGTCATGAGCCAGGTGGCGAAGCCGTACCCTTTGTCCCCCAGCAACCAGCTCTGCCCTTCTGGCTGCTGCTGAAATATGGCAGATATAGCGCTCTCGCATGGGATGAACGCATCATGGGTTCTCCCAGGGTATGTTGCATCAACTGACGTAATGCGATGCATGTCGTCACACAGGAGCTGTACATTCACGGAGTGGAAGCCTTTTCTGTTCCTGTATATCTTGGAATCCTTCAAAGCTGCTCGCAAGGTGATGTGGGTACAATCAATGCAGCCATGTACCTTTGGGAAGCCAGCAGTCCTGGAGAAGCCCACAGCCCTGTCACATATTGCCTTGGCGGTCATAGGGAAGTTTATATAGTCATTCCTCCTGGCATAAATTGCAGCAGTCACCTGCTGATATGTGTTGCATGTTGAGAAATGGCGCACACATCCCCAGTTGTGGCCTGGAATGATCCAGATGCATAAAATGAAAGTGCAGCTGTAACCTTCACTTCAACTGACAAAGCAGTCCTCCTGATGCTTCTAGGATGTAGGTCTGCTTTTACTAACTCACAGATCTCGGTTACAACTTCTTCGCGGAAATGCAACCTTCATACGCAGTCTGCATCACTCAGATGCAGGTATGTACGCCTGTCTTGATATACCCGATGTGGGTAAGTCCTCCTGCCCATCATCCTACGTGCTCTGAGGTTCCTCAGGTGATGATGTCAAATCAATCTTCTCTGCGGTACAATCATGCAGAAGGCTTGCACGAGGTATGGCATTGTCAATATTGCCCCTGTAAGGGGGAGATGGGAACCATTCCCCACTCTCCCACAAGCGGGCCCACTGATATAGAGGGTCGACGCTCGCCCCAGCCCACGTAGCAATTCTCGAAGATAGCAGACAGAGACGGATGGCAAAGTATAACGGCCTTTATTTACGAACGTCCGGGAACATACTTCATCACAGTCGCCTGTGAGTGGAGATGCTCCCCGAACAGCACAATCATACAATTTTTATACTTTTCAAAACCCCTCTGTTCCCTGGTAAGACCTCCCTAGATTTCTAATTGAACTGCCTTATCAGTGCTACTTCTCTAATTGGACTACCTTATTAGTGCTATTTTGGATTGACAGGCCAAGACCCTCGTGACCGCTTGAGGCCGTGACTAGAATGACTTCATTAGGTCGGAATTTGTTATACATTTCCTTGGTGCCTGTGAGTCGCCTCGAGCCTCTTCGCAAGGTCTTATCAATGTCTGTTTAGGTTCTCACATCGTATCCTGTCGGAATATTATTGAATTGATAACTTCTGGAGCCTTGGTACAAGGCCGAAGAGAGGCCTTTTACCTCCTTATGGGCCATTGCAGGAACCAGCACTTTAACCCTTGTCCCGCTGGTACCCCTAATGCCAAATTTCTCTTACAATCCCCCCCATTTGGCCCTTGGCTATACGCCAAGCTGGCCATATTTCCCGATAACTATCTCCCTGTAGGCGAGTTCCAGATATGTCCGTTCACCTGGGTGGCCATCTCCCAAGCTTCGGGACCTCCTGAAACCTTCCCACAGAGTTATATAAGGTAAGTCCTTCCTGTAGGACTGCTTAAATTTTCATCCCTTATGGCCTTAATCATAGTGCGTGCCCTGACGTATCGTTTGACCTGTTTAATTCGTGCACATGTTAATCCCATCATGACCATCAGAACCAGGCCCTGTATTACTTTAAGTACATGTGGATATTATTTTTATCCATGGGTTAATTTGATTATCAAGTCTAATGTTCCACAGCTTTGAGTACCAGGGCTGATCAGCCAGCATTGTGTTAGTGTCTCTCTGTAAGTTGTCTATTTCTTCCATTAGCCGGATATACTGTCATCTTTGATTCTGGATTCCTTGCACCAGACGTAATTGTTCCTCATTTAATTCCGGTATTGTTCCGTGGATGATTTCCATTGTCTCGGGATGTATATGGTTAAGTTGGTTGCCCCCGTGCTCACGCACCACTCTCCGTTCCCTTGCGGGGCAGCGATGGTCTCCAGATCGTGTTCAAGAGGAGTAATACTCAGCATACATCCGTTTATCTGGTGGAATCCGCAATCATCATTCGTCATTCGTGGCGTACCTCGATATAAAACCACTTGGTTATTTTTCTAACAGTCGCTTATGGCAATGCCTCTGGTACTATTGTTAACTTTAATCACCCGTCTGGCAACCGAGTTTGGTTTCTTACTTCACCGATATTATCGATCTGGTACATCATATGGGCCACCTGTAACAGTTCCCCTTCCGCGCCATCTCCCCACCGCGCATGTAGGGCTTGGTTATCCAAGTCCCTCCCCAGTAAACCTCTCAAGACTACGCCATTAAGTTGTTAGCCCGGTCAGATATTGCATACAGGTCTATGGAATTCATTGTCGTAACCCCTGCCGCATCTCAGGGTAGTGGATTCTGGGCCTTCGAAGATCCGTTGTGCCAGGTTCTGGTATAGACTTTATAGTTTCATTCCCACAGAAGCTAGGAAGAATGATATCCATTAGATTTAGGTTAAGTAGTCGCTGACGCATCCTAATTATATCCTTTCTTTAGATTCTTTTATTACTAGCCCCCCTTTGGCTTCAGTCTTTATGGACGGGCTTATGGGGGGACTTGCGTGGTTGTGCTGGGAAGATTTGTTGTCCCCAGGGTGCTTGTTGGGGCAGTGGTAGGGCTTCACACTCCATCCGCCCCCCTTTTTGTTCCGTTCTGTTCCCACCCTTCTGTTTCTCTTGCGGGTGGATTTGGCGGTTTGTTTTGCAGCTTCGCCCGCCCAGGCATGAGCTTCTAGAACTGAAATTCCATCCAGTTGGATTTCTGCGCCCTTCCCCATACTGGCGCCCATAGCATCGGCAGCCTGCTGCATTACAACCTTACTTAATACACTATACATAGCCATGCGTTAAAATAAGTTCTGTCCTTGCTCCAGTCCTTGGCTGCTGGGATGCATATTTCGGCAGTTAAATTAAACAAAGCTAGTTCATGTAGTTGTGTCTTTCCTGTGTGTGCTATATCTCTCGTAGTCCATCTGTATTATCCAGTGCTTGCGTGGGCCTTAAGGTTCCCAGTATCCTGAGTCTCCAGGGTCGAAGTAGCCGCTGCGGTCCCATCTCGGTGAGTGTTTTATCTGCAAATTTTAAACAGATAGCCTGGTCGTCACCAGGTGTTAGGTTCTGGTCTACTCATCTTTTATCCATGCATGTCGAGGTCACTCTGTGAAATCGGAGGTAAGGGTTAGGTTGGGTTTATGGACTACACTTATCCACCGTGGGCTCTATTGCCATAGGTGATGGTGCTATGGCTGCGCACTGTACTATCCGTCTGGTACCATTTTAAAACATTTTTTATCTTAGCCTTTAACTCTTGAATTTGTTTTGTTTGAGTATCTTTCTTTTATTTGTATCAGGTAAGCATTATTACATAGGCTAGTTCTGTTTTTATTTTTATTCTGACTATCCCACCATTTCCTCTATCTGTCAGGTGAGCCTTTTTTTATTCTATTTAGAAATCCAAATTAATAATGTCCAGTATAAAACAGCTGTCAATGGAAAGGGTTAACTCCTTTACAGGTTTGTAAGAAAGCCTGATGTCATTACGTGACTTCACATAATCATCCGAAAAATTATTTTTTAAGTCTTTGTGCCTTCAAAACTTGCTTCGAAATTAGGAATCCGTTAAAACAGCAGAAATCATTAGTAAAGCCGTCATAATAACAGTCTTCTCATCAGGAAAGACGGCATTTTAGATTAAACTCCAAATTTTTTTTTTAACTTCTAATTCAAGTACTTGCCAAAGATTTTTTTTTTGATTTAAAACGAGACCACACATTTTTAATAGCTATTTTGTTTACTGAAATCCAATTTTCACACAAGCTGTATACATTCCAACATTTCGTTTTATTTTACGGTCCCGTTCGCTCAGCAAATCTTGTGTTTTATTTCTCTCTCTCTCAGCACAAAATCTAAACTTCCGTGCCAGTTCCATAAGAATTTAAAAATTCTGTAAGGTTCTCTAATTCCCAGTTTTCCTTTCTGTGCTGAGTTCACATAGCTTAGATCTTTTCTCCTCGTTATTTTCAAAACCCTCCTGCTTGTATAGACTGTTCGGGACTTTTCTTGATAAACAATGTCCATCAATGGAGAGTGTCTTTTACCTCTTCAAATTCTTTTTTCTTCCAATTAAACCAATATTCTTTTCACAGCCGATATCAACTAGTATGTCTTTTTCCATCGCAAACACCCCTTTTTTTTGTCAGCACCTATTTACTACGTTACGTCTTTTTTTTTTCAGATCTCCTTTCTTCAAATTAGGTTTTGTATTTTACACGGAGGGCTGCTTTTCGTTATCTCAAATTCCAGTTTCAAGGTCATTACAATGTCTCTTCTAAACTGCTAAAGCTTGCTGTTTTCTGCTCAACTAACCTATCCTTTGTGCATTTCCTAGCTCCATAACTTACCGAATAAATCCATACCTGCATTTCTAACTTAAAATGTCTTAAACCTTCCCACATACAGGACAACACTACAAAGGGTTAAAAAACTTTCACTCTGTTTGGAAAACACGAAAAGTTAATTCCGCAGTCAAAAAATCACACAGGGACTCTCACTCAATGACAGATATTCACAAAAGTCTCTCTTCATTCAACAAAGCTTATTAATTGGTTGGCCGGTTCTATTTTTGGATCTATATGTCACTTAAGATAGTCATTATCAGCTTTTTTATGGCCTTACGTAATTACGCAAGTTACAATTAATGATTGGTTTTATTCGCCTTTTTACTAGCCGTGTTACCCAACTTCTTCGGGCTATGAGGGTCTTGGGTACTCCCTTAAATTCGTGTCAGGTATGCAGGACGCTATTTATATGTCTTCCCTTGGCGCCGTTCACTCGTACCACTGCACGCTTTGGGTCAATATATTCCGTCACTGCTCAGGGACGTTGTCTCTATTCCCTCTCTCTCTCGTCTCAGCACCATGCGCTCGTACCGCTTCGGGTCAATAGACCTCCCTCTCCCTCTATATCTTCCCTTGCGTCGTACCCTGATCGCACTGCCATTCTCTTGACCCAGCACCGTGCGCTCGTACTGCTTCGGGTCAATAGACCTCCCTCTCCCTCTATATCTTCCCTTGCATCGTACCCTGATCGCACAGCCGTTCTCTCATCCCAGCACCGTGCGCTTGTACCGCTTCGGGTCAATAGACCTCCCTCTCCCTCTATATCTTCCCTTGCGTCGTACCCTGATCGCACTGCCGTTCTCTTGTCCCAGCACCATGCGCTCGTACCGCTTCGGGTCAATAGACCTCCCTCTCCCTCTATATCTTCCCTTGCGTCGTACCCTGATCGCACAGCCGTTCTCTTGTCCCAGCACCATGCGCTCGTACCGCTTCGGGTCAATAGACCTCCCTCTCCCTCTATATCTTCCCTTGCGTCGTACCCTGATCGCACAGCCGTTCTCTCATCCCAGCACCGTGCGCTTGTACTGCTTCGGGTCAATAGACCTCCCTCTCCCTCTATATCTTCCCTTGCGTCGTACCCTGATCGCACTGCCGTTCTCTTGTCCCAGCACCGTGCGCTCGTACCGCTTCGGGTCAATAGACCTCTCTCTCCCTCTATATCTTCCCTTGCGTCGTACCCTGATCGCACAGCCGTTCTCTCATCCCAGCACCGTGCGCTCGTACTGCTTCGGGTCAATAGACCTCTCTCGCCCTCTATATCTTCCCTTGCGTCGTACCCTGATCGCACTGCCGTTCTCTTGTCCCAGCACTGTGCGCTCGTACCGCTTCGGTTCAATAGACCTCTCCCTCCCTCTATATCTTCCCTTGCATTGTACCCTGATCGCACTGCCATGCTACCTCCACGCGCGCGTTTTAGGATACACCTTTTGACCCCCTTTCACCCCTAGATCATCCTTGTCCTCCGTCTCCGTCCCTCCGGGACTCACTACAGATGGTACTTTTGTACGGATGTCCTTCCCTTGCGGTTTACAATGCCACAGCTCTAACTTGAAGGTAAATTAAAACATACTCACCCCAACAGCTGGGTCATTGTTCCGTTCGGGAAGTCCGTACCCTGCTCGCAGCGCCAAATGTAAGGGGGAGATGGGAAGGCTTCCTCTCCCACAAGCGGGCCCACTGATATAGAGGGTCGACGCTCGCCCCAGCCCACGTAGCAATTCTCGAAGATAGCAGACAGCGACGGATGGCAAAGTATAACGGCCTTTATTTACGAACGTCCGGGAACATACTTCATCACAGTCGCCTGTGAGTGGAGATGCTCCCCGAACAGCACAATCATACAATTTTTATACTTTTCAAAACCCCTCTGTTCCCTGGTAAGACCTCCCTAGATTTCTAATTGAACTGCCTTATCAGTGCTACTTCTCTAATTGGACTACCTTATTAGTGCTACTTTGGATTGACAGGCCAAGACCCTCGTGACCGCTTGAGGCCATGACTAGAATGGCTTCATTAGGTCGGAATTTGTTATACATTTCCTTGGTGCCTGTGAGTCGCCTCGAGCCTCTTCGCAAGGTCTTATCAATGTCTGTTTAGGTTCTCACATCGTATCCTGTCGGAATATTATTGAATTGATAACTTCTGGAGCCTTGGTACAAGGCCGAAGACAGGCCTTTTACCTCCTTATGGGTCGGTGCAGTAACCAGCACTTTAACCCTTGTCCCGCTGGTACCCCTAATGCCAAATTTCTCTTACACCCCCATATTTTAATTGTAGCTTTTCAAGAAGCTCAAAACAGCACGACAAAGCACTCACACCTTCTTTCCTCTCTCTCTCCAAGGTGCACGCCTGGTCTGCGCATGCAAAATAGGCTTGCTTAGAACGGGAAGCTAGGCATTCAATGAAAACATTTGGGACAACAAAGTCTAATGCAGTGCTTTAATTTTTGATGTTTTTTTCAAAGTACCGCTCCACCAGCGACCGAACGTCTCCTCACCGGGCTCAAGGGTTGGCTGGCAGATTCGCTCCTTCGCCCAGACACAGGGGCTTGGCTTCCACGCCAACACCCACTCCCCCCTCCAGCCCACCCCCACCTACCTCTTTGGGCTTCTTTTGAAGCTGCTGTCAGGATTCTCTCATGCCTTAGTTAAGTGGCTGGCAGTTCAGTTCGGCTTCCACCGCCAACCCCCACCCCCCCGCTCCACTCCCATCACCCCCTACTCCCCCCCGGGCTTCTTTTGAAGCCAAGCCCCGAGCCCCTGTGTTCAGGCAAGGGAACGATTCTGTCGGCCGACGCTCCGACCCTCGAGCCAGACGTTTGGTGGTGGCGTGGTACTCTGAAAAAAATCAAAAATTAAAGAATTGCATTAGGCTTCCATTTTCTCCCTTTTGACTTTGAAACAAATAAGCTTCATGATGCATATTCTTTTGCCTTCTTGACTCCCTCCAAAACTTCGCCTAAAAACAATGGCGTCCTTCTGTGCCAATATTTTAATGTGCGCTGCTTTTTCTTAAGTGCCCAGAAGATTTTTGGAAGTGGTTGCATACGCCATCGTAGGAAAAATGTAAGTTGGCCAAATTTGCTTAAATGTGAAAAACTGTGAAAAAAATCGTAACCTAAAAAAAATTGTACCTAAGTGAATTACGCTGGCGCAGAAACTTTGGGGAAACTTGGAGATTTTCATTTACTCCAAAAAAAAACGGAGCACGCCAAAAAAACGGTGCAGAAAATTGAGGAAAATTGAGCCCTATGAAACCACCAGATTGAAGTAAAAATCCATCTGCTATCCTTACCCGGTCTGGCCAATATGTGACTCCAGAACCACAGCATTGTGGTTGACTCTTAATGCCCTCTGAAATGACCTAGCAAGCCACTCAGTTGTATAAAGTGGCTCACCATCACCTTCTAAAGGGCAATTAGGGATGGGCAATAAATGCTGCACTTGCCTATGATGCTCACATTCTGTAAATGAATCAAAAAAAGTTTTATAAGGTGACACAGGGAATAGATTCTGTTCAGATTGACAGTTTGCTCCAATTAAATAGGTTAGGGAGGATCAGAGGTCACAAATTTATGTTGTACAAGGCCAGATCCAGGTTAGATGTCAGGAGGTGGTTCTTTTCCCAGAGGATAGTGAACCTCTAGAACAGGCTGCCATCTCGTGCAGTGGACACCGATTTGCTGAATCCTTTCAAGCGAGAGCTGGACCTATTTCTGGCTGGGATGGAGATCACCTCTTACAAAAGGTAGGTACTTCAAGCAATTAGCAAGGCCAGACTTATCTCTTGGATTAGTTTTAAATTGGAGAGGAATTTCTCAGATTTCGTCCCCAAATTGGCCTGGGTTTTTACCTGGTTTTTCACCTATCCCAGGAGATAACATGGTTTCAGGTGGGGTGGAGTATATAAATTGTGATACACAAGGTATCACAATTGTGTGGGTCAGGCTGGATGAACAGGGTCTTTTCCTGTCCGCCATAATTCGTATGGTTGCATGTTATGAAATCAGCAGAGTACAGGCCTGAAGCCATTGTGGACATAAAGATCCCATGACACTACTTCGAAGAAGAGCAGGTGATATCCCCTGGTGTGCCTCACCCAACATCATTAAAAAGGATGATTTGGTCATTGTTACATTGCTGTTTATGGGACCTTGCTGTGTGCAAATTGGCTGCCATGTTTCCTACATTACAACAATAACTACACTTCAAACAGTAGTTCGGTGGCTGTAAAGTGCCTTGAGACATCCTGAAGTCATGAAAGTGATTATTATGAATGCATATTCTTTCTTTTTTCTTTAACTGCTTAGTGCTCTAGTCAAGAAACCCTTTGAGTACTGCATTTCATTGCTGTCACTGAGGTGCAAGGGAACCATCCAAACGCTGGAGGTGGTGCGGAGAAGGTCCACAAAGCTGATCCATGTTGGTCAGCTGTCTGAGTTATGAGGAAAGGCTAGAAAAATTTGGGTGGTGAATTTCTGCAGGAGTTTTCCCACTCGTCCACTGGAACTTGAGCAGAAGATCTGTGGAAACCCCGGAAAAATGGCGTAAATGTCATTTGCCATGTTTTTCTGGCCATTTACGTGGCTCTTTGACCAAAGTTATGGAAAATTCAGCCCCTTGGAGTCTTTAGCCATGAATGGAGCCGAATGAGAGGAGACCTTACAGAGCTATATAAAACATGAAGTGGAAAAAACAAGGTAAATCCGGGGCACTATTTTAAGTTTAACCATGACTCAGGAGGACATAGATACAAACTGACATGACTAAATGAGGTAAGGAGTTCCACAGTTTGAAATCCTAGTTAAAAACTGTATTCGAGTAGGAGAAGGTGCAATGAATCTTGAGGATTACTTTCATGGCAGCAACTGGCAGAAGTAAACAACAGAAAGATAAAGGAGTGTGGTAAGTCTGCGCAGGTTTGGAGTGAGAACTGATAAAATAAATATGAAAACCTTTGTTAATTTATAGAGCACATGTTGTAAATTTGCTCCTGTTAAGAGCAATCGCTGACTGCCTGAGGGAATCCCTGTGTAATTCTAAAAGGCTTCTACCAATATAGGTTCTGTACGAAAAGGAATGAAACAGACATTTTATTTGAAGTCTGCCTTAGGGTAATTTCATTCAGTTAACTCTACCATAATACTTGCACAGCATGGTCCAGGAGTGAAACACTAATGCACTCAGTGTGGATGATGAGATATTGGTTTGCGCCCATGGTTCTCCACCTAAGGCACTTCTGACGTCAGCCAGCCCATCAGTGTTTCCCACAAAGAAGGAGGGGAAATCAGAGGCAATGAACAAATGGCACTCTGCTGCACCTCCTAACCTGGTACTTTCATGGATTACAGAAAAGCAACAAACCATCTCCATCTCTGTCACAAAATGAAATGTGGTGGAGTGAGTGACCTCGACAGCAGAGGAATTTAAAAATAGTTTATATGGTCTTCATTGCTAATCAGGTATGAGGGGATAGAATTTCCATAAAACTAGAGGTGATCCAAAACTATGAGGAAGGTGGTAGGGCCAAGGATGGATCCCTGGAAGACTTTGGAGGTCACAACGCAGGCATGGGAAGAGAAGCTATTGCTGGCGATTCTCTTTCTGCGCTGAGATAGGCGAGAGTGAAAACAAGTGAGAGCAGTCACACTGAGCTGGACAATGGAGGAGAATTGTTGGAGGAGGATTGTCTGGATGACCATGTCAAATGCTGCAGAGAGGCCAAAAGGACGAGGAAGGATAACGCACATGGTCATAGTCACGGAGAATGTACATCCCAGCTTTGACTTCTGGTCTGTCTCGGTAAGCTGATTTCAGGCAGGAAACAGTAGGGACAGTTTAGTTGATAAAGGAGGGTAAAGTTAGCCTGGATTTCTACTCCTGATCGTTATCTGATGACTCCTGCTAGAAGTTCTTATCTGTGGTTGTTGGTGAGATTGGCCTCAGCTTCGATGGCCTCCATACTTCCTAACACTCAATGTCAAGATGAAGAATGACCACTTGGATGAAGTACCAGCGAGTGACCAAGGCCCAAGGAACCATACCCGCACAAGGACTGGAATGAAGGGAGAAAAGTGACGGCAAAGAAAATGTCCGTAAATAAGTGAAATTTCAGCGAATTATTGTGGATAGGCGTCAAATGCAATCTTGACTGCAATAGCTTAGCTAAGAAACTTCCCAAATGAACAGTTACATTCCAGAGCAGCTTCCCGTGGAAGTAGTTCTTTAAGTGTGTGAAAGGCTGCGGTTGTCTGATTTTGCTGCTTGTACATTGTGGGCCAAGTTCAAAGCCCCAGGAGCGGCACCAAGCCGACTTCGCACATGTGCGATCGACATGTGCTGAGATGCTTCAAAGTCACTTACACCACCATGGGCTTTCACTGATGTTGGGGGAAGGCCAATATTGGACCAGCGCAGCACTTGACAGTACAAGCAAGCTGAGTCTTTATGGCTCCTTGAAAATGAGCTCGATACTTCTGGAAGCACCGGCACTACCTTGAGTTGGCAGCGCAACAATGTAAACACGAATAAGACTCAACCAATTAGACTTCAATCAGATAAAATAAAGTAGCAGAATCATCTCTGTATAAACAATAGAACAGCCAGAGTCTCCGTGTTCAACAATGCAATGAACCTTTGAATAACTCCTACATCTGACATATGGTTTTCTTTAAGATACATCTGTAACTGATCTTTATTTTAAGGCTGAGAATTAAAGAGAAGAATATAACAGATAGGCTTGCAAACAATGCAGTCGGTTTTGATTTCATAATAAATGGTTTGTCACAAAATGTTTTTGTTGGCAAACTGATCAAACCAAAACTGTTAAATGTGTGTTCAGTACTATAGATTATTGTACTATTCTCATGGGGACCATGTGCAAAATATCTTGTCAAAAATTCTTCTTTTCTTTATTTATGTGTTTTTCAACTAATGTTTAGTATTATAAACTCACAATGATATTTTGTGACACCTTTTGAAACTTTCTGTGGAGCTGCCCTGATTGTTTAGTGGGTAAAATGCACTGTGTGCTGTGATACTGAGCCATGCCAACTAGAAGGCCCCTATTTCAATCTGCAGACTGTGCTGAGTTAGCTGATCGCGCCAGGTTGGGGTGATATAATTGGACTCAGTGCCTCTGGCACCTGTACAACAATACCAAAAATCAGGGCATCAGGAGAGAATAGGGGAAGGGGTGAAAAGAGGGGCAAATAAAATATATGTACAGTTTTAGTTTCCGTACCCAAAGAAGCTTGCCTTAGATGGGTACACTAGATTGATTCCTGGGATTACAGGGTTGCCCTATGAGGAAGGAAAGAAAGAAAGAAAGAAAGAAAGACTTGGATTTATATAGTGCCTTTCATGACCACAGGATGCCTCAAAACGCTTTACAGGCAAGGCAGTACTTTTGGAGTGTAGTCACTATTGTAATGTGGGAAACGTGGCAGCCAATTTGCGCACAGCAAGCTCCCACAAACAGCAATTTGATAATGACCAGATAATCTGTTTTTTTTTGTTTTTGTTATGTTGATTGAGAGATAAATATTGGCCAAGACACTGGGGATAACTTCCCTGCTCTTCTTCAAAATTTATGCCATGGGATCTTTTACGTCCACCTGAGAGGGCAGACTGAGATTGAGCAGTATGGGCCTATACTCTCTGGAGTTTAGAAGAATGAGAGGTGAGCTCATTGAAACATACAAGATTCTGAGGGGGATTGACAGGATAGATGCTGATAGGTTGTTTCCCCTGGCTGGAGAATCTAGAACTAGGGGGCACAGTCTCAGGATAAGGGACCGGCCATTAGGATTGAGGTGAGGAGAAATTTCTTCACTCAGAGGGTTGGGAATCTTTGGAATTCTGAAGCCCAGAGGGCTGTGGATGCTCAGTTATTGAGTATATTCAAGGCTGAGATCGCTAGGTTTTTGGATTCTAAGGAGTTCAAGGGGTACAGGGATCGGGTGTGACAGTGGAGTTGAGGACCAAGATCAGCCATGATCTTATTGAATGGCGGAGCAGGCTCGAGGGGCCGTTTGGCCTACCCCTGCTCCTATGTCTTATGTTTTTGTGTTCTTATCTGCAGGAGAGCATCTCAGCTTTCCTGTTACTGAGGAGCTCGTGCAAGTCAGTCTGTAAAAACACAGAGATCAGCCACAGGAATTGGCCTTAAGTGTCCACTACAATGTACAGTGAGGGGTTTCTGCATAACATCGGAATTGCTGGATGGGAAAATACTAAGGTCAATCTAGTTGGCCTTTCACCATCCTTGTAAGTCACATGATACAGTGATAATGGAGTTGTTAACTAATCAAAGCCATCAATCTCTATCAATTAGTCGACATGACATGAGAAAAACCCCAGTGGTGGAAAGCTCTGCAAGCCACAACAACAACAACAACAACTTGCATTGATTGCTGTGATTTGTCAACAGCCCCATTATGGTTGTATCATGTGACTGCCAGGGTGGTAGAAGGCCCGTAACATAGTGAAACATTCCAAAGTGTTATAAAACAAAAATTTGACATCAAGCCACATCAGGAGAAATTCGGACAGAAAGAAATAGGGTTTAAGGAGTGCCTAACAGAGTAGAGAGGCGGAGAGGTTTAGGGAGGGAATTCCAGAGCTCAAGGCCTTGACAACAGAAGGCATGGCCACCAATGTTGGAGTGAAGGAAATTGGGGATGCTCAAGAGGCCAGAATTTGAAAAGTGCAGATATCTTGGAGGGTTGTGGGGCTGAGGAGATTACAAAGACTGGGAGGCGCGTGGCCATGGAGAGATTTGAAAACAAGATTGAGAATTTTTTAAATCGACGCATTGCTGAACCGGGAGCCAACGTAAACATAGAAACATAGAAAATAGGTGCAGGAGTAGGCCATCCGGCCCTTTGAGCCTGCACCACCATTCAATAAGATCATGGCTGATCATTCTTTAGTACCCCGTTCCTGCTTTCTCTTCATACCCCTTGATCCCTTCAGCCGCAAGGGCCATATCTAACTCTTGAATATATCCAATTTACTGGCATCAACAACTCTTTGCGGTAGGGAATTCCACAGGTTAACAACTCTCTGAGTGAAGAAGTTCCTCCTCATCTCAGTCCTAAATGGCTTACCCCTTATCCTAAGACTATGTCCCCTGGTTCTGGACTTCCCCAACATCAGGAACATTCTTTCCGTATCTAACCTGTCCAGTCCCGTCAGAATTTTATATGTTTCTATGAGATCCCCTCTCATCCTTCTAAAATCCAATGTATAAAGGTCCAGTTGATCCAATCTCTCCTCATATGTCAGTCCTGCCATCCCAGGAATCAGTCTGGTGAACCTTCGCTGCACTCCCTCAATAGCAAGAACATCCTTCCTCAGATTAGGAGACTAAAACTGAACACACTATTCCAAGAGGGGCCTCACCAAGGCCCTGTACAACTGCAGTATGACCTCCCGGCTCCTATTCGCAAATCCCCTTGCTATGAAGGCCAACATACCATTTGCCTTCTTCAACGCCTGCTGTACCTGCATGCCAACTTTCAATGACTGATGAATCATGACACCCAGGTCTCGCTGCACCTCCCCTTTTCCTAATCTGCCGTCATTCAGATAATATTCTGCCTTCGTGTTTTTGCCACCAAAGTGGATAACCTCACATTTATCCACATTATACTGCATCTTCCATGTATTTGCCCACTCACCTAACCTGTCCAAATCACCCTGCAGCCTCTTAGCGTCCTCCTCACAGCTCATACCGCCACCCAGTTTAGTGTCATCTGCAAACTTGGAGATATTACACTCAATTCCATCATCCAAATCATAAATATATACTGTAAAGAACTGGGGTCCCAGCACTGAGCCCAGCGGCACTCCACTAGTCACTGCCTGCCATTCTGAAAAGGACCCGTTAATCCCGACTCTCTGCTTCTTGTCTGCCAACCAGTTCTCTATCCACGTCAGTACATTACCCCCAATACCATGTGCTTTGAATTTGCACACCAATCTCTTGTGTGAGACCTTGTCAAAAGCCTTTTGAAGGTCCAAATACACCACATCCACTGGTTCTCCCCTGTCCACTCCACTAGTTACATCCTCAAAAAATTCCAGAAGATTTGTCAAGCATGATTTCCCCTTCATAAATCCATGCTGACTTGAACCAATCCTATCACTGTTTTCCAAATGTGCTGCTATTTCATCCTTAATGATTGATTCCAACATTTTCCCCACTACTGATGTCAGGCTAACTGGTCTATAATTATCCGTTTTCTCTCTCCCTCCTTTTTTAAAAAGTGGTGTTACATTAGCAACCCTCCAGTCCATAGGAACTGATCCAGAGTCGATAGACTGTTGGAAAATTATTACCAATGCATCCACTATTTCCTTAATTACCCTGGGATGTAGACTATCAGGCCCTGGGGATTTATCAGCCTTCAATTCCGTCAATTTCCCTAACACAATTTCCCGCCTAACAAGAATATCCTTCAGTTGCTCCTTCTCACTAGATTTTCAGACCCCTAGTACATCCAGAAGGTTATTTGTGTCTTCCTTTGTGAAGACAGAACCAAAGTACTTGTTCAATTGGTCTGCCATTTCTTTGTTCCCCATTATAAATTCACCCGAATCCGACTGCAAGGGACCTACATTTGTCTTCACTAATCTTTTTCTCTTCACATATCTATAGAAGCTTTTGTAGTCATTTTTTATGTTTCCGGCAAGCTTCCTCTTGTACTCTATTTTCCCCCTCTTAATTAAACCCTTTGTCCTCCTTTGCTGTGTTCTAAATTTCTCCCAGTCCTCCGGCTTGCTACTTTTTCTGGCTAATTTGTATGTCTCTTCCTTGGATTTAACACTATCCTTAATTTCCATTGTTAGCCACAGTTGAGCCACCTTCCCCGTTTTATTTTTACTCCAGACAGGGATGTACAATTGTTGAAGTTCGTCCATATGATCTTTAAAGGTTTGCCATTGCATATCCACCGTCAACCCTTTAAGTATCATTTGCCAGTCTAATCTAGCCAATTCGCGCCTCATACCATCAAAGTTAGCTTTCCTTAAGTTCAGGACCCTAGTTTCTGAATTAACTGTGTCACTCTCCATCTTAATAAAGAATTCTACCATATTATGGTCACTCTTCCCCAAGCGGCCTCGCACAACAAGATTGCTAATTAGTCCCTTCTCATTACACATCACCCAGTCTAGGATGGCCAGCTCTCTGGTTAGTTCCGCGACATATTGGTCTAGAAAACCATCCCTAAAACACTCCAGGAAATCCTCCTCCACCACATTGCGACCAGTTAGGTTAGCCCAATCAATATGTAGATTAAAGTTGCCCATGATTACTGCTGTACCTTTACTGCACACATCCCTCATTTCTTGTTTGATGTTGTCCCCAACCTCACTACTACTATTTGGTGGCCTGTACACAACTCCCACTAGCGTTTTCTGCCTTTTGGTATTCCGTAACTCCACCCATACCGATTCCACATCATCCAAGCTAATGTCCTTCCTTACAATTGCATTAATTTCCTCTTTTAGCAGCAACGCCACCCCACCTCCTTTTTCTTTCTGTCTTTCCTTCCTAAATGCTGAATAACCCTGGATGTTGAGTTCCCAGCCTTGGACACCTTGGAGCCATGTCTCTGTGATGCCAATCACATCATACCCATTAACTGCTATCTGCGCAAATTAATTTGTCCACCTTATTCCGAATACTCCTCGCATTGAGGCACAGAGACTTCAGGCTTGTCTTTTTTTAACTCACTTTGACCCTTTAGAATTCTGCTGTAAAGTGGCCCTTTTTGTTTTTTGCCTTGGGTTTCTCTCCTTTCCACTTTTACGATTCTCATTTCTATCTTTTGCTTCTGTCTCCATTTTATTCCCCTCTGTCTCCCTGCATAGGTTCCCATCCCCCTGCCTATTAGTTTAATTCCTCCCAAACAGCATTAACAAACACTCCCCCTCGGACATTGGTTCCGGTCCTGCCCAGGTACAGACCGTCCGGTTTGTACTGGTCCCACCTCCCCCAGAACCGGTTCCAATGTCCCAGGAATTTGAACCCCTCCCTTTTGCACCACTCCTCAAGCCACGTATTCATCTGAGCTATCCTGCGATGTAGGTCAGCGAGGAGATGGGTGATGGGCGAGTGGGACTTGATGCGAGTTAGGAAACGGGCAGCAGAGCTTTGGATGACCTCAAAGTTATGGAGGGTAGAACGTGGGGGACCGGCCAGGAATGCATTGGAATAATGAGGTCTAGAGGTAACAAAGGTATGAAAGAGGGTATCAGTAGCAATGAGGTAAGGCGGGGTGGAGTCGAGCGATGTTTCGTAGGCGACAATAGATGAGGAAGTGCTTCCCTCGATGGTCTCGGTCACTGCAATGTTTACACAGAGCACCTGCACGGTGTGTGAGTATGCGAGTTTGCAGCGGCAGACAGACATAGCAGTACAGGTTGAAAACAAGTGATTTTGAAAATTTACTGGGTGCATTACTGTGCTGCATCTTTAAGACTCGGCTTTCCCCAGGATCTGATTCAGAGTTCCGCATCTGCGTAATGGGAGTCGACCAAACTTTCGATATTGCACCCCCAGCTCTGGTGTGCAACAGCTGATTTATCGCTCGTATCAGCTCTGGGACCGATTCTGACAAATTTCCGGGCAGGAGTCACAAACTTTTTCAAGGCACTAGACGTACCGCTCCGCCTGGATTAACGGCGCAGCAGAAGCATGACCGAATTTCTCCCCCATTATGTTTGATGGTCTTTGAATGGATGTTGTGTTTTGTTCTGTTACTTGCTGGGGAGTGGTTTCACGGACACCCTCAAAGCCTCCTTGATAAAGTGCAATATCCCCACCGACACCTGGGAGTCCCTGGCCCAAGACCGCCCTAAGTGGAGGAAGAGCATCCGGGAGGGATCGCCAAGAGCATGCGGAAATCAAGCGCAGACAGCGGAAGGCGCGTGTGGCAAACCAGGCTCCCTCCCCAAAACTTTCCTTCAACCACTGTCTGCCCCACCTGTTACAGAGACTGTAATTCCTGCATTGGACTGTACAGTTACCTGAGAACTCACTTTTAGAGTGGCAGCAAGCCTTCCTCGATTTTGACTGACTGCCGATGATGATGATGCAGCATGCAGCACACAACAATGAATAGTGGCACCTGTTGAGGGGAGTATTGAAGGCTGCTGCCAGAGTGGTTCAGGCATCGGAAACGCTGCTTGACCACCGCTATTGTCTGTTTGATAATGTTGCGGGTGGCCACTGTCATTGTAGCGATGCTCCGCTTTTGTGGTGGGGTTGCGAAGGGAGTCATTAGCCAGGTGGCTAGGCCATATCCTTTGTCCCTGAGCAGCCAGCCACGCACTTCCCGTGGTGGCTGAAACAATCGTGACCCAGTGCTCTCACGCAGGATGAAAGCATCATGTGCGCTCCCTGGATAGCGGGCATTCACTGCGAAGATGCGCTGCGTGTGGTCGCACACCAGCTGCATGTTTAGGGGGTGGTATCCCTTTCGGTTTCTGAATACCTCTGCATTGCGTAATGGCGCTCGCAAGGCCACGTGTGTGAGGCAATGGCTCCTTGAACCCTCGGGAAGTCCGCAATCCTGCCAGATCCACATGCCCGCTCATTCTGGTGCTCCCTGTTCATTCGGAATGTTGTGGAAGTCCATTCTGAGGGTGTAGAGAACCTGTGTGACATCGCGGATGCAGTGATGTGCAGTGTATTGAGAGATGCTGCATATATCCCTGATGTAGCCTGGAAGGAGCCGGAGGCATAGCAGGCCAGCGCCATAGTGACCTTCACTGCGATGGGCAATGCAGTCCTGGTGCCAATGTGAGGCTGCAGGTCTGCCTGTGGGAGATGGCACACCTCTGTCAGCACCTTCTTTCAGAAGCACAGCCTTCTCAGGCACTGCTCCTCGGCGAGGTGGAGGTATGAGCGTTGCTGCCTAAACCTGTGGGGGGGTGGGGGGGGTAAGGCCTCCTGTTCAGACGTCTCTGGCATTTCCTCATTTGTGGCCCTATGTGACCAACAGCCCATGGGGCCGAAATTCACCGTCCTTGAAGGGACGGCTACCGCGAGGTTTGGCCGGCCGATTGAAAATATCAATTGGTTGCCGCGGTTGGGTATTTTTCCTATTCAGCTCGGGGAGGTTTTTAGTGGTGCGCACTTCCGCCAGAAACAGCGGGGTGAAGCCACGGTAAAGGAAGGTTGCAGCAGTAACCTCAACAGTGTGTGGGCCACTGAAAAGCGGCCACGGCATCGAAATTCAGCGATAAAAAGGGAGGATTTTTCCCGGCAATGCCCCCGCAAGGTTTTCCAGTCGGTGCACCACTGGAGGTTTGCCGCGATCGGGTCCGTTCGCCTTTTAAAGGAGTGACTCCCAGATTTGTGAGAGTCTGCCCTCGAGGGCCTTGTGTGACGTGCTATAGTGAGGGAGAAAGTTACAAAGTTCTGTCTATTAATGAGTGAGCTGCAAACAATACAATTATAACATAAGAACACAAGAAATAGGAGCAGGAGTAGGCCATATGGCCCCTCGAGCCTGCTCCGCCATTCAATACGATCATGGCTGATCTGATCATGGACTCAGCTCCACTTCCCAGCCCGCTCTTCATAACCCCTTATCCCATTATAGATTAAGGAACTGTCTATTTCTATCTTAAATTTATTCAATGTCCCAGATTCCACAGCTCTCTGAGGCAGTGAATTCCACAGATTCACAACCCTCTGAGAGAAGAAATTTCTCCTCATCTCAATTTTAAATGGGCGGCCCCTTATTCTAAGATCATGCCTTCTAGTTCCAGTCTCCCCCATCAGTGGAAACATCCTCTCTGCATCTAAACTGTCAAGCCCCCTCATAATCTTATACGTTTCAATAAGATCACCTCTCATTCTTCTGAGTAGAGGCCCAAACTACTCAACCTTTCCTCATAAGTCAACCCCCTCATCCCCAGAATCAACCTCGTGAACCTTCTCTGAACTGCCTCCAAAGCAAGTATATCCTTTCGTAATATATGGAAACCAAAACTGCACGCAGTATTCCAGGTGTGGCCTCACCAAAACCCTGTATAGCTGTAGCAAGACTTACCTGCTTTTATCCTCCATCCCCTTTGCACTAAAGGCCAAGACACCATTGGCCTTCCTGATCACTTGCTATACCTGCATACTAACCTTTTGTGTTTCATGCACATGTACCCCCAGGTCCTGCTGTACATAAGAACATAAGAACATAAGAATTAGGAACAGGAGTAGGCCATCTAGCCCCTCGAGCCTGCTCCGCCATTCAACAAGATCATGGCTGATCTGGCCGTGGACTCAGCTCCACTTATTCGCCCGCTCCCCATAACCCTTAATTCCCTTATTGGTTAAAAATCTATCTATCTGTGATTTGAATACATTCAATGAGCTAGCCTCAACTGCTTCCTTGGGCAGAGAATTCCACAGATTCACAACCCTCTGGGAGAAGAAATTCCCTCTCAACTCGGTTTTAAATTGGCTCCCCCGTATTTTGAGCCTGTGCCCCCTAGTTCTAGTCTCCCCGACCAGTGGAAACAACCTCTCTGCCTCTATCTTGTCTATCCCTTTCATTATTTTAAATGTTTCTATAAGATCACCCCTCATCCTTCTGAACTCGAATGAGTAAAGACCAATCCTACTCAATCTATCATCATAAGGTAACCCCCTCATCTCCGGAATCAGCCTGGTGAATCGTCTCTGTATCCCCTCCAAAGCTAGTATATCCTTCCTTAAGTAAGGTGACCAAAACTGCACGCAGTACACCAGGTGCGGCCTCACCAATACTCTGTACAGTTGCAGCAGGACCTCCCTGCTTTTGTACTCCATCCCTCTCGCAATGAAGGCCACCATTCCATTTGCCTTCCTGATTACCTGCTGCACCTGCAAACTAACTTTTTGGGATTCATGCACAAGGAGTGCCGTGCTGGACCACATGATCCACCCCGACCAGTCATACACGGTCCCGGGCCGGACAATCCACGATAACATCCATCTGGTCCGGGACCTCATCCATTGTTCCCAGGAGGCTGGTCTGTCGGTCGCCTTCCTATCCCTCGACCAAGAGAAGGCGTTCGACAGGGTGGATCACGACTATCTGCTCGGAACTCTGCGCGCTTTCGGGTTCGGGACGCATTTCGTCGCCCGGATCCGACTTTTGTACGCCGCCGCGGAGTGTCTGATTAAGGTTAACGGGTCCTTGACGGCCCCCCTTCGCTTTAGGAGAGGGGTGCGCCAGGGATGCCCCATGTCCGGCCAGTTATACGCCGTTTGCGTGGAGCCTTTCCTGCGCCTCTTGCGGACGAGGTTGACGGGACTGGCTCTGCAAGGGCCGGGCGTGGAGGTCGTCCTCTCGGCTTACGCCGATGACGTGCTCCTCGCGATAGAGGATCCCGCTGACCTGCGGAGGATGCGTGAGTGCCAGGAGATTTACTCGGCCGCGTCCTCCGCCAGGATCAACTGGGAGAAATGTTCCGGACTCCTGGTGGGTCAGTGGCGGGTGGACTCCCTGCCGGAGGAGCTCAGGCCTTTTGCCTGGAGCACGACCCATCTCCTCTATCTGGGAGTCTACCTTAACCCCGACAAGGGAGCCTGACCGGCGAACTGGCAGGAGCTGGAGGCCAAGGTCGCCGCTCGCCTAGGGCGCTGGACAGGACTGCTCCGAGTGCTGTCCTACAGGGGTCGAGCGCTAGTCATAAACCAGCTGGTGGCCGCAATGCTGTGGTACCGGCTGGTCACTTTGACCCCTCCCCCTGCGTTTGTCGCCAAGATACAGAAGAAGCTGGTGGACTTCTTCTGGAACAACAGGAAGCACTGGGTCTCTGCCGCGGTCTTCAGTCTCCCGCTTGAGGAGGGCGGTCAGTCGTTGGTGTGCGTCAGCGCCCAGCTCGCGACTTTCCGTCTTCAGACCCTGCAGAGATACCTTTACGTCGAGCCCCCTCCTAGGTGGTGCGCTCTGGCGAGGTATTTCTTCCGCCAGCAGCTCGACCTCAATTATGACACGCAGCTCCTGTTTGTGAACTTGGGGGGTGCCAGGACCGCCCTCCGGGAGCTGCCTGTCTTTTACAGGGAACTCATCAGGGTCTGGAACAAAGTCTCCACCAAGCGCAGCTCTCCGCCGGCTGGAGTGGCGGCCGTCCTGCAGGAACCGCTGCTCGGGAATCCGTACCTCCACGGCCGAGGCTTTATGTGGCGGTCGGAAGAGAGGGCTGTGGCTGGTGAGGTGACCAGGGTCAGGGACCTGCTCGATGGCGGAGGAGCGGGCTGGATGGCGCCAGACACGCTGGCGCGGCGCCTAAATTCTGCCAACGTCCGCCACGCGGCCGATGCCATCGAGTCGCTAAAAACAGCTCTGGGCCCTGACTCCGTTAGGTGCATCGAGGAGGCTCAAGCATGTGGGGAGATCCCGTCCGAACTGACCCCCGTCCGGACGGAATTCCTCATCGGCGCCAAACCCCGGAACCTCCCTCGGGGGCCGGCGCCTCACAACTTGAGCCGCCTCGGGGAAATCCCCTCCGTGCCTTTCAGTTCCGCGCGGAGGGGTTTCCTGTACGGGCTGCTCCTGCACACCCTCAACTTTGCCATCCTCGCCGGCCGTCTGGACACGCCATGGCGTACCATCTTGTCGTCCGGAGGAGGCGGGGGTCCCCGATGGAGGGCACTCTACGCAGGGGTCCTCCCACTATTCATCGGGGACTTGGCCTGGAGGGTGGTGCACGGAGCAGTGCCGTGCAATAAATTTTTAAGCCGGTTCACGGACTCCCAGGCCGCCTGCAATTTCTGCGGTCTGGAGGAGTCCGTGTTCCATGTTTTTATTGAATGCACAAGGTTGCAGCCCCTGTTCCACTATTTGAAGGGGCTGCTCCTGAAATTCTGGCTGCACTTCAGTCCCACTCTCCTGATCTTTGGGCACCCTGTGCGGAGGGGAGCGGGTAGGTCCGAAGGCCTCCTCGTAGGACTGCTCCTGGGCACGGCCAAGGGTGCCATCAGCCGGTCCAGGCAGCGGGCGGTCGAGGGGGTCGTTCAACCTGACTGCCTGCCTCTCTTCCGCTCTTACATCCGGTCCAGGGTGTCCTTGGAGATGGAGCACGCGGTGTCCACCGGTACGCTCGCGGCCTTCCGCGAGAGGTGGGCACCGGAGGGACTGGAGTGCATCATCACGCCCGGCAACCAAATTTTAATTTGATTTTACGTTTTTTAAGTTTAATTTGTTTTAATTGCCGGTGCTTTTAGTGTCCCCCTTCCCTTTTATAGGGGGCACTGGGGAAAATTGTGAATTTAGTGCCCAAAAAAAAACCAAAAAAGAAAAACACAAAAAAAAAACAAAAAAAAGGGGGGGGAAAAAAAGGGCCTTGTAAATGTCTGGAGTGTCACCCAGGTCGGGTGGCACCGTTTAATGTTTTTATGTTTTGCAGGTAAACTCAAAAGAGTTTCATGCACAAGGACCAATTGTGGAGCAGTGGAGGCGTGTCCTGCTCAGTTGGAGCTGTGGGCAGTGAGGAGAGGAGCTATCAACTTGAGCTCCTGCCTGGAGAGCCCTGAGACCAGCCCAGGAAGAGAAGGAAGGAAGGGGCTTCACCATCAACTTTCACCCAGAGGGAGAGGAGGAGAACAGAAAACTTTCCAACATTTTTACCATTCTGCAAAGAGTTGGAGAGAGGGGGAAAAGACCAACAACATCCAGTGTGGAAGGAGGGAGACTCTACTATTTCTACAGGTGGGTGTTGGTGCATTTCCCAAACAGACTTTGTTGTATCGGTGGGGGGAGGAAAGAAGACCACTGAGGGCCGGAACATCGCAGGGGGTGTGTGTGTGTGTGGTAGTGTGTGTGGGGGCCTTGCTTACAACTAGGCCCCCCCCACAATTGGAACCCCCCCCCCACCCCCCACATTTGCCTAGCCTGGGATAGCTGGAGCTACCAGGCTGAAGATTTTTTTAATCACCCAATTAACATCGTTAGGAGTGTGTGCCTGGTGGCTCTAGCTGCCCCAGGTGAAGACGTCTTCTCCCCCCACCTGAAGACCAATCCAAAGACTGTGTTTTTTGTGTTTTGCCATCTGGGGAGTGCACCCACCCACAGCTGCGAGGGGAGACCTGCCCTCGCAGTTCCCCCCCCTTCACACCCCCCTCTCTCTTTCCCTGTTACTCTGTTTCTCCCCTCTCTCTCTGAGAGCCCTTTCTTCCTAATTTAAAAAAAAACAATTGAGACAACTGAGCAGAGGGAGCAAGGCCTCTCCCCAATTGCCAACGAGGGGAGAGGTGCCTCGTTAAGGGCTCCTCTGCTCAGTTAATATACGAGGCCATTAAAGACCATTAAGGCCTGTGACTTTGAGGTGGGTGTAGCCCTTAAAGGGACCCCGTGATGGCGACCCCATCCACGCCGGTGGCAGGGCCAGCGAAGACGTATGCGCAGGTGGCAACCGCTTCCACGGCACCTCCTGCGCCACCCGCTGCCCTGCCACCTTTCAGATTAATTACCAAAAAACACGGGGTCAAGAGCTACACTCACCCCACAATGAGCATTGAGGAGTGCGTGCGGGCGATGGCTGGGGTAGTCGGCCCCTCGGCCATTGTCGCAGCCTCCAAGATGTCTGGGAAGGCCGTGTTCTTCCTGGGGTCGGAGCGGGCGGTGTCCCTGGCCCTCGAAAAGGGGCTCACGGTGGGCGGGACGTTCCTGCCGGTGGACCCTCTCGAGGCCACCGCGCAGAGGGTCATCATATCGAACGTCCCGCCCTTTGTTCCCGCTGAGCTCCTCCTCCCTCACCTACACCAACTGGGGGAGGTAAGGTCGGGGATCAACCCCATACCGCTCGGCCTCAGGGAGAGCAGCCTGCGCCACGTGTTCTCCTTCCGCCGCCAGCTCTTTGTCCGGCTGGCGCGGGAGGAGACGACGGAGGGGAACTTTAATGTGGTGCACGAGGGGACTGCCTACCGCGTCTTTTGGACGTCGGACGGCGTGCGGTGCCATGCCTGCAGGGAGGTGGGGCATGTTCGTAAGAACTGCCCCGCCTCCAAGGCCGCCAAACCACCGAAGGCCGCCAAGGCTGGCGCCGCCGCCACCCCTCCCCCTAGTTGCGTCCGCGTGCCGGGAGCCGTAGGTGCGCGGGCATCGTCGGAGGCCTTTGTTTTCAGGGCCTCCGGCGGGGGGGGAGGGAGAGCGTCCGACCGGAAAGAAGGCGCGGAAGAAGGCAAAACATCAAGAGGCGGGTCCCCTCAGTGCGCCAGATAATTTGACCACCGCGCTCAGCCCAACCTCGTCACCGGCGAGCGCGGGGTGCCCCGAGCCCGTGCCCGAGCCCTTGAACAACACCACAGAGGGGCCCAGGCGTGGGCAAGAAAAGGAAAAGGGGGGGGCGGAGCGGGAGGCCTCGGCAGACATGGAGGTCTCCCTGACTCCGCGCGCCCCCAGGAACAAAAAGAGGCACCGCCCCGATGAGGCGGAGGGGGAACAACATCCCTCCGCGGAGGAGGCGGTGCCCGCCGCGTGTCCCGCGTCCCCCACCAGCGCCCCCAAATTGCGCTGCAGGCGCGAGGAGTCTTTCCCCGGGGAGGGTGAGGCAGTCGAGGCTGCCCAGCCGCTGCCTCCTGGGGAGGGCGTGGAAGATCTGCCTGTCGTGGGGGGCGTGGGGCCAGTGGAAGAATGCGTAGCCGCCGGGTCGAGCGTCCCGGGGACCGAGGCGGGCGGGGCCGAAAAGGCCGAACCTGAGCCCGCCCAGCTATTATCCAACTTCCCCCGGGAGTCGCTCGACCCGGCAGAAATACAAACTATTAAGAAATTTAATGACACTGTAGATGCTGGGCCGGGGGGTGGCAGCGAGGAGGGGGAGGAACACCCACCCTCGCCTCTTGCTGTGGAGCTGGAGCACTTGGAGAGCCTGGGGATTTCCTATGGCCGGGTCTCTCCTTGTTCCCCGGTTCCTGGGGCGGAGGGGGAACCCCTTCCGCTGTCATTTCCCGACCCAGCACCATTTTTAAAAGAGCCCAGTGGGGACTCCTCTGCCGACGATCCTGGGGGTGGGATCGGGGCAGAGCCAGGGCCGGTTGGAGCGGCCGGTTCATTTGCCGTACCTTGTGCGGTCGATGGGCCGGCTGCAGGCCGCCACCTCCCGGAGGAAGACGGGGACTCGGTGGGGGACGCGGATGAAGACCTAGAGACCACCGCCAGCGAGGCGGTGGATCTGCTCGCGGCCGCCACTGAGACCATCCTCATTCCTGCAAAGGAACTCCGGGACTTTTTGGCCCAGAGCCGGGGTCGCTGCGACCAAGCCCGACTGGCCCTGGAAAAATGGTCCGAGCCAGAGCTGATCAAGGGGTCCGTCCGCGCCGCCGTTAAAACCTTGGCCGCGGGCGGGCCCTTGACAAAGGCGCAACACCTTGAGCTGCGCGAGCTCGAGGGACTCCTCGCTGGGCTGCGGAGGGAGCGGAGTTCAACAAAAGACTCCGCTCCCTCCCCCACAATAGGTTAGGTAGAGGTTGCACTATGCTTTTGCCATGAAGATAACCATAGCCAGCCTCAACATCAACGGCGGCAGAGGGGCACGCCGTAGATTTGACAATTTTTCGCTCCTGCGGGAGGGGAAATATGCGGTGTGCTTCCTGCAAGAAACCCACACCGTTCCGGGAGACGAAGCCACGTGGCTCCTGGAATGGCAAGGAGAGGTCCGCATGAGCCACCTCACCGCCATTTCTAGTGGGGTGGCCATCTTGCTGGGCCCGCATTTTCAGCCGGAGATCTTGGGGGTCGAGGAGCCCGTGCCAGGCCGCTTGCTGCACGTAACGGTTCGCCTGGGGGACGTGCCGCTCCATCTCGTGAACGTGTACGCCCCTCAGCCCGGCCCGCAGCAGACGCGCTTCTTTGAAGAGGTGTCCGCTCTTCTTGGCTCCGTCGACGTCGGCGACTGCATTGTCCTCGGGGGGGATTTTAACTGCACCCTCGAGGCGAGGGACCGCTCCGGTGCCCCGCAGTGCATGACGGCGATGGAGAAGTTGAGGGACCTGGTCGGGTCCTTCGACTTGGTGGACGTCTGGCGAAATCTCCACCCCGACTCCAGCGCCTTTACTTGGGTGAGGCCTGGAGTTGGATGGTCTAGAGTCGACCGCCTTTACGTGTCTCGGGCGTACGTTTCCTGCGTCCCGGCGGCCTCCATGCGGCCGGTGCCGTGTTCGGACCACCACCTGGTGTGGGCGGAGCTCGCTTCGCTCCGCGCGAGGACGGGGTCCGCGTACTGGCACTTTAACAACCGGCTGCTGGAGGACGTGCGGTTCCAGGACTCGTTCCGTCGATTCTGGTCCGACTGGAGAAGGAAGTAGGGGGGCTTCCCCTCCTTGAGGCTATGGTGGGACGTGGGCAAGGCTCACGTCCGCGTCTTCTGTCAAGAGTACGCGAGGGGGTCGACCAAGAGGCGGGCGGCCAGAGTCGGGCGCCTAGAAAAAGAGGTGCTCGACCTGGAAGCCCGTCTCGGTCAAGTCGTCCAGGACCCGGCCCTGCGGACGGTGTACGAAGCGAAGAAGGCCGTGCTGAAGGACCTGCAGCTCGTCGGGTCCCGAGGCGCGTTCGTGAGGTCGCGGATCCGGTTCCTGCGGGATCTGGACCGCGGCTCCCCCTTCTTCTACTCGCTGGAAAAAAGGCAGAGTGTCCGTAAGCAGCTCTTGACGCTGCTGGCCGACGACGGCTCTCTCGTCTCGGATCCGGAGGGCGTCAACAACAGGGCCCGTGAATATTACGGGGCTCTGTTCTCTCCGGATCCGTCCAGCGAGGAAGCGCGTAGAGTTTTGTGGGAGGACCTGCCGAAGGTCAGCCCGGAGGGCGCCGAAAATCTGGAAGCTCCGCTAAGCCTGGCGGAGCTGACCGGTGCCCTCGCCCGGCTCTCGAGGGGAAAATCCCCGGGGCTGGACGAGCTGACCGTGGAGTTCCACAGGGCGTTCTGGGACGTCCTGGGGAGCGACTACGCGCGGGTCCTGGGGGAAAGTCTGGCGACCGGGGAGATGCCCCTCTCTTGGCGCAGGGCAGTCATCGTCCTGCTGCCTAAGAAGGGCGATCTCCGCCTCCTTAAGAACTGGCGCCCGGTCTCCCTCCTCAGCACAGACTACAAAATCTTCGCCAGGGCGATGTCTGCTCGCCTTGGTGCCGTGCTGGACCACATGATCCACCCCGACCAGTCCTACACGATCCCGGGCCGGACAATCCACGATAACATCCATCTGGTCCGGGACCTCATCCATTGTTCCCAGGAGGCTGGTCTGTCGGTCGCCTTCCTATCCCTCGACCAAGAGAAGGCGTTCGACAGGGTGGATCACGACTATCTGCTCGGAACTCTGCGCGCTTTCGGGTTCGGGACGCATTTCGTCGCCCGGATCCGACTTTTGTACGCCGCCGCGGATTGTCTGATTAAGGTTAACGGGTCCTTGACGGCGCCCCTTCGCTTTAGGAGAGGGGTGCGCCAGGGATGCCCCATGTCCGGCCAGTTATACGCCGTTTGCGTGGAGCCTTTCCTGCGCCTCTTGCGGACGAGGTTGACGGGACTGGCTCTGCAAGGGCCGGGCGTGGAGGTCGTCCTCTCGGCTTACGCCGATGACGTGCTCCTCGCGATAGAGGATCCCGCTGACCTGCGGAGGATGCGTGAGTGCCAGGAGATTTACTCGGCCGCGTCCTCCACCAGGATCAACTGGGAGAAATGTTCCGGACTCCTGGTGGGTCAGTGGCGGGTGGACTCCCTGCCGGAGGAGCTCAGGCCTTTTGCCTGGAGCACGACCCATCTCCTCTATCTGGGAGTCTACCTTAGCCCCGACGAGGGAGCCTGGCCGGCGAACTGGCAGGAGCTGGAGGCCAAGGTCGCCGCTCGCCTAGGGCGCTGGACAGGACTGCTCCGAGTGCTGTCCTACAGGGGTCGAGCGCTAGTCATAAACCAGCTGGTGGCCGCAATGCTGTGGTACCGGCTGGTCACTTTGACCCCTCCCCCTGCGTTTGTCGCCAAGATACAGAAGAAGCTGGTGGACTTCTTCTGGAACAACAGGAAGCACTGGGTCTCTGCTGCGGTCTTGAGTCTCCCGCTTGAGGAGGGCGGTCAGTCGTTGGTGTGCGTCAGTGCCCAGCTCGCGACTTTCCGTCTTCAGACCCTGCAGAGATACCTTTACGTCGAGCCCCCTCCTAGGTGGTGTGCTCTGGCGAGGTATTTCTTCCGCCAGCAGCGCGACCTCAATTATGACACGCAGCTCCTGTTTGTGAACTTGGGGGGTGCCAGGACCGCCCTCCGGGAGCTGCCTGTCTTTTACAGGGAACTCATCAGGGTCTGGAACAAAGTCTCCACCAAGCGCAGCTCTCCGCCGGCTGGAGTGGCGGCCGTCCTGCAGGAACCGCTGCTCGGGAATCCGTACCTCCACGGCCGAGGTTTTATGTGGCGGTCGGAAGAGAGGGCTGTGGCTGGTGAGGTGACCAGGGTCAGGGACCTGCTCGATGGCGGAGGAGCGGGCTGGATGGCGCCAGACACGCTGGCGCGGCGCCTAAATTCTGCCAACGTCCGCCACGCGGCCGATGCCATCGAGTCGCTAAAAACAGCTCTGGGCCCTGACTCCGTTAGGTGCATCGAGGAGGCTCAAGCACGTGGGGAGATCCCGTCCGAACTGACCCCCGTCCGGACGGAATTCCTCATCGGCGCCAAACCCCGGAACTTCCCTCGGGGGCCGGCGCCTCACAACTTGAGCCGCCTCGGGGAAATCCCCTCCGTGCCTTTCAGTTCCGCGCGGAGGGGTTTCCTGTACGAGCTGCTCCTGCACACCCTCAACTTTGCCATCCTCGCCGGCCGTCCGGACACGCCATGGCGTACCATCTTGCCGTCCGGAGGAGGCGGGGGTCCCCGATGGAGGGCACTCTACGCAGGGGTCCTCCCACTATTCATCGGGGACTTGGCCTGGAGGGTGGTGCACGGAGCAGTGCCGTGCAACAAATTTTTAAGCCGGTTCACGGACTCCCAGGCCGCCTGCAATTTCTGCGGTCTGGAGGAGTCCGTGTTCCATGTTTTTATTGAGTGCACGAGGTTGCAGCCCCTGTTCCATTATTTGAAGGGGCTGCTCCTGAAATTCTGGCTGCACTTCAGTCCCACTCTCCTGATCTTTGGGCACCCTGTGCGGAGGGGAGCGGGTAGGTCCGAAGGCCTCCTCGTAGGACTGCTCCTGGGCACGGCCAAGGGTGCCATCAGCCGGTCCAGGCAGCGGGCGGTCGAGGGGGTCGTTCAACCTGACTGCCTGCCTCTCTTCCGCTCTTACATCCGGTCCAGGGTGTCCTTGGAGATGGAGCACGCGGTGTCCACCGGTACGCTCGCGGCCTTCCGCGAGAGGTGGGCACCGGAGGGACTGGAGTGCATCATCACGCCCGGCAACCAAATTTTAATTTGATTTTACGTTTTAAAGTTTAATTTGTTTTCATTGCCGGTGCTTTTAGTGTCCCCCTTCCCTTTTATAGGGGGCACTGGGGAAAATTGTGATTTTAGTGCCCAAAAAAAAAAAAACAAAAAAAGAAAAAAAAAAGGGGGGGGGGAAAAAAAAAAGGGCCTTGTAAATGTCTGGAGTGTCACCCAGGTCGGGTGGCACCGTTTAATGTTTTTATGTTTTCGCAGGTAAACTCAAAAGAGTTTCATGCACAAGGACCAATTGTGGAGCAGTGGAGGCGTGTCCTGCTCAGTTGGAGCTGTGGGCAGTGAGGAGAGGAGCTATCAACTTGAGCTCCTGCCTGGAGAGCCCTGAGACCAGCCCAGGAAGAGAAGGAAGGAAGGGGCTTCACCATCAACTTTCACCCAGAGGGAGAGGAGGAGAACAGAAAACTTTCCAACATTTTTACCATTCTGCAAAGAGTTGGAGAGAGGGGGAAAAGACCAACAACATCCAGTGTGGAAGGAGGGAGACTCTACTATTTCTACAGGTGGGTGTTGGTGCATTTCCCAAACAGACTTTGTTGTATCGGTGGGGGGAGGAAAGAAGACCACTGAGGGCCGGAACATCGCGGGGGGTGTGTGTGTGTGTGGTAGTGTGTGTGGGGGCCTTGCTTACAACTAGGCCCCCCCCACAATTGGAACCCCCCCCCACCCCCCACATTTGCCTAGCCTGGGATAGCTGGAGCTACCAGGCTGAAGATTTTTTTAATCACCCAATTAACATCGTTAGGAGTGTGTGCCTGGTGGCTCTAGCTGCCCCAGGTGAAGACGTCTTCTCCCCCCACCTGAAGACCAATCCAAAGACTGTGTTTTTTGTGTTTTGCCATCTGGGGAGTGCACCCACCCACAGCTGCGAGGGGAGACCTGCCCTCGCAGTTCCCCCCCCTTCACACCCCCCTCTCTCTTTCCCTGTTACTCTGTTTCTCCCCTCTCTCTCTGAGGCCCCTTTCTCCTAATTTAAAAAAAAAGGGAACAATTAAGACAACTGAGCAGAGGGAGCAAGGCCCCTCCCCAATTGCCAACTAGGGGAGAGGTGTGCCTCATTAAGGGCTCCTCTGCTCAGTTAATATACGAGGCCAATTAAGATCATTAAGGCCTGTGACTTTGGGGTGGGTGTGGCCCTTAAAGGGACCCCGTGATGGTGACCCCATCCACGCCGGTGGCGGGGCCAGCAAGGACATATGCGCAGGCGGCATCCACATCCACGGTACCTCCTGCGCCACCTGCTGCCCTGCCACCATTCAAACTAATAACCAAAAAACACGGGGTCAAGAGCTACACTCACCCCACAATGAGCATTGAGGAGTGCGTGCGGGCGATGGCTGGGGTAGTCGGCCCCTCGGCCATTGTTGCAGCCTCCAAGATGTCTGGGAAGGCTGTTTTCTTCCTGGGGTCGGAGCGGGCGGTGTCCCTGGCCCTCGAAAAGTGGCTCACGGTGGGCGGGACGTTCCTGCCGGTGGATCCTCTCGAGGCCACTGCGCAGAGGGTCATCATATCAAACGTCCCGCCCTTTGTTCCCGCTGAGCTCCTCCTCCCTCACCTACACCAACTGGGGGAGGTAAGGTCAGGGATCAACCCCATACCGCTCGGCCTAAGGGAGAACAGCCTGCGCCACGTGTTCTCCTTCCGCCGCCAGCTCTTTGTCCGGCTGGCGCGGGAGGAGACGACGGAGGGGAATTTTAATGTGGTGCACGAGGGGACTGCCTACCGTGTCTTTTGGACGTCGGACGGCGTGCGGTGCCATGCCTGCAGGGAGGTGGGGCATGTTCGTAAGAACTGCCCCGCCTCCAAGGCCGCCAAACCACCGAAGGCGGCCAAGGCTGGCGCCGCCGCCACCCCTCCCCCTAGTTGCGTCCGCGTGCCGGGAGCCGTAGGTGCGCGGGCATCGTCGGAGGCCTTTGTTTTCAGGGCCTCCGGCGGGGGGGAGGGAGAGCGTCCGACCGGAAAGAAGGCGCGGAAGAAGGCAAAATATCAAGAGGCGGGTCCCCTCAGTGCGCCAGAAAATTTGACCACCGCGCTCAGCCCAACCCCGTCACCGGCGAGCGCGGGGTGCCCTGAGCCCGTGCCTGAGCCCTTGACCAATACCGTGGAGGGGCCCGGGCACGGGCAAGAAAAGGAAAAGGGGGGGGCGGAGCGGGAGGCCTCGGCAGACATAGAGGTCTCCCTGCCTTCGCGCACCCCCAGGAACAAAAAGAGGCATCGCCCCAATGAGGCGGAGGGGGAACAACATCCCTCCGCGGAGGAGGCGGTGCCCGCCGCGTGTCCCGCGTCCCCCACCAGCGCCCCCAAGCAGCGCTGTAGGTGAGAGGAGTCTGTCCCCGGGGAGGGTGAGGCAGTCGAGGCTGCCCAGCCGCTGCCTCCTGGGGATGGCGTGGAAGATCTGCCTGTCGTGGGGGGCATGGGGCCAGCGGAGGAATGCGTAGCCGCCGGGTCGAGCGTCCCGGGGACCGAGGCGGGCGGGGCCGAAAAGGCCGAACCAGAGCCCGCCCAGCCAATACCCAACTTCCCCCGGGATTTGCTCGACTCGGTAGAAACTGAAAATATGAACAAGTTTAATGAATCCATACACGCTGGGCTGGGGGGAGGCGGCGGGGAGGGGGAAGAACAACAACCCTCGCCCCCTACTTTGGAGCTGAGGGACTTGGTGGACCTGGAGAATTTTCTAAACCAGGTCTCTCCGTGTTCCCCGGCTCCTGGGGCGGAGGAGGAACCCCTTCCGCTGTCGCTTCCCGACCCAGCACCAATTTTAAAAGAGCCCAGTGGGGACTCCTCTGCCGACGATCCTGGGGGTGGGATCGGGGCAGAGCCAGGGCCAGATGGAGCGGCCGGGCCATTTGCCGTACCTCGTGCGGTCGACGGGCCGGCTGCTAGCGGCGACCTCCCGGAGGGGGACGGGGACTCGGTGGAGGACGCGGGTGAAGATCTCGAGTCCATCGCCAGTGAGGCGGTGGATCTGCTCGCGGCCGCCACTGAGACCCTCCTCATTCCCGCAGAGGAACTCCGGGACTTTTTGGTCCAGTGCCGGGGTCGCCGCAACCAAGCCCGTCTGGCCCTGGAAAGATGGTCCGAGCCGGGGCTGCTCGTCGCGTCCGTCCGCGCCGCCGCTAAAACCATGGCCGCGGGCGGGCCCTTATCAAAGGCTCAAGGCCTTGAGCTGCGCCGGCTCAAAAAGTTCCTCGCTGGGCTGCTGAAGGAGTGGAGGTCAACAAATGACTCCACTCCCCCCCACAATAGGTTAGGTAGAGGTTGCACTATGCTCTAGTCATGAAGATAACCATAGCCAGCCTCAACATCAACGGCGGCAGAGGGGCACGCCGTAGATTTGACAATTTTTCGCTCCTGCGGGAGGGGAAATATGTGGTGTGCTTCCTGCAAGAAACCCACACCGTTCCGGGAGACGAAGCCACGTGGCTCCTGGAATGGCAAGGAGAGGTCCGCATGAGCCACCTCACCGCCATTTCTAGTGGGGTGGCCATCTTGCTGGGCCCGCATTTTCAGCCGGAGATCTTGGGGGTCGAGGAGCCCGTGCCAGGCCGCTTGCTGCACGTAACGGTTCGCCTGGGGGACGTGCCGCTCCATCTCGTGAACGTGTACGCCCCTCAGCCCGGCCCGCAGCAGACGCACTTCTTTGAAGAGGTGTCCGCTCTTCTTGGCTCCGTCGACGTCGGCGACTGCATTGTCCTCGGGGGGGATTTTAACTGCACCCTCGAGGCGAGGGACCGCTCCGGTGCCCCGCAGTGCATGACGGCGATGGAGAAGTTGAGGGACCTGGTCGGGTCCTTCGACTTGGTGGACGTCTGGCGAAATCTCCACCCCGACTCCAGCGCCTTTACTTGGGTGAGGCCTGGAGTAGGATGGTCTAGAGTCGACCGCCTTTACGTGTCTCGGGCGTACGTTTCCTGCGTCCCGGCGGCCTCCATGCGGCCGGTGCCGTGTTCGGACCACCACCTGGTGTGGGCGGAGCTCGCTTCGCTCCGCGCGAGGACGGGGTCCGCGTACTGGCACTTTAACAACCGGCTGCTGGAGGACGTGCGGTTCCAGGACTCGTTCCGTCGATTCTGGTCCGACTGGAGAAGGAAGCAGGGGGGCTTCCCCTCCTTGAGGCTATGGTGGGACGTGGGCAAGGCTCACGTCCGCGTCTTCTGTCAAGAGTACGCGAGGGGGTCGACCAAGAGGCGGGCGGCCAGAGTCGGGCACCTAGAAAAAGAGGTGCTCGACCTGGAAGCCCGTCTCGGTCAAGTCATCCAGGACCCGGCCCTGCGGACGGTGTACGAAGCGAAGAAGGCCGCGCTGAAGGACCTGCAGCTCGTCGGGTCCCGAGGCGCGTTCGTGAGGTCGCGGATCCGGTTCCTGCGGGATCTGGACCGCGGCTCCCCCTTCTTCTACTCGCTGGAAAAAAGGCAGAGTGTCCGTAAGCAGCTCTTGACGCTGCTGGCCGACGACGGCTCTCTCGTCTCGGATCCGGAGGCCGTCAACAACAGGGCCCGTGAATATTACGGGGCTCTGTTCTCTCCGGATCCGTCCAGCGAGGAAGCGCGTAGAGTTTTGTGGGAGGACCTGCCGAAGGTCAGCCCGGAGGGCGCCGAAAATCTGGAAGCTCCGCTAAGCTTGGCGGAGCTGACCGGTGCCCTCGCCCGGCTCTCGAGGGGAAAATCCCCGGGGCTGGACGGGCTGACCGTGGAGTTCCACAGGGCGTTCTGGGACGTCCTGGGGAGCGACTACGTGCGGGTCCTGGGGGAAAGTCTGGCGACCGGGGAGATGCCCCTCTCTTGGCGCAGGGCAGTCATCGTCCTGCTGCCTAAGAAGGGCGATCTCCGCCTCCTTAAGAACTGGCGCCCGGTCTCCCTCCTCAGCACAGACTACAAAATCTTCGCCAGGGCGATGTCTGCTCGCCTTGGTGCCGTACTGGACCACATGATCCACCCCGACCAGTCCTACACGGTCCCGGGCCGGACAATCCACGATAACATCCATCTGGTCCGGGACCTCATCCATTGTTCCCAGGAGGCTGGTCTGTCGGTCGTCTTCCTATCCCTCGACCAAGAGAAGGCGTTCGACAGGGTGGATCACGACTATCTGCTCGGAACTCTGCGCGCTTTCGGGCTCGGGACGCATTTCGTCGCCCGGATCCGACTTTTGTACGCCGCCGCGGAGTGTCTGATTAAGGTTAACGGGTCCTTGACGGCGCCCCTTCGCTTTAGGAGAGGGGTGCGCCAGGGATGCCCCATGTCCGGCCAGTTATACGCCGTTTGCGTGGAGCCTTTCCTGCGCCTCTTGCGGACGAGGTTGACGGGACTGGCTCTGCAAGGGCCGGGCGTGGAGGTCGTCCTCTCGGCTTACGCCGATGACGTGCTCCTCGCGGTAGAGGATCCCGCTGACCTGCGGAGGATGCGTGAGTGCCAGGAGATTTACTCGGCCGCGTCCTCCGCCAGGATCAACTGGGAGAAATGTTCCGGACTCCTGGTGGATCAGTGGCGGGTGGACTCCCTGCCGGGGGAGCTCAGGCCTTTTGCCTGGAGCACGACCCATCTCCTCTATCTGGGAGTCTACCTTAGCCCCGACGAGGGAGCCTGGCCGGCGAACTGGCAGGAGCTGGAGGCCAAGGTCGCCGCTCGCCTAGGGCGCTGGACAGGACTGCTCCGAGTGCTGTCCTACAGGGGTCGAGCGCTAGTCATAAACCAGCTGGTGGCCGCAATGCTGTGGTACCGGCTGGTCACTTTGACCCCTCCCCCTGCGTTTGTCGCCAAGATACAGAAGAAGCTGGTGGACTTCTTCTGGAACAACAGGAAGCACTGGGTCTCTGCTGCGGTCTTGAGTCTCCCGCTTGAGGAGGGCGGTCAGTCGTTGGTGTGCGTCAGCGCCCAGCTCGCGACTTTCCGTCTTCAGACCCTGCAGAGATACCTTTACGTCGAGCCCCCTCCTAGGTGGTGTGCTCTGGCGAGGTATTTCTTCCGCCAGCAGCGCGACCTCAATTATGACACGCAGCTCCTGTTTGTGAACTTGGGGGGTGCCAGGACCGCCCTCCGGGAGCTGCCTGTCTTTTACAGGGAACTCATCAGGGTCTGGAACAAAGTCTCCACCAAGCGCAGCTCTCCGCCGGCTGGAGTGGCGGCCGTCCTGCAGGAACCGCTGCTCGGGAATCCGTACCTCCACGGCCGAGGTTTTATGTGGCGGTCGGAAGAGAGGGCTGTGGCTGGTGAGGTGACCAGGGTCAGGGACCTGCTCGATGGCGGAGGAGCGGGCTGGATGGCGCCAGACACGCTGGCGCGGCGCCTAAATTCTGCCAACGTCCGCCACGCGGCCGATGCCATCGAGTCGCTAAAAACAGCTCTGGGCCCTGACTCCGTTAGGTGCATCGAGGAGGCTCAAGCACGTGGGGAGATCCCGTCCGAACTGACCCCCGTCCGGACGGAATTCCTCATCGGCGCCAAATCCCGGAACCTCCCTCGGGGGCCGGCGCCTCACAACTTGAGCCGCCTCGGGGAAATCCCCTCCGTGCCTTTCAGTTCCGCGCGGAGGGGTTTCCTGTACGGGCTGCTCCTGCACACCCTCAACTTTGCCATCCTTGCCGGCCGTCCGGACACGCCATGGCATACCATCTTGCCGTCCGGAGGAGGCGGGGGTCCCCGATGGAGGGCACTCTACGCAGGGGTCCTCCCACTATTCATCGGGGACTTGGCCTGGAGGGTGGTGCACGGAGCAGTGCCGTGCAACAAATTTTTAAGCCGGTTCACGGACTCCCAGGCCGCCTGCAATTTCTGCGGTCTGGAGGAGTCCGTGTTCCATGTTTTTATTGAGTGCACAAGGTTGCAGCCCCTGTTCCATTATTTGAAGGGGCTGCTCCTGAAATTCTGGCTGCACTTCAGTCCCACTCTCCTGATCTTTGGGCACCCTGTGCGGAGGGGAGCGGGTAGGTCCGAAGGCCTCCTCGTAGGACTGCTCCTGGGCACGGCCAAGGGTGCCATCAGCCGGTCCAGGCAGCGGGCGGTCGAGGGGGTCGTTCAACCTGACTGCCTGCCTCTCTTCTGCTCTTACATCCGGTCCAGGGTGTCCTTGGAGATGGAGCACGCGGTGTCCACCGGTACGCTCGCGGCCTTCCGCGAGAGGTGGGCACCGGAGGGACTGGAGTGCATCATCACGCCCGGCAACCAAATTTTAATTTGATTTTACGTTTTTAAGTTTAATTTGTTTTAATTGCCGGTGCTTTTAGTGTCCCCCTTCCCTTTTATAGGGGGCACTGGGGAAAATTGTGATTTTAGTGCCCAAAAAAAAAGGGAGAAAAAAAAGGGCCTTGTAAATGTCTGGAGTGTCACCCAGGTCGGGTGGCACCGTTTAATGTTTTATGTTTTTGCAGGTGAACTCCAAAAAGAGTTTCATGCACAAGGATCCCCAGGTCCCTCTGCACCGCAGCATGTTGTAATTTCTCCCCATTCAAATAATATTCCCTTTTACTGTTTTTTTTTCCAAGGTGGATGACCTCACATTTTCCGACATTGTATTCCATCTGCCAAACCTTAGCCCATTCGCTTAACCTATCTAAATCTCTTTGCAGCCTCTCTGTGTCCTCCACACAACCCACTTTCCCACTAATCTTTGTGTCATCTGCAAATTTTGTGACACTACACTCTGTCCCCTCTTCCAGGTCATCTATGTATATTGTAAACAGTTGTGGTCCCAGCACTGATCCCTGTGGCACACCACTAACCATCGATTTCCAACCCGAAAAGGACCCATTTATCCCGACTCTCTGTTTTCTGTTAGCCAGCCAATTCTCGATCCATGCTGATACATTTCTTCTGACTCCGCGTACCTTTATCTTCTGCAGTAACCTTTTGTGTGGCACCTTATCGAATGCCTTTTGGAAATCTAAATACACCACATCCATCGGTACACCTCTATCCACCATGCTCGTTATATCCTCAAACAATTCCAGTAACTTAGTTAAACATGATTTCCCCTTCATGAATCCATGTTGCGTCTGCTTGATTGCACTATTCCTATCTAGATGTCCCGCTATTTCTTCCTTAATGATAGCTTCAAGCATTTTCCCCACTACAGATGTTAAACTAACCGGCCTATAGTTACCTGCCTTTTGTCTGCCCCCTTTTTTAAACAGAGGCGTTACATTAGCTGCTTTCCAATCCGCTGGTACCTCCCCAGAGTCCAGAGAATTTTGGTCGATTATAACGAATGCATCTGCTATAACTTCCGGCATCTCTTTTAATACCCTGGGATGCATTTCATCAGGACCAGGGGACTTTTCTACCTTGAGTCGCATTAGCCTGTCCAGCACTACCCCTTTACTGATAGTGATTATCTCAAGGTCCTCCCTTCCCACATTCCCGTGACCAGCAATTTTTGGCATGGTTTTTGTGTCTTCCACTGTGAAGACCAAAGCAAAATAATTGTTTAAGGTCTCAGCCATTTCCACATTTCCCATTATTAAATCCCCCTTCTCATCTGCTAAGGGACCAACATTTTTCATTTTATATATCTGTAAAAGCTTTTGCTATCTGTTTTTATGTTTTGCGCAAGTTTAATTTCGTAATCTATCTTTCCTTTCTTTATTGCTTTCTTAGTCATTCTTTGCTGTCGTTTAAAATTTTCCCAATCTTCTAGTTTCCCACTAACCTTGGCCACCTTATATGCATTGTGTTTTTAATTTGATACTCTCCTTTATTTCCTTGGTTATCCACGGCTGCTTATCCCTTCTCTTACCGCCCTTCTTTTTCACTGGAATATATTTTTGTTGAGCACTATGAAAGAGCTCCTTAAAAGTCCTCCACTGTTCCTCAATTGTGCCACCGTTTAGTCTGTGTTTCCAGTCTACTTTAGCCAACTCTGCCCTCATCCCACTGTAGTCCCATTTGTTTAAGCATAGAACGCTTGTTTGAGACACTACTTCCTCACCCTCAATCTGTATTACAAATTCAATCATACTGTGATCACTCATTCTGAGAGGATCTTTTACTAGGAGATCATTTATTACTCCTGTCTCATTACACAGGACCAGATCTAAGATAGCTTGCTCCCTTGTAGGTTCTGTAACATACTGTACTAAGAAACAATCCCGTATGCATTCTATGAATTCCTCCTCAAGGCTACCCCGTGCGATTTGTTTTGACCAATCGATATGTAGGTTAAAATCCCCCATGATTATTGCCGTTCCTTTTTCACATGCTTCCATTACTCCCTTGATTATTGTCCGCCCCACCGTGAAGTTATTATTTGGGGGCCTATAAACCACGCCCACCAGTGACCTTTTTCCCCTTACTATCTCTAATCTCCACCCACAATGATTCAACATTTTGTTCATTAGAGCCAATATCGTCTCTCACAACTGCCCTGATATCATCCTTTATTAACAGAGCTACCCCACCTCCTTTCCCTTCTTGTCTATCTTTCCGAATTGTCAGATACCCCTGTATGTTTAATTCCCAGCCTTGGCCACCCTGCAACCACGTTTCTGTAATGGCCACCAAATCATACCCATTTGTAATGATTTGTGCCGTCAACTCATTTACTTTATTTTGAATGCTGCGTGCGTTTAGGTAGAGTGTTTTAATACTAGTTTTTAAACCATGATTTTTAGTTTTGACCCGTCCTGCAGCCCCTTTATATTGATACATGTTGTCCCTTCCTATCACCTTGTGGTTTACACTTACCCCACTGTACTGCAGCACTTTGAAATCTTTCTCCATTACATCACATAATGTTGTAGTACAGGGTTGTTGTGATAGTACAGAATGCTAGCATACTGACTTTGTTACAGCCACTCTGCTACATAAATAGCAGTATTTGCGAGGAAATATGACTGCAGAAGATCCCTCATAAATGATTAGCCGAACAATTGGATATACTTTTTCTATTAAAGCACTCACCTTACTCACATATTGCAAATGGTTGCATTTTATGCTCTAGCGTGTAGATCATTCTTTGCTGCTGGGGTGTTTTTGGGTGAAATTTGAGTATAGCATCGGCAAGATCAGACCACTGAGAAAGTCATGTATCTCTATGGACTGCAGATCCAGTGAAATGGAAGAATGGAGTTATTCTGATGCAATTCTGCCTAGTTGGAGCTGTGAAAGAAATGGTTCTGGCCATGGAGTTTGTGGCCAAGTTTGCGTTCCTCTCAGAAATTCCAGGCATATAATACTCCTGCCCACAAATGGTAAGGCATATTATGATGCCATGCAAAGAAAGGTGGTAATATGACGTATAAGTCACATGACGTATAAGTCACATGACGTATTTCCCTCCATTTGCACCTGAGCAATGCTGGACACAACGGATGTATTGAGGCCCTGGCATACAACATTGCTAAGGCCCTGGGAGGGAAGAATTTAAAATATCTAGCGAGCTCAGTGCTGAAAATGTCAATTGACCCAGCATTCATAGCCTCTTCTTCTGTCCTCCACACCGTCCATCAGTGTCTCCAGCTCCATATCAGTGAACCTGTTGGCTCTCCTTGCACCTCTTACACCAGCCATCCTACCAGCTATCCTACCAGCCATCCTTCCAACCTCCTTCCAAACTCCTTTCCCCCCTCTCAGGACCTTGCTTCAAACCCTAGCCTTTAAAAAAGTTAGGGAGCAGCTGGCTCGTTAGAAACCCTTACCTGCATGCTGAATTTCTAAGTGGTCATAACGCTCAAATTAAGACAGCACACTGCTGAAAAATCTGTTTTGGAAGGGTTCATTAACGCTGGAACCCTTTTTCTCATTTTTGGAGCTGAATACGAGGTGGGCCAGTCACGAAACATTTTCAGCGCTAATAGCCCCAACAAGGTGGGGGAAGCACCAGCTTTCCACCGGTACTGTATTTCTTATGCCCCCTAACGAGAGCATGGAGTAGGCGATGCTGGCGAACTAGTAATGCACCGATTAAATTATTTCACTCAAGGCATAAGGACCCTGTAATGGCAGATCAAGCTGCCGATTTAAAGTCAGAGTTTCACGCTGCATGCTATGTGGAAATGTTGGGCTCAATGTGACCTCCGATTAATGCTTCTCCTCCCTCCCTTTAAATAGACTGCAGATAGCGCCAATGGAAGGTGGTACCGCCTGGTTTCTCCAGCGCGATTAGGGGCCGTCACTAAATGAGGCAGCCACACCTAATTTTGCGAGCGGGGCATTAGTGGGACTTTGCACGATGACTGACGTCTTGGTCTGACCGAAAGTATATTCAAGAGGGAGTTAGATATGGCCCTTACGGCTAAAGGGATCAAGGGGTATGGAGAGAAAGCAGGAAATGGGTACTGAGGTGAATGATCAGCCATGATCTTATTGAATGGTGGTGCAGGCTCGAAGGGCTGAATGGCCTACTCCTGCACCTATTTTCTATGTTTCTATGTTATACTGTGAGGCACCAAATGTTCCGGCGGGGCGCTGCAAGCTGTGCAGTAGGGCGGTAAGCAATTCTAGACGCATTACCGCCCCTCCAGGGCGCTAACAAAGTCGCTGCACAACTGAATTTCCAGCCCATTAATAGTTTCGGTCTTCCCAATATTTCATTGTTTCTCCCAAACCTGCTGCACTTACCTTGAACATTTTTGAAAAAGTTTTTAAGAACTGGATTATTTCACGGTAGCTTTGAAAGAAAGTTACTAAACCACACGAATGACAATTTAAATAATGTAAAGCAGAGTTATTCTTTGCTACCAACCTTTTTTTAAGAAAAATAAACAGCTGCATTCCCTAGATTTTGCTTACCAATTCTGTGCTTCCTACTCACTGTCTTTTCATACCTTCAAGATGTCATCTATGTTTTCTTTTCATATTGCAGTTGTAAAATGGGCTCTAATATAAATGAGAATAAAACAATCAATAGTTATTCTTTCACATTTTGATTCTTCAAAATGTTTGAATATTATAAAGCAGAGTTAATAAATATATTCTTTTTAATTTAGTTTTCAAACATAGGCTCAGTAGTTTGTCAGTTTTTCTGTCACAAACACAGATGAACTGTGTGCACTTTGAATCCCGAAGGTTTTTTTGATAGATTCAGAAGTCCTATATGTGTTTCACCAAAAGAATCTTTATATTTTCATGCTGACTTAACTTAAATTTAAGGGGACTAACAGCTGGCTGGAAGTGTCAAGAGTGGAAAACTCCAGGTGTGATTTAAACAATCATCTTAACCATTTGATTCCCCCCCACCCCCGCTTTCCCTGCCTTTGTACTTGCTACACAAGCGTTTCAAGGACATGCTCAAATCCTCCCTGATAAAGTGCAACATCCCCACCGACACCTGGGAGTCCCTGGCCAAAGATCGCCCTAAGTAAAGGAAGAGCATCCGGGAGGGCACTGAGCACCTCGAGTCTCGTCGCCGAGAGCATGCAGAAATCAAGTGCAGGCAGCGGAAGGAGCGTGCAGAAAACCAGTCTTCCCACCCACCCTTTCCTTCAACAACTATCTGTCCCACCTGTGACAGAGACTGTAATTCCCATATTGGACTATTTAGTCACCTAAGAACTCACTTTTAGAGTGAAAGCAAGTCTTCCTCGATTTCGAGGGACTGCCTATGATGATGATGATGACTCGCTTAAAAACGGTTACATCGCTCACTTTTTCCAGTTTAGACAAAAGGTCATCGACCTGAAAGGTTTTCTCTCCACAGATGCTGAGTATTTTCAGCATGTTCTGTTTTTATCTGTATTCTAAGAATGTTTCATAGGGCTCAATTTTGGCCATCTTTGTGCGCTGTTTTTTTGGTATATGCAGCTTTTTTTTGGAGCAGACAATAATCTGCAAGTTTGGCCAAAGTTTCTGTGCCATTCTAAAGTTGGTTCATCTGATTTCTTTTAGTTCCCGATTTTTTTATATCACTGGGGGCGGAACCTGTCGGGTGTGCCACTTCTGGCAATTTAAGCGCATTTGGCCAAGTACAATTTTTTTCTAAAACGGCGTACTGCACCCTTGTGAAAAACCTTCCCTACACTTAACGAGTTGGATGAAGGAATTGAGTGTAATATCTCCAAGTTTGCAGATGACACTAAACTGGGTGGCGGTGTGAGCTGTGAGGGGGACGCTAAGAGGCTGCAGGGTGACTTGGACAGGTTAGGTGAGTGGGCAAATGCATGGCAGATGCAATATAATGTAGATAAATGTGAGGTTATCCATTTTGGGGACAAAAACACGAATGTAGAATATCTGAATGGCAGCAATTAGAAAAAGGGGAGGTGCAACGAGACCTGGGTGTCATGGTTCATCAGTCATTGAAGGTTGGCATGCAGGTACAACAGGCGGTGAAGAAGGCAAATGGTATGTTGGCCTTCATAGCTAGAGGATTTGAGTATAGGAGCAGGGAGGTCTTACTGCAGTTGTACAGGGCCTTGGTGAGGCCTCACCTGGAATATTGTGTTCAGTTTGTAATCTGAGGAAGGATGTTCTTGCTATTGAGGGAGCGCAGCGAAGGTTCACCAGACTAATTTACGGGATGGCTGGACTGTCATATGAGGAGAGACTGGATCAACTGGGCCTTTATTCACTGGAGTTTAGAAGGATGAGAGGGGATCTCATAGAAACGTATAAGATTCTGACGGGACTGGACAGGTTAGATGCGGGAAGAATGTTCCCGATGTTGGGGAAGTCCAGAACCAGGGGACATAGTCTTAGGATAAGGGGTAGGCCATTTAGGACTGAGATGAGGAGAAACTTCTTCACTCAGAGAGTTGTTAACCTGTGGAATTCCCTGCTGCAGAGAGTTGTTGATGCCAGTTCATTGGATATATTCAAGAGGGAGTTAGATATGGCCCTTACGGCTAAGGGGATCAAGGGGTATGGAGAGAAAGCAGGAAAGGGGTACTGAGGGAATGATCAGCCATGATCTTATTGAATGGCGGTGCAGGCTCGAAGGGCCGAATGGCCTACTCCTGCACCTATTTTCTATGTTTCTATGTTAAGGAAATCGGCGCAGAGAAGAGAAAATCGGTGGAGCTGAAGACAGGGCAGGTAGGTGGGGGGTGGGTCATTTTGGCCCGGGATAGGTGTGCACCGGCCCGCATTACCTCTTTGGCTGAGATTAAGTATCTCACCTGATCAAGGCACTGGAGGAGGGATGGTGTCCGTGCATTTATACTAAGTGAGCCAGAAGAGGAGGAGAGAAAAAAACGAAGGGCAGCGGGGGAGAAAGAAAGAGAAGTTTATGTGTTACAAATCCTGTGGCTTGCTCATGATAAGTCAGATAATACACGGGCAGGCCTCTGCGGGGTCCTTTCGGCCCAGGATAGGTGCAGGCCGCTGCGGGGTCCTTTCGGCCCAGGATAGGTGCAGGCCGCTGCGGGGTCCTTTCGGCTCGGGATAGGTGCAGGCCGGTGCGGGGTCCTTTCGGCCCAGGATAGGTGCAGGCCGCTGCGGGGTCCTTTCGGCCCAGGATAGGTGCAGGCCGCTGCGGGGTCCTTTCGGCCCAGGATAGGTGCAGGCCGCTGCGGGGTCCTTTCGGCCCAGGATAGGTGCAGGCCGCTGCGGGGTCCTTTCGGCCCAGGATAGGTGCAGGCCGCTGCGGGGTCCTTTCGGCCCAGGATAGGTGCAGGCCGCTGCGGGGTCCTTTCGGCTCGGGATGGCAACGGCTTCAGTTTCCAGCCCAGCTTCAGCCCTTCATCAGTTTCAGTTTCCAACCTCAGCCCTTCTGAGTGTCCCTCATTACCCTAGCAACATCAGTTTTTGGTGCAGACCTTAAGCTCCACCCACAAAGCTTAAGGCCAACCTGTGCCGCTCCAAATTCAAAGTTAATTCCGGCGAAACTTGGATTTTTCTTTTGGTGCATTTGGGCCACTAAAAAATCGGACGTACCTCTTCAACTGCGCCAAAAATCACGCATGTGGAAAATTGAGCTCATAGTCTTGAGCACATCTTGTAACCATCTTCATACTTTTTTGGAGGATGGGGGTATTTGCTGCACTGTTTTGAGATCTGCTTTTGCTGTTGGAGTTCATATATTTCACTGCCACTGCCAATGTTTCCGTAACACCCTCATTGTACAGTCCAAGCTGCTTTGTGGCACTGTGGGGCCTTGCAAACACATGAAACAAGCCAGCTGCTATTAGTTACAGGTCCTACATCCTGGGCAGCCTAAAAACAGTAGTACAGCGAAAATGGTAACTTTGGCGTAAACTACAGTTTACTCTGAAAAAACGAAAATCTAGCCCATGTCTTTCTTGGCATTGATAATGTTTTGTGCCAGAAATTTCAATGACCAACCTTTGTGGGGTTGTTTTTAGTACATTGTGGAGTTTTACTTGGAGCTGGTTTACTTGGTCACAGCCTTTGTCCCTTCTGACACGTCGAGTTCGGCCAGTTCCCCCGCAAGGCAGTCTGGATCTCCCTGGAGCTGATAGTTGAGCGCTTGTTGCAACGGGCCAGCTCAGAAACTTCGCCCATGACGCGCTCGAAAATATTACTCACAAAGGAGTTCATGGTGCTCATGGCGTTGGAAGGGCTGTCACTGTCGGGAGGAACCTGCTCCTTCACTTGGTGGACATAGATCGAGTGAGTAACTCTTATTCCTTGACCTTCTCCACTCATTGCCGCCCTTCGTTGTGACTTTATTCATGGCTTTCTTGGCGCCCTTCCTGGATGCTGCTTTCTTCACCTCAGGCATTATTGCATTCTCTATGAAAGGGAAACAATGTCGAGTGAGACCATGCTGCAAGGTCCAGGTTATCACATCAGCAATTGTTTAATTCCATCTATTCTTGTGTAATCATTATACTCCTTCGCCATCATCTGTTAAAACATATATATGCGCTAATGGTAACAAATATGTTCATATGGAATTCCTCTGTTTAATATTTTAATGATGACATGAACCCATTTAAAATAGCGTTAATTAAAATAGCAAACAAATCATCATCATCATAGGCAGTCCCTCGAATCGAGGATGACTTGCTTCCACGTCAAAAAGTTCACAGGTGTTTCAATGAAGGACCTAAAATTCCAGGTCACGAAATGCACTAATACTTATTTTGCTAATATCGCACAGAGCAGTAATAGTTTCTCGGGTTTCTGATGCAACACAAATAGATGCCTACTGCAGGTAACTCATTACTGTAAATATTTAAAATAAGCGCAACTATTTTTAATAAGAGCTACAGATTAATTGTAAGCGATTTAGGAATTGGCCACCCGTTATAATCGGATGGGGTGTATAATGTGTAGCCAATCCGCTACCTCCTGTTTTGCAACCCTGCTGAAGTTGAATTTTACCCCCTGAGGACAGGGGAAACCTTTTTTACACAGAGGGTTAAGAGGTAATGTACTATCGGAATTAATTACTGAAGCAGAGACCATGTCAATATTTAAAAATAGATTAGATAGGTGGTTGAATGAAAGGGATATAAAGCGAGATAACACCTTGCAGAGATCAAAATTCACCAGAACCCCCCCCCCCTGGGTTTGGCTCATTTGAAAGGAAATTTAATTTGGGACTATCTACCAAAAAGTTTGGAACTCTAAAGTGCTTATGGAAGAAACTACGAACTTTAATAGAGTTATGAACTTTTACAAGACAAATTCAAGCCTGTGGGCGGACCTAGGGAACAAAGGAAGTCCATTTGATTATTGGAACTGTCTGGGTGTGAGGACTGGGTTAACCTGTCTGGAAGAATGAGTATTTGAAAATCTTCCTCCACAAGAGACATTACCATCACAGTATCACCCAGAGATAGCTCCCCATCAACATGATCTGGACAAACCATTTTCAGCGTATACATCACAAAGAGGCCCAATCCAGCCTGTATGCGAAAGACTAAGCACAAAAAGACATTGCAATTACCAAACTAATATTTCCATCAGGAAACAGTTTTTTCGAAGATCAACCCACCCAAGACATATCAACTTTAACGAGCCCGACAAAATATTACAAAGAAGAACCAAGCCCGCCAAAATTATACAAAGGATTGTGAACAGATTGGGCGGCAAGATTAGAACACTGAAATCGTATAACTGCCCCTGTTTTCAACAGAGGTTAGTGGGGGAGAGAGGTGGTCGCTACTACCTCATCAAGATAAGGAGAGAAACTAACGTGACAGTTGTGAAACCAACTTCTCCAGCCTCGAAGTCTTGAAGTCCTGAAGGAAGGAAGAACATCACCATCTACCATTAACTATCAAAAGGATTGGTAAGCATAAGTCCCTGTCCTGGAGTCTAACCTAGCTCGAATTAGGTATTGGGAGGTGGGAGGTATAATTTTACTGCAATCCCCTTTGAATGTGCAGTGTATGGTACTTTATTAGAGTGATTATAAGTTTGACCTTGTACCTTTCCTTGTATTGTTATTTGTAAGTTTGGCCTTGTATTTTCTTACTAGAGTAGTAGGCCTGTATTACTTTGACTGTAATAAAACCAAAGTTCTTTGCATCAAACCAATGTCCTCTGCACTTTTGTTACACCCCCCAAATAAATCCAGAGTACAGAACCCAAGGGAGGGGGTGCGATTCGAAACCACTCAAGTTGGTCAGAAGGGAAACTAACTCCCTCATAGAAATCACAACACACCACAAACACCACCCGCCCTTACAAAATGGCAACTGTGGCAGGACCCTGGTACATGGGGTGTGATGTAGAGAGTGCTGGTTTGGGGCAAAGAACCAAAATGGAAGAGAGGATTTCCTCCTATGTTTATAAGACAGTGAATGTAACTAAGGAATGGGTGCTTAGTCTATTGCGCGCTGAGTGTCCGGCTGACGCTGCAGCCCAGTGGACAGCAAGTAAAGATCACAAAGAAGCAGTAGAGAAAGCAATTTGGTTGGTCTGTCTACAGCGACAGGTCCAACTGCTAGACAGAATGAATGAAACATTGCAGGCAGAGTTATGGGAATGCGCAGAGAACTATTAGGAAAGGGTTATGTCAGAAGAAAGATGATCAGGAGAACTCCGTAAGCTAAAACAGGAAAGGACCCAAATAATGGAAAGATTTAAAAACAGTCAGGGCTATTTTCAATGTCAGGTTACCGAGGCCAAAAGCAATGAAAAGTCACTGAGGGAGGAAAGCACTCGCCTCACCCTACAAGTAAAAGAGCTCCAGGAAAGATTAAAAGATGTGCAAGCAGCATATAAAGTAGCTAGCACTAATGGGTTTGAATCGGGAGACCACGGTCCCTGCCAGCAACAAATTAATAGTTTAAACCTTGCTCTGCGCAAGGCAAAAGGCATGGTATGCCTAATAAGCCTGGGTACTGCCCAGGTAAACCTGGAAGAGAAGGAAGAAACTACCTGGCCACTACCTGCAGCACCGGTGACTACACCGGTTCAGCAGCAGGAGGGGCAAATCAGTTGCGGGCGGACAGGGATAGTGAACCACCACCACCTGTAGCACCGAGTTTCAGTTCGGCTTGGCCGCAGGGGAGAGAGGGAGGTGAGCTAGAACAGGGAGAGCCAGAACCAGGGCCAATGTGCCCGGTCCGGCAACAGAAGTTTGGCCTGCCATCCTTGCCGGGGGTCCAGGGCCCCGGGAAAGTCAGTTTGTGGTCCTCCACACTCCCCACCAGCTTAGGGCTATGATAAGCCACCTGGGAAAGCTCACTCCAAAGGGAGACCCCTCGGTTCACTTTGTGGAAGTGGAACAGGCAGGGGATATTAATGGGTGCGATGATGCAGAAATGGCAAAGATGCTTCTCCTATCCCTATAGAGAGGCACTGGTACAGTTTGCTATAGTGAGAGCAAAAGAGGACAGAAAACACTTGCTGCCATCCAGAAAGACATTTTAGAAGCTATGGGCTGAAATGACAGGAGTCCCTTCTCGAGAGTAGAGAAAACGGTGCAGCTCACAGGAGAAACCCCACAGGCTTTCGCAGACCGACTGTGGCCGGTGTACAAAAGCGCCTGTATTGGGGACATAGACAGAGATCACTTAAACCTGGGTAAATTAGCACACTGGCTCCGAAGCCTAGTAGCTACCAGGTTACCCCGAATAAGAACTAAGGCTGAGGCCTGGTTCGACCCCAGAGATCCCCAAGCCACAGAACAGGGAGTGCTTGGGCAACTGACCCTAGCTTACAGAAATGGCAGAGGGACAGAAGAGCACCCACAAAAGGGAAGGGTTCACGAAATCCGACCTAACCAAGACAAGAGGGAATGGCGCCATGAGGGGGGCAACCCCTCCGATACAAAACGTACCTGCTTTGGGTGTGCAAAGAGTGGGCACTGGAGAAGGGATTGTAAAAATCTTTGGAAGAATAGCGCAGGAAAGAATTCTCCAGCCCCTGCCCAAAAGACCGAGACAGATAAGCCAGTCCCTCCCCACTCATTTGAGACCTTTTTAACTGCGCTCCGAGCCATGTTAGATGGCCCTGGGAGGGTAGCCACCACCACCGGTACCGAGACCCCACCTGCCCCCTCCCAACCAAAACCGTGACGAGGACAGGCGCGGCCTGTCCACCTGTGTGCCCTCGAGTACGATGCGTGGGGGAGACTGACCGTACAGATGGAACTGGAAAAGGTGAAAGGGCCTTACCTGCTGGACACCGGTGCCTCAAGCATCCTTGTCTATGCAGCTAACCCCGCCGCCGCACCTCTGTCTAACGGGGTCCCCTACAGCTTGGTGGGTTTCACAGGCACTGAACAGACCGGCTCATTCTCGGTTCCGCTCTCCATTCGTTTAGGTACACGCCACACTAAATGGACTTGTGTCCTGATGAAGTGGGAGCAGGAAGGGAGAGGGATCCTGGGGGCTGACTTCATCCTGAGCCACGGGATCCTAGTGGATTTAAGAAACCACTGTCTTTGAGGGTCAGTCTGTACGGGACAGGAGAGTGAGGTGATGGTTATCCCGGGAAAAGAGGGAAAAGGGATGGTGTGCACCATGAAACCAAAGGAGGGTTACGACCTTGAATCACTGGTCAGTAACACCCCTATAGAATACCAAGAGTATGTGAGGAAAAACCTTGCAGCTTTTGCCACTCACAAACACAACTGTGGGAGAATAAATGGGGTCGATGTTAGTATAGATGGGGACCCCATGACCCAACCACAGAAACAGTACAACTTCCCTAGGGAGGCGGAGGCAGACATGGAAACAGCCTTGGGTTCGCTGGTTAAACAGGGGGTATTGAGACCAATAGCTGCCCATGTGAACTCTCCATTGTGGCCGGTTAAGAAACCAGACAACTCCTGGAGAGCCACGGTAGACTATCGAGTACTCAACCTAAACATCCCCGCCTGTGCACCCACTGTTGTTGCTGTCGCCGACCTCATTGGAAGTATCCCAGCCTCCGCGACCACCTTCACGGTGCTGGATATTTCCAACGGGTTCTGGTCCATACCTTTAAGAAGGGAAGGTCAGTACAAGTTTGCTTCTACCTTTAAAGGACAGCAATACACTTGGAACTGTCTCCCTCAGGGCTTCCACAACAGCCCCAGTATTTTCCATCAGTGTATGGCCAACTGTTTAAAGAGTTTCACCAGACCCCAGCAACTAGTACAGTATATAGATGGCCTGCTCCTGTTCACTGATAAGGGGGAGGAGCATGGCCCACTGCTGGCTGAGCTGCTGGAGCTGCTGAAAGAAGAAGGATTTAAAGTAAACCCCAAGAAGGCACAGATCAGCCTGAAGGAAGTAAAATTCCTGGGACTGGCTGTGCGCGCTGGGGAGAGAGCCATAGACAAAGCTAGAAGGGAAGCAGTGCAGACGTTACCTGCCCCCAACATAGTAACAGGAGTAAGATCTTTTCTAGGACTAACCGGGTACTGCAGAGATTTCATTGAGGATTATGCAGCCACAGCAGCCCCTCTGCTCTGACTCCTACACAAGGGAGTGAAGTGGGAATGGGACAAAGGTTGCGAGGCAGCATTTATCCAATTCAAGAAAGACCTGCAGACCGCGTCAGCTCTCGGGGCCATAGATGGGGGTAAAGAGTTTTTCCTGGAGGTAGCAGCCAGTGGGGACAGCCTGAGTGCAGTACTGCTCCAAGAGTGGCACGGCCAGCTGAGACCAGTGGTCTACTCCTCCAGGATAGCCACAGATATGGAGAAGGGATACTCCAACTGTGAGTGGCACCTCCTAGCCACTCACTGGGCTGTGAAAAGATCACTGATCTTCACAGGGGGGTCCCCTATCACACTCCTTACCCACCACATACCCACCCAAATGCTCCTGGACAGGAGAATCAAGGACGGGACAGTGAGCAGTGCCCGCATTACTCGCTGGACCCTGCTCCTCTCTCAAATGGACCTATGGGTAAAGGGTCTCTGCGAGCCAAGACTCACAGCCAACATGATTTATCCAGGGACAGCCCACCGGTGTTCCATAGAAGGGGTATGGGAAATTAACATAGGCTTTCGGGCTGGGTTACACCCCACAGGCCGAGAGATCTATGTGGACGGTTCAAGCACGATATCTGCGGGTGAACGACTCACAGGCTGCGGAGTTTATGACCCCGAGGCAGGCATTGCCCTGGCGATTAAACTCCCCGGTGCTATGAGCGCCCAGCTCGCTGAACTGTCTGCGGTGGTGTATGTAGTCACACACCCCGAAGAATTCCCTACCCATACACAATTTGCTCTTCAGTATGTTCACATGCAATTCGTGTACGGAGTACCTGGCTATCTGTTCCTGCCGCGGATACACATCCACAGACGGGAGACTCCTGGCAATTACGCCCCTACTGGAAAAGATCATGAAAGCCATAGGGGAGGAAGGGAATATCTATATACATAAGGTGAAGGCACATTCCCCCACAGAACCCTATAGCGAGGGAAACCAGCAGGCTGACATGTTAGCCAAGCAGGGGCCCCGCACGGGCAAGCTCTGGGATCTGTATAACTCAGGACCCATAGCAGCAGTCAGGAGCAGGATGGGGACGGCAGGGAAGGCAGGGATAGCTTTGTCCCTGTCCTCAAAACTGTCCAGAACATGCTAGCGAAAGGGGAAAGGGTAGACGGCCCGTACGGCACCGCAGCAATTGCCATTAAAGAAGGCATGCTGTTCAGGGGGGAGCAATGGGTAGTACCGCAACAACACCGGAGAGAATTCCTCCAGCTGGCCGAAGAGGGTCCAGGAGCAGGACACCCTGGACCTGAGACCACTTGGCAACGAGTGGAACAGGCAGGGTGGTGGCCAGGACTCAGGGAAGATGTCTGCGAGTTCTGTGCTAGCTGTCTGGTGTGCACAGCCAACAACCCTGACCCCCAGAAAAGAAAGGTGTCTATGGGACATATCAGGAGAGTAGAGGGACCCTGGCAGTCAATCCAGATCGATTACATCAGGCTCCTACCCACTGTCCAGGGAGGTTACAAGTACTGCCTAGTCTTGGTGGATGTATTCACTAAATGGGTGGAAGCCTTCCCATGCCGAACAAACACTGCCCTGGGAACAGCTAGGATCCTGGTCAGAGAAGTGTTCTCTTGGTGGGGACTACCACAATACGTGGAGTCTGATCAAGCGAGTCACTTCACCAGGCAGGTGATGCAGGAGACTCTTAAGGTACTCGGCATCAAAGGGAAATGACATGTCGCTCACAACCCGCAGTCATCCGGGCCTGTGGAGCGTTTAAACCGCACTATCAAAGAAAGGCTGCACAAAGAGACAGGGGACTCACCCAAAGGGTGGGTAGAGGTCCTACCACTGGTCCTCATGGGGATCCGGGCCAGCCAGTCAAAGAGCACGGGATACTCCCCGTACGAGCTCATGACCGGCAGAGCCATGCGAACCCCCACCCATGTGTTAGCCCCAGTACTCACGGAAGGTCAGTTTAGGGAAGCGAACCGGGATAGCTTTGTCAGGACTCTGTTTGAGCACCTTAAACAGATTCACTGGCAGGCTGCTAAAAACTTGGGAAAACAGCATCGGAGCAACCAACTGCTGCTAGAACCCCGCAAGCACCACGAGTGGGAGATAGGGGACCAGGTTATGGTGAGAAACTACGCTAGAGTAGGGGTCTTTGAGGCACTGTACATGCGACCGTACCACATTGTCGACAAGGCAAGCCCCATGGTCTATGCCATAAAATTGCCCCGCCGAACAGAGTGGTTCCACATAAATCAGTGCAAACATTTCAACCCAGGAGTAGCAGCTAAACGTAAGGGACAGCCAAAAACTGTAAACCGTGCTAAAGACAGGAGCCCCCAGCCAACAGCCCCCGACTGTGGAAATCCCACAGGGACGTGGCAGACCCACAGACTGCACCTAGAGGGGCAGTGGACTGTGTTACTGGGGGAGCTGTCCCCCCAATCATTTGGGACCCGGACACACCCCCAGCAGCCGGAACCTTAAGAAGGACTCCCCGCACACCACGGCCAAAAACACCGTGGTCAACAGCGCTCAAATTTGAATGGTTCCGCCCCGGGAAAGGGACCAGCCACCTAGCGGGAGTCCCCAGCCCGTAGCCCTCGACCAGGCAGCCCCCCGAAAGGAGCGGTGTGCTGCAGCACCGGAGGGGGCGTTCCCCCAATAGTGGGGGACTCAAACCTACGTCCGGTCAGGGTACTTAGGATTAGACGGTGCAGACCGACTATCACCTACCTCGCTGGACACCCAGCGAAAAAAGAAGAAAAGGAGAAGGCAGGAATTAACCTGGCCACCCGGAGACGGGTGGCAGATGTATATATATAGCGATGTGAATTTAAGGATGTTTAGCAATATGAATTTAAGTATGTTTAGTGAATAAGTTTAGAATAGTGTAAGATTTATCTGTGTAATGATAAGTATATATGTAATAGTTAACTGGGGTAAGGGAAAGAATCTACCTGTGCAGCTGTTAAAAGAAGCAAAGGCCGGGTAACACCCAGGATTAAGAAGAATTTACCGGTATAGAAACATAGGGCCCAAGTTTCGGGCCACGCCTAAAACGGACGCCCGTTTTTCGCGCCAGAAAGTGCGCCTAAAAAAAACTTACCTATTCTCCGGCTCCCTGCAGGTCCTCTGGAGTCGAGCGCGGCGCAGCACGAGCTGTTGGGGGCGGAGCCAAGTCCGTGCGCTGAAAACAGTGCCGGGACCTCTGCACATGCGCGCTACAGTGGGCGCGCATGTGCAGTAGCTCCAGGCGCCCAAAACTGGGAGGGGCCCAAAGCACGCAGCCCCTAGCCCTGGCCGAATGGCCTCACTGGGGCTGCGTGAATAAGGCTCCTCCCACCCGCCCGGACCCGACCCGACCCCCGCTCTCCTCACCACCCCCCCCCCCGGACCTCCGCGACTCTCTTCCCCCCCCCCTGACCTCCGCGACTCCCCCCCACCGGACCTCCGCAACCCCACCCGAGACCCGGCGCCACCTGCCTGTAAATCCAGCCCGAGGTCTTGGGCCCGACCATTCAGCCTCCTTCTCTCCCTTTCTCCCCCCCTCCTTCCTTCCCCCTCCTCTCTTCTTCCCTCCCCCCCTCACCTTCCCTCCTTCCTTCCTCTCTCCCTCCTCCCTCCCTCTCTCCTTCCCTCCCTCCCTCCCTCCTCCCCTCCTCCCTCCCTCTCTCCTTCCCTCCCTCCCTCCCTCCTTCCCTCCTCTCCTCCCTCCCTCCCTCCTCCGCTCCTCCCTCCCTCCTTCCACCTCCCTCCTCCCCTCCTCCCTCCCTCCTCTCTCCTTCCCTCCTTCACTCCCTCCCTCCTCTCTCCCTTCTCCCCCTCTCCCCCCCCTTCTCCCCCTCTCCCCCCTCTCCTCCTCCTCCCTTCTCCTCACCCCTCCTCTCCCCCTCCCACCCCCCCCACCCCCTCCTCCTCCCCACCCCCTCCTCCCCCACCTCCCCACCCCGTCCTCCCCACCCCACCACCACCCTCCTCCCCCACCCCACCCCCCTCTACCTCCACCCCACCCCCTCTACCTTCCTCCCCCTCCCCCCCACCCCCTTCTCCCCCTCCCTTCTCCCCCTCCCTCCTTCTCCCCCTCCCTTCCCCCCCTCCCCCTCCCCTTCTCCCCCTCCCCTCGCTGTCAGAAACACAGACAGACAGACAGAGAGATAGAGACACTGACAGAGACATACTGGGGGGCTGTCCCAGCATGCTGTTGGAGGGCTCCCGGTGCTGCAGTCGGTAAGTAGAAAATGTTTTATTTTGTGATTTAAAATTTTTTTTTTTAATTAATTTTTTTTGATTGATTTATTGGTTGATTTATTGATGTATTTATCATTTATTATTGATGATGGCTCTTTATTTGTAAAACTGAAGTGTTTAATGTTTGTAAACTTCCCTTTAAACACCCCCCCCCCACCATTCCCTACGCCTGATTTGTAACCTGCGCCTGATTTTCTAAAGTGTAGACAAGGTTTTTTTGAACGTACAAAAATCTTCACTTACTCCATTCTAAGTTAGTTTGGAGTAAGTTTTCACTGCCTAAACTTTGAAATCAGGCGTAAGTGGCCAGACACGCCCCCTTTTGAAAAAAACATTCTGTTCCAAAGTAAAACTGTTCTAACTGACTTGAACTGGAGCAAACTAATTGCCGAGAATTCAAATTTCTAAGATATTCCGTTCTAAACCAGTTGCTCCAAAAAAACAGGAGCAACTCAGGCCGAAACGTGGCCCCATAGAAACATAGAAAATAGGTGCAGGAGTAGGCCATTTGACCCTTCGAACCTGCCCCACCATTCAATATGATCATGGCTGACCAGTGGACACTGGAGGGACTGGAGTGCATTATCATAACTGGGAACAAAATTTTAATTTGATTTAGTAAGTTTCATTTAAAACTTGTTAATTTACAGTCTTTATTGGTTGTGCCCCTAACATGCTTGACTTTTAATTGGCAGTTGCCAGTACAGGTACTTACTTAAAAGAGGCAGCACAACGGTCAAAATTTACTTGACCATGGTCCTTTTCAGGAAACTGGCTGGTGACGAGTATTCAAATGACGTCAACAGAACCGCTTTCTCTAATTGGTCGGGAACTTCGCTGGGCGGGTTTAAAAAACCCAATCAGGGAACACCACTTCAAAGGGCGGTTTGGAGCCAGCAGTGGGATTGGGATCAGGATCGGCCAAGGTAGGGAAAACCGTGCTACAATCTCTTCCTCGGCAATAGATGGACGAAAGTACAGGATGCAAAAAAAAAGTTTGTGCGTTAGCTAAGTGGGACACTGGGCTGTCTATGGGCTGGGGGACTGAGAGACGGGGCTGCGTTTCTCTCTCCACAGATGCTGCCTGACCCGCTGAGATTTCAGCATTAAGGAAGCACCGGTAAGATAACAAGCAGAACGACTGTGAGATAAAGTTAAAAGCAATCTGTCCACAAGGAACTGAATAAGACAGCCAGTCAATTAAAAACTATGAGCCCAACTTGGAACTCAGTCACCTTTGTCAAGCCAGAGAACTTTCTTAGGGCTAGACAATCTGTTTCATGTGCCCCTACAGGAAAGAGGAAAGCATGAGAAGGATCCTGTTCCTGCTCACCTTGTTAAGGGTGAGCAGCAGCGACCGAGGAGACGTGGAAGAATTCCTCATTTATGGGTGTTCAGATGGGAGAACACCGATTGTAACCGCCGGGGGTGGCCCCCGAGTCGTGGAAGAATTCACTGTTTACGCCCCTGAGGGAAGATGGCCAGGGTGGCTGGGATCTAATTCTACCCGCTACTCCGGTCAGGAAGGTTTTACCTACGGGGAGGCCTCACTTCCATGCCCCCGGATGCGGATCATCGCTGCCCGAGTCAGTGTTGCAGAGGGAAAGCGTGTGTGTTTGACTTGCAAAGGGAACATTCCCCTGGGAAGATGGTGGTGGCTCAGAAAACTCAGCAAGGATGCATGGGACCAGGAATCGGACTTGGAAAGACTCGGTAATGATACGTACTGCACCATCACGGGAACACGGGGAGGAGTAAAAGTGTGTTGGGACAAATGGTGGGAATCCGAACAAGGAATTTACGTTTGCATCTGGAGATCAGAGAGTATTTGCCCCGCAGGCATATCGATCGCCTTCGCCAGGCAATGGCAAGATGAAGGGGAAGGGATGGGGTGGGATTCTAGCCTACACGGGTGCGCGGTCCCACACACCCCACTCCCGATTAACGCCACCGAACTAAGAGCACACATTAAGAAACCCCTGCCCACAACCCCGCCAATACGCACAGTAACAGAAAGGTGTCCTACCAGCACCAAGGGATCTGGGAATGGATTAGTATTGGTACCGACCGAAAAGGTGTTATACCAGGGGATACATTATGCAGTAGCTTCAATAATATTAAACCTTACCGAGGTACACCTGCCTGCATGGTGTCCGAAGGAAACAGAGCTGCTAGACCAGGCCCTACTTAGAGACAAGTTCAAGAAATTTTATGAGTTAGACTTTGGAAATATAGACAAAGCAGACCTATACATCCTAAACGCTAGGGACACCATGGGCTCAGGGAGACCTAGAAGGGGAATCATAAACGATGTTTTCACTACCTACAATACAGCATCCTCTGTAATAAATAGTCTAGATGACATAGAGCTGCAAACACAGATAAACAGTTTAAAGACCCAATTGAGAAAAATCCTGAAACAGGAGAATACCGTAGTAGGCTCAGAACTACCCGAGGACCAGGATGACTGTCCATTTAAAAGAAATAATGGCTGAGCTGGAAAAACATGCACAGACAGTGAATGCACTCATATGGGAGGATAGAAACGCTTCTGACCAGGCTACACAGAACGAGGTGTGCGTATTGTATAGGGCATAGTTGTTGGGCAAGGGCCGCAACAACCTGGAGGATTTAAAACAAGGTGTAGTCCCCTCTCAGATCAGGAACAAGCACCTCGCAGCCCTCCACCCATACAGCAATTCACTAAGCCCGTGCCAGCTCCGCCTAGCCTCTGAAGCCTACCCTGTCCCAGTAGACTGTGGGACATCTAACCACACCATTCTGGGAATTGTATTAAGGATGCCGGTCATGGGTGGGACAGCCCGACCCGCACCGATATACCGGGTAGAGAACATTGGAGTTATTCAGGGAGGTGCACACATTCGTTTCACAGCCGTCCCACCCTATGTCATAAAGTGGGAACACGCTGTAATGGGTACTGACCTCTCCAGGTGCCGGAGCCAGGGTACACACGTAATACTGTGTCCCCAGTACTTAAGTGCCCATTCAAAGTCACAGTGTGGGTTTAAAGCTGCTGGTGCAGAGCCTATTAACTGCACCATGGAAGTAATGACACAAGACCATGTCCCTCCACAGGTAACATACATAGGGGGTGGGACATATTGTGTCACCACCAGTGCACCCCACTACCAACATGGACACTTCTGGTGTCTGGTAAGTGACAGCAGTTTTTGCTTCAAACCTGAGGCATCAGTTCAAGTGGCCCAGGAACGGATTGTCCCCATTCCTGAACCCTCCACAGTCCACCTCACTGTGAAGGAAAACATTACAAACCTGCAGGATTATGTTGCACAATTCCCCCTCTACCTGAACATCTCACCGCTCTGCTAAAAGCTGTAATCATCTCACAAAAACACTTCTATACTCTAGAACAGGAAACCATTGAAATAGGGAAAAAGATTCTTGAGATCACCATTCCGCCTTGGTGGGACCTTTTCAGAAATATAGAGGTCCCAGTCTGGATCCGAATCGCTTCCCACACTTTAGTTATTTGTCAACTCGCAATTATACTTTACTTATGGTGTCTCACTTGCCGAGTGAAATGCAGAGACCGTCAGGCCAGGCACCAAAGGGTGCTGTACGCTCCTTGGCTGAACTTGGGAATCACGCAGGGAGGGGTGACTGCATACTACCATGTTTCATTTGTGTTTGATTTTACCTGCTGTAAACCGCAACATCGCAAGTGTTGTAAGAGTGTTACTTAAATGTTTTGACTATGTACCTTTATTTTACTGAACTTAAAACGTGTTTGACTGTGGACCTTTTATGCGATTTGAGAATGTGTTACCATGTGTTTTTATTTTACTTTACTTGAACTTGTGTAAGACTGTGTACCGTTATTTTACTGTGGAAACTGAGTAAAAGAGGGACATCATACCCCCTCTATGCTATAACCGAATTGTAACGACTGTATTCGCCTGTATATTGCATTGCTATTTCAACGGGGGACGCAGGGTAGTGTTTAGCTAGTATAAATGCAGGGAAGGTTGACTCTTGGGAGCAGGAATTTTGCTTACCTTGATTGACACTCAAGGAGTGTAGTGTCAACAGCGGGGACTGCAGAGAGCAAAATTCACCAGAACCCCCCCTGTGTTTGGGCTCATTCGAAAGGAAATTTAATTTGGGACTATCTACCGAAAAGTTTGCAATTCTAAAGTGCTCATGGAAGAAACTACGAACTTTAATAGAGTTATGAACCTTTACAAGACAAATTCAAGCCTGTGGGTGGACCTAGGGAACAAAGGAAGCCCATTTGATTATTGGAACTGTCTGGGTGTGAGGACTGGGTTAACCTGTCTGGAAGAATGAGTATTTGGAAATCTTCCTCCACAAGAGACATTACCATCACAGTATCACCCAGAGATAACTCCCCATCAACATGGGTCTGGACAAACCATTTTCAGCATATACATCACAAAGAGGCCCAATCCAGCCTGTATGCGAAATACTAAGCACAAAAGGACATTGCAATTACTAAACTAATATTTCCATCAGGAAACAGTTTTTCAAAGATCAACCCACCCAAGACATATCAACTTTAATGAGCCTGACAAAATATTACAAAGAAGGACCAAGCCTGCCAAAATTATACAAAGGATTGTGAACAGATTGGGCGGCAAAATTAGAACACTGAAATCGTATAACTGCCCCTGTTTTCAACAGAGGTTAGTGGGGGAGAGAGGTGGTTGCTACTACCTCATCAAGACAAGGAGTCTTGCCGAAACTTGCTGGTCTTCCAGAGCAAGAAGATGTCCACGTCTGCATGTTGCAGACTGGCGCAATCCAAGATCCAGGATTATGTGCTGAGGGACGCACTTAAAATTGGTGCATTCGCAGCAAAGGCACGGTGGGGAAAGGCCACAGTTTAAAGCCCTTCTGCCACGGTAAACCCGGGGGCAGGAATCAGAACAAAACTCCCCTCGGGCTGTACTTGTAACTTATTTTTTGTGTACATGGAGCACCATGATCTGTAAACACCTATGTAGTGCCATGTACAATGCAAGGTCTGTTTCGTAATGCACGTTGAAAAGAAAAATGTAAATGTACTGTCACCCATTCTGTGTACTGTATAGTGACACATGTAATGTAATTTGTTGAATGTACTACAATGTATCCCGTATTGTACCGAATTGTACTTGAACTGAAAAGCAAGGAAATGTATCGAACGGAACTGCCGTCAGCACCCAAATGTAGTGTATGGGATTGCTGACCGCAGCTAAATGTATTAAACTGCTTTTGAATGTACTGTACAAATTTTTATATGAATAAAGTATATTTTGAAATAATTAAAAAAAAGGAGAGAAACCAAAGGGACAGTTGTAAAACTAACTTCTCCAGCCTCGAAGTCCTGAAGTCCTGAAGGAAGGAAGAACATCACCATCTACCATTAACTATCAAAGGATTGGTAAGCATAAGTCCCTGCCACCCTGGAGTCTAACCTAGCTCGAATTAGGTATTGGGAGGTGGGAGGTATAATTTTACTGCAACCCCCTTTGAATGTGTAGTGCATGGTACTTTATTCGAGTGATTTTAAGTTTGACCTTGTACCTTTCGTTGTACTGTTCTTTGTTAGAGTGATTATTAGTTTGACCTTGTATTTCCTTACTAGAGTAGTAGGCGTGTATTATTTTGACTGTAATAAAACCAAAGTTCTTTGCATCAAACCAGTGTCCTCTGTACTTTTGTCACACCCCCCCCCCCAAATAAATCCAGAGTACAGAACCCAAGGGAGGGGGAGCGATTCGAACCGCTCAAGTTGGTCAGAAGGTAAACTGACTCCCTCATAGAGACCACAACACACCACAAACACCACCCCCCCTTACATATGGAATTAGGACTGAATCTTCAAAGGAGATTCAACACCAAGACAGAATGGTTGGCCTATTCCCATATTGTAATTTCCATGTAATTCTATTTAAAAGATGACTGGAATTGAAAGTTTATATTGGCTGAAATCAATACTACTCTGTAAAATCAAAGAGGGTAAAATTGGTCCCCATTGCACCCGATCTCTGTAATCTCCTCCAGTCCTACAACCCTTCAAATTCTCTGCGCTCCTTCAATTCTGGCCTGTTGCTCATCCCTGATTATATTCGCACCACCATTGGTGGTTGTGCCTTTAGCTACCAGGGCCCTAAGCTCTGGAATTCCCTCCCTAAATTTCTCCGCCTCCCAACCTCTCGCTCCTTTAAGACGCTCCTTAAAACCTACTTCTTTGACCAATCTGCCCTAATATCTCCTTAAGTGGCTCGGTGTCAAATGTTTGATAACCCTTCTGTGAGCACCTTGGGATGTTTTGCTATGTTAAAGGCACTATATAAATAAAATTGTTGTTGTTCTTGTTGATTTCTAAGCAAACCATCGGAGTTGGGGGACCAAATGACTGGGTGCAATCTTCCCCAGCTGATCCCCATGGATGTGCGCTGGCTGCCAAATTGACAGCTTGCAACTTGCCTATCAGGGGCCTGATGTTTATTTGAGGACTCCAATGCCAAATTTGGCAGAAACTAAGCGAAGCATGTACCATGCATGCTTGATGACTATAACGATCTGAAGTAAATTATGTTTGCACACTCTCCAGCACTCTGAGTTAATAACATAAAACATCCCATAATAGCAGTCACATTAGAGTTACCAAACGAATGGCTGGTATGAGGAAGTGGAGAAATTCACACTGGTGCAGTAGGGTCTTTCAGGGTTGTAGCTCTGGAACATTGGTGGTCAGTATAAAGAAAGCTTTAATTTGGTCCTAATAAGACCATAAGACAATATGGAATAAGTAACAGGACATTTGGCCCATTAAGCCTGGTCCTTTCATCTAGCATGTGCAAACTTCCCCCACATATTTAATCTCGTAAGAGATAATTTTACAGGAGTGTTTCTGGATTCTAAAATGTAACCAGACAAAACTGCAGAACATCCTCCTCTCAATTCTATCGTTCGAGGTAAAGGCGCTGATATTCTTTACGTCTTCAGCTGTAACTCTGGTGGAAACCCACCACTATCCCCCGCACCCCTCCCCCCCCCCCAAGGAATGCCGCGACCCGGCGTAATCTGATTAATCCCAGTCACCACCATTGTGTGTGGGGGGGGAGGGGGAGGAAGGGGCGGGGGTGCTCCTCCGGGGTTGCCACCGGAGACCGGAAGAACCTCGGCACAATTTCAGGGCCAAATGAATTCCATTCTCACATATCCCGCCACTTGATTTATGCACAAAGCTGCATTTACCACATGGCATCACATTCAGTGTGTGGGTCTGTGCTGCAGGATCTCTTCCTCTTTGAAGTGAAAATGCCACTTTACAACGGTGGGAGCATTTAAGAAACAAAAGGGAGTAAGAGATGAAACACACATTCTAAAAATAACTTTTGGAACCAATTGTGTAGCAAAGTCCCATTCCAAGTAGGACTCCTGAAATATCGGAGGAGTAACTGGGACAGAAGTAGAAGGGTCAGCTCCTGGTGGGCTGCCATTAGTCCTGTCAATTCACTGCGACAAATTCAGATGTGGATCACTCCAGCATTTTGTACCTGGAATGTTACAAATAAATGAAGGCTCCTTTGTTTATTCTGAATTCTCTAAACCTGCGTGTTTATATTTGACAAACAGAAACCAATTCACTCGGTTTTTCTTGCCAATTTGCCAACTTTTGTCCGTTTAGATGAAACATTAGTGGTTCCACGCTCAGTCATGGTTGATGTTGAGGGGGAAATGAGAAATACTCTGTACTGACACCCTTCACCTTAATTAGTGCAAAACTCATTTAAAAATACAAATTTCTACATGAGGCAAACATGATTCTAAATGAAGAGCAGATAGACTGTCTGTAGGTGGTTATTACAAAGCAGACCTTTGCCATGCATCTGAATGATTCTGAATAATAAATCAGATTGGTATCTGAGAATAAAGGTCAAAGAAATTGGCTATTGCAAGTTGTGAGAGTTAGATACAGATTCCTAATTACTGTTCAAAAAATTGTTGATACTTTCACATTTGCAAAACTGCTATAATAATTAGCATGGATTTCAACGGTTTCTAATGATACTGTCAGAAATCCAAACGTCCTCAGATTCTTCTGTCAACTCTTCAAGACTTTGAACATTAATTAGGAAGCTATCTTTAACCCCCTAATCCTAGATATCATGTATCTTTAAATAGTTTTGAGAATGGAATAATGTTAATACCACTTTATAGCAATCGTTATTTGATACTTTTTTTCTCCCCCCTAAATATTTCTATGGAATTCCACATAAAAGATGACGAGTATTGAAAGGTTATATTGGATGAAATCAGTGCTAGACTGTAAAATCAAAGGTGGAGAAATTGGTCCCCGTCACACCCGATTTCTGGGCGAAAAATAGGAGTTGGCGGAACCAATATCTGGGCGCAATCTCCAATGCCCGTCCCCCTGGGATATGTGCCAACTGGCTAATTGATAGCCAGCAACTTCTACTGCACCAGGGCGCTTGCCAAAAACAGGCATTAGGTACCTTGAATGTCTTAATAAGGGGCCACATGTCTGTTTTAGGAGCCCGATGCCAAATAAAGATGTATTTTATTCTCCTTTGTAACATTCACTCTTAAGTTATAGAGATCTGTTACACAATGCAACATGAAACAGTGTCAAATGTCAAATTTGGAAGGTAGCTAAAGTCTTTCAGTAGTCAAAGATCCCCTTAGTATGCAATCCCTGAGGTCCTATTCTGTCTATCTTTTAAAAAAGATGTCAGATAAAAAGTAAGTCATATCTTTAGTTTGTTCATCCTTTATTTGAAATCTGACGTGCTTGCTTATACCAACATTCTGCTGACAAATGAACCTGCCGTAAAAGTTCCCATTGGGCCGCTGTATTAAGGTCAGTGCCCGGATTCCTTAAACGACTTCACTTTCACCTTCTTCTGCAATCTCCCGTGTGTCGTTTACCTAATGTCTCCCGCAGATTCTTTACACACTGGAGGTGCATGGACATAAACCTTGCCAACTTACCCCACCCCCATCATGGCAGCGATCTTCTCACAAACTCGCAGAAGAAGAATATTTGTCAAATTTTGGAGGCATCAAAGGAACAGCAGCATTCAAAGCCTAGCCTGCAGCAACCAGAAAACAGAGGAATTACTCTGTTATTCTACAAAAGAATTTAGAAAAATCTAAGCCTCAATGCTCCTTTATACTACCCTACATTTCAAAGGCGCGTAAACCATAATATCCGTGCAGCTGTTTTAATCTATTTTGTAACCCTCAGCATTAAACATAAAGATCTTTTACTGATGGAGTATAAAAGAAAATCATACGTCAAGTTTGGAATCTGTGAAGGGTTTTGGGATTCATAGATCTCCTCAGTAGCGGAGCACTGAGGTCAATTCTGCTGAAATTTTGAAAGGATGTTAGAAAAGGAGTTAATCGCATCTCCACTATTTTATTTACTTCATTTGAAGTCTTACCGGCCTGGTTTTAACTATATCACTACAATCAGATTTCATGTTACGATATTAGTACAATTTCTGTGAAGCTCCTAACTTTTGTATTATGACATCAGCTCAGAGATTAATTTATAATTCCTTTTTAAGATGCCTTCTTTACCAAGTATAACCATGCGTTTGTATTATACTCCTCCCTTTGTCTGTTCCCTGGGGCTCAGTTCCACTGGCTCCAGTCACCCTTAGAAGGTCCTTTTATTCATTTGTGAAACCAGAGAGTGACTGTTACTGGACTGTTTTGCTGCCAGGGCGGGGTGGGGGGGTGGAGGGCGGGGGGTCACAGCTGAGTTGGGCTTTACTCACTCCAACCTCCACCTCAGTTTAAAGTAAGCTCAGCCAAGAAATTCGTTTGTGCCAGAATGCGCCGGCAAAATGGGCCCAAACGCACTTTGCACATGTTCACCTGGGCGCAAGGACCACGCATTATTGGTCCCCTCGTTACGTTAAAAGAGGCGAGCTTACCAACACCTGAGATGTTCATCGATGACTGACAACAAGCTAATGAATTGTTCATTGTCTACAATCTCGAGGAAAATCAACTTCCATTAGAATATTAACCATCATCATCATAGGCAGTCCCTCGGAATCGAGGAAGACTTGCTTCCACTCTTAAAATGAGTTCTTAGGTGGCTGAACACGAGAGCCACAGACTCTGTCACAGGTGGGACAGATAGTAGTTGAGGGAAGGGGTGCCACACGCTCCTTCCACTGCCTGTGCTTGATTTCTGCATGCTTTCGGCGCCCTCCCGGATGCACTTCACACTTAGGGCGATCTTTGGCCAGGGACTCCCAGGTGTCAGTGGGAATGACACACTTTATCAGAGAGGCTTTGAGGGTGTCCTTGTAACGCTTCCGCTGCCCACCTTTGGCTCGTTTGCCGTGAAGGAGTTCCGAGTAGAGCGCTTGCTTTGGGATTCTTGTGCCTGGCATGCGAACTATGTAGCCTGCCCAGCGGAGCTGATCAAGTGTGGTCAGTGCTTCAGTGCTGGGGATGATGGCCTGGTCGAGGACGCTACATATCCCCTGAGAGGACAGACGCACCAACATTATATGAACCACCCATCATCTCAATGCTTCCTTTTAACTTGTGTGAATACACTTTGCTTCGAAACACCGCAGTTAAATCCTTTCCGCTGAAAATGGTCAAAATGTCCTGAGACATGACAACAGTCGCCTGCTACCTTATTGAAACGGTAATAATCTGGACTATCAAAGGCCTGGTAATAACTGTGAGGTGGGAAGAGAGCGCGGATCAGGAGGATTTGAGAACGGTAATCCTGGCAGTATGGGTTTCCCGCAAGTTCTGCTGAATTTAATGGAATTGGTGTGGGGGGGGGGGGGGAGAGTCATTCATTGTGGGGGAGAGGGGTTGTCAAAATTCACGGGGGTGGGGGGAGTTGGTCATCATGAGGATGGGGAGAGTCAAATATCGGGGGTTGTGGGGTTCGGCCGATCATGGGAGTCCCATCAGAGGGGGAAACAGGGAAGCACTGCTCCTCCTCCTGGCCCACAAGCAGCGCAGTAAGGGCTCTCACCTGATGAAGCCGATCTGTCTCGAGTCCTTCAGTGGCCGAGTGTATTTAGTCCCGAGAAACTTGGACTGCAGGTGTTAAAAATAAAATTTTACTTCACATGGAGGTACGCAGCCTCCTTTAAATATTTTGGAGACCGACCTGCCTCCTGGGAGTGGATTGGTCGCCCGCTTCCCCGAACCGGCTCCGTTAAAGAAAGAAAGGCTTGCATTTATATAGCACCTTTGAGGCTATATAACCGGAAAAGGGTGAGTTGGAGGCGGGTTGGGTTGTCCATTTTTAATGCCCCATTCACCTCCCCCTCACACTTCCTCGGGGTGGGGGGTGGGGGGAAGTTAAAATTCACCTCCGCCTCCCCCCCACAAAGTCTCTTAAGAACTTCATTATGCGCTCCTCAGCTTTACATCATCATCTGGGTTTCTCTATCTGATGCATCTGAATAATATCCCGCTAACAGTCAACTGGAAGACCTTTTGATCCGAGGATCCAGTTTCCATTGGGGAAAAAGTTCAGTCAATCCAAGTGTGTCCTCACTTCCTAACATTCTGCAAACACTTGAAGTTTGACATGGTCCAAGTCTTTAGTGCTTGTGTTATGTTTCAGGTGCGTGGCACTTCATCTATTCATCTTTTTAAGAGACTTCCTTCTGAAAGAAAGAAAGACTTGCATTTATATAACACCTTGCATGACTTCAGGACGTCCCAAAGCATTTTATAGCCAATGACGGACTTTTTGAAGTGCAGTCACTGTTGTCAGTAATCCAAGGAGTATGTATGCTGGCTGACTGAGAAGTTTTATTGGCAAGCTGCTGGGATGCTACTGACCCGAAACCTCCTTGGGCTGTGTATTGTGAGGGGTGAAGGACTTGCATGTGAGTCAGTCACACTTATACTGTGGTGGTTGAATACTGCAGCTTGCTTTCTGCCACCCCCTTCCATGTCTGCTGCCTCAGCTGCTTTAGGGCGGGGGGTGACATCAACCGCCATAAGTTGGGGTCCTCTGTTCCCTGATTCTTGCAGTAGGGTTTCCAGCACTTGGGATATAAGGCTGGCCTCCCTCATTCTATAAACCTGCCTCACCCCACATCCCCGCCACCCCACTCCCATTCTTCACTGGTATTGCTCAGCTATCACTTGCGCTGGCCTCCCGGAACTATTCCAGATGTTTAAATGCCTCTTAACTGCGAGTCCTAGCTGACTATGAGAATTATCGGCAAGAAAAAGGTTGGAAATGCTCAGCAGGCCGGGCAGCATCTGTGGAGAGAGAAACAGAGTTAACGTTTCGGGTCAATGACCTTTCGCCAGTTCTGAGGTAATTGGCCTGAAATGCTGAAGTGCTCTTGCAGAGAGCCGGCACAGGCTTGACGGGCCTCCTGCTCTGCTGTAACGATCCTAGTATTGTGTTCCTAACACAGATGAGGCTGCGCACAGGGAGGTTAAAGTAACAGTGACCTCAGTCTTTAACAAGACACTCCAGAGTGAGGAACAGGCCTGAGGGGCCGGATGATATACAGTGCTCCCAAGGGATGCTGGGATCCCTTGGGACTTCAGGGGATGAGCTCCCTGGTGGCGGAACATGGGAGTGCATGCTTTACAGATAAACAACATCACTCCCCCGCCAAAGTCAAAGTGAAAACTATTTACAAGGTGAGGTGGTCGGGAGCCTTTCTTTCCCTGGTGGACCGCCTCGGTACAAATCTCTGTTCTGGTGTGTTGGCTGTGCCCTCGTTGGGCTGGCATGTTGTTGGCCCTGCAGGGCTGCTAGGTGAGCCTGGCCTTACTGGGCTGTTGGGCGTAATGGGTTCGATTTCCTGGTCCAGCGTGGTGTCGTTGATCCTTTGGTTGTATGTTGTGGGCTCGAAAAAGCTGGTGTCTGCTGTGAGTTGTTCAGGGCAGTCTGTGAACCGCAGCCTCGTTGCATTTCAATGGGGATGCTGGCCCAGTTCCCATGCAGTACACAGTTTTTTACTAGGGACAGAAGAGGATCTTGGCTGGTCCAAGTCCTAATCTGGCGGGCTGTGACAAGTGATTTATCATTTTCAAATGCTTCCATGACCATTAACAAGTCTGCGCGTTGCGCCACCATCAACAAGTTTGCAGGCTGCGTCATTTCCACCCCCGTGGTGGGCAATGGTAGCCGACTGAGAGCATCCGCACAGTTCTCGGTGACTGGCCTGTGGCGGATGGTATAGTTATACGCTGATAGCGTGAGTGCCCACCTTTGTATGCGGGCTGAGGCATTAGTACTTATCCCCTTGTTTTCAGCGAACAGGGATGTAAGGGGCTTGTGATTGGTTTCCAGCTCAAATTTGAGGCCAAACAGGTACTGATGCATTTTCTTCACCCCAAACACACACACTAATGCCTCTTTCTCAATCATGCTGTAGGCCCTCTTGGCCTTAGACAAGCTCCTGGAAGCATAGGCGACAGGTTGCAACTTCCCCGCGACGTTAGCTTGTTGTAATACACACCCAACTCCGTACGACGACGCGTCACATGCTAGCACAAGTCTTTTACACAGGTTATACAATACAAGCAGCTTGTTGGAGCATAAAATGTTTCTGGCTTTCTCAAAAGCAATTACTTGGTTTTTTTCCCCGATGCCCAGTTCTCACCATTTCACAGTAACACATGTATGGGCTCTAAGAGGGTGCTTAACCCCGGTAAGAAGTTACCAAAATAGTTGAAGAGTCCCAGGAATGACCGCAGCTCCGTGACATTCTGTGGCCTGGGCGCATTCCTGATAGCCTCTGTCTTGGCGTCTGTGAGCCGAATGCCATCCACTGCGATCTTTCTCCCCAAAATCTCCACTTCTGTTGCCATGAAGACGCATTTCAACCTCTTCAACCGCAACCCTATGCGATCCAGTCGCTGGATGACTTCCTCCAGGTTTTGTAGGTGCTCGGCGGTGTCCTGACCCGTGACCGTGTGTGGTACCGATTTGAGTAGGCTCTCCATGTTTCTCTGGAAGATCGCTGCAGTCGACAGAATTCTAAATGGGCATCTGTTGTCGATGAACAGTCCCTTGTGCGTGTTGATGCAGGTGAGGCCCTTCGAAGACTCCTCCAGCTCCTGCGTCATGTAGGCCGAAGTCAGGTCGAGCTTGGTGAACGTCTTGCCTCCTGCCAGCGTCACAAATAGGTCGTCTGCCTTAGGTAGTGGGTATTGGTCCTGCAGCGAGAAACGATTAATAGTTACTTTATAATCGCCGCAAATCCTGACCGTGCCATCACTTTTGAGTACTGGAACAATCGGGCTGGCCCACTCGCTGAATTCCACTGGGGAGATGATGCCCTCGCATTGCACCTGTCCAGCTTGATTTCCACTCTCTCCCTCATCATGTGAGGTACCGCTCGTGCCTTGTGGTGAATGGGTCGTGCCTCTGGGACCAAGTGGATCGCACCTTCGCCCTGGAAAAGTTTCCAATGCCTGGCTCAAAAAGGGAAGGAAATTTGTTGAGAACCTGGGTACATGAGACCTCATCGACATGTGATAGCGCTCGGATGTCATCCCAGTTCCAGCGGATTTTGCCCAGCCAGCTCCTTCTAAGCAGTGTGGGGCCATCGCCTGGGACAATCCAGAGTGGCAGTTCGTGCACCGTGACCTCGGAGGTGACCTTGACCATGGTGCTGCCCAGGACAGTGATAAGCTCTTTGGTGTGCATTCTCAGTTTCATGTGGATGGGGCTCAGGGCTGGTCTGAATGCCTTGTTGCACCACAGTCTCTCAAACATCCTTTTACTCATGATGGATTGGCTCGCGCCAGTGTCCAGTTCCATGGCTACGGGTAAGCCATTCCGTTTTACGTTAGCATTATAGGTGGACATTTCATCGAAAATGTGTGCACCCCGTGTACTTCAGCATCTGCCTCCTCTCTCTGAGGCTCGAAATTGCTTTGATCCACCATGGACCGATCTTCCTCTGCCACGTGGTGGTTAGCAGGTTTTGCAGAGCTTGCAGCTATTTGCAAGCTCGTTGGAGGTGCCCCATTGCTCCACAGCTCTTGCAAATATACCTTTTGAAGCGGCATGAATAGGCTGAATGGAAGCCTCCACAACGCCAACTAGGTGTGAATTGCCTTGCGTTCATCCTTTGTTGGGGTCCCTGAGTAATTTGGATCACCTGAGGCCTGCTGGCAGTTGCAGACTTGTGGGTTCTGCCCTGTACATTTCTGCTCGCAAACACATTTCCAGTTAATTTATGAACATTGCTCGCACTTGTGTGTTGAGAGATTTGTTTGGTGTTATCACTGGTGGACATTAACGCCTGTGCTATCGCAATGGCCTTACTGAGGGTCGGTGTTTCTACAGTCAAAAGTTTCCGTAGGATGGTCTCGTGGCCAATGCCCAGTGCAAAAAAGTCTCTGAGCATTTGCTCCAGGTAGCCATCAAACTCACATTGTCCTGCAAGTCGCCTTAGCTCGCCGACATAGCTCGCCACTTCCTGACCTTCAGATCGCTGGCACGTGTAGAACCCATACCTCGCCATCAGCATGCTCTCCCTCGGGTTAAGATGCTCCCAAACCAGTGTACACAGCTCCTCATATGACTTATCTGTGTGTTTCACCGGAGCCAGAAGATTCTTCATGATTCTGTATGTCGGTGCCCCGCAGACTGTGAGGAGGACCGCTCTCCTCTTTGCAGTGCTTCCTTCTCCGTTCAGCTTGTTGGCTACAAAGTACTGGTCCATTCTAGCCATTCCACATAGGCTTCCCAGTCCTCCCCCTCCGAGAACTTCTCCAAGATGCCCACAGTTTGCTGCATCTTTGCGTTGGATTCGTATTCTCGTCGCCAGTTATTTTGTTCCTAACACAGATGAGGCTGCACACAGGGAGGCTAAAGTAACAGTGACCTCAGTCTTTAATAAGACACTCCAGAGTGAGGAACAGGCCTTAAAGGCCGACTTATATACAGTGCTCCCAAGGGATGTTTGGGACTTCAGGGGATGAGCTCCCTGGTGGCGGAACATGGGAGTGCATGCTTTACAGATACACAACACCTATGATTCTATAATTGTATAAAGGGGGAGGTTTAACTCCCGGGCGGATGGCTGGCAAAACGTGCAGGCCTGCCGCCCGTGAGGTGCAGTCAGAGGCCTGGTCCATTTTAACCGCCAAGCCTCATTGAAATAGAGGCAGCATGCTGTCCACCTGAGACGGGAGTCCCGAAGCACTTGGCCAGGTTTCAGCACTCATCGAAGTCATTGGGGGGCAGGGTGTGGTTTGGGAGGGTTTCGCAAACATGTGGAGCCCAAGACGGCAGAGGCCTAAAATTTCTTCAAAGAAGCCTAAATTTTCTTTACAGAGGCCCTGCTCTTCCTGACCTCATAAAAATAAATTTTTTAACTTACCTGTACAGGCCTCTGCTTCCTACCCACCATGTGTTACTGAGCAAAGCGCACGCAGTGGACCTCTGCCCGGTAGGCCAATAAAATGGCTTCAGGGTCCCATGTATATCATAGGTGCGGCAAATCTGTCCCACCCATCCTTTCCCTCAACGACTATCTGTCCCACCTGTGACAGGGACTGTGGTTCTCGTATTGGACTGTTCAGTCACCTAATGACTCATTTTAAAAGTGGAAGCAAGTCTTCCTTGATTCCGAGGCACTGCCTATGATGATGATGATGTCATAGGACCCTGATTCACATGCATTCATGAATTTGGCCGGTATCTCAACCACCCAATAAAACATTGGTGTTAAAGTGGCTCCACGGCCCTGTAAATGAGTGCACCGCCTGCATTTTAGGGCCTGCACCATTCAAGTTAAAACTCCCCCTGAACTGTCATTCTTTCCCTTCGATGATTTTCTTTTGTGTTTTTAAAACTTTTTCTTTTCTACACTACGTTAATTATAATGTGGGAAGAAGCATACAGGTGAGAATATCCTTTCTGTGACTGTAGAACTAATTTAACCCTTTCATTAATAAACCAACTGACCACGTTATGGAGCTTCCAACCACCTTGAATTATTGTGATGCACTAATGAATAGTTTTGACTTCACCCTACAAGCGAAGACCTGATTTCAGATTTACAAACGGATGGATCCCTTTGAAAATCATCTTCGCTCCTACAAACAGTTAACAATTTTGTGAAAAGTTTATTTACAATAATAATTTAATTGGTGCTTTCACTACCCACAAGACCTGCGAAGTAATGGTTACCACTCAGCAGCAGCGCAGGGTTTTGCAATTTATTTAAAGATGTGAATAACATTCTCCCAGAGACTTAATGCCCACAGGAAAAGCAAAATATCTTACTCTGCAACATCGGACTTTTTGTTTTACATGTCGTGAAGGACCACTCAAAATCACAAATGTAATGTTTGTGATAATGGACTGAGAAATTGGACTTGCACACAAAGTGGACGGCACGTTGGCAAAACGATTGCTTTACATGCGCGGCTTGTGGCCGCAATTGGTCCTTGGGCCTCGTTTGAATGAAACAGGCAATGCTGCTGCTCGCGGGTCGGAACCTGACCAGTTCCAGCCAGTTTCCATGCCAAACCTGCCTGCACGAATTGTCCTGAGTGGGTGGGGTGAGGGTGGGGGAAGGGGAGAGCAGGGTGTGGGGTGGATGTGCCTCAGCCGGCAGCAGTTCATGGTATTTTTGCTCCTCCTCGCTCCACGGACATATAATTATTAAAAGGTTCTGTGGCCATTTTGTGAGCAACCTGAAGTATCCCTTTAAGGACCGCTGGTTCTACCCCAAGTAGTCCCTTTAAGGACCGTTGGTTCTGTCTCACGTAGTCCCTTTAAGGACCATTGGTTTGGCCTCGAGTAGTCCCTTTAAGAAGCGCTGTTCAGCTCCAAGTAGTCCCTTTAAGGACCGTTGGTTCTGTCTCAAGTAGTCCCTTTAAGGATTGCTGTTCGGCCCCGAGTAGTCCCTTTAAGGACCTTTGGTTCTGTCTCAAGTAGTCCTTTTAAGGACTGCTGTTCGGCCCCAAGTAGTCCCTTTAACGACCTTTGGTTAAGCCTTAAGTAGTCCCTTTAAGGACCTCTGGTTCGGCCCCAAGTAGTGTCTTTAAGGACCATTGGTTCTGTCTCACGTAGTCCCTTTAAGGACCGTTGGTTCTGTCTCAAGTAGTCCCTTTAAGGACTGCTGTTCGGCCCCAAGTAGTCCCTTTAAGGACCACTGGTTGGGCCCCAAGTAGTTCCTTTAAGAACCTTTGGTTCGACCCCAAGTAGTCCCTTTAAGGACCGTTGGTTCTGTCTCAAGTAGTCCGTTTAAGGACCGTTGGTTCTGCCCCAAGTAGTCCCTTTAAGGACTTTTGGTTCAGCCTCAAGTAGTCCCTTTAAGGACCACTGGTTCGGCCCCAAGTAGTCCCTTTAAGGACCTTTGGTTCAGCCTCAAGTAGTCCCTTTAAGGACCACTGGTTCGGCCCCAAGTAGTCCCTTTAAGGACCACTGGTTCGGCCCCAAGTAGTCCCTTTAAGGACCTTTGGTTCAGCCTCAGTAGTCCCTTTAAGGACCACTGGTTCTGTCTTAAGTAGTCCCTTTAAGGACCGTTGGTTTGGTCTCAAGTAGTCCCTTTAAGGACTGCTGTTCGGCCCCAAGTAGTCCCTTTAAGGACCACTGGTTGGGCCCCAAGTAGTTCCTTTAAGAACCTTTGGTTCGACCCCAAGTAGTCCCTTTAAGGACCGTTGGTTCTGTCTCAAGTAGTCCGTTTAAGGACCGTTGGTTCTGTCTTAAGTAGTCCCTTTAAGGACCTTTGGTTCAGCCTCAGTAGTCCCTTTAAGGACCACTGGTTCTGTCTTAAGTAGTCCCTTTAAGGACCGTTGGTTTGGTCTCAAGTAGTCCCTTTAAGGACCGTTGGTTCGGCCCCAAGTCTTCCTTTTAAGGACTGCTGGTTTTGCTGCTCAAGACCCGGAACAACTGCCTGGCGAAAGCTTCGCCCATTTGTAGAAAAATTTCAATCGGGGTCCGACAACTGCCGCTAGGACCCTGATTTGCAAATGCAATTTGCCTAGCACATTTTTCAGGCGGGAGCCCTGCACAAATAAAAGTCAACGGCTTCCAATTTGGCAGCTAACGCACTTCCGCGGGAGATCGGGCATGGGAAATCAGGACCGTAAATTCAACTCCACATCGTTCATTTTCTGGCCCAAAGAATGGCTGCACCAATGTTGAATTTCCCCTTCATTGCTTATAATGCTTGTGAGAAAACTGTTATAATTCACTGCCACCAAAAAGATGTTCTCTTATAATTTGCTCTTGTAACTTCTAATTTTTGCTGTACTATGGAGCTTGCAAACGCACACCTGCAAACTACGGCAGGGCGGCTGAGATGTTCAAGTATGTGCCTGGGAAGCAATGTCCATTTGGACTGAGAATTTCCTCGCAGCTGGTTACACTCCGCTGTCGGATCCCCGTCCGCGCATGTATACGGGATGTCCGCTGCACATCCGTTGATGGTACGACGGCCGAACGGGAGCAGCTCCCAGGAAGTTCTCGGCCCATGATTCTCAAAGGTTTGAACATCCCAGCTACCGTATGGAGATGTCTTTAATAGCGAGGAAGGCTCACCACAAGAAAAATGGTACGACCATGGAGCAAACGTGTTAAAGAGCATCTTTTGTGCTGGTGAATTCCCTCCATATTGCCTCTGGGATGAATTGAGTGCTTGATCCGAATTGATGCTTAAGTTGGTTTGCATTAACCATGTACACCACTAAATTTCAGAAATGACACACTGACATGTGCACATACCTCAATTTTTCTGAGTTCTATGAATTGTTTGCTATGTGAATAAGTTATGAGTAGAAAGCAAGCAGATAACTTCTCTTAACACAGTCTGTCGGTCTCTCTTTCTCCTACTCTCTCCTTCATGCATTGACTCTTTCCTGTAGTCTATGCCTCTGTACCTTCCTGTCTGTCTGACTCTCTATTTGACACCCTTTCCTTCAGCCGTTTAGACCCTAAGCTCTGGAATTCCCTCCCTAAACCCCTCTGCCTCTTCACCTCTCTCTCCTCTTTTGACGCTCCTTAAAACCTTTGACCAACCTAAGGTCTCCTTCTTAGGCTCGGTGTCAATGTTTGTCTGATAACGCTCTTGTGAAGTGACTTGGGACGTTTTACTATGTTAAAGGCGCTATATAAATGCAAGTTTTTTCTCACCGACTCTCTGTTTCTGACTCCCTCTTGTAATGGTTGTGTGTACATCGAGGTTTTCATCTGTTTCTCTCAATCACCTTTACCTGATAAACATATAAAAGAGTATTAACCCACCAGGGAAGATGAAAAAGTGACAAATTATGGCAATGGCTTGGAATAGTCTAGCTGTTAACTGGTAACCATGGCATTACGCAACACCAGAACATACTGCAAATCAACAACAAGCTTTTTTAATGACCGTTATTTTTTTTTGACATGTCAATTTTTTTCCTCATTAACTTTCCCCACGTCCTTCTCCTGCTGAAAGTATTGCTGAAATATGGCCCCACGGCATCAATTGCTCGCTGGTAATTCACGCTGGTATTTCACGCAATGGCCATTCTTCATGTCTGAGCCTTGGCAGTGAGTGTCAGAGGGCTATTTGACTGTAAGGGGCCTGAAAAATGAGCTGGATCCGATTCTCACATGGTATTTACCAACTGGACTTCCAGTTTGGGTTGTTCACCAGCGACCGGGAATGGGAACCCTTGTTGATTTCCCCACCACCTCCTCGCTCTGGGCTGAGATTAATTAACGAACGGGATAAACCAGGGATTGATCCTGAAAATTAGGGAGAACGGTAGCATAGCGTCTATATTACTTGAATAGTAATCCAGAGGACCTGGACTAATGATTTGTACGACATGAGTTCAAATCCCACCACGGCAGCTGGGGTCGTAATTAAATAACTCTGGATTTAAAAAACTAGCATGAGTAATGGAGACCATGAAACTACTAGATTGTCATAAAAACCCATCTGGTTCACTAATGTCCTTTAGGGAAGAAAATCTGCCGCCACTACCCGATCTAGTTGATATGACTCCAGACCCACAGCAATGTGGTTGACTTTTGACTCTTGACTGCCCTCTGAAATGGCCTAGCAATCCATTACAGTAGAAATTACAACAGGTGACCAAAAGCTTGGTCAAAGAGATAGGTTTTAAGGAGCGTCTTGAAGGAGGAATGAGAGGTAGAGAGGCGGAAGGTTTAAGCAGGGAATTCCAGAGCTTAGGGCCTAGGCAACAGAAGGCATGGCCACCAATGGTTGAGCGATTATAATCAGGGATGCTCAAGAGGGCAGAATTAGAGGAGCGCAGACATCTCGGGGGGTTGTGGGGCTGGAGGAGATTACAGAGATAGGGAGAGATGAAGCCATGGAGGGATTTGAAAACAAGGATGAGAATTTTGAAATCGAGGCATGGCTAAACCGGGAGCCAATATAGGTCAGCGAGCACAGGGGTGATGGGTGAGTAGGACTTGGTACAAGTTAAGACACGGGCATCTGAGTTTTGGATCGCCTCTAGTTTACGTAGGGTAAAATGTGGGAGGCCAGCCAGGAGTGAGTTGGAATAGTCAAGTCTAGAGGTAACAAAGGCATGGATGAGGGCTGCAGCTGCGGATGAGCAGAGGTAGGGGTGGAGACGGGCAATGTCACCGAGGTGGAAATAGGCGGTCTTAGTTATGCTGTGGGTATCTGGTCGAAAGCTCATTTCAGGGTCAAATATGACACCAAGGTTGCGAACAGTCTGGTTCAGCCTCAGACAGGAGTTGGGGAGAGGGATGGAGTCAGTGGCTAGGGAATGGAGTTTGTGGTGGGGGGAAAAAACAATGGCTTTGGTCTTCCCAATATTCAATGGAGAAAATTTCTGTTCATCCAGAACTGGATGTCGGTCAAACAATTTAGAGACTGTTGAGGGGTCGAGAGAAATGGCAGTGAGGTAGAGCTGTGTTTCATCAGCGTACATGTAGAAACTGATGCTGTGTTTTTGGATGATGTCGCCAAGGTGCAACATGTAGATGAGAAATAGGAGGGGGCCAAGGATAGATCCTTGGGGGACACCAGAGGTAACGATGCAGGGGCTAGAAGAAAAGCCGTTGCAGGTGATTCTCTGTCTATGATTAATAGATAAGAATGGAACCAGGCGAGTACAGTCCCACCCAGCTGGATGACGGTAGAGACGTGTTGGAGAAGGATAGAGTGGTCAACCGTGTCAAAAGCTGCAGACAAGTCAAGAACGATGAGGAGGGATAGTTTTTCTTAGTCACAGTCACAAAGGATGTCATTTGTGACTAAGATGAGAGCCATTTCGGTTCTGTGGCAGGTGTGGAAACCGGATTGGAGAGATTCAAACATGGAATTGTGGCATGGATTTTGGAGGCTACAACATGTTCAAGGACTTTGGAGAGGAAAGGGAGGTTGGAGATGGGGCGGTAGTTTGCAAGGATGGAGGGGTCGAGGGTTGTTTTTTTTGAAGAGAGGGGTGATGATGGCAGAGTTGAGGGAGAGGGGGACAGTTCCTGAGGAGAGAACCGTTAATAATGTCAGATAACATGGGAGCCAGAAAAGGAAGTTAGGTGGTCAGCAGTTTGGTGAGAATAGGGTCAAGGGAGCAGGAAGTGGGTCTCATGGACAGAATGAGCTTGAAAAGGTCATGAGGGGAGATCGGAGAGCAACTGGAGAAAGATGTGTGGTCAGGGCTAGGGCAGGCGGCTTCCTTAGAGGAAGTTTGGCCCGGTGGGCTAGGGGAAGGAAGGGAAGAGGCAGAGGCGGCCGAGTGGATAGTCTCAATCTTAGAGACAAGGAAGTTCATGAGCTCCTCACACTTATTGTCAGAGGTGAGGGTGGAGGGGTTTAAAAAAATGGTTAGCAGTGGAGAATAGAAGCCGGGGTTTATTTTTACATTGCAGAATGATTCTGGAATAGTGAGCATTTTTGACAGATGAGAACAAGACCCGATAATGCTTTATGTGGTCCAGCCAGATCTGGCGTTGGATGGCTAAACCAATTGCCCGCCATATCCGTTCAAGTCTACTTCCCTTGGACTTAAGGGAGCGAAGATCAGGGCTGTACATGGGGGAATGGCTAGTGTGAGAGAGAGTAATTGATTTAACAGGGACTAGGGCATCAAAGGTAGTGGTGAGGGTGTGATTGAGCAGGTCGGTAGCTACAGAAATGTCATGGTGAATGGAAGGCCAAAGGATGGACAGTTGCGAGTTGATAAGTGCAGTTGTAAGAGAGTCGGGGAGAAAGCTTTTTCCAAACAATATAGTTCAACAAACACGTTTTCATATAGACCCTTTATACAGTGGTGCAGTAATTTTGATATGATGATCAGACAGTTTGGAACTCTTCAAAATAAGTAATACTGTGTTCTGAGTTTGCATTGCTCTGCCATGCTGGATAGATTTAAGCACCGATTTGTTTGCAACAAGAATTTTTGCAAGCCAGACTGCAGAAGGTGATGTTCCTTTAAGGCTGTGCTCTCTTCAGATTAATGTCTAATAAGTCACCCTGGGGGTGGTATATAATTGACCAATGCAACATTACAGGTTTTATTTGTAATTATGGTATAGGAGAAACAAGTTGGATGAATTCTTTAACTCTGTAGAAGCTTTCAGCATGCCATCAGCACAGGCAAATTAAGCAAATAAAGAAACAATGGGTAGTGGCTGTGTGACTGGGGGCGGAGGCGCATGTGCTCGTTATCTTGTAAGGATTTCAATTGACCCGCAATCCTGGGAGGATGGAACATACTGACTTGTAAGAATTTAGAGCAGCGTAATGCTAATAGGAAAGAGTTTATTTTTAGGTTTGTATTTTGGCTACAGTGCTGATGCAATATTTTAGTGTTAAAACTATAACGTAATTCTCAAAGTTTCCGTTGGTGATTTTGGATGAATGCCTAACACGTTCAGATGTCATTCCTTTTACCACTGTTTCAGCAAAGGTCTTAATCCATTAAAAATTAAAATCGGGATATATCAATGCACCACGAGCACTGTGCAATCAAAACATACACTGGCTTCACAAAATATATTGATTGTAATGATTATATACTTTCACAAGACATGCATAAATGTACAATTTTATAAAACATATATATGATTGTCATTGTTCATAAAATATATATCATTGCACACTTACATAAAATATATGTGAATGTAGTTTCATTATATGTGTATATGAATGTACATGATAAGAATTGTGTAAATATACATTTCATAAAACAAATATTTTTGCACAATTTCATAAAATGTATGTGACTGTATATAAAAAAAAATATGCAATACAATAAAATAAACAAAAGTATTTTTAATCTGCAGAAGAATGTCATTCAAACATGTCAAGCATTTGTTTGTTAATATTAGCAACAGTGATTTTGAGGTTATATATTTTAAATCATTAATGACTGTGTCAACATCATTGTTATTATTGGCTGAAAATGAAATCTGACTTTTTGGATTTGCTTTAATGACATATAAATATTCCATTGTTACAGAGTGGGACTGTCGATGGTTTGGTGCATCTTCTGGTACTGTCAACGCCACATCCTCACTGCCGTGAACAACACAGTACCAGGGAATATCACACAGTAGTTTGTTTAATGACTATACTTGTCAATAATATTAAAAACAAGGCAAAAATAAAAGTACGAAATGCTCACATGGCAAGATGTTCATGCTTTCATTTAATGCCTGAGTGCTGACAAAATGCCAAATAGCAATACATTTCTGAAGCAGATGAAGATCAACGGGGGCTAAATTGGATAGCCCCCGAAAACGGGTATGGGGATTGCGGTGCGCAATTACCCTGCGCCTGTCCAATGTAATGCCTGCAGCACGCCATCTTCGTGCTGCCTGCTTATTATAATGATTGCTGCGTGCAGCCAGCACTAGCCATGCTGTTCATTGGCTGCATGCATCAGCAGGGGGACCAATATCGCCACTTGCTTGCACTACTTAAAGCTAGCCTGCACTACTTAAAACTAGCCTACATTACTTAAAGCTAGACTGCATTACTTAAAGCTAGCCTGCACTACTTAAAGCTAGCCTGCATCTCTAAAAAGGAACATTCAATGTGGCTGCTGGAAATGCTGAGATCATTGGGAATATTGCTGTGCAACAATCAACTATGGGGAGAGCGGGCACCAAGGTTTTCGGACGCTGCACTGAAGATCTTGGTAGAAGATGGAAGAGAGATATCCTGTATCCTCAGGGTGGCCGGAGGCCCTCCAGACACATGCTCAGAAGGCAGTGGCAAGAGATAGCGGAGGAGGTCAATGCCAGGAGTATAGGTCCAAGAACATGGATGCAGTACAGCAGGAAGTTTAATGATCTTACATGACTGGTCAAGGTCAGTGAATCGTAGAATCATAGACATTTACAGCACGGAAGGAGGCCATTTCAGCCCATCGTGCCCATGCTGGCCAACAAAGAGCTATCCAGCCTAATCCCGCTTTCCAGCTCTTGGTCCGTAGCTTTGTAGGTTATGGCACTTCAAGTGCATATCCAAGTATTTTTTTAAAGTGGTGAGGGTTTCTGCCTCTACCACCCTTTCAGGCAGTGAGTTCCAGACCCCCCACCAGCATCATCATCACCATCATCATCATCATAGGCAGTCCCTCGAAATCGAGGAAAACTTGCTTCCACTCTAAAAGTGAGTTCTCAGGTGACTGAACAGTCCACTACGGGGATTACAGTCTCTGTCACAGGTGGGACAGACAGTCATTGAAGGAAAGGGTGAGTGGAGAGTCTGATTTGCTGCACGCTCCTTCCGCTGTCTGCACTTGGTTTTTGCATGCTCTTGGCGATGAGACTCGAGGTGCTCAGTGCCCTCCCGGATGCTCTTCCTCCATTTAGGCCGGTCTTGGGCCAGGGATTCCCAGGTGCCGAGGAGGATGTTGCATTTTATCAAGGGGGCTTTGAGGGTTACTCGCCTACCAACAATCTCTATCAATCAGGACTCAAACCTAACATTCATATGCTTCACATCACCCTCACACACTTAGCACAGTTGCAAGCCTCAAAACCACATCTCACAGCTTGCACAAACTGGTAGCTATTCAACCACGACAGCCACATCATCCACATAGATTGCACGATACTCACTGACACATTTTTCTCTCTCTGTTGCAGGAGAAGGTGGCACACAACCAGAGGCAGCAGGAACTAACTGGAGATGGAGAGGCACGCCTGTATGTTCTAACCCCCATGGAGGAGATGGTGCTGGCCATTATAAGAAAGGCTATTGCTGAGGTCATGGGGCTGAAGCTATTGAAGATGAGGGTATCCACATACCTAATCCTCCTTCTCTAATCCCACTTTTCCCTCATCACACAATCTCTTCTGACAGAAAAGCTGCTGATGGTGTAAGCATGCACTTCTTACTGTACCACACTCTACCATTGTCCCCTTTCACATGTCCAAGAACTTCAACCTGCCCAGGCAGTGGAGGAAGAGCAAGAAGACAGTGAAGGTGAAGACACTCCGTCACTTGTTTTCGCTGTCACAGCCACCAGCTTACATACTGACACTGTGCATAATTTAGAGGACAGCATAGCAGTGGGGGCTGTATGTGGTGAGACACCAGGCACAAGTACGCTGCAGCCAGGGCAGGGGACAAGGGTAGCGCAGGTGCCAGCTCACCGGAGGGCGAGGTCGCACACTCGTTCAGCTGCAGAGGACTCAGATAAGGACTTTGATGGTTCAGGCTACAGAAGATGGCTGATGGGTGTACACACCCAAATATTTGGTGTACTGGGAACCCTGCCAGAAAGCCTGTTCTTAATGCCAAGGAGCATGCAGGAGTCCCGCACCCAACTTGTCACAGGGCTTTGCGCAGAACTTGGAGCTCATCCTTTCCAACATGAAACGGGTGGTCACCTCCATCGACACACTTAGGCAGCTAACCATGATGCAGAGTCCGATGGCCGATGTCTCAGCTTCCACTGCAGCACAGGCAGCATTCACCCAATATCTGAGTGCTGCAGTGGAAGTTCAGACTGCTGTCATGCAATCTCAGCTTGCTATCATGAAAGCACAGACTGCTGCCCTCATAGCTCTGGATACCAGTGTGCAAAGCGGCTCGCAGAGCGCCACAATGTTGCAGCAGTCTGTTGTCCAACAGATTTGCTCCTTAAAGACCCTTTGCAGATATGGCCTCCTGCTGAGAGCCCTTCTTCCCCCTCCTCCTTCTCCCTCGTCGAGGAGCTTGTCCTGCTCTGCATGGTCTATGCTCATTCTCTCAGTCATGCTCAATGCCAAGAGGAAGGCCTACTGGTCCACCCATGTCTGGGAGCAACTGGTTTGTGCACAAGCCTTTAAGTCACCCAAAAAGTACTTCAGCACCAGCCAGATCACTCCCTGTAAACCTTTGAAATTGAAACAAACTATGGAGGGCACCAAAAACATGTTGAAATGTAGCAACAGCCAGAAGAAGTCAACCAGCAACTAACCTGTAAGTAGTTGGTGATCCCTTTAAATAGCGCTGGTGGGGGTCCTTCATGCTGCTTAACTCGTGTTTAGCTGTGCGAAGTTAAGAGTCGGCTGGAGTGTGGAGCTCCAAAATGGCAGCATGGCATCAAATCAGCATTGCACACTGATTGACGTCATGATCAGCCTGTTCTGCATACTTCCGGTCGATGTTAAGTTTGCGCGAGCTAACCCCTTTACCCAAGATGGCGTCCGAAGTGTACACACGTGCAGAGGACACCATTTTGGAACCCGAAGGGCACTCGTGGTGCTTAAAAAACTGCCGCTGCAAAATCCAATTTTGGCCCCCAAAGGGCATTAGGGAGAGCATGTGGAAATGGCAATGGTTTTGATTGCTCTAGCATAGAGCTGGCACAGATATGAGAGAATTACCTCCTTCTGTGCTCTAAACCTCCATGGTTTCAAGTATTCACAGTTTGTACACAGCTATCTACTTGTGTACTTTGTCAGTTGCTAGCACTGTCTGAGCCACAAGGTGTGGTGGGGGGTGGGTTCAAGCCCAATTTAGGATTTAATTCACTGCCACTTCACTTCTCGGAATGCCTTTTGCTTTTGTATTAGGATTTAATATGTAGTCTAAGGTGACACCTGAATGCATTGTTGCATTGTTGGAGGAGCTGTCCTTCTGGTTAGATGTTTACATTGTACATTAATGATTTAGACGAGGGGATTAAATGCAGTATCTCCAAATTTGCGGATGATACTAAGTTGGGTGGCAGTGTGAGCTGCGAGGAGGATGCTATTAGGCTGCAGAGTGACTTGGATAGGTTAGGTGAGTGGGCAAATGCATGGCAGATGAAGTATAATGTGGATAAATGTGAGGTTATCCACTTTGGTGGTAAAAACAGAGAGACAGACTATTATCTGAATGGTGACAGATTAGGAAAAGGGAAGGTGCAACGAGACCTGGGTGTCATGGTACATCAGTCATTGAAGGTTGGCATGCAGGTACAGCAGGCGGTTAAGAAAGCAAATGGCATGTTGGCCTTCATAGCGAGGGGATTTGAATACAGGGGCAGGGAGGTGTTGCTACAGTTGTACAGGGCCTTGGTGAGGCCACACCTGGAGTATTGTGTACAGTTTTGGTCTCCTAACTTGAGGAAGGACATTCTTGCTATTGAGGGAGTGCAGCGAAGGTTCACCAGACTGATTCCCGGGATGGCGGGACTGACCTATCAAGAAAGATTGGATCAATTGGGCTTGTATTCACTGGAGTTCAGAAGAATGAGAGGGGACCTCATAGAAACGTTTAAAATTCTGACGGGTTTAGACAGGTTAGATGCAGAAAGAATGTTCCCAATGTTGGGGAAGTCCAGAACCAGGGGTCACAGTCTGAGGATAAGGGGTAAGCCATTTAGGACCGAGATGAGGAGAAACTTCTTCACCCAGAGAGTGGTGAACCTGTGGAATTCTCTACCACAGAAAGTAGTTGAGGCCAATTCACTAAATATATTCAAAAGGGAGTTAGATGAAGTCCTTACTACTCGGGGGATCAAGGGTTATGGCGAGAAAGCAGGAAGGGGGTACTGAAGTTTCATGTTCAGCCATGAACTCATTGAATGGCGGTGCAGGCTAGAAGGGCTGAATGGCCTGCTCCTGCACCTATTTTCTATGTTTCTATGTTAAACAAAGCCCTATTTTATGGTTCAGGTGGAGGTTAAAGATCCCACAACAAAAGTTGAAGGAAAGCAGAAATTTCTTCCAGCTCGTCCTGGTTAACATTCCTCCCTGAATCAGCAGCCAGGTTCACTGCTCCTTCAGCTGATTGTTGTTTGTGGGATCTTGCTGTGCACAAAAAGACTGCTTTGCTTGTGTAATGTCCTTACTCTACAGTATGAAACCACACGAGGCACATTCTGGGGACAAAGTCACTCTGTGACCTTAACTCTTTATTCACAGGACTCCAAAGACGATGACCCTGCGTGGGATCTCCCTTTTTATACCTGTGTGATCAGGTAAGGAGTGGCTCCCACAAGTTCACCCCTTGTGGTCAAGATGTGCATCTAGGTTGAATGTATACAGTAATACAGTGGTGTTACATTGTGGTTACATACATGACATCAACTCCCCTCCCAAAGTCTTACTGGGATCATTGGTTTAGTCTTTCAGGTGGTCTACGCTCCCTCGTGGAGCGCCGCAGTTGGGGCTCTGGTTGTTGGACGCTGACGTGTGTGTCTGTCACCTGTGGTGATTCCGGCCTGTCCGGGCTGACCGCAGGGACTGTGCATTCTTCTGATTGCTCTTGTTGCTCGTTCACTGGCGGTGGTGTGAGCTCCATCTCATGGTCTTCTTCAGGTTCCTTCAGGTTTTTACTTGGTCTAGATGCTTACGGCATATCTGACCATTGTTGAGTTTTACCACGATGACCTTATTCCACTTTTTGTCAATTACAGTGCCTTCAAGCCATTTGAGCCCCATGGCGTGATTGAGGACCAATACAGGATCATTTATTTTTATACATCTCCCCCTCGAATTACGGTCATGGTACTCGTTTTGTGACTTGCGCTTGCCCTCAACTATGTCGGTCAGGACTGGGTGAATGAGGGACAACCGAGTTTTGAATGTCTGTTTCATTTGTAGCTCTGCGGGCGGGATTCCCGTGAGCGAGTGCGGTCGGGATCTATAGGCCAGCAGGAGACACGATAGGCGGCATTGCAGGGAGGGCCCTTGAATCCTGAGCATACCTTGCTTAATGATTTGGACCGCACGTTCCACCTGGCCATTGGAGGCCGGCTTGAACGTCGCAGTCCTGACGTGGTTGATGCCATTACCCGACATAAACTCTCGGAATTCGTAGCTTGTGAAACATGGGCCATTATCACTAACCATGATGTCCGGCAAGCCATGGGTTGCAAAAATCGCACATAGGCTTTCCACGGTGGTGGATGACGTGCCTGAATTCAGAATGATGCACTTGATCCATTTCGAGTACGCATCTACCAAAATAAGGAACATCTTACCCATGAACGGGCCCGCGTAGTCAACATGAATGCATGACCATGGCCTGGGCATTACCCAGCTGGGCACAGGTCATGCACCTACGAACACAGTGTTCCAGGTCTGAATCAATTCCAGGCCACCAAACGTGTGACCGGGCAATAGCCTTCATCAGCACAATTCCTGGGTGCTCGCTGTGGAGTTCCCTGATGAATGCCTCCCTGCCCTTCTGGAGCATAACTACCCAGCTGCCCCCCAGTTTGGATGGAGAGCTCATCCATCCGTCTGTGGAACGGTCTGACCTCCTCAGGGCATGCTCCGTGTGCGGGCGCCCAATCCCCAGTCAGGACACATTTCTTAATCAGGGATAGGAGGGGATTTCTGTTTGTCCAGATTTTGATCTGGCGGGCTGTGAAGGGGGAGCCTGCACTGTCAAAGGCATCGACAGCCATGACCACCTCGGCGCTTTGCTTTGCTGTCCCCTCAGTGGTGGCCAGTGGGAGCCTGCTGAGCGCGTCAGCGCAATTTTCAGTGCCGGGCTGGTGCCGGATGGAGTAGTCATAAGCAGCCAGCGTGAGAGCCCATCGCTGTTTGCGAGCTGATGCGTTGGCATTGATAGTCTTGCTGTCTGACAACAGGGATATTAATGGCTTGTGGTCCGTCTCTAATTCAAACTTCCTACCAAAGAGGTACTGATGCATTTTTTTTACACCATAGACACATGCAAGCGCTTCCTTCTCGACCATCCCATATCCACGTTCTGCTTGAGAGAGTGACCTGGAGGCATAAGCCACAGGTTGTAGTTGACCCTCAGCATTGCCCTGCTGCAACACACACCCAACCCCATAGGACGATGTATCTCATGTCAGAACCAATTTTTTTCAGAGGTCGTACAGGGTCAACAACTTGTTTGAACAAAGTAGGTTTCGCACCCGATCAAAAGCCCGTTCCTGACAGTCCCCCCAAAACCAATCGCAACCCTTACGCAGGAGCACGTGTAACCGCTCCAACAACGTGCTCAAGTTCGGCAGAAAGTTCGCGAAATAGTTCAACGGTCCCAGGAATGAACGCAACTCCAATGTGTTGCAGGGCCTGGGTGCTCGTCGAATCGCCTCTGTTTTGGCTTCGGTGGGCCGAATCCCATCTGCAGCAACCCTCCTGCTCAGAAACCTCAATCTCAGGAGCTAAGGACACACATTTAGACTTCTTGAGTTGCAGGCCTACCCGATCCAGTCGGCATAGCACCTCCTCCAGATTGTGGAGGTGTTCCTCGGTGTCTCGACCCGTGATGAGGATGTCGTCCTGGAATACAATCGTTCCAGGAATGGATTTAAGCAGGCTTTCCATGTTTCGTTGAAAAATCGCGGCCGCTGATCGAATGCCAACCGGGCACCTGCTATAAGCGAAAAGTCCCTTGTGCGTGGTGATGGTGGTCAGTAGTTTAGATTCGTCGGCCAGTTCCTGGGTCCTTAAGGCTGAAGTGAGGTCCAACTTGGTGAACAACTTGCTGCCTGCCAGCGTGGCGAAGAGGTCCTTCGCTCTCGGGAGCGGGTATTGATTTTGTAGGGACACACGATTGATGGTGGCCTTGTAGTCGCCACAGATCCTGACAGAGCCATCCGCTTTTAGGACGGGAACGATGGGGCTCGCCCAGTCGCGAATTCAACAGGCGAGATGATGCCCTCTCGCAACAGCCGGTCCAATTTGCTCTCGATCTTTTCCCGCATCACATACGGCACCGCTCTGGCTTTGTGGTGCACTGGCCTGGCATCCGGTTTGATGTGTATCACTACTTTAGTGCCTTTGAAAGTCCCGACACCAGGTTGGAATAGTGAATCGAATTGTTGTAGGACTTGTGAGCACAAACTTCGCTCCACAGATGACATTGTGTGAACATCCCCCCATTTCCAGTTCATCTCGGCTAACCAGCTCCTCCCCAACAATGCGGGACCATTGCCCGGGACAATCCAGAGCGGCAGCCGATTCACTAAACCATTGTGTGTGACAGCCAACATTGCACTACCTAGCACCGGAATGATTTCTTTAGTGTAAGTCTGTAATTGTGTCTCAGTACGTTCTAATTTGGGTCTACTGGCTTTAAGTGGCCATAGCTTCTCAAATTGCTGAACGCCCATGAGTGACTGGCTGGCCCCAATGTCCAGCTCCATGCGTACTGGGATACTATTTAATAAAACCCTCATCATCATTGGTGGTGTTTTGGTGTATGAACTGTGAATATTCACCACATGGACCCGCTGAACCTCGGCGTCCATCGATTTTCCCCAAAAGTCATCCTGCCTCAAAGAACCCTCTTCTGGTCCATCCGCCTCATATATTAGTCTGGTTGCAGACTTCCTGCACATTCGAGCTAACTGGCCACTGAGATTGCAGTTCCTGCAGACAAACTGTTGAAATCTGCAAGATCTAGCTGAGTGTTTTCCCCCACACCTCCAGCATGAGTTAAAGCTTCCATTGTTGGGAACAAAGGGACTATGGCCAGGCATTCCGCGCTGACTGTCGCTTTGACTGCTCTTGAGTACCCTATTAGTGGGTGTCAATGGCCCCATCCCGAGCCGCATTGTCCACTCTGATGGTGTGAATGTCCGTTCAGCCTGCCATTGTCTCTGTTGAAGTCCTACTCTGGGGTCTAGTGCTGCCTGGGGAGTGTTGGACTGCTCCTGCCTGCCTGGCGGGCTCTGAGTTGCATTGATAATGTTGACTCCCTGATCCATTGCCGCGTTAGAGGCAGAATTGTGCGCGTATATTATTTTCGTCTCTTCCTCCCCCGCCATGAAAGTTTGAGCTATCAACGCCGCCGCTTCCAAGGTCAAATCCTTGGTCTCAATTAATTTGTGGAAAATTCCCGCATGACCGATGCCCTCGATAAAGAAGTCCCTTAGCATCTCCCCACTGCAGGCATCTGTGAACTTACAGAGGCTGGCCAAACGCCAGAGGTCCGCTACGAAGTCCGGTATGCTCTGTCCTTCACGACGTCGGTGGATGCAGAATCTGTGTCAGGCCATATGTATGCTACTCGTCGATTTTAGGTGCTCCCCGATCAATTTGCTAAGTTCTTCAAAGGTTTTGTCCGCCGGCTTTTCAGGTGCTAGTAAGTCCTTCATGAGCGCGTAAGTCTTTGGTCTGCAGCTGGTCAAAAGATGAGCCCTTCGCTGCATCCCCCAGCCATTCTTTCGTAACGAAGCTTTGCTGAAGCCTCTCGACAAAATCGTCCCAGTCTTCCCCAACACAGAACCGTTCCTCTGTGCTACCGGTGGCCATTCTCATGGATCGTGATTTCTCGTTTCTCGTCGCCAATGTAAAGTCCTTACTCTACAGTATGAAACCACACGAGGCACATTCTGGGGACAAGGTCACTCTGTGACCTTAACTCTTTATTCACAGGACTCCAAAGACGATGACCCTGCGTGGGACCTCCCTTTTTATACCTGTGTGATCAGGTTAGGAGTGTCTCCCACAAGTTCACTCCTTGTGGTCAAGGTGTGCATCTAGGTTGAGTGTATACAGTAATACAGTGGTGTTACATTGTGGTTACATACATGACAGCTTGCATACAAAAGTAATTCATTAAAGCGACATGACAAAGCACAGTGTACGTGTAAAGCCTTTCTTTTGCTTTCAGCTGTCATTGCTCCACACCCAGCTTGCAGTTGTCACCCCGGACAAATGCAGCTGATGCCTTTATAACCTTTTCCCAGGTTAAGCAACACAAAATTGATCGTGTAGATAGAATATTTGGTTCTGATAAAAAGGACTTGCTGGAAACATTCATCTGCCTTCACCTGACCAGCCTGCTGTGCATTTCCAGCTTTTATTTTGAATTTCCATCCCTTCGTGGTTTTTCCTTTTATCCTAATAGAATATTTGTAGGCTAACACTCAGCATTCAGCAGTGCTACATGTCTAAGGTATGGAAAGCTCTGCTAGGGGATCATTTCTACTGTGTCCTACTCTACTCTAAGATCTTGCAGTATTCTCCCATTCCTGATTCTATCTCTTCTCATGACACCAAAAGGATTTCACACTGACAGCTCATTCCAAACACTTTTTGAGTCTCCTCTCAACGCTGGTTTTTAGTGTCCCCATTCTCGGCGCTATATACTGGCACGATAACTGTACAATCACTTTGGTTTGTTCAGCATTCTGTGCGAGTCTTTGCTCTGCTCCTGCTGCACTGCCAGTGTGTCTTTTTACATCTTCAGTGCTTGCTGCTTTGCTGTCAGTCAGGACTCAGTTGGTCTGAGCAAGGTTCTCTCCACTAATATGTACACATGTGTTTTCTGCACCCAAACATCAGATTTCAGTCTCCTCAGCAGACAAAAAAACGGAAGGTCGAAGAGTTGAAAAGCAAAAGCATTAAAAAAAATTATAAACCATCTGGAGACCTTCAGGGGACCCCATCCAGCTAAGTCACTGTAAAGAAAAAGATTACAAAAAGTGTACTAATCTTTTTATCCCCATCTTCCTCCCTACCGCCAGTGACAGACCAACCGCCAGCTAGCTGTCCACTCCCGTTCTGCCGCCGACTGCCGCTAACTCCCGCTTGTATCAATATCGCAGAACGGCGGGCGGGAAGTCAGTTGTGCCACTCGGCCGCCCGCTGACATCAGCGGGCGCTTCCCGGCGGCTCTCCCCTCCCGCCCGTTCCAGGCCACTTCGAAAGTGGCACTGGGCGGTTCGACGAGAGGAATGTCAGTGGCAGTAGGCGGTAAGTTCTTCAATTTCGGACCTATTGACACTGAGCCAATTAGAGACATTAGAGCAGGTGACCAAACGCTTGGTCAGAGGTTGGTTTCAAGCAGTCTCAAAACGAGAGAGAAGTGGAGAGGCAAAGAGGTTTAAGAAGGGAATTCCAGAGCTTGAGGCTGAGATGGCTGAAGGGATGGCCACCAATGGTGGGATGACAGAAATGGGGAATGTGCAACAGACCAGAGTTGGAGGAACATAGAATATGCCGAGGGTTGTAGGGGTGGAAGAAGTTATGGAGATACGGAGAGGTGAGGCCATGGTGGTGATTTGGACCCAAGAATGTGAATTTTAGAGTCAACCACCCGAGATCATCAGTGGCTCCAGCCGTACCTAGTTTTTACTGTGTGAAGATACACAAGATATAGAAATTATTACAGTGTTGTTCTTCCAAATGTAAACAATGCCCAATTCGGGGATAGCAACAACACTGACATCTTCCCAATAAAGAAAGACTTGCGTTTATATAGCACCTTTCATGTCCTCAGGACATCCCAAAGTGCTTTACATGCAATGAAGTACTATTTGAAGTGTAGTCGCTGTTGTAATGTAGGATGTGCAGCAGCCAATTTCCGCACCGCAAAATAATGTGATAATGACCAGATAATTTGTTTCTCGTGCTGTTGGCTTGAGGGATAAGTATTGGCCAGGACAACAGGGAGAACTCCCCTGATAATGCTTTTGAATGGCTTGAAAGACTAATCTGAGTTGGATTGTTTAAAACTATATTAAATTGGATGGTCTATAATTTCATTATAAAGAAAGAAAGACTTGCATTTGTATAACACCTTTGATGAAAGCGCTTTGCAGTCAATGCAGTACATTTTGAAGTGTGGTCACTGTTGTCATGATTCTGATATACTTACATATCTCCTGCCATTTTAATATAACCTCACCCTCCCCTCCCCACACACATACCTCCCCCAATAAATCAGTTTAAATGTAGCAGTTTATGATTTTCAACTCAGAAAATTCCAAAAAAACAAACAAGCAATGGGCCTTCAATGTGTATTAGCTAGGGCTGATCTTCACTGTAATTTTAACTTTAAAAAGAAATGCCATTGGGAATCCTGTTGTTGTCAGCAGATTACGGAGTGCTATTGGCAGCAGCTGCGGAGATCTCTATAGTCCATACCTCCCATCTCAAGCAGTGAGTGTGAAGGGGAAAGACCGAGCGGGTAAAGTTAATGGATTAAAAACTGGGGTTGAGATAAAATAAACAAGCTGGCACATTAGCAGAGCCTATTGACGCTGCTTGTTACTGCTGTGTATGGGGAGGACGCACACAAACTGTGCTTCCGTGGTCTGCCTTAAGAGCCTGCCTATTCCCCACCCACCCAGCAGCAATTACTGTACTTTACTGATAATATTTTTGATCATCTATTGTATCTCGGTTCATAATATAAAGGCAGACTCAGTTTCAACATTAACTCTACTTTTGTTTCAATTTAGCAGCAGATTCCACAGTTTGCCCCAGCCAGGTAGGTGAAATGCTCCAGATAATTGGCCCCGAACCTGGTGGAGGCTAAGTTCCAACCAATTGCTGCCCGAAGGACTGCTGAGATACCTGATGGTACTTTGGGCGGGAGTTTTGTGGGAAAGTCCGGGAAAGACCGTCCGGCAGCAAAAAAGCGACTTATGCCCTGAATCTGGGCGGCAGCGGGCGGGAGCTCTCAATCTCGGCGGCAAATACAATCCTCGGCAAAGTACTGCCGAGGATTGAGTCGGGCCCAGGGAAGGGTGAACAGATAAAAATAATTAAACAAAAAAATAACCACTAGAAAGCCTTCAGGGGAACCCATCCACCTGAATTGCTGGAAAAAAGTTAAGAAAAGAAGTTTACTAACCTTTTTTTGCAGGTCTTCTTACTTACCATCGGGGTTAGACCTGACTCCATGCGACGGTCCTTTCCCCTGCTGTAGCGGACTCCCGCCCGGACCAAACTGGCAGCTCGGCGGGTGGGAAGACACTTACCCGTATTGTGCACCAGCGGATGTCAGCGGGCTTTCCTCCCCACCGGTGGGAGGCCTCCACCAAACTCGCTCGGAGGGGAGACCACCCAGAAAGCTCGGCAGCAGTTGGCGGCATCGGGCGGTGAGTCCACCAAGTTCAGGGCCAATGGCTCAGATTTCCCTCACTTTCTGGTAGGGATTTGTAAGATTATGATAGGGGCACATTAAGACCAGGAGTGAGCCGTTCACCCCCTCGAGCCTGGTTTGCCTTTCAGTTAGCTCATAGTTGAGCGGCAAGTGTTTGTGGCGAGATGTGGTGAATGTGTATGGCGAAGGAGCGGTGAGAGATCATTGCGGAGATGCGACAGATGAGGGTACGGGGCCCAGAAGAGCCGAGGGCCCAGGGGCAGCACGGGCCAGCCCACACTGCGATATGTGTGCGCACTAGGTCCATGCAGCAGAGCAGGTCTCCAATCATCCTGGTTAATCCTTGCCACTGGATAAAGACCTAACTTTGTCAAGCCGGTATGATGGCTGGGGTGCAACGGTCACCACATGTTAAAAAATTCACGCACGGGCATCTTCCACCCCTTCAACTGGAGTTCAGGACTGGAACATCGGGTCCTTCATTGAAACATCTGTGAACTCGTGGAAGCAAGTCATCCTCGTTCGAGGGACCGCCTATGATGATGATGATATGTAGAGAAATTGTTTCCCCTTGTGGCCATAAAAATGACATAGTGACTAATAAATCCAATAGGAAATTCAGGAGGAATGGCGTTACAACAACAACAACAACTTATATTTATATAGCATCTTTAATGTAGTAAAATGTCTGCAAGGCGCATCAAAGGAGTGTTATAAGACAAAAAATAATAATAATTGACACTGAGCCACATAAGAAGAAATTAGGGCAGATGACCAAAAGCTTGGTTAAAGAGGTAGGTTTTAAGGAGCATCTTAAAGGAGGAAAGAGAGATAGAGAGGCGGAGAGGTTTAGGGAGGGAGTTCCAGAGCTTAGGGCCCAGGCAGCTGAAGGCACAGCCACCTATGGTTGAGCAGTTATAATCACGGATGCTCAAGAGGGCAGAATTTGAGGAGTGCAGACATCTCGGGGGGGTGGGGAGGGGAGGAAGTGAAGGAGATTACAGAGAAAGGGAGGGGCAAAGCCATGGAGGGAATGACCCAGAGAATAGTTAGAATGTGGAACTTACTACCACAAGGAGTAGCTGAGGCGACTAGCACAGATGCATTAAAGGGGGAGGCTAGATAATCGCTGACGGAGAAAGACATAGAAGGTTTTGCTAATAGGGTGAGACGAGGTAGGGTGGGAGGAGGCTAGTGTGCAGCATTAACCCCGGCATAGACCAGTTGGGCTGATTGGCCCGTTTCTGTGCTGTAAATTCTATCTAATTCTATATAATTCAGCTCAAAACAAAATTTGGAGCATTAATCTCCTCATTAAAATGATACTTGCGCTGTTAAGTAACAGAGCTCACTCTCTGCCGTGAGTTTAATGAACAATTTCATGAAGCTCACGGGGAGGTTGAGGATGAGTTGCCGTTTTCGCGAGGATAATGGCGTACATCGTCCAGCAAATCGTGGCGGCCCACGGGGCGTCTCTTCCTTATTAACGTGTGAATTGTCCACAAGTTGGTGGACAATTCACACATTAATAATGGCAAGTGTCATTAAACTCGGCGCTATTATGGCAGTAAAATCTGGGCTATTATCAACCGCAGATTTACACACACACACACAATCCCAGATGGACAGTGACAGTGAGTCATTTTAGACCTCACTGAAAAGAAAAAGTGGGGTGGGGGGGGAAATTCTGTCTCTCACAGTGTCTCAAGGCACTTGTCCTCTTCCTCAGAAGAAAAAGCCGAGAAGCTTGGCAGCAGAGTACCTTAAAGTGTAAGATAATTACTGTCAGTCCCCCTCCTGCTGCGATCGTTCGATGAGCCCAACAACATACATTTAAATCCTCAATTTCTCTTGAAAGAGACATGCAGCTGTGAAGAATTTGATTAAAATTACAGTTCTTTAGCTTCGACTTCACCTATTAAGAAAAATATCTGGCATTGGACTTTTTGAAAATAAGTAGGCCAGTGGTAATTACAGCCAGTCTCTCTGCTGTGCGGGATGAATAGCGTCTCCTGGGTGGTATTTTGCTGCTACCTGTCGACGTGGGCTGTTGACATGGAAGTGAGTGATAACCTTGCCAGCTTTTATTTTCGTGCACTTACAAAGATACATTAGCCGCAAGTGTAGTGATTTGCATTTTCACATCGCTTGATTATAAAGGATGCTTTTGTGTTTACCTGAACTGGCCTTTTTTTTTTGTGCCAGCTAAATGCCTGCTTCTGCACAATTCAGAGTTTGAAAGGAACGTTTTATCCAAATTGCAGGGTTCTTCGTAAATGCTGCAGTTCCACTCTTTAATTCTTTTTTTTAAATATATAAAAGCTCTAACAATAGTAAGAAAGACTGCGGTAATTAAAACTATCAGAATTACTTTGGAGGCATAAAATATGCTTATTTGTGAGTCACCCTCTGAACACTCCATCCCCCGGAGTGTTTTATGTGCAGTTTTTGGATGTGCTAATCAGGTGGGGGCTGTGACAGCTCTTCAGCACGGAAACATTGATCCAAGTACCCAGTGACCGTATCACGCTCCCCGAGGTCAGGGATGGCTTGGTCAGGCGTAGATCAGAGTCGCTCTTGTACCTCCTTGATGATGCACCTTAACAACAAAGCAGCATTTCTGACTTTATCGAGTGCAATATTGTCGCTTCCCCTCTTTTTTCACAGCTTCTCAGTGTGTGATTACCAAATTGCAGACAATTTTGCCAAATTTCAGGCGAGCATTGTGTTGTGAACTTATGACTGTTAGAAAATAGGGCTGAGATTGTCAAACATTTATTTCTCTTTGGGTCCTGTGTGCATGAGGGAGAAGACAAGTCCTGCTGCCTTGAAAAAAAAGACGCAGTTTGAAAGGGCAGTGCATTAGGATTGCATCCAATCTCTCTGGTGGATGGGTCAGCCGTGGCTCACTGGGTGGTACTCTCACTTCTGGGTTAGAAGGTTGTGAGTTCATAGTCCCACTCCAGAGACTTGAGCACAAATCCAGGCTGACACTCCAGTGCAGTGCTGAGGGAGCTCTGCACTGTCGGAGGTAATGTATTTCGGATGAGACGTTAAACCGAGGTCCCGTCTGCCCTCTTAGGTGGATGTAAAAGATCCCATGGCACTATGTGACATAGAGCAGAGGAGTTCTCCCTGGTGTCCTGGCCAATAGTTATCCCTCAACCATCATCGCTAAGAACAGATTATCTGCTCATTATAACTTTGCTGTGTGGAAATTACAGCAGTGAATACACTTCAAAACGACTTAATTGGCTGTAAAGCGTTTTGGGATGTCGTGATGTCATTAAAACCTTGCCATTTAAGTCATTTCTTTCTTGGTAACTTTCAGACCCAAGATACTTCAAGTTGATTGAAATCCCTGCCAATGAGCCACGTTTGCAGGTGTCATCCATTGGGGCCCCAAATACAATGTCCCTGAAATTCCGTTCGACCTCTTACCGCGAGCAAACGACCTAAAAACAGAAAAAAGATACGCACTTACCTGCTGTTGCTGAGCCCGTTGGGACTTTCCGATGCTGAGGCCTGCCCTGACTTCCAGTCGCAGCACGTGCACATCGATGCGTGCGCAGGCCTACAGCTGGAGTCACATGGCTCTGGGCAGCCAATCAGTAAAGTATCATAGTAATAGGAGTTCCACAGGGTCCTAAACTCCTATTATTATGATTGTGATAAAGCCCGAAACACCCAAAACACAGCCCCAAACACCCTAACCAGTAACAAAAAATAGAAAATAATTACACTACATTCAAATTAAAGTTATTAATGTCTTAAATAATATCATTTCCCGATTTTTTATCAAGTTTTAAAAAATAAACTTATCGTTGTGGGGGGGGGTTTTAATGATAAAATATGTTTTAATAACTTTATTTTTATATGTTTTTGTGTTTTTAAAAACACTTGCGCCTGTAAAAGTAGGCTATGCGCCTCCTTCTTCAGGTGCAAGATTTTGGAGGACATTTGTAAATGTAAATATCGGAAATTTCCACTCTCCCGCTCCCGAGATGAGGCCACCTGTCAAGCCAGAAACTTGACAGATCAGAAGTGCCAGTTTCCAGTGCAGGCGCATTGCGTGCTTGAAACAAACATTTCCGATGACTTCCCGGGTCCGTAGGAACTCCGTACAGACCCAGGGAAGCTGGAATTATTGGCCCAATGTTTTGTTGTGAAAAATACACAACTTCCAATTGCAACAGTTTCCAGTTAGCAGCGGAATGAACAGAATTGAAACCATCCGTTTCAAGTTCACCCATAATAACCATAGCTTCACGCAGTAATGTGCAGGAAATGAACACCCCTATTATATACAGTTTATCTGGTAATCCATGTGTTCAGATCTGCAAGTTCAGTGCCTTTTCACATGTATGACCCTAGACAGCGACTGTTGGTGGGCTATTCAACTATCCAGGGCAATGCAACTGAACCGAATCCTGCCATCCACCTGATTTCCAGCAGAAGTCATTGGATAGCGACCAGGAGTGGGAAACCTGGGTAATTTTGCCATTCCCTAGCCCATGGGTGCTATGGCCTATTGCAGCATCTGTATTGCCACCCTGACTGTGATCAGTTGGTTGCACCCAGACAGAGGATCGAACTTGCAAGCAGCCTGGTCAAGTCCACAATGAGCCACCAGGGAAGTTAACGTACCAGCAAAGGTGCATGACTTGTGAACATTTTTCTGAGGAAGCCTATGTTTTTTGTCTGTGAAAGTGGGAGAGCTGTAGAAGGACTATGCTTCATTCTTGCCATAATGACGTGTAAGTGCAAGTGAATTAGTTAAAAGACCTGTAAGGAAGCAATCCACACCACTGCAGTTGGTAACTAAAAGGTAATAGGGGGTTAGTTTGGCCTAAGGGTGAAAACAGGCAGTGAAGGTACCCTAACAGCACTAGGTGTACATTCGCCACACGCACTGCAGCGGTTCAAGAAGGCCGCTCACCACCACCTTCTCAAGGGCAATCAGGGATGGGCAAAAAATGCTGGCCTCGCCAACGACACCCACATCTCGTGAGTGAATGAAAAAAAAATGGATGCTGTGCTAATAAGACAAGCCTGTGCGAAAGTCTGGATGTAGAACACAATTTTGGTCCCAATTGCTGATTACCATAATTTGAACTTGCTAAACCAGACATCTGCGGGCCGAAGTTCAGGCACTCTGGAAAGGTGGCGCACCAACGGTTTTTTACCTGGTTTTTCGACCTGGAGCAATGAGACGGCCTTTGGGTCGATTTTCGGCACTTTTAACTTTTTTTGGTGTCGGACCGGAAGTCGGTCATAATGGGGCGGAAGTGTGACAGTAAATAATGCTGAAGGGCAGAAACTGGAGCGGGATTAAGTCTCCGCCGCTGTCACTCAGGTGGTGATGTCACTATGCGTGTGCGTCACCACGCTCTCTCCCCTCTGTTAAAGGGGAGAGAATCAGGGATTTTTTAGTTTCGGCCACTGGACCACGAGGAGGGTTTCAGCCAAGAGGGGGTGCGAGGTTGCCTGTTGGTGGCCTGGCCGAACCCGGGGCAGTAATTTGCTGGCCGATCGGGAAGTCGGCCTGCAATAAAAAAATGGCGGCCGCAAAGGTGCGCCCTCCCCTTGAAGGGCCGCCACACTGCCGGGCTGCACACAGTGAGGATAAAGTGCAGCAACAGGGGCATCGTGCAGTGGATCGGTGATTTTTTTTAATGTGAATTTGGGTCGGGAAGTTCTGGAGATGCAGGAGAGTGGCGGTGCGCATTTTGATGAGGCACTTGCGGCGATCAGCAGCAGTGGGGCAGAAGTGCGGACAGGCCGAAAAATCCTCGAGCTCCATTTGGGTCAGGGTGGCCCATCAACTGCAATACGGCAGTCACTTGATTCCGTCGCATGGCCACCGTAAAACAGCGGTAACGGGCCTTATCCAGACCCTGAATATCGGCCCCCTGGAGGTTTAGCACTTAAATGCAGATTGGACGCAATTTTCGTGGAGCAGGAGATGGTGCACAAGTTCACAGATGCAGCACTGGAGGTCCTGGTAGAGGGGGTCCAGAGGAGGAGGGGAGTCCTGTACCCGCAGTGAGGAAGGACGCAGTGAATGAACTGGTGTGATTGTTCAACCTTTGTTAATAAAACAACTAGTTTTTAACAGCAATTAGTTTTTAACAATTGCTATGAATTCTTAAGCAAAGAACCCATGAAGCAAATACATTACAAATGCCATCTCACTATCCTGTCCCTCTCTCCTGCAGCAGCAGGTGCTGCTCTGTCTGGCCTCAGGTCCTCCTCCCATTTCTCTCCAGACCAAGGAGGACCCCCTAGCAAGATGCCCTTGACCAAGTGCTCCCTTTCTCCTGGTGACTCTTATAAGGTGTCCAATAAGGTGGAGTAGCACAGCACTTAATCTTTTTCGGTGAAGTCCTCAGAGAATTTCCGGAATAAATATTGCTAGAGTGTTGGTGAAGTGTCCCAGAAAGTCTGCCAATGTGCTTCAGAGACCCTCTTCACAGCTCCAGCAGCAAGTAAAATGAAATGGTGAGTATCCCTTTAAGTAGTGCTTGAAATTGATAACAACACTGTGTTTACTCTCAGTCATCTGGTCATTGTAAGCAGTGGGTGTAAGGACAAGCATTAGCCACCAAAATGTTGAGGAGCCTCTTTAATAAGCACTAGCAGGCATTTTAAATGGCAATCTGCTGTTTAACAAGTCTCCAGGCGGCCATTCCTAGCACAGCTTCAATTCCTTTACCAAGATGGCGCCTCGCGCTAAACGCGGCCTAAACCACCGTTTCATCTCAAAATCCATCTTGGCCACTTCGGAGGATCTATGACTCCTGAATGCAGTGTCGAAAATCGCCTCCAAAAAGATTTTCAAACTCATCACTCATCGAGTGCCGCTTTAAGGATGATTTGCATAATAACAACAACATGGCGCCTTTAACATAGTAAAACATCCCAAGCTTCACAGGAGAGTAATCAGACAAAAATTAAACTGAGCCAAAGAAGGAAACATTAGGACAAGTGACCAAATGCTTGGTCAAAGAAGCAGGTTTTAAGGAGCGCCTTAAAGGATGAAAGAAAGGTGGTGAGGCGGAGAGGTTTAGGGAGGGAATTCCAGAGCTTGGGGCCCAAGCAGCGGAAGGTACGGCTGACAATGGTAGGGCAAAGGAAGTAGAGGCCAGAATTGGAGGAATATCGCAATCTCAGAGGGTTGTAGGGCTAGAGGAGGTTATAGAAACAGGGTGGGATGAGGCCGTGGAGGGGCTTGAACTCAAGGATGAGAATTTTAAATTCAAGAAATTATTAGACCAGGAGCCAGTGTAGATCAGCGAGCACAGGGCTCATGGGTGAACGGCACTTGGTGCGAGTCAGGATACTCAGCAGGGTTTTGAATGAACTCAAATTAAAGTAGGGCGGAAGATGGGAGGCAGATCAGGAGAGTGTTGGAATAGTCCAGGCTGGAAGTAAGCAACGCATGGATAAAAATCTACCAATACACCACCGGATGAAAATGGGCACCTCCGGAAGACGAGGAAATATGAGGATTAAAACTTGTCAGAAAATGAAAGTAATTAAATAATAAAAATGTTGCCTTCTTTTGTTGCTCTGGATCCATCCACAGCATCAAAGGGGAAAGGGGGGAAGTCAGATGGCTCTGTGCATGTGTGTTATTAAAGGGATAAGTACATCCAAGCCAGCAGTGGTCAGATTTGATCCAAAAATTGGTAGTTGCAAATCAAACAACAAATGGCTATGTATGAAGTCATTTAAGGCTTTAGTGTCTTACTAATTCCATACAAAACATGTCTGGAGTTCTGACTACCTGCGAATACTTTCTGGAGGTCGTAACGAATTGCAGCCATTGCTCTTCACTTCTTTTAATTTTGTCCTTAATACAAAGCATAGCATCAATGACACAGAAGTGCCAAGGACCACGTGAAGTCCCTCCCTCCCTCCCTCTCTCTTCTCTCTCTCTTCTCTCTCTGAGTCCCTAATCGTTAATCATGGAAAAGGTATGCAAATCTGCTGAGTTTAATTAGAACACCCAATCAGAGCAGAGTGGAGAATTTTCGAGAAACTAATTAGAATAACCAACGAAAAGACTGAAGAAAGACTATTATCAACCACATCAGATTCGAATCTGAAGCACGACCAACCACTTGGAATAAAGCAGAAAACACGAGGGGGGAAAGCGAGGGAAAATCCTGAAAAATAAATCTGAACTGCAACATAGAATCAAGCGATATTAAATGAAAATAAAATCCATGTCACACTAGCCTTGTAACAACGTGACCTTTTTCACCTATTGTTCACTATTTCTTATTACAGAAACATCCCTTGCCTTAAGACTGTCAGTTTTCACTGCGGATATTCCCCTGGCAAAACATTTAGCTTTTGTCTGGAGATTGAAGACTGAAGTAAAACTGTCAGCCGAGAGGCGAGATCATTGTTCAGAAACTTCAGAAAGATGTTTGTCTGGTATTTGCATTAAACAGCAATGGTTCTTTTTTTTTCCGGCTGCATTTTCTCAATGACAGTCATGTCAGTCGCTAAACTACAATGAACAATAATGTCTGCACTGTACAGAATATCGGGTAGATGGGACTGAAGTGCTGGAGTGAGACAGCGGCTTACTGCATTTGTTAACAGCCAGTCCGAGGGGAACCATTCAGTCAAACAGCCCCACCAAAGATTTTAACCTCTGTGTAGAGCTGAGACTTTTGCTTGTACTTTCTTTTAAGGGGGGAGCGTTTCACAACTCTGTAAGTACATTTTATAACGTTATTACATTGCAGTTGCATTGTTGTGTTTGTGTCATAATCTCCAACAGGGGAGCTGATTTCAATTGCCACAATAGAGTTTTGTCAAGAACAAACAATGAGTAGAACTGTCACGCCAAGTCCTGTTTACCCATTACCCCGGTGCTTGCTGACTGACATTGGCTCCATCTCCACCGACAGCTCAATTACAAAATTCCAATCCTTCCATGGCCTCGCCTCTATAACCTCCTGCAGCACCACAGCACTCCGAGAACTCTGCATTCTTCCAATTCTGGCCTCTTGTTCATCCCCCACTTCCTTCACCCCACCATTGGCAGCCATTCCTTCCATTGCCTGGGCCTTAATCTCTGGAGTTCCCTCCCTAAATCTCTCCGCCTTTCCACCTCCTTTAAGATCCTCCATAAAAAGTACCTCTTTGACCAAGCTGTCCTAATGTCTCCTTCTTTGGTATGCTGTCAATTTTTGTCTGTGAAGTGCCCTGGAATATTTTCCTACGTTAACGGCGTAATATAAATCCAAGTTGCTGTTATTTCATGTTTTTTTCCACTGCTCTGTTCAATGCTTTTGCTGGGGTATGGCTCCTTAGGTGCCTGTCAAACTGTTGTACTGCATCGCAGTGGCCTTTATGCATGTGTGAACCCAGTGCTGGCAGGCTGTACAACCACGGGGGCATCACATCCAAGTCCAATCTCATCCTTACTCAATGTGCACACACATCTACTTACCAGCAGGGGTCACTGCATAGCGGTCAGGACCAGGACACCTGGTTGACTTCATCCCCCCACGCTCCCCAACCCCAGCCAAGGGGTATCGAGCCCAATTGTCGAATGCCTGCTGCCACCCTGCCTGACATCAACTAATTCAACATAACTTGGGGAGTTGAACCTGGGATCTGTCTGCTCTGTGGGATTTAGTTCCAATTTCTTCACCAAGCTGAACCACCAAGGTAACTGCGAGGGTGTTTACAAGGTAACACTGTACACCAATCCTCTGCCTCTTTTCAGCTCTTCATCTATTGTCACTGTTGCAATAGTCAAAAGCTGAAGATTTACCACATTTAAAGTATATTAGACTTAAAGTATTTGACAAGGTGCCACAAGATAAAAGTTCATGGAGTTGGGGGCAATATATTAGCATGGATAGAGGATTGGCTAACTAACAGAGAACAGAGAGTCGGGATAAATGGTTCATTCTCTGGTTGGCAACCAGTAACTAGTGGGGTGCCGCAAGGATCAGTGCTGGGACCCCAACTATCTACAATCTATATTAACAACTTGGAAGAAGGGACTGAGTGTAACGTAGCCAAGTTTGCTGATGATACAAAGATGGGAGGAAAAGCAATGTGTGAGGACGACACAAAAAATGTGCAAAAGGACATAGACAGGCTAAATGAGTGGCCAAAATTTGGCAGATGGAGTATAATGTCAGAAAGTGTGAGGCAGAAAAAAATCAAAGAGCAAGTTATTATTTAAATGGAGAAAGGTTGCAAAGTGCTGCAGTACAGCAGGACCTGGGGATACAGAGCTGAGGAGAAATTTCTTCTTTCAGAGGTTTGTAAATCTGTGGCATTCGCTGCCTCAGAGAGCTATGGAAGCTGGGACATTGAATACATATACGACAGAAATGGACAGTTTCTTAAACGATAAGGGGATAAGGGGTGATGAGAAGCAGGCGGGGAAGAGGAGCTGAGTACATGATCAGATCAGCCATGATCTTTTTGAATGGTGGAGCAGGCTCGAGGGGCCGTATTGCCTACTCCTATTCCTATTTCTTATGTTCTTATGTAGACCAGGGAGATAGCACTTTGCTGATATTTGAATGTTATCCTCTTGTCAGTAACTAAAATAGTATTTACAATATACATTAATGGTTTGGATGAAGGAATTGAGTGTAATATCTCCAAGTTTGCAGATGACACTAAACTGAATGGCGGTGTGAGCTGTGACGAGGACACTAAGAGGCTGCTGGGTGACTTTGACAGGTTAGGTGAGTGGGCAAATGCATGGCAGATGCAGTATAATGTGGATAAATGTGAGGTTATCCACTTTGGGGGCAAAAACACGAAGGCAGAATATTATCTGAATGGCGGCAGATTAGGAAAAGGGGAGGTGCAACGAGACCTGGGCGTCATGGTACATCAGTCATTGAAAGTTGGCATGCAGGTACAGCAGGCGATGAAGAAGGCAAATGGTATGTTGGCCTTCATAGCTAGAGGATTTGAGTATAGGAGCAGGGAGATCTTACTGCATTTGTACAGGGTCTTGGTGAGGCCTCACCTGGAATATTGTGTTCAGTTTTGGTCTCCTAATTTGAGGAAGGACGTTCTTGCTATTGAGGGAGTGCAACGAAGGTTCACCAGACTGATTCCCGGGATGACTGGACTGACATATGAGGAGCGACTGGATCGACTGGGCCTTTATTCACTGGAGTTTAGAAGGATGAGAGGGGATCTCATAGAAACATATAAAATTCTGACGAGATTGGACAGATTAGATGCAGGAAGATTACTCTGATATTTTAGCTTGGAAGTTCCTGAAACTTTTATGAGTAACTACAGGTTAGACCTCCCTTATCCCGGACCACCCCTCGTCTGGCACCATTCCCGGCCGGAGGGTAGGGGGGTGAGGAGGGTGCATGTGCAGAACGCGTTGTGTTCTTCACAAAAAGTAACAAAAGTGTACAGGGTCTAAACCGTTTAATCATACGGGGTGGCACACCCTCATTATAACTAGCTTCCCTTTTCTGAAACCCAGAATGAACTAAATTGTAAGATGAACAATATCGCAAATGAAATTTACAGTTGACCGATCTGCCTTTCCATCCTTCGCCGCACATCTTGATTTTGGTATTCAGAACAAACTGATAAACACCTGCATACAAAGACACCCCACACAATATTAATCACAACTTCGGAATCACATCCCCGACTCTCATGTGTTAAATACCAACACGCAGTTAAACACGAAGAGGATACTGCACCAAATTCCCAAGAGTGCCAAATCACCCACTCGGCTTCACAAAAGCTTTCAGTTGCACGAACGATATTTTAAAAAGGAACCTTCCAAAACATGCATTAAAAAAAAAAGTTTGTACAGGGTACTCGCCAATATAATCTTTCTCCTCACTGCCTCCTCCTGGTCACCCTGCTGGAACTCCTGCAGCCACAGGCCTCAGGCCGGCCGCTCCTCGGCTCAGCGCTCCCTTCAGGGGTTCAGGCCAACGGGCCGTGTCCTCGGGCCTGCTCGGGCCGCGCCAACGTCCCGCTGGTGCTGCCGACACTTCGGGCCCATTGGGCCCATTCAGGCCGCCGACCTCCACCCCCAACCCACCCCCCACCCCCCCCCCCCCCCCGCCAACCTCGGGCCGACTCCCCCTCCGCACCCCCCAACCCCGACCTCGGGTTGACGACCTCCCCTCATCTGGCAAAATCCCTTATTCGGCACAGGCCAGGTCCTGAAGGTGCCGAATAAGGTCGGTTCAACCTGTACAAGGGCGTAGCAAGGTTTTCGTGTGAGGAAATTCGTATTTAACTGATTTACGCTGAAACATCGGCGCAAATTTTCTCGATCGTTTACGCCATATCTGAGATACGTCTGCCTTCAATATACATGCCTTCAATGTACAGAGCGCCGTCCCATGCCAGAACCAGCTCATGCGACTTTCCTGCAGTCACCCCAGCAATGTGCTGCTGTAGATTCACACCTAAAGATTTAGGGGTTTTAAAACAATTTTCTTTGCAATATTTTTTGGAATTTTTCTTACTGAGATGTGCAATATATTTAACTAAACTGCTGTCAGTCTCGGTCCACCTGAAATGATTAGGAGCAACGCACAACCGCCTCACTTCCCTGCATTAGGAAAAACTAAGCAGCTGGAATCGCCTTCCCAATAGGCATTCCTCTGTTCTGCATAATAATGGAAGAGGAAGAGGAGCAGCAGAGTCAGGAGGCTCCGAGAGTCATCATCATCATAGGCAGTCCCTCGAAATCGAGGAAGACTTGCTTCCACTCTAAAAATGAGTTCTCAGGTGACTGAACAGTCCAAGAGTGGATCACCTATTGCTGGCACTGAATTTGCTCCTGTTTTATGCTGGATTTTTTCGGTGTAAGCTCCCGTTCGCAAGATCGGTACAGAAACCGATGTAACTTTTGGCCATGTCAGCGTAAATGGTATCCAGGAAACTCAGGGCCCATGTATTCCAATGCAACCAACAATGTTTGTGTTAACTTGTGTTAACCATCATTAAAGAAGCAGTACCAGGACATTTGGAAAAGCAAAATTCAGTCAGGCAGAGTCAGCATGGATTTATGAAGGGGAAGTCATGTTTGACAAATTTGCTGGAGTTCTTCGAGGATGTAACAATGGATAAAGGGGAACCAGTGGATGTGGTGTATTTGGACTTCCAGAAGGCATTTGACAAGGTGCCACATAAAAGGTACTGCACAAGATAAAAGTTCACGGGGTTGGGATGGATAGAGGATTGACTATCTAACAGAAAACAGAGAGTCGGGATAAATGGTTCATTCTCTGGTTGGCAACCAGTAACTAGTGGGGTGCCGCAGGGATCAGTGCACAAACTATTTACAATCTATATTAATGTCTTGGAAGAAGGGACTGAGTGTAACGTAGCCAAGTTTGCTGATGATGCAAAGATGGGAGGAAAAGCAATGTGTGAGGAGAACACAAAAAATCTGCAAAAGGACATAGACAGGCTAAGTGAGTGGGCAAAAATTTGGTAGATGGAGTATAATATTGAAAAGTGTGAGGTCATGCACTTTGGCAGAAAAAAAAATCAAAGAGCAAGTCATTATTTAAATGGAGAAAGATTGCAAAGTGCCGCAGTACAGCGAGACCTGGGGGTACTTGTGCATGAAACGCCAAAGGATAGTATGTAGGTACAGCAATGATCAAGAAGAACAATGGTATCTTAGCCTTTATTGCAAAGGAGATGGAGTATAAAAGCAGGGAAGTCTTGCTACATCTATATAAGGTATTGGTAAGGCCACACCTGGAATACTGCGTGCAGTTTTGGATTCCATAATTGCGAAAGGATATACTTGCTTTGGAGGGAGTTCAGAGAAGATTCACTAGGTTGATTCTGGGGATGAGGGGGTAGACTTATGAGAAAAGGTTGAGTAGGTTGGGCCTCTACTCATTGGAATTCAGAAGAATGAGAGGTGATCTTAATGAAACGTTTAAGATTATGAGAGGGCTTGACAAGGTTGATGCAGAGAGGATGTTTCCACTGATGAGGAAGACTGGAACTAGAGGGCGTGAACTTAGAGTAAGGGGCCGCCCATTTAAAACAGAGATGAGGAGAAATTTCTTCTCTCAGAGGGTTGTAAATCTGTGGAATTCGCTGCCTCAGAGAGCTGTGGAAGTTGGGACATTGAATAAATTTACGGCAGAAATAGACAATTTCTTAAACGATAAGAGGATAAGGGGTTATGGGGAGAGGGCGGGGAAGTGAAGTTGAGTCCATGATCAGATCAGCCATGATCTTATTGAATGACGGAGCAGGCTCGAGTGGCCGTATGGCCTATTCCTGCTCCTATTTCTTATGTTCTTATGTTCTTACTAACTTTGTGTTGGCACCAAGAGCTAGTGCCACTTAACGTCACCTGTGGCTCAGTGAGGAGCACCCTTGCCTCTGATCAGAAGGTTGTGGGTTCAATTCCTTTCCTAGAGATTTAAGCACACAGGCTTAGGCTGACACTCCAGTGCAGTAATGAGGGAGTGCTGCACCATTGGCGATGCTGACTTTTGGGTGAGATGTTAACCTGAGACCCTATCTGCCCTCTTAGCTATATGTAAAAGATTGAATGGCACTATTTTGAAGAAGAGCAGGGGAGTTATCCCCAGTGTCCTGGCCAATTTTTATCCCTCAATCAACATCACTAAAACAGATTATCTGGTCAATATCACATTGCTGTATGTGGGAGCTTGCTGTGCGCAAATTGGCTGCTGCTTTTCTTACATTACAACAGTGACTAAACTTTAAAAAGTACTTCATTGGTTATAAAATATTTTGGGACGTCCGGTGGTCATGAAAGGCGCTATATAAATGCAAGTTTTTTTTTCTTTTACGAGGGAAGTATAGTCCACAGCATTGCAGGCAGTTTAAAACCCTGACATCACAATGTTGTTAGACTTTATATCTTCTTGAAATAAAGAGCTAATTTTATAGATTATTTCCGCGCTGCTAACCTGCTCCTTGTCACAGTCAGTGTGAAAACATTTAGTACCTGTGCCAGAAGAACAACTGATGCAATTAGAAGGGTGTTCCATGGAGGTAATCGTGCGATTGATGGAACGGGATCGTTGCTAGGGTGCTGTGCCCAAGGAAATGACATCTGTGGAAAGCAACCATGTGGAGATGTGGGGGTGGATGGATATTCTGCAGCATTACTTGACTACTTTTGGGACATTTTACCACATTAAAGAAGCTGTGTAAGTGCACGTTGTTGTTATTAGAGGTACAGAGAGAGATTTAGGAGAACCTTCCCTCAGGAGAATACATAGTGAGATGGGGGGAGAAGACTTGATAGGATCTGTGGCCATTGCTCCTTCTGTGTTTGCTGATGCTTTTCCTTTGAAAATGCAAAGCATTCAACTGGATAAGTTATTGGTGGCACGCAACAGAGCATAGCGGTTATGTTACTGGACTAGTGTTAATGATTCAGAGACATGAGTTCAAATGCTACCACAGCAGCTGGGGAATTTAAATTCAATTAAATAAATCTGGATTAAAAAGCTAGTATCAATAATGGTGACCATGAAACTACCAGATTGTCATTAAAAACTCATCTGGTTCACAAATGTCCTTTAGGGAAGGAAATCTGCCGTCCTTACCTGATCTGGCCTATATGGGACTCCAGACCCACAGCAATGTGGTTGACTCTCAACTGTAATAGCCTAGCAAGCCACTCAGTTTTAACAAACTACGACAAAGTCAGCACTGTGAAAGTACCATCACCACAAGGACTGAAGCGGTTCAAGAAGGTGGCTCACCACCACTTTCTCAACAACAATTAGGGATGGGCAATAAATGCTGGCCTTGCCAGCAACGCCCACATCTCATGAATTAATATATTTTTTTAAACTGCCAAAGGAAGTTTAGAACTGTAACGCACAAGTCTACACAAAGCATAATTTGATTGAAGATTTGAGTATTTCTTTCAAAGAAAATATAACAAGTCATTTGGGAAAGCTTACCTTATGAGGTCTTCAGATGCCACTCCTTTCTTTTCCAATCAGAAAAGCGCAGTTCTTGGAATAGGAGTAGGGGATGTGTTGGCATCATACTACATCTCTTAGGAACATTTCAAACTAATTTATATACAATAACCTATGTTTGAAGTATAGTGACTTATGTTAGAAAAAATAGCAGTCAACTTGCAGACTGGAAGATCCCACAAACAGCAATGGAACAAATGACTGGCAGAATAGGCAGGGAGCGCTTCGCTTTAAAATTGCATTCATTCGTTCAGTACTACACTGGGGTAGCAGCCTAGATTATAAGGTTTATGTTCCTATTGCATGCTCCTGACGCAAAAGCCTCATCCACCAGGAGCATATCCTGGGAAATTGTGTGTGCACAGTCCACTATTTCCCATCCATTAATTTTAACGTACAATAAAAAGTCACAGGCATGATTTCCTGCTACGCACTCCCACAAAGTGTATAATGTTTTGTGCTGTGATCGCACAATTGGAGCATTTATCTTCGTACACTCAAACCGTGAACTGGGCTTGAAGTCACAACCTTCTGACTCAGAGAGTGTTGCTATCTGAGCCAGGTAACATAGAAACATAGAAAATAGGTGCAGGAGTAGGCCAAACAGCCCTTCGAGCCTGCACCACCATTCAATATGATCATGACTGATCATGCAACTTCAGTACCCCATTCCTGCTTTGATCCCTTTAGCTATAAGGGTCACATCTGACTCCCTTTTGAATATATCTAACAAACTGGCCTCAACAACTTTCTGTGATAGAGAATTCCACAGGTTAACAATTCTCTGAGTGAAGAAGTTTCTCCTCATCTCACTCCCAAATTGCTTACCCCTTATCCTTAGACTGTGTCCCCTGGTTCTGGTCTTCCCCAACATCGGGAATATCTTTCATGCATCTAACCTGTCCAATCCCATCAGAATTTTATATGTTTGTATGAGATCCCCTCTCATTCTTCTAAATTTCAGTGACTATAAACCTAGTCGATCCAGTCTTTCTTGGTATGTCAGTCCCGCCATCCCGGGAATCAGTCTGGTGAACCTTCGCTGCACTCCCTCAATAGCAAGAATGTCCTTCCTCAGATTAGGAGACCAAAACTGTACACAATATTCAAGATATGGCCTCACCAAGGCTCCGTACAACTGCAGTAAGACCTCCCTGCTCCTATACTCAAATCCTCTCGCTATGAAAGCCAACATGCCATTTGCCTTCTTTACCGCCTGCTGTACCTGCATGCCAACTTTCAATGACTGATGTACCATGACACCCAGGTCTCGTTGCACCTCCCCTTTTCCTAATCTGTCACCATTCAGATAATATTCTGCCTTCCTGTTTTTTCCACCAAATTGGATAACCTCACATTTATCCACATTATATTGCATCTGCCATGCATTTGCCCACTCACCTAACCTGTCCAAGTCACCCTGCAGCCTCCTAGCATCCTCCTCACAGCTCACACTGTCACCCAGCTTAGTGTCATCTGCAAACTTGGAGATATTACATTCAATTCCTTCACTTAAATCATTAATAAGGATTTCCTTCAGTTCTCGCTAGTCCCCTATTATTTTCGGGAGGTTATTCGTGTCTTCCTTCGTGAAGACAGAACCAAAGTATTTTTTTATTTGGTCTGCCATTTCCTTGTTCCCCATTATGAATTCACCTGATTCTGACTGCAAGGGACCTATATTAGTCTTCACTAATCTTTTTCTCTTCACGTATCTATAGAAGCTTTTGCAGTCAGTTTTTATGTTCCCTGCAAGATTACTCTCATACTCTATTTTCCCCCTCCTAATTAAACCTTTAGTCTTCCTCTGCTAGATTCTAAATTTCTTCCAGTCCTCAGGTTTGCTGCATTTACTGGCCAATTTGTATGCCTCTTCCTTGGATTTAACACTATCCCTCATTTTCCTTGTTAGCCACAGTTGAGCCATATTCCCCATTTTATTTTTGTGCCAGACAGGGATGTACAATTGTTGAAATTCATCCATGTGATCTTTAAATGTCTGCCATTGCCTATCCACCATCAACGCTTTAACTATCATTCGCCAGTCTATCCTAGCCAATTCACGTCTCATACCATCAAAGTTATCTTTCTTTAAGTTCAGGACCCTAGTCTCTGAATTAACTGTGTCATTCTCCATCTTAATGAAGAAGTCTACCATATTATGGTCACTCTTCCCCAAGGGGCCTCGCATGACCAGATTGCTAATTAATCCTCTCACATTACACAAGACCCAGTCTAGAATGGCCTGCTCTCTAGTTAGTTCCTCGACATATTGGTTTAGAAAACCATCTCTTATACACTCCAGGAAATCCTCCTCTATAGTACTGCTACCAGTTTGATTAGCCCAATCCATATGTAGATTAAAGTCACCCATGATAACTGCTGTACCCGTATTGCACGCTTCCCTAATATCCTGTTTGATGCCATCCCCAACCTCCCTACTACTGTTTGGTGGTCTGTACACAACTCCCACTAACATTTTCTGCCCTTTGATGATTCGCAGCTCTACCCATATAGATTCCACATCATCCAAGCTAATGTCCTTCCTTACTATTGCGTTAATCTCCCCTTTAACCAGTAACGCTACCCCACCTCCTTTTCCTTCTTGTCTATCCTTCCTGAATATTAAATATTCCTGGATGTTGAGTTCCCAGCCTTGGTTACCCTGGAGCCACGTCTCCGTAATCCCAATCACATCATATCCATTAACAGCTATCTGCGCAGTTAATTCATACACCTTATTACGAATACTCCTCGCATTGAGACTCAGAGCCTTCAGGCTTGTTTTTTTAACACTCCTTGTCCTTTTAGAATTATGTTGTAATGTGGCCCTTTTGATTTTTGCCCTTAATTTCTCTGCCTTCCACTCTTGTTTTTCTCCTTCCTACCTTTTGCTTCTGCCCCCTTTTTACTTCGCTCTGCCTCCCTGCATAGATTCCCATCCCCCTGCCATATTAGTTTAAACCCTCCCCAACAGCACGAGCAAACACTCCACCTAGGACATCGGTTTTGGTCCTGACTAGGTGCAGACCGTCCAGTTTGTACTGGTCCGACCTCCCCTAGAACCCGTTCCAATATCCCAGGAATTTGAATCCCTTCCCTTGCACCATTCCTCAAGCCACGCATTCATCTGAGCTCTCTTGCTATTCCTACTCTGACTAGCATGTGGTACTTGTAGCAATCCTGAGATTACTACCTTTAACTCCTAGCTCCCTAACTTCAGCTTGTAGGACCTCATTCCATTTTTTACCTATAACGTTGGTACCTTTATGCACCAGGACAGCTGGCTGTTCACCCTCCCCCTCCAGAATGCCCTGCAACAGCTCCGAGACATCCTTGACCCTTGCATCAGGGAAGCAACATACCATCCTGGATTCTCGTTTGCAGCTGCAGAAATGCCTATCTATTCCCCTTACAATAGAATCCCCTATCACTATAGCTCTCCCACTCTTTTTCCTGCCCTACTGTGCAGCAGAGCCATCCATGGTGCCATTAACTTGGCTGCTGCTGCCTCCTCTGATGAGCCATCTACCCCAACAGTACCCAAAGCGGTATATCTGTTTTAGAGTGAGATGACCGCAGGGGACGCCTGCACTACCTTCCTTCCCCTACTATTCCTGCTGGTCACCCATTACCTATCTGCCTATGTAACCTTTACCTGCGGTTTGACCAACTCACTGAACGTGCTATTCACGACATCCTCAGCATCACGGATACTCCAGAGTGAATCCTTGTGCAGCTCCAGTGCCACAATGTGGTCTGTCAGGAGCTGCAGCTGGACACAATTCCTGCACACATAGTAGTCAGGGACACTGGAAGCATCCCTAATTTCCCACATAGCGTAGGAGGAGCATGACATGGGTCTGGGCTCTCCTGCCATGACTTAACCCTTAGATTAACTTAATTTGGCAACCCTGTCAAAGGTTTCCTACTGACAAGAAAAGAAAAAGCAAAAGATAAAATACTCCTCAATCCACCAGCCAATCACTTACCCGCTTGGCTGTGATGTCACACTTCGATTTCTTTTTACTTCTTTGTTTACCTTCTACCCCTGCACTAGCTGATTCCTCTGACTGCCCGAACTCCCGAACTCTCAGGTCTTTTATAGGTCTCTCGATCTCCCGCTCCTCCGAGGGAGTTAATACAGGGGAAGCATTTGCTTGGGGGGCTCCCCGTGCAGAGGTTTGGTTTGGGGACCCTTACATTTTACTAGACAATGATACTAAATTCTACCTGCTTCATCTGGTGTCAAATCTGCTCACGTGCGATCGAGAAAAGACATGTTTGCAATCGGCATTATAAAAATAGTTGGCAAAATAATGAGCGATAGATAACACAAGCGTAAACATTGAACAATTATAAAGGTCTCGCAGCACCAATGTTAGTGTAGTATACGAGCTGTATGACAACCCAGGAACTTGCTTTTCGTGCTATAAATGCAGTGAAGTCTTGAATAATATCTGAAGAGTCACGTTATTTGTACAGTACGTGAGAACTGAATTTTGTCTTTTGTTTTCCCACCTAAGCTAGGACTGTGGGAGGGCAAGTGGGACTGGTGAGAAGGTGAGTGCTGGGGTCAGAGCCCGCTACGGGTTGTAGCGTGATCCTGGTTTACAAATCTTATCACACGCTCACTGACTCGCACTCATTCTGCCGCACACATTCACTCTCTCACCTTCACTCAAATTCACTCACACTCATATTCGCTCACTCTCACTCAGTAACTCGTTCTCTCACACTCACCCTATTACTCTCACATACACTTATCCTCTCACTCACGCACACCCTCAGGTTCTCAATGCTTCACTCTGGTTTACTCAATGACTCACTTGATCAAACTTGCCCTCACCCTCTCTCACTCCTGTACTCTACTCTCACTGATTCATTCACTCACACCCTCTCTCTCACTCAGTAACATCCCCTTTACTCATACTCACTTACTCTCTCATGACTGTTTGGGGTCCCCTGACTGGTTTGTGGCCCCTGGCTGATTCAGGACCCAATGCAATTGCACAGACTGAATGCAATCCCTGTGTTAATACTTTTTGGATTTGGATCAAACCCAAATCAATAGGATGAAGGATCCAACTGTCACCTCCAAGGCCCTTAACTGAAATGAATGTGGGTAGTCTCGACCCAATTAATAATGAGGCACAAAAATTCACCTCCTCCTCTTCTTAAGCAGTCCCTCGGAGTCGAGGATGACCTGCTTCCACACTAATATGAGTTCTCAGGTGACTGATGAGTCCAGTGCGAGGTCCTCCAGTCTCTGTCACAGGTGGGGCAGACGTTGGTTGAGAGGATGGGTGGGTGGGGTGCTTGGGTTGTCGTGCGTTCCTTCCGCTGTTTGCACTAGGCTTCCGCATGCTCCCGACGAAGAGACTCGGCGCCTTCCCGGATGCTTCTCCTCCATTTTGAGTGGTCATAGAATCATAGAATCAGCGAAATTTACATCATGGAAGGAAGCCATTTCAGCCCAGCGTGTCTGCGATGGCCAACCAAGAGCTACCCAGCCTAATCCCACTTAAAAGCTCTTGGTCCATAGCCCTATAGGTTACGGCACTTTAAGTGCATATCCAAGTACCTTTTAAATGTGGTTAGGGTTCCTCCTTCTACCACCCTTTCAGGCAGTGAGTTCCAGACCCCCACCACCCTCTGGGTGAAGGAATTGCCACCTCATTTCTCCTCTAAACCTACGCCCAATTACTTTGAATCTATGGCCCCCTGGTGTTGACCCCTCTGCCAAGGGAAACAGGTCCTTCCTATCCACTCTATCCAGGCCCCTCATAATTTAATACACCTCAATCAGGTCTCCCCTCAGCCTCCTCTGTTCCAAAGAAAACAAACCCAGCCTATCCAATTTTCCCTCATAGCTAAAATTCTCCAGTCCAGACAACATCCTCGTAAATCACCTCTAATAATGTGATGACCAGAACTGCACTCAGTACTCCAGCTGCAGCCTTACCAGTGCTTTATGCAGTTCAAGCATAACCTCCCTGCTCTTGTATTTTATGCCTTGACTAATAAAGGCAAGTATTCTATATGCCTTCTTAATCACCTTATCTTCCTGGCCTGCTACCTTCAGGGATCTGTGGACCTGCACTACAAGGTCCCTTTGTACCTCTACACTTTTCAGTGTCGTACCATTTAATGTGAATTCCCTTGCCTTGTTCGACCTCCTCAAATACATTACCTCACACTTATTTCGATTGGATTCCATTTGCCACTGTTCTGCCCACCTGTGAAGTACATTGATGTCTTCCTGCAATCGCAGCTTTCTTCTTCATTATAAACCATGCAGCCTATTTTAGTGTCATCTGCAAACTTCTTAATCATACCCCTAACATTCAAGTCTAAGTCATTGATATATACCACAACAAGCAAGGGACCCAGCACTGAGCCCTGTGGGACCCCACTGGAAACATCCTTCCAGTCACAAAAACACCCCTCAACTATTATCCTTTGCTTCCTGCCTCCGAGGCAATTTTGGATTCAACTTGCCACTTTGCCCTGGATCCCATGGGCTTTAACTTTCCTGACCAGTCTGCCATGTGGGACCTTATGAAAAGCTTTGCTAAAATCAATATACACTACATCATATGCACTTCCCTCACGGTCTTAGGCCAGGGATTCCCAGGTATCGGTGGGGATGTTGCACTTTTTCAAGGAGGCTTTGAGGGCATCCTTGAAGCAGTTCCTCTGCCCACCTGAGGTTTGCTTGCCGTGTCGGAGCTCTGAGTGGAGCGCTTGTTTTGGGAGTCTAGTATCGGGCATGCGGACAATGTGGCTCGTCCATCGGAGCTGATCGAGCATAGTCAATGCTTCAATGCTGGGGATGTTGGCCTGCGCGAGAACACTGACTTTGGTGCGACTATCCTGCCAGTGGACATGCAGGATTTTGCGGAGGCAGCATTGTTGGTACTTCTCCAGTGCTTTGAGGTGCCTGCTGTACATAGTCCATGTTTCTGAAGCATATAGGAGGACAGGTATCACTTATGCTATGTGGATTATGATCTTGGTGCCCCGTTTGAGGTCCTGGCCTTGAAACACCCTCTTCCTCAGGTGAGCGAAAGCTGCAATGATATGTTTTAAATACATATACTATGATTCTCTGCAAATTGGTCTAATATAAAACAACAGAGCAGGCAACCTCAGTGAAATATAAAATCAAGCTGTCTTTTATTTGATAGAAATATGTTTCTGTATGTGTGTGTTTGTGATATATGCTTATATATGCTTGTTTGTATACTGTATATGTATGTATGCATTACAAATATATGTGTTTGAGTGTGTAATACAAGAACAACAACAAAAACAACAACTTGTATTTATATAGCGCCTTTAATGTAGTAAAACGTCCCAAGGCGCTTCACAGCCGTGTTATAAGGCAAAAATTTGACATCGAGCCACATAAGAAGAAATTATGACGGATGACCCAAAGCTTGGTCAAAGAAGTAGGTTTTAAGGAGCGTCTTGAAGAAGAAAAGAGAGGTAGCGAGGAGGAGAGATTTAGGGACCAAGTTCCAGAGCTTAGGGCCCAGACGGCTGAAGGCACGGCCACCGATGGTTGAGCGATTATAATCAGGGATGCTCAAGAGGGCAGAATCTGAGGAACGCAGATATCTCGGGGAGTTGTGAGGCTGGAGGAGATTCCTGAGATAGTGAGGGGCGAGGCCATGGAGGGATTTGAAAATAAGTATCAGAATTTTGAAATCGAGGTGTTGCTTAATCGGATAACCACAAGTTTATGTAGGGTAATGTTGTGTATGGAGAAAGAGTCAGACTGAACACTGTGAGCTCAAAGTAAAGTGTGACCTTAGTCTTTTATTGCAGGTCTTCAGAGTGCCTCTCCAACCTGTGAAGCCTTCTTAAATACCTGTGCTCCCAGGGATTATGGGATCCCGTGGGACTCTGGGGAATGAGCCCTCTGGTGGCTGTACGGAGTAAATATAAGTCCACATTAATAACAACAATCCCCCCCAAAGTCAATAGTGTAACTATTTACAATGTGAGTCGATCTGGGGCCCTTCTTCCCCTGGTTGATCGTCTCGGTGTGAAAGCTGGTGTTGTTGAATCACTTGTTGGGCCCTCGCTGGGCTGCTGTGCAGCTGGACTTGCTGGGCTGCCTGGTGTGTTGGACCCTGCAGGGCTGCTGTGGATGCTAGGTTCTGTTTCGTGGTCAACCGTGGTGTCGGTTGCCACTGGTATGTGTGTTGGGGGATCAAAAAAGGTTGGGTCCAAGGTAGGTTGTTCAGGGCAGTCCATGAATCTGAGTTTGATTTGGTCCAAGTGTTTCCGGTGAATGAGTCCATTTGAAAGTTTGACCCGAAACACCCTGCTCCCCTCTTTGGCCATGACAGTGCCGGGAAGCCACTTGGGACCTTGTCCATAATTTAATACAAATACAGGATCAATGACTTCAACCTCGCATGACACATTTGTGCTATCATGGTATGCACTTTGTTGAAGCCGTCTGTTCATGTAGATCAGGGTGAACTAACGAGAGCCTTGTATTAAGTGCTCTTTTCATAAGCAGTTCAGCAGGTGGGATCCCAGTGAGTGAGTGTGGTCTACTGCGGTAGCTAAGTAGGACTCAGGATAGGTGAGTCTGCAGTGAGTCTTCAGTTAACCTCGTCAAGCCTTGCTTGATGGTTTGCACTGCTCTCTCTGCCTGACCATTGGACGCTGGTTTAAACGGGGCAGATGTGACATGTTTGATCCCGTTACGGGTCATGAATTCTTTGAACTCAGCACTGGTAACACATGGCCCGTTGTCGCTCATCAGGACATCAGGTAAGCTGTGTGTGACAAACATGGCCCGCAGGCTTTCAGTGGTGGCAGCGGACGCACTAGCCGACAGTACGTCACATTCAATCCACTTGGAGTACGCATCTACAATCACAAGGAACATTTTACCCAAAAACGGGCCTGCATAGTCGACGTGTACCCTAGACCACGGTTTGGAGGGCCAAGACCATAAACTTAGTGGCGCCTCCCTGGGTACATTGCTTAACTGCGAGCATGTATTACATCTATGAATGCAGGACTCTAAGTCCGCATCGCTACCGGGCCACCACACATGGGATCTGGCTATCGCTTTCATCATTACGATGCCTGGGTGGGTACTGTGGAGGGCATTGATGAAGGTGCCTCTGCCCTTCTTGGGGACCACTGCTCAATTGCCCCACAGAAGGCAGTCTGCCTGTATAGACATTTCATCTTTGCGCCGCTGGAACGGCTTTATCTCTTCCTACATCTCGACTGGGACACTGGACCAGCTTCTGTGAATCACATAGCTTTTAACTAGATATAATAAGGGGTCCTGGCTTGTCCAGGTTTTGATCTGCCGGGCAGTGACAGGTGATTGCTCACTCTCAAATGCTTACATAACCATGGCTAGATCTGCGGGCTGCGCCATTTCCAAACCCGTGGTGGGCAATGGTAGCCTACTGAGAGCATTGCCGCAGTTTTGTGTGCCTGGCCTGTGGCGGATGACGTAGTTGTATGCAGACAAACTGAGTGCCCATCTCTGGATGTGGGCTGATGCGTTGGTATTTATCCCTTTACTCTCAGAAAACAGGGATATAAGTGGCTTCAGGCCAGTTTCCAATTCGAATTTTAGCCCAAACAGGTATTGATGCATTTTCTTTACCCCATAGACACACGCTAACGCTTCTTTTTCAATCATGCTGTAGGCTCTCTCGGCCTTAGACAGACTCCTGGATGCATAAGCGACCGGATGCAGTTTTCTAAAATCATTAGCTTGTTGCAATACGCACCCGACGTCACATGACGGCACATCATATGTTAGTACTAAACGCTTACATGGATCATACAACACTAGCAATTTGTTTGAGCATAACAATTTTCCCGCTTTTATAAAGGCATTTTCTTGGCTTTTGCCCCAAACCCATTTGCCCCCTTTTCGTAGTAAGACATGTAGTGGTTCTAGCAGGGTGCTGAGACCCGGTAAGAAGTTACCAAAGTAGTTCAAGAGTCCCAGAAACGACCGCCACGTTCTGTGGCCTCAGTGCGTTCTCGATTGCCTCCGTCGTCGCGTTGGTGGGCCTGATGCTGTCTGCCGCAAACCTCCTTCCCAGGAACTCCACGTCGAGCGCTTTAATCTGAGCCCCACATGGTTGAGTCGATTAAGAACCTCCTCCAGGTTCTGCAGGTGCTCGACTGTGTTCCGACCTGTGACCAAGATGGCGACCTGGAAGACCACGGTGTGCGGAACCGACTTCAGTTAGCTTTCCATGTTTCTCTGGAATATCACCGCCGCTGATCGGATTCCAAACGGGCATCTGTTATAAACAAAAAGACGTTTGTGCGTGTTGATGCAGGTGAGGGCCTTCGATGATTCCTCCAGTTCCTGCGTCATGTAGGCTGAAGTCAGACCCAGCTTCGTGAACGTCTTTCCTCCCGCCAGCTTTGCAAAGATGTCGTCGGCTTTTGGTAGTGGGTTTTGGTCCTGCAGGGAGAAACGATTGATAGTTAATTTGTAATCACCACAGATTCTGACGGTGCCGTCTCCCTTGAGCACTGGGACAATAGGACTGGCCCACTCACTGAACTCGATCGGTGAAATGATGCCCTCTCATTGCAGCTGGTCCAGCTCAATCTCTATCCTTTCTCTCACCATGTACGGTACTGCTCTCACCTTGTGATGGACATGTCTCGCCCCTGGAATTAGGTGGATCTGCACTTTTGCTCCTTGGAATTTCCCGATGCCTGGTTCGAACAGTGAAGGAAATTTATTTAAGACCTGGGCACACGAAGTGTCGTCAGCGGGCGATAGCGCTCAGACGTCATCCCAGTTCCAGCATATATTTCTCAGCCAGTTCCTGCCGAGCAGCGTGCGACCATCGCCCGGTACCACCCAGAGTGGTAGCTTGTGCACCGCTCCATTGTAGGATACCTTTACGGTAGCACTGCCGATTACAGGAATCAGTTCTTTAGTGTAAATTCTTAGTTTCGTGTGGACTGGAGTTAAGACTTGCCTTGAGACCTTGTTGCACCACAACCTTTCGAAAGTGTTTTTGCCCATGATGGACTGGCTCGCGCCCGTGTCCAGCTCCATTGACACCGGGAGTCCATTTAGATCAACATTCAGCATTATCGGGGGACAATTTGTGGTGAATGTGTGCACCCCATGTACCTCTGCTCCTCTATCTGAGGCTGTGGGTCATAGTGATCCTCCGTGGATCTGTCCTCCTCTGCAACGTGGTGGTTTACAGGTTTAACAGGCTTAGCAGCTCGCCTGCACACTCATTGGAGGTGTCCCATTGTTCCACAGCCCTAGCAAATGTATCCTTTGAATTGGCATGAATGGAAATGATGATTACCCCCTCAGTGTCAACAAGGTGTTAATGGCCTTGCATTCATCACCCTTGATGTGGACTCTGAGACATCTGCGGACGTGTAGCTGCAGGTATGTGTGACATGCCCTGTACTTACGATTCAAAAACAACTTCACTTTGTTCACAGTACTTGTAGCAGCACTTGTGTGCTGAGAGATTTGCTTCGTATTGTCACTGGTGGCAATGAACGCCTGGGTTATCGCTGCGGCCTTACTCAAGGTTGGGGTCTCTAAAGTCAAAAGTTTGCGAAGTATGGTTTCGTGGCCAATGCCAAGTATGAAAAAGTCTCTGAGCATGTGCTCCAAATGTCCTTCAAATTCGCAATGTCCTGCAAGTCGTCTCAGTTCGGCGACATAGCTCGCCACTTCCTGGCCTTCAGACCTTTTGTAGGTATAGAACCGGTACCTCGCCATCAGAACGCTTTCTTTCGGGTTCAAATGCTCTTGGACCAGTGTGCACAAATCGTCGTACGATTTCTCCATGGATTTTGCTGGAGTGAGCAGATTCTTCATGAGGCCATATGTTGGTGCCCCACAGACGGTGAGGAGGATCGCTCTACGTTTGGCAGTGCTCTCTTCCCCATCTAGCTCGTTGGCCACGAAGTATTGGTCGAGTCGCTCCATAAAAGTTTCCCAATCATCTCACTCTGAAAATTTCTCCAGGATGCCCACTGTTCTCTGCATCTTTGGGTTCGCTATCTGTATCTCATCACCAGTTGTTGTGTATGGAGAAAGAGTCAGACTGAACACTGTGAGCTCAAAGTAAAGTGTGACCTTCATCTTTTATTGCAGGTCTCCAGAGTACCTCACCAACCTGTGAAGCCTTCTTAAATACCTTTGCTCCCAAGGGATTATAGGATCCCTTGGGACTCCGGGGAATGAGCCCTCTGGTGGCTGTACAGAGTAAATACAAGTCCACATATATAACAGGTAGAATGTGGGAAGCCAGGCAAGAGTGCGTTGAAGTAGCGTCAAGTCTTGAGGTAACAAAGACATGGATGATACATCCATACATGTGTGTACATTGTAAGTATGTGTGCATACGTGAGTCTAATATATATGTGTGTGTGTGCGTTATATTGTTATATTTAGTCTCAATATTTACCAATTCTAGGACAACGTTTGAGATGACAGTTATATAGCAATATAAAGGGAAAAATAAGGTTCCAGTGGACATATTTCAGGATTTAAAGTACTGGATTACAGCAGACATAATTATTTGTGAATAGGATTAACAAAATATTATTAGCAGAGTAAGCTTTTAAAGTTCCGAATATTTTGTGAAGTAATAGCTGAAAGAATTTAATTTTAGTTTTAATGTAAGTATGTGTATGTGAATATTAACATGACCCCGAATTTGTGGTCGGAGGCTTCCCGCGGGGAAATGCCTCCAATCCGCAAATAAAATGCCCGCGTACCTGGTGGTCTGGGAGGTACGGAGATTTGTGCTCTTGGGTACGCATGGGCAGAGATTCACAAGCGCTCCTGGAATCATGTGGGCCGGTCCAACGAATGACAGCAGGGGATCCCCATTCATGCTTATGCGGATTCCGTATGTATGGAAACTCCATAAGTATGAATGGAATATCTCACAAAATACCTCTACATTTCAAATAAATTAAAAAAAAATCATTATATGTTTAAAATTAATTAAAATGCCGTTTAATTATATATTTTAAACATATTTTTTGAATATAACTTTACATGTTTTAAAGGGGCTAAAATTAAACTTACCTCATTTCACAGGTTTTTAAATTATTGATAGAATGTTATTTTTCTGTTTTTTAAAACTCTTGCAGGCGTAAGAATTTCACGGGCATTCGCTGGGCAGAAGTTGGGCAAATAGCCCAACTCTCCGCCAGTGGATGCCCCTTTCCCAGGGATGCGGACGATTTGTCAAGAGAATTCTTGACAGATCGCAAGTTTTGAGTTTTAGTGCATGAGGAGCGCATGCCTGAACCCTGCTGGCAGCGCGCACCTCATAGGGGCCGCTAATTACAGCCCGATATTTAGAGTTGACTTTCATGATCTAAGTGAAAAAAGGAGATTAAAAAGTTAGTAGTTGTGTTAAAGTGCAAAGGCGGGTGAGTGAAGAGTGATCCAGATTGTACATTTCATTACATTGCTCATTAATTAGAACGTTACCCTTGCAACAGGGAAGATCCACAGCTCGAAACAGAAAGTCACAACTACTGCTTTTGAGCAACTGTACATGTGGAAGACAGCACATGCTCAATTACTTTAAGGCAACTTTCCAACTGGCCACGCGCAATCTCGCACATACACAGCTGCTTCAATATTGCCTCCCGTGCTCTGTGCATCCATCCTGCAATGTGAATGAGGTGAATTTGAAGCACTAGCAGTCACACCACGTTGCCGAACCCCCTTCCAATGACGGAGTAGACTTTCACATTAACCGATCCGACTTGCACTGTGAGGCTCAGGGGCTCCTCCAAGAAAGTTCTCTTCAGATCATTGGCATGTACAGGTAACTTAGCAAACCGTACTCACTATTAATCTGGTTGGCGCTGGGATTGCAAGTCACAGGGGTAGATCTCGATTCGAATATATATATGAGCGAGGGTCGCCAACTCTGGAGGTTTCATTACATGACATCCCGCCTCGAACTGCCGCGCTCCCGCCATTAATCGCCCGCCATGTCCATCCTCACAGCGCACCGCCGTTCCCACGCCAACTGGGAAACAAACGGACACTTTGTTACCCGAGTGGATGACTCTTAACTCGCAGGCAAGCAGCCATTTTTTCCCTATCTCCAATATTTTAATAATTAATAAGCACCAGTAATGAAAAAAATGGGGTAAAAAGAAACACAATTCTTTTATAAAGCCCCGATGATCATCCTCCTGGGTATGCTCGCAGCAGTGTCTTGAAGATTAGTCTTCAACCCCTAATATGAACTAAACATTTGTCATTCCTTACTATTCAGTTCAAATAAATAGAACACCTCAACTCGAAAGGATACCAGACGAATTGCAATTTAAAGAAAAAGATTTGTTTTTAATCCGTGAAGCACATCCCATTAATTGGTATCACCTGTACAAACTGTTTTCGAAACCTTGCTATCTGCATCTGGAAATGGATCATTTCAACCAATTTGTCAGGATCACATTACGTTTCTGAAACCAAGCTCTGGGTGGGGGAACATTAAAACCAAATAAGAGCCAAAGAGAGAGACACCCAGCAGCCAGAGTGAAAAAGCCTTTGCAGATTTTGCTAAGTACTGTTACATTGAAAACAGAATATTTTCCACTTCTGTCATATAACAAATGTCAGCTTTTGGTAGGGGCAGGGGGGGAGGGGGTGGGAGGGAGTTGGTAGGGAGGAAGTAGGGAAGAGAAAAAAATCCCTGAAAAATCTATAAATATCACAACACTGAGAAACGCACATTATTGTTTATTAATTCCCTGGGCTATGCATTAAATATCATTGAAGTTCTCACTTAGGATCCAAATGACAGCCAGCAAATTGCCACCTATTAAGAATAAGTGTTCATCTTGTATACTGAGAAAAAAAAATTGTCGATTTAATATTTTGTGCTTCCCTGGAGGTTGGGGAAGAGGAAGATGGTGAAGAATCTGTAGTTATGTGTTAATGCAGTGAAACAGCGTGGAACTTTGTGAGAAGGTTAAGGTCTGTGAAAGAAACTTAGACGAATAGGAAGGAATAATGGAATGGAATATCAAAAAAATACTGTTTCAGCCTGAAAAATGATTCAGAATCATAGAATAGTCATCATCATCATAGGCAGTCCCTCAGAGTAGAGGAAGATTTGCTTCCACTCTTAACATGAGTTCTTAGGTGGCTGTACATTCCAATACGAGAACCACATCTCTGTCACAGGTGGGACAGATAGTCATGGAGGGAAGGGGTGGGTGGGACTGGTTTGCCGCACGCTCTTTCCGCTGCCTGCGTTTGATTTCTGCACACTCTCGGCAATGAGACTCGAGGTGCTCAGCGTCCTCCCGGATGCGCTTCCTCCACTTAGGGCAGTCTTTGGCCAAGGTCTCCCGGGTCTCAGTGGGAATGTTGCACTTTATCAGGGAGGCTTTGAAGGTGTCCTTGTAATGTTTCCGCTGCTTACCTTTGGCTCGTTTGCTGTGAAGGAGTTCCGAATAGAGCGCTTGCTTTGGGAGTCTTGTGTCTGGCAAGTGGACAATGTGGCCTGCCCAGTGGAGCTGATCATGTATGGTCAGTGCTTCGATGCTGGGGATGTTGGCCTGGTCAAGGACACTAATGTTGGTGCGTCTGTCCTCCCAGGGGATTTGTAGGATCTAGCGGAGACATCGTTGGTGGTATTTCTCCAATGCCTTGAGGTGTCTACTGTACATGGTCCATATTTCTGAGCCATACAGGAGGGCGGATATCACTACAGCCTTGTAGACCATGAGCTTGGTGGCAGTTTTGAGGGCCTGGTCTTCAAACACTCTTTTCCTCAGGTGGCCAAAGGCTGCACTAGCGCAATGGAGGCGGTGTTGAATCTCGTCGTCAATGCCTACTCTTGTTGATCGGAGGCTCCTGAGATATGGGAAGTGGTCCACATTGTCCAGACCACGGCGTGGATTTTGATGATTGGGGGCAGTGCTGTGCGGCGAGGATAGGCTGGTGGAGGACCTTTGTCTTTCTGATGTTTAGCGTGAGGCCCATGCTTTCGTACGCCTCAGTAAATAGGGCGACTATGTCCTGCAGTTCAGCCTCTGTATGTGCGCAGACGCAGGCGTCGATCGCGTACTGTAGCTCGACGACAGATGTTGGGGTGGTCTTGGACCTGGCCTGGAGACGGCGGAGGTTGAACATGTTCCCTGGTTCTGTAGTTTAGTTCCACTCCAGCGGGGAGCTTGCTGACTGTGAGTCGGTGAGGAAGATTGAGAAGAGGGTTGGGGCGATGACGCAGCCCTGCTTGATCCCGGTCCGGACGTGGATTGGATCTGTGATGGATCCGTTGGTAAGGATCACGGCCTGCATGTCATTGTGGAGCAGGCAGAGGATGGTGACTCACTTTTGAGAGCATCCGAAATGGAGGACGACGCTCCATAGACCCTCGTAGTTGACAGTGTCAAAGGCCTTTGTAAGGTTGAAGAAGGCCATTTATAAGGGCTGGTGCTGTTCCCTGAATTTTTCCGGCAGCTGTCGCGCTACAAAAATCATGTCTGTTGTGCCTCAGAGGGGATAGAATCTGTATTATGACTCCAGGAGGAGCTCCTCAGCCACAGTGAGAAGACGGTTGAGGAGGACTCTAGCGACGACTTTCCCAGTGGATGATAACAGGGAGGTTGATCTTTAGTTGCCAGTCAGACGTCCCCTTTTTTAAAGATGGTCATGATCACTGCATCTCTGAGATCTCCTGGCATGCTCTCCTCCCTCCAGATGAAAGAGATAAGGTCATGTATTCACGCCAATAGTGCCTCCCGGCCATACTTCAGTGCCTCAGAAGGGATTCCAACCGTTCCTGAAGCCTTGTTGTTATTATGCTGTCTTCGAAACATAGAAACATAGAAACATAGAAAATAGGTGCAGGAGTAGGCCATTCGGCCCTTCTAGCCTGCACCGCCATTCAATAAGATCATGGCTGATCATGCAACTTCAGTACCCCATTCCTGCTTTCTCTCCATACCCCTTGATCCCGTTAGCCATAAGGGCCATATCTAACTCCCTCTTGAATATATCCAATGAATTAGCATCAACAACTCTCTGCGGCAGGGAATTCCATAGGTTAACAACTCTCTGAGTGAAGAAGTTTCTCCTCATCTCAGTCCTAAATGGCCTATCCCTTATCCTAAGACTATGTACCCTGGTTCTGGACTTCCTCAACATCTGGAACATTCTTCCCGCATCTAACTTGTCCAGTCCCATCAGAATCTTATACATTTCTTTGAGATCCCCTCTCATCCTTCTAAACTCCAGTGAATAAAGGCCCAATTGATCCAGTCTCTCCTCATAGGACAGTCCAACCATCCCTGGAATCAGTCTGGTGAACCTTCGCTGTACTCCCTCAATAGCAAGAACGTCCTTCCTCAGATTAGGAGACCAAAACTGAACACAATATTCCAGGTGAGGCCTCACTAAGGCCCTGTACAACTGCAGTAAGACCCCCCTGCTCCTATACTCAAATCCCCTAGCTATGAAAGCCAACATACCATTTGTCTTCTTCACCGCCTGCTGTACCTGCATGCCAACCTTCAGTGACTGATGTACCATGAAACCCAGGTCTCGTTGCACCTCCCCTTTTCCTAATCTGCTGCCATTCAGATAATATTCTGCCTTTCTGTTTTTGCCCCCAAAATGGCTTTTTCTATGGCTTTTTCTACCTCGTGCAGTGTTGGGGTCTCACTGAGGTGGTGGAGAGAAGCATGCTGAGGGATGAACTCGAGAGCACTCAGGCCAAAGGCAGAGTCTCGGTTGAGGAGATCTTCGAAATGCTCCTTCCAGTGGGCCCTGACTGCCTCGGGGTGTCTTTGATAAGTGTTTCACCGTTCTTGGTCAGCAGTGGGGTGAGGCCTTGGGTGTTTGTACCATAGGTGGCCTTGACTGCGATGAAAAATCCTCGCACATCATGGCTGTCGGCCAGCTGCTGTATCTCCTGTGCTTTCTCCATCCACCACCTGTTCTTTAGGTCCCGGATTTTTTGTTGGACCTCAGCCTTGAGGTGTCTGTAATGCTGCTTTGCTGCTCCGGAGTTGGGTTGTTGCTTAAGGCTCAGAAATGCCCTGCATTTGCGATCTATTAGCTCTTGGATCTCCTGATCGGTCTCATCAAACCAATCCTGGTCAAGTAACCGAGCGTCTCTTTGCAGGCACTGGTTATAGAGGCCCAGGGGGCAGACCAAGGGTTGTGGGCATTCTGCGTCTCCGGGTCATCAAGGCATGCCAGGTTAGCTGTGAGACGCTGACTGTATAGGGCTCTCTTAGCTGGGTCTTTAAGTGCTCCGGCATTGACTTTGTTGCGGCATTGTTTCTGCTGCCCCCTCCACTTTGGGGCTATGTTGATGTCAATGATGCATCGGATTAGGCGATGGTCCGTCCAGCAGTCGTCAGCTCCTGTCATTGCGCAGGTGATGCGCACATCCTTGCGATCCCTGGCATGGATAATGATATAGTCGACCAGGTGCCAGTATATGGAGCGAGAGTGTTGCCACGATGCCTTGTATTTGTCCCTCTGACGGAACAAGGCGTTGGTGATGACAAGTTCATGATCTAGACATTTTGTCAGGAGTAGGTTACCGCTGGAGTTGGTTTTCCCTGACCCCTCTCTGCTGATCAAGCCTCTCCAGAGGGCTGTGTCCTTGCCGACCCTGGTGTTGAAGTCACCAAGGAGGATCAGTTTGTCATCCGCGGGGACGCGGGACAGGGATTTTTCGAGGTTGGAATAGAAACCCTCTTTGGTCTCATCTGTTGCACCGAGTGTTGGGCCGTAAGCACTGATGACTGTGGCGCATTGGTTCTGGGATAGGGTGAGTCAAAAAGTCAGGAGGCTTTCGTTAACCCCGCAGGGGGAGTCTTTGAGGCGTACAGCACAGAAGGAGGCCATTCGGCCCATCGAGTCTGCGGCAGCTCTTTCGAAGAGAAATCCAGTTAGTCCCACTCCGCGCTCTTTCCCCATATCCCTGCAATTGTTTCTCCTTCAAGTATTTATCCAATTTCATTTTGAAAACTACAATTGACTTTGCTTCCACTACCCTATCAGGCAATGCATTAAAAATCCTAACCAATCGTTGCGTAAAAAAGCTTTTCCTCGTGTCGCCTCTTGTTCTTTTGCCAATCACCTGAACTCTGTGCCCTCTCGTTATCGACCCGTAAGCCATTATTTACTCTATCTAAATCCTTCAGGATCTTAAACTCCTCTATCAAATATCTTCTTAGCCTTCCCTGCAAGGAGAACAAAAGGAGTCTTTGTAACAGAACAGAACATAAGAAATAGGAACAGGAGTAGGCCATACATTCCCTCGAGCCTGCTCTGCCATTCAATAAGATCATGGCTGATCTGATCAGTGACTCAGCTCCACTTCCCTGCCCGCTCCCCATAACCCCTTAACCCCTTATCGATTAAGAAACTGTCTATTTCTGTCTTAAATTTATTCAATGTCCCAGCTTCCACAGCTCTCGGAGGCAGCGAATTCCACAGATTTACTACCCTCTGAGAGAAGAAATTCCTCCTCATCTCTGTTTTAAATGGGTAGCCCCTTATTCTAAGATCATGCCCTCTAGTTCTAGTTTCCTCCATCAGTGGAAACATCCTCTCTGCATCCACCTTGTCAAGCCCCTTCATAATCTTATACGTTTCGATAAGATCACCTCTCATTCTTCTGAATTCTAATGAGTAGAGGCCTAACCTACTCAACCTTTCCTCATAAGTCAACCCCCTCATCCCCGGAATCAACCTTCTCTGAACTGCCTCCAAAGCAAATATATTCTTTCGTAAATATGGAAAGCAAAACTGCACGCAGTATTCCAGGTGTGGCCTCATCAATACCTTATATAGCTGTCGCAAGACTTCCCTGCTTTTATACTCCATTCTCTTTGCAATAAAGGCCAATATACCATTGCTTTCATGATCACTTGCTGTACCTGCATACTATCCTTTCGTGTTTCATGCATAAGCACCTCCAAGTTCCGCTGTAATGCGGCACTTTGCAATCTTTCTCCATTTAAATAATAACTTGCTCTTTGAGTTTTTTTGCCAAAGTGCATTACCTCGCACTTTCCAACATTAAACTCCATCTGCCAAATTTTTTGCCCACTCACCGAGCCTGTCTATGTCCTTTTGCAGATTTTTTAAGTCCTCCTCACACATTGCTTTTCCTCCCCTCTTTGCATTGTCAGCAAACTTGGCTACGTTACACTCAGACCCTTCTTTCAAGTCACTAATATAGATTGTAAATAGTTGGGGTCCCAGCACTGATCCCTGCAGTACCCCACTAGTTACTGGTTGCCAACCAGAGAATGAACCATTTATCGCGACTCTCTGTTCTCTGTTAGTTAGCCAATCCTCTATCCATGCTAATATGTTACCCCTAACCCCATGAACTTTTATCTTGTGCAGTAACCTTTTATGTGTCACCTTGTCAAATGCCTTCTGGAAGTCCAAATACACCACATCCACTGGTTCCCCTTTATCCACCCTGTTCATTACATAAAAGAACTCCAGCAATTTTGTCAAACATGACATAATCTATAGAAGACACTGAATAATGCTGTAAATTCAGAGGGGTAGATTTTCACATTGAGCGATAGTGTAAAACGGGGGATAGCGAATCAGCAGCTCGTTTTACATCTCTTCCAATTTTTATTTCCATTGAGATATTGGCCGTGGAGGGTGTGCAGCGCAGATTCACCAGAATTATGTAGGATAGAAGGTTTAAATTATGAGGACAGATTGCATAGACTAGGTTTTTATTCCCTTAAATATAGAAGATTAAGGGGTAATCTAATTGAAGTGCTTAAGATGATTAAATGAGTTGATACGGTTGATAGAGAGAAACTATTTCATCTGGTGGGGGAGTTCAGAACAAGGGAGCAGAACCTTAAAATTAGAGCTAGGCTTCAGTGGTGATGTCAGGTAGCACTGCTTCACACAAAGGGTAGTGGAAATCTGGAACTCTCTCCTCAAAAAGCTGTTGAGACCAGGTCAAGTTAAAATCTCAAATCTCAAAATGGGTATTCATAGAATCTTGGAAATTTACAGCACAGAAGGAAACCATTTCAGCCATCGTGTCCGCTCCGGCCAACCATGAGCTATCCAGTCTAATCCCACTTTCCAGCTCTTGGTCCGTAGCCCTGTAGGTTACGCCACTTTAAGTACACATCCAAGAATGTTTTTAATGTGGTGAGGATTCCTGCCTCGACCACCCTTTTAGGCAGTGAATTCCAGACCTCCATCACCCTCCGGCTAAAGAAATTTCATCTCATAACTCCTCTATACCTCCACAAATTACTTTAAATTTATGCCCCCTGGTTGTTGACCCCTCTGCCAAGGGAAACAGGTCCTTCCTATCCACTCTCTCCAGGCCCCTTAAAATTTTATATACCTCAATCAGGTCTCCCCTCAGCCTCCTCTATTCCAAAGAAAACAGTCCCAGCATTTCCAATCTTTCCTCATAACCAAAATTCTCCAATCCAGGCAACATTCTTGTAAATCTCTTCTGCACCTTTTCCAGTGCAATCACATCTTTCCTGTAATGTGGTGACCAGAACTACACACAGTACTCCAGCTGCGGCCTAACCAGTGCTTTTTATAGTTCAAGCATAACCTCCCTGCTCTTGTATTCCATGCCTCGACTAATAAAGGCAAGTATTCCATATGCCTGATGTGGTGTCCCTGCACCGTAATACAAACTCACACGAGGCATGTACTGCAGATGCAGTCATTACGTGACCTTAACCTTTATTCCCAGGACCAAGGAGTGCTGACCCTGGGTGGGACCTCCCCTTTTATACCTGGAAACCCAGGTGAGGAGTGTCTCCCACAAGTTCACCCGCTGTGGTCAGGATGTGCATTTCTAGAGTATAAGTAGTGTACAGGAGTTGCATGAAGTTTACAGTTACATGAAGATTTCCGTTGCATGATGGTTACATACATGACATCACCTCCCCCCTTACGTCTTTTTGTGTCAAAGGTTAAGTCTTTCAGGGGGTCGATGCTCTCTCGTGGAGCGCCGCAGTTGTGGCTCTGGTGACTGAGCCTTGGCATGCGTCTCTGTCACCTGAGGTGATTCCGTCCTGTCCGGGCTGGCCGCAGGGACTGTGCATGCTATGGATTGTCCTCGTTGCTCGTCCACTGGCAGTGGTGTGGGTGACATCTCATGATCTTCCTCAGGTTCTTCCGTGTCTACGCTGAACCTTTTCTTTACTTGGTCCAAGTGTTTGCGGCATATCTTTCCATTGTTTAGTCTGACCACTATGACCCTATTCCCTTCTTTGCCACTTACTGTGCCCTCAAACCACTTGGGTCCCAAAGCATGGTTAAGAACAAATACCGGGTCATGCATTTCTATACACCTCCCCCTTGAGTTTCGATCATGGAATTCGGTTTGGGACTGGCGCTTGCTCCCAACAATGTCTGCCAGGGCAGGGTGAATGAGGGACAGCCATGTTTTAAGTGTGCGTTTCATGAGGAGTTCCGCTGGCGGGACTCCCGTGAGCGAGTGCGGGCGGGACCTGTAGGCCAGCAGGAGGCGCAATAGGTGGTACTGAAGGGAGGGTCCTTGGATGCGTAGCATGCCCTGTTTTATGACTTGGACCGCACATTCCGCCTGGCCATTGGAAGCCGGCTTGAACGGCGCTGTCCGGACGTATTTGATACCATTGCCCGACATAAACTCCTGGAATTCATGGCTGGTGAAACACGGGCCAATGGCGCTGACCAGGATGTCCGGCAAGCCGTGGGTCACGAAAACCGTACGCAGACTCTTCACGGTGATGGATGTCATGCACGAGTTTAATATGATGCACTCGATCCATTTCGAGTATGCATCGACAATGATCAGGAACATTTTCCCCATAAACAGGCCCGCATTGTCTACATGAATACGTGACCATGGCCTGGTGGGCCATGGCCACGGGCTGAATGGAGCCTCCCTGGGGGCATTGCCGAGCTGGGCACACGTCGTGCACCTGCGAACCCAGTGTTCCAGGTCTGAATCAATACCCGGCCACCGTACATGTGACCGGGCAATGGCCTTCATTAACACGATGCCAGGGTGCTCGCTGTGGAGTTCCCTGATGAACGCTTTTCGGCCTTTCTGGGGCATGACTACCCGGCTGCCCCATAGCAGGCAGTCGGCTTGGATGGAGAGCTTATCCATCCGTCTCTGAAATGGTCTGACCTCCTCGGGGCACGCCCTGTGTGCAGGCGCCCAATCCCTAGTCAGGATACATTTCTTTATCATGGATAGGAGGGGGTCTCTGTTGGTCTAGAGTTTGATCTGGCGGGCTGTGATGGGGGAGCCTGCGGTGTCAAAAGCCTCAACAGCCATGACCATCTCAGCGCTTTGCTCTGCTGCCCCCTCGGTGGTGGCCAGTGGGAGCCTGCTGAGCACGTCAGCGCAATTTCGGTGCCTGGCTGGTGCCATATGGTGTAGTCATACGCAGCCAGTGTGAGAGCCCATTGCTGTATGCGAGCTGACGCATTGGCACTGACAGCCTTACTGTCGGACAACAGGGATGTTAACGGCTTGTGGTCCGTCTCTAGCTCGAACCGTCTGCCGAAAAGGTACTGCTGCATCTTTTCCACACCGTAAACACAAGCGAGTGCTTCCTTTTCGACCATGCCGTATCCATGCTCTGCCTGGGAGAGTGACCTGGAGGCATAAGCCAGCGGTTGGTGTTGCCCGTTGTCATTACACTGCTGCAACACATACCCAACCCCGTAGGACGATGCATCGCACGTTAAAACCAGTTTTTTACAGGGGTCATACAAAGTCAACAGTTTGTTAGAACACAGCAGGTTCCTCACCTTATTGAAAGCCCATTCTTGACAGTCCCCCCAAAGCCATTCACAACCTTTACGCAGGAGCATGTGTAACGGCTCCAACAATGTGCTTAAGCTCGGCAGAAAGTTCTCGAAATAGTTCAAAAGTCCCAGGAATGATCGCAACTCCGACGTGTTGCCGGGCCTGGCCGCCTGGCGGATTGCTTCCGTTTTTGATTCAGTGGGCCGGATCCTGTCTGCGGCAACCCTCCTGCCCAAAAACTCGACCTCTGGGGCCAAAAACACACACTTGGCCTTTTTCAGCCACAAGCCTACCCGGTCCAGTCGGCGTAGCACCTCCTCCAGGTTGTGGAGGTGTTCCTCGGCGTCTCGACCTGTTATAAGGATGTCGTCTTGGAATACGATTGTTCCAGGAATGGGTTTGAGCAAGCTTTCCATGTTCTGCTGAAAGATAGCTGCCGCCGAACGAATGCCAAACGGACACCTGTTGTAGACAAATAATCCCTTGTGCGTCGTGATGGTGGTCAGAAGCTTGGATTCTTCAGCCAGTTCCTGAGTCATGTAGGCTGAAGTGAGGTCCAGCTTCGTGAACAGCTTGCCACCTGCCAGCGTGGCAAAAAGGTCCTCCACTCTCGGGAGCGGGTATTGGTCTTGCAGCGACACTTGGTTGATGGTGGCTTTGTAGTTGCCACAAATCCTGACCGAGCCATCTGCTTTAAGGACAGGAATGATGGGACTTGCCCAGTCGCTGAATTCAACGGCCGAAATTATGCCCTTTCTGAGCAGCCTGTCCAATTCACTTTCAATTTTCTCACGCATCATATATGGCACCGCTCTGGCTTTGTGGTGCACTGGTCTGGCGTCCAGAGTGATGCGTATCACTACTTTAGTGTTCTTGAATGTTCCGACACCGGGTTGAAACAGTGACCCGAATTTTTGTGGGACCTGTGCGCATGAACTTCGCTCCACAGATGAAATGGTGTGCACATCCTCCCATTTCCAATTCATCTCGGCTAGCCAACTCCTCCCCAAGAGCGTGGGGCCATTTCCCGGGACAATCCAGAGTGGCAGCCGGTTCTGTGATCCATTATGTGTTACCGCCAAGTTTGCACTGCCTAGCACTGGGATGATCTTTTTGGTGTACATCCGTAGCTGCTTGTCAATGCGTTCCAGTTTGGGCCTGCTAGCTCTGTGTGGCCATAGTCTCTCAAATTGTTGGGCGTTCATAAGTGACTGGCTAGCTCCCGTATCCAGCTCTATGCGCCATTCAATAAACCGTTCATCATCATGGGTGGCGTTTTAGTGTATGAGCTGTGGACATCAGCCACGTGAACCCGCTGAACTTCAGCATCCATGGCTTTTCCCCAGGCATCATCCTGCATTGCAGACCCCTCATCTGGTTCCTCTGTCTCGCAGATTAGCCTCGCCACAGCCTTTTTGCACATCCTGGCCAAGTGTCCACTGACGTTACAAATCCTACAGGTATATTGCTGGAACCTGCAGCTTTTCGCAGTATGTCTATCCCCGCATCTCCAGCATGAGCTGAGATTGTTGTTAACAAAGGGACTGTTACCAGGCATTCTTCTCTGATTGCCCATTTGGTTGTTTCTAAGCACTCTGATGGTGGGTGTTAATGGTCCCATCGCAGGACGCATTGTTCCTCGTGATGGCGCGAATTGCCGATCCCCTTTCCATTGTCCCTGTTGCGGGCCCACCCTAGAGTCTGTTGCTGCGTGGGCTGTTTCGAAATGCCCTTGCCTGCCTGCGGGGTCCCTAGCCGCATTCACAATGTTAACTCCCTGGTCCGTCGCCACGTTGGGACCAGGGCTGCGCGCGTAAATTAGCTTGGTCTCCTCTTCCCCTGCCATGAAGGTCTGAGCTATCAACGCCGCCCCTTCTAAAGTCAAGTCCTTGGCCTCTATGAGCTTCCTGAAAATCCCGGCATGTTTAATGCCCTCAATGAAAAATTCCCTTAACATCTGCCCCCTGCAGGCGATTGTAACCTTTCAGAGACTGGCCAAGTGCCGCAGGTCCACAACGAAGTCCGAGATGTATTGTCCCTCCCGACGCCGGTGTTTGTAGAACCGGTGCCGGGCTATGTGTACGCTACTCGCCGGCTTGAGATGCTCACTGATCAGCTGGCTGAGCTCCTCAAAGGACTTGTCCGCTGGCTTTTGGGGTGCGAGCAGGTCTTTCATCAGCGCATACGTCTGTGGTCCGCAGCTGGTCAGTAGATGCGCCCTCCGCTTGTCAGCCGCTGTCGCTCCCAGCCAGTCCTTCGTGACAAAGCTCTGCTGGAATCTTTCCACGAAGTCGTCCCAGTCCTCATCCACACAGTAATGTTCCTCTGTGCTACCGGTGGCCATCCTCGTGGTTCGGTGATTCCCGTTTCTCGTCGCCAAATGTGGTGTCCCCACACCATACTACAAACTCACATGAGGCATGTACTGCAGACACAGTCATTACGTGACCTTAACCTTTATTCCCAGGACCAAGGAGTGCTGACCCTGGGTGGGACTTCCCCTTTTATATCTGGAAACCCAGGTGAGGAGTGTCTCCCACAAGTTCACCTGTGGTCAGGGTGTGCATTTCTAGGGTATAAGTACAGTGTACATGAGTTGCATGAAGGTTACAGTTACATGAAGATTACCATTGCATGATGGTTACATACATGACACTTGATGTCATTATCCTACATGGCTACTGTTGGTACTATCACAAGGTGTGCCACCAGAGGGAACAGCAGTGGGAGACTCGTAGGTTACCTGTACAGGTGTGCCTGGCCTAGTATAAAAGGCAAGCCACCAGTGTGATCCTCACTCTGGAATTAACTAATAAAGGACTAAGGTCACTACAGTTCAAGTACAACAAATTGCCTCGTGGAGTCATTACTAGAGCATCTAAGGACACTTTACCTTTTTAACCACCTATTAAGGTATTAAGGGATATGGAACCAAGGTGGGTAAATGGAGTTAAGATACAGATCAGCCCTGCTCTAATTGAATGGCGGAACAGGTTTGAGGGGCTGAAAACCTTGTTCCTATGTTCCTATATGTAAAACAGGCTGCTGAATCACTATCACCCGTTTTACATTATAAAGTCAAAATCTACCCCAGGATGTTTAAAGGGGAGAAATTGGCCAGCTTTGCGCACGTTTTTTCGTTGATTATTTCACCTTTTTTGCCGGTAAAAGGTACTCACCTAAATTGGCCAAAGTTAACGACCGGCGGTTTTGAAATATCGCCGAAAAGTGGATCGGTGACATGCAACACCAAAAAAATTGCGGCCTCTTAAAATTAGCTGTTTGGCGAACCCGTACTCAGTGTGAAATAAAATCGCCTACGGCCTTTTGGCTAAGATCATGCGTAACTGACCTGACAGGGGAGTAACCACCATAACCCCAAGGTGGTTCTCCCTGGATCAGGAAGGTATATGCTTGCTTTTTTGGAAATAGGAGGTGGGTGGGGTGGCTTGACCCATCCACCTCCCCGGAGGTGTGTGGGGGACCTGACCCATCCACCTCCATGGCACGAACCTGGTATTGCAGTACTTTCAGGAACGGTGCAGTGGCTCTAGGCCTTTTTGCTAAGAGCATTGGCGCAGAGTGATCCTTGAATGGGCCCGGGGTGACCTCTGGCGTTTGTGATTTGACAAAGAATTGGAACGATTGGCTACGAATTTCAAAAAAAAAAAAAAAAAAATCGCCTAAGCAAAGCCTCTGTTGAAACCCAGGATACAGTGGTAGGTATGAAGACCTACAAAAAAGGTAAGTTGAAGTTTTTATTTTTTATTTCTTTTTCAGCGATTCATTAGTTAAGTATATAGTGAATGCTTTCTGATTGTTTACTTTTTTTATTTTTGCAAATTTTTTTTGTGTGTTTTCTCCCCTCCCAGGGCCTGTATTTTTACGTTGATAGACCTCGGGTTAAAGTTGACAAGGATCGCGGTTTCCACGCGAATCCTCGTCCAACACCGATTTTTACCATCGGGTGAATTTTTTTTCCAATTTTACCCCCTTAAAAAATGGCGACGTTTTGGGGGATTTTTCCCGTAAAATGACGGAAAAAAACAATATCGCCAAAAACTGAATTTCTAGCCCTAGGTGTTGAGGCACTGCCCGAGGAATATTAACACAACTTTGCCGGCAAGCCAATGCAGAGCATCTGTCAAGATATTGGGTGATCTGTATTGCCGATCTCCACTCAAAGTGAACAGAGCTCAATTTTCCAATGACCCTTTGCTCTCGTGAATTCTATGCTTTTTTATGTGATAACCAATGAAAATTGCATTTAAGTGAAGCAGCAAACAGTTCTCTGAGTTTCCCAAGGGGGATGGACTGCACACTCAAATCACCCATAAGAAGGCATTGAATGCCAAACTTTCAGCAAGTTTGTTGTTAAATCTTGAAATGCAAGGCTTTTGTCTTTAAGCAATGGCATTTGTAACGGTTGGATTTCCGATTGTTCGTTTTCAGTTTGCAAGATTTTCAGTTTCTACAATTAAAACTCAGAATATGGGCATTCAAGTGGGCGTTCTCTCTTTGGTTTGGTTGCATAGAGGGGAAGTGTGTTTATTATGAAACCACGTGCACATCCAGGAAGGCGGCAGCACCATAAGAGGTCAGTGCAATTTTCCACATTATACGATTCCCCAAGTCCAGGGCATTATTAACGCTACCCAGCTGGCCATCTGGGCCCCTACGCACAGTTGTACGCCTTCGTGAATTGTAAATACCCTCTATTGCTCTCCTTAAAGGAAAAGTGGTCAGTGATTCGCAACACAGAATCATGCAGCTGAATAGCTACTTCCCAGACAACAAGTCATGATTCCGTCATTTTAAGAAAATCCTCTGTCCACCCTGTTGGAATCTGAAACATAGAAACATAGAAAATAGGTGCAGGAGCAGGCCATTCAGCCCTTCTAGCCTGCACCGCCATTCAATGAGTTCATGGCTGAACATGAAACTTCAGTACCCACTTCCTGCTTTCACGCCATACCCCTTGATCCCCCGAGTAGTAAGGACTTCATCTAACTCCCTTTTGAATATATTTAGTGAATTGGCCTCAACTACTTTCTGTGGTAGAGAATTCCACAGGTTCACCACTCTCTGGGTGAAGAAGTTTCTCCTTATCTCGGTCCTAAATGGCTTACCCCTTATCCTTAGACTGTGACCCCTGGTTCTGGACTTCCCCAACATTGGGAACATTCTTCCTGCATCCAACCTGTCCAAACCTGTCAGAATTTTAAACGTTTCTATGAGGTCCCCTCTCACTCTTCTGAACTCCAGTGAATACAAGCCCAGTTGATCCAGTCTTTCTTGATAGGTCAGTCCCACCATCCCGGGAATCAGTCTGGTGAATCTTCGCTGCACTCCCTCAATAGCAAGAATGTCCTTCCTCAAGTTAGGAGACCAAAACTGTACACAATACTCCAGGTGTGGCCTCACCAAGGCCCTGTACAACTGTAGCAACACCTCCCTGCCCCTGTACTCAAATCCCCTCGCTATGAAGGCCAACATGCCATTTGCTTTCTTAACCGCCTGCTGTACCTGCATGCCAACCTTCAATGACTGATGTACCATGACACCCAGGTCTCGTTGCACCTTCCCTTTTCCTAATCTGTCACCATTCACATAATAGTCTGTCTCTCTGTTTTTACCACCAAAGTGGATAACCTTACATTTATCCACATTATACTTCATCTGCCACGCATTTGCCCACTCACCTAACCTATCCAAGCCACTCTGCAGCCTCATAGCATCCTCCTCGCAGCTCACACTGCCACCCAACTTAGTGTCATCCGCAAATTTGGAGATACTACATTTAATCCCCTCGTCTAAATCATTAATGTACAATGTAAACATCTGGGGCCCCAGCACAGAACCCTGCAGTACCCCACTAGTCACTGCCTGCCATTCCGAAAAGTACCCATTTACTCCTACTCTTTGCTTCCTGTCTGACAACCAGTTCTCAATCCACGTCAGCACACTACCCCCAATCCCATGTGCTTTAACTTTGCACATTAATCTCCTGTGTGGGACCTTGTCGAAAGCCTTCTGAAAGTCCAAATATACCACATCAACTGGTACTCCTTTGTCCACTTTATTGGAAACATCCTCAAAAAATTCCAGAAGATTTGTCAAGCATGGTTTCCCTTTCACAAATCCATGCTGACTTGGACCCATCATGTCACCATTTTCCAAATGCGCTGCTATGACATCCTTAATAATTGATTCCATCATTTTACCCACTACTGAGGTCAGGCTGACCGGTCTATAATTCCCTGCTTTCTCTCTCCCTCCTTTTTTAAAAAGTGGGGTTACATTGGCTACCCTCTACTCGATAGGAACTGATCCAGAGTCAATGGAATGTTGGAAAATGACTGTCAATGCATCCGCTATTTCCAAGGCCACCTCCTTAAGTACTCTGGGATGCAGTCCATCAGGCCCTGGGGATTTATCGGCCTTCAATCCCATCAATTTCCCCAACACAATTTCCCGACTAATAAAGATTTCCCTCAGTTCCTCCTCCTTATTAGACCCTCTGACCACTTTTACATCCGGAAGGTTGTTTGTATCCTCCTTAGTGAATACTGAACCAAAGTACTTGTTCAATTGGTCTGCCATTTCTTTGTTCCCCATTATGACTTCCCCTGATTCTGACTGCAGGGGACCTACGTTTGTCTTTACTAACCTTTTTCTCTTTACATACCTATCGAAACTTTTGCAATCCGCCTTAATGTTCCCTGCAAGCTTCTTCTCGTACTCCATTTTCCCTGCCCTAATCAAACCCTTTGTCCTCCTCTGCTGAGTTCTAAATTTCTCCCAGTCCCCAGGTTCGCTGCTATTTCTGGCCAATTTGTATGCCACTTCCTTGGCTTTAATACTATCCCTGATTTCCCTAGATAGCCACGGTTGAGCCACCTTCCCTTTTTTATTTTTACGCCAGACAGGGATGTACAATTGTTGTAATTCATCCATGCGGTCTCTAAATGTCTGCCATTGCCCATCCACAGTCAACCCCTTAAGTATCATTAGCCAATCTATCTTAGCCAATTCATGCCTCATACCTTCAAAGTTACCCTTCTTTAAGTTCTGGACCATGGTCTCTGAATTAACTGTTTCATTCTCCATCCTAATGCAGAATTCCACCATATTATGGTCACTCTTCCCCAAGGGGCCTCGCACAATGAGATTGCTAATTAGTCCTCTCTCATTACACAACACCCAGTCTAAGATGGCCTCCCCCCTAGTTGGTTCCTCGACATATTGGTCTAGAAAACCATCCCTTATGCACTCCAGGAAATCATCCTCCACCATATTGCTTCCAGTTTGGCTAGCCCAATCTATGTGCATATTAAAGTCACCCATTATAACTGCTGCACCTTTATTGCATGCACTCCTAATTTCCTGTTTGATGCCCTCCCCAACATCACTACTACTGTTTGGAGGTCTGTACACAACTCCCACTAACGATTTTTGCCCTTTAGTGTTCTGCAGCTCTACCCATATAGATTCCACATCATCCAAGCTAATGTCTTTCCTAACTATTGCATTAATCTCCTCTTTAACTAGCAATGCTACCCCACCTCCTTTTTCTTTTATTCTATCCTTCCTGAATGTTGAATACCCCTGGATGTTGAGTTCCCAGCCCTGATCATCCTGGAGCCACGTCTCCGTAATCCCAATCACATCATATTTGTTAACATCTATTTGCACAGTTAATTCATCCACCTTATTGCGGATACTCCTTGCATTAAGACACAAAGCCTTCAGGCTTGCTTTTTTAACACCCTTTGTCCTTCTAGAATTTTGCTGTACAGTGACCCTTTTTGTTCTTTGCCTTGGGTTTCTCTGCCCTCCACTTTTCCTCATCTCCTTTCTGTCTTTTGCTTTTGCCTCATTTTTGTCTCCCTCTGTCTCCCTGCATTGGTTCCCATCCCCCTGCAATATTAGTTTAACTCCTCCCCAACAGCACTAGCAAACACTCCCCCTAGGACATTGGTTCCGGTCCTGCCCAGGTGCAGACCGTCCAGTTTGTACTGGTCCCACCTCCCCCAGAACCGGTTCCAATGCCCCAAGAATTTGAATCCCTCCCTGCTGCACCACTGCTCAAGCCATGTATTCATCTGCGCTATCCTGCGATTCCTACTCTGACTAGCACATGGCACTGGTAGCAATCCCGAGATTACTACTTTTGAGGTCCTACTTTTTAATTTAGCTCCTAGCTCCTTAAATTCTTTTCGTAGGACCTAATCCCTTTTTTTACCTATGTCGTTGGTACCAATGTGCACCACGACAACTGGCTGTTCTCCCTCCCATTTCAGAATGTCCTGCACCCGCTCCGAGACATCCTTGACCCTTGCACCAGGGAGGCAACATACCATCCTGGAGTCTCGGTTGCGTCTGCAGAAACGCCTATCTACTCCTCTCACCATCGAATCCCCTATCACTATCGTGCTCCCAATCTTTTTCCTGCCCTCCTTTGCAGCAGAGCCACCTATGGTGCCATGAACTTGGCTGCTGCTGCCCTCCCCTGATGAGTCATCCTCCCCAACAGTACTCAAAGCAGTGTATCTGTTTTGCAGGGGGATGACCACAGGGGACCCTTGCACTATCTTTCTTGCACTGCTCTTCCTGCTGGTCTTCCATTCCCTATCTGGCTGTGGACCCATCTCCTGCGGTAAGACCAACTCACTACACGTGATACTCACGTCATTCTCAGCATCGTGGATGCTCCAGAGTGAATCCACCCTCAGCTCCAATTCCGCAACGCGGACCGTCAAGAGCTCGAGGCGGATACACTTCCCACACACGTAGCGCCCAGGGACACCGGAAGTGTCCCCGAGTTCCCACATGGTACAGGAGGAGCATATCACGTGACTGAGCTCTCCTGCCATGTCTTAACCTTAGATACCCTTAAATTGGTAATAACAATGTTACAGTTCACTTACTGATATAAAAAATAAAAGAAAAGCTACTCACCAATCACCAGCCAATCACTTACCCCATTGGCTATGACGTCACTTTTTGATTACTTTCTACTTCTATTTTGCTTTCTCTACCGCTGTAGCTGCACCGATCGCCTTTATAGGTCGCTCCGACACTGCTCCCACCTCTCGCCAACTGCCGCTGGCTCTCGATCTCCCGCTGGGCTTTTGATAGGCTGCTCCCCTCTCACCAACTGCCGCTGGCTCTCGATTTCCCGCTGGGCTTTTGATCGCTGAAGGCAGTCTGACTCTGAGGAAAGCGACCCTCTCCAGCTTTGGCTCTTGACACCATTGAAACAGCTACAAACGTCAACTGAATGAAGACATAACTTGGTCCCTCCAGTCACCAGGGTCATTATTGACTATAAAACCCATGACAACTTGTATTTATATAGCACCTTTAATGCAGTATAACGTCCCAAGGCAGTTCACAGGAGACAAGAAAAATAAATTTGACAGCGAGTCACATGAGAAGAAATTACGGCAGATGACCAAAAGCTTGGTCAAAGAGGTAGGTTTTAAGCAGCATCATCGCTGTCAACTTTATTTGTTTTGTCTTAAAACACTTCTGTGATGTGCCTTGGGATGTTTTACTACATTAAAGATGCAATATAAATACAAGTTGTTGTTGTTGTTGTTGTTGTTAAAGGTAGAGAGGTGGTGAGGTTTAGGGAGGGAGTTCCAGAGCTTGGGGCCCAGGCAGCTGAAGGCACGGCCACCAATGGTTGAACGATTATAATCAGGGATGCTCAAGCGGCCAGAATTTGAGGAACGCAGACATCTCAGGGAGTTGTGAGGCTGAAGGAGATTACAGAGATAGGGACGGGCGAGGCCATGGAGGGATTTGTAATCCAGGATGAGAGTTTTGAAATCGATGTGTTGTTTAACTCGGAGCCAATTTAGGTCGGCGAGCACAGGAGTAAGGGGTGAGCGGGACTGCCGAGTTTTGGATGACCTCAAGTTTAGGTAGGGTAGAAGGTGGGAGGCCAGCAAGGAATGCATTGGAGGAGTCAAGTCTCGAGGTAACAAAGGTATGGATGGGGGTTTCAGCAGCAGATGAGCTGAGGCAGGGACGGAGACGGGCAATGTTACTGTGATATATTCACAGAGCACAGCACACACAGCTCCTAACATGGCAGGCAGCTCTCTTGGAAACCTCCAGAATCTGCCTGTGCTGTTTATTATTAACCCTGCAGTTGCAGCACACAACACGTCCACATCCACAGTGTGGAGCTACAAATATTACAAGCTTACAGACATTACACTTCTCCCTCCTTAATGAAGAAATTATTACAACAAACATCATATATAACTTTCATGTTTATACACAACACAGGATATAGACTTATTATTTTTCCATATTTACAAATTTAACTTTACCACTTGTTTTCTGTTTCAAAGAGGATACCTTCGCTCTCGAACAGAACCTTCCAAACATGGTGTTGAATCTAAACTCATTCGAGGCTCATCCTGAGGAACGTTTTCCTCCATGGAATTTCCTTGATTTTCATTTGAACTCACTCTAACTTCAGACTCTTTGTTTTCCTGACTCGGACTCAGACTTTCATTCTGATTCTCTCCTGGATTTGTTTTCAGTACGTTGGATTTAGGATTTGCTACTGGTGTATCAAAACTATCTGATGAGTCAGAAATAATTGAATCATTCCCACCTTCAACTCCTTCCATGTCTGTAGGTAAAATATGATCAATATGAACAAACCTAACCTGTCCATTATCAAACATCTTTACCAAATATATGCAAGGACCACATATCTTTACCACTCTTCCTGGTAA